>NC_135235.1:218879407-220168157 GCF_051348905.1 Ranitomeya variabilis
GTGGAGGCACAGAAGTGTCACTATTACCTTGTGGAGTTGCAGAAGGGGCACTATTATTCTGTGGAGGCACAGAAATGTCACTATTACTTTGTGGAGGCGCAGAAGGTTCACTATTACCTTGTGGAGGCACAGAAGGGGCATTATTATCTTGTAGAGGAACAGAAAGGGCACTATTACCTTGTTGAGGTACAAAAATGGCACTATTATCTTGTGGAGGCACAGAAGAGGCACTATCACATTGTAGAGGCACAGAAGGGGCACTATTACACTATGGAAGCACAGGAGGTGGCACTATTACCTTGTGAAGGTACAACAAGGGCACTATTACCTTGTGAGAGTCGTACCAAAACAGTTGAATGAAGGGAAAATTAAATCAGAATAGTGGACATATAATCCCTTTAAAAACAGCTTTTAATAATGATTATAAAAAAATGATTATAAAAAAAAACCAAACACCTACCCAGTGAATAGCATGGTTAAATAACATCAATAAATATTGAGCACAAACCTACAATAACCCTGCTGTAGACCTATCTAAATACCTACTTTACTGTGGAGGTTGGTACCCTAAGGAATGATATTTTGGCGCACCCACTCAATGAGGACTGTCATCCATCATCATGGCATCCGGCATTTTGAACATCCACACTATCTTTTTGACCTCCTGATGAAATGCGACAGTGGGGAAACGCGTCGGGCTGATTCCGGCCCAAGTTCATCGGAGGTCCAAAAGATAGTGTGGATGTTCAAAATACCAGATCCCATGATGATCATTGATTGGGGTGCCAAAAAATCATTCCTTAGGGTGCCAACCTCCACAGTAAGACAGATATTAAGAGAAGTCTACTGCAGGGTTATTGTAGTTTTGTGGTCAATATTTATTGATGTTATTTAACCATTCTTTTCAATGGGTAGGTGTTTTTTTTTTAATTCATTATTAAAAGCTGTTTTTAAAGGGATTATATGTCCACTATTACCTTGTGGAAGCACAGAAGGGGCACTATTAACTTGTGGAGGCACAGAAGGGGCACTATTACCTTGTGAAAGTACAAAGCGGCACTATTACCTTGTGGGGGAACAGAAGGGGCACTATTATCTTGTGGAGGCACAGAAGGGGCACTATTATCTTGTGGAGGTACACAAGGAGCACTATTACCTTGTGGAGGTACACAAGGGTCACTATTATCTTGTGGAAGCACAGAAAAGGCACCATCATCTTGTGGAGGCACATAAGGGGCACTATTATCTTGTGGAGGCACAGAAGGGGCACTATTATCGTGTGGAGGCACAGAAGGGGCACTATTATCTTGTGGAGGCACAGAAGGGGCACTATTATCTTGTGGAGGCACAGAAAGGGCACTGTTATCTTGTGGAGGCACAGAAGGGCACTATTATCTTGTGGAGGCACAGAAGGGGCAGTATTATCTTGTGGAGGCATAGAAAGGGCACTATCATCTTGTGGAGGCACAGAAGGGGCACTATTATCTTGTGGAGGCACAGAAGGGGCACTATTGTGGAGGCATAGAAAGGGCACTATCAACTTGTGGAGGCACAGAAGGGGCACTATTATCTTGTAGAGGCACAGAAGGGACACTATTACCTTGTGGAAGCAGAGAAGGGGCACTATTATCTTGTGGAGGCACAGAAGGGACACTTTTACCTTGTGGAAGCACAGAAGTGGCACTATTACCTTTTGGAGGCACAGAGGTTGCACTATTACTTTACTCAGGTACAGAGGGTGCATGGTTACTGTGTGGAGATACAATAGGGGCACTGTTCTTCTTGGAGGGTACTATTTTTGTGCAGGGCACCAGGGGACACTAGCACTGTATAGCTTTTGTATACACAATACAAGCGAAAACAAGAGTACATGTACCACCCACAGAAATGGCAGAAAAGACATGTACTCTGTTTTCGCTTGTATTGAATATGCTGTTTGGAGTATTTCACCCGGCGATATGCCGTTAGGAGATATATGGGGAGGGTTTTTATGTTAATATACCCTTGGCCCTGATTAACACAATGTGCTGGATGATTATCGTTTATGCCTGAGCTTTTGTATACAGTACAGACCAAAAGTTTGGACACACCTTCTCATTTAAAGATTTTTCTGTATTTTCATGACTATGAAAAATGTACAGTAGCACTGAAGGCATCAAAACTATGAATTAACACGTGGAATTATATACTTAACAAAAAAGTGTGAAACAACTGAAATTATGTCTTATATTCTAGGTTCTTCAAAGCAGCCACCTTTTGCTTTGATGACTGCTTTGCACACTCTTGCCATTCTCTTGATGAGCTTCAAGAGGTAGTCACTGGAAATGGTTTTCACTTCACAGGTGTGCCCTCTCAGGTTTAATAAGTGGGATTTCTTGCCTTATAAATAGAGTTGGGAAAAGCAAAGCAGTCATCAAAGCAAAAGGTGGCTACTTTGAAGAACCTAGAATATAAGACATAATTTCAGTTGTTTCACACTTTTTTGTTAAGTATATAATTCCACATGTGTTAATTAATAGTTTTGATGCCTTCAGTGTGAATGTACAATTTTCATAGTCATGAAAATACAGAAAAATCTTTAAATGAGAAGGTGTGTCCAAACTTTTGGTCTGTACTGTATGTACAGCACTATGTAGCTTTTAGTACTGAAAATAGAGAGAGACTATTAAAAATTAGTTGCTATACCATTGAAATTTAGTTTTATTTCTTTTATTAATCTTTGGTTTTCTTTTATTGCTCTGTAATTAATTGTAATTCATTTGTCTGAACCAGAAGCAACAAAACATATATGTGGCATCCCAGGAGTCCGGTTACCACAGTGGCATTGCCTCGCTTACAGTGGGGTGATGACATTCCTGGAAGCAAGGAGGGGTCCCCTTGCCAGGTAATACCAGCATCCAATGCTTTCCTGACTCCAGACCAGAAGGGGGAGCTCTAACACCTGATTTCAGGGGAGCTTCCCTATAAGTTCTGGCCTGGAGGAGGAGTCAGTCAGTCAGTGTCTGGGAGAGAGAGAGAGAGAGACAGGGTCTGAGTGAACAGAGGAGAGAGGAGAGAAGTAAAAGAGAACCTGGGGAGTGGAGCTGTGACTAAGCTCACCCCAGAGTACAGCGCTAGAAGCCGGGCCGGATGCTGGAGTCCATGGCTGACGGGTACAATAGTCCCAGCAGCTAAATCCAGAGGGCAGGGGATTGCAGGTCTCCTAGCCCAGCAGACACCCGAAGGCACAGCAGTAGACCAGAGCCCGGAGCCGCCATAAAGGAGCAACACCTGCAATTGGCTCAAGTTGCCTGCCATATGTACAAATACTTCAGAACAATAAGGAACAGAGGACTAAGCATAGCTCTAGGCAGCAAGGACCTCAGAGGTCAGCGCAGTAAGGAGGCCTCAAAACCCATCTGGCTTAGGGATTCCTAAGTTGCTTCCAGGCTCCCCAGACCTCCATTGTCATCTGTAACTATTGCCCTGCCCTGCCTGCACTTCAAACCGTGAGTAAAGGTGTGGAAACTGCACCCTGCTGTGTCCTCGGAGTTATTTACTGTGCTATTCGTCCTGCACTATATTCATCATCACCATCTTTAACCATATAAATGCCATGGGACTAAGCTCTACCTGTGGAGAGCTGTAACAACTCTGCTGCATCATCATCAGCCCCAGCGGTCTTTTTAAGCAGCGTCGGCCATCCCTAGCCGAGTACCACAGGTGGCGTCATGAATCATCTCCTAGAAACTTTATTTCCCCTTTGATAATCATTTTTCATTGGACACCCAGGGCCACAGACCGGGTCACTGCTGCTGTGACACATCCCTTTAAGAACCAGCCTGGTACTGAGTATCCCCACGGCCCTGGTGGGCGCTCCATATAGTAATAGTCGGTTCTGTTACATGGGCTCGTGACGTCTAATAGCATTTTCAGTCCTCGACTTTGCACTTATAGATGACTCAGCGAGAAGCCGCAGGATTTCTTGATCATATGATACGTGTAGGAAATTTTCAGCAAAATTCAACCGGGTCCATAAGGTTCTGATAGGATTTCCAGCAGAGATCAGTATACAGCACTGATAACACAGTGGTCTGATACGAGAGGTTATACATCAGTATACAGCACTGATAACATGGTGGTCTGATACCAGAGGTTATAGATCAGCATACAGCGCTGATAACATGGTGGTCTGATACCAGACATTATAGATCAGTATACAGCACTGATAACATGGTGGTCTGATACCAGGGATTATAGATCAGTATACAGCACTGATAACATGGTGGTCTGATGCCAGAGGTTATAGATCAGCATACAGCGCTGATAACATGGTGGTCTGATACCAGACATTATAGATCAGTATACAGCACTGATAACATGGTGGTCTGATACCAGGGATTATAGATCAGTATACAGCACTGATAATGTAGGGGGATCTAGAGGTACCTTCACACTAAGCGACTTTACAACGATAACGATAGCGATCCGTGACGTTGCAGCGTCCTGGGATAGCGATATCGTTGTGTTTGACACGCAGCAGCAATCATGATCCCGCTGTGAGATCGCTGGTCGTTGCTGAAAGTCCAGAACTTTATTTCGTCGCTGGATCTCCTGCTGACATCGCTGAATCGGTGTGTGTGACACCGATCCAGCAATGTCTTCACTGGTAACCAGGGTAAACATCGGGTTACTAAGCGCAGGGCCCCGCTTAGTAACCCGATGTTTACCCTGGTTACCATTGTAAAAGTAAAAAAAAAAAACACATACTCACATTCCGGTGCCCGGCGTCCGCTTCCCTGCACTCCTCCTGCATCCTGTGTAAGTGCCGGCCGTAAAGCAGAGCGGTGACGTCACCGCTCTGCTCTGTGGGAGATGCCGGAGATATTCGGCGCTGACACAGGATGCAGGAGGAGTGCAGGGAAGCGGACGCCGGGCACCGGAATGTGAGTATGTTTTTTTTTTTTTAACTTTTACAATGGTAACCAGGGTAAACATCGGGTTACTAAGCGCGGCCCTGCGCTTAGTAACCCGATGTTTACCCTGGTTACCAGGGGACTTCGGCATCGTTGGTCGCTGGAGAGCCGTCTGTGTGACAGCTCTCCAGCGACCACACAACGACTAAACAGCGACGCTGCAGCGATCGGTATCGTCTGTATCGCTGCAGCGTCGCTTAGTGTGAAGGTACCTTAAGGACTGGTACTTGCCCCCACCACTTTAAGAACCTATCCAGTTCTCATTGTACTTTTGACATATAGTAACTGCTGTTATGTCCTTATATGCTGCTATGTTGCCGTATGTCTATGTCATTTTTGTGTGTTGACAATGTATGCTTTATTATAGGGAAAGTGTAGTACCCTTGTTGGGACACTAGATGGGGTATCATAGTGTACCTAGTTATTTATAGGAGGGGTCAGCTGCAGAGGGATGATTTCCTCATTTCAGTTAATCGAGTCAGGGCGCCCAAACCGCCTGCATGGGCTAAAGTGCCCAGAATGATAGCAGTGACCACACAACGTTCACTAAGGGAGAAGCCCAGCCATCCGCAGCATCAGGCCTGAACAACAGTAGGGCAGTATAGCAGCAGGAAAGGAGATTAAAGACGGAATCAGTGACAGTACGGTCAGGTGACCCCATTATGTGGCAATGTATCGCATGGGCTGATGCCCCCAGATCCGGCGCGAAACGGCTGAGGGATCTCTCAGATGCAGTGGACCAGGAATACACTGTGTAACCGCAAAGTACAGTACAGATGGGCAGGTCGCTCGCCAAGTGACAACTGACTTCGGAGACAGATACTCTCATGTCTGGGGCAAAACAGGCTAAGATATGTATATGCATAGCAGAGCTGAACAGGGAGGACACTGAGGAACCATGCGGTACGGTTTAACCCCGGGTATGTGCTGTGTGACAGAAAGGGAAGTGCACGGAAAGACGAAGAAATGTGCAATGTGAAACCTGTTGTAAATGCTGTCAAGAATATGGATGTGCTGCGTAAAGAAAATAGAAAAGTTGTTCATATGAAAGTTGAAATGGACTGTGTCTCAATCTGTGCAAAACCGTCTAAAGGGAGCCTACAGCAGAGCAGAGGGGACCCTGACGGCGCGGAAAGTGGAGCCACAGGTATGCAAAGTGATGGACATTGTTTTTATGTGATAGGAGGCCAGGGCACAGGCGCCCTGGTATCCTCAGCCATGACTACGGCCCTGGCCCTCTCTCACAACAACATGGTGGTCTGATACCAGGGATTATAGATCAGTATACAGCACTACCAGTAAACACCATGTACTCTATTTACATGGAGGGGGACTAATAACCTTTATGCAGGAGGCTAGACATGAGGAATAATGGGAATAGTATATTCTCCATACTGGTCCATCATCTATGTGACATCCCCCTGCCCTCAGGCTGCTCTTCACTACTACATGAGGTAGAAAATGGAGGAGCACAAAATGTCTGAGGTAAAGCTTTCCTCTGTATGTGATGTAGCTGACACTACATTACTATGAGGTAGAAAATGGAGGCGTGCACAATGTCTGAGGTAAAACTTTCCTCTGTATGTGATGTAGATGACACTACACTACTATACATACCTCCCAACTTTTGAAGATGGGAAAGAGGGACAAAGTTTGTGGCACGCAACGTGCGCCGCGGCAAATTTTAGGCCACGCCTCTGACCACACCCATTCATAACTAGTCACACCCATATCCACGTCCCAACCACATCCATTTAGCACTGCTGATCACACTGTTTCATAAACAATAATTATAAACAAAAAAATATGGCCACACAGTGCTCCATACTGTATCATGGCCACACAGTGCTCCATACTGTATAATTGTCACACATGATGCTCAATACTGTATAATGGCCACACAATGCTCCATACTGTATAATGGCCCCACAATGCTCCATACTGTATAATGGCCCCACATGATGCTCCATACTGTATAATGACCACACATGATGCTCCATACTGTATAATGGTTGCACATGATGCTCCATACTGTATACTGGCTGCACATGATGCTCCATACTGTATATTGGCTGCACATGCTCCATACTGTATAATGAATTAACATGATGCTCCATACTGTATAATGGCCACACATGATGCTCCATACTGTATATTGGCTGCACATGATGCTCCATACTGTATAATGACCGCACATGGTGCTCCATACTGTATATTGGCCGCACATGATAGTTCGTACCGTATAATGGCCACACATAGCTACTCCTACACACACGACTGCGCTCCGTACACTTTGCACACATGGCTCCACTCCGTACACATGCGTTCCGCTCCATATACCTCGTACACACGCGGCTCCGATCCGTACACCTCGTACACATGCGGCTCTGCTCTGTACACCTCGTACACATTCAGCTCCGCTCCATACACCTCATAAACACATGGCTCCGCTCCGTACACCTTGTACACATTCAGCTCCGCTCCATACACCTCATACACATATGGCTGCGCTCCGTACACTTTGCACACACGGCTCCGCTCCGTACACACGCGCTCCGCTCCATACACCTCGTACACATGTGGCTCCGCTCTGTACACCTCGTACACATGCGGCTCCGCTCCATATACCTCGTACACATTTAGCTCCACTCCATACACCTCATACAGACACCGCTCCACTCCATACACCTCATACACACACGGCTCCGCTCTGTACACCTCGTACACATTCAGCTCCCCTCCATACACCTCATACACGGCTCCGCTCCATACACCTTGTACACATTCAGCTCCACTCCATACACCTTATACACACACGGCTCCGCTCCGTACACCTCATACACGTTCAGCTCTGCTCCATACACCTCATACACACATGGCTCCACTCCGTACACCTCGTACACATTCAGCTCCGCTCCATACAGCTTGTACACATTCAGCTCCGCTCCATATACCTCGTACACATTCAGCTTCGCTCCAAACACCTCGTACACATTCAGCTCCGCTCCATACACCCTGTACACATTTAGCTCCGCTCCATAAACCTCATACACACACGGCTCCGCTCCATACGCCTCACACACACATGGCTCCGCTCCGTACACCTCATACACATTCAGCTCCACTCCATACACATCATACACACACGGCTCCGCTCTGTACACCTCATACACATTCAGCTCCCCTCCATACACCTTGTACACATTCAGCTCCACTCCATACACCTCATACACATTCAGCTCCACTCCATGCATCTCATACACACACGGCTCCGGTCCATACACCTTGTACACACATGGCTCTGCTACATCCACACTGTAAACACCTCCTGACCCCACACATAAGGCAGCTTACTTACCTCATCCAGCAGCACCATGGCAAGTTGGCAACCAGCACAGCTGAGTCCTGCAATCCACGGAGGTCCCGATCATGTGACCCCCTGACTCCTCCCCTCCTGTGACCTCATCACTAATGTTGAGCATTCCGATACCGCAAGTATCGGGTATCGGCCGATATTCGATACTTTCAGTATATCGGATACCGGAATTGGAAGTTCCCATAATTCAAAGAGCCAGAGTTCAGCCAATGAGGAATCATTAGAAGTGTGGGCACATCCTGTTCTGCATGTTAGGCATGTAACTACTGGCATGGCTGTGATTGGTTGCTGAAATGATGTCATGATGCACTATAAAAGTCGCCGCCGCCATTTTGGGTTCACTCTGATGTGAATTCAGTTAGGGACAGGACGCTGTTTTCTGACTGAGGGCCAGTTTTGAGATAGCGATTTGCTTTACCCAGGCTAATTTACCAACCGCTGTGTGAGAACCTTGTTTTTGCCTTGCAGCGCCGTTCACGGCTGTCTGCACGATCTCTGTGTGAGTGCAGCTCACTCTGTAGTCTGGTCTGCAGCCACCGCTGGTTGTAGTCAGCTCAGGGTGCGTCACTGCCTCATACCATTCCATTGTCCTTTTTTCAATTAGTGCAGCCTGCCAAACATTTTTTCAAATTTATCCTGTTAGTGGCTTTCCATCCGTATCCTGCTAGATTGTGGAAAAACACTATATAGGATTACATAGAAGGGCTTTTTTTGCCTTGCAGTGCCGTTCACGGCTGTCTGCACGGTCTCTGTGTCTCTGTATGCATTTAATGTCTCCTCCACCTCCCCCAATACATCCTACATTATTCTTAGTTGTTTTCCTTCATGTAGAATTAACCTACAAGGAAAGAAAGGGTTTATTTTAATTCCGATATTTTAGTCCCATTGACTTGCATTGGTATCGGGTATCGGTATCGGCGATATCCAAAAGTTTTTGAATATCGGCCGATCCAATCCGATACCGATACTTCTGGATATCGGAAGGTATCGCTCAACACTACTCATCACAGGTCCTGTGCGCACTGAGCAGCCAATATGTGGTCACTGGTGTAAGGCTCTGCGGGTGCAGGGATGACCGGCTGATACATTGCACACCTCCCAACCAGTGCAGGACATACTTGTCCCGGCTGTGACAGCGGGGGAGACTGTCAAAATCTTGACAGTCCCGCTGGATTCGGGACGGTTGGGAGGTATGCTACTATATGAGGTAGAAAATGGAGGAGCACAATGTCTGAGGTAAAACTTTCCTCTGTATGTGATGTAGATGACACTACACTATTATGAGGTAGAAAATGGAGGAGCGAACAATGTCTGAGGTAAAATGTTATGATCCTTAGTGGTTGAGGATAACAAATTACTCCAGCTAAGTAACAAACATAGGACAAGCTCTAGGGAGGTGGCCAACTGGACTGACCGCAAATCTGAACCTATCCAAACACACTAGAAGTAGCCGGTGAACGTGCCTAAAAATCCTAGACGTCTCGAGCCAGCCTGAGGAACTAACTACCCCTAGAGAGAAAGAAAGACCTCTCTTGCCTCCAGAGAAATAATCCCCAAAGATATAGAAGCCCCCAACAAATAATAACGGTGAGATAAGAGGAAGGCACATACACAGGGGTGAAAACAGATTCAGCAAATGAGGCCCACTAATACTAGATAGCAGAGAATAGAAAAGGGGTCTATGCGGTCAGTAAAAAACCCTTACAAAATATCCACACTGAGATTTCAAGAACCCCCACACCAACTAACGGTGTGGGGGGAGAAACTCAGTCCCCTAGAGCAACCAGCAAGCGAGGAAATCACATTTTAGCAAGCTGGACAAGAAACATGATGAATGCTGATAATCAAAAATGAACAAACAAAAACTTAGCTTGTCTTGGAGAGACTGGGAGCAAGGTAGTCACAAGGAATCTGAAGAGCACTGAATACATTGATAGCAGGCAAGGAACTGAGTATCCAGGTGAGCTAAATAGGAAACCAACCAAGGATAACGAACCAGCTGATGCTGCCAACCTGCAGAAAGACAACACTACACAGTACCGCTTGTGACCACTAGAGGGAGCCCAAAAATAGAGTTCACAACAGTACCCCCCCCTTGAGGAGGGGTCACCGAACCCTCATCAAGACCCCCAGGGCGATCAGGATGAGCCGCATGGAAGGCACGAACCAAATCGGCCGCATGAACATCAGAGGCGACAACCCAGGAATTATCCTCCTGACCATAGCCCTTCCACTTAACCAAATACTGAAGCCTCCGTCTAGAGATACGAGAATCCAAAATCTTCTCCACCACGTACTCCAATTCGCCCTCGACCAGCACCGGAGCAGGAGGCTCAACAGAAGGAACCACAGGTACCACATACCTCCGCAACAAAGACCTATGGAACACATTATGAATGGCAAACGATGCTGGGAGATCCAAACGAAAAGACACCGGGTTAAGGATTTCCAAGATCTTATAAGGACCGATGAAGCGAGGCTTGAATTTAGGAGAGGAGACCTTCATAGGAACATACCGAGAAGACAGCCACACCAAATCCCCAACACGAAGTCGGGGACCCACACCACGGCGGCGGTTGGCAAAGCGCTGAGCCTTCTCCTGTGACAACCTCAAATTGTCCACCACATGGTTCCAAATCTGCTGCAACCTATCCACCACAGAATCCACCCCAGGACAGTCAGAAGGCTCAACCTGACCCGAGGAAAAACGAGGATAGAAACCAGAATTGCAGAAAAAAGGCGAAACCAAAGTAGCAGAACTAGCCCGATTATTAAGGGCAAACTCGGCCAATGGCAAAAAAGTCACCCAATCATCCTGATCAGCAGAAACAAAACATCTCAAATAAGTTTCCAACCAGTGGCGTACACACCATGTATGCGACGGGTGCCGCTGCATCCGGGCCCCACGGCCGGGGGGGCCCGGTGCTGCCCGGCCCCATGGTGTGTACGCCACCTATTTTTTTTTTTTTTTTGTGTTAATTTTTTTTTGCTCGGGTCGGGGACCAGTCGTCCCGGGGGGGGGGGGGGGGGCGCGCGCGCGAGAGAGCCGACAGGGCTTTGCTGTCGGGCCCTATCGGAGATGAGCGTGTGGGGAAGCAGGAAGCTTCCCCACGGTGCTGCGCTGCAGTTGGAGGGGGAAGGTCACATAGGGGGCGCGGTGATCTCATTTCCGAGCGACCGGAAGTGACGTCACCGTGCACCCTTTGCGACCGAACCGCAGCCATTACACAGGTGAGAGCCCGGGGCGTCGGTGTGCCGTCACCAGCCTGTGCATCGCAGGTTATTGATGGGCTCGGAGCACAGTGCAGCATCCAATGTTTGCCGCAGTCTGCACATGAGCGCTGTCCTTACAAATCCTGAGCCGTAGTCTACAGCAGCAGCAGCCGAACATGTCAGCTGTTATCAGTGATGCCTGCACTGCTCTCTGACTAACTGTAGGAGGAGCTGCCAACAGGAATTCCTCCCAGCGTGACGTCAGCACTACTCCAGGCTCCAGCGCTCAGAGCTACTCACAGAGCAGTGTGGGCGTCACCGATAACAGCTGACATGTTCTTCTGCTGCAAACTGCAGCTCACGATTTGTAAGTAACACAGCGCTCCTGTCCTGATGACTTTTTCTGTCACTCACCACTCTTCCCTGCGGTGGAGCAGCTCTTAATAAGGTTTAAGGTAACACTGATTGGCCACAGCACAGCCAATCAGTGTTAGCTTTGTTTCTGTTCTCATCTCCCCAGCCGTACAGCACAGCTCCGGTAATGAGCTGCTGTGATCTGTAACGTGCGCTCCCCTCCCCCACTGTGTAAGCAGCAGAGGGAGATAGAGGGCTCCCTGCTACAGCTGCAAAGGTTGAACAAGGGCCCCCTGCCAGCCTAAAAGTAAGTGTAAATGGGGGGCCTTTAGTTTGGGGTGAGAGAGGGGGAGGGGCTAAGTTACTTAGGGATAAATGAGGGCACCATTTACATCATCTCTACTTTCACTCCTGACTGACTGCACCTCCTCCCTCTATATCACCCCTGACTGCACCCCCTCCCCATTTCACCGACTGTGCCAGCACAACCTTTATCACCCCTACCTGAGCCCTCTCCCACTATATGACCCCTGACTGAGCCGCCTCACTTGTATCACCCCTGACATGCCGCGTGCCAGAGCAGGAGAGCGCTGCTCACAGGCGGGGAGACAAGGGGTTAATCATGCGGGAGACCGTGCGAAGCGCTCACCGCCAGTGATGGAGGCAGCGGTCAGGTGGGGGCTGTATCATACATGGAGCTGATGCTGCCCCCCAGTCACATTGTGCCGCACAGGCTGCTGCATACTGATCCCCTCCCTGGGGGGCAGACAATGGGGGCTTCTGTGGCATCAGTGAGGGGCTTTTCTTATAGGAGTCCTGTGTTGTTTGCTGCAGACAGAGGCGATTGTATGAATATTATTCCACCATTGGTTCCTTATGTTGGGGATGGTCTGCAGCTTCGCCATATAAATTAGTAATTGGGGGGTGTGGCTGTGGAGAGGGTGTGGCTGTGGAGGGGGTGTGGCTGTGGAGGGGGCGTGGCTTAACATGCAAATTTTCGACGCGCTACGCGCGCCACCTGTTCTCCTCCCTTCTTCAGGGGGGGGGGCCCTTTGCTCAATTTTGCTATGGGGCCCTGTGAAATCTATGTACGCCCCTGTTTCCAACGTCTGATTAGTTCGCTCGGTTTGGCCATTAGTCTGAGGATGGAAGGCCGACGAAAAAGACAAATCAATGCCCATCTTAGCACAAAAAGTCCGCCAAAACCTGGACACAAACTGGGATCCTCTATCAGACACAATATTTTCAGGAATGCCGTGTAAGCGAACCACATTCTGAAAAAATAGAGGAACCAAATCGGAGGAAGAAGGCAACTTAGGCAAGGGCACCAAATGGACCATCTTGGAAAAACGATCACACACCACCCAGATGACAGACATTTTCTGAGATACTGGAAGATCCGAAATAAAATCCATGGAAATGTGCGTCCAAGGCCTTTTCGGAACAGGCAAAGGCAAAAGCAAACCGCTGGCACGAGAACAGCAAGGCTTAGCCCGAGCACAAATCCCACAAGACTGCACAAAGGAACGCACATCCCGCGACAAGGAAGGCCACCAGAAGGACCTAGCCACCAAATCTCTGGTACCAAAAATCCCAGGATGACCCGCCAACACCGAAGAATGAACCTCGGAAATAACTCTGCTGGTCCATCTATCCGGGACAAACAATCTCTCTGGTGGACAACGGTCAGGCCTATCCGCCTGAAATTTCTGCAGCACTCGTCGCAAATCTGGGGAAATGGCAGACAAAATCACTCCCTCTCTGAGAATACCAGCCGGCTCAGAAACTCCCGGAGAGTCAGGCACAAAACTCCTAGAAAGTGCATCAGCTTTCACGTTCTTCGAACCAGGCAGGTATGAGACCACGAAGTTGAAACGGGAGAAAAACAACGACCAACGAGCCTGTCTAGGATTCAGGCGCTTGGCAGATTCAAGGTAAATCAGATTTTTGTGATCAGTCAAGACCACCACACGATGTTTAGCTCCTTCGAGCCAATGTCGCCACTCCTCAAATGCCCACTTCATAGCCAACACTCCCGATTACCAACATCATAATTCCGCTCGGCAGGCAAAAACTTTCTTGAAAAGAAAGCACATGGCTTCATCACAGAGCCATCAGAGCTTCTCTGCGACAAAACAGCCCCTGCTCCAATCTCAGAAGCATCAACCTCGACCTGGAAGGGGAGAGAGACATCTGGCTGACATAAGACTGGAGCTGAAGAAAACCGGTGCTTCAGCTCCCGAAAGGCCACCACGGCCGCAGGAGACCAATTAGTCACATCAGAACCCTTCTTGGTCAAATCCGTCAAAGGTTTAACCACGCTAGAAAAATTAGCGATGAAACGACGGTAAAAATTAGCAAAACCCAAGAACTTCTGAAGACTCTTAACAGACGTGGGCTGAGTCCAGTCATGAATAGCCTGGACCTTGACTGGGTCCATCTCCACAGTAGAAGGAGAAAAAATAAAACCCAAAAAGGAGACCTTCTGTACTCCGAAGAGGCATTTTGAGCCCTTCACAAATAAAGCATTAGCACGCAGGACCTGAAACACCATCCTGACCTGCTTCACATGGGACTCCCAATCATCAGAAAAGACCAAAATGTCATCCAGATAAACAATCATAAATGTATCCAGATATTCTCGGAAGATGTCATGCATGAAGGACTGAAACACAGAAGGAGCATTAGAGAGTCCAAAAGGCATCACTAAGTACTCAAAATGGCCTTCGGGCGTATTAAATGCTGTTTTCCATTCATCTCCCTGCTTAATGCGCACAAGGTTATACGCACCACGGAGATCTATCTTGGTGAACCAACTGGCACCCTTAATCCGAGCAAACAAATCAGACAATAGTGGCAAAGGATACTGAAATTTGACTGTGATTTTATTCAGAAGACGATAATCTATACAAGGTCTCAAAGAACCGTCCTTCTTGGCCACAAAAAAAAATCCTGCACCAAGAGGGGAAGAGGATGGGCGAATATGTCCCTTCTCCAAAGACTCCTTTATATAACTCCGCATCGCGGCATGCTCTGGTATAGACAAATTAAAAAGTCGTCCCTTAGGGAATTTACTACCAGGAATTAAATTTATAGCACAGTCACAATCCCTATGAGGGGGCAGGGCACTGGACCTAGGCTCATCAAATACATCCTGGTAGTCAGACAAAAACTCAGGGACCTCAGAAGGAGTGGAAGAAGCAATAGACACCAACGGAGTATCGCCATGAATTCCCTGACAACCCCAACTTGACACAGACATAGCTTTCCAATCTAAAACTGGATTATGAGCCTGCAGCCATGGCAGACCCAAAACGACAACATCATGCAAATTATGCAGAACAAGAAAGCGAATCACCTCCTGATGTACGGGAGTCATGCACATGGTCATTTGCGTCCAATACTGAGGCTTATTCTCAGCCAATGACGTAGCATCAATTCCCCTCAGAGGAATAGCAAATTCCAAAGGCTCCAGGACAAAACCACAGCGCCTGGCAAATGACAAATCCATCAGATTCAGGGCAGCACCCGAATCCACAAAAGCCATAACCGGGTAGGACGACAAAGAACAAATCAAAGTAACAGACAAAATAAACTTAGGCTGTATAGTACCAATGGTGACAGGTTTAGCAAATTTTTTTAAGCGTTTAGAGCATGCTGAGATAACATGAGTAGAATCACCACAGTAAAAGCACAACCCATTTTGACGTCTATGACTTTGTCGCTCAATTCTGGTCAGAGTTCGGTCACATTGCATAGACTCAGGTCTCTGCTCAGAAAATACCGCCAAAGGATGAGCAGATTTGCACTCCCGCAAACGCTGATCAACCTGAATGGCTAAAGCCATAGAATCACTCAGACTTGTAGGGGTGGGAAACCCCACCATAACATTCTTAACGGCCTCAGAAAGACCTTCTCTGAAATTTGCAGCCAGGGCACACTCATTCCATTGAGTAAGCACCGACCATTTCCGAAATTTTTGACAATACACCTCTGCTTCATCCTGACCTTGAGAGATAGCCAGCAACGCTTTTTCTGCCTGATTCTCAAGATTAGGCTCCTCATAAAGCAGTCCAAGAGCCAGAAAAAATGCATCTACATTAAGCAATGCAGGATCTCCCGGCGCCAGAGAGAAAGCCCAATCTTGAGGGTCGCCACGCAACAAAGAGATAACAATTTTAACTTGCTGAGCGGAATCACCAGAGGAACAAGGTCTCAGAGATAGAAATAACTTACAATTATTCTTAAAATTTAGAAACCTAGATCTATCTCCAGAAAACAACTCAGGAATGGGTATCTTTGGTTCTGACATAGGGCTATGAATAACAAAATCCTGAATACTTTGCACCCGTGCAGTAAGATGATCCACACAAGAAGTCTGAGTCTGAACATTCATGTCTGCAGCTGAGCTCAAAACCACCCAGAGTTCAAGGGGATGAAAGAAGCTAAACAGACTGCAGCAAAGGAAAAGCGGGAGGAGAAAAAAAAAAATGTACTCAGGTCTTCTTTTTATCCCACTTCTGCGATGCATTAAACACTTTCTTGCCTGCTATACTGTTATGATCCTTAGTGGTTGAGGATAACAAATTACTCCAGCTAAGTAACAAACATAGGACAAGCTCTAGGGAGGTGGCCAACTGGACTGACCGCAAATCTGAACCTATCCAAACACACTAGAAGTAGCCGGTGAACGTGCCTAAAAATCCTAGACGTCTCGAGCCAGCCTGAGGAACTAACTACCCCTAGAGAGAAAGAAAGACCTCTCTTGCCTCCAGAGAAATAATCCCCAAAGATATAGAAGCCCCCAACAAATAATAACGGTGAGATAAGAGGAAGGCACATACACAGGGGTGAAAACAGATTCAGCAAATGAGGCCCACTAATACTAGATAGCAGAGAATAGAAAAGGGGTCTATGCGGTCAGTAAAAAACCCTTACAAAATATCCACACTGAGATTTCAAGAACCCCCGCACCAACTAACGGTGTGGGGGGAGAAACTCAGTCCCCTAGAGCAACCAGCAAGCGAGGAAATCACATTTTAGCAAGCTGGACAAGAAACATGATGAATGCTGATAATCAAAAATGAACAAACAAAAACTTAGCTTGTCTTGGAGAGACTGGGAGCAAGGTAGTCACAAGGAATCTGAAGAGCACTGAATACATTGATAGCAGGCAAGGAACTGAGTATCCAGGTGAGCTAAATAGGAAACCAACCAAGGATAACGAACCAGCTGATGCTGCCAACCTGCAGAAAGACAACACTACACAGTACCGCTTGTGACCACTAGAGGGAGCCCAAAAATAGAGTTCACAACAGTAAAACTTTCCTCTGTATGTGATGTAGATGACACTACACTACTATATGAGGTAGAAAATGGAGGAGCACAAAGTCTGAGGTAAAACTTTCCTCTATATGTGATGTAGATGACACTACACTACTATATGAGGTAGAAAATGGAGGAGCACAATGTCTGAGGTAAAAGTTTCTTCTGTATATGATGTAGATGACACTGCACTACTATATGAGGTAGAAATGGAGGCGTGCACAATGTCTGAGGTAAAACTTAACTCTGTGATGTAGCTGACACTACACTACTATATGAGGTAGAAAATGGAGGAGCACAATGTCTGAGGTAAAACTTTCCTTTGTATTTGATGTAGCTGACACTACACTACTGTATGAGGTAGAAAATGGAAGAGCGCACAATGTCTGAGGTAAAACTTTCCTCTGTATGTGATGTAGCTGACAACACTACTACATGAGGTAGAAAATGGAGGAGCACAATGTCTGAGGTAAAACTTTCCTCTATGTCTGAGTTAGAGGACACTAGCACATGACATGTGAAGTGAAATTGTCTAGTTTTGTGAGGTAATAAACTCTCTATTATTCTCTTTGAGGCTGGAGACATCCTTCTGCCTTATCTTCTGGTAGAAGAAAGTGGAAGAGGCAATGAGATAGAAAGTTATATTTTGTCATGAACTATTCCCTCTCAAGAGTAATACAAAACCAGACACGCAAATGGATGGCTGCTTCTAAAAAGGGTCTCCCTCTATCTGCAGCCATGTGTCCCCTTCGCTTCGTACATCAGGAGTTCAATTTGTCAACATTTGGCCAAATCGAGACATTCATGTACGAAGGTCCAAGTACAGACTGGCCCATGAGTCTCCTTACTCAAAATTGACAGTCTCATCTATGTCTACGTGGCTGTCAAGTTCAGGACAGAAGACCAGCGGCCTGTACTCGTACCGTGATACATGGATGTCTGAAAGAACTCTTAGGCCGTGTACACATTGAGTATTTGGTCAGTTTTTTACATTAGTATTTGTAAGCCAAAACCAGGAGTGGCAGAGTCAGAGGAAAAATCTAATAGAAACATGTCATCACTTTTGCATTATATACCCAATGCTGGTTTTGGCTTACAAATACTGAGGTAAAAACTCATCATGTGGTGCTAAAGGCAAAAATAAGCAAACAGACTTGGACACAGTGTTTTTTTGAATGCACAGATTTTTTAATGATTTGAAAAATAGCAAAAAATTCCCCAGAATCCCTAAAGCCTCCAGAATCACCAGCAGAGAATTTGCTCTACACAATCAGTAAATTATTCTGAAGAAGAAGAAGAAAAAGAAGAAGAAGAAAAAGAAGAAGAAGAAAAAGAATGAGACTCATGTGAAGTCGATGAACTGCTGCTGCTGCTGCCACTTCTAGAATTTGAAGAAGACTCAGATGTGGCTGAGCAATCCATCTGACTGGGATTATATATGGAAGAATAGTAGGTTGAAGGACCACCATTGCAAAAATTTTTTGTGGTGCATCCTTGAAAAGCCCATTCCTCAGTTTCACCTGTGAACATACAATGTGTCAGAATATAAAAGAATATTCCATCAGACATACCTTCTCTAGTCCAAAAGTCTACAAATTTAAACGGAATCTGTCACCCCATTTTTCGACTATAAGCTGCAGCCACCGCCATCAGGGGCTTATCTACAGCATTCTGTAATGCTGTAGATAAGCCTCCGATGTAACCTGAAGATAAGAAAAGCAAGTTAGATTATAATTATACTCACCCAGGGGTGGTCCCGATGCGGTACGGTCCGATGGGCGTCGCGGTCCGGGTCCAGCGCCTCCCATCTTCATACGATGACGTTCTCTTCTTTTCTTCCTGCCGCGGCTCCTGTGCAGGTGTACTTTATCTGCCCTGTTGAGGGCAGAACAAAGTATTGCAGTGCGCAGGCGCCGGGAAAGGTCAGAGAGGCCCAGCGCCTGCTCACTGCAGTACTTTACGCTGCCCTCAACAGAGCAGACAAAGTACGCATGCGCCAGAGCCGCAGCGTGAAGACAAGAAGAGGACGTCATCATATGAAGATGGGAGGCTCTGGACCCGGACCGTTCCTGGGTGAGTATGATCTAACTTACATCGGGGGCTTATCTACAGCATTACAGAATGCTGTAGATAAGCCCCTGATGGCGGTGGCCGCAGCTTATAGTCGAAAATTGGGGTGACAGATTCCCTTTAAAGATCAGGCACGATGCAGTGCTGATTAAAAACTGCTTTAAGCTATGTGTCTTATTGGGTAGTTTTTAGAGCAGGAATTGAGTGGAAACTCAAAATTTTTGAGAAGTTTTGAGATTGGGAGGATGACTTGAAGAGTTTCTGCTCGGTTTCAGCCCCACAAGCTTCTAAATGTGAACATAACCTAAAGCCGGGGTCACATTAGCGTATGGCATCCGATATGATGTGCTAATGACACTCGGTTGCTGCGAGTGTGAGCCAAGTGAGAGAATCGCAGCACAGAGGAGACGGAAAAAGTAATTTCTCCATCTCCTCTGTTGCCAGCGTTGGCAGGAATCGCACTGCACTTTGGTGACATTCGAGTGCAGTGCGATGTTTCACACGCACCCATAGACTTATGTGGGTGCGTGCGATCTGAATTTCGCATGCATTCGCAGCATACTGCATTTTTTTACCAGTCCAATCTCAATCCAATTGCAACTGGAATAAAAAAACGCAGATGTGCACACAATCAGAATAATATTGGTCCGAATGCAATCCTTTTTTTAATAGGATTCCATTCGTCTGATCTATTGGCAAGTTTGAGCGAGGCCAAATCGACCTGCATTTTGTACAGCTTTTTACAGCAACGGCAATCAGATTTTATGATATCTCATCCACACTCCGCATAAAAGTTCTGTAGTGTAAACTGACATGTCTTAAAGTTCTTTTTTTTTAATCCGCAGCATGGTAATTCATGATGTGAATATACAGGACTAACCTAATTATGTAATAAAGGAGGATCTGCTTTGATGCTCAATGTATCAGCGTGGCTCTTCCGTGCACGTATTTGAATTTTACAATTTAATTTGGAGCAGGCACAACGTCTCAGAACGTCCCACATTATGTGGCAACGACAGTATCAAGATTGGTCTGGGTTTTGCCGCTACAAGTTTTGCTGTGAATGCTATACCCTAAACATTTTTTTACATGTTTATGTCTCAGACATGATAAAAGACATATTTCTAAAAATTAGAAAAGCTTCTTACCGTTTTGGCCGCCTATTACAGAGAATTTGGTGCATTCAGTGTGGGCTCCTCGGCACGTCATATTCCCTTTAGGAGTGCAACTCTTTGCATTCGCATAACATACCGGGCACTCATTATTGTTCTCAGTCTGATTTATTGGTGGCACTGTCGTACAAAAAAAAAAAGTAGCATGCTTACAACAGGAGCAATCATCCGATCTAAGGCCTACGGACGCAGGGACCTTAATCTCTACTGCCGCCTTACGGCTAGTGCACCAAGACTCCATAATCAGCTTTCACTTCATGCGCTATATCCTGTGTGATCCACATGAGGGAGCAGTTGTTTTGCTGATCGCTGTGAGAGTTATGTTGGAATTTGAATTCGGAAAATTCGCTCGAATACAGATGGCAAATTTGATATCATATTTGTCTAAAGCACATGATATGTGCTCCAATTGTCAGAAAAGACAACTTTTATTATGCTGTGATTTCTCCTGCTCCCAAAGCATATTACATTGATGATCTGGGAAGGGGTTAAAGACAATATAATATCACACACCCGCACTTGTCCCTGCCACTGTAGTTCCCAACGTAGTCCTACAGTGAGTACTAAGGCGTCAGCCATGGCTCCAGTCTGGACATGCACTGTCCCGCCTGGGCACGATGTCTCAAAAGACCAAGTCAAGGGCTAATCGATGCCAGAAGTTATGGTAAAGAGAAGACTGGAAACCAAAGCTAGTGTCTAAGGAAGCAACAGCAGAAGCAGCAATGAGTGGGAATGATATCTTATTGTTTTTAATCACTTCCCGGCCTACATCAATCCAACAAAGTGATTGCCATTGTACTGCATTCACACAAATGGCGCAGTCACTGTGTATTTCCATTGCATTACTTATCCTGTATTATACCCCAGAGCTGCACTCACTATTCTGCTGGTGCAGTCACTGTGTACATACATTACATTACTGATCCTGAGTTACATCCTGTATTATACTCCAGAGCTGCACTTACTATTCTGCTGGTGCAGTCACTGTGTACATACATTACATTACTGATCCGGAGTTATATCCTGTATTATACCCCAGGGCTGCACTCACTATTCTGCTGGTGCAGTCACCGTGTACATACATTACATTACTGATCCTGAGTTACAGCCTGCATTATACTCCAGAGCTGCACTCACTATTCTGCTGGTGCAGTCACTGTGTACATACATTACATTACTGATCCGGAGTTATATCCTGTATTATACCCCAGGGCTGCACTCACTATTCTGCTGGTGCAGTCACCGTGTACATACATTACATTACTGATCCTGAGTTACAGCCTGCATTATACTCCAGAGCTGCACTCACTATTCTGCTGGTGCAGTCACTGTGTACATACATTACATCACTGATTCTGAGTTACCTCCTGTTTTATACTCCAGAGCTGCACTCACTATTCTGCTAGTGCAGTCACTGTGTACATACATTACATTTCTGATCCTGAGTTACAGCCTGCATTATACTCCAGAGCTACACTCACTATTCTGCCGGTGCAGTCACTGTGTACATACATTACATTACTGATCCTGAGTTGCATCCTGTATTATACCCAGAGCTGCACTCACTATTCTGCTGGTGCAGTCACTGTGTACATACATTACATTACTGATTCTGAGTTATATCCTGTATTATACCCCAGAGCTGCACTAACTATTCTGCTGGTGCAGTCACTGTGTACATACATTACATTACTGATCCATAGTTACATCCTGTATTATACCCCAGAGCAATACTCACTATTCTGCTGGTGCAGTCACTGTGTACATACATTACATTACTGATCCTGAGTTACAGCCTGCATTATACTCCAGAGCTACAGTCACTATTCTGCCGGTGCAGTCACTGTGTACATACATTACATTACTGATCCTGAGTTGCATCCTGTATTATACTCCAGAGCTGCACTCACTATTCTGCTTGTGCAGTCACTGTGTACATACATTACATTACTGATCCTGAGTTACATCCTGTATTATACCCCAGGGCTGCACTCACTATTCTGCTGGTGCAGTCACAGTGTACATACATTACGTTACTGATCCTGAGTTACATCCTGTATTACACTCCAGAGCTGCACTCACTATTCTGCTTGTGCAGTCACTGTGTGCATACATTACATTACTGATTCTGAGTTATATCCTGTATTATATCCCAGAGCTGCACTCACTATTCTGCTGGTGCAGTCACTGTGTACATACATTACATTACTGATCCTGAGTTACATCCTGTTGTATACTCCAGAGCTGCACTCACTATTCTGCTGGTGCAGTCACTGTGTGAAAGGAAGAATGGCCGAGGATCCCCAAATCCAGGGGTGAGAAACTTGTTGCATCATTCCCAAGAAGACTCATGGCTGTACTAGCTCAAAAGGTGCTTCTACTCAATACTGAGCAAAGGGTCTGAAGACTTATGACCATGGGATGTTTCAGTATTTCTTTTTTTATTAAATTTGCAAACATTTCTACATTTCTATTTTTAAGTCAAGATGGGGTGCAGAGTGTACATTAATGAGAAAAAACTTTTTTTGATTTTACCAAATGGCTGCAATGAAACAAATAGTGAAAATGTAAAGGGGTCTGAATACTTTCCGTACCCACTGTACATAACATTACTTATCCTGTACATTACTCCATTGGTTTCTGATTGAATCACTTACTCTCCATTTCCTCCCCATTGCACTGGTCTCCATTGCAGCACTTTGACACATAATACATCTCATCCCCTGCAGACATGCTGAATGTGAGGTCACATAATTGCTCATTTTTGGCACAGGATTTATGGATACGCTGGGTTTCATCACCTTCCTCTGCAACAGCAAAATTCCAAGTTAGATGAACAAAATAACAAATGATATTTGCAGATAAACTATTTGGCACAGGAACATCCCTAAATTACATAGTGATAAAAAAGGGAGTCCAAGGAACACATTTTTTTAAAAAAAGGGTTTAGACTGCTGTAAAAAATGTAATACCGATCTCCTGCAGCTTTATTTTGGACACCTACCTGATCTTCACTGGTATCTACTTCTCAGTCCAATCTTACCACTGCTGGTATATATTTCTATTTGCAGTTTATTTACTGCTGCTACATCCTGTATTTATGTGTGTAGTATATGGGATGTGGTATATGCTCTCTATTATATATATACTAGATGGTGGCCCGATTCTAACGCATCGGGTATTCTAGAATATGAATGTCCACGTAGTTTATTGCACAGCCCACGTAGTATATTGGTCAGACACATAGTATATTGCCCAGCCACGTAGTATATAGCCCAGCCACGTAGTATATAGCCCAGTCACGTAGTATATAGCCCAGTGACGTAGTATATTGCCCAGTGATGTAGTATACAGCACAGAGCCACATAGTATATTGCCCAGCCATGTAGTATATTGCCCAGTGACGTAGTATATTGCCCAGTGACGTAGTATATAGCCCAGCCATGTAGTATATAGCCCAGCCACGTAGTATATTGCCCAGCTATGTAGTATATTGCCCAGTGACGTAGTATATTGCCCAGTGACGTAGTATATTGCCCAGTGACGTAGTATATTGCCCAGTGACGTAGTATATTGCCCAGCTATGTAGTATATTGCCCAGCTATGTAGTATATTGCCCATTGACGTAGTATATTGCCCAGTGACGTAGTATACAGCACAGAGCCACGTAGTATATTGCCCAGCCACGTAGTATATTGCCCAGTGACATAGTATATTGCCCAGTGACATAGTATATTGCCCAGCGACGTAGTATATTGCCCAGCCACGTAGTATATAGCCCAGCCATGTAGTATATTGCCCATTGACGTAGTATATAGCCCAGCCATGTAGTATATTGCCCAGTGACGAAGTATATTGCCCAGTGACGTAGTGTACAGCATAGAGCCACCTAGTATATTGCCCAGTGACATAGTATATTGCCCAGTGACGTAGTATATTGCCCAGTGACATAGTATATTGCCCAGTGACGTAGTATACAGCACAGAGCCACGTAGTATATTGCCCAGTGACATAGTATATTGCCCAGTGACGTAGTATATTGCCCAGTGACGTAGTATACAGCACAGAGCCACGTAGTATATTGCCCAGCCACATAGTATATTGCCCAGCCACGTTGTATACAGCACAGAGCCACGTAGTATATTGCCCAGTGACATAGTATATTGCCCAGTGACGTAGTATACAGCACAGAGCCACGTAGTATATTGCCCAGCCACGTACTATATTGTCCAGCCACATAGTATATTGCCTAGCTACGTAGTAGATTGCCCAGTGACGTAGTATATTGCACAGTGATGTAGTATACAGCACAGAGCCACGTAGTATATTGGCCAGCCACATAGTATATTGCCTAGCTACGTAGTATATTGCCCAGCCACGTATGTCACAGGTTAAAAAATAAAAAATAAACATACTCACCTTCCGATCCGAGGGCCCCTTGTAGTTCTAACACACTCACCATACTTGTAGTTCTGTCGCCTGTGCGCAGTACAGGCGGCAGCTTCCGGTCCCAGGGTGTGATGACGTCGCGGTCACATGACCGTGACATCAATGCAGGTCCTGCTCGCGCAGGTGTGCAGGGCCTGTGATGATGTCGCGGTCACATGACCGTGATGTCATGGCAGGTCCTTCTGCCATACGATAATTAGTACTTGAACCTGCGGCTTGCACAGAGCGGTTACCGGAGGGTGGCGAGGAGTGGGAAAGGCAGCGGAAGGTGAATATATAATGATTTTTTATTTTTTTAAAATTATTTTTAACATTAGATCCTTTTACTATTGACACTGCATAGGCAGCGTCAATAGTAAAAACTTGGTCACACAGGGTTAATAGCAGTGGTAACGGAGTGAGTTACCCGCGGCATTACGCGGTCCGTTACCGCTGGCATTAACCCTGTGTGAGCCGTGACTGCGGGGAGTATGGAGCGGCCGGCCGGCACTGACTGCAGGGGAGTAGGGAGGGACTAATTGGACTGTGCCCGTCGCTGATTGGTCGCGGCAGCCATGACAGGCAGCTGGCGAGACCAATCAGCTAATGAATAACCGTTACGGAAGTTGCGAACAGAAAGACGGAAGTACCCCTTAGACAATTATATATATAGATATATATTTATTCATGTATGTAGTTAATTATCTACTGGTTTATATTTATATAAGTGGTTTATTCACTGCTAGTATGTATTTACACGTGCAGCACATTAACTTCCAGTAATACTCATATACTCTATGCTTACTTCTCCCTTCCAATTGTTGTGAATCAAATGTATTCGTCTTTAAGCCACCACTATGAAACTATTTATGAATTAGGGGGTAGGAACTGCTATACAGTAAACTGCCTCTCCAAGCTGCACAGACTTGTTTTAGATCCCTCCCACTAAAATAACACCTGCGTAGGGTGTCACTGCCTCTCCAAGCTGCACAGACTTTTTTTTAGATCCCTCCCACTGAAATAACACCTGTGTAGGGTTTCAATAACCAAGGATAAGCTGGAAAGTTTGAGAACAAGAAAGCAACGCCGGTTAGGTGAGATGCAACACAAAGTTTTAGGGCTTAATATATAAAGTAATAGCACAAGTGAGGATAAATTACCAGTCTTTTTGACCTCCAAGGAGTAAAAACATCTTTTGACTCTTGAGTCGCAAGTCACGGGGGTCATGTCATAACAGTCATCTTCATTGCAAGTCTCACAAACAAGGCAGGTCCCTGTGGTAAAGGGCAGAAGACTTACTTTTAAGTTATATCTAATTCTCCAAATGTTGGTATTTTGTTATTACCAGACAGTCGGGCTTTTTAGGAGGTCAGGTTAAATTTTTTAAGTAATTAATTTAGCCTTAAATAAAAGTACTATGAAATATATTAGACATTAATTAACAAATCTACCATATCTATACCTTCCGCAAGTCAACGATTGAATAAAAAAAAAAAAAACTTGTTACAGACGTGTGTATGTTGTCATAATGTAATGGTAAAATAGGTCCAATCTATAAAGCCATGTCACCCTCATATTGAGGACTGAAGCATGGCTTGATCATAATTTGAAGGAACGAAGAGCTAGCACTCTAATACTGCATCAGATTCCCTGTTGCTCCTGCTTAAGCCGCTATTGAAGTAGGTTATCTGGTGGAGAACAGACATAAAGTCTACACAAAAAGCTGTGACCTGAGACTTTTTTCACCTGTGGAGCTAAGTCTTCCTGTGTTCAAAAGAATCACAGGCAGACAGGATGGCATTGGATTTCAGTTATGAATATTGATCTTTTTGTGTCAGGCGTAGATCCTATAGTTATTGAAGACAAATTTTCAGCATCATGGCAGAGACATACGCAATGCATGTCATTGCATTTCGGTGCAGCTTGCTTATCAGCCCTGAATTAAAATAAGACAGGTGGGTAACGATATATAGGCAGTGTTTCCTATCTATCAATAGCTAAAATTATGATATTAAATATGGCAGTAATATCTTCTGCCTGGGACCTTTACGTGGGGAGATTTCTTGAAAGTTGAGGATCTCTTCATTTTTTGGGAACTGAGTCGCATCTCATTGTCCAGCTCCCATCTGAGGTTACTAAGGGGAGGTATGTGGGCATAACTCTGATCTGATAAAAAGTAGATTTTGAATTATAGTCATTGTTCAGTTCTGGGAGATACAGCTTGTTGTAGTATTGTAGCATATTCCAATCGGAACACTCACATCCATAAAAGCCAGGACCAGATTTAGTACTTTTCTTTCGTTATCCCTTTTTACTCTATGTGATTGTATATATCATATTGTTTTGTCCTATTTTGTAGCATCTTTTGAATAGTTTTATAAACATTGTCAACGTTTTAGAATAAACATATGAAATGTAAAAGTTTTGCTCCTCTTGTTCTATAAACCGCATCCTTGAAGCCTCGTGAAGCTGGTCGTTGCCAGAAATGGGTCTTCAATTAGCCTGTATAAATGATTGGTGGCAGTTAGTTCTCCTTGGGTTATTTTGGAGTTGGCAGTGACCATACCAGAATATATATATATATATATATATATATATATATATATATATATATATATATTGCATGCGTTGGAATCAGAGGTGTAACTACAATACAATCACCGGGAAGTGCCCAATAACTGTCCTAGTAGCGAAAGTAACCTTTGCTTCGTCCATCAATCGTCTGTCAATTGCGTGATTGTTCTGATGATTGGAGGCAATGAAGTGCTGGTTCCTGACAAACTGATGGACCCAGAGAGACTTACTATACATGTATAACACCCCTTTAATGGCCTAAGCTTACATGATTAAGAGGGAAATATTGTCAAAGGTTACGTTTTATGTGTTTAAAACTACATTTCAGGAAAGTTCACAGATTTCAGATGAGCTTCAGTCTGATAAAATGTTTACCTTGGCTTCACATGTGTCCAGAGTCGAAGAAATTACAATGAACTATCTTAAACGTAGCAAAATAATGCAAAAATAAAATGCAAAGTGGTTGGAAAGTTAATAAACATGTAGAAAACAGACACTTATTACAAAGGATACACGTAGGAGATAAGAATGGATGTGTGTAATACTACATTTCCCCTCTAACGACCATTAGGTGACGCTATTGCGGTCTTGATGGCAGTTCTGGGGTTTTCTGGCTGAGACACCTAAATGAGTATCAAAACTCATACAGCACAACATGCATAAAGCGAGGCTCACCTGTTGCGATAGTGATGCAGAATATTATGCAGATGCTCAGCAGAGTCTTCATGGTCGCTGGTAGTCGATTGGACCCTTCTTCCGTCGTGATGGCTAGCGCTGCTCTAGGTCTTGTATTTATACCCATCTACATGGAGGATTAGGTGGTATATAGGGCAAGCAATCTTATTTGGTAGGGTAATAGGCTGATAAAATAAATAGGGAAATTCCAAAATATTTAAATTAATTTGTATAAATGCAGATTAAATATTATTCTTGCCAAAGTCAACATTCTACATGGGAATAGTAAACCATCTGACAAGTTAGAATTTTTGTCTCTAGAAGCCAATGGACATATTATTTAAAAGTGTGCCTACAATTTTTCAAGAAATTATTTTACTATTACAAACTAACTAAAAGAATAAAAATGAAGGTTTTGCTCACTAGAAATTTAAAATAAATAAATAAATAAATAAGCATAACACCAAGCAGAAAAAAAACGGAGGGGGTGAAGTAACATATGACTAGGCAACATATTTGGTCAAGTGTAAACTTCTGTCATATACATAAATCATATGACATGCAGTAATTTAAAGGGTTATTCTGCCCCAAGGACTGGAGATAACTTGTTGAATGCTGAGGGTCCAACTTCTGGGACCGCCAGCAATCTCAAGAACAAGACTCTGGAACCCTAGAACGTGATTCGGGAAGCCCTATACCATGATTCAAGAAATCTAGAAGTCCTAGAATGTGATTCTGGAAGCCCTAGAACGTGATTTGGAAAGCCAGAGAACGTGATTCTGGAAGCCCTAGAATGTAATTATTATAGACCCTTAGAACGTGATTCTGGAAAGCTCTTAAATGTGCATCTGGAAGCCCTAGAATGTGATTATAGAAGCCTTAGAACGTAATTCTGGCATTCCTAGAATGTGATCATAGAAGCCCTAGAATGTGATTATAGAAGCCCTAGATCGTGATTCTGGATGCCCTAGAACGTGATTCTGGAAGCCCTAGAACAGGGGTCCCCAACCTGTAGCTCGGGAGCCACATGTGGCTCGCGGTCCCATGAATTGTGGCTCGCGGCTGTCTGTTAGCTTGGTGAATTAGCTCCAGTTCTACCTGAAAATCTGAAAATGGTGAATTTTGTGAGCAGCCCTGCAAAGAAGAGCAGATCTGGATGGCCATATCCTGGTCTTAGGGGTATTGAGGTGATTTAAGTATGGTACGCCATGACACCACCTGTCAGAGGAGGTGTTTGAAGCTGGATGTGACTGTGTCTTGGGAGTGCCTTATAGGAGAATACTGAATGGGGGTATTGTGGGAACCCCTCGATCTTAGTATCCTGCTTTGGTGTGATTTTTGTGGAAAAGCTTTGGTTAACCATTATGCCTGTAATGGGGGCTTTGGTTGCCACTATTGTGAGAGGGGCGGGAGCTGAATGTGGCTCGCGACCCTCTCTCAAGGCTGGATGTGGCTCCCGACCCTCTCTCAGAGCTGACTGTGGCTCTCAAGGTCAGAAACGTTGAGGACCTCTGCCCTAGAACGTGATTCATCTTAAGTAGAGTGAAGTTGCACATGCTCAGCTTCTGCTCCATTTATATTCCATGGGACTGCTGGAAACAGCCACAGAGAGTGCTCCTCAATATCTAGCACTCTCATGGACAATGAAATAAGCAAGTGTCAAGCATGAGCCCATTTTTGTGGCTCCAGAGAACCATTCTTGGGACAGTTTCTCATTGCAGCGGTCTGTCTCTGAGCCATCAGAGGGTTATTTCCTCTCCGATAGCCAGGGGATAACTGTTTTTGGGAAATAACCATTTAAACACTTGACTTTGACTTTTTTCCATTTTCCAGTACACTATATAGCAAAACTAATGGTGTCGTTCAAAAGTACAACTAGTCTTGCAAAAAACAAGCCCCCACACGGCCATATTGACGGAAAACTAAAAAAGTTATGGCTCTCTGAAGAAGGGGAAAAAAAGAAAAACCCAAGCTGGTGAAGGGGTTAAAGGGATTTTCCCACTAGCAAAAGTTAATTTTAATCAATAGATGTTGGAATAATTATAATTTCCACAATTGGATGTGTTTAAATAAAATATTCCTGTGCTGAAATAATGTTATAAATGCCCCCCCCTGCTGTACTGTGTAATGGTTCTGTCTGACCAAGTACGGACTGGGGCAGAAATTCAGTCCTGGCATTTGAAATCACCATGCCCATGTTGTTCTCGTCCCTATGAACCAGATGGGATATATTGCGACCGTGGGGTACTCGGAACCGGGTCGGACAGTTCTTTGGGGAAGTCAGGGGGCCATGACCCGACTCTATGGCCCTGGGCGTGCAATAAAAATGATGTAAAGGGGAAAAGCTTTATAGGGGATTGATTCGTGACGCCACCCGTGGTGTTCGGCAAGGGATGCCGACGCTGCGGTTTAGGTCCACTGAGGCCGATAGTGACGCAGCAAAGGTGGTGCAGCTCTCCATGGGTAGATATGTGGAAAATATGATGATGGTAACTGTTGCAGTACTGGATGATTGCAGCACTCAATAATTCTGAGGACACAGCAGGGTGCAGTCTTCACGCTTTTACTCAGTCTACTGGTTACAATCACCAGCCAGGTGCTGTGTCCTCTGGGTCAGTGGTCCAGCCAGCTCTCAGGTAATTTGGGTGCACTTTTCTGGGACCCCCTTCTTGTGTACCTTTCCTGGTCATCTCTCTGTGCTGGCACTTGTCTTCCTGCCCTGCGCTTTACACACAGTGTCAGAAGACAGCAGCCTCATGTCCTGTCGGGCAACGTCCTCTTGGTCCCCTTGACCCTATGTGGCTGCATTTTCAGCAAATGTGTGTGGATGTGGCTGTGGCACATACAGATACCACAGCCTACGGTTTGCTAGCTGAGTCCTGCAGTCTCTCCACTAGTCTGGGGCCAGTCCCCCACTGTGACCTGGTCCCTCCACCTGACTACGGTTGGCGTGGATTTGGGTGCCACAGGTGGATTCTTCACTTCCTTTGCCCCTAGGACCCCTTCTCTCTCAGGAGCTCCTCTCTCTGCTCCTTCCTCTTCTCAATCCTCTTACCAACTCACTGCCTTCCAGAATCTTCCTGACTCCTACTATTTCCACCTCCCATTTCCAAGACAACTCCTCACTCCCAACTGTCACTCTACCTACAGGTCTTCTACTTCCTCCACCCACATCCTCTACCTATTTCCCCCTCCAGCCTGAGATGGGGCCCTCCCTAAATAGGGTCCGCCCAGATCCTCTGGCCTGGAGTGGTGTGGTGTTGGATGCAAGTGGTGGGTACCGGATAGTGCCCCCTCCTTACTCAAGAGTGGGATACCACACCTCTGGCTGAGGTGCAGTACCTCTGTGGCGACTGGACCCTCAGGGCGCCACATATATTACTAAAATTACCCTGGATGGAGGAAAGGAAGATTTTCTACAAGACCAATATTTCTAATGATACCTGTGGTCTGCTGGGGTAAGTGACGGAGTCAGCAACTTTGTGCTCCATCACACCTCTTAACAGCATGGTTATCTTGAGAACACCGATTCTGTTAACAATGTAGCAGACAAGGCAGCCCACGACCAGACAGGCCCTTCTGGCATTTGCCAGCATTGCCAGATGGCCAGTCCGGCCCTGTGTCTGACCATACAGGAACACGGTCTGATCTTACCATAGCTCCTGGGCAGCAGTGAAGGGGGGACTATATAGAAATTACAGTAGGGGATCACAAATTATTCTTTGAAGTAAAAAAAAAGTTTTAACATTGTTTAAAAAAAAAACAGGTAGGGAAATGTTTTACCTCACAAAAAGAATAATCTTTGATCTCATACTGAAATGTCTGTATCCTTTCTTTTGCTTCCTCCCCTGCCCAGGAGCTGTGGTATGATCAGACCATGTTCCTGTATGGTCAGACACGACCATTACACAGTACAGCAGAGACACATTTATAAGATTATCTCAGCACAGGAACATTTTATTTAAACACATCCAATTGTGGAAATTATTATTATTCCAAGATCTATCGATTAAAATTAACTTTTGTTCATAGGAATCCCCCTTTAAGTTCTGTTTTTCTATTGTATCAAATACTTATTTTGATGCAATAAAATGCAAATTAATTATGTAAAAATCATACAATGTGATTTTCTGGATTTTATTTTTAGATTCTGTCTCTCACAGGTGAAGTGTACCTACGATAAAAATTACAGACCTCTCCATTCTTCGTAGGTGGGAAAACTTGCAAAATCGGCAGCGTATCAAATACTTATTTTCCCCACTCTTTGTTATATTTTTTTGGCAACTTTCCTTTTCTGCAGATTGGTAGGAATCTTGAGACCCAGCTGACAAGATGGCTGAATATTGTGCAACTCATGAGGCAGGAGAGCATAGCTCCTGCCTGAAATCACACGCAAAAGTGGAGTTTAGATGCAGTAGGAAGCCAGTGACTTTCTATTGTATCAGTACTTCTCTGCTTTCTTAGTAGAAGCTGTTCACATCTGCCTCAAAGAGCAGAAAAATGTTAGCCGTGCAACACCTAGATCAAAAGATGCATTGGTGATATGACAAGTAGTGAGAGGTTGACAGTGGTCAGAATCAGTGGCTACGAGCTACCACAATGGGCACTGGACCAGGTCCTGAGAATCTTTATTGCTCAACTTTATTGCCAATATTGTATAGTGATGGTATTTGAGTATGTATACTACCAGAGGCGGACACTGACAGCTTGGGGCCCTTGTGCAAGTAATGTGTCTGGACCCCCCTCCTTTTATGGCGACAAAGCTATATATATATATATATATATATATATATATATATAAAGAACACAGGAGCACATGTACATGAATCTAGGCCATGTGAAAACACAGACAAATATCCAATATGAATCATACTTCTCAAAAATATTTTTTCACAAATTTAAAAAAAAAGTTTTTTTTTCATAAAACTTACAGTAATAGATGAATTGAAGATTCTTAGCGCATAAATTGGCCAATCCATGTGTGCCCATCAACCACGGCAAGGTGATCTCCATCTGATGGGTTCTACTCTACCATACATGCTACTCTTGGGCCACCAGCCTACAACTATGGATAAACATGTCACTCTAGGGCTAAACCTACAATTTATGGGCAGGGGAGTTAATTACCGCCACCCAGGGCCGGCGTTAGGGGCAGGCAGACCAGGCAGCTGCCTGGGGCCCCCTCTCCCCCAGGGGCCCCCAGCTAGCGGCAAGTCACGCAGCCGCTATGGGGCCCCTGTGAGGCAGGGGGGCCCGCCTGCCGCCAGCGCCGACTCCCCCGCCGCATTGAACTATACCGGCGTCTGCCGGTACAGTTCAATGCAATGATGGAGGAGAGAGCATCACCTGACGCTCCCTCTCCCATCATTCCCCACTCTGCCTCTGACACAGCGGGTGCGCGCGCACTCACTTTGTCCCAGGCAGAGCAGCGGCAGCCGCCGACACAGGAGCAGGGAGCAGCGTGGGCACGTGTGGAGAGGTGAGGAGCTTATGTTTTTTTTTTTATTTACTGGACTGTGGAGCCATTCTCGGGAGGGGAGAGGAGGGGAGGGAAGGGGGGATGTGGGCTGTTCCTGTGCTGTTTACTACTGTGTGGGCAGTGCTGTATACTACTGTGTAGGCAGTGCTGTATACTACTGTGTAGGCAGTGCTGTATACTACTGTGTAGGCAGTGCTGTATACTACTGTGTAGGCAGTGCTGTATACTACTGTGTAGGCAGTGCTGTATACTACTGTGTAGGCAGTGCTGTATACTACTGTGTAGGCAGTGCTGTATACTACTGTGTGGGCAGTGCTGTATACTACTGTGTGGGCAGTGCTGTATACTACTGTGTGGGCAGTGCTGTATACTACTGTGTGGGCAGTGCTGTATACTACTGTGCTGGCAGTGCTGTATACTACTGTGTGGGCAGTGCTGTATACTACTGGGTAGGCTGTGCTTTATACTACTGTGTGGGCAGTGCTGTATACTACTGGGTAGGCTGTGCTGTATACTACTGTGTGGGCAGTTGTTGTGAACTCTGTTTTTGGGCTTAGTCACATCAGAACCCTTCTTGGTCAAATCCGTCAAGGGTTTAACCACGCCAGAAAAATTAGCAATGAAGCGACGGTAAAAATTAGCAAAACCCAAGAACTTCTGAAGACTCTTAACAGATGTAGGCTGAGTCCAGTCATGAATAGCCTGGACCTTGCCTACATCTGTTAAGAGTCTTCAGAAGTTCTTGGGTTTTGCTAATTTTTACCGTCGCTTCATTGCTAATTTTTCTGGCGTGGTTAAACCCTTGACGGATTTGACCAAGAAGGGTTCTGATGTGACTAACTGGACTGACCGCAAACCTGATCCTAACCAACACACTAAAGGAAGCCGGTGAACGTGCCTAAAATCCTGGACGTCTCGACGCAGCCTGAAAAACTATCTACTCCTGGAGGGAAAGTAAGACCTCACTTGCCTCAAGAGAAATCACGCCAAAGATATAGGAAGCCCCCAACAAATAATAACAGTGAGGTAAGGGGAAAACACAAATGTAGAAATGAAAACAGATTAAGCAAATGAGGCCCGCTAAATCTAGATAGCAGAAGACAGATAGGGAACTGTGCGGTCAGTAAAAAACCCTATGCAAAATATCCATGCTGAGAATACAAGAACCCCCACACCAACTAACGGTGTGAGGGGAGAAACTCAGCCCCCTAGAGCTACCAGCAAGCAAGCAAATCACATATTAGCAAGCTGGACAAGAAACAAAAATAAACCAAGAAACATATGACCACTGATGGTCAAAAAATGAACCAAGCAAAACTTAGCTTCTCTTGAAGAGACTGATAACGAAGGACTGCAGGAGAGCTCCAAAATAGCACTGAAGACATTGACAACAGGCCCAAACCACAGCGCCTGGCAAACGACAAATCCATCAGATTCAGGGCAGCACCTGAATCCACAAAAGCCATAACCGAGTAGGATGACAAAGAACAAATTAAAGTAACAGACAAAATGAATTTAGGCTGTATAGTACCAATGGTGACAGGTTTAGCGATTTTTTTAACGCGCTTAGAGCATGCTGAGATAACATGAGTTGAATCACCACAGTAAAAGCACAACCCATTTTGACGTCTATGATTTTACCACCTCCCTAGAGCTCGTGTCTATGTTCATAAACTTAGCTAGTCCGTTTTGTGATACTCAGCCACTAGGATCATAACAGGCAGTGCTGTATACTACTGCGTTGGCTGTTCTATATACTACTGTGTGGGCAGTGCTGCATACTACTGTGTGGGCTGTTCTATATACTACTGTGTGGGCAGTGCTGTATACTACTGTGTGGGCTGTTCTATATACTACTGTGTGGGCAGTGCTGTATACTACTGTGTGGGCTGTTCTATATACTTCTGTGTGGGCAGTGCTGTATACTACTGTGTGGGCTGTTCTATATACTTCTGTGTGGGCAGTGCTGTATACTACTGTGTGGGCTGTGCTCTATACTACTGTGTGGGATGTGCTATATACTACATGGTAGTGCTATATACTACTATGTGGGCTGGGCTATATACTATGCTTCTGTGTGATGTGCAGTATGTTAGCATTTGGACCCCCATTTTAAACTTTGCCTAGGGTCCCACTTTGCCTAAAACCGGCCCTGCCGCCACCTGCAGGGTCAATGGGAGGAGTGCAAGATCAGCCTGGAAGCAGCCAGCATCCAGTTACTAAATAGAGGAAAAAAAAACAGCCAGCACTCCCAATGTGAACATATGCACGCTGCAAACTGTACAATATAGATAAAAAGAACACAGCAGCACATGTACATGAATGTAGGCCATGTGAAAACGCAGACAAATATCCAATATGAATCATACTTCTCAACAATATTTTTTCACAAATTTTTTTTTAAAAATGTTTTTTTCATAAAACTTACAGTAATAGATGAATTGAAGATTCTTAGCGCATAAATTGGCCAATTCATGTGTGCCCATCAACCACGGCAAGGTGATCTCCATCTGATGGGTCCTACTCTACCATACATGCCACTCTTGGGCCACCAGCCTACAACTATGGACAAACATGTCACTCTAGGGCTAAACCTACAATTTATGGGCAGGTAGAGTTGATTACCGCCACCTGCAGGGTCAATGGGAAGAGTGCAAGATCAACCTGTAAGTTTTATGGAAAAAAAAATTTCCTCCTCCTCCCCACCACACCATTATTGCCCTTTCTACCACGAGCATCATTATTATCCTTTTCCCACCACCCCCTTCATTGTCCATTCTACCACCTCCATCATTGTTTTCTCCCCCACCACCCCCATAATTGTCCTTTCCATCACCTCCATCATTACTTTCTCACCCACCACCCCCATCATTGCCCTCTCCCGCACCACCCCCCATCATTGCCTCCTTCCCCACCACTTCCATCATAGACTCCTTCCCCACCACCTCCATCATTGACTCCTTCCCCACCATCCCATCTTTGCCTTCTCCCGACCACCCCATCATTGCCCAGTCTATCACCTCCATCATCTCCTCCTCCCCCACCATCCCATCATTGCCCAATTCCACCACCTCCATCATTTCCTCCTCCCCCATCACCACATCATTGCCCTCTCCGTCACTGTCATCATTGCCTTCTCCACATCACTCCCATCATTGCCATCTCCGTCACGTCATCATTGCCTTCTCCCACATCACTCTCATCATTGCCCTCTCCTCCACCCACACACACAACTCACCTCTCTGCACACTCTCCTGCAGCACTGCGCACACGCGCGCACACACACATCACCTCTCCGCACGCTGTCCCACAGCCTCAGCATCACTGTCAGCTTCCTCTCACTGGCACAGTGGCCTCAGCGCTGAATGATGATGTCTGTCACGGTCAGCTGCAGCTGCCGATGCGGCCCAACCCATAGACGCCCCCAAGCCGACCGACTTCAGAAGGCGTGGGGTGCGTGTCCCCCGGGGACGTAATACGGACCCTTTATACTGCAGAGGGGGAGCCGGGCCTACCCGAACTAGGGGAGGGCAGAGACCAGGGTTCTGTGGCAGCTGAGCATGTGGACAAGGAAAGAGACACGTAGGACTTGATTACACTGCACAACTTCAGGTATAGAGAAAGTAAAGTTTACTAAAGTAAAGTCACACAGTACATAAACCAAACAAGACTATGCCAGGCTCCCAATTCCACACCTTCCAGAAGGGTACCACCCAGTGGACCCCAAAGCACCAACGAATCACCGAGGCACACATAGGCGGGACATCAGGAAACAGGCAGGACATCAGGGTACATGAGGTCATCAGGACTCAGGCAGGACATCAGGGTACAGACAGGACATCAGGACACATGAGGTCATCGGGACATCAGGGTACATGAGGTCATCATGACATCGGATAGACATCTGGGACACTGACTTGGCAGCCCAGGTCATCAGCTGGGACACTGGCGTGGCAGCCCAGGTCATCAGTTACACCAGGACATAGGACACAGGACATCAGGGTACAGACAGGACATCAGGACATCAGGACACATGAGGCCATCGGGACATCAGGGTACACGAGGTCATCATGACATCGGATAGACATCTGGGACACTGACGTGGCAGCCCAGGTCATCAGCTGGGACACTGGCATGGCAGCCTAGGTCATCAGTTACACCAGGACATAGGACACAGGACATCAGGGTACAGAAAAGACATCTGGACCCAGGGTCACCAGCAGACATCAGGCAGGAGTCGTTCGGTTCCGGACATCTAAAACGACCTACAGGCACTACCACAGTCATCAGGCTCCAAGCTCCAGACAGCGGTAATCAGGCTCCAGACTGTGGTCGTCGGTCTCCGGGCATCGGACCTAGGAATGAACTCAAGTGTGATGGTGCAAGCACCGCCGTACTGGATGTGGGCCAGACGGGGTTAACACCGTATGGTAGTCAGAGCACAGAGTAGTAGATGCTCTGCAGAAACACCAGTTACAAGAGACTCAAAGTCACTGGGTGTGAGGCTCCAGATGCAGAGGGATTCCAGGAACATAATCACAGCAGACACAGTTCAGACAGGTTCAGGTACAGGACAGGTACAGGATCAAGGATCCGGGCCTGGAAATACAGTCTCCAGGACAGGCGCCAGAACAGGACAAAACAGGAATCAAGGAAAGGACTTTGGTACCAAACATATACAGGAGAGGTGCAGGAACACAAACACACATAGCAAAGTTCAGGAGCTTTGTGAGTAGCTCAGGCCCCGCCCATAGAGCTGGGGACCTTTATATAGGAGCTGCCCCTCAGCAATTGGCTGGGGACAGCATTTCAAGTACACACTCTAACCCTGATAAAAGCAGGGTGTCATGTCGGACGCTGTTCACACTAGGGCGTCCGACAGACAGCGGTAATTCCTCATTCGTCCACTATATGCTCAGTGGCGCAGGCTAGATTGATCCAGATTGTCCAGGGTTAATCTGGCTGGTACTCGGGTTGGAGGCTTAGTCACGCCCATTGCCTTTAAATAGTTTTGCTGGGCTTTGGGCGTCGCCGATTATAGCTTGTGTCTTGTGCCTGGTGATCTCGGTCTGGAGTAGTGGTCTAGGAGAGGAAATATCGTATCTGGTGGTGTATTATCCTTCGTTATATTTCTCCTTCCTATATTTGTATTGTTTTGCCCTGTGCACATAATACTGTTTTCCTGTGTGTCTGCGGCGTGGTGCGTTTTTTAGTTTTCCCTGTCTGTGCTTTCTGTAGGGGTTGGTGAAAGGTCTTATCACTGGGTGGCGGGTGGAGGTTTCAGCTTAGTACTGAAACAGGACTCAGGGTCAGGCCTGGCGGCCCAGACATGCACACCTTCAGTGTAAACTCTGGGAGAGGGACAGACAGGGTTTCCCTAGTTTGAGGGATATTGCAGGGGCCCGGGTAATCAGCTGTAGTCTACCCAGTACCCCCGTGACATTGGGGAGGTGTGGCCTGAACACACCCTAAGCACAAACAGAAACCATTACAGCACCATCAGTGCAGGAACTGAGGCTCAGGGCTCCAGGCTGTGACTGCACGCTCTGACACATGTGGAAAGTCATGCACCAGCTGCAAATGACCTCACAACCCGCAAACAGCTTCCACAGTGGCAACCAGGGACCGCACATGAGGATGGTCATGCAGCAGGGCAAAGACCTAACCACCCATGTACGGATGTGCAACAGAGCAGGGAACAGAGAAGGCTCCATCCAGGTAACAGCCATAAGTGTCCCAGCTCAAATTAGGGGGAAAGAGTAAAGGGTTAAAGCAAACATATGCATTGTCACGCCGAAAACCAGATACAGACAGAACGGCGTGACAATGTCATCCTACCGCTGACTGCTGTGACAGGAGGCAGGACAGATCGCTGCAGCTCTGCTGACAGGAGCTGCAGGGATCTCTCCCTTCCCGCCGCACATGAGGGCAATCTGGCCAGGGGCCCCCGGAGCCTCGGGGTTGGATAAACAGGCCATATTGCCCTCATTATTATCTGCTCTGCAGGTACGCCCCAGAGCCTCTAGGCCCCGGTGCAGCAGCACAGGCTGCACATGCGGTATGTCCGCCCATGTATACTACTAGTAATTCCTGCTGACTTAGGCTTCTTTCACACTAGCGTCGGGCTCGGCCCGTCGCCGTGCGTCGGGCCGAGGTCCCCGACGCTAGCGTTGTCCCCGCCACACAACGGGTGCAGCGGATGCATTTTTCCAGCGCATCCGCTGCCCCATTGTGAGGTGCGGGGAAGTGCGGGGAGGTGGGGGCGGAGTTCTGGCGGAGTTCCGGCCGCGCATGCGCGGTCGGAAAAAGCGGACCGTCGTGAGCAAAAAACGTTACATGTAGCGTTTTTTGCTCCCGACGGTCCGCAACTGCACGACGCATTCGTCGCACGACGGGTGCGACGTGTGGCAATCCGTCACAATGCGTCACTTCATGTTAATCAATGGCGAAAAAACACATCCTGCAAACACTTTTGCAGGATGCGTTTTTTCGGCAAAACGACGCATTGTGACGGAATGCAGTTAACGCTAGTGTGAAAGTAGCCTTACTTAAAGATGATTTCCATATAATTTTCCTGAGCTAAAGATTGTTCTTAGAACACTCTATAAATGGGCGATCCCATCAAAGCTATGCTGGCATACTTTGTCATATTGGCTGAGACAGGTGGTTTTCCAGGGAACATACAGTATCTATATTGATGAGGTGTTATTTATGTGAATGCTTAAACAATAGAGTATAATTAGTTATGGAAATTCCCTAATTGCATTTTACCAGTTAAGAGCCAATTATGCCGGTTTCAGATCTCTGCTTCCTGCTATTCTGTGGGAATCTCATGTAGCCATGTTTATTTTAATTTTCTTTATTTTTCTATTAAACTTTTTCTGTAACCCCACTTCTATATAAAATTTCAATTTGTGTTCAATGTGAGATCAAATACATTTATTTCAAGAATGGTTTCCACATACATGTGGTGGAGAATGCGGGCACTGGAGTAATTCATAGAAAAAAATAGACAGTAGCTAAAACTCAGACAGGTTTTAAAAGGTAATGATGACTGGCTGGTTGGGACCTTGTTGCCATGTTAATGAGCACATGCTTGGGTGGCTTACCTAATGCCATTAGTTACAAAATCATTGCCAATGAACCCACCTATCAGAAAAAAAGGGTTCCCCAATTATTTAAAGTGTTTCTTTCAAAGTTGTAAAACTATTACATGATAATCATGCTGAGAAATCAGCTGGTGACCCTAAAGTCTTCTTTTTGTGCGTTAAGTGTTGTCCAATGCACCTATGAAGCATCTGTCTGCAGCCTGACTGACCAAGTATGATCTCCAAGTCCCCCACCCGACCTGGTATTCAATATATCGAATGTATTGAACGCAGCTACTCTTTTTCCTGAACCAACTTTTGATTTGGAAGGGTAGTGTCCTCTTGATTATTTCCAAATGATAGAAATGTTTTAACTTTTTTTCCCCACGTCTCTTGTTATGACTGAGCCCTATCACACGGGGATGAACAAACCGGGGGAGATATTAAACCTATACAGACTAGGCAAATCCCCAACCTGAACCTGATTTGTCCCTGCCTGTTACCTTAAAATTACATAATGGCGCCCCCACTCAACATCCAAAATGTTCTTAACTGCACCCTCAACTATACACAGAGTGTAAATCAAAATAACAACAGAACATAGTGCACACAGACAGAGGGTGAGACTAAGAAGTGGTCACACAGTCATACATGAAACACAGAAGGAAAAGAAAGGAACCCCCAAAAGACCTCTGGTATATGGGGAAACCCCCCAAACCCCAAATGTAAGAAAATGGGAAGAGTGCTGAGAAGGGCAACATGCAAACAAACCACAGGAGAAGCCATAGATAAAACCTCAGCAAGATAATCCTTGACTGGGAAGCTGGGACTCCAAACATCCATCTAACTTGGAGCATAGCCAGCCAAGACTGCATGTGCTAGGTGAGTATAAATAGCCCCTCTGAACATGTGATAGGGCAAACTAGAACAAAGTGAAAATGCCTGCACAAAAGCAAAAAAGCAAAAGGAACATGAGCATTATCAGCAGTTGGACAGAGACAACACAGGCTGTGGCCCAACAGAAAGGGAAACTGACCACAAAGCCATAGGTCATCGGATTAAGCCCCGGAGTTGAGCTATGCTATCTTTCTTTTGAGCCTCTGGTGGATACTGGGTTGACATTTTTCTTAACGGAGTCAGACTTTATGAAGATAAGGACACCTATCATCAAATGTCTTTAGCAAATGGAGACTTGACTATGTTGTGTAGTTACAATGTTCAATAACTGGTTTGACAGGTCTTTTCTTCTATTTTTGACATGGACTATGCACACCTATAACACTTTCCATGGGTACTGTCTATTGAGTGGTGGTTGAGTGTGAAGGACCTTTCCAGGTACTGTTTGCAGCCATTAATCTAGGGGCAAACTTAGGCTGAAGACTAGCAAAGTTGTACTGACAGTTTTCCATCAGATGAGAGATGATTAATTCTATTGGGGCAAAAAGGTGCCTAATAACAATATTTGGATATTCGGAAGCAGGGGTTGGGGGTGGGAAGCAATAGCTGCCATCAGTTTTGGGGAAACCTCCCTATAAGGGGTTGTATACCCTGCGGAATGAATGTCCTGTGTGTCCATATGGGCAGTGTACTTGTGTGCCTGCTGGGCAGTCACATTTATATTTATTTGCTAGGATCTCTTTACAACTAGCACCAACACGCAGGGTAACTTTGCAGAATAAATTAGCAATTAATCATTTTCAGCGACGCAGGGCGGTGTGTGCAATGGTGAAAAATTAATGTATTTACATGACTGATAATTGATATTGTGAAATCTACAAAGTTGATAACAAGCGAGATCCGTTCTCATAGTTTCCAATAGGAGTACGGTTAAACAAGTTCTTTACTTCGCTCCTTAAGCCAAGTCTATCTGTTATTGTTATTTTGAATTTTTATGTTTTATTCTGCAGGTTTATGTGTATTTACAAGAAGCATTATTCAAGCTCATAAAAGCAGCACTGGGGTTATATTCAGATAATGGTATTTATGTAATAAAAAAAAGAGGGAATTAATAAACTAAAAACTTATTAAATGATCATATTGCTTTGCTAATAATCATTTGACATAATAATGTCTGACATATGCACTAAATGGAGAAAAGCATCGGGACAGATATTTTAGTCATTGAATTTTGTATTCTCATTTTGTCCTATTGCCCCCGGTTATGTAACAACTGGCCCCTATACCCCCATTTTTTTTTTTAACATCCTGCCCCACCATGCCATCTACCTTTACTAACATGTGAGAGAATGGCCGGTGGTGCAGAGCTCACGGATACCAGCGCGGTCCTGTTATAGGAGTCACCGGTGTGACAAGTCCGTTCATGAATTATATTATTGAGAAGAGGAAGGAACCGCAGCAACTCAGTCACGAAGTGTAGACCCCCTAACAGCTTACAGAGCGTTGTCACCAAGTGTTGAGGAGCAGAACACAGAAGATTCACCAACACTCCGCTGTCTCCATGGCCTCCTCTGGTATTGCCATTGGCGCAAACACTGGGCCCCTGTAGCTTCATGGCCAAACAGTTGCATGCAGCCTTACATCACCAAGCGCAATGCCGAGTGTCGGATAGAGTGGTGTAAAGCCACCACCACTGGACTCTGTAGGAAACTTGTTTTGTGCAGTTTTAATTTTTTCCACTTCTCTCAAGATTAAAGGTTGGCCTACAGTTATGATCCATACCAATGATTACATAGTGGCTTCTCCTAGTTAAATAAACTTACTTTACTTACTTTATAGCATATGGACACCACTTTAATAGTGTGCTGCACAGGATGGCGCAATCACATAGGCAGCCTGTGTCACTTATATGAAAACATGAATAACCTGATAAAAGTGACTTCTCTTTCTGCTTTTAGTAACTAGAAGATAAAAGAAATATGATTTGAAGTGAATAGAATTAACTTTTTCACTTTCAACTCCACAAAAAAATTAGATTTGCTGGAATCTGAACTTTTTGCAGCTTTATTCACTTTAATCCACTTGAATCAAGGAGAAGTGCAGCTTTCTTTAAGGCTGGATAGAAATAAAAAAATTTAAAATATATACTCTCATTCCTCATATGTCTTAGAACAGCTGCCAGGTCCTCCACTGGCTCACTTCCTCCCTCCGTCTCCGGTCTTCTCTTCCAATTTCATTCTGCGGCTCCTTTGGCACTGACTAGACCTAAATATGGTGTCATAATGTTGTGGGGTGATGCAAATTAAGATTTCATGTAAGGTCTAAAGATGGAATAGAAAACCAGAGCCGGAGAAAGGAAGCATGCCAGAAGAAGACCTGAAAGGCCAGAGGGAGGAAGTGAGCCAGCAGTGCACCTGAAGTGCTGGGGTCAGGAAGTGAGCCAGTAGAGAAACTGAAAGGCTGGAGGGAGGAAGCAAGCCAGCAGAGGACCTGAAAGGCTGGAAGTAGGAAGCGAACCTGAAGAGGACCTAAAAGGCTGGAAGTAAGCGAGCCAGCAGAGTACCTGAAATGCTGGGGTCAGGAAGTGAGCCAGCAGAGGACCTGACAGGCCAGAGAGAGGAAGCGAGCCAGCAGAGGACCTGATAGGTCAGAGAGAGGAAGCAAGCCAGCAGAGGACCTGACAGGCCAGAGAGAGAAAGCGAACCAGCAGAGGACCTGAAGGCTGTAGGGAGGAAGCAAGCCTGAAGAGGACCTGAAAGGCCATAGGGAGGAAGCAAGCCAGCAGAGGACCTGAAAGGCTGGGGTCAGGAAGGGAGCTGCAGAGGACCTGACAGGCCAGAAAGAGGAAGCGAGCCAGCAGAGGACCTGACAGGCCAGAGAGAGGAAGCGAGAGTACTTGAAAGGCTGTAGGGAGGAAGCGAGCCAGAAGAGGACCTGAAAGGCCAGAGGGAGGAAGTGAACCAGCAGAGGACCTGAAAGTCTGGGGTCAGGAAGTGAGCCAGCAAAGAACCTGAAAGGCTGGAGGGTGGAAGCAAGCCAGCAGAGGACCTGAAAGGCTGGAGGTAGGAAGCGAGCCTGAAAAGGACCTGAAAGGCTGGAGGAAGTAAGCGAGCCAGCAGAGGACCTGACAGGCCAGAGAGAGGAAGCGAGCCAGCAGAGGACCTGAAAGGCTGTAGGGAGGAAGCGAGCCTGAAGAGGACCTGAAAGGCCGGAGGGAGTAAGCGAGCCAGCAGAGGACCTGAAAGGCTGGCAGTAGGAAGCAAGCCAGCAGAGGACCTGAAAGACTGGAGGGAGGAAATGAGCCAATAGAAAACCAGAAAGGGAGCTGCAGCTCCAGGATAAGTAAATGCTGAGATACATATAACATTTTTTTTTCATTTTTTAACTCATAATAAATGTCTTTTACAAGTGCAGCGCCCCAGAGTCCTGGTCGTTGCAGTACTGTGGCTCCGCCGCTAAGGGGGGCTATGGTACGTCTGATGGCACTGAAGGAGTTCATCTGACCAGGTATCACAGACACCAATACATTTCACAGTCTGGCCTCCAGGGGGAGCTAAGGGTACTATTCATTAGGCCACTCCTCACAGTCTGGTAAAACTGGGGGTTAGGCAGGAAGTTAGAGAGAACGTTGACTGGGTTGGAACCGGGCAACACCTTGTGGCAGAGGGTGTTGTAGGGGGAAGATTCGGTAGGGTCCCTGTCAGGGGTGGGATCCTGACAGAGGCCTGGCAATCAGAGAGAGAAAGCTACGGGACCGCGCCTGCACTTCATAGCGGCGGTGCCCTAAGAAAGGACAAGAAGCGAGATTTATTGTGCTGAGTGAGAAACGAGATCAACGCAACAGGGAGAAATACCAGTAGGAGTCGTGCTGTAAGACCGAGGCAACATCCTACTGAGGCGTAACTAACCGGTGGCCGGAACGCCGAGGAAGTACAGAGCTCTAAGCATTACTTCAAACCAACGGCAGGACAGAGAGCTATAGGCTGGCTGTCTCACCCACATCACCTATGCAGACATAGGGGGCAACTTGTGGAGAGGGGCAACTCTAGGGTCCCAGAAGAGCTCCGAGCCTTCCCCGTCATACGGGTGCGTCCTACCATAAGATCTGGGGGACAAGATTAAGAAGAACATCAGAATCGAGTTGTTGTGAGGGAACACGAGAAACAGACACAACAGTTGTGGGGACTATCCCGTAAGCACAGCAGGGGAGGACCACAACACACAAGCGCTAGAAGGAAGGCACAGATTTCCACCTGCGAAGGGAACTCTGGAGGTGCCATCGGACCGGCCGGACTTGCGCAGCCCGGCTAACCGTATTCCGGACTGAGGACCCAGAAGCCTTCAGTAAAGAGGTAAAGAGACTGCAACCTGGTGTCCTCGTTATTTACTGCACCGCACCACTACCACCACAACATCATCACTATCCATCTACACCTATTATTTGGGCGCCCCTCAGCAGGGTCACGGACTGGGTCTAGCCACCGTGACAACCCCAGAGCAGAGACTCAGAGGCCCGGTGCCGGGTGCCCCTCGGCTCTGCGGCAGTGGGGGCGCTACACAAGCAATCCTAATAAAATTTCATGCAAATCAATTTTGTTCGGCGATTTTAGGGGAATCTTGCATTTTTAATTTTGACAGATTCACTCTCCTCTGGTGACCATAATGGTGAAGATAAGGAAGCTCTGTATTTTTACTTCTGAGGCAGGGAAGCAGATAAGTATAGCTGGAGTGTGCAGTGAAATACCAGAGGAACTACCAGAGTCATTGGCCAGATGGTCACCTATCAAAAGATGTGATGCTGTGAAGATGTATTGTTTTCTGGCTGCATCTGTTATTTGAAATCTGTTATGTGATTATCCCCTGTGGCCAAAAAGTAAAATGTCCCTGAGTTTAGCCTGCTGAGAGCCTCCTGCTTCTGATCATTGCACAAAAATAGTTACCAGGATAGACATGGTAACACAAACCCCACACATCATTCATAAATAAAGACACAAAACACAATAAATTACTTTGGAAAGAAATTGGCCGTGGCGTTTATTTTTGGGTAACCAAATAGGAAATAATTTAATAAAATTGAATAAACCAAAAAACTCCATTAAAATATTACCATGTAAAAGTATAAGTTCACCACAAATAACGTCCACATCCACCCGGGAGCGGGCGATTTACCCCACAAAATAAACGACACGACAAAACAAATTTAACAAAAAAGAGGGAGGGAGGGTGGGATCTTCAGAGCTTGTCTGAGGTAAACTGCGCTGAGGGACCCCGAAACCGCAGTTTTATAGGTCCAGGATCCATCCAGTTCAAAGAGTTTGACCAATAAAAATCCACAAAAATTGCGGGAATAATTCCTGAGGAAAAACTGGTTTAAACCAGTAACAAACCTGCTCGTGTGAGACACACAGCTTACCAAAGAGAAACAATTAACCGATTGTATGCCAGAAAATAATGAATAGACAAAAAACACGTAAAAAAACAATTGCTAACTTGGTGGCTGTGTTCCCATGTGCCCCCCCTAAGATTTCACTAAGGGAGGGGCGTTCATGGTAACACAAACCCCACACATCATTCATAAATAAAGACACAAAACACAATAAATTACTTTGGAAAGAAATTGGCCGTGGCGTGTATTTTTGGGTAACCAAATAGGAAATAATTTAATAAAATTGAATAAACCAAAAAACTCCATTAAAATATTACCATGTAAAAGTATAAGTTCACCACAAATAACGTCCACATCCACCTGAGAGCGGGCGATTTACCCCACACGCCGAGCCTCATAAAGGCAAGGCCCCCCCAAAACGCCCCAGCCAATTCTCGACAATGGCCTGCATATCCAAGTTGAAGATATCCAGGCCAATGTCGGACAAATGAATAAGGTCCGTCCTATAAAGTCCCGGGACCCGACCCTCAAGGTCGACATGCCTGAAAGAAAAGCCTTGAATTAATGGCATAAAATTGTAAATATTCCTGTTCACTCGCTTCCTAATTCTCTCAAGGAATGAAGAACTCTTCTGGAACCAGAGAAATCTAGGAACAACTTCGGAAAATACAAATGTAGAATTAAAAAACTCTGCTTTAAGTAAACACAAATCCTTCTTAATGCAGGAAAGGAGTCGAGAGTTTTCATTTTTCCAATGTCATTACCGCCTAGATGAATAATTACTAAATCAGGATAAGGCCTCATCTCAGCTACTTTATGAAATTCATGGATCAAGTTGCGCCAGACCATTCCTCTCCTGCTATGCCAAAAAATTTGGACGAGGGAATTATCAAAAGATAAATTTTCAGTATAACACCTTACGAAAGCCCTCTTCTGGGCCCAATGTATAAACGAATGCCCGATTATCCAGATAGTGAAAACACCTGAAAGATGAATAAAATGTTAATTATACAATTCAGGACGTACGTATAATTTAAAGCGGCTAGATTCCCATCTCCCAATTTTCTTTATGCGAGATTCACTAAGCCCGATCATTGAAGCCTCGGTAGCCACTCCAATCCGAAAGGAATGGGATGAAATTTTTTGGTCTCCCAAACCCAGATAATTTAACGATTTCTTCAAAATGAAATTAAATTGAAAAATAGTCGCTGGTTCGTTATTCATATGTAAAAAGAACGAACCACTGGAATTAGGACGGAGGGACAACCATCTCTTCGCATTTGCAACTGGGCAGATGATCGAGTCCGAGATAGCATTGAGTTTAACCGTTGCGCCTCTGCCCAGTTGATCAGTTTTGGATTTTTTAATAAATAATGTCAGGTGGTGACCGTGAACAGAAACATGTTCAAAAGACAAACCGGACGGGGATGATTTTTTGATTGAAACAACCTCGCTCACCCTAAGAGCTCCAAAGAAAGCAAAAGAAAAAGCAGTCGAAAAAAGAGATGTTTCGAAAAAATCAGAACAAACCGACGGCAAAGAAAGGCAAATGTCCTTCAATAAGCTAACCGAAATTGGACGACGCGAGTCGGGTAAAAATGTAGCCCTCCTGAAACCTTTTAAAAATTGTTTCACTACGAAAAATTCCGATAACGGTCTTCTGCCTAAAATTTTTAAGAAAAATGAAATACCCGCCAAATTTTTTGAAATAGCTGAGAAGGAAAGGCCATTGTTAACTAATTGCTCAGCAAAACATAGAGCTATAGAAGGGGTAACTTCATGACAAGAGAAGTTATGCTGATGACAAAATTTGACCCACATATGCCATGCGGCCGAATAATCAGCCCATGTTTTATGTGCCAGCGAATTCTTCACGCATGCAAATATTAGACTTGGATTAATTCCCATAGCTGGCGAGGACAAGTTAATCTTCCCATGTCCAAATTTGAAATTTGTTCCAAGGGTCGAGACGCCTGGCGGTGACAAATAAGCTGAGCGTTATTTATGCTGCTAGAAGTAGAAAAAACAGCTTTAAGCCATATATTAAATTTAAGACAAAGAAAAGTCAGATGTCTGATAATAGTTGCAGATAAATGGTTTTTAGAAGAGAGTGTATTTAGCATGAAAACTAGGCCCTGCTTGTTAGAACTGAAAACAATGCGTCTGTTGGCAAAGTGCTCACCCCAAAAATGGAAAGCTACCAAAATGGAAAAAAGATCTAAAAACGCTAAGTTCCTAGTAATCTTGTCAGCGACCCAAGAATTGGGCCAAGATTCAAAAATCCAAAAATTCGAAAATGTTAAGCCCATTCCAAGATGTTCGTTAGTAAAGAAAAACAAGCCAATTTCTTCAGAAGAAATGAATGTAGATTGCCAAATATTTATACCATTAAATTCTGAAAGGAATTTCGACCAAATTCTCAAATCGTCTTTAGTCTCTTTGGAGAGACGAATATGCGCATGGGGAGAAGAGTGCCCAGATGTGAGATCATATAGGCGCTTAGAAAAAACGCGGCCCATAGGAATAACCTTTAAGGCAAAATTTAACATACCTAACAACGACTGGAGCTCCTTAAGAATAACTTTATCCCTAACTAAAAAACTAGCAATAATTGCATGTAACCTATAGATTTTATCGCTCGGAAGGGAGCAGGTCATGGAAACTGAATCGATGTGAATACCAAGAAACTCCAAAGAAGTGCAGGGTTCAACTGTCTTTTCTTCGGCAATCGGGACACCGAAATTCTCACAAATTGTCCGAAAGGTGCAAAGGAGTGAAGAACAAGAATCAGAATCCACTGGGCCAACAAACAAAAAATCGTCGAGATAATGTAAAACTCCCCCTTTTGCTACCGAATGTTCAACCACCCAATGTAAAAACGAAGAAAATGCTTCGAAATAATAACAGGATAAAGAAAAGCCCATGGGGAGGCATCTGTCAAAAAAGAAATTATTGTCAAAAACCAATCCCAGGGAATTAAAACCCTGAGGATTGACTGGCAATAACCTAAAAGCAGACTTTATGTCTGATTTAGACATGAGTGAATTCCTCCCGAACCTCTGAAGAATTTCAATTGCATCGTCAAAGGACGAATATTTCACGGAACATATCTCGGTGTTCACCTCATCATTAAGGGAGGCTCCACTAGGATAAGACAAATGATGAATTAACCGATAAGAGCCAAGTTCTTTCTTAGGAACTATTCCAATAGGAGAAATCCTAAAGTTTTGAAACGGGGGGGATTCAAAAGGGCCAGACATTCTACCTGATTCAACTTCTTTAAACAGTTTCTCTCTTACAATTGTAGGGAATTGGTCAGCAGAAGGCAAGTTCTTAATTATTTTACAACCTTCTCCCTTGAATTGAGGAACGAAAAACCCTTCAGAAAAACCATGGAAGATAATGGAACTAATCTGTTGATTTGGAAAAAGACCTAGCCACGGTACCATGTTTGGAAGGTTCACTGGGGTCAGAGCCTTTTGAAATGGATTCTTTAATGGACCCTTGCTGACCTGATTGAAATTGTTTCCTATAGCATTTTGACATTGGGTGAGTGCCCCCGCAAAAAGAACATTCGTGCCGAAAGCGGCAATTAAGGGACCATTTGCAATTACCTTCATTGAAAGCAAAGCAAATACCCTTCTTAGGAGGGGCACTCACATTCTGTCTTGATGCAGGAAACCTCTGAGGCAACATCAAGTTTATCCAAAGTCCAATATCTTTCTTTCCCCATGATAAAGTGGGATACATGGCCAGTTTCTGCCTGAATGACTCGTCATATTGGAGCCATGCCATACCCCCAAAATTTCTATAGGCTTCTAGGATGGTATCAAGATGCTGAAATAAGCCAGAACAAACATTGGGAGATTTTTCCCCTAGGACTGCAGCATAAATACAGAAAGCTTGCAGCCAATTATTAAATGATTTAGGATTATAAGCTTTCCTCTTATCCTCATTATCCTCTTTTTTATCGTTCCTGTGCTGCTGCTCTTTAGAGGAGGGTAACAGGGAAAAAATATCCATGTAATCCTTCCTCCAAATTTGCTCTTTCACTGAAGGGGTCAGGTGAAAACCCAAGGGAGTCACTTCACAAGTCATGGACTCCTTAAGCAATATTTCTGGCAAACCCGGTTTCAATATAACACTTCCAGAAACAGATTCATCCCTAGGAGCAATAGGACTAACAATAGGGGGAAAAGAACTGGTAGAAAAACATTCTAAAATAACTTCCCTGACTACCGATTTAAGATTAGATGAAGAGACAGACGATGGCACATTCAACACCTCACCCTTGTCCTGATGCACGACCTCGTCCTCCATGAAGACCTCTGTATTCGGGTCCCCATGAGTAGGAGAATTCTGATGAGATGGCTGGCAGTGATCTTCTTCATATTCAGACACTGGTGAAGCCGACCTCCATGAAGCTGCCGCAGCGGCAGCTGCGCTCACCTGCCTTGATTGAAGACCTCTGGCTGGTCTGCTGGCTGTCGCTGCAACTCCCTGGGCCCCCGCAGCACTTTTATGGCTGCGGTGGCTAGATGAGCCTCTCTCTGTATGCTCTGCTTCCGGTTTCCCGGACCAAAGCGAGCGCCACCTAGTGGAGGATCCGGCGGCTGGCACTGCAGATACCTGCGACGTGGGCTGTGCTCCTCTGATTTCCCGCGATGGGCTGCGGGACTTCCGACGCGACGGCCTCCTGCTCCTGCTGCGTGGCTCTGGCCTCCGGTCAGACATTCTGGAAGATGGCGGCGGTGAGTATGGGCTCCTGGGCCGGCGGCTCCTCGCTGAGCTGCGGCATGGAAGAGGCGATGGCAGCGGTTCCTGTGGTACCGGAGGGCAGAGAGGGGATTGCGGAACAGCAGCTGAAGGAACCCCCGGGGCTGAGGAAGGCATAATGGTAGGTTGTAAAGAAAGACAGTTCTGTAACCATTCCATTCCTCCTTCACTCTCCGCCCTGCATAGTAGCTGCTGCATCAGCTCGTCCATCCTGATATATCTTCTATCTTCAGAGCTTGTCTGAGGTAAACTGCGCTGAGGGACCCCGAAACCGCAGTTTTATAGGTCCAGGATCCATCCAGTTCAAAGAGTTTGACCAATAAAAATCCACAAAAATTGCGGGAATAATTCCTGAGGAAAAACTGGTTTAAACCAGTAACAAACCTGCTCGTGTGAGACACACAGCTTACCAAAGAGAAACAATTAACCGATTGTATGCCAGAAAATAATGAATAGACAAAAAACACGTAAAAAAACAATTGCTAACTTGGTGGCTGTGTTCCCATGTGCCCCCCCTAAGATTTCACTAAGGGAGGGGCGTTCAATAGGACATTTTAGGATTCAAGGTGGCCACCACTGAACAGTGTTAGGTTACAAAGTCCCCCGCAGAAGAGCAGAAAGAAAAGTTAAATCTGTAATGGAGGAGGACAAGTCACCTCAAGACCTCGGTAAAGGGAAAGGCTGTGGGGTTCACCAAAGAGTAGAGGAATGTCATAGGTGTAATTGTAAAATCTAAAAAGAGGAAGAGAACAGATTGGACTACAAACAGGCCCACACAACCACATATGTAATAGAAAATTAGCAAAACGTTTATTGAACACCACAGCAATACATATAAAAACAATTAAAATACAACAAACGTGTACACAACACCCCTATTCAAACATGATAGATCTGCAAACGTTAAATGAGAAAACAGTACAGAATATAGCAAATCGGGCTAGCCCTAGTGTTTATCACCATAGGTATCTAGAAATGTATATCCTGACAGTAAAGGCAACCCGTCTAGCATGCAAGGAGAAGGTAGAAAGTCCCAGATAGTAAACATCAGGTCACTGAGCTCCCTATACAAGCATCAAAGAAGACACGATGAGCACATAATAAGCAGTATTTGTATAAAGCTCACCATATAGCCCTCCAAATAGGGTATATTGTCTACGGTAATTGTAAAATCTATCTCATAGCTTTCATAGTGAAAATTGAAGCATGGCTTCATCATGAATTGAAGGGAACAAATTTATGGCCAGTAAACTATCTATGACTCTTAGCCTTCCTATTTACAGAGAACTGCAAACAGACTATTTTGTTCCCATTCAAATTAGGAATATTGAGGATTTTTTTTGTATGAACGGCGCTGAACCTATAGTTATGGCAGATATATTTTCAGCATCGTGGTGAAGTAGCAAATTAAACACATCTACTTACGTCACCAGTCCCAAATTAAAGGCTGTCAGATGGATGACAATATATAAAAGTACTAGCTGAAGAGCCCGGCGTTGCCTGGGCATAGTAAATATCTGTGGTTAGTCATAGCACCCCACTTCTCTTATTTTCCCATCACGCCTCTCATTCCCACTCACTCCTCTCATTCCCCCCTAACACTTGTCATTTCGACCTCACATCTGTCATTTTCCGATCACTCCACTATTTTCCCTCACTCCTCTCATTTTGCACTCACACCTTTTCTTTTTCACCTCACACCCCTCATTTTCACCTCACACCTCTCATTTTCCCCTCAGTATATACATGTTTGTAATCTCCCTTATATATAGTAAACACCTGTATCTCATCTCCTGTATATAGTATATACCTGTAGGTCATCTCCCCTGTAAATAGTATATACCTGCTCTATGTCATCTCCTCCTGTATATTGTATATACCTATGTGTCATCTCCTCCTGTATATAGTATATACCTGTATGTCATCTCTTCTGTATATACTATATACCTGTATGTCATCTCCTCCTATATATAGTATATACCTGTGTGTCATCTCCTCCTGTATATAGTAAATACCTGTGTGTCATCTCCTCCTGTATATAGTATATACCTGTGTGTCATCTGCTCCTGTATATAGTATATACCTGTGTGTCATCTCCCCTGTATATAGTATGTACCTGTATATCATCTCCCCTGTATATAGTATATACATGTGTGTCATCTCCCCTGCATATAGTATATATGTGTCATCTCCTGTATATAGTATATACCTGTATGTCATCTCCTCCTGTATATAGTGTATACCTGTGTGTCGTCTCCCCTGTATATAGTATATATGTGTGTGTCATCTCCTCCTGTATATAGTATATACCTGTATGTCATCTCCTCCTGTATATAGTATATACCTGTGTGTAATCTCCAGTACATAGTATATACCTGTGTGTCATCTCCTCCTGTATTAGACCTTGTTCACACGTTATTTGCTCAGTATTTTTACCTCAGTATTTGTAAGCTAAATTGGCAGCCTGATAAATCCCCAGCCAACAGTAAGCCCACCCCCTGGCAGTATATATTAGCTCACACACACACATAATAGACAGGTCATGTGACTGACAGCTGCCGTATTTCCAATATGGTAGAGTTGTTGCTCTTGTAGTTTGTCTGCTTATTAATCAGATTTTTATCTTTGAAGGATAATACCAGACTTGTGTGTGTTTTAGGGCGAGTTTCATGTGTCAAGTTGTGTGTGTTGAGTTGCGTGTGGCGACATGCATGTAGCGACTTTTGTGAGATGAGTTTTGTGTGGCGACATGCATGTAGCAACTTTTTGTGTGTCGAGTTGCATGTGACAGGTTAGTGTAGCAAGTTGTGTGCAGCAAGTTTTGTGCATGGCGAGTTTTGCGTGTGGCGAGTTTTAGATGTGGTGCGTTTTGAGTATGTGCAAGTTTTGTGTGAGGCAACTTTTGCATGTGTTGCAACTTTTGTGCATGTGGCAATTTTTCCACGTGTGCAAGTTTTGCGTGTGGTGAGTTTTCCATGAGGTGAGTTTTGCACTTGTGGTGAGTTTTGCATGAGCCTAGTTTTGCATGTGGAGAGTTTTGACCGTGGCTAGTTTTGAGCGGCGACTTTTGTGTTTCAACTTTTATGTGGCGAGGTTGGTGTATGTGTGGTGAAATGTGTGCTGAGGGTGGTATATGTGTTCAAGCACGTGGTAGTGTGTGGCGCATTTTGTGTGTGTGTTCATATCCCCGTGTGTGGTGAGTATCCCATGTCGGGGCCCCACCTTAGCAACTGTACGGTATATACTCTTTGGCGCCATCGCTCTCACTCTTTTAGTCCCCCTTGTTCACATCTGGCAGCTGTCAATTTGCCTCCAACACTTTTGCTTTCACTTTTTCCCCATTATGTAGATAGGGGCAAAATTGTTTGGTGAATTGGTTAAAATTTTGCCTCGCAACATAGCCTATGACGCTCTCAGGGTCCAGACGTGTGAGTGTGCAAAATTTTGTGGCTGTAGCTGTGACGGTGCCAATCCCGGACATACACACACACATACATACAAACACACAAACACACACACACATTCAGCTTTATATATTAGATAATAGGAAGTATGAGATTAATATCTTCCGCCTGGGACCTCCAGGGGCGAAGATATCGGAAAGTTGGAGATCTCTTAATTTTTGAGACCCTAACAACATCCAATGTGTTTTTTTTATCTAATAAGATCAGAGGTGTGAGGTTTTTTCATTGTCAGTCCTGGAAGACAGTTCGCTGTGGTTCTGTACCATCTCCCTAAAAAACGCGTGCTTCCCTTCACTATGATCCGTGCCATTTCTGTGAGACACATTTAGTAGATTTCTTTTGTTAGTACTTTTTATTTTATGTGACTGTATATACTGTATTGTTTTGTTGATTTTGTAACATCTTTGTAAATTTTTATAAACACTTCCTACTTTTCAGATTAAATATATCAAATTCAATACCTTTGTTGGTCTTGTTTTATAAACCGCACCCCTGAAGCCATATGCTACCTGTAGTGGGTGTCCAAGGGGACATATACACCAAGAAGTGGGACATATATACCATATATATATGTCCCCTATACTGGGCCAGGAAAGGGCCCAGTATAGGGGACATATATACCAAGAAGGTTGACATATATACCAGTTTGGGGGACATATATACCAGGAAGGGGTCCAGGATAGGGAACATATGAAAACCAGGATGGGGCAAACACATATTCAGAACATTACGAGGGTCCATACATCTGACCAGTATACGAGGGTGGGTAATGTTCAAATTTTGCACTGGGGACCTAGTTACACCACTTGATGGTCCCATTCTATACTGGCTCATATCGGTAAGTTTTGTACCGATACAGCACCTCTTTTTAAGGTCTGATCATGTGGACTATTATAATGCTGTAGGTCTTAGTAATGGCTCATATTTTGGTTTATTTCCCGTATTCCTCTTTTAATTATATAGGACATTAGAGGTTTTTTTTTTTTTTTTTGGTTTAAACTTTATTGGAAAAAGCGAATACTGGTATTTGCTCAGACGGAGAGTTTGCGTGTTGTAGCCATTTGCAACATCATAGTGCCCCATTTGTCAGGATCATAAAAAAAGCAAAGAAGTCAAAACTTTAGCTAGGAACTTAATCATCATAATCCTCTTGATCATCTTTGTCGTCGTCGTCTTTGTGGTCGTCGTCTTTGTCGTCATCGTCTTTGTCGTCGTCGTCTTTGTCGTCATCGTCTTTGTCGTCGTCGTCTTTGTCGTCGTCATCGTCATCTATGCTTCTTGTGCACGTGATTTTGTAGCCATCATGAAATACTGTCTCAGGAAAAGGAGGAATTTGTTGAATGCAAATGTTCTTGGTGGCACATCCTCTGTAAGCCCAATCTTCTGGAAGAGCTGTGGAGAAAAACATTGGATATGTTACGAAGAAAGTGCTCAATCATCGGAGGTCAAGGTTGCTCTGGTAGACAGTGGTGGCTCAAAACCAACTGGACTCTACCAAATGGGTTTAGCTTGAGCAACCTGCCCTAACCAGAAGAGGGACCTTCAGCTCCAAGTACCATCCGCCAAAAGGTTTCAACAACTTCATCAAGGAGGTCAAACAACAAATGAGATCTCCATTCATAGAGTTGGGATTAGTGGTACAGTTGGATATACATGAATTGTTGACACCAAACATGCTTCAATTTCCACCTGGCATAAAAAAGTGGCTTGGACAATGAGGTGGAGATGGTTCCTTTCTGCCTTATGGTCAGAAACAAGTCTGATGTGAAGTTTGTATAAGGGAGTGAAGGAATGGCCGATCTCTAGGGACACATATAAATTTTTTTTTTTATATATATATAGTGCAAATTTGAAATATGAGAGAGTAGGACAAGAGGCTTTTAAAGGGAAACTGTCAACAGTTTTTTTCTACGCCATATGAAATATATATGATATAGGGGCAGAGACCCTGATTCCACTGATATATCACTTACTAGGCTGCTTGCTGCAGTTTTGATAAAATAATAGTTTTAACTGTTGCAAATCTTCAGTACTCTGCATACTGTGCACTGTATAACCCCACCCACATCCCTGATTGGCTGATATGTGTGTACACTGTGCATAAGCAGCAAGTTGCCAATCAGAGATGGGGTATGGTCAAACTACATGGCAGCAGATTAATGAATAAGTGATTTTAACACAAATTACAGAAATCAAGACAGAAAGTAATACATCGCTGGAATCAGGGTATCTGTCTCTACATTATGGTGCTCTCAGACTAGATGTCAAAAACTTGGTGACGATATCCCTTTAAGGGAAGAAAATTTGCATTTCTTTTACATCCAAAACATTCAACTAAATGTAATGGGGGTACTTTAAGTGGTCCATTGGTAGCTATAAAGAGGGCTATCACAAACAGGCTTGGCACTAGCGATTCCTTTTTTTCAGATGCCAGGGTTGCCCTGCCCTTCACTCTTTAAACTCCTATACAGGGATCTGGACTTAAAAATGACTTCTAGGCTTGAGCCTCTGAGTTAGCTGCTTCGGTGGGGTGAGCCGGCAAGTAGAATAGTCCGGTAGCTGGGTCAGAAACAGGAGGTCAAATTTACAAGGCAGGAGAGTGGTCAAAAAATAAGTCAAAAAGCAGGAATGTCTACAGGTCAAAGCAGAATGCTGAGAAGATGTCTAAGAGCAAGTCAAGCTATAATTGGCAGTGGACAGTAGGCTCTCAGGAGCTTAAATAGCCTGCAGCCCACCCAGGCCACAGGGAAGGAAACAAACACTAAAAAGCTAACTTCTGATCTCCCAGGACGGACAGAACTACAAGTACCGGAGAACATGGAAATAGAGGGGTCGTCTCATGTTTTCCGTGACATGAGCACGGCGGCGCTTGGAAACAGAAGACGAAACAGGACGGGCAGGCACCGACACAGGAAGTGGGGATCACAAGATTTACAGTTTTTGCTCCGTTTCTTGTCAAAAAGATGACAAATGCCTTATAACTTGTTTTTTTTACTTCAAAATACATTTTTAAAAATCTCAACTGGGTAAGGACATCTCATAGAGGACCCCCACCTGCCAGAAGGACCAGGCTCCCCTAGCCCTCTCATGAGATAAGTAAAAATGGAAGATGTTATGTAGAAAACGTGGCAAAAGAAAGGAGCAAGAGAGGAAACGTATACTTACTCGAATTACAGATTTTACCAACGAAGGAGAAGCACCGCGTCTGGGGCCCCCGACATTTCATGGTGTCAGATGGAGTGCAACTTTTTACTCCTACTCCATTTGCATAACAGTAGGGGCATTCTACCCCATTTCTTTTTTCTTTGTAGTTTGTTGGCAGCACTGGGGTCAAGAAAACGCACGTCAGTCCCACAGTCCCATGTGTAAAATAACGCATTAAATTCTGAAATTGTGGACTAAACTCATTGAGATATATATATATATATATATATATATATATACTAGCTGTTTCCAGCCAGCTAACACTCGGCACGCTCATTGCTATCTAATTAACGCTGCTAGTGATTAAACTAAAGTAAATAATGACAACATTCAGTAGCGCTTACGCAGGTGGTAAATTAACTTAAAATGAAGTTAATAACCATAATAATCATTAAAAATCTGAATAATACTAATAATACATTTTATTCACAGTGTAAAATCAAAAACAACCTGTGGTAATGGGGTGGGGGGGCAGGATTATGTGTGCTAATGTGGTGGGGGCGGGATTATGTGTGGTGATGTGGTGGGCGGGCGGGATTATGTGTGGTGATGCGGTGGGATTATGTGTGGTGATGTGGTGGGGGGGCGGGATTATGTGTGGTAATGTGGTGGGGGTGGGATTATGTGTGGTAATGTGGTGGGGGGCAGGATTATGTGTGGTAATGTGGTGGGGGGCAGGATTATCTGGTAATGTGGTGGTGGGCGGGATTATCTGTGGTAATGTGGTGGGGGGATGGGATTATGTGCGGTGATGTGGTGGGGGCGGGATTGTCTGGTAATGTGGTGGGGGGCAGGATTATCTGGTAATGTGGTGGGGGGCGGGATTATCTGTGGTAATGTGGAGGGGGGTGGGATTATCTGTGGTAATGTGGTGGGGGGATGGGATTATGTGCGGTGATGTGGTGGGGGCGGGATTGTCTGTGGTAATGTGGTGGGGGGTGGGATTATGTGTGGTGATATGGTGGGGGCGGGATTGTGTGTGGTTATTGGGTGGGAGCGGGATTATGTGTGGTAATGTGGTGGGGGCAGAGCTACTGTGCAGGGGGCGGGATTAGCGAGTAATCACGATGCCTCTTATATATATATATATATATATATATATATATATATATAATGTGGTAAAAATAGGCACTGGCTGCCTCTACACTCTGATTAGATGATCCATTGGGTTTCAGAGTAGGACACTCTAAAAGTGGCCCATACTTAATGAGTACTTTTATCAAAAATGGATTTTCCAAGTAGGACCATTTAATTTTGTCTTTTTATCAAGCACTGCCCAATAATGACATGCACTAGATATGCTTCAGAGTAATAGCTTTGACCGCAGAGCTCATTTATTAATGGCCCTGTTGGCAAAAACCTCAAAGATTTGACAATATTTGTATATTGATAAGCAATCAGCTACATAAATATGGATAATCTTTATATCAGGAGAACATTTCTGGACATATTGTAAAATTATATACATGTGCATAGTATATATTCATTCATTCAACAACTTACATGGTAGTGATCCCTTGTTGCAGAGGTCTCCCTCGCAGCACTTTGTTAAGCTATAAACATCAATTCCCACCGTCATGTTGAAAGTTAGGTTACACAGGGATGGGGCGTTTGCGCAAGACTTCCAGATCTGGTAGAACTTCTCATTACCTAAAAATATAATACATTTGATTTTAAATAAGAATATACTATAACGCTATCCCTATATACAAGAATATAGCTAGTATAAAACTGCCCTTATGTACAAGAATATAACTGCTATAATACTGCTCCTATGTACAAGAATATAACTACTATAATACTGCTCCTATGTACAACAGTATAACTACTATAATACTGCCCCTGTGTACAAGAATATAACTACTATAATACTGTCCCTATGTACAAGAATATAACTACTATAATTCTGCTCCTATGTTCAGGAATATGACTATTATAATACTGCTCACTATGTACAAGAATCTAACTACTCTAATACTGCCCCTATGTACAAGAATATAACTACTATAATACTGCTCCTATGTACAAGAATATAACTACTATAATACTGCCCTTATGTACAAGAATATAACTACTATAATACTGCCCCTATGTACAAGAATATAACTACTATAATACTGCTCCTATGTACAAGAATATACCTACTATAATACTGCTTCTATATACAAGAATATAACTATTATAATACTGCCCCTATGTACAAGAATAGAACTACTATAATACTGCTCCTATGTACAAAAATATGACTACTATAATGCAGCTTCTATGTACAAGAATATAACTACTATAATACTGCTTCTATGTACAAGAATAAAACTACTATAATACTGCCCCTATGTACAAGAATATAACTACTATAATACTGCTCCTATGTACAAGAATATAACTACTATAATACTGCCCCTATGTACAAGAATATAACTACTATAATACTGCTTCCTATGTACAAGAATATAACTACTATAATACTGCTCCTATGTACAAGAATATAATTACTACTAGATGGTGGCCCGATTCTAACGCATCGGGTATTCTAGAGTATGCATGTCCACGTAGTATATTGCACAGCCCACGTAGTATATTGGTCAGACATGTAGTATATTGCCCAGCCACGTAGTATATAGCCCAGCCACGTAGTATATAGCCCAGCCACGTAGTATATAGCCCAGTCACGTAGTATATTGCCCAGTGACGTAGTATATTGCCCAGTGACGTAGTATACAGCACAGAGCCACGTAGCATATTGCCCAGTGACGTAGTATATTGCCCAGTGACGTAGTATATTGCCCAGCCATGTAGTATATAGCCCAGCCATGTAGTATAAAGCCCAGCCACGTAGTATATTGCCCAGCTATGTAGTATATTGCCCAGTGACATAGTATATTGCCCAGCCACGTAGTATATTGCCCAGCCACGTAGTATATTGCCCAGTGACATAGTATATTGCCCAGTGACGTAGTATATTGCCCAGCGACGTAGTATATTGCCCAGCCACGTAGTATATAGCCCAGCCATGTAGTATATTGCCCAGTGACGTAGTATATTGCCCAGTGACGTAGTATATTGCCCAGTGACATAGTGTATTGCCCAGTGACGTAGTATACAGCACAGAGCCACGTAGTATATTGCCCAGCCACATACTATATTGCCCAGCCACATAGTATATTGCCTAGCTACGTAGTAGATTGCCCAGCCACGTAGTATATTGCCCAGTGACGTAGTATATTGCACAGCGACGTAGTATACAGCACAGAGCCACGTAGTATATTGGCCAGCCACATAGTATATTGCCTAGTTATGTAGTAGATTGCCCAGCCACGTATGTCACAGGTTAAAAAATAAAAAATAAACATACTCACCTTCCGATCCGAGGGCCCCTTGTAGTTCTAACACACTCATCATACTTGTAGTTCTGTCGCCTGTGCGCAGTACAGGCGGCAACTTCCGGTCCCAGGGTGTGATGACGTCACGGTCACATGACCGTGACGTCACGGCAGGTCCTTCTCGCGCAGGCGCGCTGGGCATGTGATAACGTCGCGGTCACATGACCGTAACGTCATGGCAGGTCCTGCTCGCGCAGGCGCGCAGGGTCTGTGATGACATCGCGGTCATATGACCGTGACGTCATGGCAGGTCCTTCTGCCATACGATAATTGGTACCGGAACCTGACGCTTGCACAGAGCGGTTGCCGGAGGGTGGCGAGGAGCGGGAAAGGCAGCGGAAGGTGAGTATATAATGATTTTTTATTTTTTAATTATTTTTAACATTGGATCCTTTTACTATTAACGCTGCATAGGCAGCGTCAATAGTAAAAACTTGGTCACACAGGGTTAATAGCGGCAGGAACGGAGTGAGTTACCCGCGGCATTACGCGGTCCGTTACCGCTGCATTAACCCTGTGTGAGCCGTGACTGCGGGGAGTATGGAGCGGCCGGCCGGCTCTGACTGCAGGGGAGTAGGGAGGGACTAATTGGACTGTGCCCGTCGCTGATTGGTCGCGGCAGCCATGACAGGCAGCTGGCGAGACCAATCAGCTAATGAATAACCGTTACGGAAGTTGCGGACAGAAAGACGGAAGTACCCCTTAGACAATTATATATGTAGATAATACTGCCCCTATGTACAATAATATAACTACTATAATACTGCTCCTATGTACAAGAATGTAACTATTATAATACTGCTCCTATGTACAAGAATATAATTACTATAATACTGCCCCTATGTACAAGAATATAATTACTATAATACTGCCCCTATGTACAAGAATATAACTCCCATAATACTGCTCCTATGTACAAGAATGTAACTATTTTAATACTGCTCCTATGTACAAGAATATAATTACTATAATACTGCCCCCTATGTACAATAATATAACTACTATAATACTGCTCCTATGTACAAGAATGTAACTATTTTAATACTGCACCCCATGTACAAGAATATAACTACTATAATTCTGCTTCTATGTGCAAGAATATAACTACTATAATATTGCTTCTATCTACAAGAATATAACTACTCTAATACTGCCCCTATGTACAAGAATATAACTACTATAATACTGCCCCTCTGTGCAAGAATATAACTACTATAATACTGTCCCTAGGTACAAGAATATAACTACTATAATACTGTTCCTAAATACAAGAATATAACTACTATAATACTGCCCCTAAGTACAAGAATATAACTACTATAATACTGCTCCTATGTACAAGAATATAACTCCTATAATACTGCTCCTATGTACAAGAATATAATTACTATAATACTGCCCCCTATGTAGAATAATATAACTACTATAATACTGCTCCTATGTACAAGAATGTAACTATTATAATACTGCACCCTATGTACAAGAATATAACTACTATAATACTGCTCCTATGTACAAGAATATCAACTATATAATTGTCTAAGGGTTACTTCCGTCTGTCTGTCTGTCCTTCTGTCTTTCTGTCACGGATATTCATTGGTCGCGGCCTCTGTCTGTCATGGAATCCGAGTCGCTGATTGGTCTCGCCAGCTGCTTGTCATGGCTGCCGCGACCAATCAGCGACGGCCACAGTCCGATTAGTCCCTCCCTGTTATGACCCCAATGGCAGAGGGTCTCATAAATAAATACCAAGTCTGCAAACACAAAAAACCAGCTCATAGGGCAGTGGTAACTGGGCTGACCGTATATCTAATCCTAGCACCACAAATAGCAGCAGCCGGGGAACGTGCCTACGTTGGTTCTAGACGTCTCGCGCCAGCCTGAGAACTAACTAACCCTAGAAGGGAAAAGATAGACCTTTCTTGCCTCCAGAGAAAAGACCCCAAAAGTTGGATACAAGCCCCAACAAATAATAACGGTGAGGTAAGAAGAAAAGACAAACGTAAGAATGAACTAGGTATTTAGCAAAGAGAGGCCCACTGACTAATAGCAGAATATAGTAAGATGACTTATACGGTCAGCAAAAACCCTATCAAAAATATCCACGCTGGATATTCAAGAATCCCCGAACCGTCTAACGGCCCGGGGGGAGAATACCAGCCCCCTAGAGCTTCCAGCAAAATCAGAAATCACATTAGTACAAGCTGGACAAAAAATAAGAGCAATACAAATAACCAAAAAACAAGGAAGCAGGACTTAGCTTAATTTTGCAAGAACCAAGACCAGCAGACAGGAGCAAACAGAAAGAACTGATTACAACGATGCCAGGCACCAGACTGAGAATTCAGGAAGTTCATATAGCAACACCCCTGGACTAACGACCCAGGTGGTGCCAAACTGAGGAAAGAAATTCCCAGAGTCATATCACTAGTGACCACAAGAGGGAGCCAAAAAAGTCTAATTCACAACAGTACCCCCCCTTTAAGGAGGGGTCACCGAACCCTCACCAAGACCACCAGGGCGATCAGGATGAGCAGCGTGAAAGGCACGAACTAAATCGGCCGCATGCACATCAGAGGCAACCACCCAGGAATTATCCTCCTGACCATAGCCCTTCCACTTGACCAGATACTGAAGCCTCCGCCTGGAGAGACGAGAATCCAAGATCTTCTCCACCACGTACTCCAACTCGCCCTCAACCAACACCGGAGCAGGAGGCTCAACAGACGGAACCACAGGTACAACGTACCGCCGCAACAAAGACCTATGGAACACATTGTGAATGGCAAACGACACCGGAAGATCCAAGCGAAAGGACACAGGATTAAGGATTTCCAATATCTTGTAAGGACCGATGAAGCGAGGCTTAAATTTAGGAGAGGAGACCTTCATAGGAACAAATCGAGAAGACAGCCATACCAAATCCCCAACACGAAGTCGGGGACCCACACCGCGGCGGCGGTTGGCAAAACGCTGAGCCTTCTCCTGTGACAACTTTAAGTTGTCCACCACATGATTCCAAATCTGCTGCAACCTATCCACCACAGAATCTACCCCAGGACAGTCAGAAGGCTCCACATGTCCCGAGGAAAAACGAGGATGGAAACCAGAGTTGCAGAAAAATGGTGAAACCAAAGTAGCGGAACTAGCCCGATTATTAAGGGCAAACTCAGCCAACGGCAAGAAGGTCACCCAATCATCCTGATCTGCAGAAACAAAACACCTCAAATAAGCCTCCAGAGTCTGATTAGTTCGCTCCGTTTGTCCATTAGTCTGAGGATGAAAGGCAGACGAAAACGACAAATCAATGCCCATCTTAGCACAAAAGGATCGCCAGAACCTGGAAACAAACTGGGATCCTCTGTCAGACACGATATTCTCAGGAATGCCGTGCAAACGAACCACATTCTGAAAGAACAAAGGAACCAGATCGGAAGAGGAAGGCAGCTTAGGCAAAGATACCAAGGCAAAGATACCAAATGGACCATCTTGGAAAAGCGATCACATACCACCCAGATGACAGACATGCCCTGAGACACCGGAAGATCTGAAATGAAATCCATGGAAATGTGTGTCCAAGGCCTCTTCGGGACAGGCAAGGGCAAGAGCAACCCGCTGGCACGAGAACAGCAAGGCTTAGCTCAAGCACAAGTCCCACAGGACTGCACAAATGACCGCACATCCCGTGACAAGGAAGGCCACCAAAAGGACCTAGCCACCAAATCTCTGGTGCCAAAAATTCCCGGATGCCCTGCCAACACCGAGGAATGAACCTCGGAAATAACTCTGCTGGTCCACTTATCAGGAACAAACAGTCTGTCAGTTGGACAAGAGTCAGGTCTACCAGCCTGAAATCTCTGCAACACACGTCGCAAATCCGGAGAAATGGCTGACAAGATTACTCCCTCTTTAAGAATACCAACTGGTTCTGCGACTCCAGGAGAGTCAGGCACAAAGCTCCTTGAAAGAGCATCAGCCTTCACATTCTTTGAACCTGGTAAATACGAGACCACAAAGTCAAAACGGGAGAAAAACAATGACCAACGGGCCTGTCTAGGATTCAGGCGTTTAGCAGACTCGAGATACATCAGATTTTTGTGATCAGTCAAGACCACCACACGATGCTTAGCACCCTCGAGCCAATGACGCCACTCCTCAAATGCCCACTTCATGGCCAGCAACTCCCGATTGCCAACATCATAATTCCGCTCAGCAGGCGAAAACTTCCTAGAGAAAAAAGCACATGGTCTCATTACAGAGCAACCAGGGCCTCTCTGCGACAAAACGGCCCCGCCCCAATCTCAGAAGCATCCACTTCAACCTGAAAGGGAAGTGAGACATCAGGCTGGCACAAAACAGGCGCTGAAGTAAACCGGCGCTTCAACTCTTGGAAAGCCTCCACGGCTGCAGGAGCCCAGTTAGCAACATCAGAACCTTTCTTGGTCATATCCGTCAAAGGTTTAACAACGCTAGAAAAATTAGCGATAAAACGACGGTAGAAGTTAGCAAAGCCCAAGAACTTCTGAAGACTCTTAACTGACGTGGGTTGAGTCCAATCATGAATAGCTCGGACCTTGACTGGGTCCATCTCCACCGCAGAAGGGGAAAAAATAAAACCCAAAAAGGGAACCTTCTGTACTCCAAAGAGACACTTTGAGCCCTTAACAAATAAAGCATTCTCACGCAAAACCTGAAACACCATCCTGACCTGCTCTACATGCGAGTCCCAATCATCAGAAAAAAACAGAATATCATCCAGATAAACAATCATAAATTTATCCAGATACTTCCGGAAAATATCATGCATAAAGGACTGAAACACTGAAGGAGCATTAGAGAGCCCAAAAGGCATCACCAAGTACTCAAAATGACCTTCGGGCGTATTAAATGCAGTTTTCCATTCATCTCCTTGCTTAATGCGCACAAGGTTGTACGCACCACGAAGATCTATCTTGGTGAACCACTTGGTACCTTTAATCCGGGCAAACAAGTCCGACAACAGAGGCAAAGGATACTGAAATTTAACAGTGATTTTATTCAGAAGCCGATAGTCAATACAAGGTCTCAAAGATCCGTCCTTCTTGGCGACAAAAAAGAATCCCGCACCAAGAGGGGAAGAGGATGGACGGATATGCCCCTTCTCCAGAGATTCCTTGATATACGAACGCATTGCAGTATGCTCAGTTACAGACAGATTAAATAGTCTTCCCTTAGGAAATTTACTACCTGGAATCAAATCTATAGCGCAGTCACAGTCCCTATGAGGAGGCAGAGCACTGGACCTGGACTCGCTGAATACATCCTGAAAATCAGACAAATACTCAGGAACTTCCGAAGGAATAGAGGAAGCAATAGACACCGGCGGGGAATCACCATGAATTCCCTGACAGCCCCAACTTGACACAGACATTGCCTTCCAATCCAAGACTGGATTATGGGTCTGTAACCATGGCAGACCCAAAACGACCAAATCATGCATTTTATGCAGAACAAGAAAACGAATCACCTCCCGATGTTCAGGAGTCATGCACATGGTAACCTGTGTCCAAAACTGCGGTTTATTTTCCGCCAATGGCGTAGCATCAATACCTCTAAGAGGGATAGGATTTACCAACGGCTCAAGAACAAAACCACAGCGCTTGGCAAATGACAGATCCATAAGACTCAGGGCAGCACCTGAATCCACAAACGCCATAACAGGGTAGGAAGACAATGAGCAAATTAAAGTCACAGACAAAATAAATTTAGGTTGCAAATTACCAATGGCGACAGGACTAACAACCCTTGTTAGGCGTTTAGAGCATGCTGATATAACATGTGTTGAATCACCACAGTAAAAACACAACCCATTCTGACGTCTATGATTTTTCCGTTCATTTCTAGTCTGAATTCTACCACATTGCATTAAATCAGGTGTTTGTTCAGACAACACCACAAGAGGATTAGCGGCTTTGCGCTCCCGCAAACGCCAGTCAATTTGAATAGCCAGCGCCATGGAATCATTCAGACTTGCAGGAATGGAGAAACCCACCATCACATTCTTAATGGCTTCAGAAAGGCCATTTCTGAAATTTGCGGCCAGAGCACACTCATTCCACTGAGTAAGCACGGACCATTTCCGAAATTTTTGGCAATACACTTCAGCTTCATCCTGGCCCTGAGAAATAGCCAGCAAGGCTTTTTCTGCCTGAATTTCAAGATTGGGTTCCTCGTAAAGCAATCCGAGCGCCAGAAAAAACGCATCAATATTTGCCAATGCCGGATCTTCTGGCGCTAGCGAGAAGGCCCAATCCTGAGGGTCGCCCCGTAAGAAAGAGATAACAATTTTAACTTGCTGAGCTGAGTCTCCAGACGAACGGGGTCTCAGAGATAGAAACAATTTACAATTATTCCTGAAATTCCTAAACTTAAATCGGTCTCCAGAGAACAGTTCAGGAATAGGTATTTTAGGTTCAGACATTGGACTACTGGTAACAAAATCTTGTATGCCCTGCACACGAGCAGCAAGCTGGTCCACACTTGTAATCAAGGTCTGGACATTCATGTCTGCAGCAAGCTCAAGCCACTCAGAGGTAAAGGGGAGGAAGAAAGAGAGGAAAAAAAAAAAAAAAAAACTCAGAATTTCCTTTCTTATTATCCCACTTCTGCAATGCATTAAACATTCAACTTTGGCCTGGCATACTGTTATGACCCCAATGGCAGAGGGTCTCAGAAATAAATACCAAGTCTGCAAACACAAAAAACCAGCTCATAGGGCAGTGGTAACTGGGCTGACCGTATATCTAATCCTAGCACCACAAATAGCAGCAGCCGGGGAACGTGCCTACGTTGGTTCTAGACGTCTCGCGCCAGCCGGAGAACTAACTAACCCTAGAAAGGAAAAGATAGACCTTTCTTGCCTCCAGAGAAAAGACCCCAAAAGTTGGATACAAGCCCCCAACAAATAATAACGGTGAGGTAAGAAGAAAAGACAAACGTAAGAATGAACTAGGTATTTAGCAAAGAGAGGCCCACTGACTAATAGCAGAATATAGTAAGATGACTTATACGGTCAGCAAAAACCCTATCAAAAATATCCACGCTGGATATTCAAGAACCCCCGAACCGTCTAACGGCCCGGGGGGAGAATACCAGCCCCCTAGAGCTTCCAGCAAAATCAGAAATCACATTAGTACAAGCTGGACAAAAAATAAGAGCAATACAAATAACCAAAAAACAAGGAAGCAGGACTTAGCTTAATTTTGCAAGAACCAAGACCAGCAGACAGGAGCAAACAGAAAGAACTGATTACAACGATGCCAGGCACCAGACTGAGAATTCAGGAAGTTCATATAGCAACACCCCTGGACTAATGACCCAGGTGGTGCCAAACTGAGGAAAGAAATTCCCAGAGTCATATCACTAGTGACCACAAGAGGGAGCCAAAAAAGTCTAATTCACAACACCTCCCTACTCCCCTGCAAGTCAGTGCCCGGCGCCCGTTCCATACTCCCTGCTGTCACCGCTCACACAGGGTTAATGCCGGCGGTAACGGACCGCGTTATGCCGCGGGTAACTCACTCCGTTACCGCCGCTATTAAGCCTGTGTGACCAAGTTTTTACTATTGATGCTGCCTATGCAGCGTCAATTGTAAAAACATCTAATGGTAAAAATAATTTAAAAAAAATAAAAAATCATTATATACTCACCTTTTCCGCTCCTCGTGATGCTCCAGGCAGGTTCTGGTGGAAGGATGGTCTGCGAAAAGGACCTGCCATGATGTCACGGTCATGTGACCCCGACATCATCGCAGGTCTTGTGCGCCTGCGTGAGAAGGACCTGCCGGCCCTTGACGTCACGGTCATGTGACCGCGACACGGTCATGTGACCGCGACGTAATCACAGGTCCTGCGCGAGAAGGACCTGCCGTGACGTCACGGTCATGTGACCACGACGCGGTCATGTGACCACGACGTCATCACAGGCCCTGCGCGCCTGCGTGAGAAGGAGGCGACAGAACTACAAGGGTACCCTCGGAAGGTGAGTATATGTTTATTTTTTAACTTGTCACATACTTGGCTGGGCAATATACTACGTAGCTGGGCAATATACTACGTGGCTCTGTGCTGTATACTACGTCACTGGGCAATATACTACCTCACTGGGCAATATACTACGTGGCTCTGTGCTGTATACTACGTCGCTGTGCAATATACTACGTGGCTCTGTGCTGTATACTACGTCGCTGTGCAATATACTACGTGGCTCTGTGCTGTATACTACGTCACTGGGCAATATACTACCTCACTGGGCAATATACTACGTCACTGGGCAATATACTACCTCACTGGGCAATATACTACGTGGCTCTGTGCTGTATACTACGTCGCTGTGCAATATACTACGTGGCTCTGTGCTGTATACTACGTCGCTGTGCAATATACTACGTGGCTCTGTGCTGTATACTGCGTGGCTGTGCTATATACTACGTGGCTGGGCAATATACTACGTGGCTGAGCAATATACTACGTGGGCTGTGCAGTGTACTACATGAGCTGCGCAATATACTACGTGGCTGGGCAATATACTACGTGGGCTGCGCAATATACTACGTGGACATGCATATTCTAGAATACCCGATACGTTTGAATCGGGCCACCATCTAGTAACTACTATAATACTGCTTCTATGTACAAGAATATAACTACTATAATATTGCTCCTGTGTACAAGAATATAACTACTATAATACTGCTCCTATGTACAAGAATATAACCACTATAATACTGCTCCTATATACAAGAATATAACTACTATAATACTGCTCCTATGTACAATAATATAACTACTATAATACTGCCACCCATGTACAAGAATATAACTACTATAATACTGCTCCTATATACAAGAATATAACTACTATAATACAGCTCCTATGTACAAGAATATAGCTACTATAATACTGCCCCTATGTACAAGAATATAACTACTATAATACTGCCCCTACATGCAAGAGTATAATATCCCAAATCAAAGATTCTGCATAGCTTTAAGAAAAGTATATTGTTAATCATGAAATGCAGTTACCGATATGTTCAAACATCACAGTAGTTCTGCAACTTGTGACTGATGGATCGCAGATCTCGGTAGTTGTATTTACGCACGTTTTCCCATGGTAGTTTTCACACTTCTCACAGAGAAGACTCGCCCCTTTAGAACGGTAAAGAGAATAAGATTAAATACAGATGACCTTCAAGTTCATGAGGTAGGTGAGACCAATGCCTGGAATGAAAGGATCCTAACAGTAAGAGGTCTAACCCCACCACCCACCGCCTATTTTAGGATTTAGTATTTGGCATGGCCAAGATTGGAAATGGTACCCAACATCATCAAACTTCACTACGTAAGACCCAGTTATTGAGAACATAAATTATTTCTTACCAGTTGTAATGTAGATGAAGAACAGGATTACGATGTTTGAGAAGTTCTTCATGGTGGCAGGAGGGATTGAGGAGATCAGATCTCTCGTTCTCAACTTTGATGTTTGTTCTTCATCTCCCTTTTATATCCAATTACAAGGAAGTTGTCCAGGTCAAATTCCACCTGTAAGATTAGCCATTCTGACACATTAATTATGTTAAGAATTAATTACTTGATCCATATGACACGATGACCTAGAGTCTACAGTAATACCAAGGACGGATATCTACTATTCAATGTAAAATCTTATTACTCATCCCTTTAAAAATATTATTGACTCACATGGTGACATATTTGTCCTAAAGTTTATTGTCTATGATGAACTGCCTGATAAAGCCAAGTGGTGGAAGCTCCTTTCTGGCAGTCTCATAGACCATGGGTGGTGCAGTGGAGCCAGGGGTGGATTAAGGGTAGCCAGGGCCCCGGGCTGTTCAGACACTGTGGGCCCCCCCGGTCATGTGACGGGGGTCATGTGACGGGGGTCATGTTATACCCGAACCAGATTATTCCAGAAAAATGGCCAGGCCCTACTCTACTTAACCTATTAAATATTTGCTAAAATCTGCAATACAATTTAGGTATATTTTGACCAATAATATCACATACAAGGAACAAATACCACCGCGCCATGACCAGACCACAAATTACAACCACAGTGATCGAATAATATCACATACAAGGAACAAATACCACCGCACCATGTCAAGACCACATATTACCACCGCTTGGTGACCAAATAGCACATTCAAGGGACAAATACCACAACACCATTTCCAGACCACATATTACCACCACATAGTGACTGAATACTACAATACTGATCAGTAATTAAAAAACAAAGCAAAAAAAACACAATACTATCACCATAAGTGCCAGTATTCACAGGAGATCTGTACTTAGTATGCAGTGTCTGTGTAGAGGTAATACAGAGATCACTGGTGACATTATACACAGGAGCTCTGTATATAATGTATAGGTAATACAGTGATCACTGGTGACATTGTACACAGGACCTCTGTATATAGTATACAGTGTATAGTGTCAGTGTATAGGTAACACTGACTCACAAGTGACGTCTCTAGGTGAAGACCTTCATCTTTCATCCAGCACAGACCGCCATCATTTCTTCCAGCCAGGACTCGTTTCTGCAGGAAATAACACAGTTATCTCGAGCTCTGCTTGCAGAACACATTACTTAATTTTTCACAACTTCTACATTACACCACATGGAGAAAAAAAGGTGATATAGTGTCACTCTGCACAGTAACAGGACCACCACCCCCCATTTAAAACAGTATACTCAAAAAATAAAATAAATATATCACTGCAGTAATAATATCCCTTAATTAGCCCCTATGGTAATAATATTCCCCACCCTGGCCCCGTGTGTCTCATTCCTGGCTCCAGCCATATGTTCTCCCATCCTGCACTCATGAGTATCCATTCTAGCCCATATGACCTCCCCATCCTGCCCCATCTGTCTCCATCGCATCCATCCTGCCTCATGATCCAATCCTGCCCCATGTCTTTCATTCTGCCCCGTGTCTCCAATCATGCCCCGTGTCTACATTCTGTCCATGCCTCCAGTCCTGCCCCCAGTGTGTCCAGCATGTTACCCACAGTGTGTCCAGCATATTACCCCCAGTGTGTCCAGCAATCTGCCCCAGTATGTCCAGCATATTGCCCCAGTGTCCAGCATTGCCCCCGGACAGTGTCTCCAGCAATCTGCCCCAGTGTCTGACTCCAGCATATTGCCCCCAGTGTGTCCAGCATTGCCCCCAGACAGTGTGTACAGCAATCTGCCCCAGTGTGTCCAGCATATTACCACCAGTGTGTCCAGCAATCTGCCCCAGTATGTCCAGCATTGCCCCAGTGTGTCCAGCATATTACCACCAGTGTGTCCAGCAATCTGCCCCAGTATGTCCAATTGTCCAGCATTGCCCACAGTGTGTCCAGCATTGCCCACAGTGTGTCCAGCATTGCCCACAGTGTGTCCAGCATTGCCCCAGTGTCTCCAGCATTGCCCCAGTGTCTCCAGCATTGACCCCAGACAGTGTGTTCAACAATCTGCCCCAGTATGTCCAGCATATTGCCCCAGAGTATCAATAGGAAACCGCCGCAGGCAGCGCCGGTAGGGGCCCGGTGAGCAGATGAGACGGGGCCCGATGCGGGCCCCCTCTCTCTGCCCACCGGCCGGGTCTGGGCACAGAATAATCATATTACATACGCCAGTAGTAGTAGTCAGTCAGGGGGCCTGATGGCGGCCGGTGGGCAATCTGTGCGGTAGTAGCCCAGGGCCCCCCCACACCACTGGGCCCTGGGCCACTGCCCAGATTGACCCTCTGATAATCCTCCCCTGAGTGGAGCATATGCCTAGGCACCACTCCATTCCAAAGGGGCATTTTAAAGCCCCTTTCTCGGAATCGGTGGGGATTTCGGAAGTGGATGGTCGATAACTTGTCAAGATGAGACAGTCGCTTTATAGATCGTATTATGAAGGAACGGTAATTTTTGAAATGGGTCCCACCTAACTTGGTCAGGTCCTAGTTTGAAAAGAGTCGGACTTTGTCCAGAGTTTGGTGTTATCTTCTGCTTTTTGTAGCTTCTGTTCAAGCCTCGTGGTAGGACTTATACATCTTATTTCACCAAGTGAGATTGTAAAAAAAATGCGTATAATTTGGAAATCTACCTGTCTCCCCGCTATTCCCCAGCCTCTCCCCTATGTCAAGCCCTTCACTGGCTTCCTATAGTCTAGAGACTCCAGTTCAAAACCCTTACTATGACATACAAAGCCATCCACAACCTGTCTCCTCCATACATTTGTGCATGGTCTCCCGGTACTTACCCACACGCAACCTCCGATCCTCTCAAGATCTCCTCCTCTACTCCCCTCTCATCTCTTCTTCCCACAACCGCATGCAACACTTCTCCCGTGCTTCTCCCATACTCTGGAACTCTCTACCCCAACACATCAGACTCTCACCTACCATAGAAACCTTCAAAAAGAACCCGAAGACCCACCTCTTCCGACAAGCCTACAGCCTGCAGTGATCCTCAACCTACTGAACCACCGCACAACCAGCTCTACCCTCTCCTAGTGTATCCTCACCCATCCCCTGCAGACTGTGAGCCCTCGCGGGCAGGGTCCTCCCTCCTTCTGGACCTGTAAGTGCCTTGTTTTTTTTGCACATATTTATTGTATTTGTCTATATTTGCCCCCTTTTCACTTGTAATGCGCCATGGAATAAATGGCGCTATAAAAAATGTATAATAATAATAATAAAATAAAAGCTAAATTCTCTTCTAGTGTACATTACAAGAAAATATTCAAAAGGTTTATTAAAAAACAGGGAAAAATGGAAAGAAGGCGCAGGCCCTAAGGTACCCGGCCATAGGCAGCTGTATCAAAATATAGTTAGGTGCAAAATGTGCATCAATGAGTTAACATTGTAAAAAGTAGAACCAGATACAGATATAAGCAGATTTGCAAAGATAGTGCAAAAAAAGTTGTAAAAGATTGACAAAATTGTACATATGAAATCAAAATAAACAAATGCAAAAAAACTTAAACAAGTGCAAAGAAACAGAAATATTAAAGTAATAATAAGGTTGTGTAACAGAATGGTCACAGAACTCAATGCGTGTTTCGCACAACAAGCCTACTTCATCAGGGAATACTTTAGTCTTAGATAAATTGAGCCCAGCAAAAGAAATGAGATTGAAGTACTAGTTATCGGAACAAATGCATCACTCCTTTAATTTATTTTTTTATCATTGTTGTTTCAGGTCCCTGGTTCACCTATGGATTCTCCTGTTGCCTCATGGGCCAGTTCATATCTGCTCGAGTCTTCAACTAAAAGCCAAATTCACTAAAACCGAGAATGAAGAAAGAACTGTGAGTGCATAATCAAGCAAAGCAAACCAGTTGGTCATATCTTCTGACTAATTATATCTTTTCATTTTAATAAATTTGCAAATAAAATTAATGGGTTCCATGATAATTAAAGGGCCATTCGCTATGTGCCAAGTTTCCATATATCTACAGAACAGGTAACAACTTACTGCAATGGGAACAGTGATCAGAAATACCCCGTTTAATGGAGCAGCCGCTACATATACGTGTCACTGCACCTTTCATGGTCTACGGAGATAGGCATGTGCCACCATTATTCCTTTCCAGTGATACATTTCAGATCTCCGTTCTTGGAATTGGTGGAGTTACCAGTGCTGGATAGGTGACCACAACTTGACAAGTTGAGTATTAGAGTGTTTTTTGGGGGGGAATTTAGGAAATTTGGCACAGTATAGAAATATTTTAAATAAAAGATATAACCAATACTTCCTAGATGGCTCCGGAATAAATCTGCCAGTTGTCTTCTCCTACCCTACGGTGATGACACTCTGCCTACCATTCACGTGACTGGTGCTGCCAATAAATGACAGGTCTCTGGTCCAATGGGATGTAGCCTTACATACAGACTTCACCGATAAGGTCAATGATTGTCTGCACAGGTACTTGTATATGATGCATGGCACATTATCCTTGCAGAACGGGAGAGGACCACCAAGGTGCGAAAGCAGAGTACTCGAAAGGTACGTAATATTTATTTCTTGACATTTACGATGCCCTACCAATAAAATTGTTATTTAAAATCCCTTTAATTAGACGTAATTCACAAGTTGGTAATTCACAAGTTGGCACCAAAAGGCAGCCGCGACAAACGCTTCATTGACCGGCAGAAACATTGTGTTCCCAATTATGGAGAACATAACTGGGAAGCAGATGTTCCTATAATCAAAATAACTGCATATCAAAATGATATGACCAATCCAGTAATGGAAAGAGGAAATAAGAGTAATAACAGTACCAACGGTAATAATGCAAGATTGTAGACAGTGACCGGAAAAACGAGACTGTCAGTAAGGACAATGGAAGGATCAAAGAACATTCCGAGCCAGATACAATGTGTTCTACCTTGTGCATACCAGTGTCATGCTTCACCAGGAAAGAGATGCTCTACCAGTTTTCCCTGGAGTGTTCCTTTAAAGAGTAAACAGTTTCAATTTTTAGCTTATAAATCAATTATTTCTCCATAGAACTTTATGAGCACCAACTGTCATCTCCTGTCTCAGAAATGGGAAAGTCTTGATTCACTGAAGACACATTTTACCCATGAATTGGAAATGTTGAAAATGAATGATGAGCCCTTGCGGAGAAAGAAGTCACTTTCTCTAATAAGATATATGACAAAGTTTATTATTTTTATCTGTATATGAAAAAACAACAATTAAAACGATCGCTAATTTTTAAATAAAATTTGCTTCCATTTCAATGGTAAAAGTTTAACCGAGTATCAACTATGATTTATTTGGAAGCTAGAAAAAAGTGTTTTATTTCCCTACAGCACCTCCGCAGGGAAAATGATGCATTACACATGTAAGTGATAAAATGTAGAGTTCTTGTGTGTATTGGGGGAAAGGACTGGCTTATAGTATTGGGGTCAATTAAACACATTTGTCCCCCAACACTGCTGCTGATATTTTTTTGACAAAGCTAAAGATGTCCATGAATAATATGCAGTCCTCCAGAGCACGAACTGGATACAGGCATATTTTACAAGTTTAATATTCCATCTGGAACCTTGCAAATGTATTTGTCCTATAATAATTTAGTTTGCACAGGATTAAAAAAAAAACAAACCCAGCAACTGGTTTCCAAAAACAGCGCCATGTTTGTCTACAGGTTGTGTCTGGTATTGCAACTTAGCTGTGGTAAATTAGACTTGGTAGCATGCAATAACAGCTTTCGCAAATAGATGACCATAGGAGGGCTAATATTCAGTAAGGCTTACAAAGAAATCCCCTAAAAAAAAAATAATCAATCTTTATTAAATATAGTTAAAGAAGCAAAAAAAACCCCCTAAACTAAATTATTGATACCCATCAACACAAAAAGGGGGATGTGCATTTAAAAGACCTCTATAGCTGTAGGAGGAACTATTTTAGGTGGATATCTCTGTTGGTTATAGGACCATATATACAGATAGATAGGATCAGCTCCAATCCCATATAAAGAGTGATGTTCGCCTCAAGGAGGGTTCATATAACAACCCTAACACTAATCAATAAATAGTCTCAAGTGGACTGCAGATATGATGCCAAGAACGGCAGATCCAGATCGGCCAACAGAATGTCATGTTCGATGACGATGACAGCGTAGCGATGCATTGTCGTCTTTGCGCAGTGACATGCACCACGTTGATCTGCCCGGGACCTGATGTGGTAAGATGAGTATATGATGTTTTATTTTTTCCTTTTAAAATTATGTAATTTTTTTGTCTGGGGGCTAGTAAAGGGACCATCATAAATAGTGGGGCTACTAGAGAGGTCTTCATAAATAAATGGAGGCTACTAGAAAGGTCTTCATTAATAGTAGGGGCTATCAAGGAGGCCTGCATATTTAGTGGGGGCTACTAGAGAGGTCTTCATAAATAGTGGGGGCTACTATGTGAAGGCCATCATACATAGTCTGGCTACTAAGGCAGTCCCTAAAACATAATAGGGGCCATCAAAGTGTGGGGGCTACTAAGGGTGCCATCATAGAGCTTGAGTGCTACTAAGGGGGCCATGATACAGTGTGGGGGCTACTAAAGTGTTGTGGGGGTCACTGAGGGGTTGTAAGAGTGGGACACTGAAACAGTCATATGCCTTTCCTCCCATCAGACGTTTGAAAAATGTGTGTCGTGTGACTTGATTTTATTGTATTTTATTGAGGGGTGTAATATTATTATTATAATACATTTTTATAGCGCCATTTATTCCATGGCGCTTTACAGGCTCACAGTCTGCAGGGGATGGGTGATGATACACTAGGAGAGGGTAGAGCTGGTTGTGCGGCGGTTCAGTAGGTTCAGGATCACTGCAGGCTGTAGGCTTGTCGGAAGAGGTGAGTCTTCAGATTCTTTTTGAAGGTTTGAAGTGAAAATACATAAACCTTACAAGTACTAACTGATTGTAATGTAATTGAAACAATGTACAATGTTATTAATGTATAGTAGATAGGGAAATATGCAGTTGTGTGCATATTAGTAGTAGGAAATAATGTAGAAGTTAGGATACAGTTAAATGTTTGGGACCAGCCCAGCAGGAGAAGGGGTCAGAGCATATAAAAAGTGTGAGCACTTCCTGATTAGATTAGGTATCGGTAGTGTACGAGAGAGTTCAAGGACAGAGGGTTGAGGGCACAATGAGAACGTCGGCAACTTTGGACATTTCTATAATGTCTGGGGCCTACTGCTCGGACTAACAAAGGAGGAAAAAGCAGAGGGCTCCACTGGAAATATGTGTCGGATCACATGCAGCATGTGAAAGACATTGAGTAGAATACAAAAAAAAAAAAAGAAAGAAAAAGAACATGCTCTAATCAGGGATCACCAAAAGATACTATAGTACATTCTTTATTAGTACAAGCTACAAAAAAACATAAAAACAATTAAAAAGTCATACAAGACTTAATGCAGTCATCCAGAATAGGATAAAAGAACTTCGTCATTCCAAAGACCAGTAGCATAATATCTTGTTAAGAATAATGAGTCCAGGCTAGAAAAATACTTTCTATAAGATATCAAAGAATGATCCAAGATCTATGAAAAACACAATATGTGTGATATCAAGCATGTACAGTAGAGTAACAGGCAAAGGATGGTAGTATAAGTGTTGGCAGCACAGACTACAACCATAATATGTGCCGTAGTGCAGCAATATTGTGCACAATTAACGGCACACAATTAATCTGAATATTAGCAACCGCAACAGGAGAAAAGAATCAAGATAACGTTCAAACAATTATCAGCACCTTGCAAACAAAGTAAATAGCAAAGCAAAAAATAAAGCTGAATGACACTCAAGTACATAAACAAAGTGCTGATAGTGCTGGAAAAAAGTCTCTAAAATAGGGAGTCGCCTAATGACTGGGTCAGCCAAACAAAGATTCCAATGGTATAAGCCACATATTAAGAAAGGTAACCTGGTTCCAGGATCATGGTCAGAAGCAAATATCAGGGCACGATGCCCAAACTAGTCACTAGGAAGAGTGCCTTATCCCCTTCCAACAAGTGGAATGCGTGAGGGACACAGAGCGGGTCTCGACAATATTACGGAGCTAAATGGCTGAAGGATCAAGTAAGTGAAGGGATAGTTCAAGCTGATCTATCAAAAAAAACCAAAACATTGAAATGTACTGTGTTCTCTCATCGGTTGACCTCGAACTGTTTGGTAAAGTTGATCTGGTTGATAAGGAGAGGGTGTACCTTGAGTTATGAGCAGCTGATTCCGGAAGCTTGGAGACAGAGGAGGCCTTCAGCCGAATCATGAGTGTTCTGCACTACACCCACAGCACATAAAGACTGGGACACATTTTATTTCTAAGGAACCAGGGTGAAGAGCGGTAGCCCATCGACCAGGACTACCACCCGGCGCATCCTACAGAAGTTCTTTGAGTATATTTAGAACGTTCAGGTGACACGTATCCAAGTATATGCTTCATGGTTTTGTAAATTCCTTCTGATGTCTCCACCTCTCAAACTTGTGAATACCCTTTCAATCCCAAATACCTGAAACGATTGGGTCTCACAATATCCAACAGCACCATCGCGAGACCAAATTGTTTCAGGTGTTTGGGATTGAAAGGGTATTCACGACTTTGAGAGATGGAGACATCCGAAGGAATTTACGTGACCATGAAGAATATTGGATGTATAACTTGGATACGTGCTACACGAACGGTCTAAATACGCGCAAGGAACTTATGTTCCATTATTGAATTGATGTTCATTTTTTTTCAATTATATTTTCAATACTCACAGATTTGCTTTGCTTTTTACGATTTTGCACCTTTTCTGATGTTTTTAGTGCTTAATTGTTTCGTCTCCACTTGTGTAAATCATGTGATTGCATGCCGCTCCTTCATTATTGAAATGTTTCACATTCAGTCTGACTTAGAACTCTGTGTACGTTCGAAACGCGTTGCTCTACATGCAATTTTTCATTGACTTTTTCCAATAAAATCTTCACAATTTTAAGAAGTTGGATTTTACTATTTTTGTATTACAAGTGGTCTGTTGGATTTGCTGTTTCTACACGCCTAGAGCCTGGGTGAGCTGGTCAATTTTTCTTGCTTTCACTATTTGGACCTTTTTCCTGCACACCCTATTTAACCACTTGAAAACTCACTAATTGAGCTTTTTATATTGTGGATTGTGGACATTTTTGCTCATATATTGTTACACCATGACCTATTTCTCTGATGAGAGAACTCGCAAGGCGGCACATGTCTTCTCGACTGGTTCAGATTTGGGTTCCTCCATTGACTTTGTGTCTACGGAATTTAACAAACTTGAGAAATTAATGATAGGAGAAACTAAAACGTGGTGGGATCCTATGATCAGCAAAAGCATGATACCAAGAGGTCTTTGCTTAAAAAAGATTACCAATGTGTATTCTCCAAATGGAACCAAACTTTAACCAACTGTTCCTTGGATTTAATGAAATTAATTATTAAAGAGGAGGAGCTCAAACTCTCCAAACTCAATAGTGAGATTCCTTCCACAAAGGCATTAATATAGGAACAAGTTGGTACATCAGATTACAAAAGTAGGCAAATTTATCAATGATGTAAGTGGGAAAAAATTTTCAGCACGCCGAGATGCATTCTTAAGTGGGTTAAACCGCAGGGAAAAAAAACACCAAAACTACATGTCAGCTTTTGCTCATCGGATCCAGAATTGACAGACAGCAATACTAATGAACTTGACTCAACCCATTCTTGTCAGGATTTTTCTTACTTTCGCAAAGCAAATAATTGACCAAAAAATATTAAAAAACGCGATGAACGTAAGCGCAACAAATTTTCCAGACATAGCCATTCGCTGAAAGAAAATGTTTTACATGAACAGCAATCTTCCAGTGTTTTGAATTTTATCGAAACATCCTCTCACACCCGATCAGATGTGGGTTCTCGCATAAAGGGTTAATTTTGTACTGAAGAAGAAATTAAAATTATTTAATTTTTCACATTTGTCCTGAGAATGACTCTTCCTCACAGCATGACAGTGATATCTCTCTTTACATTTTTTTGAGGAACAATCATTGTTAAATTTACAGGAATTTGTAACAGAAGATACCTCCACAACGTCCATTGTTAATCAGGCTCGGATGTGTGAAACAAGCAATCCAAACCTTTACCCCATCCAATTGAGAACGGAATCCATGGATCGATTCCAGGAGGTAATTCAGTGAGAACTTAAAAGTTTACATACATCGACTATTATCACCCATAAAAAAAAAAATTCTCTTCATGTGAATTCACCACCTTAAATGAGTTGAAAACCATGGATGACAATCATCAAAATGTTGGATAAAGGGGGTTTAGTAGTTGTAGTGGATCTTGATGTGTAAATCCCAAATGAGGGATATGTTATTAAATGAAACAGCTTATAAAGAAATATCATCTAATCCCTCTTCTGCATATATTAAAGAAACCCATTTCATGGTCAATGAAGGCTTTATATTGGGAGCTATAACTGAGAAATGAAGGGACTATCTTGTTGTAGACCATCATATTCTACTCATGTTGAATGGACTCTCAAAAGTACATAAGGCAACCAACCGTCCCCCAATGAGATCAATAGTTTTGGGCATTGGATCAGTGTGGCTTGATTTCTTATCGCAACCTCTTGTGCACAGAAACCCTGAGTTTTTCAAGGATTCTCAAGATGTGTTGGAACAATTGTCCAGTTTATCCTGATCTGATGACTTTACATGTTATTTCCTTGTACACTTGCATTGCTTATGAAACTGCATTTATAGCATTTGAATTCCATCTGTTTAACCACAGTAATTATTCAACTAATTTATGCACATATATTTTGCATGTGACACACTTTTAATGACACTTTTTTTTATTATTATTTACGAGCATGACTTCTTCCTTCAGTGCCAAGGTGTCTCCATGTGTGCAAAATATCCACCATCGATCGCAAGTCTAGTCATGTTGTTCTGGGAACTTAATTGGATACATTATAGGTTTCCTAAAATTATTTTTCTCCATATCTCTTTGGGTACGGCAGATAAATTGATGATCTCCTACACATTTCGAGGGGCAATATACTTGAATTTAATGCTTACCTGAATAGCAATCCATAGGGTTTATCTTTCACATTCCATTTTCATCCATGATGTATTTCTTATTTAGATCTCAAGCTGGAAAGTGTCAATTTTTAGATTGTGACATCTACTTTTTCTAAGTCGCTATCAGGCAATACAATTCTACACTCAGCCAGTGGACATCCCAAACACATCGCTAAGGCGTTATCGGTCAGTGAGTTCACCTGCATCAAGCGTAATTGCAGAGATGCGGTTAAACTTGAGGATGAATTTTTGAATTGTAATAACAATAGCAAAAAAGAGGCTATCCAAATTGGGCCCTTGGGAGAGCAAGGAACATACACTGACAAACAAAAGGGTAACAATATTTTGAACTTTTGACTTTCAGGCTCCATACCTCACCATCCACTACTGCTTTGATCATGAGACCACCATCATTTTATAGACAATCGTCTTGGATATCTCATACATAAATTTCTCTTGCAACTACTTAGCATATGATTAGTTATGCAGATTTGTGTCATGTTACTGCATCGTAACTGCTTTGCTCCTGGGGGTGTAAAAATCTTTTTCTTCCTGAATATTACAAATTACAACATGTTCTCATGTTCCCTAATAGCTCAGTGTGTTATTAGGTTGACTCCCAAGTGAAATGTCACTGGTTCGAATCAAGGAGCAGCCATGAAGATTTCCCAAGAAAAGAGAAACTGCATCATCAGCTAATCGATAGCGGTCTCTTGGCCAAGAAAATTGCCAACTGCATCATGTGAGCATCATGATAGTTGTAAGATTATAGAATGAAGTCCATCCATTCAAAAGCCAAGACGTGGACGTCCAGGAGAAATATCGGAGACAACAAGTCAGCTCATCACAAGGTCTATCAGTTCTGGTGCGACAAACATGGCAGTGGAGGAGGCTCGTATGTTTTGTAGTAGTGAGACCACAGATGCCCATGGAAGCAACGTGTAACGTATATTACACAAGTCTAGAATGTTGACACGGAAAAAGGTGAAAAAGCTTTGACTTCAATATCGTCATAAGAAAAGTCAACTTAAGTTTGCTAACAAGTACAAAAAGTGGACAATAGAAGATTGGAAACAGGTAATTTGGAGTGATGACACGAAAGTCAATAGAATAGGCTCTGATGGGTGCAAATGGGTCTGGAAGAAACAATGGATAAAGGGGCTAATGGAGTGAGAAATTGAAGGAACTGTCAAGTTCTGTTTAGGAACCCTGATGATATGGGATTGTTTCATAGCCAAAGGCTGCTTGACCAGGATCAATGGTGGTCTCAATGCTGAGCTATTTGTGAGTATCCTACAAGATGAGTTACTTCATACACTCGAGTACTATGGATATGAAAAGAACGACTTTATGTTCCAGCAGGACAATAACACGAAGAATACATCAAGACTGGATAAAAAATGGTTCAATGACCATGAATTAGAGGTGCAGGATTGTCCCCACAGTCCCTAGACCTCAACCCAATCAAACACTTGTGGGTAGAGGTGAAGAAAAAGCTGTATACAGACCCAAGTGAGGTGACCAGTATGCACCAACTTTTGGCAACGCGTAGAAGAGACCTGGGATCAGATTTCGGTCAACAGATTCTTAAATCTAATTGAGATCATGCCCAGAAGGATTCCGGCATTGCTGAAAGCCAAAAGTAGATTTGCAAAATAGTTAGAAAATAATAAAAATTTAAATTTAGATTTTTAGGAGCAAAACAGCAACAATATAGTGACATGACGAGAATCTGCATAACTAATCATATGCTAAACAGAAGCAAGTGAAATTTATGTATGAGATATCCAAGACGATTGTCTATAAAATGATGATGGTCTCATGATCAAAGCAGTAGTGGATGGTGAGATATGGAGCCTGAAAGTCAAAAGTTCAAAACATTGTTACCCTTATGCTCCTCAGTGGAGTTCATTGGAAGAAAAAAAAATTGCCCAGATTAAATCATGGGAGTACCCAAAGAAATTTTCTAAATAACAAAATTGGTCATCTCCTTTCAATTTATTTCCCAATTTTATAAAATCAAAAGCATCATATTGATTTTTTTTTACATTACATGAAAATATTATCTTCTCTAAAATTCTCACCTCTGATTGCTCCGTAATAGCAAAAACCTTGGGTAACATTCTGTCCTCCAACTCGCCTAAATCGTCAACACATGGCCAAACTTGGCTCAACTGCAAAGGATTTGTTAAGTGTGGTTATAGTCGACACAGGACCATCGTGAGACCCAATTGTTTCAGGTGTTTGGGATTGAAGGGTATTCACGACTTTGAGAGATGGAGACATCAGAAGGGATTTACGCGACTATGAAGAATATTGGATAACTTGGATACGTGTCACCCAAACGGTCTAAATATGCGCAAGGAACTTGTGTTCCATTATTGAATTGATGTTCATTTTTCTTGAATTGTATTTTCAACACTTACAGATTTGCTTTTCTTATTACGATTTTGCATCTTTTCTGATGTTTTTAATGCTTCATTGTTTCATCTCCACTTTTGTAAATCTTTATTTAAATGTCTCGCATTCCATCTGACTTAGAACGCAGTGTACGCTCGAAACGCATTGTTCTACATTCAATTTTTCGTTGACTTTTTCCAATAAAATCTTCGCAATTTTAAGAAGTTGTATTTTGCTATTTTTGCTTTACAAGTGATCCATTGGATTCCGTGCTTCCATGCGCCTAGAGCCTGTGTGACAATCGCAGGTTATAGTCCCCTTAAGGGTATAGTGGAAAGTTAATATGAAAAATCTATATAAAAAAGTTTAAATAACCCCATTAAAAATGAAAATAATAATAAAAAATACACATATGGTATCGCCATGTTCAGAAATGTCTAATCTATTAAAATATAACAATAATTAAATCGGTCTGTAAGCAAAAAAATAATTCAAAAACGCCAAAATTAGTTTTTTTGGTTACTGAAATAACACAAAAATTGTGTTAATAAGCGATCAAAAGTCACAATTGTATCAAGAAAATTTTTGCCTCGCTCTGTAAATAACCTATCACACAGCTCCATCGATTGAAAACGTTACAGGTATTGGAAAATGGTGGAAAATGGCGATACCACCCTCAACAATTTTTTTGGTGCAAAATTCAGATTTTTTTTCGCCACTAAAATAATAAAAAAATATATACATACTTGGTATCGTCAGAATCAGACTGATTAGCATAATTATATTTTGATGTCATTTTTACCACAAAATGTACACCGTAACAACAGTTCCCCAAAGAACCATGTCAGAGTTGCGTTTTTTTTTTTTTTTTCACAATTTCTATCTTGGAATTTTTTTCCCGGTATCCAGTACACTATGTGGAAAAAGTAATGGTCTTATTCAAAAGCACATCTCATCCTGCCAAAAAAAAAAAAAAGCCCTCATATGTCTATGTGAACAGAAAAATAAAAGGAGGAGAAAAAAACAGAAAAGCAAAAACAGAAATTGTCCATGTTGTGATGGAGTTAAAAGCAGTGCTTTATGGAGGCTTGGACTGGTACTGTTTGAAGGCGCTCATGTGCACCATAAGGGGCTCATCGCTGTATACTATGCAGGGGCCATGACGTTTACTTGCAGTACCAATCATGGCCACTACAGAATGTATGGCACTGTACTGCTTTATCTCCTGATTGGTGGATCTGATCCTAATGATCTGTTCTAATAGGTAAAAAGTATTAAAGTCCAAGAAACCCTTTTAAGTACCGTAACTCCAACTAAGCAAACAAACAAAATTACTCAACTTTTTCTATAGAATTGAACTCAAAAAATAAAAAAAAGTACAATTTCTTCTATTAAACTTGTGGTCAGAGCTAAAAGGGGTTGTCTCGTATTCTTAAAGGGACACTGTCACCTGAATTTGGAGGGAACAATCTTTAGCCATAGGGGCGGGGTTTTCGGGTGTTTGATGCACCCTTTCCTTACCCGCCGGCTGCATGCTGGCTGCAATATTGGATTGAAGTTCATTCTCTGTCCTCCGTAGTACATGCCTGCACAAGGAAATCTTGCCTTGCGCAGGCGTGTACTATGGAGGACAGAGAATGAACTTCAATCCAATATTGCAGCCAGCATGCAGCCGGCGGGTAAGGAAAGGGTGCATCAAACACCCGAAAACCCCGCCCCTATGGCTAAAGATTGTTCCCTCCAAATTCAGGTGACAGTGTCCCTTTAAATGGGTATAACTGCAAAGTGCTTGCACAAATGAGCAACTTTTCAATTTACTTCTTATTCAATTTCCTCTCTGTTCTCAAGAATGGAGGAACTTTTGATTTGATAGTGAATTGCTCATTGCCCAAGTTGCTGGCTACCTCTATGGTCCATTTGTGGTGGTCGCTCTCCTAGGCAAGGAGCGCAGCTCTTACAGGTTTTTGCTAGAGAGCTTGTAAGCGCTGCTGTGAAGCTTGGCCAGATCTCTGGATCACGTGAGCTTTAGTGCCCCTTTGCTGTCTCTGCTTGCAACATCAGAATTTTCATAGTATGAGCCAGCAGCGCGACCATGCTACTGACCCGAGCAATCAATCATCAAAAGCTCTGCCCACAGGCAAGAGGGAATCTAGGAGACAAGGGAGCAGTGCCCCACCAAACAGACAACCTCTGTAAGCCTCAGATTGCCCTTTAGGGCTTGTTTCCATTTGCGAGAAACACGTCCGTGTCTCGCATGTGGAAACCAAGCTCTGGTGCCGGCACTTGGGAGCGGAGCGTGCGGCCGCATTGGAACACATGGAGCCGCACGCTCCGCTCTGGAGTGCCGGCTCCACAGCTTGGTTTCCACATGCGAGATACGGACGTGTGCCTAGCATGTGGAAATGAGCCCTTAAAACTATTTCCTGCTACTCAGAGAACTTCATCTCCCTCAGTCTTCTGAATAAATCTACTCCTATTAGCCAAATGGGTGTGACCATCAAGAATACGCCCACAAGAAAGTTGAGGACCATGCCCATTTAGCTAACAAATCTTGACTGACAGAAGTTAAACAAGGTCAGATCTCAGGAACGGAGAGACACAGGAACAAAAGAAAAACAATGCCAGATTCAGGAGTACATCGAAATTTGGAAAGTGCCAATTTTTTAAATAATAAAGGTTTCTATTCAGTGACTGATTATTCAATAAAATGTCTAATAATTAGGCTTTTCAGAAGAATACACAACCCCATTGAATTGCTATTGTCCTGAGACATCTCTATTTTCCTCCAAAAATACTGACTGGTGAGTAAGAGACAGTGAGGGGGGAGATGCAGCTGCAGTATTTGTGTCTGTGAGACTGCAAGTGTGAAGGGGAGGGGGAAACAGAAGCAATGAGAGCTCTGATTGGCTGAGCATGGCACCAGGAAGACCACACCCACTCAGCAGGCATGGAGAGAGTGAGAATGTGCAGTGATGTCAGCACACAGAACTGAAAACCAGCTCTAGAAATTCTCTTCATTCATCACCACCCTCAACATTGTTATAGTTTACAGAATTGTCAGTTTTTATTAGTCTTTGACCTTTACAATTTTTTTAGTTTTTATTTAGAAACAAATGTTTAGCTGATGACAGGGAGGCTGTTGTCCTCTTCAGAGAGGTGGACTCCTTTAGTGCAGTTGATCATGATTTTACTCTCTGGATCTGGTGATGACGGGATGGTCAGACAGGCACTTGGAGTGGCACAACCTTGAAAGGAAAGGTCTTTCCATGTTTCTGGAAAAAAAATAAAAAAATCAAACACTTGATTTTTGGCTCGTCAATTCTGTTATCTTGTGACTTACAGTAAATGAATTAGGTGGAGTTGTTAATACCAGACACAAGCCATGGACAAAAGTGGCGCTGTTTCAATGTTAATTGGATAACAGTCTTAGGCTACGTGCGCACGTTGCGGATTTGCTTTCAGAAAATTCTGCAAGGTTTCTGCATCTCTTAGCAGAAAGATGCAGTGGAAAGTCCGGACTTTATGCGTTTTTTCTGCATTTTTTACGCAGTTTTTCATGCAGTTTTGTAAATCCATTGAGCTAAATAAAGATATATTAAAAAAAATTGTGATGTCATTTCCTTGTTCAACCTCTTCAGCCAGTTACCCTCACACACACACACACAGAGACCCGCACATATTTTCCATCCACACAGACAAACGCACATATTCTCCATCCACTCACAAACGCACATATTCTCCATCCACACAGACAAACGCACATATTCTCCGCCCACACACAGAGACCCGCACATATTCTCCGCCCACTCACAGACAAACGCACATATTCTCCATCCACTCACAAATGCACATATTCTCCATCCACACAGACAAACGCACATATTCTCCGCCCACACACAGAGACCCGCACATATTCTCCGCCCACTCACAGAGACACACGCCCACACATATTCTCTGCCCAGACACAGACACACACATATTCTCCACCCACACACAGACACACGCACGCACATTATCCACCCACAGACACATGCACATATTCTCCACACAGACACACGCACATATTCTCCACCCACACAAACTAACATTCTCCGCCCAGACACGCACATATTCTCCGCCCACACACGCACATATTCTCCGCACACACACACATTCTCCACCCATACAGACACACACACACATTCTCCACACAGACAAATGCAAATATTCTCCGCCCACACACAGACACGTACATATTCTCCACCCACACACAGAGACACATGCACATATTCTCTGCCCACTCAGACGCACGCACATATTCTCCACACACACATTCTCCACCCACACACAGACAGGCACATTCTCCACCCATACAGACACACGCACATTCTCCACACAGATAAATGCAAATATTCTCCGCCCACACGCACATATCCTCCGCCCACACACAGACACACGCACATATTCTCCGCCCACACACAGACGCAAGCACATATCCTATATATACACTACCTACATATCCTACATATATAAGCAGCTTGGAATGGTAAACATATCATTCCTTCTCTGAGCTGAAATATCCTGCATGTCTATTGCTCCATTCCCTGACAGCAAGCAGCTTGGAATGGTAAACATATCATTCATTCTCTGAACTGAAATATCCTGCATGTCTATTGCTCCATTCCCTGACAGCAAGCAGCTTGGAATGGTATCTGAGTCATTCTATCTTCGGCATTGAATCCTGCATATATCTATATATGTTAGTCATGTTATTATGCATTTGTTTGTGTTTATAGATATTTAACTCACCTCTGCTTATCCTCATGCAGAGAGATCACATAACTGTTTCAAAGGGGTTTATGATCCAAGTAGACCTGGACATTTGTTTATCTGATCACTACATTTATTGTGTCCTGCGGTCTCAACTGAGTTAGATTGATTTGTAACGAGAGGGGGAGAAACACCCCAAAAAAAAAAAAGTAGTGAGATCTAAGAGCTAGCCTTCTATAAATGTAGACATAGCTTGGGGAAGCATTCATGCAGGGGTGCATTTGTGCACTGTTATTCGTGTACATTTATTCAAAGTAGTTTTTTCTAAGTACTCGGCAGTTATAACATGGCAGTTAGACAGGTAAGACAATCTAAATCTATTCCCTATTCATTTGAAACAGAACAAATACTCACCATATGTATTTGTATAATCTATATCCTGGCTGCTGCATTCACTCACATTCACCGCCCTTGCATAAACTCTTTACACTCCATCCATATCAGCCCCTCTGTCCTTGCCTCTCCTATGTATAGCACTCATGCTCTGTTCACATTGCTTAACAACGCAGATCCATTCAGTCCCACCATCCAACACAAGAGACGCTCTCACAAATCACTTAACTATCTGCTCACTCTTTCTATCCTCCTTCTCCTAGTCGCTGGAGACATCTCTAAAAAACCCCGGCCCCCCATGTTATAGCCAGTCAAACCTCCCAACTGCTACACCCAGAAACCCCTCTAACCTTATTAATATTCTCTGCATGCCTTCTGTCTCTTTCAATTGTGCCCTTTGGAATTCTCACTCTGTGTGTAATAAACTCTCCTTCATTCATGACTTTTTCCTTTCTAACTCTCTTAATCTCCTGGCTCTTACTGAAACCTGGATCCAGCAGTCAGACACCACCGCTGCTGCTGCTCTTTCATATGGTGGACTACACTTTTCTCATACCCCAAGATCAGACAACAGAGCAGGTGGAGGTGTTGGTCTGCTCCTTTCACCCAAATGTACCTTCCAAGTTATCCCCCAAGTACCCTCACTTCTATTCCCGTCCTTTGAGGTCCATGCTGTCAGACTCTACGTCCCCTTCTCCATGCGAGCGGCGGTGGTGTATCGTCCTCCCGGCCCCTCTCATCAGTTCCTGGATCACTTTGCCACCTGGCTTCCACACTTTCTCTCCTGTGACACCCCCACCCTTATCATGAGTGATTTCAACATCCCCATTGCTTCTCCCCTCTCCCCATCTGCTTCTCACCTTTTATCTCTAACCTCCTCTTTTGGCCTCTCTCATCACCTCACTGTCAAATAACCCTAAACGTCTCTTTGACACTTTCCAGTCCCTACTCAACCCAAGAGAGCAGGCCCCAACCACAGATCTCCGCGCTGATGATCTGGCCAATTACTTCAAAGAAAAAATTGACCACATTCGACAGGAAATCATCTCCCAATCTCATCATACCATGCACTGTCCTCCCTCCCCCACTGCATCTAGTTCACTCTCTGACTTTGAACCAGTTACAGAAGAAGAAGTAAGCAGGCTCCTTGCATCTTCTTGCCCGACCACTTGCACCAGTGACCCCATTCCGTCACATCTCCTCCAGTCCCTTTCCCCGGCTGTCACCTCTCACCTAACAAAAATATTCAACCTTTCCCTCACTTCTGGTATTTTTCCCTCCTCATTTAAGCATGCCATCATACATCCATTACTTAAAAAACCCTCCCTCGTCCAAAATTGTGCCGCTAATTATAGACCTGTTTCTAATCTTCCCTTCATCTCTAAACTCCTCGAACGCCTGGTCCACTCCCATCTTACCCGCTATCTTTCAGATAACTCTCTTCTCGACCCTCTTCAATCTGGCATCCTGTTATGATCCCTAGTGGCTAAGGATCACAAATAGACCAGCAAGTGATAAAACTAAGGACGAGCTCTAGGGAGATGGTAACTGGACTGATCGCAAATCTGAACCTATCCAACACAACCAGAGGTAGCCGGTGAACGTGCCTAAAAAATTCCTAGACGTCTCGAGCCAGCCTGAGGAACTAGCTACCCCTAAAGAGAAAGAAAGACCTTGCTTGTGCAGCGCCCCAGAGTCCTGGTCGTTGCAGTACTGTGGCTCCGCCACTATGGGGAGCCATGGTGCGTCCGATGGCACTGAAGGAGTTCATCTGATCAGGTATCACAGACACCAATACATTTCACAGCCGGGCCTCCGGGGGGAGCTAAGGGTTCTATTCATTAGGCCACTCCCCACCATAGTGGGTAAACTGGGGGTCAGGCAGGAAGTTAGATCAGAAAGCTGACTGGATTGGACGAAGCAACACCTAGTGGCAGAGGGTGTTGTGGAGGAAGAGACAGTAGGGTCTCTGTCAGGGGTGGGATCCTGACAGAGGCTTGGCATTGAAAAGAACGTAACGGGTCCGCGCCAGCTCCGGGAAGCGGCGGGACCCAAGAAAGGACTAGAAGCGAGATAGATTGTGCTGAGTGAGAAACGAGATCAAGCAATAGGAGAATTCCAGTAGGGGTCGTGCTGTAAGACCGGAGCAACACCCTACTGAGGCGCACTACCGGTGGCCGGAACGCCGAGGGAGTATTATAACATTCAGCTTCAAGCAATACTCTAAACAGCGGCAGGACAGTCAGTTTAAGGCGGGCTGTCTAACACATATCACCTATGAAGTCTGGGGAGGCAATTGCGGGAGAGGGGCGTCTCTAGGGTCCCGGAAGAACTCCAGGCCTATCCGACAAACGGGTGCCGTTCTAACTGTAACATCAGGAAGGGACGGAAGATTAGAAGAACATCATTTAATCGAGTTGTGAGGGAACTTAAGAAACAGACACAACGGTTGTGGGGTACTTTCCGTAAGCACAGCAGGGAAGGACTACAACACATAGCGCTAAGAAGGAAGGCACCGATTTCCACCTGTGAAGTGAACTCTGGAGGTGCCATTGGACCGGCCGGACTTGCGCAGCCTGGTGAACCGTATTCTGGACTGAGGACTCAGATCTCCAGTAAAGAGGTAAAGAGACTGCAACCTGGTGTCCTCGTTATTTACCGCGACCTGCACCCCACAACTGCACCGTTACAACACCACTTATTGCACTGGACGTCCCCCACTGACAGACAGGGCCACGGACCGGGTCTAGCCACCGTGACAACCCCAGAGCAGAGACCCAGAGGCCCGGCTCCGGGTACCCCTCGGCCCTGCGGCGGTGTGGGGGGCGCTCCACTTGCCTCCAGAGAAATAATCCCCAAAGACAGTGGCGTAACTACAAAGTTATGGGCCCCGGTGCGAACTTCCAAATGGGGCCCCCCCCCCCCCCGCCATAAAATTCAATGTAACCCCCGTAGAATACAATGCAGCCCCCCTCATAGTATAATGCAGCCCCTCCATACAGGGGCAGTGAGAAAGACACGAGCAAATGGTGGGGAGAGGGCACAAGGGGGCAAGGAAGACAGGCACAAGGGGACACATGGGGGCTAGGAGGCAGGGGAGAAGGATACAAGGGGACTAGTGGGCAAGGGAGACTGACACAAGGGGAAAATGGAGACTGACACAAGGGGCACACGGGGACAAGTGGGCAAGGGAGACTGACACAAAGGGCACACGGGGACTAGTGGACAAGGGAGACTGGCACACGGGGACACAGGGACTAGTGGGCAAGGGAGACTGACACGGGGAATAGTGGGCAAGGGAGACTGATACAAGGGGACTAGTGGGCAATGGAGACTGATACAAGGAGACACACGGGGATAAGGGACAAGCACAAGGGGAAAAGGGAGACAGGCACAAGGGGACACACAGGGACTAGTGGGCAAGAGACTGACACAAGGGGACAAGGGATACAAGCACAAGGGGACACACAGGGACAAGTGGGAAAGGGAGACTGACACACAGGGACTAGTGGGCAAAGGAGACTGACACAAGCACAAGGGGACAAAGGAGACTGACACAAGCACAAGGGGACATAGGAGACAGGCACATGGGGACACACAGTGACTAATGGGCAAGGGAGACTGGCACATGGGGACACAAGCATAAGGGAGACAGGCTGAAGGGGACACACGGCCCCCTGACCTGCCAGAGCCGCTTGCAGCTGCGACCGTGGTAGTTACGCCGCTGCCTCACACACACACATACTACAGATATCACACACACACTACAGATATCACACACACACACACATCATACTACAGATATCACACACACATCAGTTATCACACACACTACAGATATCACACACACTACAGATATCACACACACTACAGATATCACACACACTACAGATATCACACACACACAGATATCACACACATACTACAGATATCTCACACACACACACACACACTACAGATATCACACACATCATATTACAGATATCACACACACACTACAAATATCACACACACACTACAGATATCACACACACACACACAGACATACTACAGATATCACACACACATCATACTACAGATATCACACACACACATACTACAGTTATCACACACACACTACAGATATCACACACACACATACTACAGATATCACACACACACACACCAGAGATACCAGCTCATATACACAACTCACAATCTCCTCTCTGGTACAGGGGTGGCTGATGTAAACCGGCTGCAGCTCCTCAGCTTCTCCTGACTAAAGCGGCTCTGTCCCGCACCTCCCCCCTGCTCTCGCCTTCTGTCCCGGGGTTATTTTGGCTTTCTCTTAAATACGATCTCATTCAGACGTACATGAGATGTATGAGGGGGGAAAAATACAGACTGAGAAGCTGTCTCATCGTGATGACTGGAGCTGCTTCCTGTCTCTCACGTGCCCCGGCTGCCCCCTTCCCCTAGATACGCCTCGGACTGTTGCCGTGCAGGAGGAATCTCCTGCACTGCAACATGGTGTTGGGTGCCAGCACAGCCCGCACAGTGGTCGTGCCAGCACAGCCCGCACAGTGGTCTATCCAGCACAGCCCGCACAGTGGTCTATCCAGCACAGCCCGCCCAGTGGTCTATCCAGCACAGCCCGCCCAGTGGTCTATCCAGCACAGCCCGCCCAGTGGTCTATCCAGCACAGCCCGCCCAGTGGTCTATCCAGCACAGCCCGCCCAGTGGTCTATCCAGCACAGCCCGCCCAGTGGTCTATCCAGCACAGCCCGCACAGTGGTCTATCCAGCACAGCCCGCACAGTGGTCTATCCAGCACAGCCCGCACAGTGGTCTATCCAGCACAGCCCGCCCAGTGGTCTATCCAGCACAGCCCGCCCAGTGGTCTATCCAGCACAGCCCGCACAGTGGTCTATTCAGCACAGCCCGCACAGTGGTCTATCCAGCACAGCCCGCACAGTGGTCTATCCAGCACAGCCCGCACAGTGGTCTATCCAGCACAGCCCGCACAGTGGTCTATCCAGCACAGCCCGCACAGTGGTCTATCCAGCACAGCCCGCACAGTGGTCTATCCAGCACAGCCCGCACAGTGGTCTATCCAGCACAGCCCGCACAGTGGTCTATCCAGCACAGCCCGCACAGTGGTCTATCCAGCACAGCCCGCACAGTGGTCTATCCAGCACAGCCCGCACAGTGGTCTATCCAGCACAGCCCGCACAGTGGTCTATCCAGCACAGCCCGCACAGTGGTCTATCCAGCACAGCCCGCACAGTGGTCTATCCAGCACAGCCCGCACAGTGGTCTATCCAGCACAGCCCGCACAGTGGTCTATCCAGCACAGCCCGCACAGTGGTCTATCCAGCACAGCCCGCACAGTGGTCTATCCAGCACAGCCCGCACAGTGGTCTATCCAGCACAGCCCGCATCTCTCGCCCCCCCCCCCCCCCACACACACACTCTCCTTACCTTTCCTCTTGCCAGCGTTGCTTCCTGCTCCGGTCTCAGGCTCGGCTGCAGTCTGCCCGGGATCGCGCACCCGCAGTGTCAGAGGCAGAGCGCGGAATGATGGGAGAGGGAGCATCTGTAGACGCTCTCTCCTCCGTCATTGCATTCAACTGTACCGGCGTCATAGACGCCGGTATAGTTGAATGCGACGGCAGGGGGGGTGAGTCGTCGGCGGCGGGGGGAGGCGGATCGAGCGGCCCATGACTGGCACCGGCTCTTCTGGCATTTGCCAGAAGTGCCCGATGGCCAGTCCGGCCCTGCTCTGACCTGCTGGCCCCGGGCCCCTGACCTGCTGGGCCCGGTTGCAATGGCGACCACTGCAACCGCGGTAGTTACGCCCCTGTCCATACTGTACAATGGCCACACATAGTGCTCCATACTGTACAATGGCCACACATAGTGCTCCATACTGTACAATGGCCACACATGATATTGCCTACAGTATAATGGCCACACATAGTTACTCCTACACATGCGGCTGAGCTCCGTACACATTGCACATGCGGCTCCCCTCCGTACACCTCTTACACACCCGGCTCCGCTCCGTACACCTTGCACACGGCTCCGCTCCGTATACCTCGTACACACACGGCTCCGCTCCGTACACCTCGTACACACACGGCTCCGCTCCGTACACCTCGTACACACCCGGCTCTGCTCCGTACACCTCATACACACCCGGCTCCGCTCCGTACACCTCGTACACACCCAGCTCCGCTCCGTACACCTCATACACGCGGCTCTGCTCCGTACACCTCGTACACACCCAGCTCCGCTCCGTACACCTCATACACGCGGCTCTGCTCCGTACACCTCGTACACACCCAGCTCCGCTCCGCACACCTTGTACACACCCAGCTCCGCTCCGTACACCTTGTACACACCCAGCTCCGCTCCGTACACCTTGTACACACCCAGCTCCGCTCCGTACACCTCGTACACACACGGCTCCGCTCCGTATACCTCATACACACACGGCTCCGCTCTGCACACCTCATACACACACGGCTCCGCTCCATACACCTCGTACACACACGGCTCCGCTCCGTACACCTCATACACACACGGCTCCGCTCCGTACACCTCATACACACACGGCTCCGCTCTGTACACCTCATACACACACGGCTCCGCTCCGTACACCTCATACACACCCAGCTCTGCCTTGTACACCTCATACACACCCGGCTCCGCTCCGTACACCTCATACACACCCAGCTCTGCCTTGTACACCTCATACACACCCGGCTCCGCTCCGTACACCTCATACACACCCGGCTCCGCTCCGTACACCTCATACACACCCAGCTCTGCCTTGTACACCTCATACACACACAGCTCCGCTCTGTACACCTCATACACACACGGCTCCGCTCTGTACACCTCATACACACACTGCTCTGCTACATCCACACAAACCCATCCTGACCTCACACAAAAGCTTACCCTCCTCCAGCAAGATGAGGACCAGCACTGCACTACTGTCCTGCACTACACGGAAGCCTTTGATCATGTGACTCCGACTCCTCCCCTCCTGTGACCTCATCACAGGTCCTGCGTGCACAGAGCAGCTGCAGCCATAGTTGTGGACGGTGTGCGGCTCTCTGGGGTGGAGGGGCTCTGCTGCAGGACAAGTGCAGTCCCACCCGTGATCGCGCGTGCACTGAGAGAGTGCACGCGCACTAGGGCCTGTAAAGAAGGTTTATTTAAAGGGCCGGCGGCCCATTTTGTAGCTCAGAGTCGGGGCCCCTAGGCACTGCGGGCCCCGTCGCAATTGCGACCCCTGCGACCTCGGTAGTTACGCCCCTGCCCAAAGATATAGAAGCCCCCAACAAATATTAACGGTGAAGTAAGAAGAAGGCACATACATAGGGATGAAATCAGATTCAGCAAAAGAGGCCCACTAGTACTAGAAAGCAGAAAATAGAGCAGGGGTCTATGCGATCAATAAAAAACCCTTACAAAATATCCATCCTGAGATTTCAAGAACCCCCACACCAACTAACGGTGTGTGGGGAGAAACTCAGCCCACTAGAGCAACCAGCAAGCGAGGGCATTACATTTTAGCAAGCTGGAACATAAAAACATGATAAACACTGCTGATCAAAAAATGAGCAAACAAAACTTAGCTTGTCCTGGATGGACTGGGAGCAAGGTAGTCAGAAGGAATCTGAGTAGCACTGATTACATCGACAGCCGGCAACAAGTGAAAGCAAAACAGAGCTATATAGGAACCTCCCAGAGGATAACGAATCCAGCTGATAGCCAGAGACCAGCAGGATAACAGACAAAGCCACCAGGGGGAGCCCAAAGCAAAAGTCACACCATACCACCAGTGACCACAAGAGGGAGCCTGAACACAGAGTTCACAACAGCTTCCGCTCGTTACACTCTACTGAAACTGCCCTCACTAAAGTCTCTAATGACCTACTAACAGCTAAATCTAATGGTCACTACTCCATGCTAATTCTCTTGGATCTCTCTGCAGCATTTGATACTGTGGATCATCAGCTCCTCCTCACTATGCTCCGCTCCATCGGCCTCAAGGACACCGTTCTCTCTTGGTTCTCCTCCTATCTCTCTGACCGCTCCTTCACTGTATGTTTTGCTGGTTCCTCCTCCTCTCACCTTCCCCTTACTGTTGGGGTTCCTCAAGGATCAGTCCTAGGCCCCCTCTTCTCTTTGTATACTGCCCCTATTGGACAAACAATCAGTAGATTTGGTTTCCAATACCATCTCTATGCTGACGACACCCAATTATACACCTTCTCCTGCTATCACGCCGACCTTTTTAGAAAACACCAGTGATTGTCTTACCGCTGTATCTAACATCATGTCCTTCCTCTATCTGAAACTGAACCTGTCAAAAACTGAACTCCTCGTGTTCTCTCCCTCTACTAACCTACCTTTGCCTGACAATGCCATCTCCGTGTGTGGTTCCACCATTACTCCAAAGCAACATGCCCACTGCCTTGGGGTCATCCTTGATTCCGAGCTTTCATTTACCCCCCACATCCGATCACTGGCTCGCTCCTCTTATCTGCATCTCAAAAACGTTTCTAGGATTCGCCCTTTTCTTACTTTCGACTCTGCAAAAACTCTTACTGTCTCACTTATTCATTCTCGTCTGGACTATTGTAACTCTCTACTAATCGGCCTCCCTCTTACCAAACTCTCCCCGCTCCAATCTGTCCTGAATGCTGCTGCCAGGATCATATTCCTCACCAACCGTTACACCGATGCCTCTACCTTGTGCCAGTCATTACACTGGCTACCCATCCACTCCAGAATCCAGTACAAAACTACTACCCTCATCCACAAAGCACTCCATGGCTCAGCACCACCCTACATCTCCTCTCTGGTCTCAGTCTACCACCCTACCCGTGCCCTCCGCTCCGCTAATGACCTCAGGTTAGCATCCTCAATAATCAGAACCTCCCACTCCCGTCTCCAAGACTTTACACGCGCTGCGACGATTCTTTGGAATGCACTACCCAGGTTAATACGATTAATCCCCAATCCCCACAGTTTTAAGCGTGCCCTAAAAACTCATTTGTTCAGACTGGCCTACCGCCTCAATGCATTAACCTAACCATCCCTGTGTGGCCCATTCGAAAAAAAAAACAACACCATTATCAGGTTCCTCTCATCATGTTCTCATACACTTTATGCAGTTAATAGCCCTCTGTGTCTGTACTGCTACATACTTAGGCTGATAACTGGTTCATGCAGCTTTACATGAACACCCGAGTCTTACACTATGGCTGGTCCGAATAACTAAAGCAATTGTTACCATCCACCTCTCGTGTCTCCCCTCTTCCTCATAGTTTGTAAGCTTGCGAGCAGGGCCCTCATTCCTCCTGGTATCTGTTTTGAACTGTGATTTCTGTTATGCTGTAATGTCTATTGTCTGTACAAATCCCCTCTATAATTTGTAAAGCACTGCGGAATATGTTGGCGCTAGGGTTGAGCGAAACGGGTCGTTCATTTTCAAAAGTCGCCGACTTTTGGCTAAGTCGGCGTCTCATGAAACCCGATCCGACCCCTGTGCTTGTCGGCCATGCGGTACGCGACTTTCGCGCCAAAGTCGCGTTTCAATGACGCGAAAAGCGCCATTTCTCAGCCAATGAAGGTGAACGCAGAGTGTGGGCAGCGTGATGACATAGATCCTGGTCCCCACCATCTTAGAGAAGGGCATTGCAGTGATTGGCTTGCTGTCTGCGGCGTCACAGGGGCTATAAAGGGGCGTTCCCGCCGACCGCCATCTTACTGCTGCTGATCTGAGCTTAGGGAGAGGTTGCTGCCGCTTCGTCAGAAGCAGGGATAGCGTTAGGCAGGGTCCACTAACCACCAAACCGCTTGTGCTGTAGCGATTTCCACTGTCCAACACCACCTTCGGTGTGCAGGGACAGTGGAAGCTATTTTTTTTTTTTTTCCCCTCAGCGCTGTAGCTCATTGGGCTGCCCTAGAAGGCTCCGTGATAGCTGTATTGCTGTGTGTACGCCACTGTGGAAACCAACTGCTTTTTTCAAAGCACATATCCTCTTGTTCCTTCCTTTCTGCACAGCTATCTTTTTTGTTTGTCCACACTTTTTATTTAATTTGTGCATCAGTCCACTCCTATTGCTGCCTGCCATACCTGGCTTACATTACTGCAGGGAGATAGTAATTGTAGGACAGTCCCTGTTTTTTTTTTTGTGGAAGATTAAGATTGGCATTTCTGCTACAGTGCCATCCCTGTGTGTGCCATCTCTCACTGAGTGGGCCATAGAAAGCCTATTTATTTTTTTCCTTGATTTGTGTTCTAAAATCTACCTCAACACAAAAACACTACATCAATCAGTGGGAGAAAAATATTGGCCTCAGTCAGGGCTTGTGTGCCACTCCTGTGTGTGCCATCTCTCATTCAGTGGGCCATACAAAGCCTATTTATTTTTTTGTTTTTTTTAATATTATTGGGTTTCTAAAGTCTCCGTGAAAAAAAAAAAAAAAAAAAAAAAACAGTGGGAGAGTAATATTGCCCTTTCAGCTTGTGTGCCAGTCTTGACTCCCGGGTGTGCCACCTCTCTCTCTCTAATTGTGGGCCATAGAAAGCCTATTTATTTTTTTGCTTTTTTTAATATTATTTGGTTTCTAAAGTCTCCCTGAAAAAAAAAAATACATAAAAAAAACAGTGGGAGAGTAATATTGCCCTTTCAGCTTGTGTGCCAGTCTTGACTCCTGGGTGTGCCACCTCTCTCTCTCTAATTGTGGGCCATAGAAAGCCTATTTATTTTTTTCCTAGATTTGTGTTCTAAAATCTACCTCAACACAAAAACACTACATCAATCAGTGGGAGAAAAATATTGGCCTCAGTCAGGGCTTGTGTGCCACTCCTGTGTGTGCTATCTCTCATTCAGTGGGCTATAGAAAGCCTATTTATTTTTTTGCTTTTTTTAATATTATTGGGTTTCTAAAGTCTCCCTGAAAAAAAAAATACATAAAAAAACAGTGGGAGAGTAATATTGCCCTTTCAGCTTGTGTGCCAGTCTTGACTCCTGGGTGTGCCACCTCTCTCTCTCTAATTGTGGGCCATAGAAAGCCTATTTATTTTTTTGTTTTTTTTAATATTATTGGGTTTCTAAAGTCTCCGTGAAAAAAAAAAAAAAAAACATAAAAAAACAGTGGGAGAGTAATATTGCCCTTTCAGCTTGTGTGCCAGTCTTGACTCCTGGGTGTGCCACCTCTCTCTCTCTAATTGTGGGCCATAGAAAGGCTATTTTTTTTTTTTTTTTTTTATTAGTATTTGGTTTCTAAATTGTCCCTGAAAAAAACATTTTATCTTATTTGGTTTCTAAAGTCTCCCTGAGAAAAAAAAATAAATAAAAATTAGGTGGGAGAATAATATTGACATTAGTGCTTGAGTGACAGTCCTGCGTGTGTGTCATCTCTGTGATTTTGTGCCACAGAAAACAGAGTGTGTAACATTGTGCCTGATTTTCCTTGTGGTCTCACCAACCTGTTAAGGGATATAGAAATCATACTGAAGTTATAGCTCACCGTGTAAGTTGTTTGACAGCAACAAATAAAGTTACTTTGGTTAATTTTTTAACCAAAAAAATTAATGATGGTAATGATGGTAGTGGTAGTGGAGCATCAGGTGGTCGTGGGGATCAGGGCCGGCTCCAGGTTTTTGAGGGCCCAGGGCGAAAGAGTCTCAGTGGGCCCCCCCCCCCCTTTTAACATATACCACGATTCATGATGCCCAGATACAGCGGAGAAATATAGGTATAGTACAATGCCAGATTTCACTTCTTACATGAGTGATAGCTATTGTAAATTCTGCAGTGTATATATACAGGAGGAGTGGTACTGTGCAGTATATATATACAGGAGGAGAGGTACTGTGCAGTGTATATATACAGGAGGAGAGGTACTGTGCAGTGTATATATACAGGGGAGAGGTACTGTGCAGTGTATATATACAGGAGGAGAGGTACTGTGCGGTGTATATATAGAGGGGAGTGGTACTGTGCAGTGTATATATACAGGAGTGGTACTGTGCGGTATATATATACAGGGGAGAGGTACTGTGCAGTGTATATATACAGGAGGAGCGGTACTGTGCAGTGTATATATACAGGAGGAGAGGTACTGTGCAGTGTATATATACAGGAGGAGAGGTACTGTGCGGTGTATATATACAGGAGGAGAGGTACTGTGCAGTGTATATATACAGGAGGAGAGGTACTGTGCAGTGTATATATACAGGAGGAGAGGTACTGTGCAGTGTATATATACAGGGGAGAGGTACTGTGCAGTGTATATATACAGGAGGAGAGGTACTGTGCGGTGTAAATATAGAGGGGAGTGGTACTGTGCAGTGTATATATACAGGAGTGGTACTGTGCAGTGTATATATACAGGAGTGGTACTGTGCAGTGTATATATACAGGGGGAGCGGTACTGTGCAGTGTATATATACAGGGGAGAGGTACTGTGCAGTGTATATATACAGGAGGAGCGGTACTGTGCAGTGTATATATACAGGAGTGGTACTGTGCAGTGTATATATACAGGACAGGAGGAGTGGTACTGTGCGGTGTATATATACAGGACAGGAGGAGTGGTACTGTGCAGTGTATATATACAGGAGGAGTGGTACTGTGCAGTGTATATATACAGGAGGAGTGGTACTGTGCAGTGTATATATACAGGGGAGTGGTACTGTGCAGTGTATATATACAGGAGGAGTGGTACTGTGCAGTGTATATATACAGGGGAGTGGTACTGTGCAGTGTATATACTTCAACAGCCGCCCAGCCCAGGCCCCCAGCATCTGTCCTGTATATATATTATATACACTATATCTATACAGGCTGTGCTGGGGGCCTGGGCTGGGCGGCTGCTGTAGTATATATATATCAGCTGCAGCCGCCCAGCCCATGGCCACCCCAGGTCACCCAGTCCCAGACTGTCAGAACATACAGCGATATAGCATTGCACTCACTCAGGTGCTGGTAGGAGCTCCGTCTCCTTGATAAGTTCAGCAGTAGTGATGTGTCGTTCCTGTACGAGCCGACACAAAGAGCCGGCTCCCTGCTGTGAACGATGGGAGCGGGCTCTGCAGCATGAGTGCAGTGCACACAGTCAGGAGATTCAGAGCAGGAGAACTCTCCGCCCACAATGTCACGCTGGCTGTGTCCTTAATTAACCCCTATGTGTGCCTGGCCCTGCACTGACAGTGAGAAGATGCTTGTGCCAGCGCAAATTGAAAGGGTAGAAAGGGTTAAAGCAGCCAGATGGCTCTATGACTGTGTGAGTGGGCCCCCCTGTCTCGTCAGGGCCCCGGCACTTGCCCGGCTAGGCCGGGTGTTGACGCCGGCCCTGGTGGGGATAAAAATATTCCACCTAAGTCTGGAGCTGTGGAGCCAGTTTCGTCGTCTGGCTACACAAGGCCTCGAACGCTCTCTTTTCTGGGAGTAGGAAAAACGCTTTTAAAGCCGGAGCAGCAACAGCAAGTTTTGGCTTACATTGCAGACTCAGCCTCTAGCTCTTTTGCCTCCTCTTCTGAAACTGGTAAATGTAAAAGCAGCGCGTCGCTTGTGGATGTTCACGGTCAGGGACAAGTCGCTTCCTTGTCCTCCTCAGCAAAAACTACAACAAGAGAGAAGGATGCAGCAGGCGACACAACGGGTCACTCCATGGAGCTCTTTACACATACCGTCCCTGGCTTAGAAAGTGAAACACTTAACAGGTCATGCCCATTACAAGTAGATTCTGACATGGAGTGCACTGATGCACAGCCACAGCCAGAGTACTATGCTGCTCCTTTGACTCAGACCACCACATTGCCCTCTCAGGGTACAGATCCACAATCAGACCCTGATGAGACTATGTTGCCCCGCCACGAACGCTATACCACAGACCGACACAGTGACACAGACGAAGTTGCACACGAGCTCGAAGAGGAGGTAATAGATGACCCGGTTGTTGACCCCGATTGGCAGCCATTGGGGGAACAGGGTGCAGGCAGCAGTAGTTCAGAAGCGGAGGTGGAGGAGGGGCCGCAGCAGGCATCAACATCGCAACAGGTTCCATCTGCCGGGCCCCTATCTGGCCCAAAACGCGTGTCAAAGCCAAAACCTGTTGGAGCACAGCGTTGCCATCCGGTTAAAGCTCAGTCTGCAATCCCTGAAAAGGGATCCGATGCTAGGAAGAGTGCAGTCTGGCATTTTTTTAAACAACATCCAATTGATCAGCGCAAAGTCATCTGTCAAAAATGTTCTACTAGCTTAAGCAGAGGTCAGAATCTGAAAAGTCTCAATACTAGTTGCATGCATAGACACTTAACCACCATGCATTTTCAAGCCTGGACTAACTACCAAACGTCCCTTAAGGTTGTAGCACCCTCGGCCAATGAAGCTAGTCATCAACGCAACATCCCTTCCGTCACTGTAAGGCCACCATTTTCCGCACCACCGGCAGTATCTGTGCAGGTTTCTTTGCCAGCCAAAAGCAGTCAGGGTCAGGGAATCACCAGTTTTGTAGGCGGAAATATTGCATTTAGGGCACCGGCGGAAACAATACCGTCTCCAACCGTCTCTCAGTCTGCCATGTCCACCGGCACACCCGCAAGTTCCACGATCTCCATCTCTCCAGTTCAGCTCACACTACATGAGACTCTGGTTAGAAAAAGGAAGTACTTATCCTCGCATCCGCGTACACAGGGTTTTAACGCCCACATAGCTAGACTAATCTCGTTAGAGATGATGCCCTACCGGTTAGTTGAAAGCGAAGCTTTCAAAGCCCTGATGGAGTACGCTGAACCACGATACGAGCTACCCAGTCGACACTTTTTTTCCAGAAAATCCATCCCAGCCCTGCACCAGCATGTTAAACAGCGCATCGTCCATGCACTCAGGCAATCTGTGAGTACAAAGGTGCACCTGACTACAGATGCATGGACCAGTAGGCATGGCCAGGGACGTTATGTGTCCATCACGGCACACTGGGTGAATGTGGTGGATGCAGGGTCCACAGGGGACATCAATTTAGGGACAGTTGTGCCTAGCCCACGGTCTAGGAAACAGTTGGCTGTAGGCGTTCGCACCCCCTCCTCCTCCTCGTCCTCCTGCAGAAGCTACAGCTCTTCCACAGACCGCAGTCGGCCAACCACTCCATCGGCAGATGACACTGTTGCACACCAGTTGTCCCATTATGGGCCAGCTACTGGCAAGCGTCAGCAGGCTGTATTGGCTATGAAGTGTTTGGGCGACAACAGACACACCGCGGAAGTTCTGTCCGAGTTCTTGCAACAAGAAACGCAGTCGTGGCTGGGCACAGTAGATCTTGAGGCAGGCAAGGTAGTTAGTGATAACGGAAGGAATTTCATGGCTGCCATCTCCCTTTCCCAACTGAAACACATTCCTTGCCTGGCTCACACCTTAAACCTGGTGGTGCAGTGCTTATTGAAAACTTATCCTGGGTTCTCCGACCTGCTCCTCAAAGTGCGTGGACTTTGCTCACATATCCGACGTTCGCCTGTACACGCCAGCCGTATGCAGACCTATCAGCGGTCTTTGAACCTTCCCCAGCATCGCCTAATCATAGACGTTGCAACAAGGTGGAACTCAACACTGCACATGCTTCAGAGACTGTGCCAACAGAGGCGGGCTGTTATGTTTTTGTGGGAGGATACACATACACGGGCAGGCAGTAGGATGGCAGACATGGAGTTGTCAGGTGTGCAGTGGTCGAAGATACAAGACATGTGTCAAGTCCTTCAGTGTTTTGAGGAATGCACACGGCTGGTTAGTGCAGACAACGCCGTAATAAGCATGAGCATCCCCCTAATGCGTCTGCTGATGCAAAGTTTGACGCACATAAAGGAGCAGGCGTCTGCACCAGAGGAAGAGGAAAGCCTTGATGACAGTCAGCCATTGTCTGGTCAGGGCAGTGTACAGGACGAGGTAGCGGGCGAAGAGGAGGTGGAGGACGAGGAGGATGATGGGGATGAGTATATTTTTAATGCGGAACCTTTCCCGGGGGCACTGGAAATTGGTTGCGTGTCAAGGCCGGGTTCTGGTTTTTTGAGGGACACAAGTGACGTAGATTTGCCTGCAACTGCCCCTTACCCAATCACAACCGGAGATTTGACAACTGGAACTTTGGCCCACATGGCGGATTATGCCTTACGTATCCTAAAAAGGGACACACGCATTACGAAAATGATGAACGATGACGATTACTGGTTGGCCTGCCTCCTTGATCCACGCTATAAAGGCAAATTGCAAAATATTATGCCACATGAGAACTTGGAACTAATATTAGCAACCAAACAATCAACTCTTGTTGACCGTTTGCTTCAGGCATTCCCAGCACACAGCGCACGTGATCGTTCTCACACGAGCTCAAGGGGGCAACAGACTAGGAGTGTTAGGGGTGCACACATCAGAAGTGGCGTTGGACAGAGGGGTTTTCTGACCAGGTTGTGGAGTGATTTTGCTATGACCGCAGACAGGACAGGTACTGCTGCATCAATTGAAAGTGACAGGAGACAACATTTGTCCAGTATGGTTACTAACTATTTTTCATCCCTTATCGATGTTCTCCCTCAACCGTCATTCCCATTTGATTACTGGGCCTCCAAATTAGACACCTGGCCAGAATTGGCAGAATATGCATTGCAGGAGCTTGCTTGCCCGGCAGCAAGTGTCCTATCAGAAAGAGTATTCAGTGCTGCAGGTTCAATATTAACCGAAAAAAGGACTCGTCTGGCTACCCAAAATGTTGACGATCTAACATTCATTAAAATGAACCACAACTGGATTTCGAAATCTTTTGCCCCACCTTGCCCGGCCGACACCTAGCTTTCCTATGAAAAGCTCTTGCCTGTGGACTACTGTGAATTACTTTTCTAATGTCTAATTTGCTGCAGCTGATTGTCCAGCATACGACATGTTTACACCTCCCTAAATGGCCAAACTCCCCACACGGGGCCGTGGTATCGCGACTTGGCGCAAGCACCCGTGAGACTGCTGTTTGTCTGAAGAGGTGGGTGTACTCGCTTTTGGTCGACGGCATTGCTACTGGGTTCCTCATAGTACAATAAAGTGTCTCTGGCGGTGGTGGTGCGCACCCAACGTCAGACACACTGTTGTAACATGAGGGGCCTTGGGCCTGTAACGCCGGCCACAAGAGAGTTCACCCACCCCCAGGTCAAACATTGCTCTACCACTTCCACAGTTATCTCTCACACTTCCACCAATGTTAAGTCTATGCGCTGACATCCTTCCATACCTGCCACTGACAATACCATTGTGTTGACATGTATGATGGTACTTAACATAGTCAGGGGCAGTGTCCTCTATTTACCACAGTAAATACTTTGCGCAAAATTAGTAGGTCTGAAACAACGCAGAGGATCCCACCCCTGAACCTAATGATTGCATCCTTTAGTGTTTTTGTTTTGTTTTAATGCGAGACATTCACATTTAGTTGTTGTTTTGGACTACTAACTGGCAGACACTCATTACAATCGGCCTCCGTTGACCAGACCACTGCTGCCCGTGTACCCCTGTAACTAATAATAAAGTGCCTACAGCCAGCCCAATTTAATTATATTAGGCCTTCGAAGCCTGTCTGCGGTCCCTCCTTCCACTAGGCCTCCACTGACCAGACCACTGCTGCCCGTGTACCCCTGTAGCTAATAATAAAGTGCCTACAGCCAGCCCAATTTAATTATGTTAGGCCTTCGAAGCCTTTCTGCGCTCCCTCCTTCCACTAGGCCTCCACTGACCAGACCACTGCTGCCCGTGTACCCCTGTAACTAATAATAAAGTGCCTACAGCCAGCCCAATTTAATTATGTTAGGCCTTCGAAGCCTGTCTGCGGTCCCTCCTTCCACTAGGCCTCCACTGACCAGACCACTGCTGCCCGTGTACCCCTGTAACTAATAATAAAGTGCCTACAGCCAGCCCAATTTAATTATATTGGGCCTTCGAAGCCTGTCTGCGGTCCCTCCTTCCACTAGGCCTCCACTGACCAGACCACTGCTGCCCGTGTACCCCTGTAACTAATAATAAAGTGCCTACAGCCAGCCCAATTTAATTATGTTAGGCCTTCGAAGCCTGTCTGCGGTCCCTCCTTCCACTAGGCCTCCACTGACCAGACCACTGCTGCCCGTGTACCCCTGTAACTAATAATAAAGTGCCTACAGCCAGCCCAATTTAATTATATTAGGCCTTCGAAGCCTGTCTGCGGTCCCTCCTTCCACTAGGCCTCCACTGACCAGACCACTGCTGCCCGTGTACCCCTGTAACTAATAAAGTGCCTACAGCCAGCCCAATTTAATTATGTTAGGCCTTCGAAGCCTGTCTGCGGTCCCTCCTTCCACTAGGCCTCCACTGACCAGACCACTGCTGCCCGTGTACCCCTGTAACTAATAATAAAGTGCCTACAGCCAGCCCAATTTAATTATGTTAGGCCTTCGAAGCCTGTCTGCGGTCCCTCCTTCCACTAGGCCTCCACTGACCAGACCACTGCTGCCCGTGTACCCCTGGAACCAATTATAAAGTGCATAGAGCCTATTTTTTTATTTAATTTAATATTAATAAAGCCAGGATGAACTACGATATACCACGCTATGAGCTACCCAGTTGACAATTCTTTTGCGAGAAAAGCCATCCCACCCCTCCACCTGCATGTTAAAGACCGCATTGTCCTTGCATTCTGTCAATTTGTCAGTCCAAAGGTATACCTGACAACAGACACATGGACCTGTAGGCCTGGCCACGGAAGGTTACGTGTCCTTTGTGGCTCAATGGGTTAATGTATTGGATGCATGGTCCACACAGGGGACAGCCTGCAAAGTCTGTCTGCAGTCCCTAATTCAAGTTGGCCTCAACTGAATAAAGCTGAGCTTCTACCTTCTGGCTCTGATTAACTGCTGTTTTTAAAAAAATTGGCTTTTCCGTCCTTCTAAAGGTGTCTGCCCCTGCCTGGTGTTGTCCTCAACTGAATAAAGCTGAGCTTCAACCTTCAGTTCCAAACATACAACAAAAAACTGGCACAATACAAAAAGTGGCCTCCAGCTACAAAAACTTTCTCCTACAAGTAGTTAACTGACAGTTTTTTTTCCAGTGAAAACACAGATATGGCATCCAACGAGTGTTGTCCTGTCTCGTCTTCTTTATATTATTGCCAAGAAGCTGCAACTGAATAAAGCTGTGCTTCAACCTTCTGTTCCAAATTACCATTTTTAAAAATGCAATTGGCTGTTCCGGCCTACTAAAGATGTCTGTCTGCCCCTGCCTGGTGTTGTCCTCAACTGAATAAAGCTGAGCTTCAACCTTCAGTTCCAAATTACCATTTTTAAAAATACAATTGGCTGTTCCGGCCTACTAAAGGTGTCTGTCTGCCCCTGCCTGGTGTTGTCCTCAACTGAATAAAGCTGAGCTTCAACCTTCAGTTCCAAATTACCATTTTTAAAAATGCAATTGGCTGTTCCGGCCTACTAAAGGTGTCTGTCTGCCCCTGCCTGGTGTTGTCCTCAACTGAATAAAGCGGAGCTTCAACCTTCTGCCTCTTATTAACTGCTGTTTTTTAAAAAAATTGGCTGTTCCGGCCTACTAAAGGTGTCTGTCTGCCCCTGCCTGGTGTTGTCCTCAACTGAACAAAGCTGAGCTTCCACATTCTGGCTTTCGCCCTATACTATCAGATATTAAACTGCATTTGGCCTACTAGTGTGGTTAGGCCCTTGAAACAGTGTCTGCTGCTCTTGGGTTTGCTACTCCACTGAACAAAGCAATGCCGCCTGTTTAGTCCTGTTACCAATTTTGAACTGCATTTAGCCTACTTTATTCTTTGGCCCTATATCTGTTTCCTCCTCATCCTGCCCATTGCCCAGCCACTGCTAGATGAGTCTGCTGGTACATTGACCTAGACCACTACATTCCCCTTATACTCTACACAGCCAGAATCTGACCCTGCTGAAAGTAAGGTTCCCCTTCCCGCATGTTATACCACCTTACACAGGGACAGAGAGGAAGGTGCAGATGAAAGTGCAGGTTCCTTCATCAGGTGGGGGGGCATACTCGTTGGCGACGTCACTGGCACAGGGCCCCTCAGAGTACGCAAAAGTGTCGCTGCTGGTGGGAGGCGCCCCCGCCATGCAAACACACCGCCGTACTTTGAGGGGCCCTGTGCCAGTGCCAATGCGAACGAGTGGGCCCCCCCGCTTGCTCAGGATCACAGCACTTGCAACGTTGAAATACTTACCTTTCCCTGCAACACCGCCGTGACGTAGTCCGCATTTCCTGGGCCCACGAAAAACTTGAGCCAGCCCTACTCCCCCCACAACTTTTGCCAAATGACCCCCAATTCCCTATGCCCAACTATTATTATAAAGTTAATTAAGATTGACAAGCTTCAGAAACAAGAATGGATGTTTTTGGCATTAAAATGGGCACTGTAGGTGTTTTCCTGGCCTCCACTCACTGCCGACTATGCTTCCCCATTGACTTGCATTGGGTTTCGTGTTTCGGTCGATCCCCGACTTTTAGCGATAATCGGCCGACTGCACTCGACTCGACTCTGGACAAAATCGGGTTTCACAAAACCCGACTCGATCTTAAAAAAATGAAAGTCGCTCAACTCTAGTTGGCGCTATATAAATAAAATTATTATTATTATATCCTCCGCCCACACACAGACACACGCACATTCTCCCACACACAGAGACACACACACATATTCTCCGCTCACTCAGAGACACACGGACATATCCTCTGCCCACACACAGACCCACGCACATATCCTCCACCCACACACACATTCTCCGCCCACACACAGAGACACACGCACACACATATTCTCTGCCCAGACAGACACGCACATATTCTCCACACAGACAAATGCAAATATTCTCCACCCACACACACGCATATATTCTCCGCCCACACACACGCACATATTCTCCGCCCACACAGAGACACATGCACATATTCTCCGCTCACACAGACACGCACATATTCTCCACCCACACACGCACATATTCTCCACCCACACACGCACATATTCTCCGCCCACTCACAGAGACACACGCACATATTCTCCGCCCACACGCACATATTCTCCGCCCACTCACAGACACACGCACATATTCTCCGCCCACACAGACACCTGCACATATTCTCTGCCCACACACAGACACGCACATATTCTCCGCCCACACACAGACACGCACATATTCTTCACACACATGCACATTCTCCGCCCACACGCATTCTCCGCCCACACACACATTCTCCACCCACACAGACACACGCACATATTCTCCGACCACACACACATTCTCCACCCACACAGACACACGCACATATTCTCCGCCCACTCAGAGACACACGCACATATCTGCCCACACAGACACGCACATATTCTCCACCCCACACACGCACATATTCTCTGCCCACTCACAGAGACACACGCACATATTCTCCGCCCACACACACGAACATATTCTCCGCCCACACACACGAACATATTCTCCCACACACAGAGACACACGCACATATTCTCCGCCCATTCAGAGACACACGCACATATCCTCTGCCCACACACAGACCCACGCACATATCCTCCGCCCACACACACATTCTCCGCCCACTCACAGAGACACGCACATATTCTCCACACACATGCACATTCTCCGCCCACACAGACACACGCACATATTCTCCGCCCACACACAGACACGCACATTCTCCGCCAACACACAGACACATACATATTCTCCACCCACACACAGACACACGCACATTCTCTGCCCAAACACACGCACATATTCTCCACCCACACAGACACACGCACATATTCTCCGCCCACTCAGACACATGCACATATTCTCTGCCCACTCACAGAGACTCACGCACATATCCTCCACCCACACGCACATATTCTCCACCCACACGCACATATTCTCTGCCCACTCAGACACACGCACATATCTTCTGCCCACACAGACCCACGCACATATCCTCCGCCCACACATACATTCTGTGCCCACTCACAGACACACGCACATAATCTCCACACACATGCACATTCTCCACCCACACACGCATTCTCCGCCCACAGACACACGCACATATTCTCTGCCCACATGCACATATTCTCCGCCCACACACAGATACACGCACATATTCTCCACCCACACACAGACACACGCACATATTCTCCACCCACACACAGAGACCCGCACATTCTCCACCCACACATGCACATATTCTCCGCCCACTCAGAGACACACGCACATATTCTCCACACACGCACATATTCTCCACACATACACACACGCACATATTCTCCACCCACACAGACACACGCATATATTCCCCGCCCACACACGCAAATATTCTCCACCCACATGCACATATTCTCCACCCACACACACCCACATATTCTCCACCCACTCACAGAGACACACGCACATATCCTCCGCCCACACACAGACACATGCACACAGACACATGCACACATCCTCCGCCCACACAGACACACGCACATATCCTCCGCCCACACACAGACCCACGCACATATCCTCCGCCCACACACAGACACACGCACATATTCTCCACCCACACACGCACATATTCTCCGCCCACACACACACGCACATATCCTCCGCCCACACACACACACGCACATATCCTCCGCCCACACACAGATCCACGCACATATCCTCCGCCCACACACAGACACACGCACATATTCTCCACCCACACATGCACTTATCCTCCACCCACACAGACAAACGCACATATTCTCCGCCTACACACGCACATATTCTCCGCCCACTCAGAGACACACGCACATATTCTCCACACACGCACATATTCTCCACCCACACACAGACACACGCACATATTCTCCGCCCACACAGACACACGCATATATTCCCCGCCCACACACGCAAATATTCTCCACCCACATGCACATATTCTCCACCCACACACACACATTCTCCGCCCACTCACAGAGACACATGCACATATCCTCCGCCCACACACACATTCTCCACCCACACAGACACACGCACATATTCTCCACCCACACACAGAGACACACGCACATTCTCTGCCCACTCACAGACACACGCACATCCTCCACCCACACACACATTCTCTGCCCACACACAGACACATGCACATTCTCCACCCATACACACGCACATATCCTCTGCCCACACACAGACACATGCACATTCTCCACCCATACACACGCACATATTCTCCACACACACACGCACATATTCTCCGCCCACTCACAGTGACACATGCACATATCCTCCACTCACACACACACTCGCACATATTCTCCGCCCACACACAGAGACCTGCACATATTCTCCGCCCACTCAGAGACCTGCACATATTCTCCACCCACACATTTTCCACCCAAACAGACACACGCACATATTCTCCGCCCACACATGCACATATTCTCCGCCCACACACAGAGACCCGCACATATTCTCCACCCACACACACATATTCTCCATCCACACAGACACACGCACATTCTCCACCCATACACATGCACATATTCTCCGTCCACACACACACTCACATTCTCCACCCATAAAAACACACACACACACACACACATTCTCCACACAGACACGCACATATTCTCTGCCCACAGAGACACACGCACATATTCTCCACACACATGCACATTCTCCGCCCACACACATTCTTCACCCACACAGACACATTCTCCACCCACACACAGACACACATTCTCCACCCATACAGACACGCACATTCTCCACACACACACACACACACACAGACACAAGCACATATTCTCTGCCCACACACGCACATTCTCTGCCCACACACAGAGACACGCACATATTCTCCGCCCACACACGCACATTCTCCGACACAGACACAAGCACATATTCTCCGCCCACACACAGACACGCACATATTCTCCAACCACACACACATTCTCCGCCCACACACAGAGACACACGCACATATTCTCCGCCCATTCAGAGACACACGCACATATCCTCTGCCCACACACAGACCCACGCACATATCCTCCGCCCACACACACATTCTCCGCCCACTCACAGAGACACGCACATATTCTCCACACATGCACATTCTCCGCCCACACAGACACACGCACATATTCTCCGCCCACACACAGACACGCACATTCTCCGCCAACACACAGACACATACATATTCTCCACCCACACACAGACACATGCACATTCTCTGCCCAAACACACGCACATATTCTCCACCCACTCACAGAGACACACGCACATATCCTCCGCCCACACACAGACACATGCACACAGACACATGCACACATCCTCCGCCCACACAGACAAACGCACATATTCTCCATCCACACACAGACACACGCACATATCCTCCGCCCACACACAGACCCACGCACATATCCTCCGCCCACACACAGACACACGCACATATTCTCCACCCACACACGCACATATTCTCCGCCCACACACACACGCACATATCCTCCGCCCACACACACACACGCACATATCCTCCGCCCACACACATCCTCCGCCCACACACAGATCCACGCACATATCCTCCGCCCACACACACACGCACATATTCTCCACGCACACATGCACTTATCCTCCACCCACACAGACAAACGCACATATTCTCCGCCTACACACGCACATATTCTCCGCCCACTCAGAGACACACGCACATATTCTCCACACACGCACATATTCTCCACACATACACACACGCACATATTCTCCACCCACACACAGACACACGCACATATTCTCCGCCCACACAGACACACGCATATATTCCCCGCCCACACACGCAAATATTCTCCACCCACATGCACATATTCTCCACCCACACACACCCACATATTCTCCGCCCACTCACAGAGACACATGCACATATCCTCCGCCCACACACACATTCTCCACCCACACAGACACACGCACATATTCTCCACCCACACACAGAGACACACGCACATTCTCTGCCCACTCACAGACACACGCACATTCTCCACCCACACACACGCACATTCTCTGCCCACACACAGACACATGCATTCTCCACCCATACACACACGCACATATTCTCCACCCACACACACGCACATATTCTCCACCCACACACACGCACATATTCTCCACCCACACACACGCACATATTCTCCACCCACACACACACACATATTCTCCACACACACACACGCACATATTCTCCGCCCACTCACAGTGACACATGCACATATCCTCCACTCACACATATTCTCCGCCCACACACAGAGACCTGCACATATTCTCCGCCCACTCAGAGACCTGTACATATTCTCCACCCACACATTTTCCACCCAAACAGACACACGCACATATTCTCCGCCCACACATGCACATATTCTCCGCCCACACACACGCACATATTCTCCACACACACACACACACACACGCACATATTCTCCGCCCACTCACAGTGACACATGCACATATCCTCCACTCACACATATTCTCCGCCCACACACAGAGACCTGCACATATTCTCCGCCCACTCAGAGACCTGCACATATTCTCCACCCACACATTTTCCACCCAAACAGACACACGCACATATTCTCCGCCCACACATGCACATATTCTCCGCCCACACACAGAGACCCGCACATATTCTCCACCCACACACATTCTCCATCCACACAGACACACGCACATTCTCCACCCATACACATGCACATATTCTCCGTCCACACACACACTCACATTCTCCACCCATAAAAAAACACACACACACACATTCTCCACACAGACACGCACATATTCTCTGCCCACAGAGACACACGCACATATTCTCCACACACATGCACATTCTCCGCCCACACACATTCTTCACCCACACACAGACACACATTCTCCACACACAGACACATTCTCCACCCATACAGACACGCACATTCTCCACACACACACACACACACAGACACAAGCACATATTCTCTGCCCACACACGCACATTCTCTGCCCACACACAGAGACACGCACATATTCTCCGCCCACACACGCACATTCTCCGACACAGACACAAGCACATATTCTCCGCCCACACACAGACACGCACATATTCTCCGACCACACACACATTCTCCGCCCACACACAGAGACACACGCACATATTCTCCGCCCATTCAGAGACACACGCACATATCCTCTGCCCACACACAGACCCACGCACATATCCTCCGCCCACACACACATTCTCCGCCCACTCACAGAGACACGCACATATTCTCCACACATGCACATTCTCCGCCCACACAGACACACGCACATATTCTCCGCCCACACACAGACACGCACATTCTCCGCCAACACACAGACACATACATATTCTCCACCCACACACAGACACACGCACATTCTCTGCCCAAACACACGCACATATTCTCCACCCACACACAGACACATGCACACAGACACATGCACACATCCTCCGCCCACACAGACAAACGCACATATTCTCCATCCACACACAGACACACGCACATATCCTCCGCCCACACACAGACCCACGCACATATCCTCCGCCCACACACAGACACACGCACATATTCTCCACCCACACACGCACATATTCTCCGCCCACACACACACGCACATATCCTCCTCCCACACACACACACGCACATATCCTCCGCCCACACACATCCTCCGCCCACACACAGATCCACGCACATATCCTCCGCCCACACACACACGCACATATTCTCCACGCACACATGCACTTATCCTCCACCCACACAGACAAACGCACATATTCTCCGCCTACACACGCACATATTCTCCGCCCACTCAGAGACACACGCACATATTCTCCACACACGCACATATTCTCCACACATACACACACGCACATATTCTCCACCCACACACAGACACACGCACATATTCTCCGCCCACACAGACACACGCATATATTCCCCGCCCACACACGCAAATATTCTCCACCCACATGCACATATTCTCCACCCACACACACCCACATATTCTCCGCCCACTCACAGAGACACATGCACATATCCTCCGCCCACACACACATTCTCCACCCACACAGACACACGCACATATTCTCCACCCACACACAGAGACACACGCACATTCTCTGCCCACTCACAGACACACGCACATTCTCCACCCACACACACGCACATTCTCTGCCCACACACAGACACATGCATTCTCCACCCATACACACACGCACATATTCTCCACCCACACACACGCACATATTCTCCACCCACACACACGCACATATTCTCCACCCACACACACGCACATATTCTCCACCCACACACACACACATATTCTCCACACACACACACACACACGCACATATTCTCCGCCCACTCACAGTGACACATGCACATATCCTCCACTCACACATATTCTCCGCCCACACACAGAGACCTGCACATATTCTCCGCCCACTCAGAGACCTGTACATATTCTCCACCCACACATTTTCCACCCAAACAGACACACGCACATATTCTCCGCCCACACATGCACATATTCTCCGCCCACACACACGCACATATTCTCCACACACACACACACACATATTCTCCGCCCACTCACAGTGACACATGCACATATCCTCCACTCACACATATTCTCCGCCCACACAGAGACCTGCACATATTCTCCGCCCACTCAGAGACCTGCACATATTCTCCACCCACACATTTTCCACCCAAACAGACACACGCACATATTCTCCGCCCACACATGCACATATTCTCCGCCCACACACAGAGACCCGCACATATTCTCCACCCACACACACATATTCTCCATCCACACAGACACACGCACATTCTCCACCCATACACATGCACATATTCTCCGTCCACACACACACTCACATTCTCCACCCATAAAAACACACACACACACACACATTCTCCACACAGACACGCACATATTCTCTGCCCACAGAGACACACGCACATATTCTCCACACACATGCACATTCTCCGCCCACACACAGACACACATTCTCCACACACAGACACATTCTCCACCCATACAGACACGCACATTCTCCACACACACACACACACACACACACACACACAGACACAAGCACATATTCTCTGCCCACACACGCACATTCTCTGCCCACACACAGAGACACGCACATATTCTCCGCCCACACACGCACATTCTCCGACACAGACACAAGCACATATTCTCCGCCCACACACAGACACGCACATATTCTCCGACCACACACACATTCTCCGCCCACACACAGACACACGCACATATTCTCCGCCCATTCAGAGACACACGCACATATCCTCTGCCCACACACAGACCCACGCACATATCCTCCGCCCACACACACATTCTCCGCCCACTCACAGAGACACGCACATATTCTCCACACATGCACATTCTCCGCCCACACAGACACACGCACATATTCTCCGCCCACACACAGACACGCACATTCTCCGCCAACACACAGACACATACATATTCTCCACCCACACACAGACACACGCACATTCTCTGCCCAAACACACGCACATATTCTCCACCCACTCACAGAGACACACGCACATATCCTCCGCCCACACACAGACACATGCACACAGACACATGCACACATCCTCCGCCCACACAGACAAACGCACATATTCTCCATCCACACACAGACACACGCACATATCCTCCGCCCACACACAGACCCACGCACATATCCTCCGCCCACACACGCACATATTCTCCGCCCACACACACACGCACATATCCTCCGCCCACACACACACACGCACATATCCTCCGCCCACACACATCCTCCGCCCACACACAGATCCACGCACATATTCTCCACCCACACACGCACATATTCTCCGCCCACACACACACGCACATATCCTCCGCCCACACACACACACGCACATATCCTCCGCCCACACACATCCTCCGCCCACACACAGATCCACGCACATATCCTCCGCCCACACACACACGCACATATTCTCCACGCACACATGCACTTATCCTCCACCCACACAGACAAACGAACATATTCTCCGCCTACACACGCACATATTCTCCGCCCACTCAGAGACACACGCACATATTCTCCACACACGCACATATTCTCCACACATACACACACGCACATATTCTCCACCCACACACAGACACACGCACATATTCTCCGCCCACACAGACACACGCATATATTCCCCGCCCACACACGCAAATATTCTCCACCCACATGCACATATTCTCCACCCACACACACCCACATATTCTCCGCCCACTCACAGAGACACATGCACATATCCTCCGCCCACACACACATTCTCCACCCACACAGACACACGCACATATTCTCCACCCACACACAGAGACACACGCACATTCTCTGCCCACTCACAGACACACGCACATTCTCCACCCACACACACGCACATTCTCTGCCCACACACAGACACATGCATTCTCCACCCATACACACACGCACATATTCTCCACCCACACACACGCACATATTCTCCACCCACACACACGCACATATTCTCCACCCACACACACGCACATATCCTCTGCCCACACACAGACACATGCACATTCTCCACCCATACACACGCACATATTCTCCACACACACACACGCACATATTCTCCGCCCACTCACAGTGACACATGCACATATCCTCCACTCACACATATTCTCCGCCCACACACAGAGACCTGCACATATTCTCCGCCCACTCAGAGACCTGTACATATTCTCCACCCACACATTTTCCACCCAAACAGACACACGCACATATTCTCCGCCCACACATGCACATATTCTCCGCCCACACACAGAGACCCGCACATATTCTCCACCCACACACACATATTCTCCATCCACACAGACACACGCACATTCTCCACCCATACACATGCACATATTCTCCGTCCACACACACTCACATTCTCCACCCATAAAAACACACACACACATTCTCCACACAGACACGCACATAATCTCTGCCCACAGAGACACACGCACATATTCTCCACACACATGCACATTCTCCGCCCACACACATTCTTCACCGACACAGACACATTCTCCACCCATACAGACACGCACACACACACACACACACACACACAAGCACATATTCTCTGCCCACACACGCACATTCTCCGCCCACACACAGAGACACGCACATATTCTCCGCCCACACACGCACATTCTCCGACACACAGACACAAGCACATATTCTCCGCCCACACACAGAGACACGCACATTCTCCGACCACACAGAGAAACGCACATATTCTCTGCCCACACACGCACATTCTCCGACACACAGACACAAGCACATATTCTCCGCCCACACACAGACACGCACATATTCTCTGCCCACAGACACGCACATATTCTCTGCCCACACACACACGCACATATTCTCTGCCCACACACACACGCACATATTCTCTGCCTACACACATGCACATATTCTCTGCCTACACACATGCACATATTCTCTGCCTACACACACGCACATTCTCCCACACACAGACACAAGCACATATTCTCCGCCCACACACAGAGACACGCACATATTCTCCGCCCACACATTCTTCATCCTTTTGACATCATTTCTCTTTGACAAATCGCATCGTTTTTGGCAGCAAATCTTCAGCAAATAAGCAAACCTTTTTGCTGTAGATCTAACTGACTCAATTGAAGCCAATGAGTCAAAAACGCTGCAGAAACACAAAAAGAATTGACATGCTGCAGAAAATAAAATGTTGCAACTATGAAAGGAAATTTACGGATCATGTACTCAGCACTTCAGGATTGTCATTGAATTACCTTGCTTTAGTATTCCATAGCATTTTTGGAGCATTTAAGCACGTAAGAAAATGCATCAAAAATGTATCGTGTGCACATAGCATAATAATGAGTGCTTAACACTCCCACCTCCTATCTAGCTGTGATGCAGACACTTTCTGCTGGGCTACACAGCTTTTGCCTCTCCAGCCTGTGCTTCTGATTTTTACTGGTGGGAAAAAGAAACCTTTTATGATCGCTCCAATGATATCAGGGGCTTGTATACACCGATTAGGAGTTGAGTGTTGATGACGTCGTGTCTGCACCTCCTGAAACTCCTGCAGGATCCACAAGTAGTATAACAACAACAATAAACATTATGCAGGCATTACAATTTGTTCCTAACTATGTAGGGCTTAATAACCGGTTAGCATTTTACATAGCAGGAGTAGTATAACATAATATATTGTATAATATGGCATGGGGCAAACATTATAATGGCATTTGCATTGCAATAAGGCAAGAAGGAAAAGGGAAAAGAAAAAGAACCAAAACAAGTTATGTTTACCTCTAAAGCCTAAGTAACCTGAAAATTTGATGCACATGACTTCTAGACCGGTACACAGGGTCTGATTTTTTGGTGTACAGCCATCCAGTCCTTCCTGCAAGCAGAACGGACATTTCAACCCGTTCTTTGTCAAGTTCCATGGAGCAACTGAAAGATAAGACGTGATCAGTGCGTGTGTGATTTATAGATCTATGAAGATAAAAGCAATCATGTCCAAATTTATCTATTTATTATCTATGTACTATTTATCTATCATCTATCTACCTATCATCTATCCATTACACTGGGGAACACAATTTTTTAAGAGTTAGGTCAGACAACTGTTCTTAATTTTTGGATGCTGAATCCAGAAATGATCTCAGTTTTTCTCTATCACGTCAAGTTTTTGAACTATAGGATTTTTGTCTTCTCAAAAATATGTAAACTACTGTACCTAAAAAGTTTTTTTTTTTAAATAGTACAAATATGAACAAAAAATGAAATATATAAGAAATAGGCATGACAAATATGTTTTTTAACACGATCATGTTTTTACAAGTTGCCACGTAGCTTTATATGAGTCGAATTGTAATCAGATAACAAGTCTTATTACAGATATCAGTGCAATTGTGCTTCTCTGGCAGGTAAGTTGTGGAGGAAAAACTTGACGTGCTAGAAAAAAAACTGACTACATTTTTGGAATCAGCATGCCAATTTTAGTATAAATCAGCTCAAAAAGCTAATTCAACAGAAATTTTTTTTCAAATTGTTCCCCAGTGTTATCTATCTACCTATCATCTACCCATCATCTATCTACCCATCATCTACAGTACAAAGCAAAAGTTTGGACACCTCATTTAAAGATTTTTCTGTATTCTCATGACTATGAAAATTGTAAATTCACACTAAAGGCATCAAAACTATGAATTAACACATGTGGAATTATATACTTAACAAAAAAGTGTGAAACAACTGAAATCATGTCTTATATTCTAGGTTCTTCAAAGTAGCCACCTTTTGCTTTTATGACTGCTTTGCACACTCTTGGCATTCTCTTGATGAGCTTCAAGAGGTAGTCACCGGGAATGGTTTTCACTTCACAGGTGTGCCCTGTCAGGTTTAATAAGTGGGATTTCTTGCCTTATAAATAGGGTTGGGACCATCAGTTGTGTTGTGCAGAAGTCTGGTGGATACACAGCTGATATCCTACTGAATAGACTGATAGAATTTGTATTATGGCAAGAAAAAAGCAGCTAAGTAAAGAAAAACGAGTGCCCATCATTACTTTAAGAAATGAAGGTCAGTCAGTCCGAAAAATTGGGAAAACTTTGAAAGTGTCCCCAAGTGCAGTGGCAAAAACCATCCAGCACTACAAAGAAACTGGCTCATATGAGGACCACCCCAGGAAAGGAAGACCAAGAGTCACCTCTGCTTCTGAGGATAAGTTTATCCGAGTCACCAGCCTCAGAAATCGCAGGTTAACAGCAGCTCAAATTAGAGACCTGGTCAATGCCACACAGAGTTCTAGCAGCAGACACATCTCTACAACAACTGTTAGGCCGGGGACACACTTAACGTATAAAAAAACGGTCCGTTTTTCACGGCCGAGAATCGCACAAATGTTTCAAAAACAGTGATCCGTGTGCAGTGCGAGGATGCGATTTCCTCGCATCAAATGATCCGTGTGACATCCGTATGCCGAGATTTTCTCGCAAGCTTGCAAAACCGACATCTAATGGATTTATGTGCTCAAATGTTCGGGAAAACATATATACAGTATATATATGTCATTGAGACACATATATATATTCTGTATTTATATTTCATTCAGCGCGATATCTGTGAAAAGCCGGTAATTCAATTGCCGGCTTTGCATTTCTCCTTCACAAACCCGACAGGATATGAGACATGGTTTACATACAGTAAACCATCTCATATCCCCTTTTTTTTTGCATATTCCACACTACTAATGTTAGTAGTGTGTATGTGCAAAATTTGGGCGCTGTAGCTGCTAAAATAAAGGGTTAAATGGCGGAAAAAATTGGCGTGGGCTCCCGCGCAATTTTCTCCGCCAGAGTGGTAAAGCCAGTGACTGAGGGCAGATATTAATAGCCTAGAGAGGGTCCATGGTTATTGGCCCCCCCGTGGCTAAAAACATCTGCCCCCAGCCACCCCAGAAAAGGCACATCTGGAAGATGCGCCTATTCTGGCACTTGGCAACTCTTCCCACTCCCTGTAGCGGTGGGTATGGGGTAATGAAGGGTTAATGCCACCTTGCTATTGGAAGGTGACATTAAGCCAGATTAATAATGGAGAGGCGTCAATTATGACACCTATCCATTATTAATCCAATTGTTTGAAAGGGTTAAAAAACCGCACACACATTATTAAAAAGTATTTTAATGAAATAAACACAGCGGTTGTTTTAATAATTTATTGCTCTCTCAATCCATTTTCAGACCCTCGCTTGGCAAAACAATAAACACACAATATACATACCTTCTGATGTCTTATCACGTCCAACGAGGTAATCCATCTGGAGGGGTTAACTAATATTACAGGCACGAGCTGCGATAAACCACTCGCTCGTGCCTGTAATCCCCGGGTGCTGAAAGGAAAGCTGTGATCTATACTTACATTGAGTTGCGGTGATGCGCCCCTGCTGGATGTTCTCATGAACTGCAGCCTGGGAACTTTTTCCCACGCTCCAGGTCATATGAGGACATCCACCAGGGGGCGCATCACCGCGACTGAATGTAAGTATAGATCACTGCTTTCCTTTCAGCACCCGGGGATTACAGGCACGAGCGAGTGGTTTATCGCAGCTCGTGCCTGTAATATTAGTTAACCCCTCCAGATGGATTACCTCGTTGGACGTGATCTGACATCAGAAGGTATGTATCTTGTGTGTTTATTGTTTTGCCAAGCGAGGGTCTGAAAATGGATTGAGAGAGCAATAAATTATTAAAACAACCGCTGCGTTTATTTCATTAAAATACTTTTAAAGTGTGTGTGTGTGTGTGTGTGTGTGTGTGTGTGTGTGTGTGTGTGTGTGTGTGTGTGTGTGTGTGTGTGTGTTTTTTAACCCTTTCAAACAATTGGATTAATAATGGATAGGTGTCATAATTGACGCCTCTCCATTATTAATCTGGCTTAATGTCACCTTCCAATAGCAAGGTGGCATTAACCCTTCATTACCCCATATCCCACCGCTACAGGGAGTGGGAAGAGAGTGGCCAAGTGCCAGAATAGGCGCATCTTCCAGATGTGCCTTTTCTGGGGTGGCTGGGGGCAGATGTTTTTAGCCACGGGGGGGCCAATAACCATTGACCCTCTCTAGGCTATTAATATCTGCCCTCAGTCACTGGCTTTACCACTCTGGCGGAGAAAATTGCGCGGGAGCCCACGCCAATTTTTTCCGCCATTTAACCCTTTATTTTAGCAGCTACAGCGCCCAAATTTTGCACATACACACTACTAACATTAGTAGTGTGGAATATGCAAAAAAAAGGGGGATATGAGATGGTTTACTGTATGTAAACCATGTCTCATATCCTGTCGGGTTTGTGAAGGAGAAATGCAAAGCCGGCAATTGAATTACCGGCTTTTCTATAGAACACCGCTGCGTATTTCTCGCAATGCACACGCATGGTCCGTGTGTAATCCGATTTTTTCTCGCACCCATAGACTTGCATTGGCGAGTCTCGGCCGAGATACGCTGACAATCGCAGCCTGCTGCGAGTTCCCTCGGATCCGAAATACGGTGGAGAAAATATCGGATGATGGGAGCTGAACCATAGATTAACATTGGGCCGAGTGCTATGCGATTTTTTATCGCATAGCACTCGTCCGTATTACGGTCTAGTGTGACCCCGGCCTTAAGAGGAGACTTTGTGCAGCAGGCCTTCATGGTAAAATAGCTGCTAGGAAACCACTGCTAAGGACAGGCAACAAGCAGAAGAGACATGTTTTGGCTAAAGAACACAAGGAATGGACATTAGACCAGTGGAAATCTGTGCTTTGGTCTGATGAGTCCAAATTTGAGATATTTGGTTCCAACCACCGTGTCTTTGTGCGACACTGAAAAGGTTGAACCGATGGATACAACATGCATGGTTCCCACCGTGAAGCATGGAGGAGGAGGTGTGATGGTGCTTTGCTGGTGACACTGTTGGGGATTTATTCAAAATTGAAGGCATACTGAACCAGCATGGCTACCACAGCATCTTGCAGCTGCATGCTATTCCATCCGGTTTGCGTTTAGTTGGACCATCGTTTATTTTTCAACAGGACAATGACCCCAAGCACACCTCCAGCCTGTGTAAGGGCTATTTGACCAAGAAGGAGAGTGATGGGGTGCTAAGACAGATGACCTGGCCTCCACAGTCACCAGACCTGAACCCATTCGAGATGGTTTGGGGTGAGCTGGACCGCAGAGTGAAGGCAAAAGGGCCAACAAGTGCTAAGCATCTCTGGGAACTCCTTCAAGATTGTTGGAAGACCATTCACGGTGACTACCTCTTGAAGCTCATCAAGAGAATGCCAAGAGTGTGCAAAGCAGTCATCAAAGCAAAAGGTGGCTACTTTGAAGAACCTAGAATATAAGACATAACAAAAAATTGTGAAACAACTGAAATTAAGTATATAATTCCACATGTGTTAATTCATAGTTTTGATGCCTTCAGTGTGAATGTACAATTTTCATAGTCATGAAAATACAGACAAATCTTTAAATGAGAAGGTGTGTCCAAACTTTTGCTCTGTACTGTACCTACCTATCATCTATTTACCTATCATCCATCTACCTATAAACCTATCATCTATTATCTACCCATCATCTATCTATCATGTATACTCACCCTGTGGAATGTCCTTGTTACAATTGTCTGAATTGCAGCATTTGTCTTCCGATGCCATATGTACGTCATTTAAGGTGAACGAATAGGACAGGTTACAAATCTCGGGAAAGCCGCAGGATTTTCGAGCCATCTTTACATTCATGGTTTCTAGTGATACATCAAGTGAAACTGTGGTGTTAGCATCAGATATCTTTCTATCATATATGTAATATCTCCCATGTTACAGTGCCTACAAGTAGTATTCAACCCCCTGCAGATTTAGCAGGTTTACACATTTGGAATTAACTTGGCATTGTGACATTTGGACTGTAGATCAGCCTGGAAGTGTGAAATGCACTGCAGCAAAAAAGAATGTTATTTCTTTGTTTATTTTTTTTTTAAATTGGGAAAAGTTTTTTCAGAGGGTCATTTATTATTCAACCCCTCAACCCACCAGAATTCTGTTTGGTTCCCCTAAAGTATTAAGAAGTAGGTCAGGCACAAAGAACAATGAGCTTCATATGTTTGGATTAATTATCTCTTTTTCCAGCCTTTTCTGACTATTTAAGACCCTCCCCAAACTTGTGAACAGCACTCATACATGGTCAACATGGGGAAGACAAAGGAGCATTCCAAGGCCATCAGAGACAAGATCGTGGAGGGTCACAAGGCTGGCAAGGGGTACAAAACCCTTTCCAAGGAGTTGGGCCTACCTGTCTCCACTGTTGGGAGCATCATCCGGAAGTGGAAGGCTTATGGAACTACTGTTAGCCTTCCACGGCCTGGACAGCCTTTGAAAGTTTCCTCCCGTGCCGAGGCCAGGCTTGTCTGAAGAGTCAAGGCTAACCCAAGGACAACAAGGAAGGAGCTCCGGGAAGATCTCATGGCAGTGGGGAAATTGGTTTCAGTCAATACCATAAGTAACGTACTCCACCGCAATGGTCTCCGTTCCAGAAGAGCCCGTAAGGTACCTTTACTTTCAAAGTGTCATGTCAAGGCTCGTCTACAGTTTGCTCATGATCACTTGGAGGACTCTGAGACTGACTGGTTCAAGGTTCTCTGGTCTGATGAGACCAAGATCGAGATCTTTGGTGCCAACCACACACGTGACGTTTGGAGACTGGATGGCACTGCATACGACCCCAAGAATACCATCCCTACAGTCAAGCATGGTGGTGGCAGCATCATGCTGTGGGGCTGTTTCTCAGCCAAGGGGCCTGGCCATCTGGTCCGCATCCATGGGAAGATGGATAGCACGGCCTACCTGGAGATTTTGGCCAAGAACCTCCGCTCCTCCATCAAGGATCTTAAGATGGGTCGTCATTTCATCTTCCAACAAGACAATGACCCAAAGCACACAGCCAAGAAAACCAAGGCCTGGTTCAAGAGGCAAAAAAATCAAGGTGGTGTTGCAGTGGCCTAGTCAGTCTCCTGACCTTAACCCAATTGAAAACTTGTGGAAGGAGCTCAAGATTAAAGTCCACATGAGACACTAAAAGAACCTAGATAACTTGGAGAAGATCTGCATGGAGGAGTGGGCCAAGATAACTCCAGAGACCTGTGCCGGCCTGATCAGGTCTTATAAAAGACGATTATTAGCTGTAATTGCAAACAAAGATTATTCCACAAAATATTAAACCTAGGGGTTGAATAATAATTGACCCACACTTTTATGTTTAAAATGTATAAAAATTTAACTGAGCAACAACACTTTTTGGTTTGTAAGATTTATGCATCTGTTAATAAATCCTGCTCTTGTTTGAAGTCTCTAACTTATTTGCATCTTATTAAACCTGCTAAATCTGCAGGGGGTTGAATACTACTTTTAGGGTATGTGCACACGATGCAGATTTAGTGCAGAATTGGTGCAGATCTGCAGCAGATTTTTCTGCAGCAGAAACGCTGCAGAACTGCACTGTGATTTACAGTTCAATGTAAATCAATGTGAAAAAAAAAAAGCTGTGCATATGGTGCAGAAAAATCTGCGCAGAAACGCTGCAGATTTCCAAGAAGTGCATGTCACTTCTTTTGTGCAGTTCTGCAGCGTTTCTGCACCCCTCCATTATAGAAATAAAATCTGCACAAAAAATGCACTAAAAAGGCATAAAAAACGCACCTACGGATTCTGCCAGGAGATGCAGATTTAGTGCAGAAAATGCTGCACCACATTTCCTACGTGTGCACATAGCCTAAGGCACTGTATATCAGACCAAAGCTGGGCTCCATCTCTGATTTCTGAAACTGTCTCCGATTTTTTTCACAGTTGTATCTTAAAGCTTCATGTTGGTGATAGTAAACCTCTGCCCTAAAGGGGGGTGATCACAAACGTATTAAATATATATTGTTGGATAGTTCTTGTAAATACAAGCAATTTAGCAATTTGCCGCTTATTAAAATTTGCAAACATTCTTGAGATATTAACACTTATTTACAGCTCGTTGCCTTGGAGACCGACTACCGCTGCTACATTGCAGAAATGCACTGTGCTTACAAGATTTTCTTCTATTGAGCTTGGAAGCGCTTATGAAGCTCACCAGGTTCTTTGAAACATGCTAGGATCTCCCAAGCTTTAGAACAGTGCTTACAAGCTAGACAGCAGCAGTGGTCGGTCTCCTAGGTAACAAGCTGTAAACAAAAGAAAAGTGTTAATATCTCAAGAATGGTTGCAAATTTTGATCAATGGCAAAGTGTAAAAGTGCTTGTCTTTACAATCACTATCCGACAAGATCCATCTCCAAAGTTGGGAATAACCCTTTAACCCTTTTCTGACCTCGGACGGGATAGTACGTCCGAGGTCAGAAACCCCTCTTTGATGCGGGCTCTGGCGGTGAGCCCGCATCAAAGCCAGGACATGTCAGCTGTTTTGAACAGCTGACATGTGCCCGTAATAGGCGCGGGCAGAATCGCGATCTGCCCGCGCCTATTAACTAGTTAAATGCCGCTGTCAAAAGCAGACAGCGGCATTTAACTAGCGCATCCGGCCGGGCGGCCGGAAATGATGGCATCGCCGACCCCCGTCACATGATCGGAGGTCGGCGATGCTTCAGTATTGTAACCATAGAGGTCCTTGAGACCTCTATGGTTACTGATCCCCAGCAGCTATGAGCGCCACCCTGTGGTCGGCGCTCACAGCACACCTGATTTTCTACTACATAGCAGATCGCTGCTATGTGGCAGAACCGATCGCGCTGTGCCTGCTTCTAGCCTCCCATGGAGGCTATTGAAGCATGGCAAAAGTAAAAAAAAAAATAAGTTAAAAAAAATGTGAAAAAAAAAAAATATATAAAAGTTTAAATCACCCCCCTTTCGCCCCAATCAACATAAATCAATAAGAAAAAAAAAAAATCAAACCTACACATATTTGGTATCGCCGCGTTCAGAATCGCCCGATCAATAAAAAAAAGCATTAACCTGATCGCTAAACAGCGTAGTGAGAAAAAAATTTGTAACACCAGAATTACGTTTTTTTGGTCGTTGTGACATTGCATTAAAATGCAATAACGGGCGATCAAAAGAACATATCTGCACCAAAATAGTATTATTAAAAACATCAGCTTGGCACGCAAAAAATAAGCCCTCAACCTGACCTCAGATCATGAAAAATGGAGACGCTACGAGTATCGGAAAATGGCGCAATTTTTTTTTAGCAAAGTTTGGAATTTTTGTTCACCCCTTAGGTAAAAAATAACCTAGTCATGTTAGGTGTCTATGAACTTGTAATGACCTGAAGAATCATAATGGCAGGTCAGTTTTAGCACTTAGTGAACCTAGCAAAAAAGCCAAACAAAAAACAAGTGTGGGACTGCACTTTTTTTGCAATTTCACTGCACTTGGAATTTTTTTCCCGTTTTCTAGTACACGACATGCTAAAACCAATGATGTCGTTCAAAAGTACAACTCGTTCCGCAAAAAATAAGCCCTCACATGGCCAAATTGACGGAAAAATAAAAAAGTTATGGCTCTGGGAAGGAGGGGAGCGAAAAACGAACACGGAAAAACGGAAAATCCCAAGGTCATGAAAGGGTTAAAGATAGCCAGAATTTTCAGATGAGAAAATCCCTTTTAATGGATCGCCATCACCTAACCTAACCTAACTTTAGAAAAGCTGGACAATCAGCTGGTGATGGGTCCATAAAAAAATGGAAACGTATAGTTAGCGTTTCTGCTAAGCTTCATAGAAAATGGTGCCCCAAAAGGGATTATTTTATGGAACCAACTTATAGATATTTGTACAGAATTTGTTCTGGAAGATGATGCTGAAATTTAAAGGGACAACATATTCTGTGAAGCTTCACTGGCCTTCAACAAATGTCTATGTTTTTAGCAGATGGAACCTGTGTGGATATTGTAGGCAGCTGCATTTTTATCCTACAGTGGCCACTAGTGGAGAAATTTGGAAGTACATGGTGTCATTTCAAATGATAGAAGACCATATTGTGCCAAGTCCTCCAGGTTCTTCCAAGGTGGAGTTTGCTGTTTGCAGTGAATCTCACCACTGCCCAATAAAAGGTGGGATAGCGGCCTCTTTTTACAAATGAGGATCCTCTTTATGGAATCCAGGACCAGTTGTATCCGTAGATAACAGCTGTCACTGTCAGTAGCACTGCCCCAACATAGCACCACCTGATGGCTGCGTCACCAAAATACGCCTATTCTTCATATTTATGTAATTGGTTTTAAATCAATCATCTGAAATTGATTGGATACACAAACTTACTGATCCCACATAGCAATAAGCTGATTTTTTCACTCGCAGTAGTATCTCTCCCAGTAATAAAGGTTGGATGTTAGACCTATGGGTATCCAGTGTATTGCAGTCTTCACTGCTTATGTATCCCAGCACACTGCTTCAATCCTGCACTTATTTTCAATTTTTGTGCCTCCCTCTGTCTATAGCCTGTTTCTCCGCCCTCCCTGAGACTGTAGATACTTTTCTCCCTGTCCACATTGTGGAAATCTGTTTATCAGTCAATTCCCTTATCTCGAAAACAAAGAATCCAGAAAAATGAGAGAGAAAGCAGAAAAAGTTGTCAGAACCAGAAGTACTGATGGATTTCTATCAGTTTTGCAGAGAACTCAGCTGGTTGAAGGATTTACTGACATTCTGCAGCAGGAAAGTGGTAGACAATTTTTAATAACAATTATTTAGACAGTTGCTTATTAAATAAGAAAATTAATAAAAATAAATTGTGGTATCTCCTCCCCCTATGGTTATTACTCGGACTGACTTCAGTCCATTTTCTCAGATTCTTTCCCACTTACTGTATGATATGTGGTGCATGCTGCTCATACATGAAGTCACCGAGGGGTCGCATTCGTTTTTAGAGCCGGAGCACGTAGCTGCATTTTCCCCAGTGCAGGTCTCACATATCAAGGAGGAGACTAAAATACATAATCCGCTTATTCTCATTAATTATCACATAGAGGTTACCTTCCACATCGGCACAATCAACAATTTGTTTAGCCTCTAGAATTAAACTTTACATGTTTGCATTCGTTGACAGACAGGGAATTATTTGCTGATAGCCGGGGTCCAACCACTGGAGCCCCAACAGTCAAGTTTAGGGTGCGCACTCTCAACCTCCATTCATTGACTATGGGGTTCCAATTTGAGTTGAGCAAAACGTTGCCAAACTCTGGTCCAAGGGACATCGGTAGTCCATCGTTATCAGACCAAAGCATTTGGAACCCACTTGAACCTACAGACATCCACAATTCTTCTGATTATTCTGCTTGGTTTGCTACCATGAGTATCAAATGATAATTCATGATTGCTAATCATTAAAGGGTCTGGGCATGACGGCAGGGAGGAGGTTCCTAGTGCTCTGGTCCGGTAACGACAGACTACTAATGTGGCAACCCAGACTACTAGTCGCAACCCATTGGCTCCCAACAAATCCCCTGCAAGAAAAGCCAATGGCCTCCAGAGCGATTGGCACCATAGTGGAGGTCTTAAAAATGCCATGGTCACTCTTGACTGTGGAATTTAACGACTTCAACAGTTTTATTCGGTTTTTGGTCCAATGGTAGTAATCACTCTCCAGTGCCCACTGAATAAACCAGCTCAGTAGTAGAGTTGGATGAATATGTTCAGAATCGATCACTGAATCGGAATTTGCCCTATTCGTGCCGAATTTTTGTACAACGATCGGTTCCGAACATATTCGCTCAACTCTAGTCCCATAGACTCCAATGACGTGCGGTGAATATTGCAAATACAATATTCGCCGGCGATCGTAATCCGAACCGGATTTTGCTAAATTTGCTCAGCTCTACTCAATAAATTGGCGGATAATTTTTCTAACTTTCATAGGACGTAAGACAAATTTAGAAATGTTAATATATTTGTGTTCAAGAAATCGGAGTCCCCAAACTATATAAAAAAAAAACTGATATGGTGACGTTACCATTTCACTACAGGAAATTACTTATTAGCTGGTCCCTTGGCTTACTGACTCCACAGAACTGGTTGATAGTTGACTACAACTTGATGTCATCTGGTCTTCAAGCAAAGTGTTGACCAGCTAGCCAGACTCCATCGTGGCCTAGGTGGTTGCACTCACTTACGACCATCACAGGATGGCACCTCAAGAATATATTCACACAATGAAAATTTTTTATTTTTTTTATCATTTCAAGAACACCATACCTCAAATATGCTTAAAACTCTTCCTATTAATTTCCTTGATAAACCTACTTTGCTGGTTACATAATTTTTCTTCTACTTCAGGTTATGATAAACCTCTAGTGGCCAAGAACCGAAAAAGTGCCATGCACTTTGCTCTTTAAAGCATATCCTGATAGAATATGCATTGAATTCGGCATGGTCCAATTAAAAGGCTACAAAAAAAAAAAAACCACACCACACGTGAACAACTTTAGGAAACAAGACTTCAAAAAAAAAAAAAACCTGCAGAGGAGGAGAGTTTCCTGAACTGGTTTTCCACTAGAAAACACTTCCTTTATGACCGCCTCCGTGTGCGCATAGAGTAGCTCTGCAGCGCTTCTGATGTTGGTTCCTTATGATAAGACCATAATTACCTAGAAATATTGAATGACAGAATAAACTGCCTGCCCTGTAATACACAATCTAAATAAGGTTCTGCAGTTGTACGATGTCCCCGGGTGCCTCAGAGCAGTCACTCACCTGCGGTGATGAAGGTCACACCATAGAGTATTACCAGTAGCGTCTTCATCGCGGGTGCAGACTCAAGCTCCAATTTTGAGCCTGTGGTTCCTGATTGCATTTGTACTTAAGTTACTGACATTACACAACTGTCAATTATAAGGGTGTCTGCTGAACAGAACAGGCTGGGCCGCTCTCATTCCTGCCATGAGATCACAGACCTATGGTGGTGCTGGAGTTATGTAGATTTGGGGTATTTTTAGATCATAAAAATGTCTTCACCTATTTGCATATTTTAAAAAATAAAATGTATATAGGATCCTTCAAAAGTTAGATCCACATATCAAGTGGTGTAATTAGAGCCCAATGGGGCCCCTGGTATACATGTTCCCCAGTCTGGGCCCCATCCTGCTGCTGTTCTTTGGTTCTACTCACCTTCCTTCTGTTCCCCCCTACATCACCTTCTGAATTGAGCAGCTGACCCCTTACAAGCAATGGGAGCGTGTGATTTCACTTCTATGTGCATGCCGACATCAGCTGCTGACCTTTGATTGGTCGGCAGAATGTATTGCAGTGCATGAACCTAGTGGGGGCACATGTCTCTGCATTGCAATACACTTCAACTGAAGGCGTGTACGTGGACTTCAGTTGAAGTTTGCACTGGTGCCAGCGGGCCCCTCACCTGCCTGGTTGGCTGTGATGCTCCTACATTCAACCTTAGGCTGGATAAGATGTCAACACATGTGCTCACTTCCCATTCAAGCGTATGGTAGCAAGTGCTGCTGTAGAGCGCTCCATTAGGATGCCCACCCATGGCATGTTGGGTCACTAAGGACCATCATGTGCCACTGTCCAATGCTTTATTTAGTACAGTAAGGCTTCTTCTAACTATATGGGGACCCTAAACGCTGAGTGCAAACAAGCTCTTTGCCAACCTCATATGATGTCCTCTACATCCATGCTCCTGAGCTGGTCTCCGCTTCAAGATCTGAGAAGATCCTTCAGTCTCTACAAAGATGGAAGGGAGGAGTTGGGATCTGAAGGTTCTCTGCTCCCCAAAAATTTAGTGTCCTGAAGAAACGTTGTTGGACAGGAGGTATATCCTAACAGTCCCGAGTTTGGCGAGCTGACCCTGAAGAGAGACAAGGGGTGGGAGCTACCATCTGGACAGGACTATTGGACAAGTCTGAAAAGGGGTAGGATGTGGATTGCAATCATGGATCCCACGGATGTTTAATGCAGGCACAAATCCCATGTGTGAAACTGGCCTTACGCCAAGACTAAATATAGGTAGTAATTAAGTATTATACAACTCTTGACACAAGTCAGGCATCTCGCTATGCAGAAATCACACAAGTCTTGAAGATGAAGTAAATCCCAATAAATTTGAGAAGCTTTTTCACAACAACAACTACCAGGAATCTACTTCATCTCTATGGGTAAAGTTTTTTTTATTCAGGCATGACAGACTTTTCCCATTACTGAAACAAAGGAAAAGTCAGACAGCTGAACAAATCGTCAGGTATCGCAACACAATGCTCAGACTGACCACACACGCTGAGCCGATGGTCAGTCTGCACTGTGTTCTGACCCTCTGCCAATTAATATGGATTTCTCACTCTTCCCAAAAGATAGAAACCAGGATTTGTTTGTGCTGTCGATTATTGAAGACCCCAATTTGAGAAAATTAGACATACGTTAGTAGACATGTTTGGAAGAATGACACTTCCTCACGAAAAACCAGGATCAGTTTGGTGCTTGTTTTAACTTTCGGTCAATATAGTTTAAGGTTCATAGAGCAGAATACACAGAGCAAAGTGTGAGCCCACCGTTAAAGAGTTCCTCCATCCCACACTGAAAAGTGACACCCCCCCAATTGCTGCCCTACATTCACCTCATGATTCTCTGGCATCAGTGCTGGCAAAGGAAGCCTAGTGTGGCACACCCAAACACCACCCCCGTGTTGTGAAGGCATGGTTCACACTTGCCACTTTATATTACTGTGGCCACCAGCTTTGGTGCAGAAGGACCAGAACACCAGTTTCTACAGAGAAGACAGCAAAAGGCAATTAAACAAAAAAAAAAAACGCATGCAACCTCAAGCATCATAATCCCACCATGATCAGTTTCTGGGCAGAAGACAGCATCATGAACATCAAAAATACTTCATAATTTATATTTATTAAGTCACATTGACAAAGATACAAAACCCCTTCATAGAAAATTTGTACAACTGTTAATATCAAAAAATGTTTCTGACTTCAGTAGCCGCAGAATTTAAATATTACCCCCATCGCTCTAGATAAGAGTCAGTCCCACGAGTCCTTCCTGCAGCACCCAGCATGGACAAAAATATATATCTTTTAGACACCATGAACCAATACCCCCAGAAGAGGGAGAAGATAGAAGACTTGGGCCTTCAGACTGTCACTCCTATTTCGTATACAACTTGCCACCACTTGAATGTTCTTTCCATTGACGAGTTTTTGACTTTGAGCTGATCGGCAAAAAGACTCACTGGCGCAGCCCATAATGACAGTATTTTCTGAAGAAAAAAAAAAAATAAAAAATTTAAAAGAATTTAAGGGAGAAGTTTAATGAGCTCTGTCAACATTTTCGAAGGAAGGTCCAAAAATTTGAGTTCGAACTATGCAGAATGGTCCTGTAACCAATTTTTGGTATTCGCAGCATGCACCAGTCCTGTTCACCTACCTGTACCACTCTTTATCTTGTACACTGCACAATACTTCTCATCTCCTGTACAATTTCTTACATTTGAAGGAAGACACTGGGTTGTACTATGGGCAAGACAGACTTCACACTGCACCGAGTTTTCTGATGCCTTTCTTTTAGTCACTGGAAAGAAATCAGTTATTTTTTTCCTTTCGTCTGTGACACCAAGTGTTCCTTATTTTTTCACTTGTGACACCATGAGAATTTTCATTTTTTTAAATTTTTTAAATATATGTTTTTAAAAATAATGAAGTTTGATGGGCCCATACTAACATTCTAAGAAAATTTATAAATCCAAAGTTTTGCGGCACTGAACCATTATCTAGTGTATGGAGGTCCTCTAGATCCTTCGTTCAACTCCAATATGTTTTTAAGGGTATGTGCACACGTTCAGGATTTCTTGCAGAAATTTCCTGAAGAAAACCGGAAATTTTCTGCAAGAAATCCGCTTTTTTTGCGTTTTTTTTCGCGTTTTTTTAGCATTCTGCAAGCGTAATTAGCTTGCAGAATGCTAAAGTTTTCCAAGCGATCAGTAGCATCGCTTGGAAAACTGACTGACAAGTTGGTCACACTTGTCAAACATACTGTTTGACAAGTGTGACCAACTTTTTACTATAGATGCAGCTTATGCAGCATCTATAGTAAAAGATAGAATGTTTAAAAATAATAAAAAAAATAAAAAAATGCTTATACTCACCCAGACATCTCATCAGCGGCATCCGTTCGTCTTCCTATAGCTGGTGTGTGCGCGCAGGACCTTCCGTGACGTCACGGTCACGTGAGCGGTCACATGACCGCTCACGACCAATCACAGGACAGTGACGTCATCGGCGAGGTCCTTCGCCGCACATCAGCTACAGGAACCGAACGGCAGCGTGCAGTGGAGGCGGGAACACTGCGCGGGACATCGAGGGTGAGTATATCGCTATTTTTTATTTTATTTCTTATTTTTTGACCACTTATATAGGGTAGGATTTTAAATCTGATCCTTTTGTAATTTTTCGTAGGAGACAAGTTGCCGCCAGAGGCGCTTGCCAATGATGTACACTCCACTGATACAGAACACATGTGCAGTTGGCTCTGCCAAAATGTGCACAAGTATGATAAGATTGTGCACTGGATAAAAGGTCACCGATATTCTTGACTGATCAGTTTCAGGAAGGAGACTTTAAAATTTTCCTCCATCCCAAGAAACAATTTTCTAATGGCCATTTTTGGTGCTGCAGTCCAGCCCCATCATGGTGCAGGTAAACCTTACACAGTTCATGACAACCACTTATATTCTTGATCAAGCATGACAGACAAACAAGTAGCGTCAGTAGCCCACCCATCACTAGACATTATGTCCCCTTTCAATAGGTCAGATCTCACATCCAAAATTAATGGTCTATAATATGGGCTAGCCGTGGGTATCCTGACCCATGGTTAGGCCGTTGAGTTTATGGCCAAGGGACCACCAGCAGATCTAGACAATTTGGCCCATACTTGACCACCAGCATGTGAATTTGACCTGGGGGAAAAGTTGGTGGATGTAGAGGAACATCCTTTGGATTTAGGGATGTAAAAAAAAAAAAAAAAAAAAAAAAAAAAAAAAAAAAAAAAAACCGAGAAGACCCAAGACATTCCAAGACTTTGATACTCACGGGTCGGCTGCGGTGGGGTGCAGGAGTCTTTATTGCAGCAAGTACTATTTGTTTCTGTGGACAGGTAACTGGTCAGGCTTCCCATTGTGTTACACTGAGCCACATCTCCACAATATCTATCAAAAGTGAAGGTTTTCTGACCATCTAAGGAAAAAAAAAATATATATATATATATATATATGATTGAAAGAAATATTTGGATGTAATAGAGCAGTGGAATTACATGCTGGATCATTTGTTACAATTTGGCAAAACTATAAAATAGAGTCCAGACTGAGGAGCAGTCACCTCTCCCCCATCATGCTGAGACTTCCTGGCCTCCATGCTCAAGGTTGGATTTGTGTTCAGCTTTTTCCCCCATTAGCCCCATAAAGAAGGAATGGAGCAGTGGTCAGCATCCTACCTGTTACTCCATTGTGCAATAGATAAATACTCCCAATTATGCTAATTAGTGAGGTTTCATAGGTCAGAAAGTTATCAGCCATCTTATTGATAGGCGGTTTCCATTTTCACCCTTACAGGCAGCAGCTTCACTATAATTACTATCATAACTACCTGCTTTCTAGAAAACATCAGATTGGTGTCTGCAGCAGCCACAACTTAGACCATGACTATTCCATGCCACCAACAGAACTCCTTCATACCCAGTTTAAGAAGGGCAACCATCTTGAGTCACTGTATGCCAAGTAATTTTTTGGTTTCACATGGGAGGGAGTCTTGCCAAGAGCTCCTGGAGGAGTCTTCATATTTGGAAGGATCAACAGATATTCCAGAAGAGTTGGCAAGTATTTCTCACCATAGTAGGAAACTGTTTAGGTCTTGGTGCCAACCCTACCACCCCCGAGAAACCACTCTGTGCCATTTCAGCCCACAAGTCCAAGGAAGTCTAGGACAGCTGGCAGCCAAGTTATACAGAAGAACCTACCAGCAGCTGTCGTCTGGGTAATCGTGGACATACATAATTCAGCACCGATGCAGGTCGTCACATTGCCGTTGCAGGAGGCAGCCGCATCAATGGAGCATTCTATGCAGGAGAGGCTGAGCCCTTATATACAGAGATAAGACAGCATGCACATTACACAATGGGGTAAAAAAAAAAAAACAACCCAAAACACACCCACCAATATCATAAAAATATATCTTACCTGTAGAATAGAAGTTGAACACGAACACAACGAAAGTGAGGAGCATCTTCATGGTGATGAGAACTGTGCAAGTGAAGAGGACAGTTCCCCGCTACCTGCAATGGATTACTGAGATCTTAGAAGCAAGCCATAGAGCGAGAACTTTGTGTCCTGCCCATAATATGCACAACGATACCAAACTAATGTAGTCCTCATCACTGGTCAACATGGAAATGTACTGGTCAGTGGGCCCCAAGACAAAGGTGACAGAGCTGGGCTACAACAACCACAAGTCAACAAAAATTGAAATTTTTGAAATCATCAGATCCAGCAGACGTGGTCACTGGAGACAGGGGACCACTCCCGGAAATATGTCCATCCCTGGCATTATCATTACTCCCATACTGCTCACCTCACAAACTTTCACAGCACCCCAACATCTCCTGCCTCTACTGTGGTTGGAGTGAATAGCACTGATCTATAGAGGAGGTGCGTCCTCCAGCCAATGTATCAATGATTGCCAGCTGCATTGATGATTAATTAGGCTAGAAGTGAAATCTGCTGCGTGTCCAAAAAAACATTTGTGCTGGGTTTGGACAGCCATATGGAAAAATGGGCCAGTTGCCAATTTTTCCAAACCCTGAAGCCACTGAAAGAAGTAAAAGACAACGTCGTTTTCACATTGCTGTGCGCTTTGTGGAATCTAACTGCAAAATATGTTGTGCGCACATACCCTTAGGCTACTTTCACATTAGCGTCGTGCACTGCACGTCGCTATGTGTCGTTTTGTAGAAAAAACGCATCCTGCAAAAGTGCTTGCAGGATGCGTTTTTTCTCCATTGACTTGCATTAGCGACACAGTGCGACGCATTGCCACACGTCGCAACCGTCGTGCGACAGTTGCGTCGTGTTGCGTCGGACCGTCGCCACCAAAAAACGTTGCTTGTAACGTTTTTTGGTGCGTCGTGTCTGCCATTTCCGACCGCGCATGCGCGGCCGGAACTCCGCCCCCTCCTCCCCGCACCTCACAATGGGGCAGCGGATGCGTTGAAAAACAGCATCCGCTGCTCCCGTTGTGCGGCGCTTCCACAGTATGCGTCGGTGTGCCGCAACGTCGCATTGCACGACGCTAATGTGAAAGTAGCCTTAAGAAGTTTTGAAAAACATCTTGCGTGAAAAAAAATGCATGTCACATCTTTGAAGCAGATCGCAAAGAAAACCTCTCCAAACTAGGGACCATCCAACCCAAAAAGTTGGAAATCCACTTTAGGAAAAGATAATATTTTCACAAAACTCATCCATGCAAGAGTGTTCTTACTTGAAAATCTCATCAATTTCTTGGAATGTTTGAATATAGCCATAGGTCATGTTCACACGTTGCGTTTTGGCTGAGTTTTTTTAATGCAATTTTTAAGCTGTGTTTTACAGTACCAGCAAAAGCTATGAGATTTCAGAACTCTCACCACACACTTTGTATTTTTTTCCTGACTGATTTGGAAAACTGCTAAGTTTTTGTAAGCTACAGAATGTCACTTCTTTCAGCATGTTTTCAGCTTTTTTTCCAGCTTTTATTCAGCTTTTTTTCACCCACATAAAAGAAATGAGTAAGTGCAAAAACATAGCAGAAAAACCCCAGGTATCAAGTTTTTGCTGCAAAAACCTTAGTGAAGTTACATCAAGATTTTTTTGGGGGGCCACTAAACTTTATCAGCATGTACAAGAGAACAAAAACGCAACAAACATGCAGCAAAGTCAGCTTTTTGTAAGCAGCTTCTTTACTGACAAAGAGATCAGGTTTTGCCTGCCAAAAAAAAGCAGCAGAAACCCAAAAACCCAACGTGTGAATATAGCCTTAAGGTATGTGCAAGTGGAAAATGCAAACTAAAAAAAAAATTTTGTTACATTTTCTCTTCCTTTTAATGGCTTTAATCCTACTATCCGAATAGGGACATAATCAATTGTATTTGCGAATTACTTATTTATTTACTTTTTTTTTAGGCCGGCGTCACACTAGCGAGTTTTACGGACGTATGAGAGGCACTGAAAATATGGATAGCATAAGGTACAATAATTCTCTATGGCCCAGCTCCTATCAGCCGTATTTTACTGATCCGTATTATACGGTCTTGTACGGCCGTAGAAAATCGCAGCATTCTGCATTTGTCACCGTATTGCGCAAAAAAAATCACCAATGAAAGTCTATGGGGGCGAGAAAAATACGGATTACACACGGACCAGCAGTGTGATTTGCGAGAAATACGCAGCGGTGTTCTATAGAAAAGCCGGTAATTCAATTGCCGACTTTTTCTTTCTCCTTCACAAACCCGACAGGATATGAGACATGGTTTACATACAGTAAACCATCTCATATCCCTTTTTATTTTGCATATTCCACACTACTAATGTTAGTAGTGTGTATGTGCAGAATTTGTGCGCTCTAGCTGGTAAAATAAAGGGTTAAATCGCGGAAAAAATTGGCGTGGGCTCCCGCGCAATTTTCTCCGCCAGAGTGGTAAAGCCAGTGACTGAGGGCAGATATTAATAGCCAGGAGAGGGTCCATGGTTATTGGCCCCCCTGTGGCTAAAAACATCTGCCCCCAGCCACCCCAGAAAAGGCACATCTGGAAGATGCACCTATTCTGGCACTTGGCCACTCTCGTCCCACTCCCGTGTAGCGGTGGGATATGGGGTAATGAAGGGTTAATGTCACCTTGCTATGGGAACTTTTCCCAGGCTCGAGTTCATATGAGGACATCCAGCAGAGGGCGCATCACCGCGACTCAAGGTAACTATATATATATATATACTAGATGTTTCCAGCCAGCTAACGCTCGGCACGCTCATTGCTATCCAATTAACGCTGCTGGTGATTAAACTAAAGTAAATAATGACAACATTCAATAGCAGGTGGTAAATTAACTTAAAATGAAGTTAATAACAATAGTGTGGTGATGTGTTGGGGGCGGGATTATGTGTGGTGATGGGGCGGGATTATGTGTGGTGATGTGGTGGGGGGTGGGATTATGTGTGGTAATGGGGTGGGGGGCAGGATTGTGTGGTAATGGGGTGGGGGGGCGGGATTATGTGTGGTAATGGGGTGGGGGGGCGGTATTATGTGTGGTGATGTGTTGGGGGGGCGGGAATATGTGTGGTGATGTGGTGGGGGGGCGGGATTATGTGTGGTGATGGGGTGGGGGTGGGATTATGTGTGGTGATGGGGTGGGGGGGCGGGATTATGTGTGGTGATGGGGTGGGGGGGCGGGATTATGTGTGGTAATGTGGTGGGAGGGCGGAATTATCTGTAGTAATGTGGTGGGGGGCGAGATTATGTGCGGTAATGTGGTGGGGGGTGGGATTATGTGTGGTAATGTGGTGGGGGCGGGTTTATGTGTGGTAATGTGGTGGGGGCGGGATTATGTGTGGTAATGTGGTGGGGGGCGGCATTATGTGTAGTAATGTGGTGGGGTGGCGGGATTATGTGTGGTGATGTGGGGGGGCGGGATTATGTGTGGTAATGGGGTGGGCGGGTGGGATTATGTGTGGTAATGGGGTGGGCGGGTGGGATTATGTGTGGTGATGTGGTGGGGGCGGGATTATGTGTGGTGATGTGGTGGGGGGTGATATTATGTGTGGTGATGTGGTGGGGGGGCGGGATTATGTGTGGGGGTGGGGGGGCAGGATTATGTGTGGGGGTGGGGGGGCTGGATTATGTGTGGTAATGTGGTGGGGGCGGGATTATGTGTGGTAATGTGGTGGGGGCGGGATTATGTGTGGTGATGGGGTGGGGGGACGGGATTATGTGTGGTAATGTGGTGGGGGGCGGGATTTGTGGGGGGTGGGATTGTGTGTGTTGATGTGGTGCGGATTGTGTGTTATAATGTGGTGAGGGCGGGATTGTGTGTGGTGGGGGGCGGAGCTACTGTGCAGGGGGCGGGATTAGCGAGTAATCACGATGCCTCATATATATATACTGTATATATGTTTTAACGAACATTTGAGCACATAAATCCATTAGATGTCGGTTTTGCAAGCCTGCGAGAAAATCTCGCAGTACGGATGCCATACGGATTACATAGGATACCATGCGCAAAATACGCTGCCACACCCTGCCTACGGATGACATACAGATCACTATTTTTGGAACATTTCTGCATATTACGGCCGTAAAATACGGACCGTATTTTCATACGCTGAGTGTGACGCAGGCCTTACATTAATTTTATATTGGAGCCACAGGAAAAAAAATCTGCACTGACTTTTTATGTTACATGGTTTTTTTTCTATGTGGACCCAGCTTTGTTTTTTCCTGCAATTCCCCTGACTGCTGTAAGTTCCTGTTTGGTAAATGGTCGGTGTCTCCGGAGAATCGGTTCTGCGCTGGGATGGACTGAACAAACACCTGTTCTCGGCTCATACTCTGCCGCGCTGTCGACACCATGAAGAGCGCAGCCTCTGCCGTATGCGTCATCTCTGCCCTCATATCTACAGGTGGGTGACAAGATCACTTTCTTGGCGCGAATGCATGCAAAGTTTTATTAGGGAATTACATCATTGGTCTTCATCGCTCCTATCAGCATATCATGTGTTTGGACTAGATCCACTATTCAAAAAAATGGATCTTCTACAAACGGAGCAAAATTGAATGTTCACTCGCGAATCGAATCTAGTTTTGCAGCAGCCCCTTTAGGCTATGTTCACAAGTTGCTTTTTTGGCTGTGTTTTTTTCAGGCAGTTAAAACCTGCTCTCGACATTAAAAAAAAGCTGCTGAAAAAATAACAGGTTTTGCTGTTTTATTGGTACAGATTTGTCTACCGTACATGTGGAATAAAGTTAGTTATTCACCAAAAAAGCAGTCAAAATACATGGCTTTATTTTTTGGCACTTTCTCATTGCTTTCTATGGCGGAAAAAGAAAAAGCTGTAAAAATGATGAAAAAAATGTCAAAAAAGCATAATTTTCCCTATTCAGTCGGGACAAAAAAAAAGAACTTTTGTGTGAATGAGATTTCTGAAATCTCATAACTTTTACTGCTACCGAAAAAAAACCAAAACCAACTTTTAACTTGCACAAAAAAATTCATGACAAAAAATGCAACGTGTGAACATAACCTAAGGGTATGTACATGTGACCTCTTTTTCAGGCCTGTGAGCCTACTGGGTTTATCAAGAGGATGGCGTTTTAGCAAACACCAGCGTGTTTTTTTTTTCCCTGAAGCGTCTTTTTTAACATTTGTAGTTGATTTTTTTTTTTTTTAGCTTTTTTGCATCATTTTTGTGGTGTGTATTTTTACTGTCGTTTTTAAGATTTTTTTTGAACTACAGTAAACAAGGAAAATAAAAACCCTAAAAGATTTAAAACCAAAAACTGCTGGGAAAACGCCCCCAATAGTGTCTTATAGACATCTTTTGAGCCTTCCCAGTGAAGTATGGAGTGTCTTCAGAGCAGAATCCACCTGAAGCATGGACCAGTCACTTCCTTTAGCCTCTTGGCTATATGTACACAGAGTTCTTTCGAGGTGGTCAAAAATGATAAGTTTTCGAGCGATAACTGCTTCGAGATATGCCCTCCATTTGGCTATGTGTCCCCGATCACTTTTTCTGGCAGAGTCCACAATGGAAACCGCCTGGGCCACCTATCAAAAAAAATGTTCGAAAGAATGTACATCTGCATTTTCTATGTATGAAAAAAAATCCCTTCATAAATTGGAGCTTTCAAATGTTTTTTAGACTCTTTGGTTTTCTAAGGCCGGCGTTACACTAGCGAGTTTTACGGACGTATGAGCGCAGAAAATATGTCCGTAAAATACGCATTACACGCGGCCCAATGAATCTCTATGGGGCTGCTCCTATCAGCCGTATATTACGCATCTGTAATATACGGTATTGTACGGCCGTAGAAAATCGCAGCATGCTGCGTTTGTCAGCGTATTGCGCAAAAAATACGCCAATGAAAGTCTATGGGGCGAGAAAAATACGGATTACACACGGACCATGTGTGTGACTTGCGAGAAATACGCAGCGTGTTTTATAGAAAAGCCGATAATTCAATTGCCGGCTTTTCATTTCTCCTTCACAAACCCGACATGATATGAGACATGGTTTACATACAGTAAACCATCTCATATCCCTTTTTTTTGCATATTCCACACTACTAATGTTAGTATTGTGTATGTGCTAAATTTGGGTGCTGTAGCTTGAAAAATAAAGGGTTAAATTGCGGAAAAAATTGGCGTGGGCTCCTGCGCACTTTTCTCCGCCAGAGTGGTAAAGCCAGTGACTGAGAGCAGATATTAATAGCCTAGAAACATCTGCCCCCAGCCACCCCAGAAAAGGCACATCTGGAGGATGCGCCTATTCTGGCACTTGGCCACTCTCTTCCCACTCCCGTGTAGCGGTGGGATATGGGGTAATGAAGGGTTAATGTCACCTTGCTATTGTAAGGTGACATTAAGCCAAAATACGCTGCCACACCCTGCCTACGGATGACATACAGATCACTATTTTGGGAACATTTCTGCGTATTACGGCCGTAAAAAACGGACTGTATTGTCTTACGCCTAGTGTGACGCTGGCCTAAAAATGACAAAAAGTAAAAAAAAAAATGACCCGGCCATTTTTCTGGCGTTTACTGCTCTTGCAATACAAGTCAATAAAAAGGCTCAGACAATTTTTGGAGCCATCATTTTTGCTTAAAAAAAACAAAAACCTTTAGCGGTTTCTTTGTTATTCTACGCGGTTAAAAAAAAACGACAGTAAAAAGGATGTCACAATAACGATAGGTAAACCCTCCAAAAACAACAAAACAACAACTGAAAAATGATCAGGAAATGACTGAAAAAAACAACCCAAAAAACACATCAGGAAATAAAAAGGACCATGTAGGTCTGAAGCATGTTGCCTGGGAGTGCAGGGGATATTTCTTTTCTGACTTTTTAATTTTTGTGCTGTTGTGTTCATCCATCTTTGTGCCTTTTATACTACTGGATCAATAAAGCAGTTCTTTTAAGTTGAGTGTCGGCTATTAGTGATGAGCGAGCATGCTCGTGTTCTAATAGAGTATCTTCGGAGTGCTCGAATACTATGTTCGAGTCATCTCCGCTGTTCGACAGGCGCAACACATGCAGGGATTGCCTAACAAACCGGAAATCCTTGCATGTGCTGTGGTTGTCAAACAGCCGTGAGACATGCAGTCGCGGGGACTCGAACACAGTATTCGAGCACGCCGAAGACTATCGGTTAGCACACGAGCATATGCGGATAAGTCCTTATCCGAGAACATTCGCTCATCACTACCGGCTATCGTTTCGACTGTTGCAACAAGGACAACTCTCATCACAACCACTACAAACACACACAGCATAGACCTCTCCAGGTAGAGTATCGTATTAAAATCATGATGCGCATCTTCCTCGGTCGGCTCTTTCCTCCCTGATGACGGCTCAATATTATTTTTCTCTTGTAGCTTCTTGCCTCAAGTGCACGACCTGTAGTTGGATTTTACAAAAAGCTAACGATGAAATTTACGCTACTGAATATGGCAACAAGGTCCTATATCGGGATATTGTTGACGGGCATCCGATCTGTTTGGGATTTAACCGCACGTGTACCTCACCGGAGGAAGTATGTGGCTCTATATATGTGAAAACAACAAAATGTGAGTCCACGCCTGATTTAAAAAAAATATTAAGTAAATGCAGTCATTTCACTGTTGGGTATTTTGCATTTTAAGAGGCTTCGTCCACTCATTTCTCAAAAATAACTCGCCCACTAAATTGTATTTTGTAGAGAGGAGCATATTTGTTAAAAAATTTGAAATTGACAAATCTTTACCAAAATTTCAGTCTGTCGCAAGTGGGAAGTATTGAAAACCTTCCAATTGCCCTGAAAAAAACATGTGCAAAGCTCTGGACTCCTAAGACTGCATCCTACCCTTCGTCAAGCTCTTTAAAGGGACTCTGTCACCTCAATTTGGTGGGATATTAAAATTAGTTGTTACCAGTCAGATGGGCGGTGTATCCTCGTAATCTCTCCACCCCGTCCGTCCCTTTTTTCCGCAATAGTTTAGTGCATAAGAGTATGCGTGCGCCATAGTTGTCACGTGACCCTGCAGTCTTCGGTGGTGCACGCGCAGTATGCTTTGCCCTACTGCGCGCAAAGCCAAAAACATTACTGCGCCTGCGTCCGCGTACTATGTCCCGGAGCACAGCGAAATACTTCCAGAACATAGTGCACGGGCGCATGCGCAGTAAAGCTTTTCGGCTTTGCCCACAGTACGGCAAAGCATACTGCGCGTGCGAGGAAAAAAAAGACGGACGGGGTGGAGAAATTACGAGGATACACCGCCCATCTGACCGGTAACAACTCATTTTAATATCCCGCCAAATTGAGGTGACAGAGTCCCTTTAATGCAAATGCAGCTTTTATTATCAATTTTGGTCAGTGTGCTCACTCGTCATCAATCCATTTTTCAATATGGCCGTTTAGCCATAATTTTAGGCAATCGTATAAAAAAAAAGAAAAATCCAATTTTTTATCTGTATTTAGATTTTTTACATGCATATAATTTTTTTTCTACATCAGCAGTTAAAAATTGTACAAGACCAAATACAGTTTCCTATGATCATAATTGTAAAGTATCTAGAAAAACAAATGTAATACTGATGATCCATTTGGCATTTTTTATGGGCATGAATAGTTTGTGTGGTTTTTCAGTGTTTTACGACTTTCTTTCTGTATTCCTGAGCTGTGACAGGTTCTCACTATCCAGATTCACCTCAAAATTGCTGCTGTGTTCCCTGCCTCTGTTTTTACACTGGCTCAAATTCGCAGCATTAACCAAATGCCTAAAAAATTGTCACAAATTCGATTGGCATTGAAGTTATTTTCTCATCTATAGAATTTTGTCAATAATTAACGTTAAATCTTTCGAGAAAACTGATTGACAACCAATATGGCTGCCACAATGGAGCCACCCCATCCAGAAAGACATATCTATATCTATCCAAATTATACATGATGCTTTCAACAATCCCATCTCACAGAGTAAGATGCTTTATTTCTATAAGAAATGCCCTTCACTGTTCTTATAAGGAGTTTTTTGAGTGATTTTTGTTTTCGGAAGAAGTGTTGAAAAACGCCTTGCGAATAATAAGCACATGCACTTTTTTGAAGCCAATTCTGATGGAATCTGTGCCAAATTAATTACCGTCAAATTGAAAAACTGCCCCCCAAAAAAGCATCAGGAAAATATTTATTCCAAAACACTTCAAAAACTTGTTTTTTTAATGCCTCAAAATCTTTGTATTTTCATGAATATAGTTTTTAGTTGGAGCAGATTCAAAAATGTTTTGACCTCTGGAAGACCTTACGTGTCCTTATATTAAATAAGGAGCTTATGGATTTCAGTGTAAACGGTGCAATGCTTCATTTCTCCTGTGGGGGTGCTGTAGGGAAATTGAAGACTTTTAAGAAGAAGTTATTGACCCAAATGAACAATCCCTTTAAGCAACTTAACAAACAAGTTATGGAATAACCTTGTGAGTCAGTCCCCAGGGGATTAATCTACTGCAGATGAAAGTAAAACAATATGTTGTATTTAATTGAAGCAAATATACTGAAAAATTATAAGATTGATGACTTGTGCTGTTGTTTTCAATGAGCAGTGCCTCAGGTTGACTGTTTTCATAATGCTGCAGATAAACAGATGGATAGCAGCTGCTGAAATCTCCAGGGACGTCGATCATTCATGACACCAGACCTATAGTGTGCGCAATGTAATCACAAAAAAGAGCCTCCAGATCTCAGACCTTGGGCACAAAACTTCTCACCAGGCACCAAGGTTGATTAAGGTCTGCAAACGCTATAACAAAAAATGTGCAGGGTTGGGGTGACCCACAAGAAAATTTTGCGGGGCCCCAAAGGTTCAATATGGAATTGATCCACTTGAAGGGCATAGCAAAGTCCTTAGGATTACCATATCGCAGGTTATCTCACAAAATTAGAATATCATCAAAAAGTGAATTTATTTCAGTTCTTCAGTACAAAAAGTGAAACTCAATGCTCGTCTGCATTGTTGGGTCTGGTGTCTCTCATCTTCCTCTTGACAATACCTCATAGATTCTCTATGGGGTTAAGATCAGGCGAGTTTGCTGCCAATCGAGCACAGTGATACTGTTGTTTGTAAACCAGGTATTGGTAGTTTTGGCAGTGTGGACAGGGGCCAAGTCCTGCTGGAGAATGACATTTCCATCTCCAAAAAGCTTGTCGGCAGAGGGAAGCATGAAGTGCTCCAAAATTTCCTTGTAGACAACTGTGCTGACTTTGGCCTTGATAAATCACAGTGACCTGCACCAGCAGATGACATGGCTCCCGAAACCATCACTGATTGTGGAAAGTTCACACTAGACCTCCAGCAGCTTGGATTGTGGCCTCCACTCTTCCTCCAGACTCTGAGACCTTTATTTCCAAATTATATGCAAAATTAACTTTCATCTGAAAACACCTTGGACCACTGACAACAGTCCAGTTCTTTTTCTCCTTGGCCCAGGTAAGACGCTTCTGGCGTTGTCTATTGGTCATGAGGGGCCTGACACAAGGAATGCGACACTTGAGCCCATGTCCTGGATACGTCTGTGTGCGGTGGCTCTTGAAGCAATGATTCCAGCAGTAGTCCACTCATTGTGAATCTACCCCAAAATTTTTGAATGGTCTTTTCTTAACAATCCTTTCCAGGCTGCGGTTATCACGATTGCTTGTGCACCTTTTTCTATCACACTTTTTCCTTCCACTCAACTTTCCATTAATATGCTTGGATACAGCACTTTGTGAACAGCCAGCTTCTTTAGCAATGACCTTTTGTGGCTTACCCTCCTTGTGGAGTGTGTCAATGACGGCCTTCTGGGCATCTGTGAAGTCAGCAGTCTTCCCCATGATTGTGGAGCTACTGAAACAGACTAAGGGACCTTTTCAAAATATTTTTTGCTAATTATTCTAATTTACTGAGATAATGACTTTTGGGTTTTCATTGGCGGTAAGCCATAATCATCAACATTAACAGAAATAAATAAATAATAGTGACATACAGTGTAGAAATAAAAATGTGGAAATAACAGTGCCATATAGTGTGTAAATAAGTGTCATACAGTGTAGAAATAACTGTGACATACAATATGCAAGTAAGAGTTATACACAGTATACCAATAACCATGCAATAAATTATAGAAATAATACAGTATACAAATAAGAGTGATATACTGAACATTATACAAGTAGATCCAATAGGTGGTGCCAGAGATCGAATCCTTCTGAAGAGGCTATTACCATATTTAAATTCCCAGAGGCGCATATGCAGATAATAGTGCCATAAATTGGAATAATTATACTGTCATAAATATTAATATATCAGTGTCGTACAGTGTACAAATAAGTGTGATATACAGTATACAAATGCTAGTATCATATATTGTAGAAATAAATGTCATACAATATTCAAATAATAGTGCCATATAGTGTACAAATAAGAGTGATATACAGTGTACAAATATCTGTATCATATACTGTAGAAGTAATAGTGTCAATCGATATGCATATAATAATTATTGTGTGTCGGGGGCTGCAGAATCCCAGCATCTGCTATGACATGGGGAGCCGATGGATAATGGGATTGTTTTATTCATCAGCCATTCAAGGGTCTAAAGTTCTATTATCTTTACTTTATCATAGATGATCAATCGCAGGAAATCTTCATAAAAAGAGACTGTATGGAAGCGAAAGAATGTGACGTCAGCGAGAGCTTCACCACCCCGGTGCTAAAAACGTCATATGCCGTCACCTGCTGTAACACCGACAGCTGTACACCCGCCCCGCAGATCTGTAAGTGTCTCTCTACTTATTAGTATTTCACACACTTTCTTATTATATTCACTTTTAAGGTCTCACCTGTGTTTTGTAATATTAATGCAGCTGAGATTTACTCCTTTAATATGTTGGGCAGTGTTTTTTTCCTACAAATGATACAAATCAGAAGCAAACACTGAACAAAAAGAATGTTAAGAAAGTTCAGCTCTAAATGCTGCAGAACTGTGAGTGCAGCTCTGGGGTATAATACAGGATGTAACTCAGGATCAGTAATGTAATGTAGTATGTACACAGTGACTGCACCAGCAGAATAGTGAGTGGGGTATAATACAGGATGTAACTCAGGATCAGTAATGTATGTATGTACACAGTGACTGCGCCAGCAGAATAGTGAGTGCAGCTCTGGAGTGTAATACAGGATGTAACTCAGGATCAGTAATGTAATGTATGTACACAGTGCCTGCACCAGCAGAATAGTGAGTGCAGCTCTGGGGTGTAATACAGGATGTAACCCAGGATCAGTAATGTAATGTATGTACACTGTGACTTTACAGGCATTGAGGGTGGATAGAAACAGCAGGTCCCACCACCATAATCAGAGGCCACGTTTCATTTTCTCTATATGGGCTCTTTCTTTCTTTGTAGATTATTGATTTCCACAGACCCTAACATGACTAGACCAGAACAGCAACCTCTGTGAAGGATGGAGGGATTAACAGCTTACAATCCTCCTGAAAATATGCAGTTGTAATTGGACACCTGGCTCAGCACACCTGGCTCAGCAGGGGAAGCCCAGCTTCTCAGCTCAAAGACAGAATTCATAGGCCCACCAACTAACTCCTACAGAAAGACTCCCTGCTGGATCCAAACCATGCAGTCTAACTGCTTTGTTGAGTCAGCTATGATTTTATAAGGAGTAATGGAGATACCCTACATCCTAGCTGTACATCGTGTATATTTCCAAGATCCCCAGAACATGGCGAATGCCCGCCTGGGTCTCTGTTGTGAATTCTGTTGTGGGTTCTGCTCTTAGGTTCCCTCCGGTGGTTATAAGTGGTAGTGCTGCTGTTTGTCCTTCACAACAGTCATCAGCTGCTTCCACTTTGGACGGGGCTATTTAGTCTGGCTCCTTCCTTTATTGAGTGCCAGTTGTCCATTGTTTTCTAAGGGATCCACATCTCTGCTTGGTTTCTCCTTCTGGATTGTCCAAATCATCAAAGATAAGTCCTGGCTCTGTTTTTGCAGTCCACATGCGGTGGACTTAATAGTTCTGTGAATTGCTATGTTTTTTCTTGTCCAGCTCTGTCTGTGTTAAGATTTACTCAGCCTAGTTGGAAGCTCTGGAGTCACAGAGTTACCCTCCATGCCTTTAGTTAGGTGTGGAGATTTTTGTATTCTCTGTGGTGGATTTTGTAGTATTTTTTATACTGACTGCACAGTACTCTTTCCTGTCTTTTCTTTCTAGGTAGCGTGGCCTCCTTTGCTAAATTCTGTTTTCAGTCAGCGTTTGTAATTTCCCTCTCCTCTCACAGTCAATATTTGTGGGGGGCTGCCTTTCCTTTGGGAATTCTCTCTGAGGCAAGATAGTATTCCTGTTTCTTCCTTTAGGTGTAATTAGTCCTCCGGCCGTGACGAGGTGTCTAGGGAGTGACAGGAACATCCCACGGCTACTTCTAGTTGATGTGTTAAGTTCAGGGTCTGCGGTCAGTATAGAGGCCACCTACTCCAGAGCTCGTCCATGCTGCTCCTAGGCCACCAGTTCATAACAGGTGTGGACCTTGAGGAAGACGCCTCCAGCGTCGATACGCGTGGGTCGTGCAGCTGTAGGGTCGGGTTTTTATTCAGCCGCTCACTTGCTCTTTGTGTGGGAAGGGGGGTCTATACTGGGTGGCCCTTTTTCATCTCTTAGCCGATCTCAGCTATTTCCCCTGGGTAGTGTTCAGCATTTTGTCACCGGCTTGCATAAATTATTTTTGCTTCATATTTATGTTGATTAGGATAAGTGGTCAAGCAGAGTGTTGCAGGTGACACAGTATGCACATAGGGGCTGTAAACTATATTAATATGTGCCTTTCTCCTACCATTGGGAATGTATAAATAGGTTACATTTGTGTATTAGCACCTAGGACCTATGTTCCATTGACACTTGCCTCTTTCTCCCACTATTGTAAGAGCCGGCATTAATCAGAATGATGAGACCCTAACATGCTGTTATGGTATTGTACTTTGCATTATATGGACCCTCATTTCCCATTGTTTATGGGTGTTTTTAATTGTTTTTACTACAGTTGTTGTTGTGGTGTGGTTCCAATAAAATTTGTTATACTTTTGTAAATTGTGTTGTGGTGATCCCATTTCTATGATGCAGTCTTTTTTCTTATAGAGTGTTTAGTCCTCCGGCCGTGACGAGGTGTCTAGGGAGTGACAGGAACATCCCACGGCTACTTCTAGTTGATGTGTTAAGTTCAGGGTCTGCGGTCAGTATATTGGCCACCTACTCCAGAGCTCGTCCATGCTGCTCCTAGGCCACCAGTTCATAACAGTACAACTGGCCAACAATGAGTTAACCGCATCTTAAAAGAAGGGAAAGATAGTGCTGAGCCATTTTTTTTTCTGTACTCTGTTGTGTTTTTTTTTCCCTCTTCACTTCTGGGTGGCTCAGGAGTTAGGCGTTGACATGGATGTTCAGGGACTTGCTTCTCGGGTGGATCAACTTGCTGCTAGAGTACAGGGTATTTCTGATTATATCGTGCAGACTCCTGTTTTAGAGCCTAGAATTCCTACCCCCGATCTGTTCTTCGGGGACAGGTCCAAATTTTTGAGCTTTAAAAATAACTGTAAACTGTTTTTTGCTCTTAAGCCCCGTTCCTCTGGTGATCCCATCCAGCAGGTAAAAATTTTAATTTCTCTGTTGCGTGGTGACCCGCAGGATTGGGCATTTTTTCTGGAATCTGGGAATCCGGCCTTGCTTAATGTAGACACCTTTTTTCAGGCGCTTGGGTTATTGTATGATGAACCTAACTCTGTAGAGCATGCTGAGAAAACACTTTTGGCCCTGTGTCAGGGTCAAGAAGCGGCAGAGTCATATTGCCAGAAATTCAGAAAATGGTCTGTGCTTACTAAGTGGAATGAGGATGCTTTGGCGGCAATTTTCAGAAAAGGTCTTTCTGAATCTGTTAAAGATGTTATAGTGGGGTTCCCCACGCCTGCAGGTCTGAGTGATTCTATGTCTCTGGCCATTCAAATTGATCGGCGCTTGCGTGAGCGCAGAGTTGTGCACACTATGGCGTTGTCTTCCGAGCGGAGTCCTGAGCCTATGCAGTGTGATAGGATTGTGTCTAGAGCGGAACACCAAGGATTCAGACGTCAGAATAGGTTGTGCTTTTACTGCGGCGATTCTGCTCATGTTATTTCTGATTGCCCTAATCGTGCCAAGAGAATCGCTAATTCCGTTACTATCAGTACTGTACTGTTGTGAATTCCGTTCTCGGGCTCCCTCCTGTGGTCGTGAATGGTACTTTGGTGAGTTCTGTCCTTGGACACCCTCTGGTGGCTTTGAGTGGAACTGCTGATCTTTGAGGTTGGCTTTCTCAGCTGCCCTCGTTTATTGCTGCTGCTGGCTTCCCTATTTAACTCTGCCCAGGTCGTCAGTTCATGCCAGCTGTCAATGTCTCAGTACTGGTTCAGATCTCTCTTGGATTTCTCTGATGACCTGTCTACTCCAGCAGAAGCTAAGTCCTTGCTAGTCCATTTGCTGTTCATTGGTTTTTGAATATATTTCTCAGTACATGCTATGTTTCTTGTCCAGCTTGCTATTATGATATTTCCTTGCTAGCTGGAAGCTCTGGGGGTGCAGAGCTGCACCTCCACACCGTGAGTCGGTGTGGAGGTCTTTTTGCACACTCTGCATGGTTTTTGCAGTTTTTAATACTGACCGCATAGTTCCCTTTCCTATCCTCTGTCTATCTAGAGAAGATTCGGCCTCCTTTGCTAATATCTGTTTCATTCCTGTGTTTGTTACTTCCCTCTTAACTCACAGTCAATATTTGTGGGGGGCTACCTTTACTTTGGGGAATTTCTCTGAGGCAAGGTAGGCTGCTATTTCTATCTTTAGGGGTAGTTAGCTCTTAGGCTGTGAAGAGGCGTCTAGGGAGAGTTAGGTACGCTCCACGGCTATTTCTAGTGTGTGTGATAGGATTAGGGATTGCGGTCAGTAGAGTTACCACTTCCTCAGAGCTTGTCCCAGGTTTTCTATTTTAACCATCAGGTCATTTCGGGTGCTCCTAACCACCAGGTCCATAACACTGTACAACCTAAATTTCTGTTATCTGTGACCCTGATCTGCTCATTATCGTCATTCTCTGTCATGGCATTTGTGGATTCAGGCGCCGCTTTAAATTTAATGGACTTAGAATTTGCCAGACGTTGTGGTTTTTCCTTACAGCCTTTGCGGAGTCCTATCCCTTTGAGGGGGATTGATGCTACACCATTGGCTAAAAATAAACCTCAGTTTTGGACACAGTTAACCATGTGCATGGCGCCAGCCCATCAGGAAGATTGTCGCTTCCTGGTGTTACATAATTTGCATGATGCTGTTGTGCTGGGGTTTCCATGGTTACAGGTACATAATCCGGTGTTGGATTGGAAATCTATGTCTGTGACTAGTTGGGGTTGTCAGGGGGTTCACGATGACGTTCCTCTGATGTCAATTTCCTCCTCCCCCTCTTCTGAAATTCCTGAGATTCTGTCAGATTTCCAGGATGTTTTCGATGAGCCCAAGTCCAGTTCCCTTCCACCGCATAGGGACTGTGATTGTGCTATTGATTTGATTCCAGGCTGTAAGTTTCCTAAGGGCCGACTTTTCAACCTGTCTGTGCCTGAACATGCCGCCATGCGGAGCTATGTAAGGGAGTCTTTGGAGAAGGGGCATATTCGGCCATCTTCTTCTCCATTAGGAGCAGGTTTTTTTTTTGTTGCCAAGAAGGATGGCTCCTTGAGACCCTGTATTGATTATCGCCTCTTGAATAAGATCACGGTCAAATTCCAATACCCTTTGCCTTTGCTTTCTGATTTGTTTGCCAGAATTAAGGGGGCTAGTTGGTTTACTAAGATTGACCTTCGAGGGGCATATAATCTGGTTCGTATTAAGCAGGGTGACGAATGGAAAACTGCGTTTAATACGCCCGAGGGCCATTTTGAGTATCTTGTGATGCCATTCGGACTCTCTAATGCCCCATCTGTGTTTCAGTCCTTCATGCATGATATTTTTCGGAATTATCTTGATAAATTCATGATTGTATATTTGGATGATATTTTGATTTTTTCAGATGATTGGGAGTCTCATGTGAAACAAGTTAGGATGGTATTTCAGGTCCTTCGTGACAATGCCTTGTTTGTGAAGGGGTCTAAGTGCCTCTTTGGTGTACAGAAGGTTTCTTTTTGGGCTTCATTTTTTCTCCATCATCTATAGAAATGGATCCGGCTAAGGTTCAGGCCATTCATGATTGGATCCAGCCCACATCCGTGAAGAGCCTTCAGAAATTTTTGGGCTTTGCTAATTTTTATCGCCGTTTCATTGCCAACTTCTCCAGTGTGGTTAAACCCCTGACCGATTTGACGAGGAAGGGCGCTGATGTAGCTAATTGGTCCTCTGAGGCCGTTTCTGCCTTTCAGGAGCTTAAGCGTCGATTTACTTCTGCCCCTGTGTTGCGTCAGCCGGATGTTTCTCTTCCTTTTCAGGTTGAGGTTGACGCTTCTGAGATTGGGGCAGGGGTCGTTTTGTCTCAGAGGAATTCTGATGGTTCCTTGATGAAACCGTGTGCCTTCTTTTCTCAAAAGTTTTCGCCTGCGGAACGCAATTATGATGTCGGCAATCGTGAGTTGTTGGCTATGAAGTGGGCATTTGAGGAGTGGCGACATTGGCTTGAGGGGGCCAAGCACCGTATTGTGGTCTTGACCGATCATAAGAATCTGATTTACCTCGAGTCTGCCAAACGGCTGAATCCTAGACAGGCCCAATGGTCCCTGTTTTTCTCCCGTTTTGATTTTGTTGTCTTGTATCTTCCAGGTTCTAAGAATGTTAAGGCTGATGCCCTCTCTAGGAGTTTCTTGCCTGATTCCCCTGGGATTCTTGAGCCGGTTGGTATTCTTAAGGAGGGGGTGATTCTTTCTGCCATCTCCCCTGATTTGCGACGGGCTCTTCAGGAGTTTCAGGCTGATAAACCTGATCGCGGTCCAGCGGGGAAACTGTTTGTTCCTGACAGATGGACTAGTAAAGTGATTTCTGAGGTTCACTGTTCTGTGTTGGCTGGCCATCCTGGGATTTTTGGTACCAGAGATTTGGTTAGTAGGTCCTTTTGGTGGCCTTCTTTGTCACGGGATGTGCGTTCTTTTGTGCAGTCCTGTGGGACTTGTGCGCGGGCCAAACCTTGCTGCTCCCGCGCCAGTGGGTTGCTTTTGCCTTTGCCGGTCCCTGAGAGGCCTTGGATGCATATTTCTATGGATTTTATTTCGGATCTTCCTGTTTCCCAGAGGATGTCTGTTATCTGGGTGGTCTGTGACCGGTTTTCTAAGATGGTTCATTTGGTACCTTTGCCTAAGTTGCCTTCATCTTCTGAGTTGGTTCCGTTGTTTTTTCAGCATGTGGTTCGTTTGCATGGCATTCTGGAGAATATTGTGTCCGATAGAGATTCCCAGTTTGTTTCTAGGTTTTGGCGGTCCTTTTGTGCTAAGCTGGGCATTGATTTGTCTTTTTCTTCCGCATTTCATCCTCAGACAAACGGCCAAACCGAGCGAACTAACCAGACTTTGGAAACTTATTTGAGATGCTTTGTGTCTGCTGATCAGGATGATTGGGTGGCTTTCTTGCCATTGGCCGAGTTTGCCCTTAATAATCGGGCTAGTTCTGCTACCTTGGTGTCATCATTCTTTTGCAATTCTGGGTTTCATCCTCGTTTTTCTTCAGGGCAGGTTGAGTCTTCTGATTGTCCTGGGGTGGACTCTGTGGTTGACAGGTTGCAGCAGATTTGGGCTCATGTTGTGGACAATTTGGTGTTGTCTCAGGAGGAGGCTCAGCGTTTTGCCAACCGTCGTCGGCGTGTGGGTTCCCGGCTTCGGGTTGGGGATTTGGTCTGGTTGTCTTCTCGTCATGTTCCTATGAAGGTTTCTTCCCCGAAGTTCAAGCCTCGGTTTATTGGTCCTTATAGGATTTCTGAGATTATCAATCCAGTGTCTTTTCGTTTGGCCCTTCCAGCCTCTTTTTCCATCCATAATGTTTTTCATAGATCTTTGTTGCGGAAATATGTTGTGCCCGTGGGTCCCTCTGTTGATCCTCCTGCCCCGGTGTTGATTGATGGGGAGTTGGAGTATGTTGTGGAGAAGATCTTGGATTCTCGTTTTTCTAGATGGAGGCTTCAGTATCTTGTCAAGTGGAAGGGTTATGGCCAGGAGGATAATTCTTGGGTTGTTGCCTCCGATGTTCATGCTGACGATTTGGTTCGTGCCTTCCATTTGGCTCGTCCGGATCGGCCTGGGGGCTCTGGTGAGGGTTCGGTGACCCCTCCTCAAGGGGGGGGTACTGTTGTGAATTCTGTTGTGGGTTCTGCTCTTAGGCTCCCTCCGGTGGTTATAAGTGGTAGTGCTGCTGTTTGTCCTTCACAACAGTCATCAGCTGCTTCCACTTTGGACGGGGCTATTTAGTCTGGCTCCTTCCTTTATTGAGTGCCAGTTGTCCATTGTTTTCTAAGGGATCCACATCTCTGCTTGGTTTCTCCTTCTGGATTGTCCAAATCATCAAAGATAAGTCCTGGCTCTGTTTTTGCAGTCCACATGCGGTGGACTTAATAGTTCTGTGAATTGCTATGTTTTTTCTTGTCCAGCTCTGTCTGTGTTAAGATTTACTCAGCCAAGTTGGAAGCTCTGGAGTCACAGTTACCCTCCATGCCTTTAGTTAGGTGTGGAGATTTTTGTATTCTCTGTGGTGGATTTTGTAGTATTTTTTATACTGACCATAAACAAGCGGCTCCTGTGCCCCCCCTTTGTTTGACCGGCTTTTCACCCTTTGGGTGCTGTCTCCTGCTCTGGGCATATCTATAGGGCATTCTCTGATATCCTATACCGCTTTTTTCCATCATGGTCTAGTGGAGCCAGTTTCTGCAGGCAGGCCTGGTACGGTATCGTATACACTCATATCTCTCTCATGCATTGAAAGTGCGGTTAGGCATTGTTTTATATTTCCATACTGCAGTTATTTCGGATGGGAGCATTGTTTGGTGTATAGATCATCTATTTATCTTCGGTGCTGTGCCAGGCGTTTCTGGCATTTAGAACGTTATCAGCTGTGCCAGTATTTATTATCTCTTACTGCATCTGGGCTCATTATAGGTGCTGGGCTACCCACGTTTTATTCTCTCTATTTTGGTATTATCTTTTAGTGCTTTTGGTCCACTTTAGCACTATAAAGGAGATAGAGACCACACGCCTATATACCCATTCAACATCAAAAAGGGTATAGTGATCATACGCCCAGAGAGTATTCACTAACAATTTGGAGCAGTCATATATTTTCCACACTTATAGAGGTCATATATCATTATTTGTTTATATTTTTGTACCTTATATTATGCACATTGTGGAACAAGCCTATATGTGGTCTTGGGGGGCATCCCCTTTGTTGGGGTATGTACTAATTTTTGGGTTTAAAATGTTTTTAATTGTCTGATGTGTCTTGTGTGACTACAATAAAATTAATATTTTATTATATCTATATTTCTTTTTGGTGATCCCTGGACTTGTGTATGTCTCTTTTTCTCTTTTTTGATATTTTTTATACTGACCGCACAGTACTCTTTCCTGTCTTTTCTTTCTAGGTAGCATGGCCTCCTTTGCTAAATTCTGTTTTCAGTCTGCGTTTGTAATTTCCCTCTCCTCTCACAGTCAATATTTGTGGGGGGCTGCCTTTCCTTTGGGAATTTTCTCTGAGGCAAGATAGTATTCCTGTTTCTTCCTTTAGGTGTAATTAGTCCTCCGGCCGTGACGAGGTGTCTAGGGAGTGACAGGAACATCCCACGGCTACTTCTAGTTGATGTGTTAAGTTCAGGGTCTGCGGTCAGTATAGAGGCCACCTACTCCAGAGCTCGTCCATGCTGCTCCTAGGCCACCAGTTCATAACAGGTCTCACCCGTTCTAGCATCAAGGCTTATTGAGATATATAGAACAGATAGTAGAAATCATATAGGAAAGCTGTGTTTAGTCTTAATGTTTAGCAGGGGCCCGGCCGGATCCGATGGCGCCAAGGCCGCCTCCCTTGGACCATTTATTAAGGAGTTATGACTCATCTTAGGTTTTGGAGTTATTAGCTGCCAGAGGCAAGGGGAGAAGATTTAGGTTTAGCCCAGAGGGCAGGAGGGGAGTAACCCACAGGGGATAAAGGCTAGTGTAAGGCCATGGGGGCTCTCTCTCTTGTATGCTTGCTGGTCACTTCGAAACTGTTGAATAACGTGCTGAGAAGTGAACAAAGAGACAGCTGGGAGCTCATGCCCTCTATGGCCCAGCATGAACACAGTCAAACACTAACCCGGCAATTGACATATATTCTGCTTATATCTTTTGTTCTTCCGCTCTCTGTATTTGCATATCTGACCATTGTATATGTAACCATTGTATATATAGTGTCTTGTCTAGTGTGCCCTTAAGGCTATTAAATATATAATTTAATTTTTGCCTGCTCTTTTGTCTCGATCCACAAATCCACACGTTCTGTTTCTCAGTTTAACTTTCCATGCTACCGGGGCTGGTTTCTGGCCCTATATAATCCCATTAACAAATTGGGCTTATATCTAATGAGGAACTGGTGGCAATTCTACTGGGCTGGCAGTGCTTGGTTTCACTGGTTCTAGTGAAAGGGGCCTCTCAGCCTGTCAGGGTTGTGAGCGAGTGTGATGCGATGTCAGTGACTGCGTAGGCCACATCATCTCACTACTTGTGTCTCCCTGGGCCTGTTTGGGTAGGGGACATCTATATAAAACTGTATCAAGCTGACCTCACGTGTCCCCAGGGGTGCGGAACATCACATTGGTGATAGTGAGGAGACCGCCTTACATGATTACTCTGACGTTTTACAAATGATGGCACTGGTGGGATTCTGTGTGATCTCTCTCGTGCTATCCACCATAACCTCTCCTTTCTCAAGATTGTATATTTTTACTTTAAGTGCCACCAGAAAACAACACTGAAAATGGAGTGCAGTGCCCGTCCTGCTTTCTTTCGTCCCCCATGGAAAAGTGTGAAGCTAAATACTCACTGACATGTACAGGAAAGGAGAAGTACTGCATCACTTATGAAAGGACGGCTCCATTTGGTAATCGAAGGCTAAACATAAAATGGGTGGTTTTTTGTCTACATGTCACACTTTAAACTTCCAGGTATAAAATTCCCTACGAGACTCGCTGGAAGTTTTAGTACTAGACAACTACATGACAACTACAGGTTGAATCCTATCACAAGGCACCACTCTTTTGACTGTATAATTTTTATTGCCCATTTGGGCCGGATTTTTTTAAGGTAAAGACCCCATCTCCTATCACTCAAGGAGTTTTGATCAGAGTGGTTTATGGACCCTCATACTTTCCACCAAGTCTTTTCACCACTCCTGTTCCACCATTTATTGAACCCTTCTACATCCAATTTCAGTACCCTTTAATGATCTGGCATTTTCTGGGAGACAACTAATATGGCTGCCACAAGGCTTGTCCTTTGTTTTTTCCATATCAATATATTTAAAAAATGCCTAGTACAAGAGCAAGCAATTTGATGACAACCCATTTGTTAGTTAAAGTGACAGTCATCTCGATAGACAATCAAATGTGATGGCAAATGCTAGAATTTTTAAAAGGGACAGAAAGGAATAACGTAAATGGGGACATTTATGGAATATCAATGGGAATTTTTTTAATTTTCAGATCTCCCATAGAAACGAATGGAAAGAACTGGACATGTGAAAAAGGAGCAATCAGCTTGCCTGCCCATGTGCGTGGCAAAATACTCCAGTAATAGAAGCAGTCCAAACCATAGCAGTAGAAAAGGCACAAAAAGTAATTGAACACAACAGCACAAAGAGTAAAAAGTCAGAAAAGAAATATCTGCTGCCCTCCCAGGTAACAAGTTTCAAACCTGCATGGTCCTTTGTGAAGTCTGGAGAAAGGACCATGCAGGTGTGAAACATGTTGCCTCAGAGCGCAGTGGATATTTCTTTTCTGCCTTTTTAATTTTGTGTTCTGTTGTGTTCAGCTATTTTTTGGTGGATTTTATACTACTGGATCAATGAAGCATTTCTTTTAATAAGATGTGCGTGGTTGTTGTTGTTTGTACTGCCGCAAAGAACTACACCTGTTCATGTCTGTGAGCATGCCACCTACGGTATGGATGACATCTAAAGTGGTGTGATGATACGTCATCTATCGGACATTTGTAGCACATCTCATTGATGTGCTGTCAGTAAAAGATGATGAACAATGGTAGATCATTGCTACCCATGCTCCAACTATACATCTTCGAATTTCACGGCTTCTTGTACTTAGTTACTGATGTTGGAGTTGGACTACCTTTTCATTCCCGACTTTCATGTTTCTCTTGTAGAAACCAATTATGCCTATGCAATGGGTTGTGCCTCGAAAAATGTTTGCACAGAAAACAGAGCGCTGCATAATTTAGGCAAACCTGGGTTATTGGAAGAAGTTAAGTGCCATAATACGACCCACAATCAACAAATGAAGACAGGTGAGTAAATTGGTCAATAGGCACATATGGTTGATGAGTCAACTCTGTAGAGTTGACCCTTTGTAGAGTAGATCGGGCTACTCTAACATTCACTTTTTCCACTAATTCATACTGACTGCCTGAAATGTTAATTGGATTTCAAAAAGTGGTGTGTGTACGGTAGGCATAATATAAGCAATTGACTTAGGAAATCCCTTTATTGATTATTCTGTTGGACACCACCCTATGTCACAATGTAATTATTCTTCTTCCTCTTTGTGCTTTAGGACATTTCATTTGGTGCTTCTTCTGTCATGATTACAATGTCAACAACTGCTCTGACAAGGCATATCTATGCAAGCCGGAGGAGGATGTGTGTGTGTTTGAAAGAGTAAGAAGTATATACGGTAAAAAAACCCTTCTTTTTCCCTTTAACTCCGTTGAGCTACAGAAGATTCTGTCACTGTTCGCCTGCTGATTACCTTTCACCTTTCGTCCATTCTTTTCAGATTACAGGTGCTTTCCATTTGCTATCTATCCTGTCCTATCACATTGCAGGTGCTTCTATTTAAACCTCCCCCTGCTTGTTGTGGAGACACAGGAGTCAGTGGATGCTCTATCCACTGGCCAGAAACCGCATGAACCAGGGCTCATGCCACTGAATGCCCGCTCTTCTTTTACCATGGGCATAAAACTACTCAGAAAAAACGGGGTGAGGGTCACACAGTGTGGCAAAAGTTTTTTGTACCACAAATAGACAATAACCCATAAAACGGTCCCAGTAAAATAACCAAGATGGTGCAAAATCAGAGTCTCACCCTTCCGCTGACTCGCCCTGATTAAAGCAGCTGCGACTTCCAAGGCCGACTACTCTCACCTGCAGCACACAAAGAGAGGAGGTAATGACAAGCTTAGGAAGCTGACAGTCTATTGAGGTATGAGGCCAGGTGGCCGAAGGATCCCAACCTGCCATCTCTGAAAATCTCCATGGAGCCAGGTGACTGGTGGGTACCAACACTGGCTTTCGCAAACGTATCCATGGGGCTCAGGTGATCGATGGGTCCAAATCCTGACTTCTCCAAACATTTCCATGGGTTCAGTAATGGTCATTGGAGCAGACCTGTATTCTTCCAGCCAGGGGCGTGGTCCCCCAAGCTGGCATCCTGTAGAATGTCAAATCTGTGTCCCTCGTGATGACGTGGCTACTGTTGTAGAGTGTTCCTGGCTGTGGTTTTATTAAGAGTCTCTGGTTCTCTGGATCTCTTATTACAGAGGAATATCAGTTCATAACTGTTGTCCTTCAAGCCATCATCCAGAGGTCAAGAGGAAGATGTGATGAGATTAACTTGCATTGTTTGAGTATTTAAACAATCTGCATACTTTTTCATCCTCTGCTCAGCAGGTCAACAAGCCACTGGGTTCCACACAATGGTCAATGAACATATTATCAAAGATCTATTGTTCAATTACCCTGCATCTCTGCCATCCAGGATAACAACACAATATGTTACAACAAAGTCTATGCCTCCTGGCTTACTGAAAATAGATGTCTGGGTACTTGCGATTAAGCTGTGTTGTCACATTTGTGTTCTTTGCTGGTGATAGTTTTCATATGGATGTTCAGACATTCTGTGGTTGTTAAAGCCAGTCAGGGAAACTCTAGCTAAGGGTTTTCTCTAGCTGTTTCTGTAATTTACACTGCTTCCATCTTCTGTTTTTATTAGGAAGAAGGTGACATCTCTAACATTACTTACTTTATACTTTATTTTGTGTTTTTCTTCTCCCTTTTGGATATTTCTTTATTCTGCACACTTTTCCTTTTTGTAGGTAATTCACACGCTGCTCTGTCCTCCAGTTTTTTTGGGAGAAATTTGAAGCAACTCAACGGCCTTTTAGGCAGTTTAGGTCCGAGTTGCCATCTTCTAGTTTATGGATAGTGCTGTCTCAGCTAGGGACTGGGGGGTCAGGATCTCTAATCTGTATAGGAACTGGAAGGGTCAGTTGTGTTTTTTTAGTATATTATCTATCATCCCGAGTGAGTTGTTACCCAACACATGGAATAATGACCTGGCTGCTGAACCATGGTCCTTCCTGAAAATAAATTTCCTCTTTTGTAATTTTGATAGATTGGACTTTTGCAGATGTGGCAATGGATAATATGTATTAATAATGTATATATTTTTCATTTGTTTCATTTCTTTATTTTTAAAGGGGAAAAGGGAGGAGAGATTTATCTTTTTGTGTTTTTTTTTTTTATTTCATCTTCGCTTGTTCTACATACTGCCACGTTTCAGTATTTTAGTAAATAGTGAAGATCGCGATCTCTTAAGAAACCAAGCCTTTGGCTAATTTGACAGAAAAACCCAAGAACTTGTGAAACACAAAGTCACATTTAGTCCTCCAGATCATGAGTGGCTCTCAGCAGTTGACATCCACTCTGGGTCCGTATATGATAACTGGTTATAACCATACTACCTCTGACGAGGGTACTGAGGGTACTAAGATTAATATTGTATTTTTATCATTACATTAAATTGTCATGAATTATCTCAGAATATATGTTGGATTTCTTTGGTTTTCCAGATGGTAGAGAAGAAGTAACAATTACTAAGAGATGTGGAAAAAGCAACGAATGCAGCAGAAGTGGCACCATACGAAGCTCAACCAAGACTATTTTCATGAACACCACGTGTTGTGACTATAATGTTTGCCAGGCACCATTACCAACATGTAAGTGGATCATTCACTTATTAAGAAAAGAAGTCTATCTGCTGGGTAGAGTATTGTCCTCTTTGATATCATTGTAGACTTTTATCTACCATAGGGATCAAGACTTCTGCAACTTTTGGTGTCATTAGGTGAGACAATAGTTGTCAATAAGAACACAAGGGCAAGTCAAGATAATCCAGATGTAATTAACTTCTAATTTATGGAGACTTCTGAGAAGGCTACACAAGTGTCAGCCATATGATCACCATCGACGTCCTTAGAGAAGTCCATCATTGACCATCTCAAAACTGGTGTAGGATAGTTAGTGGTCTATAAAGCTCTTCTATACATAAAACTAAGGTGGTGTAAAGACTCGCTGGTTCCACCATTGTGAGCCCCTCTCATGTATCTACAACATATTAGAAGATCATTCTGGAAATCTTAACAACTGTAGACCTTCATGACCAATTAGTAACGAGAGAGGGGCACCAATAAGTATATTCTGTCTTTTGCTCTTTCATTTTTAGTGCCTCAAGCCAAGGATGATGAGAATGGACTTACATGCCCGGCGTGCTTCGTCCCAAACTCAGACCGTTGTCTAGGAAGAAGTAACTTGAAATGTACCGGGAATGAACAACGCTGCATTCGCTACATGAGAACCGAAGTGCGTGGTAAGTGCTCCAACCATTGCTGGGAGAAGCGGAATAAAAGTAGTAAACTTGCTTAAACCTGATGATACTTTGGCATCAAATCTATAGTGTGTTTGATAAAGGTGGAAAGCAATGTCACCAGGAATGTGCACATTAGATTACGATAATATACTTCAGAGCTGCATTCACAGTTCTGTATGCTGCAGAGCTGAAATATCTCAGAATTCTTTCCTGACTCAGTGTCTGAGAGTCTCTAAAGTTTGCTTTGATGATCGGCATTAGGATAAATGATCTCTTTACACCTGCAAATTGCCTCTTCTGAGAAAAAGAGGACTTAACTCTATAGCGCCACCTATTGGAAGTAGCGATCCTACAAGTCACAATCAACCCTTTAACGAGTCGTGCAATATGACTTAGGATTAAAGGGTTGATTGTGACTTGTAGGATCGCTACTTCCAATAGGTGGCGCTATAGAGTTAAGTCCTCTTTTTCTCAGAAGAGGCAATTTGCATATTTAAATTCCCAGAGGAGCATTGCACGGCGAATAAGCCTCCTTACCTTGACAAGCCAGAGATGGTATGTCACTCTCCATAAGGAGAAACGTTACCCCTTAGACCCCACTCTTTACACCTGACATTGCAGTAAACTTGGGAAGGAAAAACAAGTTTTTAGCACTTCATTATAGCAGCATATCAGAGTGTCTGTCTACAAGCTCTGGAGTATAATACAGGATGTAACTCAGGATCAGTAATGTAATGTATGTACACAGTGACTGCACCAGCAGAATAGTGAGTGCAGCTCTGGGGTATAATACAGGATGTAACTCAGGATCAGTAATGTAATGTATGTACACAGTGACTGCACAGGCAGAATAGTGAGTGCAGCTCTGAAGTATAATACAGGATGTAACTCAGGATCAGTAATGTAATGTGTACACAGTGACTGCACCAGCAGAATAGTGAGTGCAGCTCTGGAGGATAATACAGGGTGTAACTCAGGATCTGTAATGTATGTACACAGTGACTGCACCAGCAGAATAGTGAATGCAGCTCTGGGGTATTATACAGGATGTAACTCAGGATCAGTAATGTAATGTATGTACACGGTGACTGCACTAGCAGAATAGTGAGTGCAGCTCTGGAGTATAATACAGGATGTAACTCAGGATCAGTAATGTAATGTATGTACACAGTGACTGCACCAGCCGAATAGTGAGTGCAGCTCTGGGGTATAATACAGGAGGTAACTCAGGATCAGTAATGTATGTACACAGTGACTGCACCAGCAGAATAGTGAGTGCAGCTCTGGGGTATAATACAGGATGTAACTCAGGATCAGTAATGTAATGTATGTACACAGTGACTGCACAGGCAGAATAGTGAGTGCAGCTCTCGAGGATAATACAGGATGTATCTTAGGATCAGTAATGTAATGTATGTACACAGTGACTGCACCAGCAGAATAGTGAGTGCAGCTCTGGAGTATAATACAGGATGTAACTCAGGATCAGTAATGTAATGTATGTACACAGTGACTGCACTAGCAGAATAGTGAGTGCAGCTCTGGAGTATAACACAGGATGTAACTCAGGATCAGTAATGTAATGTATGTACACAGTGACTGCACCAGCAGAATAGTGAGTGCAGCTCTGGAGTATAATACAGGATGTAACTCAGGATCAGTAATGTAATGTATGTACACAGTGACTGCACTAGCAGAATAGTGAGTGCAGCTCTGGAGTATAATACAGGATGTAACTCAGGATCAGTAATGTAATGTATGTACACAGTGACTGCACCAGCAGAATAGTGAGTGCAGCTCTGGGGTATAATACAGGATGTAACTCAGGATCAGTAATGTATGTACATAATGACTAAGCTTTAAGTTTATCCTTAATTATATCTTTTTTCTTTCTCTTGATTTCTGATAGAAAGTGCCACTAACACAGAGAGCTTACATGGCTGCACCACTGATGAGATTTGTGAAGCTGGATCAGCCATAACCTACGCGAAAGGACATTACCACAGAAACATAAAGACTTCCGTTATGTGCAGCAGTGCGGTGGGGTGGAGGGCTCCTCTCTGCACTATCCAGCGTTCTATGACTCTCACATCCATTATCCTAACACTCATCGCATCTTCATAAAATCGCCTGTCCTGTCTTTTTTTCGCTTTGGTAAATAATTACAATTCCTCTGATGCTGATGCCTACAATAAAGCCTCACTCTGTGTAGCCACCAATTACAGGCAGCCCCGCCCCCGAGGTTCTCTGAATGCATAAGGGGATAGCTGGGTGTAATGGGGCCAAACTCTCCCATCCAAAACTTTTCTTTTAGAATTTGAAATTGAAGTTTGGAAATGCCAGGCCCCCATCGCTCTCTGTACCCCTAGGCACTGAACTCTCCTTCCTGCATGTTTAGTTAAGTGGATTTAATTCTAAAATTCAGTTGATCGGCGGTGTCTATATTATTACATTGCATGTGAAATAAAAGGAGGTGTACGGGATTAGAAAGAGGGTTTTTTCTTCTATTCACAAACAGCGCCACTCTTGTTTATAGGTTGTGTCTGGTACTGCCACCCAGATGTAGCTAAAATGGCTGAGCTGTAAAATTTAAACCCAGGCTTATGAAAGTGGCACTTCTGAAATTCCCCTCAAGGTTTTACCTGCTGGCAATGTCTTAGGTAACTAATCAATAGCCCAGACAAACTGTAACTTGCCCCCTAACTAATGATTACTATGGAACGTTAATTTCACCACTATTAGAATTTCCATTCCGCTGAATTGCGGAAACTTCTGCTTTTTTTGAGAGGACTGTTGGTTCTCTGTGCCAATCTCTGGCCGGGCATGTGGGCACACCTCAGCACTATGGGTCCAGAGAAGAGACAATAGAGTCCTAGGAGATGAATAATTGCTGGCGGATTAACCGATTAGTTACAGTAATTGAACTTCCTCCATGTAATTAACATTTTGTGGGGCATTGATCATTACGGGAAACGATGTAGCGTAAAATCCTTGCAACGTTCTTCTGCGACACACATGCACAATGCCAATCTTGTTAGCATACGCCTTCATCTGCATAGTGCAAATATCTGCATAATCAATGGTTAATCCAAGGAAGAATCTCAGTGCAGAAAAAAACTTTAAATGTCCTTAGAAATGGCAATAAGGTGCGGTTTGGAGAAGAAGGCGAGAAGTTGAGGAATTGTTTACCTATAGACTTCCATGCGTTTCTAGTTTGCACCCCTTTTTTGGCTTAATGCCCTTGGAGATGGCAATAGGGTGAGGTTTGGAGAAGAAGGCAAGGAGCAGAGGATTGTTTACCTATAGACTACCATGCATTTCTAGTTTGCACCCCTTTTTTGGCTTAATATCCTTAGAAATGTCAATAGGGTGCGGTTTGGAAAAGAAGGCGAGTAGTAGAGAAAGTTTATCTATAGAGTACCATGCATTTTTAGTTTGCACCCTTTTTTTGGCTTAATGCCCTTGGAAATGGCAATAGGGTGAGGTTTGGAGAAGAAGGCAAGGAGTAGAGGATTGTTTACCTATAGACTACCATACATTTCTAGTTTGCACCCTTTTTTGGCTTAATATCCTTAAATATGTCAATAGGGTGCGGTTTGGAGAAGGCGAGTAGTAGAGGAAAGTTTACCTATAGACTACCATGCATTTCTAGTTTGCACCCCTTTTTTGGTTTAATGCCCTTGGAAATGGCAATAGGGTGAGGTTTGGAGAAGAAGGCAATGAGTAGAGGATTGTTTACCTATTGACTACCATGCATTTCTAATTTGCACCCCTTTTTTGGCTTAATATCCTTAGAAATGTCAATAGGGTGCAGTTTGGAGAAGAAGGCAAGTAGTAGAGAAAGTTTACCTATAGACTACCATACATTTCTAGTTTGCACCCCTTTTTTTGGCTTAATGCCCTTGGAAATGGCAATAGGGTGAGGTTTGGAGAAGAAGGCAAGGAGTAGGGGATTGTTTACCTATAGACTACCATACAATTCTAGTTTACACCCCTTTTTTGGCTTAATATCCTTAGAATTGTCAGTAGAGTGTGGTTTGGAGAAGAAGGCGAGTAGTAGAGGAAAGTTTACCTGTAGACTACCATACATTTCTAGTTTGCACCCCTTTTTTGGCTTAATGCCCTTGGAAATGGCAATAGGGTGAGGTTTGAAGAAGAAGGCAAGGAGTAGAGGATTGTTTACCTATAGACTACCATACATTTCTAGTTTGCACCCCTTTTTTGGCCTAATGCCGTTGGAAATGGCAATAGGGTGAGGTTTGGAGAAGAAGGCAAGGAGTAGAGGATTGTTTACCTATAGACTACCATACATTTCTAGTTTGCACCCCTTTTTTGGCCTAATGCCGTTGGAAATGGCAATAGGGTGAGGTTTGGAGAAGAAGGCAAGGAGTAGAGGATTGTTTACCTATAGACTACCATACATTTCTAGTTTGCACCCTTTTTTGGCTTAATATCCTTAAGTATGTCAATAGGGTGCTGTTTGGAGAAGAAGGCAAGTAGTAGAGGAAAGTTTACCTATAGACTACCATACATTTCTAGTTTGCACCCCTTTTTTTGGCTTAATGCCCTTGGAAATGGCAATAGGGTGAGGTTTGGAGAAGAAGGCAAGGAGTAGAGGATTGTTTACCTATAGACTACCATACATTTCTAGTTTGCACCCCTTTTTTTGGCTTAATATCCTTAGAAATGTCAATAGGGTGCGGTTTGGAGAAGAAGGCAAGGAGCAGAGGATTGTTTACCTATAGACTACCATGCATTTCTAGTTTGCACCCTTTTTTTGGCTTAATATCCTTAGAAATGTCAATAGGGTGCAGTTTGGAGAAGAAGGCGAGTAGTAGAGGAAAGTTTACCTATAGACTACCATACATTTCTATATCATACCTCTTTTTTTGGGGGGGTTTAATGCCCTTAGAAATGGCAATAGGGTGAGGTTTGGAGAAGAAGGCAAGGAGTAGAGGATTGTTTACCTATAGACTACCATACATTTCTAGTTTGCACCCTTTTTTGGCTTAATATCCTTAAATATGTCAATAGGGTGCTGTTTGGAGAAGGCGAGTAGTAGAGGAAAGTTTACCTATAGACTACCATGCATTTCTAGTTTGCACCCCTTTTTTGGCTTAATGCCCTTGGAAATGGCAATAGGGTGAGGTTTGGAGAAGAATGCAATGAGTAGAGGATTGTTTACCTATAGACTACCATGCATTTCTAATTTGCACCCCTTTTTTGGCTTAATATCCTTAGAAATGTCAATAGGGTGCAGTTTGGAGAAGAAGGCAAGTAGTAGAGGAAAGTTTACCTATAGACTACCATACATTTCTAGTTTGCAACCCTTTTTTTGGCTTAATGCCCTTGGAAATGGCAATAGGGTGAGGTTTGGAGAAGAAGGCAAGGAGTAGAGGATTGTTTACCTATAGACTACCATACATTTCTAGTTTGCACCCCTTTTTTGGCTTAATATCCTTAGAAATGTCAATAGGGTGCGGTTTGGAGAAGAAGGCAAGGAGCAGAGGATTGTTTACCTATAGACTACCATGCATTTCTAGTTTGCACCCTTTTTTTGGCTTAATATCCTTAGAAATGTCAATAGGGTGCAGTTTGGAGAAGAAGGCGAGTAGTAGAGGAAAGTTTACCTATAGACTACCATACATTTCTATATCATACCTCTTTTTTGGGGGGGTTTAATGCCCTTAGAAATGGCAATAGGGTGTGGTTTGGAGAAGAAGGCGAGGAGTACAGGAAATTTGACCTATAGACTACTATGCATTTCTAGTTTGTACCTCTTTGTTTGGCTTAATATCCTTAGAAATGGCAATAGGGTGCAGTTTGGAGAAGAAGGCGAGTAGTAGAGGAAAGTTTACCTATAGACTACCATACATTTCTAATTCTCACCCCAATTTTTTAGCTTTGTTGTCTAGAACTTGGATGAACGTTTTCTATCTCTATGATCCTCTTCAGTTTTTCTTTTTCCAAGCAAGCTTTTAAGATGCTGTAAACAAGGTTGGTCTTGCTGCCCTCATCCACCAACACAAGTTATTACTACTTTAGATGCCCATACAAGTGTAATATGTCCAGGAACTGCCCCAATTCTCATGATCTGTAACTTGTCATCCACTTTTTTTTTAATGGTCTGGCTCTTTATATCAGCATTCTGCCAGCGCTATAGGTATTGGAAAATCATTTCTCTCAATTCCAATATGCATTACTCCTGCTACTGTGCAAAGTCTTGTGTAATAATTATAGGGGATAACTCAGGAGACTCTTTGCGTGGAACAAGACAACTACAGGACACAGTTTTATAAGTGGTAAAGTCTATATTATCACACGGTGATTCAAACAGGTGCAGAGAGAAACTCAAGTCCACAACACTTGGCGTAAATATTAAATGCAGCTCAGCAGTCTATAGGAAACTTCAGAGGAAAATGCAATCAAGCAGAAAGTCTATGAAGCACAGTTATTCTTGAGGATACTTGACACGAATAAATCCTTGTCTTAGTCCAAACACAGATAGATAAGCTTATAAGGCAGTTCAAATAATATCTTAGCTCAACCAGGGAGGCCTGGTTAATAGTCTCAGGTTTTTGCAGAGCAGCAAATGCTTACATGTCCAGCAAATGCAGATGGAAGTAAACACGAGCAGCAGATGAAGGAGGATTACTGGAAACTGGTGTATGCAGCAGGAACTCAGAGCAGAGTAACAGGATCACCACACAGGTTCACAGGAGCAGGTTTATAGCCAGGGAGTAATCAGAGGTCAGGAGCTGGATGCAAGGCAGAATACTCTAGCACAGACCGAAGGCTGGGGTGGAGTTTTATAGCAGGAAGACACAGTGCACATGAGACCAAAGACGCCATGTTGGAAAAGGGCAGTAATGCACAAAAGGTAAAAAATGTTCAGAGTCCTGACAGCTTGCCTAAAATGGCCATCTAACCCAATATTAGTCCCTAAAGTCAGCTCAACCAAATATACTCTACATCGTATCCACTGTGTGATGTTTGCAAAATAAAGAACCTTCTAATATTACATCAGAAATGAAAATATACAAAGCCGTAATTAAGCTGAAATTATGTGCCGCAGACACTTGCCGAGCACCTGGCTCGTTCTTTGTAAACAGGGCAGAAAGTCTGCGGGCAGCGCTTTATCTTCTTGGTTTGTTTGTCTTTGTCAGAATAATTTCTACTCATTGTAATTTTTTCTTTTTTTTTGCTTTAATTTATAGATATACATTATAACTTATGTTTCCATCACTTATTCTGTTGGGGCTTTTTTTAATATAAAAAATATTGTAAAAAATAGCAAAAAAAAGCTGCGTGATAATCTTGTTGCATTATCTGGCGGACTGATGACGGATGACGCTTGGCTTGGTGGACAGGATGCTTCCTACCAGAATGTATAGCGAGGTAATGGTTTGGCCCTTTAATTCCCGTCAAAGGTAATGTCCTCTTTTTTTACATTAAGTTTTTCCTTCTGTTAAGTTGCAAGCTCCTAAAATTTCTGGACACCACTCAAGTTTTTTTTTCCAGTCTTCTATGTTATTCGTATAGCCAATAAGATAGAAAACCTGAGACTTTAAAACACCCCCAAAAACATCAAATTCTCTTAAAATGCTCTTTCTATTCATTTCAATGAAAAATCCACTATGCCGTTCATACATTTTTTATTTTTAGGTATTTTTTTTCTCCCAACGATTTTTAAAAAAATCCTTTTTTGTGGAGAAAGCAGAAAAAAGTTGGCAAGTATGATAAATAAGTTTATGCTACAATGTATCCACCGATGACAAATGTGAAGAGTATAACACCCCAAAGGAGCGGTAAAAAGTGTATAACACAAAGGTTTTTAAGGTTTCAAAAGAAACAAGTTATTTACTTTCCATGAAATAGGTAATAACTTGATTGCTAAGGAATCGTTAATGATCCCAATATCGGGGCTACGGAATCCTGAGAACAGGGCTCTTCTGCCCGTTTTGATGGAGTGTTGGCCTCAGCTCCATTCATTGGGCCCAGCAGGAATATCTGAGGACAGCCCTCGGCTTTCTACATCAGTCCCATTGATAATGAATTTTAAAAACTCGAGAGCATGACAACCAACGCTCTATGAAATCTGGAGACGTAGAGTCGTGTTGTCAAGATTCCAGAGTCCTGATCTTGGGATCGTTGGCGATACGAGCAGTCAGATCCTCAACGATCCTCAGCGATCAGCAAGTTATCCCCTATTTCATTGGTAGGGAATAACTTGCTTTTTTGGGAATACCCTTGAAAACCTTTTGTTGCATTGTGTTCTACAATTTTTTTAACCACTCGTTTGGGGTGTTATATGTTGGCATATACAAGGTATTCCAGATTTATTTAAATCATTCTCGACAACTTTTCACTGGAAATATTTGGCACAAAATCGATTTGCCCACCCAATGTAAATTTCGCTTCTAGCCAGTACCTTTTCCTAGGCCCTGCGCCCATAACCCTTTAATATTACAAACTAATGATGTACAGTATTGAGAAATGTAAAATAATGAGTGTGATCCTTCCTGACTATGTCGAGATAACATACAAAATAAGGACACTTATTGTGACACTGAGTCACTTCTCACTGACAAGCCGTGAGGTGGGGAAGTCAAGAAGTTCGAGGTCAAATGCCAAGACGGTACGTCAAAGATAAAGGGATAAGACAAATGGATAGTCAGAAGCAAAGTTCGGTCAAGTAACTAAGGTCAGAGTGCATAAGGCAAAAAGGTTAATTGAAACGAGTTGTCAAAAGTCAAATTGAAGGTCCAGCAACAAAGATCAGAACACAGAGCACGAAGAAAACACACCACCGAGCAAGGCTATGACTGGAAATGGTCTGACCATTGCCAGCTAAATAGTCAGGTAATCACTCCGAATGGGTGACACCTGGAGGAAGCTCCATAGACTCAGACAGATTGGACAGTTGGGATGTCACTCACAATACTTGACAGCCCAGTACGCCCTTGATCCCAGAAAATTGAAAGAAGGAAAAAGGGGCGCAAACTAGGACTGACATATACAGTTGGGGAAATAAGTATTTGATCCCTTGCTGTTTTTGCAAGTTTGCCCACTGACAAAGACATGAACAGACTATAGTTTAAAGGGTAGGTTAATTTCAACATTGAGAGACAGAATATCAAAAATAAAATCCAGAAAATCACATTGCATAAATTATATAAATGTATTTGCATTTTACAGTGAGAAATAACTATTTGATCCCCTACCAACCATTAAGAGTTCTGGCTCCTACAGATCAGTTAGATGCTCCTAATCAACTCGCTATCTGCATTAAAGACAGCTGTCTTACATAGTCACCTTTATGAAAGACTCCTCTCCACAGATTTGATCAGTCAGACTCTAACCTCTACAACATGGGCAAGACCAAAGAGCTTTAGGGTATGTGCACACGTCAGGATTTTATGCAGAAATTTCCTGAACAAAACCAGATATTTTCTGCCTAAAATACGCAGGCATTTTTCTCGCGGTTTTTGCACAGTTTTTGTGCGGAATTTTTGCATTTTTTTCCGGAGCTTCCCAATGCATTAATCCGCGAAAAATCTGCAAAATTAATGAACATGCTGCGTAATTTTCCGCAATGCGTTTTAATCACAAAAAAATACCCAGCATTTGCACGAAAATTGCGGAATGCACTCAAAATGATGAGATGTTTTATGTATGTGTTTTTGCCACGGAAAACCGCTGAAAAAACAAGAAAAATCCGGAACGTGTGCACATACCCTTATAACGATGTCAGGGATAAGATCATAGACCTGCACAAAGCTGGAATGGGCTATAAAACCATAAGTAAGACGCTGGGTGAGAACGAGACAACTGTTGATGCAATAGTAAGAAAATGGAAGAAATACAAAATGACTGTCAATCGACATTGATCTGGGGCACCATGCAAAATCTCACCTCGTGAGGTATCCTTGATCATGAGGAAGGTGAGAGATCGGCCTAAAACTACACTGGGAACTTGTTAATGATCTCAAGGCAGCTACGACCACAGTCACCAAGAAAACTAGTGGTAACACATTACGCCGGAAAGGTTTAAAATCCTGCAGTGCCCGCAAGGTCCTCTGCTCAAGATGGCACATGTGCAGGCCCGTCTGAAGTTTGCCAACGAACACCTGGATGATTCTGTGAGTGATTGGGAGATGTGAGTGAGTGGTCACATGATACAAAAATTTAGATATTTGGCATTAACTTGCCATGTTTGGAGGAAGAGAAATGCTGCCTGTGACCCAAAGAACACCATTCCCACTGTCAAGCATGGAGGTGGAAACATTATGTTTTGGGGGAGTTTCTCTGCCAAGGGCACAGGACTACTTCACCGCATCAAGGCGAGAATGGATGGAGACATGTACCATAAAATCCTGAATGACAACCTCCTTCCCTCCGCCAGGACATTAAAAATGGGTTGTGGCTGGGTCTTCCAGCAAAGCAATGACCCAAAACATACAGCCAAGGCAACAAAGGAGTGACTCAAAAAGAAGCACATTAAGGACATGGAGTGGCCTAGCCAGTCTCCAGACCTTAATCCCATAGACAACTTATGGAGGGAATTGAAGCCCGAGTTGCCAAGCGACAGCCTCAAAATCTTAATTATTTAGAGATGATCTGCAAAGAGGAGTGGACCAAAATTCCTCCTGATATGTGCACTAACCTCATCATCAACTACAAAAAATGTCTGACTGCTGTGCTTGCCAACAAGGATTTTGCCACTAAGTATTAAGTCTTGTTTGCCAGAGGGATCAAATACTTATTTCTCACTACAAATTGCAAATAAAGTTATATAGTTTGTACAAGGTGATTTTCTGGATTTTATTTTTGATATTCTATCTCTCAATGTTAAAATTAACCTACCCTTAAAATGATAGACTGTTCATGTCTTTGTCAGTGGGCAAACTTGCAAAATCAGCAAGGGATCAAATACTTATTTCCCCCACTGTATAATAAAAAAATTCTAGAAAAATAATATTAAAATAGTATCAATAATCATAAGTGAAAATCTAGAATAAAAACAATGGCTAGAAACCCTGCAGTAAGTAAATAACTTGATAAAATAATCATAAGTAATTGCATTGTATCGTAGAAGCGATAAGGGAATTGCAGAGTGAAATCCCCGAGTAAATAAAAATGTTGTATTGTATGTTACCGCATTTTTTTCTGTATACTATAAAGCACAATAAAGAAATAATTGAAATAAAAAATAAACAAAAAGGAGACCCAAAACCTCTTTATTTCTTACTAAAAAAAAGTTTTTTTTATGTTAGAGAAAATAAAAATATAAGTATCGATTATAGTTAAGCGAATTTATTTAATTCTACTAGGATCCAAGAAGTATCGTTTCTCCTTGCGCAGAGTGACATGTTAAGCATGTCAAGATGAGGAGACTTTAAGCCGCAATGCTCCTGTGGGAAATATGCAAATTGTCTCTTCAGAGAGGAAGGAGGAAGAGGACTAGAACTCTAGTGCCACCTATTGGAAGTAGTAATCCTAGCAGTCAATGTCGACCCTTTACGAGCCTTGTCACATGACTTGGGTCTAAAAGCCAAAACCAAAATCTCAATTTGCAGACACTGTGTTTTGGGGTACTGCCCCTCGTCAGTGCAAAGTGGAGATCTGGTTTGGTTGGGTGAGAGGCGTCTGACCATTATCCATGAAGTATCACATCTCCTTGTGGAGAGTGACATGTTAAGCATGTCGAGATTCTACTAGAATTTTACAAAAATCTACATTTTGGAAAATGTAGATTTTTTTGCAAGCGACCTGTGTGAATTCAGCTAAATGATGACTGGCGGTGGTCTCCATCTTGCTGAACAGTAGAAAACCAGCAACTTGCCTCTCACCTCTCCGGCCACCCAGTTCTCCACCCCTCTGTGTAGCAGTGTCTCCGACCTGGTGTTCACTCGGGACCAAGACTTCGGCTTCTCCCTTTCAGTTTCATTCCATTGCTTCTCATGTTTCCATGTGAAAATGAGAACAAGGATGATCCCTCTACGCTGTGACAGCCCTTCATCCCTTTTCACAAATTACAAACACATATTCAATATTGGACTGATTGAAAGGGCTCATTGGGTGCTAGCGATCCACAGATTTGGGGATGAAAAATACTTACCTTACCTCAGGGCCTGGAAACCAACTCTACTTCACTGCCAAGAATAACCCATACACAGTAAACACCCCTCAACACCTGCCATTTAGGAGATGCTCTGACCCAGTTGTCTCCATTACTATTTGGCCCTCGTCGGCTCCTTTTTCTTGAACACATTTCCTGCTTTCGGCATAGGTGCCATTGATCGAGATAATCACTGCCAGTAATTTAACGTGCTGGATGATTGGTATATGATAAGGTAGAGTTGATATTTGGTGCTCTCCTATGTTGAACATGACTCACCTGCTTCAGCCTATTTATGCCAGTAATATAGGGTTCTCCTTCTCTCCTCTCATTTCTCAATGCTTCCTCCAAAACCCTCCAGTCTTTCGGACATGCAGTATAGACTCATTGGACAGTCACTTTATTGGATCCAAACCCTTGGTATATTACCATCACTAGACTTATTTACTTGGGTCACAACAATATACTACTGTAAGTTAGTGTCACATCCTAAAAACCTTTGACAAATGGAAAAAATGTCAACATTTATTATTTGGGACTTGGGGAAGTCAACAAAAGACTAAAAAGTGGACTTTGTTCTTCAAAACATCAACTATAATACTACAGGATTAATAATCACTTGTTTGGCATTGTAACCATTAGTATCAGGCTTCCAGAAATTTCTAGTATTGACTTAACCATCTATCTATTCACAAGGGAGTGTAGAGATTCCATCTAGGATCAGGTAACTGATTGTTTATTTTTCACATCGGGTTCTTCAATATTTGACAGTTGGTGGCCCTGGTACAGATTTGGCACTAGTTGTAAAAATCATGTTGGTAAAAACTTGTGAAGTATACAACAAGAAAGAAAAGTAACATAAGAGTGAGGCTGCAACCTTTATGATCAGTTTTACTTTTGATCAGTCCTTGGCTACTTGTGGTGGTACTTTTGTGGCCTGCACTGGTACTTGCGGTTTTGTTCGTGTACTTGGTTTGGGTACTCATGGTTTTAGACATAGTAACTATAGTACTTTTAGGGACTATGGATTGAGTAGATTGGGAAACACCACTTGTTCCATTATTGGTGGCACTTCTCATTGTGCTGGAGAAACTGGATTTGGTGGAACTTGAGGCAATGTGTGTAGTGGTGGTGTTATCCTTCGATGTAGTCGTGATTTGTGAAATAGTAAAAGCAGTGGTTTTAGTAGTCATCAAAGAGGTGATAGGAAAGTTACTTTTAGAGGTAGTAATTACTTTGCTATTAGAAACTCTGGGTTGAGTTGTCACAGAAACAACACTTGTTCTGTTGGTGGTGGCACTACTCATGGTGCTCAGGAAGCTGGATTTGGTGAAGCTGGAGACAATGTTTGTAGGAGTAGTGATAGCCTTGGCTATACTTGTAACTGCAGTGGTTTTGGACACATCAGCTGTAGCCGTGCCTTGGGTGTTACTCTTGGTTGCCCTTGGAGTAGGATTGGTGATCTTTATTGATGTGATATCAAGACCACCCCTGGATGAAACATTAAGACCATTGCTTGTCTCATGATTGTAGATCCCAGTGATGTAAAAAATGCTACTTGTAATTGTGTCAGCATCTACGTTAGCACCAGCATCAGTTCCTGAAATGTATTTGCTTATAGACTCAGTCAAGGTGAATGCAGCTATTTCCAAAGTTGGGCTTTTAGTAGTGCCAAGAGTATCAGCTGTTTCGGGAATGCTGCCTTTAGTAGACTCAAGCATATTGTTGGTAGTCATGTCAGGTGCACCGCCCATAGTGAAGACACGCATGCTACTACTAGTAGTAGTAGTAGTAGTAATATTAATGTTACTGGTAGTAGAGTTAGGACTGTTATGATCCCAGTGGCTGGGGATCACAGGAAATACCAGCTAAGTTACTAAGCAAAGAACAAGCTCTAGGGAGGTGGTAACTGGACTGACCGCAAATCTGATCCTATCCAAACACACTAAAGGTAGCCGGTGAACGTGCCTAAAATCCTGGACGTCTCGACGCAGCCTGAGAAACTGACTACCCCTAAAGAGAAAGCAAGACCTCACTTGCCTCAAGAGAAATAACCTCAAAGATATAGGAAGCCCCCAACAAATAATAACGGTGAGGTAAGGAGAAAAGACACACGTAGGAATGAAAACTGTCATGGTTCCCAATGGCAAGGGAACGTCAGAGAACATAAATAACAGAACAGCTCTTGGGTGATGGAATCTCGAGCTGACCGTGAGCTAAACCTACCACACAACTAACAGTGGCCGGGTGACGTACCTACGTTTTATCCCTAGACACCTAGCGCCAGCCGGAGGACTAACTAACCCTAATAGAGGAAAAGACAGACCTGGCTTACCTCTAGGGAAATTCCCCCAAAAAGGAGACAGAAGCCCCCCACATATATTGACGGTGAGTTCAGAGGAAAAGACATACGCAGTATGAAGGTAGGTTCAGCAAAGCGAGGTCCGCTTACTAGATAGCAAGAAGATACAATAGGGAACTTCACGGTCAGCTGAAAACCCTATTAAAATACCATCCCGAAATTACTTTAAGACTCATGTGTCAACTCATGACACCGGAGTGGCAATATCGGCCCACAAGAGCTTCCAGCTACAGAAAAATAACATAACTGTGAACTGGAACAAAAATGCAAAACAGACTTAGGACTAAGAGTCCAACTTAGCTGATAGTAGTCTAGAAGCAGGAACATGCAACAGAAAGGCTCTGGTTACATTGATGGCCGGCACTAGAATAACTGAGCAGCAAGGCTAAATAGGATACACCCATATCCTGATGGAAACAGGTGAACAGAGAAAGTGAAGCACACAAGTCCAGTACCACCAGTGACCACCGGGGGAGCCCAAAAACCAAATTCACAACAGAAAACAGATTCAGCAAATGAGGCCCGCTAATACTAGATAGCAGAAAACAGATAGAGAACTGTGCGGTCAGCAAAAAACCCTACCAAAATATCCATGCTGAGAATTCAAGACCCCCACACCAACTAACGGTGTGGGGGGGAGAAACTCAGCCCCCTAGAGCTACCAGCAAGCTGGGAAATCACATATTAGCAAGCTGGACAAGAAACATATTGAACACAGATGATCAAAAAATGAACAAAACGGAAACTTAGCTTCTCTTGAAGAGACTGGTAGCAAGGTAGTCAGAAGGAATCAGAATAGCACTGAATACATTGACAGCAGGCATGGACTGAGAGTCCAAGTGAGCTTAAATAGAAAACCAGCCCACAGATAACGAGACAGCTGATGCCAGTCAAAACCTGCAGAAAGACTGCACTCACACAGTACCACTTGTGACCACAAGAGGGAGCCCAGAAATAGAGTTACCCCCCCCTTGAGGAGGGGTCACCGAACCCTCATCAAGACCCCCAGGGTGATCAGGATGAGCCGCATGGAAGGCACGAACCAAATCAGCCGCATGAACATCAGAGGCGACAACCCAGGAATTATCCTCCTGACCATAGCCATTCCACTTAACCAAATACTGAAGCCTCCGTCTGGAAATACGAGAATCCAAGATCTTCTCCACCACATACTCCAATTCACCCTCAACCAGCACCGGAGCAGGAGGCTCAACAGAAGGAACCACAGGCACCACATACCTCCGCAACAAAGACCTATGGAACACATTATGAATGGCAAACGATGCTGGGAGGTCCAAACGAAAAGACACCGGGTTAAGGATTTCCAAAATCTTATAAGGACCGATGAAGCGAGGCTTGAATTTAAGAGAGGAAACCTTCATAGGAACATACCGAGAAGACAGCCATACCAAATCCCCAACACGAAGTCGGGGACCAACACCGCGACGGCGGTTGGCAAAGCGCTGAGCCTTCTCCTGTGACAACTTCAAATTGTCCACCACATGGTTCCAAATCTGCTGCAACCTATCCACCACAGAATCCACCCCAGGACAGTCAGAAGGCTCAACCTGACCCGAGGAAAAACAAGGATGAAAACCAGAATTGCAGAAAAAAGGCGAAACCAAAGTAGCAGAACTAGCCCGATTATTAAGGGCAAACTCGGCCAATGGCAAAAAAGTCACCCAATCATCCTGATCAGCAGAAACAAAACATCTTAAATAAGTTTCCAACGTCTGATTAGTTCGCTCGGTTTGGCCATTCGTCTGAGGATGGAAGGCCGACGAAAAAGACAAATCAATGTGCAGCGCCCCAGAGTCCTGGTCGTTGCAGTACTGTGGCTCCGCCACTATGGGGAGCCATGGTGCGTCCGATGGCACTGAAGGAGTTCATCTGATCAGGTATCACAGACACCAATACATTTCACAGCTGGGCCTCCGGGGGGAGCTAAGGGTTCTATTCATTAGGCCACTCCCCACCATAGTGGGTAAACTGGGGGTCAGGCAGGAAGTTAGAGGAGAAAGCTGACTGGATTGGACGAAGCAACACCTGGTGGCAGAGGGTGTTGTGGAGGAAGAGACAGTAGGGTCTCTGTCAGGGGTGGGATCCTGACAGAGGCTTGGCATTGAAAAGAACGTAACGGGTCCGCGCCAGCTCTGGGAAGCGGCGGGACCCAAGAAAGGACTAGAAGCGAGATAGATTGTGCTGAGTGAGAAACGAGATCAAGCGATAGGAGAATACCAGTAGGGGTCGTGCTGTAAGACCGGAGCAACATCCTACTGAGGCGCACTACCGGTGGCCGGAACGCCGAGGGAGTATTATAACAACTAGCTTCAAGCAATACTCTAAACAGCGGCAGGACAGTCAGTCTCAGGCGGGCTGTCTCACCTAAATCACCTATGAAGTCTTGGGAGGCAATTGCGGGAGAGGGGCGACTCTAGGGTCCCGGAAGAACTCCAGGCCTACCCGACAAACGGGTGCCGTTCTAACTGTAACATCAGGAAGGGACGGAAGATTAGAAGAACATCATTTAATCGAGTTGTGAGGGAACTTAAGAAACAGACACAACGGTTGTGGGGTACTTTCCGTAAGCACAGCAGGGAAGGACTACAACACATAGCGCTAAGAAGGGAGGCACCGATTTCCACCTGTGACGTGAACTCTGGAGGTGCCATTGGACCGACCGGACTTGCGCAGCCTGGTGAACCGTATTCTGGACTGAGGATTCAGAGATCTCCAGTAAAAAGGTAAAGAGACTGCAACCTGGTGTCCTTGTTATTTACCGCGACCTGCACCCCACAACTGCACCACCAACATCCACACCGATCATTCACTGTGCGCCCCACGGCAGGGTCACGGACCGGGGCCTAGCCGCCGTGACAACCCCAGAAGCAGAGACTCAGAGGCCCGGTACCGGGTACCCCTCGGCCCTGCGGCGGTGGGGGCGCTCTAACTTGGCGTCACGAACAGGATCTACTTAAGCCTGAAGAATCGGGTCATGTGTGCCTTGGAACTGTGATTTATTGTGCTTGGACTGTGACTTATTGCAAAGACTGTGTATGGCCACTTGCCGCCAGAAGTTCCCGCCAAAACCGCCGCCATTACAGCGCTAAGGAGAGCGCAGGAGAAGAAGAAGGGCGTGGAAGTGGGCGTGAACAAGCTGAAGAGCGCGAAAGACAATGGCCGCCCAGTCTAAATATCTCGGCCCCTTGAGGACGTGTCCGTCAGCAGCCGAGATCCGCCTCCTGATCCTCAATGGTGGGCAGAGACAGAGAAAACGAGACCGCCCACGAAGGAGAGAGCGGGAAAAGGACCAGGAAGAAGGAGTGAGCGACATGGAGGACGCCATGGCGAGCCGCCCGGAGCCGGAGCGTGGGGTCGGAGCAGAGGACTCCCCCAGCCACCCAGAGGGGCACCGCAACCAGGCCTCCACCGCTGATGCTGAATTCCTGCAGGCCGGAGTGGACGAGCTCAGCGACCGACCCCGGCGGGCGCAGCTGAGCACTGAGGCCGGGTGGAAGAAGGCCATCATCAGGAGCCTCACCAGACATCTGTCGGCAGCCTCATCTGGTCCGGAGCAGGAAAGAAGTTCCAGCGCTCCGAAGCCAGAAGGCAAGGCCCTGCCGGAAAACGAGATGCTGCAAACGGAGATGACAACGCCGCAGCGCAAGGCCCTGCAGCCAGCATTCCAGACCCCCGCGGAGGCAGAGCAGACCGGCACCGGAGGGACCGCATCTGAGGCAGGTATGAAGGACGACCCTGCCCTGATGACTGACACCACTCCCGCGACTGCTAGTGCCACAGCTGCTGACTCCGTTCCAGTGACTGATCTTGCAGCAGCCGCTACCTCTGCTGCAGCAAATGCCCCTACTCAAGCTGCGCAGACCTCCATCTCTGTGTATGACCTAACCGTACATGAAAGACGGATTAACGGCGTTTGTCCAGCACTGGGTGCAACCCTGGACTTCACCCTTCCCGGGCCAAGAGGGATTAAGTGCCAGGTGCAGCCCTGGAAGCCGTCCAACTAAACCTCGGAAACCTGAAACTGTACATAGTTAACTGTTTGTTTCCCTGCTTTTTGCTACTTTAAACCCGACCTGGGTTATTCTTAAAGGGATCCCTTTGTTTACCCGGGATCCCTTCTTCTGCTTTTTGTTTTGTTTCCTGTTTATTCATCACTGAAAGAACTGCTGGATCATGAACAGTGCATGATACAAACTTCTTGTACATAGTTCACACCTTCTTAAGGGTGTTTCCTACTGGTTTTACTTAGAAAGAGACTCTTTGCGAAGATACCGCACTGGAACCTTTGCTGAGTATGGACTGGTAGCTTGAGAAAATATGCTACCTCACAGAGACTTGGTCCTCTCTTAAAGGGGATGTTCATTTGCCGCATTTCGATAGAAATATTGCTTAAGACAAGTAGCAATAATGTTGATGAGAGAAAAGTGATGATAATGTTATACGAGAAAGTTATATGTGTTTAATTAGTTAAATGTGAAGAAATACTGATGATGTGCTCTGAGAAGTAAAAAGGTGAAAGGTAGAAGAAGGATGCAGTGGACCCGTAGGGATAGACGTGGAGTCCAGCATGCATGATAGAAAGAAAGATAATGAGAAGGCTTAATGTTCAGAAGAAAATGCTTGATAATGTTGATAGATAGTTAGGATAGAAGGTAAACCCTGAGTCCTCATAGGAGTCATGTAGAGATGGCTCAGTGCTCTTAAACTGAAAGTAATGTTATGTTCTATACTGTGTATAGTAGTTGAAAAGGCAGTAGGCCCTGGCTGAACGGGGCGGTCCTGTAACAGAAAGGAGAGGCAGTAGGTCTGGTGCCGATAGGACAGGCGGTCCTGCAGATCTAAAGAAGGAGAATGAAAAAGTTAAAATACCTTATAATGTGATTATAGGAAGGTCTTTAGTGGACTAAGAGTGTATGTCCTTAAAGGCAAGGTTAAATTATTGTTCAACAATTTTTGCACTTAGTAGAATACCCGGTTGGGTAAGGAAAGTTAATTATAGCCTGTTGCTATGATATTTAACCATGTTTTGTAACGTTCAAGTGTCCTCACCTCCCATAAAGGGAAGCTTGTTCAAGTATACTTATTGTTATTGCACTCAACAAAATTGTATGTCTTTTTGCTAACTTGTATTGTTGTTTTCTTCCCAGTCCCGGAGTACTGTGGGGGGGAGTGCAGCGCCCCAGAGTCCTGGTCGTTGCAGTACTGTGGCTCCGCCACTATGGGGAGCCATGGTGCGTCCGATGGCACTGAAGGAGTTCATCTGATCAGGTATCACAGACACCAATACATTTCACAGCTGGGCCTCCGGGGGGAGCTAAGGGTTCTATTCATTAGGCCACTCCCCACCATAGTGGGTAAACTGGGGGTCAGGCAGGAAGTTAGAGGAGAAAGCTGACTGGATTGGACGAAGCAACACCTGGTGGCAGAGGGTGTTGTGGAGGAAGAGACAGTAGGGTCTCTGTCAGGGGTGGGATCCTGACAGAGGCTTGGCATTGAAAAGAACGTAACGGGTCCGCGCCAGCTCCGGGAAGCGGCGGGACCCAAGAAAGGACTAGAAGCGAGATAGATTGTGCTGAGTGAGAAACGAGATCAAGCGATAGGAGAATACCAGTAGGGGTCGTGCTGTAAGACCGGAGCAACATCCTACTGAGGCGCACTACCGGTGGCCGGAACGCCGAGGGAGTATTATAACAACTAGCTTCAAGCAATACTCTAAACAGCGGCAGGACAGTCAGTCTCAGGCGGGCTGTCTCACCTAAATCACCTATGAAGTCTTGGGAGGCAATTGCGGGAGAGGGGCGACTCTAGGGTCCCGGAAGAACTCCAGGCCTACCCGACAAACGGGTGCCGTTCTAACTGTAACATCAGGAAGGGACGGAAGATTAGAAGAACATCATTTAATCGAGTTGTGAGGGAACTTAAGAAACAGACACAACGGTTGTGGGGTACTTTCCGTAAGCACAGCAGGGAAGGACTACAACACATAGCGCTAAGAAGGAAGGCACCGATTTCCACCTGTGAAGTGAACTCTGGAGGTGCCATTGGACCGACCGGACTTGCGCAGCCTGGTGAACCGTATTCTGGACTGAGGATTCAGAGATCTCCAGTAAAAAGGTAAAGAGACTGCAACCTGGTGTCCTCGTTATTTACCGCGACCTGCACCCCACAACTGCACCACCAACATCCACACCGATCATTCACTGTGCGCCCCACGGCAGGGTCACGGACCGGGGCCTAGCCGCCGTGACAACCCCAGAAGCAGAGACTCAGAGGCCCGGTACCGGGTACCCCTCGGCCCTGCGGCGGTGGGGGCGCTCTAAATGCCCATCTTAGCACAAAAAATCCGCCAAAATCTGGACACAAACTGGGATCCTCTGTCAGACACAATATTTTCAGGGATGCCGTGCAAGCGAACCACATTCTGAAAAAATAAAGGAACCAAATCGGAGGAGGAAGGCAACTTAGGCAAGGGCACCAAATGGACCATTTTGGAAAAACGATCACACACCACCCAGATGACAGACATTCTCTGAGATACTGGAAGATCTGAAATAAAATCCATGGAAATGTGCGTCCAAGGCCTCTTCGGGACAGGCAAAGGCAAAAGCAAACCGCTGGCACGAGAACAGCAAGGCTTAGCCCGAGCACAAATCCCACAGGACTGCACAAAGGAACGCATATCCCGCGACAAGGAAGGCCACCAGAAGGACCTAGCCACCAAATCTCTGGTACCAAAAATCCCAGGATGACCTGCCAACACCGAAGAATGAACCTCGGAAATAACTCTGCTGGTCCATCTATCTGGGACAAACAGTCTCTCTGGTGGGCAACGGTCAGGTCTATCAGCCTGAAATTTCTGCAGCACTCGTCGCAAATCTGGGGAAATGGCAGACAAAATCACTCCCTCTTTGAGGATACCAGCCGGCTCTAAAACTCCCGGAGAGTCAGGCACAAAACTCCTAGAAAGGGCATCAGCCTTCACGTTCTTCGAACCAGGCAGGTACGAGACCACAAAATCAAAACGGGAGAAAAACAACGACCAACGAGCCTGTCTAGGATTCAGACGCTTGGCAGACTCGAGATAAATCAGATTTTTGTGATCAGTCAAGACCACCACACGATGCCTAGCTCCCTCGAGCCAATGTTGCCACTCCTCAAATGCCCACTTCATAGCCAACAACTCCCGATTACCAACATCATAATTCCGCTCGGCAGGCGAAAACTTTCTTGAAAAGAAGGCACAAGGCTTCATCACAGAGCCATCAGAGCTTCTCTGCGACAAAACAGCCCCTGCTCCAATCTCAGAAGCATCCACCTCGACCTGGAAAGGAAGAGAGATATCAGGCTGACATAAGACTGGAGCTGAAGAAAACCGGCGCTTCAGCTCCCGAAAGGCTTCCACTGCTGCAGGAGACCAATTAGTCACATCAGAACCTTTCTTGGTCAAATCCGTAAAGGGCTTAACCACGCCAGAAAAATTAGCGATGAAGTGACGGTAAAAATTAGCAAAACCCAAGAACTTCTGAAGACTCTTAACAGATGTAGGCTGAGTCCAGTCATGAATAGCCTGGACCTTGACTGGGTCCATCTCAATAGTAGAAGGAGAAAAAATAAAACCCAAAAAGGAAACCTTCTGTACTCCGAAGAGACATTTTGAGCCCTTTACAAATAAAGCATTAGCACGCAGGACCTGAAACACCATCCTGACCTGCTTCACATGGGACTCCCAATCATCAGAAAAGACCAAAATGTCATCCAGATACACAATCATAAATTTATCCAGATATTCTCGGAAAATGTCATGCATAAAGGACTGAAACACAGAAGGAGCATTAGAGAGTCCAAAAGGCATCACCAAGTACTCAAAATGGCCTTTGGGCGTATTAAATGCTGTTTTCCATTCGTCCCCCTGCTTGATACGCACAAGGTTATACGCACCACGAAGATCTATCTTGGTGAACCAACTGGATCCCTTAATCCGAGCAAACAGATCAGACAATAATGGCAAAGGATACTGAAATTTGACCGTGATTTTATTTAGAAGACGATAATCTATACAAGGTCTCAGAGAACCATCCTTCTTGGCCACAAAAAAAAATCCTGCACCAAGAGGGGAGGAGGATGGGCGAATATGTCCCTTCGCCAAAGACTCCTTTATATAACTCCGCATTGCGGCATGTTCTGGTATAGACAAATTAAAAAGTCATCCCTTAGGGAACTTACTGCCAGGAATCAAATTTATAGCACAATCACAATCCCTATGAGGAGGCAGGGCACCGGATCTGGGCTCATCAAATACATCCTGGTAGTCCGACAAAAACTCAGGGACCTCAGAAGGAGTGGAAGAAGCAATTGACACCAAAGGGACATCGCCATGAATCCCCTGACAACCCCAACTTGACACAGACATAGCTTTCCAATCCAGAACTGGATTATGGGCCTGCAGCCATGGCAGACCCAACACGACAACATCATGCAAATTATGCAGCACAAGAAAGCGAATCACCTCCTGATGTACAGGAGTCATGCACATGGTCACTTGAGTCCAATACTGAGGCTTATTCTCAGCCAATGGCGTAGCATCTATTCCCCTCAGTGGAATAGGAAATTCCAAAGGCTCCAGAACAAAACCACAGCGCTTGGAAAACGACAAATCCATAAGACTCAGGGCAGCACCTGAATCCACAAAAGCCATAACCGAGTAGGATGACAAAGAACAGATTAAAGTAACAGACAAAATGAACTTAGGCTGTATGGTACCAATGGTGACAGGTTTAGCGATTTTTTTTAAGCGCTTAGAGCATGCTGAGATAACATGAGTAGAATCACCACAGTAAAAGCACAACCCATTTAGACGTCTATGATTTTGTCGCTCAATTCTAGTCAGAATTCTGTCACATTGCATTGACTCAGGTCTCTGTTCAGAGAACACCGCCAGAGGATGCGCAGATTTGCGCTCCCGCAAACGCCGATCAATCTGAATGGCCAAAGCCATTGAATCACTCAGACTTGCAGGCGTGGGGAACCCCACCATAACATTCTTAATGGCTTCAGAAAGACCCTCTCTGAAATTTGCAGCCAGGGCACACTCATTCCATTGAGTAAGCACTGACCATTTCCAAAATTTTTGACAGTACACCTCAGCTTCATGCTGACCTTGAGAGATAGCCAGCAAAGCCTTTTCTGCCTGGTTCTCAAGATTAGGTTCCTCATAAAGCAGTCCAAGCGCCAGAAAAAAACGCATCCACATTCAGCAATGCAGGATCTCCTGGCGCCAGAGAGAAAGCCCAATCTTGAGGGTCGCCGCGTAACAAGGAGATAACAATTTTAACTTGCTGAGTGGAATCACCAGAGTAACGAGGTCTCAAAGCTAGAAACAATTTACAATTATTCCTAAAATTCAGAAACCTAGATCTATCTCCAGAAAACAACTCAGGAATAGGTATCTTTGGCTCAGACATAGGGCTATGAACAACAAAATCCTGAATATTTTGCACCCTTGCAGCAAGATGATCCACACTAGAAGTCAGACTCTGAATATCCATGTCTGCAGCTGAGCTCAAAACCACCCAGAGATTAAGGGGATGAGAGAAGCTGGACAGACTGCAGCAAAGGAGGGAAAAAAAAAAAAAAAATTGTACTCAGGACTTCTTTTATCCCACTTCATGCGATGCATTAAACACTTTTTTGGCCTGCTGTACTGTTATGATCCCAGTGGCTGGGGATCACAGGAAATACCAGCTAAGTTACTAAGCAAAGAACAAGCTCTAGGGAGGTGGTAACTGGACTGACCGCAAATCTGATCCTATCCAAACACACTAAAGGTAGCCGGTGAACGTGCCTAAAATCCTGGACGTCTCGACGCAGCCTGAGAAACTGACTACCCCTAAAGAGAAAGCAAGACCTCACTTGCCTCAAGAGAAATAACCCCAAAGATATAGGAAGCCCCCAACAAATAATAACGGTGAGGTAAGGAGAAAAGACACACGTAGGAATGAAAACAGATTCAACAAATGAGGCCCGCTAATACTAGATAGCAGAAAACAGATAGAGAACTGTGCGGTCAGCAAAAAACCCTACCAAAATATCCACGCTGAGAATTCAAGACCCCCACACCAACTAACGGTGTGGGGGGGAGAAACTCAGCCCCCTAGAGCTACCAGCAAGCTGGGAAATCACATATTAGCAAGCTGGACAAGAAACATATTGAACACAGATGATCAAAAAATGAACAAAACGGAAACTTAGCTTCTCTTGAAGAGACTGGTAGCAAGGTAGTCAGAAGGAATCAGAATAGCACTGAATACATTGACAGCAGGCATGGACTGAGAGTCCAAGTGAGCTTAAATAGAAAACCAGCCCACAGATAACGAGACAGCTGATGCCAGTCACAACCTGCAGAAAGACAGCACTCACACAGTACCACTTGTGACCACAAGAGGGAGCCCAGAAATAGAGTTACCCCCCCTTGAGGAGGGGTCACCGAACCCTCATCAAGACCCCCAGGGCGATCAGGATGAGCCGCATGGAAGGCACGAACCAAATCGGCCGCATGAACATCAGAGGCGACAACCCAGGAATTATCCTCCTGACCATAGCCCTTCCACTTAACCAAATACTGAAGCCTCCGTCTGGAAATACGAGAATCCAAGATCTTCTCCACCACGTACTCCAATTCGCCCTCAACCAGCACCGGAGCAGGAGGCTCAACAGAAGGAACCACAGGCACCACATACCTCTGCAACAAAGACCTATGGAACACATTATGAATGGCAAACGATGCTGGGAGGTCCAAACGAAAAGACACCGGGTTAAGGATTTCCAAAATCTTATAAGGACCGATGAAGCGAGGCTTGAATTTAGGAGAGGAAACCTTCATAGGAACATACCGAGAAGACAGCCATACCAAATCCCCAACACGAAGTCGGGGACTATTGCTGGTAGTCATGTCAGGTGCACCGCCCACAATGGAGCTATCCATGCTACTACTAGTAGTAATATTAATGCTACTGGTAGTAGATTCTGGAACAATGCTGACAGTCAAGTCATGTGCACCACTCATAGTTGAGGCATGTATGCTACTACTAGTAGTAGTACTAATATTAATGCTACTGGTAGTAGATTCAGGAACATTGCCGGTAGTCATGTAAGGTGCACTGCCCATAGTGTAAGCGTGCATGCTACTAGTAGTAGTGGTAGTAATAATATTAATGCTACTAGTAGTAGACTCAGGAACATTTCTTGTCTCAGTGTCATGATGCCTGCAAGAGAGACATTGTTTGAGGTCAGGTCAATAGTTCTGCTTATATTGGAACCCATTGCTGTAGAAGGACTACTATCGCCTGTATATTTTACAACTATAGAGGAGGAAGCACTGGTTGTGATAATATTCGAGCTTTTGTTTGTAGAGGATTCATCGATACTACTTGTAGTAGTGTGAGTATTGTTGCTTGAGTCTGCAAGAACATTGCTTGAGGTCGGGTCGGTAGGTCTGCTTGAAGTGGTGTCAAGTGTGCTACCTACTGTAGTGGAAGGATTACTACTACCGACAGATACAGCAACACTGCCTATAATTGAGGCCACAAGATTGCTGATAGAATTAGGGGCACTGGTTGTGGTTGCGGCCATGTCTGAGGGTTGGGTGGAAGTGGTTACATTAATGCTAACTATGTTGTCTTTTATATACTGAAGATTATCGCTTACGGTCAGGCCATGAATACTATTCGTAGTGTCACTAATTGCACCATTTATAGTAGTGACAGCATTACTACTGGTGGCAGGTGCAGGAGGAATTTCTGTAATACTGGCACCAGTGCTTCCCATAATAGTAACTGGATCGATGCATGTAACAGTTGGAGGGATGTTGCTTGTAGTCAGGTCAGGCTTGGGAGTACCGGTTGTACTGATGCTATACGAGCTGCTTATAGTAGTGGTGGGAAGGATGCTCGTAGTAGATTTTGGAGTGGTTCCAAGGATTGGGCCTAGAGTTGTGGTAGTGTTTGCAGCAGTGAAATGTAGAGTAGTAGGAACACTCTTTGTGATTGTGCTGGGGGAGCCGATCCTTGTGCTACTAAGGGTGTAGATGTTGGTGGCACTTGGGACACTCCTTGTATATACGATGGTTGTTCCAGATCCACCTTTCATAGCTGTGATTGTACGCTGAGTACTGCCATCAATGGGAGTTTTGCTTAGAGTATCCTTTATAATATCCTTAGTAACACATGTTAGGTTCACCTCCACATATTGGGCAAGGTGGCTCACAATACTGCCATACGAGCACGACCCTTCCGTTCCGCAGCCTTGAAGGGTTTCTGTCAAGCTGGTAGTACCTGAAAATATATTAGCCATTTTTAATACTTTAATTCTCTATTGTTTTTTTCCTCCTATCTTCCAAGAGCTATAACATTTTATTAATTTTTCTATTGACATAGTGGGGTGAAAAAACAGCAATTTGATCGTAGTTTTTTTTCTTAATTTGTTTTTACAACATTCGCTTTTTGGTACAAAAAAATTACTTTTTTGGGGATGAAAAAACAAACAAAATTCTGTAGGCTTCTTTTAATTTTCTACTTAAAAAAATAAAAAACTAGAAAAATAAATACATTGGAATTAATAGCCATATTCTGAAAACTATATACAGTATATAGTATAACATGGTATGAAGTCAGTATGACTTTCTGCTCTCATTTTACACCATTTACTTAGTAGGTGAAGTGACCAAAGAACATCAATTTTGAAATTTTAATTCTGTTTTTCACACTTCAGAGTATGTGATTAATATTTTATTAGTTCAATTATGCACATGAAGATACTCATTTGTTATTTTTTTTAGATTTGGGGAAAGGAAAAGGTTTGAACTTTTATATACATCTTTTAAAATAATTTTAAAAAATATTATCTTCCATTTTTATTTAGTACTCCTAGATGTTTTGAACCTGAGATTCCTTGACTGTAGTATTGCAGTCTGTGGAGTAAATACTAATCTCTTAAGAAGCCAATAATCAGGCTTGGGGCCTTCATAGCTGAACCAACATGGCAGACAGGAGACTATCAGTAAGCTTCTGTTGACATGACAATGCCATTGGCACCCTGTGATTGCTGATGGGCAACATAAAGGATGACTCCCCATTTCTAACCTCTTAAGACCCACGATTGACAGCATCATCTAAAAGGTTAAACTGTAGTGATCGGAGCTAGCTGAAACCTGAATGTCTACTTAATCAAGTGTGTTTTCCTGTTGCCTGTACCCCAAAATCCTGAGTATGAAACCCATGATCTTTGGAAACCTTCTTGTGAAAACCACTCTCATATATGGTTGGCATGAAGCATAAAAAGCTCCAAGAAGACATATAACTACTCAACCATCTGAGTATTTTGACGTTCCATGAAGTTATATACATTGATAAAGTAATGAAGGGTCTTACCATTTTTCGCCATTGAGTATTTGATACACCTGTTCTGGCTTTCCATGCAATACATGGTATCAACAGCGAGACAAGGATCTACATTTTTTCCATAGCATGATTTGCAAGTGAGGTTTCCCTGTACTTTACTCACTGCGGAAACTTAAAAGTGATAAAATAAATCTTTTGGTAGCACTATGCCAGACATTATTTAGGATAAAACACAAAAAATACTAATTTGTCTTACCAATGGCTGGTGGTGGGTTGCATCCATTTGTGTTACAACATGACGTGTTGATGGCGATATTTCTTGTGAGGTCACTAGTAACAATGACTCGACCACATTCACTTGACGACCCACATCTTCTTATCTGTTCTGTGGATATTACGGCTCCTGAAACTACAAAAGAAACAACTCTACTGTTATGATGTCCAGCTTTGGTATAGTCTACTGCTGGGCTTTTGGAGGTCCAACATCTTCTGTATCATTGATGGAAACATTTCCCTTTTCCATTATGCCCCTGAAACTACAAAAGGTCAACTCTACTGCCATGGTGTCCAGCTTTGGCATGATCTATTGTTGGGTTGTTGGAGCTCCATCATCTTCGATACAATTGGTAGAAACATTTCCTTTTTCCAACATGCCCCTGAAAGTACAAAAGAAGGGTCAACTCTTTTGCCATGATGGCCAACTTTGGAATGGTCTACTGCTGGGTTGTTGGTGCTCAATGTCTTCTATACCATTGGTGCAAACTTTTACTTTTTCCATCATCTGTGGTCACAGACCAATAAAGATGTTATTTCTAATGAGAATTGTTCTGGTTGGATTGAGGACATTAAGGTCATAGCAAACCATTAGAAATTTCAAATATGTTCTTGGGGTCCATTTTTATTACATACGGTACAGATGATGTTCATGATGAGGTGGCTGAACTCTACTTGATCCAAATATGTAATGTTTGATATGTTTTATGTAGAGATTTAGCAGACGTCTTCAAATTATTCTTCATCTTGTATCACGTCGCCGGTAGAATGAGAGTGTTCTCTATTAACACATATATTTTTACAATGGAGGTCATAATTTTGTGTAAAAATATTCAGTCAAGATGTTTCAAGGCAATGACGATCATGTTCTTAGGCTAGAAATGTCGCAAAAAAAGTTGTCACTTGCCTTACCCGCTTTAATAGATTATTTTCCACACTGCTCAGCTGGAGGTGACCACAAACATGACTATGAGAAAATGGAAGCTATGCTCTTAGGCTTGAGAGAAATTCAGAATAGAAGAAAGACGAACACTAAAGATGACCAAATCGGCTAATACAAAATCAAATTAATTACAAATTTCCCCAAAAAATTTGGATTAGCCAATTTTTTTTCAAAATGTACTAGATTATGAGGGATTTAGCAAAAACTTTTACTTCTCTCTCCTCGGAATTCCCTGTCCATCTCCCGCCGTTGCCGTGCCTCTGATCAGCTTCTCTGTCTTTTATTTTCCATTTTCTATCTTATTTTTTTGTGGTTTCTGGCACTGCCATTCTTCACTTAGCCCCATGCCGTCATGTTAATCTGAGTGTTGTGCCTATCTAACCCTATTGATTCCTAGTGAAGAACGGTGGCTGAAAGCATAAGACAGAAGAGAGAAGACAGAGGAGCTGATTGGAGGATCAACAGCGGTAGAGGTATGGGGAAGGCCGAGGAGCGTGTGAGGGTTTTATTCAATTTGCACCCCAATTTTTTTCAATTTGCACTTAATATATTGAACAATTGTGAGCAAATCTGACAAATTCAAAGTTTAGCAGCATTGTTCATCGCTATGAAACGCCTTTAAAACATATTAACCATGTAACCTATCAATGTCTACTCAAAAAACAAGACGCGCTGGTCATTCTCATAAAAAGCTTTTTAATGTTTTACTTGCAATACCACTCCCATCCACATGGCGTGCTTTAGAGGAAAGATAAGTCCGAAACCATAGAGAATAAATAATTTCTTACTTTTAATGCGAAATACAATAATAAACATGCCATTAAATCGTAAAATTATAGAAAGTGAATTATTCTCTGCCTATATAGAAAAAGAAATAATATTCCTTCTTTATGTGTGGTGGGCAAAGATAATTAGCGAGTGACATCTTCACAGCATAATATTTTTACTGCAGAGTATAAGGCCAAGTTCACACATTCAGTATTTGGTCAGTATTTTACATCAGTATTTGTAAACAAAAACAAGAGTGGGTGAAAAAATGCATAAGTGGTGACGTGTTTCTATTATTCTTTTCCTCTGATTGTTCCATTCCTGATTTTAGATCCCAAATACTGATGTAAAATGTTGACCAAATAATGAACATGTAAGAGTGGCCTATAGGTGATGCGGTTACCATTGGAAACACCACAGGTGCACATGTATTGTATTGTGCATATCACTGTGTGACCTATTTAGCACGTCATGCCCCAGGAAGAAAACACATGAAACGCGCGTCGGGGGTGAGGGACGCAGCTGGCACTTTGTTTCCAATGGCTTATATTTAGCTAATTTTTTTGACCACATATATAGTGGCTACATAGATATAACACTTGTACTATCCTATTGGTTGCATATAACACCTAATAGGCATTGATATACTGTAGGGATCACTTCTTCTTGTTGTATGAAGTGTGACCTTTATGTGTAAGGTTAATTGGACTAATATGTTCACTACCTTCTATACAGAACAACATTGGAGACTTTACATACTTGGGATCAAAGTTTCACTTGTATAAGTGGTTCTGAATGCTGATGAGTTGCTGAAAAACAATGTAAGTGTGCTCAGAGAGAAGGAAGTCGCACCACAGCCAGTCATCTTCACAAACCTATTTGGGGCACCTGTGAAGAAAAATTACAATGATCTAGGGTGAATAAATTATACAGTATTATATTCATATAGTTGGAATAAATATTAAAACTATATTGAGTAAAAAAAGGCCTATTCTGGTTCTCTTATGTAGAAATCCTGTGAGTCCAATTTTCTTCTGTCACTCATAGGGAAAGCCTGTGAGTCTTGTTTCTCCCAGGCACTCATAGAGAAAGCCTGCGAGTCCTGCTTCTTCCACTCACTCATAAAGAAAGCCTGTGAGTCCTGCTCCTCCCATTCACTCATAGAGAAAGCCTGCGAGTCCTGCTTCTTCCTCTCACTCATAAAGAAAGCCTGTGAGTCCTGCTTTTCCAAACCACTCATAGAGAAAGCCTGTGAGTCTTGCTTCTCCCACCAACTCATAGAGAAAGCATGTGAGTCCTGATTCTCCAACACACTCATAAATAAAACCTGTGAGCCTTGCTTTTCTTGCCCACTCATAAAGAAAGCCTTTGAGCCCTGCTTCCTCCACACATTCATAGAGAAAGCCTGTGAGTCATGAACCTCCACCCACTTATAGAAAAAGTCTGTGAGTCCTGCTTTCTTCATCCACTCATAGAGAAGGCATCAGAGTCCTTTCTCCACCTGCTCATCTAAAAAGCCTGTGCTTCCCCCTTTAATAAAAAGAAAGCGTGTGAGTCATTTGTTCTTCTCCCCCTCATCAAGAAACTCTGTGGTTTCTCCTTTATTCACCCTCTCATCAACAAAGCCTGTGATCCTTGCTTCTTGGTCCATTCGTACTGAGAGCTCCGTATTCCTGTTAACGCTTATGTCTGAACTTTGCTTTGGATGAAAGAAAGGGGAAGTCTATGGGATTGGGATGAGGATATTTCCCTCTGCTATATCCATATTATCTTATAGAAAGGGTTTCATAAGGAGTTCATCGATTTCTACAAGCATGCATTGAATAATCACTTGCTGCAACTTTTCATTTACTTACTACTTTCCAGCTCGATATATCTCATGCACACTGTCTCAGCACCAGTGCATTTGATGTTGTACTCCAAGGGGCAGCCTATGGTATTGGATCTGTGGCAGGCAGGACAGATCAGGCCATTCTCTGTTGTGTTCATTATAGGCACTACAAGACATCGGGAGAGCTATCAGACTCGACACATCAAGGTAATGGCTGATTAATCAACCAACCAATGCATAACTGTTACACAACTGTCCCAGATCTGAGCTCTGATCCCTTCACCCTGCTAAACTTTCTTGTGCTTTGCAAGTCATGCTTTGTGCCGTCATGTGATCATATTCCTGGGTCAATGTAAGGTTCACATGTGTCTAGGTATTAAGACTTTAGGGTTCCTGAGTTTCGGCTGCCTGCGGCTTCCAGTTCCTCAGTACTCTGCTACTGGTCTGTGGTCTCCAGGACGTCTCCTATCTGCCTGCAGTTTCCAGTAATTCTACTACCTGTTTCCTGCGTGCAACACCTGTCTGCTGGACCCAGGCCTGTGACCTATGTGCCCTTCCAGACCTTTGCCTTAGAGGATCCACCCAGCCCTGTTTGTAACAATAGCTAGGAAAGTAGATTATACACATGATAATTCACTAAAGGGTAATATTAGGGTGCAGAGGTGGCAAAGACCTCCTAATCCCAAGTACCCAAATAATAAGATAATGTGAGGGTTGTAGTGATCACCAAACTGCATCAGCTTCTTCACTCTTGTCAATTAGGACTTTTCAGAGAGTTGGCAAATGTCCCTAAAGCCATTAACATTGCTTGGAAATAGCTCTTACGGAAGGGTTCTTGTGCATGATATATGGATACTCTGCCCTTGAGATATAGATACTCTGCCCTTTCATGGTCAGAATGGAGGCATGTTGAGGAATTGAACGGGAGTTTAAGGGGTGTCATAGTGACATTATACCTTTTGTAGTAGAGGATTCCTGGTTGGCAATTAAGATCTTTGACTCTTAGTTCCCATCATGGATATCACAAGTATTATATCCATCATTAATTGTATATCTTAAGGATAAGTCATCGATTGTATATTGTGAAAAACCTCATCCAAAAAAACGTGAATGTTCTTAGGCGTTTTAGGGGGGTAGTCTGTGACTAATGCCTATGCAACCCTTAATGCTTCCCCCTCCATCTGTATCTCCAAAAAGCCTGCAGGATTGGGCATGTCCCAGGTTAATCTTTCCCCTCATGTCATACGTAGGCTTTACAAATAATGCAAGACTATAATGGATTTCCAAAATGTACATTGGACTTACAGACAGGGATTGTGGGGGTGCAACTGTTCGAGATACAACAGCTAGTGGACACCCGTGTCTTGAAGTGCAGATCAGTCATTGAACTCTTTTTACTACACATGCTGATTTGTCCACACATCCTTTTAAACATGAGCATGGTGGGGTATCCACTTTCTACAAAGAGGGAGAAAGAGCAAAAATACAGATTAAGATTCATGTATTCAAGCCATACCAAATCTTGTGAATTTTGGAACATAAACTTGTCGAAGGGTGTGACTAAGCTGGGTGGATACCGGGAATCTTTCACTTATTATGCACCTATGAATTCTGCTTTTTGATATTATGTATGATCCGCGTACATTTATGGATGGAACACCTACATTCATAAAGGGTATAAAATATGCAAACACTCCAGAAAACTCATGGAGATTGTTAGACATCAAATACCTGTGTAGTTCTTATTTTCTCACCTGTCGTAAACTGAACCCAATAAACTTCTAATTTGGAGTGATTTCTACTCTACACCACGGGGCCAAATTACTTCACGCCCATAACAATACATGCTTAGCTTTTGACACAGACAAATGTTTACTCATCTTCCAAAGAAGCCTTCATAAATTTAATTATTCAATTTCTTTTAAGGACTCAAACTCAGGACCTGTAGTTTTGGAAGGCAGCAACTCCAATAGTGATCCACTGGTTGCACTGTTATTTAGGACAACATTTTTATGTCTACAGATTATTCTCTTTTTTTATAGCTACATTGTACTGGCACTTAGAGATACTGTATATCTGTATATACCAGGAAATTTAATGTAAAGAAAAGAAAAGATTTTATAAATAATAGTGCAAAAAAAATGATTATATAAGCTGTATTTTTTAATACACTTTTTTTTTCCAGCAAAGAAAGGTAGCCTTGATGTGTCTGATGGGTTCTCGTGAATTGCACAATTTTTGCACTGTTAAGTATAGTCTATATAGACAGGTGATAGCTTGCCAATTGCTGGGGTTCTGACTGCGCTGGAGTGGTGTTCACACTTGCAGTTTTCTTTAATGGTAAGCAAAATATTATCGGATTGACATTTTAGTAGAGTATTATAGCAAGACTCGTACCTGTATATTGCATGGTCCATACAGACATACATACAGTAGCGGACACCGGACATTTCACCTCCACAGCTATACACGAGATGGATGTTTGAGATGTGCATTCGGCGCAGATTAGAGCGGATGCTGGAGGGAATATATTTATTTATTAAGTTGGTGCAATATTAATATCGGTTGGATTCTGGTACCTTGTAGCCACCACTGCTAATGATTTATACAGAGCATGTACAGTGCCGGTCCCCTTCAAATTGCATTATGTAGCACTGCACACACAGGTGATAGATCAGACCCCCTATGATCATGCATTTATCGAAAACCCCCACCAATCACAAGAATCCCCTGTAGAGATGGAGTGGTAGTGAGCATGTGCATCCGCTGCTCTATTCACTGTCATTCATTCACACAGAGGACTTCTGGCTCCCTTGCAGCCGGACTCCTAGGGATCATACACTTATCACTTTTTTCCCTATGGGGACTAACCCTTTAAGTTCTAGAGCAATGTTCTCCAAATCTGTGACTTTCTAGTTTTTGCAAACTGAAACACCTAGCAACTCCTGTTGGATCTACTTGCAGTTATGCTCCCATAACATCTTATGCCCTTGTCATCTCCCGCCTTGACTACTGCAACCTCCTACTCTCTGGCCTCCCCTCTAGCACTCTGGCACCACTTCAATCCATCCTACACTCTGCTGCCCGACTAATCCACCTGTATCCCCGCTATTCCCCAGCCTCTCCCCTATGCCAAGCCCTTCACTGGCTTCCTGTCGCCCAGAGACTCCAGTTGAAAACCTTAACTATGACATACAAAGCCATCCACAACCTGTCTCCTCCATACATCTGTGACATGGTCTCCCGGTACTTACCTACATGCAACCTCCGATCCTCACAAGATCTCCTTCTCTACTCTCCTCTTATCTCTTCTTCCCACAACCGCATCTGTTGTGAAATTGGATTTTGGGCTCCCCCGGTGGCCACTGGTGGAATTGAACTGGTGTGCATCATCCTCTCTGTTCACCTGTTTCCATCAGGATGTGGGAGTCGCTATTTAGCCTTGCTCCTCTGTCACTTCCATGCCGGTCAATCATTGTAATCAGAAGCCTTTCTGTGCATGTTCCTGCTGCTAGACAACTCCCAGCTAAGTTGGACTTAGTCCTTGTTTGTTTTTGCATTTTGTTCCAGTTCACAGCTGTAGTTTCGTTTCTGTGTCTGGAAAGCTCTTGTGATCTGAAATTGCCACTCTGATGTTATGAGTTAATACTAGAGTCTTAAAGTAATTTCAGGATGGTATTTTGATAGGGTTTTCAGCTGACCATGAAAGTGCCCTTTCTGTCTTCCTGCTATCTAGTAAGCGGACCTCAATTTTGCTAAACCCATTTTCATACTACGTTTGTCATTTCATCTAAAATCACCGCCAATATTTGTGGGGGCCTCTGTCTGCCTTTCGGGGAAATTTCTCTAGAGGTGAGCCAGGACTATATTTTCCTCTGCCAGGATTAGTTAGTCCTCCGGCCGGCGCTGGGCGTCTAGGGATAAAACGCAGGCTACGCTACCCGGCTACTGTTAGTTGTGCGGCAGGTTTAGTTCATGGTCAGTTTAGTTTCCATCCTTCCAAGAGCTAGTTCTGATGTTTGCTGGGCTATGTTCTCTTGCCATTGAGAACCATAACAGTTTGACCGGCCTAAAAGGGTTAAATTAATTGACAGAGAAAGGAGAGAAAAGAGAAGTCTGCTGAAGATTTTTTTTTTTTTTCTCAGTTCTGAGTGTGCTTGTAATTGAATCTCTTGCAAGTCTGCCTATATTGCAGCCTTTCTCTCTCTCTCTCCTTCTAATCCTGGAATGGCTCTGTGTTCACCTGTTTAAGATGGATATTCAGAGTTTAGCTGCAGGTTTGAATAATCTCACCACGAAAGTTCAAAACTTACAAGATTTTGTTGTTCATGTTCCTATATCTGAACCTAGAATTCCTTTGCCTGAATTTTTCTCGGGGAATAGATCTTGCTTTCAAAATTTCAAAAATAATTGCAAGTTGTTTTTGTCCCTGAAATCTCGCTCTGCTGGAGATCCTGCTCAGCAGGTCAGGATTGTGATTTCTTTGCTCCGGGGCGACCCTCAGGATTGGGCTTTTGCATTGGCTCCAGGGGATCCTGCGTTGCTCAATGTGGATGCGTTTTTTCTGGCCTTGGGGTTGCTTTATGAGGAACCTCAGTTAGAACTTCAGGCGGAAAAGGCCTTGATGTCCCTATCTCAGGGGCAAGACGAAGCTGAAATATACTGCCAGAAATTCCGTAAATGGGCTGTGCTTACTCAGTGGAATGAGTGCGCCCTGGCGGCGAATTTCAGAGAGGGTCTCTCTGATGCCATTAAGGATGTTATGGTGGGGTTCCCTGTGCCTGCGGGTCTGAATGAGTCCATGACAATGGCTATCCAGATCGATAGGCGTCTGCGGGAGCGCAAACCTGTGCACCATTTGGCGGTGTCTACTGAGAAGACGCCAGAGAATATGCAATGTGATAGAATTCTGTCCAGAAGTGAACGGCAGAATTTTAGACGAAAAAATGGGTTGTGCTTCTATTGCGGTGATTCAACTCATGTTATATCAGCATGCTCTAAGCGTACTAAGAAGCTTGATAAGTCTGTTTCAATTGGCACTTTACAGTCTAAGTTTATTCTATCTGTGACCCTGATTTGTTCTTTATCATCTATTACCGCGGATGCCTATGTCGACTCTGGCGCCGCTTTGAGTCTTATGGATTGGTCCTTTGCCAAACGCTGTGGGTATGATTTGGAGCCTCTTGAAACTCCTATACCCCTGAAGGGGATTGACTCCACCCCATTGGCTAGCAATAAACCACAATACTGGACACAAGTAACTATGCGGATTAATCCGGATCACCAGGAGATTATTCGCTTTCTTGTGCTGTATAACCTACATGATGTGTTGGTGCTTGGATTGCCATGGCTGCAATCTCATAACCCAGTCCTTGAGTGGAAAACCGCATTTAATACGCCCGAGGGCCACTTTGAGTATTTGGTGATGCCTTTTGGTCTTTCAAATGCCCCTTCAGTCTTTCAGTCCTTTATGCATGACATTTTCCGTGATTATTTGGATAAATTTATGATTGTGTATCTGGATGATATTTTGATTTTTTCGGATGACTGGGACTCTCATGTCCAGCAGGTCAGGAGGGTTTTTCAGGTTTTGCGGTCTAATTCCTTGTGTGTGAAGGGTTCTAAGTGCGTTTTTGGGGTTCAAAAGATTTCCTTTTTGGGATATATTTTTTCCCCCTCTTCCATCGAGATGGATCCTGTCAAGGTTCAGGCTATTTGTGATTGGACGCAACCCTCTTCTCTTAAGAGTCTTCAGAAATTTTTGGGCTTTGCTAACTTTTATCGTCGATTTATTGCTGGTTTTTCTGATGTTGTTAAACCATTGACTGATTTGACTAAGAAGGGTGCTGATGTTGCTGATTGGTCCCCTGCTGCTGTGGAGGCCTTTCGGAAGCTTAAGCGCCGCTTTTCTTCCGCCCCTGTGTTGCGTCAGCCTGATGTTGCTCTTCCTTTTCAGGTTGAGGTCGACGCTTCTGAAATCGGAGCTGGGGCGGTTTTGTCGCAGAGAAGTTCCGATTGCTCCGTGATGAGACCTTGTGCTTTTTTCTCGCGTAAATTTTCGCCCGCCGAGCGGAATTATGATGTTGGGAATCGGGAGCTTTTGGCCATGAAGTGGGCTTTTGAGGAGTGGCGTCATTGGCTTGAGGGGGCTAGACATCAGGTGGTGGTATTGACTGACCACAAAAATCTAATTTATCTTGAGTCCGCCAGACGCCTGAATCCTAGACAGGCGCGCTGGTCGTTGTTTTTCTCTCGGTTTAATTTTGTGGTGTCCTACCTGCCGGGTTCTAAGAATGTTAAGGCGGATGCCCTTTCTAGGAGTTTTGAGCCTGACTCCCCTGGTAATTCTGAACCTACAGGTATCCTTAAGGATGGAGTGATATTGTCTGCCGTTTCTCCAGACCTGCGGCGGGCCTTGCAGGAGTTTCAGGCGGATAGACCTGATCGTTGCCCACCTGGTAGACTGTTTGTTCCTGATGATTGGACCAGTAAAGTCATTTCTGAGGTTCATTCTTCTGCGTTGGCAGGTCATCCTGGAATCTTTGGTACCAGGGATTTGGTGGCAAGGTCCTTCTGGTGGCCTTCCCTGTCTCGAGATGTGCGAGGCTTCGTGCAGTCTTGTGACGTTTGTGCTCGGGCCAAGCCTTGTTGTTCTCGGGCTAGTGGATTGTTGTTGCCCTTGCCTATCCCGAAGAGGCCCTGGACGCACATCTCGATGGATTTTATTTTGGATCTTCCTGTTTCTCAGAAGATGTCTGTCATCTGGGTGGTGTGTGATCGTTTCTCTAAGATGGTCCATTTGGTTCCCCTGCCTAAGTTGCCTTCTTCTTCCGAGTTGGTTCCTCCGTTTTTTCAAAATGTGGTCCGTTTGCATGGTATTCCGGAGAATATCGTTTCTGACAGAGGTACCCAATTCGTGTCTAGATTTTGGCGAGCATTCTGTGCTAGGATGGGCATAGATTTGTCTTTCTCGTCTGCTTTCCATCCTCAGACTAATGGCCAGACCGAGCGGACGAATCAGACCTTGGAGACATATTTGAGGTGTTTTGTGTCTGCAGATCAGGATGATTGGGTTGCTTTTTTGCCTTTAGCGGAGTTTGCCCTCAATAATCGGGCCAGTTCTGCCACCTTGGTGTCTCCCTTTTTCTGTAATTCGGGGTTTCATCCTCGATTTTCTTCTGGTCAGGTGGAATCTTCGGATTGTCCTGGAGTGGATGCTGTGGTGGAGAGGTTGCATCAGATTTGGGGGCAGGTAGTGGACAATTTGAAGTTGTCCCAGGAGAAGACTCAGCTTTTTGCCAACCGCCGGCGTCGGGTTGGTCCTCGGCTTTGTGTTGGGGACTTGGTGTGGTTGTCTTCTCGTTTTGTCCCTATGAGGGTTTCTTCTCCCAAGTTTAAGCCTCGGTTCATCGGCCCGTACAAGATATTGGAGATTCTTAACCCTGTGTCCTTCCGTTTGGACCTCCCTGCATCTTTTTCTATTCATAATGTTTTTCATCGGTCATTATTGCGCAGGTATGAGGTACCGGTTGTGCCTTCCGTTGAGCCTCCTGCTCCGGTGTTGGTTGAGGGCGAGTTGGAGTACGTTGTGGAAAAAATCTTGGACTCCCGTGTTTCCAGACGGAAACTCCAGTATCTGGTCAAATGGAAGGGATACGGTCAGGAGGATAATTCTTGGGTGACTGCCTCTGATGTTCATGCCTCCGATTTGGTCCGTGCCTTTCATAGGGCTCATCCTGATCGCCCTGGTGGTTCTGGTGAGGGTTCGGTGCCCCCTCCTTGAGGGGGGGGTACTGTTGTGAAATTGGATTTTGGGCTCCCCCGGTGGCCACTGGTGGAATTGAACTGGTGTGCATCATCCTCTCTGTTCACCTGTTTCCATCAGGATGTGGGAGTCGCTATTTAGCCTTGCTCCTCTGTCACTTCCATGCCGGTCAATCATTGTAATCAGAAGCCTTTCTGTGCATGTTCCTGCTGCTAGACAACTCCCAGCTAAGTTGGACTTAGTCCTTGTTTGTTTTTGCATTTTGTTCCAGTTCACAGCTGTAGTTTCGTTTCTGTGTCTGGAAAGCTCTTGTGATCTGAAATTGCCACTCTGATGTTATGAGTTAATACTAGAGTCTTAAAGTAATTTCAGGATGGTATTTTGATAGGGTTTTCAGCTGACCATGAAAGTGCCCTTTCTGTCTTCCTGCTATCTAGTAAGCGGACCTCAATTTTGCTAAACCCATTTTCATACTACGTTTGTCATTTCATCTAAAATCACCGCCAATATTTGTGGGGGCCTCTGTCTGCCTTTCGGGGAAATTTCTCTAGAGGTGAGCCAGGACTATATTTTCCTCTGCCAGGATTAGTTAGTCCTCCGGCCGGCGCTGGGCGTCTAGGGATAAAACGCAGGCTACGCTACCCGGCTACTGTTAGTTGTGCGGCAGGTTTAGTTCATGGTCAGTTTAGTTTCCATCCTTCCAAGAGCTAGTTCTGATGTTTGCTGGGCTATGTTCTCTTGCCATTGAGAACCATAACAGTTTGACCGGCCTAAAAGGGTTAAATTAATTGACAGAGAAAGGAGAGAAAAGAGAAGTCTGCTGAAGATTTTTTTTTTTTTTCTCAGTTCTGAGTGTGCTTGTAATTGAATCTCTTGCAAGTCTGCCTATATTGCAGCCTTTCTCTCTCTCTCTCCTTCTAATCCTGGAATGGCTCTGTGTTCACCTGTTTAAGATGGATATTCAGAGTTTAGCTGCAGGTTTGAATAATCTCACCACGAAAGTTCAAAACTTACAAGATTTTGTTGTTCATGTTCCTATATCTGAACCTAGAATTCCTTTGCCTGAATTTTTCTCGGGGAATAGATCTTGCTTTCAAAATTTCAAAAATAATTGCAAGTTGTTTTTGTCCCTGAAATCTCGCTCTGCTGGAGATCCTGCTCAGCAGGTCAGGATTGTGATTTCTTTGCTCCGGGGCGACCCTCAGGATTGGGCTTTTGCATTGGCTCCAGGGGATCCTGCGTTGCTCAATGTGGATGCGTTTTTTCTGGCCTTGGGGTTGCTTTATGAGGAACCTCAGTTAGAACTTCAGGCGGAAAAGGCCTTGATGTCCCTATCTCAGGGGCAAGACGAAGCTGAAATATACTGCCAGAAATTCCGTAAATGGGCTGTGCTTACTCAGTGGAATGAGTGCGCCCTGGCGGCGAATTTCAGAGAGGGTCTCTCTGATGCCATTAAGGATGTTATGGTGGGGTTCCCTGTGCCTGCGGGTCTGAATGAGTCCATGACAATGGCTATCCAGATCGATAGGCGTCTGCGGGAGCGCAAACCTGTGCACCATTTGGCGGTGTCTACTGAGAAGACGCCAGAGAATATGCAATGTGATAGAATTCTGTCCAGAAGTGAACGGCAGAATTTTAGACGAAAAAATGGGTTGTGCTTCTATTGCGGTGATTCAACTCATGTTATATCAGCATGCTCTAAGCGTACTAAGAAGCTTGATAAGTCTGTTTCAATTGGCACTTTACAGTCTAAGTTTATTCTATCTGTGACCCTGATTTGTTCTTTATCATCTATTACCGCGGATGCCTATGTCGACTCTGGCGCCGCTTTGAGTCTTATGGATTGGTCCTTTGCCAAACGCTGTGGGTATGATTTGGAGCCTCTTGAAACTCCTATACCCCTGAAGGGGATTGACTCCACCCCATTGGCTAGCAATAAACCACAATACTGGACACAAGTAACTATGCGGATTAATCCGGATCACCAGGAGATTATTCGCTTTCTTGTGCTGTATAACCTACATGATGTGTTGGTGCTTGGATTGCCATGGCTGCAATCTCATAACCCAGTCCTTGAGTGGAAAACCGCATTTAATACGCCCGAGGGCCACTTTGAGTATTTGGTGATGCCTTTTGGTCTTTCAAATGCCCCTTCAGTCTTTCAGTCCTTTATGCATGACATTTTCCGTGATTATTTGGATAAATTTATGATTGTGTATCTGGATGATATTTTGATTTTTTCGGATGACTGGGACTCTCATGTCCAGCAGGTCAGGAGGGTTTTTCAGGTTTTGCGGTCTAATTCCTTGTGTGTGAAGGGTTCTAAGTGCGTTTTTGGGGTTCAAAAGATTTCCTTTTTGGGATATATTTTTTCCCCCTCTTCCATCGAGATGGATCCTGTCAAGGTTCAGGCTATTTGTGATTGGACGCAACCCTCTTCTCTTAAGAGTCTTCAGAAATTTTTGGGCTTTGCTAACTTTTATCGTCGATTTATTGCTGGTTTTTCTGATGTTGTTAAACCATTGACTGATTTGACTAAGAAGGGTGCTGATGTTGCTGATTGGTCCCCTGCTGCTGTGGAGGCCTTTCGGAAGCTTAAGCGCCGCTTTTCTTCCGCCCCTGTGTTGCGTCAGCCTGATGTTGCTCTTCCTTTTCAGGTTGAGGTCGACGCTTCTGAAATCGGAGCTGGGGCGGTTTTGTCGCAGAGAAGTTCCGATTGCTCCGTGATGAGACCTTGTGCTTTTTTCTCGCGTAAATTTTCGCCCGCCGAGCGGAATTATGATGTTGGGAATCGGGAGCTTTTGGCCATGAAGTGGGCTTTTGAGGAGTGGCGTCATTGGCTTGAGGGGGCTAGACATCAGGTGGTGGTATTGACTGACCACAAAAATCTAATTTATCTTGAGTCCGCCAGACGCCTGAATCCTAGACAGGCGCGCTGGTCGTTGTTTTTCTCTCGGTTTAATTTTGTGGTGTCCTACCTGCCGGGTTCTAAGAATGTTAAGGCGGATGCCCTTTCTAGGAGTTTTGAGCCTGACTCCCCTGGTAATTCTGAACCTACAGGTATCCTTAAGGATGGAGTGATATTGTCTGCCGTTTCTCCAGACCTGCGGCGGGCCTTGCAGGAGTTTCAGGCGGATAGACCTGATCGTTGCCCACCTGGTAGACTGTTTGTTCCTGATGATTGGACCAGTAAAGTCATTTCTGAGGTTCATTCTTCTGCGTTGGCAGGTCATCCTGGAATCTTTGGTACCAGGGATTTGGTGGCAAGGTCCTTCTGGTGGCCTTCCCTGTCTCGAGATGTGCGAGGCTTCGTGCAGTCTTGTGACGTTTGTGCTCGGGCCAAGCCTTGTTGTTCTCGGGCTAGTGGATTGTTGTTGCCCTTGCCTATCCCGAAGAGGCCCTGGACGCACATCTCGATGGATTTTATTTTGGATCTTCCTGTTTCTCAGAAGATGTCTGTCATCTGGGTGGTGTGTGATCGTTTCTCTAAGATGGTCCATTTGGTTCCCCTGCCTAAGTTGCCTTCTTCTTCCGAGTTGGTTCCTCCGTTTTTTCAAAATGTGGTCCGTTTGCATGGTATTCCGGAGAATATCGTTTCTGACAGAGGTACCCAATTCGTGTCTAGATTTTGGCGAGCATTCTGTGCTAGGATGGGCATAGATTTGTCTTTCTCGTCTGCTTTCCATCCTCAGACTAATGGCCAGACCGAGCGGACGAATCAGACCTTGGAGACATATTTGAGGTGTTTTGTGTCTGCAGATCAGGATGATTGGGTTGCTTTTTTGCCTTTAGCGGAGTTTGCCCTCAATAATCGGGCCAGTTCTGCCACCTTGGTGTCTCCCTTTTTCTGTAATTCGGGGTTTCATCCTCGATTTTCTTCTGGTCAGGTGGAATCTTCGGATTGTCCTGGAGTGGATGCTGTGGTGGAGAGGTTGCATCAGATTTGGGGGCAGGTAGTGGACAATTTGAAGTTGTCCCAGGAGAAGACTCAGCTTTTTGCCAACCGCCGGCGTCGGGTTGGTCCTCGGCTTTGTGTTGGGGACTTGGTGTGGTTGTCTTCTCGTTTTGTCCCTATGAGGGTTTCTTCTCCCAAGTTTAAGCCTCGGTTCATCGGCCCGTACAAGATATTGGAGATTCTTAACCCTGTGTCCTTCCGTTTGGACCTCCCTGCATCTTTTTCTATTCATAATGTTTTTCATCGGTCATTATTGCGCAGGTATGAGGTACCGGTTGTGCCTTCCGTTGAGCCTCCTGCTCCGGTGTTGGTTGAGGGCGAGTTGGAGTACGTTGTGGAAAAAATCTTGGACTCCCGTGTTTCCAGACGGAAACTCCAGTATCTGGTCAAATGGAAGGGATACGGTCAGGAGGATAATTCTTGGGTGACTGCCTCTGATGTTCATGCCTCCGATTTGGTCCGTGCCTTTCATAGGGCTCATCCTGATCGCCCTGGTGGTTCTGGTGAGGGTTCGGTGCCCCCTCCTTGAGGGGGGGGTACTGTTGTGAAATTGGATTTTGGGCTCCCCCGGTGGCCACTGGTGGAATTGAACTGGTGTGCATCATCCTCTCTGTTCACCTGTTTCCATCAGGATGTGGGAGTCGCTATTTAGCCTTGCTCCTCTGTCACTTCCATGCCGGTCAATCATTGTAATCAGAAGCCTTTCTGTGCATGTTCCTGCTGCTAGACAACTCCCAGCTAAGTTGGACTTAGTCCTTGTTTGTTTTTGCATTTTGTTCCAGTTCACAGCTGTAGTTTCGTTTCTGTGTCTGGAAAGCTCTTGTGATCTGAAATTGCCACTCTGATGTTATGAGTTAATACTAGAGTCTTAAAGTAATTTCAGGATGGTATTTTGATAGGGTTTTCAGCTGACCATGAAAGTGCCCTTTCTGTCTTCCTGCTATCTAGTAAGCGGACCTCAATTTTGCTAAACCCATTTTCATACTACGTTTGTCATTTCATCTAAAATCACCGCCAATATTTGTGGGGGCCTCTGTCTGCCTTTCGGGGAAATTTCTCTAGAGGTGAGCCAGGACTATATTTTCCTCTGCCAGGATTAGTTAGTCCTCCGGCCGGCGCTGGGCGTCTAGGGATAAAACGCAGGCTACGCTACCCGGCTACTGTTAGTTGTGCGGCAGGTTTAGTTCATGGTCAGTTTAGTTTCCATCCTTCCAAGAGCTAGTTCTGATGTTTGCTGGGCTATGTTCTCTTGCCATTGAGAACCATAACAGTTTGACCGGCCTAAAAGGGTTAAATTAATTGACAGAGAAAGGAGAGAAAAGAGAAGTCTGCTGAAGATTTTTTTTTTTTTTCTCAGTTCTGAGTGTGCTTGTAATTGAATCTCTTGCAAGTCTGCCTATATTGCAGCCTTTCTCTCTCTCTCTCCTTCTAATCCTGGAATGGCTCTGTGTTCACCTGTTTAAGATGGATATTCAGAGTTTAGCTGCAGGTTTGAATAATCTCACCACGAAAGTTCAAAACTTACAAGATTTTGTTGTTCATGTTCCTATATCTGAACCTAGAATTCCTTTGCCTGAATTTTTCTCGGGGAATAGATCTTGCTTTCAAAATTTCAAAAATAATTGCAAGTTGTTTTTGTCCCTGAAATCTCGCTCTGCTGGAGATCCTGCTCAGCAGGTCAGGATTGTGATTTCTTTGCTCCGGGGCGACCCTCAGGATTGGGCTTTTGCATTGGCTCCAGGGGATCCTGCGTTGCTCAATGTGGATGCGTTTTTTCTGGCCTTGGGGTTGCTTTATGAGGAACCTCAGTTAGAACTTCAGGCGGAAAAGGCCTTGATGTCCCTATCTCAGGGGCAAGACGAAGCTGAAATATACTGCCAGAAATTCCGTAAATGGGCTGTGCTTACTCAGTGGAATGAGTGCGCCCTGGCGGCGAATTTCAGAGAGGGTCTCTCTGATGCCATTAAGGATGTTATGGTGGGGTTCCCTGTGCCTGCGGGTCTGAATGAGTCCATGACAATGGCTATCCAGATCGATAGGCGTCTGCGGGAGCGCAAACCTGTGCACCATTTGGCGGTGTCTACTGAGAAGACGCCAGAGAATATGCAATGTGATAGAATTCTGTCCAGAAGTGAACGGCAGAATTTTAGACGAAAAAATGGGTTGTGCTTCTATTGCGGTGATTCAACTCATGTTATATCAGCATGCTCTAAGCGTACTAAGAAGCTTGATAAGTCTGTTTCAATTGGCACTTTACAGTCTAAGTTTATTCTATCTGTGACCCTGATTTGTTCTTTATCATCTATTACCGCGGATGCCTATGTCGACTCTGGCGCCGCTTTGAGTCTTATGGATTGGTCCTTTGCCAAACGCTGTGGGTATGATTTGGAGCCTCTTGAAACTCCTATACCCCTGAAGGGGATTGACTCCACCCCATTGGCTAGCAATAAACCACAATACTGGACACAAGTAACTATGCGGATTAATCCGGATCACCAGGAGATTATTCGCTTTCTTGTGCTGTATAACCTACATGATGTGTTGGTGCTTGGATTGCCATGGCTGCAATCTCATAACCCAGTCCTTGAGTGGAAAACCGCATTTAATACGCCCGAGGGCCACTTTGAGTATTTGGTGATGCCTTTTGGTCTTTCAAATGCCCCTTCAGTCTTTCAGTCCTTTATGCATGACATTTTCCGTGATTATTTGGATAAATTTATGATTGTGTATCTGGATGATATTTTGATTTTTTCGGATGACTGGGACTCTCATGTCCAGCAGGTCAGGAGGGTTTTTCAGGTTTTGCGGTCTAATTCCTTGTGTGTGAAGGGTTCTAAGTGCGTTTTTGGGGTTCAAAAGATTTCCTTTTTGGGATATATTTTTTCCCCCTCTTCCATCGAGATGGATCCTGTCAAGGTTCAGGCTATTTGTGATTGGACGCAACCCTCTTCTCTTAAGAGTCTTCAGAAATTTTTGGGCTTTGCTAACTTTTATCGTCGATTTATTGCTGGTTTTTCTGATGTTGTTAAACCATTGACTGATTTGACTAAGAAGGGTGCTGATGTTGCTGATTGGTCCCCTGCTGCTGTGGAGGCCTTTCGGAAGCTTAAGCGCCGCTTTTCTTCCGCCCCTGTGTTGCGTCAGCCTGATGTTGCTCTTCCTTTTCAGGTTGAGGTCGACGCTTCTGAAATCGGAGCTGGGGCGGTTTTGTCGCAGAGAAGTTCCGATTGCTCCGTGATGAGACCTTGTGCTTTTTTCTCGCGTAAATTTTCGCCCGCCGAGCGGAATTATGATGTTGGGAATCGGGAGCTTTTGGCCATGAAGTGGGCTTTTGAGGAGTGGCGTCATTGGCTTGAGGGGGCTAGACATCAGGTGGTGGTATTGACTGACCACAAAAATCTAATTTATCTTGAGTCCGCCAGACGCCTGAATCCTAGACAGGCGCGCTGGTCGTTGTTTTTCTCTCGGTTTAATTTTGTGGTGTCCTACCTGCCGGGTTCTAAGAATGTTAAGGCGGATGCCCTTTCTAGGAGTTTTGAGCCTGACTCCCCTGGTAATTCTGAACCTACAGGTATCCTTAAGGATGGAGTGATATTGTCTGCCGTTTCTCCAGACCTGCGGCGGGCCTTGCAGGAGTTTCAGGCGGATAGACCTGATCGTTGCCCACCTGGTAGACTGTTTGTTCCTGATGATTGGACCAGTAAAGTCATTTCTGAGGTTCATTCTTCTGCGTTGGCAGGTCATCCTGGAATCTTTGGTACCAGGGATTTGGTGGCAAGGTCCTTCTGGTGGCCTTCCCTGTCTCGAGATGTGCGAGGCTTCGTGCAGTCTTGTGACGTTTGTGCTTGGGCCAAGCCTTGTTGTTCTCGGGCTAGTGGATTGTTGTTGCCCTTGCCTATCCCGAAGAGGCCCTGGACGCACATCTCGATGGATTTTATTTCGGATCTTCCTGTTTCTCAGAAGATGTCTGTCATCTGGGTGGTGTGTGATCGTTTCTCTAAGATGGTCCATTTGGTTCCCCTGCCTAAGTTGCCTTCTTCTTCCGAGTTGGTTCCTCTGTTTTTTCAAAATGTGGTCCGTTTGCATGGTATTCCGGAGAATATCGTTTCTGACAGAGGTACCCAATTCGTGTCTAGATTTTGGCGAGCATTCTGTGCTAGGATGGGCATAGATTTGTCTTTCTCGTCTGCTTTCCATCCTCAGACTAATGGCCAGACCGAGCGGACGAATCAGACCTTGGAGACATATTTGAGGTGTTTTGTGTCTGCAGATCAGGATGATTGGGTTGCTTTTTTGCCTTTAGCGGAGTTTGCCCTCAATAATCGGGCCAGTTCTGCCACCTTGGTGTCTCCCTTTTTCTGTAATTCGGGGTTTCATCCTCGATTTTCTTCTGGTCAGGTGGAATCTTCGGATTGTCCTGGAGTGGATGCTGTGGTGGAGAGGTTGCATCAGATTTGGGGGCAGGTAGTGGACAATTTGAAGTTGTCCCAGGAGAAGACTCAGCTTTTTGCCAACCGCCGGCGTCGGGTTGGTCCTCGGCTTTGTGTTGGGGACTTGGTGTGGTTGTCTTCTCGTTTTGTCCCTATGAGGGTTTCTTCTCCCAAGTTTAAGCCTCGGTTCATCGGCCCGTACAAGATATTGGAGATTCTTAACCCTGTGTCCTTCCGTTTGGACCTCCCTGCATCTTTTTCTATTCATAATGTTTTTCATCGGTCATTATTGCGCAGGTATGAGGTACCGGTTGTGCCTTCCGTTGAGCCTCCTGCTCCGGTGTTGGTTGAGGGCGAGTTGGAGTACGTTGTGGAAAAAATCTTGGACTCCCGTGTTTCCAGACGGAAACTCCAGTATCTGGTCAAATGGAAGGGATACGGTCAGGAGGATAATTCTTGGGTGACTGCCTCTGATGTTCATGCCTCCGATTTGGTCCGTGCCTTTCATAGGGCTCATCCTGATCGCCCTGGTGGTTCTGGTGAGGGTTCGGTGCCCCCTCCTTGAGGGGGGGGTACTGTTGTGAAATTGGATTTTGGGCTCCCCCGGTGGCCACTGGTGGAATTGAACTGGTGTGCATCATCCTCTCTGTTCACCTGTTTCCATCAGGATGTGGGAGTCGCTATTTAGCCTTGCTCCTCTGTCACTTCCATGCCGGTCAATCATTGTAATCAGAAGCCTTTCTGTGCATGTTCCTGCTGCTAGACAACTCCCAGCTAAGTTGGACTTAGTCCTTGTTTGTTTTTGCATTTTGTTCCAGTTCACAGCTGTAGTTTCGTTTCTGTGTCTGGAAAGCTCTTGTGATCTGAAATTGCCACTCTGATGTTATGAGTTAATACTAGAGTCTTAAAGTAATTTCAGGATGGTATTTTGATAGGGTTTTCAGCTGACCATGAAAGTGCCCTTTCTGTCTTCCTGCTATCTAGTAAGCGGACCTCAATTTTGCTAAACCCATTTTCATACTACGTTTGTCATTTCATCTAAAATCACCGCCAATATTTGTGGGGGCCTCTGTCTGCCTTTCGGGGAAATTTCTCTAGAGGTGAGCCAGGACTATATTTTCCTCTGCCAGGATTAGTTAGTCCTCCGGCCGGCGCTGGGCGTCTAGGGATAAAACGCAGGCTACGCTACCCGGCTACTGTTAGTTGTGCGGCAGGTTTAGTTCATGGTCAGTTTAAGTTCCATCCTTCCAAGAGCTAGTTCTGATGTTTGCTGGGCTATGTTCTCTTGCCATTGAGAACCATAACACGCATCCAAGACTTCTCCCGTGCTTCCCCCATACTCTGGAACTCTCTACCCCAACACATCAGGCTCTCGCCTACCATAGAAACCTTCAAAAAGAACCTGAAGACTCACCTCTTCCGACAAGCCTACAGCCTGCAGTGATCCTCAACCTACTGAACCTCCACACAACCAGCTCTACCCTCTCCTAGTGTATCATCACCCGTCCCCTGCAGACTGTGAGCCCTTGCGGGCAGGGTCCTCCCTCCTTCTGTACCTGTTAGTGCCTTGTTTTTTGCTCATTATTATTGTATTTGTCTATATTTGCCCCTTTTCACATGTAAAGCGCCATGGAATAAATGGCGCTCTAAAAAATGTATAATAATAATAACAGTCGAAGAGTTGCAGGTTCCAGATCCCCGATCATGAAAAATCTCCTTTGAGTGGAATACATCATTTTTTAAACAATGTATCAGTTCAGGTAAAAAGGATCATTCAGGAATCCAGGCGGTTCTGCTCGTAAATGATCGTCTGGACTGGATGATGAAATGGTATCCCTCAACGGTGAGAAATATTAGGTCCACACAAGTTCTTAGTTTCTAACATAATGAAGAAAATGTTTCCATTCACACACAGCAAAGGGCTTTGAAGCAAAAATAAAACCCCAAATATTCTAAAGTTGCAGAACTTTTCAATTTTACATTTATTGAACTCCAGAAGTAAATTGGAAGCAGACAGAAAATATCAGTTCTAGTTCTTACCTGAGCCCAGCCATCCGCTCGCGAAGCACAGGAATGTGATGGTGACAACCATAGTACAATATCTGTGTGCACCTGGGAGTATTTGCATCTAGGACTTATCCATGATATATAGGCAGAGCTCTCCATAGAGACTAGAGGAGGGGCTGGGAGTCAAGTATATAAGAGGACTGGGCTGTGTCCATAGGGATAGACAGTATGCAACAATCATAAGATTAATGCCAACGAGAAGAAAGAATGGGCAAATGTAAGGACCTGAGCAACTGTGACAAAGGGCAATTTTTGATATCTAGAAGACAGGGTCAGAGCATCTCCAAAACAAAAGGACTTATGGGATGTTTCCATTACACGGCAGGTCACGTGGGGTGTTCTCTGTATACGACAGGTCGTGTGGGGTGTCCCCAGTATGCGGCAGGTCTTGTGGGGTGTTCCCAGTATACGGCAGGTTTTGTGGAGTGTTCCTGGTATACATCAGGTCTTGTGGGTTGTTCCCTGTATTGGGCAGGTCTTGTGGTGCTTCCAGGTATAAGGCAGGTCTTGTGGGGTGTTCCCAGTATACGGCATATCTTGTGGGGTGTTCCCAGTATACGGCAGGTCTTGTGGAGTGTTCCTGGTATGCAGCAGGTCTTGTGGGGTGTTCCCAGTATACGGCAGGTCTTGTGGAGTGTTCCTGGTATGCAGCAGGTCTTGTGTGGTGTTCTTGGTATACGGCATATCTTGTGTGGTGTTCTTGGTATACGGCAGGTCTGGTGGTGCTTCCAGGTATATGGCAGGTCTTGTGGGGTGTTCCCAGTATACGGCAGGTCTTGTGTGGTGTTCTTGGTATACGGCAGGTCTTGTGTGGTGTTCTTGGTATACGGCAGGTCTGGTGGTGCTTCCAGGTATATGGCAGGTCTTGTGGGGTGTTCCCAGTATACGGCAGGTCTTGTGGGGTGTTCCAAGTATACGGCAGGTCTTGTGGAGTGTTCCTGGTATGCAGCAGGTCTTGTGGGGTGTTCCCTATATACGGCAGGTCTTGTGTGGTGTTCTTGGTATACGGCAGGTCTGGTGGTGCTTCCAGGTATATGGCAGGTCTTGTGGGGTGTTCCCAGTGTACGGCAAATCTTGTGGGGTGTTCTCGTTATACAGCAGGTCTTGTCGAGTGTTCCTGGTACACTGCAGGTCTTTTGAGGTGTTCCCTGTATATGGCAGGTCTTGTGGTGTTTCCAGGTATACGGCAGGTCTTGTGGGGTGTTCTCGGTATACAGCAGGCAGGGCCGGTGTTAGGGGCAGGCAGACCAGGCAGCCGCCTAAGGCCACCAATCCTCCAGGGGCCCTTAGCCAGTGGCCTCTATGGGGCCACTGAGTAAGAGGGGCCTGGTGCCACCCCTTACCCCCATTCACGCATTCAACTTATCAGTATCATAGATGCCGATAAAGTTGAAAGCAGTGATGGTGGAGAGAGCATCATGTGACGCTCCCCCTCCCATCACCCCCCCTGGCTGTGACTCAGCGTGCTTCAGCAGTGAGGCTGATGAGACATTGGGATGCTCTGCAGAAGCCAGAGGAGCTGGGGAACGAGGAGGAGAGGTAAGGTGTGTGCGTGTGCCTGCATTATAGTGTGTGTGGGGGTACTGCAATATACTGTGTGTGTGGGGGGCTGTATTATACTGTGTGTGTAGGGGGTTTTCACTATACTGTGTTTATGTGGGGTTACAGTGGCGTATCTAGGGGGGGGCAGCCGGGGCATTTGCCCCGGGCGCAGCCGGCAGGGGGGTGCAGTCGGGCCACCTAAAGCGGCGGTCCGCAGTGTCTCCCCCGGCGGCTGCATTCTGCCGCCCCCCACACTGGGAGTCAGCTGTTCTCTGTGCCGACTGTCAAGCTGACAGCCGGCACAGAGAAGCTGTGGCGCGCCGGCTCCCAGTGTTCAATTGTACTCGTATCTGTGATCAGGTCATGTGATCACGCTGCTGACGTCACTCACCTGCGCGGCAGAGCAGGAGCTGCAGATCGAGCAGGAGACACAGAACGGTGGTAAGTGCTCCAGTGAGTGGAGCTGAAGACACCGAAGGTGCAGGGGGGGGGGGGATTTACTGTGAGTGGGGATGGGGGGCATATAATATTGTGGGGGGGATTTACTGTGAGTGGGAATGGGGGGCATATATTGTGGGGGGGATTTACTGTGAGTGGGAATGGGGGCATATATTGTGGGGGGGATTTACTGTGAGTGGGGATGGGGGCATATATTGTGGGGGGGATTTACTGTGAGTGGGGATGGGGGGCATATATTGTGGGGGGGATTTACTGTGAGTGGGGATGGAGGGCATATATTGTGGGGGGGATTTACTGTGAGTGGGAATGGGGGGCATATATTGTGGGGGGATTTACTGTGAGTGGGGATGGGGGCATATATTGTGGGGGGATTTACTGTGAGTGGGGATGGGGGGCATATAATATTGTGGGGGGGATTTACTGTGAGTGGGAATGGGGGGCATATATTGTGGGGGGGATTTACTGTGAGTGGGGATGGGGGGCATATATTGTGGGGGGATTTACTGTGAGTGGGAATGGGGGGCATATATTGTGGGGGGATTTATTGTGAGTGCGAATGGGGGCATATATTGTGGGGGGGATTTACTGTGAGTGGGGATGGGGGCATATAATATTGTGGGGGGGATTTACTGTGAGTGGGAATGGGGGCATATATTGTGGGGGGATTTACTGTGAGTGGGAATGGGGGGCATATATTGTGGGGGGGATTTACTGTGAGTGGGGATGGGGGCATATATTGTGGGGGGGATTTACTGTGAGTGGGGATGGGGGCATATATTGTGGGGGGGATTTACTGTGAGTGGGAATGGGGGGCATATATTGTGGGGGGGATTTACTGTGAGTGGGGATGGGGGCATATATTGTGGGGGGGATTTACTGTGAGTGGGGATGGGGGCATATATTCTGGGGGGGATTTAATGTGAGTGGGGATGGGGGGATATATTGTGGGGGGATTTAATGTGAGTGGGGATGGGGGATATATTGTGGGGGGATTTAATGTGAGTGGGGGTGGGGGGGATTTAATGTGAGTGGGGATGGTGGGATATATTATTGGATGGGGGATATTTAATATGAGTGGAGATGGGGGGATTTATTGTGGGGGGGGAGATTTAATGTGAGTAGGGAGGGGGGATTTATTGTGGGGGGAGATTTAATATGAGTGGGGATGGGGGGATTTATTGTGGGGAAGGGGTTTAATGTGAGTGGAGATGGGGGATTGAATGAGTGTGGGGGGAGATTTGTCATGGGGATGGGGGGATTTAATGTGTGGGGGAGATCTAAGGACACAAAATGAAGAGCAAAGGGGAGATGGGGGGGCATATATGAGGAAACAGTATGGGGGATGGGTGCAGACAGTTTGGGGTCAAACTGGGGAATGTATGCGGACACAGTATGAGTAGCGATGTGAAAAACGTATGTGGACAGAGTACGGGGAGTGAGGGTGTTGGGATGTGTGCTTGCGTAGCATGGGGGACAGTGTAAGGGCACAGCCAGGAGGGGATAGTATACCAAGGAGGGGGACTGTGATGAGAGGGTACAGTATAAATACTGGGCCCTATAGGGACACAGTGTGAGAGGACAGTATGAAGAGGGGGCCAGTATGGAAAGGGGAGGTCCGTGTAAAGAGCATGTACCATAAGAGGGACAGTGTGGGGGTCATATTTTATGCAGACAATATAGTGAGGGGAAATTTTTTATTCAGGAGCATTATAATGACACTTGTATCTTTAAGGGCGTCATGTGGAGATTTTCTGCAAAAGAGCGGAGAAGATGGAAGTCTGCAGAGACGAGCTGTGGATGAGAAAACTCATCATGGGGATCTGGACAAGATGAAGAAATGAAGGAGAACGGCTCCAGAGACGACGTCATCTATAAGGTACCTGGATGTAAATGTTATTTGTGATACTGACTAATTATCATGTTTTTATTTATGTTAGGAGCATTAAAGGGGATGTCCAGGTTTGTGATGAGTCTGCAGTCATTCTTTGTGACTGCAGACTTCTGAGTTCTCACAGTGCGCACTGCACACTGTCAGGATTCTCTCGTGCTGGCGATTTACATACATGCGGTCACGTGCTGACTAGACATGTGTGGCCTCACTCAATGATAATGAACTGAGGGAGGCCAGGCACGTCTAGTCAGAATGTGGTCAGAAGTATATAAATCACATGCTTGTGCTGACATGACCGTCCACCGGCAAGGGAGAATCCTAAAAGTGTGCAGTGCATGCGTTGTGAGAATTCAGAAGCTGCAATGTCAGGATTCAGCTCTGCAGGTTCCAGTAGTCGTCACATGGACACTTCACTCATATGCGACTTTCATACTCATGGTCCTGTAACGAGCTTCTCTTCTGCTTCTCTCAGTTTTTCACTGAACATTGGGAGCTTAAGGGAGAGGAGCTCATTGGTACATGACTAAAGGTACCTTCACACTAAGCGACACTGCAGCGATATCGACAACGATGCCGATCGCTGCAGCGTCGCTGTTTGGTCGCTGGTGAGCTGTCACACAGACAGCTCTCCAGCGACCAACGATGCCGAAGTCCCCGGGTAACCAGGGTAAACATCGGGTTACTAAGCGCAGGGCCGCGCTTAGTAACCCGATGTTTACCCTGGTTACCAGTGTTAAATGTAAAAAAACAAACACTACATACTTACATTCGCGTCCCCCGGCGTCCGCTTCCCTGCACTCTGTGAGCGCCGGCCCTAACAGCAGAGCGGTGACGTCACCGCTGTGCTTTGCTTTCCGGCCGGCACTGACACACTCAGTGCAGGAAGCTCTGAGCAGCAGCGTGGACGCCGGGGGACGTGACAGACATCAGAGGGTGAGTATGTAGTGTTTTTTTTTTACTTTTACAATGGTACCCAGGGTAAATATCGGGTTACTAAGCGCGGCCCTGCGCTTAGTAACCCGATATTTACCCTGGTTACCATTGTAAAACATCGCTGGCATCGTTGCTTTTGCTGTCAAACACGACGATACACGCCGATCTGACGACCAAATAAAGTACTGAACTTTCAGCAACGACCAGCGATATCACAGCGGGATCCAGATCGCCGCTGCGTGTCAAACACAACGATATCGCTATCCAGGACGCTGCAACGTCACGGATCGCTATCGTTATCGTTGTAAAGTCGCTTAGTGTGAAGGTACCTTAAGGCCATGTGCACACGTTCAGGTTTTTTCGCGTTTTTTCGCTATAAAAACGTGATAAAAACGCAAAAAAAACGCTTACATATGCCTCCTATTATTTACAGGTATTCCGCATTTTTTGTGCAAATGTTGCGATTTTTTCCGCGAAAAAATCGCATTGGGGAAAAAAAAGCAACATGTTCATTAAAAATGCGGAATTGCAGGGGATTCCGCACACCTAGGAGTGCATTGATCTGCTTACTTCCCGCACGGGGCTGTGCACACCATGCGGGAAGTAAGCAGATTATGTGCGGTTGGTACCCAGGGTGGAGGAGAGGAGACTCTCCTCCACGGACTGGGCACCATATAATTGGTCCAAAAAAAAGAATTAAAATAAAAAATAGTCATATCCTCACCTTCGATGTCTTCCCGCCTCTCCGCTGCATGCTGCCGCTTCGGTTTCTATAGCTGGTGTGCGGTGAAGGACCTGCGATGACGTCTTGTGATTGGTCGAGACCGGTCATGTGACCGCTCACGTGACCGCGACGTCATGGAAGGTCCTGAACCACACCGGCATCTATAGGAACGGACGCCTGCAGGTGAGTATAACCATTTTTTTTATTTTTTTTATTATTTTTAAACATTCTATATTTTACTATTGATGCTGCATAAGCAGCATCTATAGTAAAAAGTTGGTCACACTTGTCAAACGCTATGTTTGACAAGTGTGACCAACCTGTCAGTCAGTTTTCCAAGCGATGCTACAGATCGCTTGGAAAACTTTAGCATTCTGCAAGCTAATTACGCTTGCAGAATGCTAAAAAAACGCGAAAAAAACGGAAAAAAAAACCGCAAAAAAAAAAAATGCGGATTTCTTGCAGAAAATTTCCGGTTTTCTTCAGGAAATTTCTGCAAGAAATCCGGACGTGTGCACATACCCTAAGTGTGCAAATCGCATACGTTCTTGGGGGGGGCCTGGCAAACTGAATTCTTGCCCCGGGTGCCAGAAACCCTAGATACACCTCTGTGGGGTTGCATTGTACTGTGTGTGGGGGCTGCACTATACTGTGTGTAGGGTCGCAGTATACTCCACGAGGGTGGCTGGAGTATACTCTGAGGGGGGCTGCATTATACTCTTAGAGGGCTGCATTATACTCTTCCAAGGAACATAAGGAGTGCATTTTACTATATGGGACCTGCATTATATTGTATTGAGGACTATGTGTACCAATAATTCTTCCTCAGCCAGAGTAAGGGTAGGTGCACACGGTCAGTAAACAATGTTGGGTTGGACGTTGCGTACCTGTGCAGCGGCCAGATGTTACAGCATAGTGGATGGGATTTCAAGAAATCCCATGCCCACTATGTGTGCACAGAGGCCTTTAGCTCACCCGCGGAGACGGAGATGCGGCACGTCCTTGCAGACCGCAGCATGTCTTATTATCTTTGTCTCCGCAAGATAAATTTCACCAGCACAATGTATTGGATGAAGTGAATCCACATGGTTCAATGAACACATGAGGATTCACCAGCGTTCAATAGCTGGCAGCGCTTTGTATGCAGCGGACATGTGCTGCATCCAAAGCGCCGCCAATTACTGAGCGTGTGCACATATCCTAAAGAGGACAGGAAACAAGCATCGAACGACTTCAATATTGTCAATGGAGCTCATTTAGCGGCCTGAAATTAGCACTTGCAAATACAACAGAAACGTTTCTGTGTGATGGTGCAATATGTTAGCATTTGGGGCCCCACTTTAAACTGTTGCCCAGGGCCCCAGTTTGTCTAAAACCAGCTCTGACAGCACGTCTTGTGGTGTTTCCAGGTATATGGCAGGTGTTGTGGGGTGTTCTCGGTATGCAGCAGGTCTTTTAGTGTTTCCAGGTATACAGCAGGTCTTGTGGGGTGTTCCGTGTATACAGCAGGTCTTGTGGGGTGTTCCCAGTATACGGCAGGTCTTGTGGGGTGTTCCCAGTATACACCAGGTCTTGTGGGGTGTTCCCAGTATATGGCAGGTCTTGTGGGGTGTTCCCAGTATATGGCAGGTCTTGTGGGGTGTTCTCAGTACAAGGCAGGTCTTTTGGGGTGTTCCCAGTATACGCCAGGTCTTGTGGGGTGTTTCCAGTATACGGCAGGTCTTGTGGTGTTTCCAAGTATATGGCAGGTCGTGTGGGGTGTTCTCGGTATACAGCAGGTCTTGTGGTGTTTCCAGGTATACGTAAAGTCTTGTGGGGTGTTCCCGGTATATGGCAGGTCTTGTGGGGTTTTCTCTGTATACAGCAGACCTTTTGGAGTGTTCCAGGTATGCGGCAGGCCTTGTGGGGTGTTCCTGGTTTAAGGCAGGTCTTGTGGGGTGTTTCCGTTATACGGCAGGTCTTGTGGGGTGTTTCCGTTATACAACAGGCCTTGTGTGGTGTTATCAGTATATGGCAGGTCTTGTGGGTGTTCCACGTATACGGCAGGTCTTGTGGTGTTTCCAGGTATACGGAAGGTCTTGTGCAGTGTTCCTTGTATACAACAACTTTTGTGGGGTGTCCCCAGTATACAGCAGGTCTTGTGGAGAGTTCTGAGTATATGGCAGGTCTTGAGGAATATTCTTGGTGTGCGGCAGATCTTGTGGGTTGTTCCCAGTATAGAACTGGTCTTGTACTGTGTTCCCGGTATGCGGCAGATCTTGTCGGGTGTTGTCGGTATATGGCAGGTCTTGTGGGGTGCTCCAGGTATACAGCAGGTCTTGTGGGGTGTCCCAGTATATAGGAAGTCTTAGTGGGTGATCCCAGCATTTAGAGGATCATATTAGATGTTCCCTTTATACAGTGGGTCTGGTGGGATGTTCCCAGTATAAGGCAGGTCTTGTGGGATGCCAACAAATTTTTAAAGGTGGCAGCTAGGGTTGAGCGACTTTCATTTTTTAAGATCGAGTCGGGTTTCGCGAAACCCGACTTCCTCAAAAGTCGAGTCGAGTGAAATCGGCCGATTATCGCGAAGAGTCAGGGATCGACCGAAACACGAAACCCAATGCAAGTCAATGGGAAAAAATCCTCCTCCTCCTCCCAGTGTTTCACATTGCAAATCGCAGCACAAGCGATAATATGGCGATAGGCGTGCACGCCCCTGACACCTATGTCATCACGCTGCCCACACTCTTTCATTGGCTGAAAAATGGCGCTGAACGCGTCATACGAAATGCAACTTTGGCACGAAGATCGCCGACCACATGGCCGATCCCACACTAGGATCGGGTCGGGTTTCATGAAACCCGACTTTGCCAAAAGTCGGCGACTTTTGAATTTGTCCGATCCGTTTCGCTCAACCCTAGTGGCAGCGCATGTTGCTGTGTATACACGGCCGATGCATGGACTTCACTTACCTGGGTAAGAGATGGCACCAGAATGCAGTATGGGAAGAAGATGAGTTGGCAGAGACCGTGTAATGGGGTGACGTTCTGCTGGAAACCTCAAGTCCTCATGACATCACGTACATGCGACTCCTACCTAATACGGTGCAGTTCCCCTTCATGGCAGAGGGATCCCTAATGACCGTGGCCTTATTCAGCAGATATAATCGGTCAGGAAAGGAGGCGCATGAGAAAGATGAAGGTGATGATTTGTTTTCAAATTCCCAAATCTCAATCCGATCGATCTATCTAATATCTATCTATTATCCATCTATTATCTATCTATCTATTATTTATCTATTATCTATCTATCATCTCTATCATCTATTTATTATGTATCTATTATCTATTATCTATCTGTTATCTATCTATTATCTATTTATTATCTATAATCTATCTATCTTTTATCTATCTATCTATTATCTATCTATCTATTGTTCACCTGTGAGATTGTGAGATCTGTTGGAAAAACAAGTCCATGGAGGCCACATATATAAAGCTGGCGGTTATATAGGAGGTCGTATGTAATCCCCCAGTATTATTCCTATTGCTGGAGTATGGAGATCATTAATAAACCCCTTTACTGTGTTACCGACAGTATAGCACATTTATGTTCTGCTATAGAATGGTTATGTTATAATGTTACATAAAAGACGGTCCATAGACCGCTGCTTTACAGCCCTCACACACGTTATAATGGGATTATAATGAACATATATCGTCTTTACAATGAGTTGCTGCCTATAGAAGCCTCATTACATTGTTTTCTCTTGTTCCACTTAATTCTTCAGTTGGTCTGACAACCGCTGACAACAGAAAATGTCATGAAAACTGAGACTAATCCATACATCATCTCCTCCACTCAGTAACTGGACTGAATTTTAAAGGCAAAGAGTTTAGAAAAAGTTGTCAAAGCAAAGTGTAGATAATAAACATTAAGAAAGTGACTATTATTCAAAAGTTATATTTTCCAGATTTCGAGGGCTGCGATGATGATGACACCATTATAATGGATCAAAGAGCTGACTTGCATCATAACGCAACCTTCTAACAGCTTGGACCATGAAGAAGGTTCAGATGTGCCAGAGCTGGATTTGTGATTAAACTGTTTCTTTTCTACACTCAAGGATTGAAAAAAGTTTACCAAGAACACTAGTGGTCCATGGCTTCTGCCCAAATCTGCCAGCTGCTAAGGCTTTGGTTTGCGGGTTTGTCCACACATCCCGAAAGCCATGGTCTGAAATCTGACCAAGAAGACAGAACGATTCCAATCACACTGTGACAGTCTTAAGTACGGAAGGGGGGCTTCAAACTGTCCCTGAAACTGGGACCCTAACTCTCCCTGTCTTGGGGGTACTCTAGAAGGTAGAGAGGCTTGAGTCTCCGACCTTACTATGCTCCTGTAAAAACCCTGATCTGTCCCTCCTCCACCCATAAGTCGTGGGACAAAAATGTAAGGGAAACAAGACACAAAGACAAAACAGGGATATTATTAGTAGTAGTAATTTCCTCTTGATAACCTTTCTGGGAGTCTGTTTTATTAGTTAATTCCCTTGTAATTGTGCAACCAAAGTTACCAATTGGGGGGGCGTGGCCTGAGCCTGCAGCATGAGGACGTAGGTTCAGAAGCTCCAGGGAAAAAACATCCCAATCCAACTAAAAATCGACAATAATCTAGCCATCTAGCCCTAAAAACATATAGGAATGATCCAGGACACAGACTAGCCCCTTTCCAGACATATATTTTTCGAGTCTGAGGATTTTAGAAGCTGAGGCCTACAATGCAACTCTGAGGCCTGGATCTACATTTCCACAGCCGGCTGGCTGCAGCATTACCACACCTCCCCAGACTCAGTGAGATTCCTCCTGGACTGGGAAAAGGCTGGAGAGAGACTACCTAACAGAGCCCTCCTGACACTGGGACCGCCGAAATTAGATGGGACAACCGCTGCGGAGCCGCCGCAGAAACATCCCCCCCCCTTCTCCACGGCACCCGATGATGGAGAGCGGGTGACCAAAAATCCGTAGCACACGCCGAGGCTAAGCGCAAAGAAGCGACTGTGAAAGCAGCGATCACCGGACTTACCACAGCCAGGCCCAGCGAAATAAGGAGGGACAGCCGTTACGGAGCCGCCGCAGAGGCGCCTCCCCCCCCTCCTCCACAACACCCAGCAGCGGTGAACGGGCGACTAAAAGCCCGCAGCACACGCCGTGGCCAAGCGCAGAGAAGCGGCTGCTAAAACAGCGATCACCGACTGTACCACAGCCAGGTTCGACGGAGACGCGACCCGAAGCCCAGACCGGAGCAGGAAACCCTACCGGTCCCTTGTTGCGTCGAAGCCTCCAGACGGCGGAGAAGACAGCCGTGGCAGGAAAACAGCCTCTCCCCCCTCCTTCCCCTATTCACAGAAGCGAGCAACACAACAAGCGGTGAAGAGACCTGCAAACTCACCAGGTTACAGTCGCTGCCTAGGAACATCATCCAGGACACAGACCAAAAATACAGGCACAACCGGAGCCTTACATACAGGAGGTAAGAACCCCCTCTCCTCCCGCTCCCAGCCATTATTCTCCACATAGAGAAGCAGCCGTAGCGTCGCACAGGAAGCAGCCTGTATACTAAAGTGCGTTAACGAGCATTGTCAACATAGTAACCCACTACGCCCCTGCGCTGTACACCGCTCAAAAGTCCTATTCACAACGCTCCAACAGATATTTTCAACGCCACAGCGTCTTAATTACATCGCACTGTGCGTTTTATTTACAACGCTCCTGCGCTATACGCCACCCAAAAGTCCTATCCACAACGCTCCAACAGATCATTTTCAATGCCACAACGACTTAATTATATCGCACTGAGCATCCTATTCACAACACTCCAGCAGATCATCTTCAACGCTACAGCGACTCAATTACGTCACATTGAGCGTCTTATTTACAACGCTCCAGCGATCTATTGAAATCACTCCAGTATAACATTACATACTTACGTCCTAGAGATCTAAGACGCTCCAACAGACCATTAACAACGCTACAGTGACTGGTTTTAAATAAAAAAATAAAAAATAAAAAAATAAAAACACATAGAATCAACTACTACGACTCCCCAGCGACCTACATAAGATATATTCCCATCGCTTATCTAGAGGCTCTCCTCTTCCTCTCCTAGAGGCACTTACAAAAGTGTCACTGAACCACGTTATTGCCGCCACAAGACTTACAAGAGCGGCGGCTCCCACACCGGGTTCCTCCGGTACCAATCTGATACTCTACTCCATCCACCATGAGCTTTTCCAGAGCAAAAGGGTCCTCACAGACCCAACAATCACCAAAATCCCAAAACTCTACTAAACAAAATAAAACATACAGCAGCTACAAACCACAAAAAGACCAAGTTAACCTCATTAGTCCCCGCAGAGCCAGATCTAGATCTCCTCCGAGAGACGTGAACCAACAACCAATAGTTAAAAGACAGACAAGAACTGATGGAAACCCACACCTACCAGAAAAAATGGACTCCTCTATTTCTTCCAAAAGACATATGCCAGGTGCTTCAGGTGATAAATACAAAGACCTTAGAGACTTAAGTGACTCAGACGAATCCTACAACGAATGTAGCCCCAATCAAAGCCCCGACAAACAAAGACCCAGGAGAGAGAGCCCTCCACGAACCCAACTAGAAATAAACCCTCAAAACCAAAAACCACAGACAAGTATGGTCGAGGAAATCAGATCAATGATTGGTGCAGAATTCAAAAAGCAGAAGCAAGAATTTATAGAAGAAATGGAGAAAGTATGTGACAAAATCAACAAACAACTTGAGAACCACGAAAAGAGAATCCAAAAAATAGAAAGTGGAGCGGCAGAATCATCTGTAGACTTAGAGTACCTCTCAGCAGAGATCCATAAATTAAAAGTTAAAGTGGCGGACATTGAGGATAGGGGTCGTCGAAACAATATAAAAATCAGAGGGCTCCCGGAATCAATCAAACAAGAGGACCTCTCACAGCATATCCAAGGCATCTTCAAGACAGCAATCCCGGAGCTGTCCCCTTCTGACCTTATAATCGACAGAGCCCACAGACTCCCTCTTCCTCCTAAGATCGCTTCGGACGTCCCAAGAGATACCATTCTAAGGATCCATTTTTTCCAAACCAAAGAAAAAATCATCAATTACCTCAGAGAGAACAAGTTCTTCCCTGATCCTTACAAAGACCTAAAAGTCTTTCCAGACCTTTCCAAAGAGACATTAGAAGGCCGCAAAGAATTCAACAATGTCACCTCATTCCTCAGGGACAAGGACATACCCTACAAATGGGGCTTCCCACTAAAGTTGCTAGAGAACTTTAAAGGTCGGATCATTCCAATTTACTCACCTAGAGATGGAATGGACTTCATCCACTCTATCAAAGATACCTACACTAGAGCCAAAGATTGAAAAAGTCATTAATGCCACTGTTGGGAGATTGCTGATTAGAATTTTCTGCTTTAGGATGTTGTCCCTGTTTCTTTTCCACAGGAGTTTCCCGTCGAGAGTGGTAGCATCCCTCTGGATCTACCTGTCCATTCATTTTACGTTGTTAAAAAGGATTAAACATTTTTTCTTTCTTGCAGGACCAGACGCTATTGTCTGATAACTGTTTACTAGTAAAGTTAAGTTGAAATTGTTACTATTATTTGTTAATACCCTAAGTTCTAAACAACCTCACATCTTTATCTTTTAGTCACTCAGCAAAACACAAAATGGAGCTGAACTTAATTTCATATAATGTCAGAGGACTTAACAACCCTAGAAAAAGACACGCACTGTGGGGAGAGCTGATCGAGTCCAAGGCCAACATTATCTGCTTGCAGGAATCCAAATTCCTGCAGGGTAATCATCCCTACTTTAACCACCATAAATTCCCGCATATATTTGAAGCGTGCAACACAAAAAAAAGAGCAGGAGTCGTAACAATGATTGAGAGCTCAACCCCGTTTGAGGCTTTGGGGGAATTCAAAGACGAAAAAGGCCGCTTCCATATACTTATATGTAAAATTAACGAGCAAGAGTGTACAATAACAAACATTTATGCTCCAAATGTAGGCCAAACCCCCTTCCTGAACAAAGTCATGAAAAAAGTCGAAGAGGTCAGAAGAGGTAATTTGTTTCTGCTGGGCGACTTCAACGTCACCCCGGATAATAAACTAGACTCGTCTTCCAAAAATAGGCCCGCCACTGACTACCTCAACACCTGGTTAGACAAAAACGAATTATTTGATTGCTTCAGATGCCTAAACGCCAATTCTAGAGAATACACACACTTTTCGGACAGTCACCAAACAGCTTCTAGAATAGACTTAATTGTTACAGACATATACTCCTTGACAAAAATCAAAGAAATCTCAATTGGAGATAGAACAATCTCAGACCACGCCCCAGTTTCCGGGAAAATCATAATAGGCCCCCCCCTTCTGAATGCCAGACTATGGAGATGCAGCGCTAAGATCCTACACAATCCAGCTAATAAAATTACAATACAAAATGCCATAAACAATTACTTTGAGGTCAATAAATCAGAGTCAACTAATCCCTGCATCAACTGGTGCGCCCACAAAGCGGTAATCAGAGGAGTGCTGATGGGAATAGCCTCCAAAGAAAAAAAGGAGTCTAGAAAAAAAATTCAAGACCTCTCAAATAAAATTCGGACAATAGAAAATAATCTACTCAACAATACCATATACTCCCAAAACACTCAAAACGAGCTTTCCAATCTAAGAACAGAACTCAGAGAGACTTTATTCTCGCCATACGACAACATTGTAAAAATATCAAACTACAAATTTTACATATCCCACAACAAACCAACTAAGTATATGGCTAATAAAATAAAAAAAAATAGAATCAACAATAGAATCAGTAGAATCAATAGACTAGATGGGATGGGCAAAACCTCTCACCCAAAGGAGATAGCAAACGAATTTGCAGCATTCTACTCCAAATTATATAACATAAATCCCCAAATAAATGACCCTTCAGACAAATTGGATAAAATAGATAAAATCAAAGAATTCCTAAAACAAATAAACCTCCCCGCCCTAACTCCAGGAGAACTCACCGCCCTCAATGCCCCCATTACGCCTGACGAAATAGAAAATGTCATCAAAGAGTTTGGTCTTCACAAATCCCCAGGCCCAGATGGATTTACAAATGCCTACTATAAAGCTTTCTCAAATAATCTTTCCCCACATCTGGCAGACACATTTAATTATATCTTCCGAGGCGGCTCCTTCCCTGCGGAGATGCTAGTGGCCACAGTATCGGTGATTCCCAAATCAAAAGGAGACCCTGAGGCCATGGAGAACTTTAGGCCTATCTCTTTAATAAATGTAGATGTCAAGATCTATTCAAATATTCTTGCAGATAGGATCGGTATGGTTATCCCAAGATTGATACCAAACGATCAGATGGGATTTGTGAGAGGTAGGCAACCAGCAGACGCAACTAGAAGAATCATCAACATCACAAGCTGGGCTAGGAGACAAGGAATTCCCACTACACTACTGTCGCTCGACGCCGAAAAGGCCTTCGACAGAGTTAACTGGACCTTCCTGAATGAATGCCTAGACAAATTCGGCTTTGACAAACTAATAATATCACGTATAATGGCCCTATACTCCGATCCTAAGGCCAGCGTCTACTGTAATTGTCAAATTTCAAACCCCTTTAGTATCAGAAATGGTACTAGACAAGGTTGTCCACTCTCACCAATACTATTTAACTTAGCTATTGAACCATTAGCCGAAATAATAAGATCCAACAATAAAAGCTCAGGTATCTCCACACCCACTAGACATCACAAAATTTCACTCTTCGCAGATGACATCATATTATCCCTCTCCAACCCAGAAACCTCTATTCCCGAAGCGCTGCAGAATATAGAAAGTTACTCCACACTATCAAACTTTAAAATAAATGAAACCAAATCCAATATTCTAGCAATAGGCCTAAACAAAGACCAAACCCAAATCATAAAGAACTCAACAACCTTGAATTGGTGTGAAAAAGAACTCACATACCTAGGCATCATAATAAACAAATCAATTAAGGGGACAGTAAAATCAAATTTTAACCTACTAAAAGTAATACTGGACAAAGAAATCCTAACACACAGAGACAACACACTGACATGGTGGGGCAGGGTGCTAACAATGGGATTATTCACCCTACCTAAACTTCTCTACATCCTCAGATGCGTTCCCTTGCCATTTTCAGATATCAGCCTCACCCACCTACAGTCACAAATAAAAGCCTTCATTTGGAACTCAAAAAAACCTAGAACTGCCACCCAAATTCTTTACAAAAGAAAAATCAACGGAGGGATTAACATACCAAACATCAAAGCCCATTATCACACCTTGCTTATAAAACAGAGTACCCACTGGTTACAGAGCTCTAGCCCGCCAGTATGGTTAGACCTGGAAACAGCACTAAATAATAATCGCCACCCGAAATCGGTCATCTACAAAACAATATTTGGCAACTTCCCAAACTCAGTATCGCACCCCCTCTTCCAGGCAATAGCCACAGCCTGGAAGAAATTATCATACCAAAAAAAAAGACCAAAACACTCAGCTATTCTAAAAAACATCCCCATCTCCCTGGCTTACTCCATAATCGACCAAACCCTCCCAAAAATTTGGGCAGATTCAAAAATAAAGAAAATTGGGGATATACACACAGGGGAGACCTTCATAAGCTTCCAAACTCTGAAAAGTAGATACGGCATCCACCCATCTTCCTTCCTCGAGTTCCTGATACTTAAAAAAAACATTGGGTCTTTCATGGGGAATAGACCTAAACTATCAGAAACATCCATCAAACTTCTAAGCAATACAAGACACTACATATTTTGGAGCCACAAATTTATATATAACAACTTCAACTCAGATTCTAATCTTTCCAAGAGCCCCCCAATGACTAAGTGGGAACAAGACATAAAAAACACATACAACATCGATGAATGGGAAGAGGCTTTTACCACTTCCTACAAATCCACCCTTTCAATGTCTCTTCAAGAGACTCACTTCAAAGTAGTTTCAAGATGGTACTACACCCCCAGCAGATTGGCACACATGGATTCTATAAATTCTGCTCAATGCTGGAGAGGCTGTGGCCAAAGGGGTGACATAATACACATATTTTGGAGCTGCCCAGCGGTAAACCCCCTATGGAAGAAAATTTCTAAAGAGATAATTGACAAACTTACCATTGAACCTTTTGATCTGAAGCCCCAGAGCGCTTTGTTGTCTCTTGGACTCGATCGGCTCGACCATAATCTGAAACTATTGGTGATACACATATGCTTAGTGGTAAAAAACTTCATTGCCTCCCTTTGGAAAACTCAACAAACCCCATCAATAAAAGACATTATTTCAAGAATCTCTCTGCATAGATCCCACGAGTTCCACTTCGCAATTACAAACAACCAATGCTCAAAATTCGCAAAAAAATGGTCCAGATGGGATCAGCAATTCCCTATACCTATCACTTGAAACAACAGACCTGTTCATGCTCCATTCGTTAACGTTCCCCTGTCCTTAACACTTTCGTTGACTCATAAAAAGTCACACAACGTGATGTTTAATGTTTCTACTGTTCTTACACACGACTTTGACTGTATTAGAAATGTACAGTACATAGTTCCTGTATTATTATATTCCATGCATTTCAAATGTGAAAGCAGAATTGTTATCCCCCCCAGTCGTTAGGGGGTATGTCTTTTCCATTTTCCATACCCTTTCCCTCCCCCCCCTCCCCTCCCATCTCTCCCCTCCCCCGTCAAAAATGGAAATCTAATAAAATATTTTGAAATCAAAGTTACCAATTAGCATTAGTTTTTTAATAAGTTTTTTTGAGCAGATCCCCTGAGACATCCTCCTGAAACACTGCTTAAAAAATGCTTAGAAAATGCTTCCAATTTATGTCAATGAGAAATCCACTTTGCTGCTCACATGAGGAGCTCTTTAAGCTCATTTCTCCCTGAAGTTTTGAAAAATTCCTTTGGGTAAAAAGGTGCACGTCACTTCCTTATACTAAGTGCAAAAAGAGTTAGAGTTTTTGCTATGAGACTTAGGAGTAGAAACTGAGCAGAAACAGTCCAAATGCAACTCCGACACTCAAAATTTCTTAAAAAATTGTATTATCTATCCATTATCTATCATCTATCTATCTTTTATCTAATATATATTATCTATTATCTATCTATTATCTATCATCTATCTGTCTATCTTTTATCTAATATATGCATTATCTATCTATTATCTATTATATATCTATTATCTATCTATCTATTATCTATTTATTATCATCCTATTCTAAGAACACGTTCTGTGGATTGCACTTTGCCATGTAATGTACAGACTTGAAATAAATCTGTCTTTGTTCTGATTTCAAGTCTGTGGGGTGATCATGTTACGGTAATAATCTGACTTTTGAGGTTTCTTTGCTTTCTGATTCTATTCCTTTTGTTGACTACTTTTACGATAATAACAGGTGTAAAACTAAAAACAGTTCCTGGCTTTGTGTTGCGTGCAAAAAAAAGTTCCAAAGTGGTGAGGAAAATAACAGAGTAGTGCCCAGAAAAGATGCTGAGTAACATAGTACAGAAAGTATATGTAAAATGAATTAAATATAAATTATTGTTTAATAATGTTACTATATTACTTTCACTATTCTGCTGGTGCAGTCACTGCGTACATACATTACATTACTGATCCTGAGTTCCATCCTGTATTATACTCCAGAGCTGCACTCACTATTCTGCTGGTGCAGTCACTGTGTACATACATTACATTACTGATCCTGAGTTCCATCCTGTATTATACTCCAGAGCTGCACTCACTATTCTGCTGGTGCAGTCACTGTGTACATACATTACATTACTGATCCTGAGTTACATCCTGTATTATACTCCAGAGCTGCACTCACTATTCTGCTGGTGCAGTCACTGTGTACATGGAGCGGCCCCCAGACGCAGGGCAGCGGGGTACTCGGTACCGGGTCTCTCGGTTCTATGAATGTCACGGTGGCCCGACCCGGTCAGTGGCCCTGCTAAGGGGCGCCCAATAAAAGGAGTAGGTGGTGGTGTAGGTTGCAGTAAATGACAAGGACCCAGGGTTGTAGTCTCTTTACCTCTTTACTGAAGGATTCGGCATCCACAATCCAGAGCACTGCTAACAGGGCTGGCTGAGACTGGCCGGTCCAAAGGCACATCCAGAGTTCCCTTTGCAGGTGGAAATCAGTAGCCTTCCTACTAGCGCCTTGGTGTTGTAGTACTTCCCTGCTGAGCACCACGGGATAGTCCTCACAACTGTCGTGTATGTTTCTGTTCTTTCTCTCCATCCCCCAGATGATATGGATAGGATGCACCCGTATGACGGGGTAGGCCTGGAGTTATTTTATAGGGACCCTAGAGACGCCCCTCTCCCACAATTGCCTCCATTGTTTTCATTAGGTGTAAAAGGTGAGACAGCCAACCTAAAGTTAACTGCCCTGCCATAGTTCAAGTAATGCGTAGAGTCTATTACTTCCTCGGCGTTCCGGCCGCCGGCTACGCGCCTCAGAAGGATGTTGCCGATCTTGGGACACGACTCCTTCTGGTTCTATCGCCTTTGTGCTGTGATCTCGTTTCTCACTTCTTCACAATATACCTCACTTCGTGTCCTTTCTTAAGATGCCGCCGCAATGAGGTGCAGGCACGGCTCCGTAACGATCTGTCCTTTTGCTAGGCCACTGTCAGGATCCCACCCCTGACAGAGACCCCCCTGAATCTTCCCAAGCAACGCTCTCCTCTCACTAGATGTTACCTGGGCAAAACCCAGTCAGCTTCTCTCTAACTTCCTATCCAACCCCCAGTTTTACCAGAGTGAGGAGTGGCCTAATACATAGAACCCTTTGCTCCCCCTGGTGGCCGGAGTGTGAAGTGTAATGTGTGACTGTGGTACCTGGTCAGGTGAACTCCTTAAGTGCCATCAGACGTACCATCACTCCCCTTAGCGGCAGAGCGACGTTACTGCAACGACCAGGACTCTGGGGCGCTGCACTCCCCCCCATTAAATCCAGTACTCCCGGACTGGGAAAAGAAGAACAACAATACATGTTAGCAAAAGACATACAAAATTTTAGAATGCTGTAAACAAGTAATTTTTAACAGTGCTTCCCTTTATGGGAGGTGAGGACACTTGAACGTTACAAACAGAAACATATTTACATGGTGTTTGAGATTTTAAATAACACTTATTAAATAAACAACTATAAATAACTATCATTACCCAGCCGGGCATTCTATTTAACTAAGTGCAAATTCTGAACAATAATTTAACTTTTCCTTTAAGGGCGTAAGGGCAGGTACCCACTAAAGGCATACTATAAAACGCTATAGTGCAAATTAACTTTTCTTTATCTTCCTAAGTACAGATTCACCAACCATCTTCTTATGGCTTTCCGGAGGACTCACTAACCCCTACGGGTTTTAGCAGCAAAACAGCAGGAAAAACAGTTTTAAAGAACTATTTACAGTTTCATGGCTCCGAGGTCTACTCTTATAACTCATGAGGTGGCCTCCACCAGGGCTTTACCTGACAGGTGGCCCTCTGCGGTTTAGGAAGGCTTGACTCCAAGTCCACTCCCGGCGCCAGGTGCACTCTATGAGCTTGTCCTTTCTGCACGACCAGGTCGTGCGCTGTAATGAGTGTCTGAGTGGGCCGGTGGATAACACCGGAGGCGGCGGAAGCTGCTGCAGCCGCTTCGGCGGCGAGCTCTTCTCCCTCAGTTCTAGATACCGCCAGGACGGCTGTACATCTCTGCATATCTCGGGCCCACCAGCGACTCCCCTTGAGATATCGGCGATAAGTCACCACGTCTCCAGGCTTCAGGATGGATCCGGCACCGTCACCGCACAGGCAGGGCTCTACCTCGTCCCGGGTAATGCGAACCCTTATTGTCGCCCCAATCTCCTGAACAAAGCCTTTTCCTTCCTGGGGTGGGAAGATGATCACAACACCCCATTTCGGCAGAGAGCCGTCCCGCAACTCGCCTCGTGCTTCCCGCTCCACTTCCCGCTGGAACTCCGCGATCAGGTGATTCCGGTACTCTCCCCAAGGGAAGGGCCCGAGGTCATGTCCTCCCCGGTGGTCTGCTGGTGCAGTCACTGTGTCCATACATTACATTACTGATCCTGAGTTACATCCTGTATTATACCCCAGAGCTGCACTCACTATTCTGCTGGTGCAGTCACTGTGTACATACATTACATTACTGATCCTGAGTTACATCCTGTATTATACTCCAGAGCTGCACTCACTATTCTGCTGGTACAGTCACTGTGTACATACATTACACGACTGATCTTGAGTTACATCCTGTATTATATCCCAGAGCTGCAATCACTATTCTGCTGGTGCAGTCACTGTGTACATACATTACATTACTGATCCTGAGTTACATCCTGTATTATACTCCAGAGCTGCACTCACTATTCTGCTGGTGCAGTTGCAGCGCCCCAGAGTCCTGGTCGTTGCAGTACTGTGGCTCCGCCACTAAGGGGAGCCATGGTGCGTTCGATGGCACTGAAGGAGTTCCTCCAATCAGGTATCACAGACACCAATATGTTTCACAGCTGGGCCTCCGGGGGGAGCTAAGGGTGCTATTCATTAGGCCACTCCCCACCATAGTGGGTAAACTGGGGGTCAGGCAGGAAGTTAGTAGAGAAAGCTGACTGGATCGAACGAAGCAACACCTAGTGAGAGAGGGTGTTGTGGAGGAAGAGACAGTAGGGTCTCTGCCAGGGGTGGGATCCTGGCAGAGGCTTGGCATTGAAAGAACGTAACGGGACCGTGCCTGCTCAGAATAGCGGCGGTGCCCTAAGAAAGGATTAGAAGCGAGATAGATTGTGCTGAGTGAGAAACGAAATCAAGCAGAAGGAGAATACCAGCAGGGGTTTTGTTGAAAGAGGCAGCACCTTGCTGAGGCGCATTACCGGTGGCCGGAACGCCGAGGGAGTGGAACAAGATACAGCTTTAAGCCATACTCCAAACAGCGGCAGGACAGTCAGTCTCAGGCGGGCTGTCTACCACATATCACCTATGAAGTCTTGGGGGGCAATTGCGGGAGAGGGGCGTCTCTAGGGTCCCGGAAGAACTCCAGGCCTACCTGACAAACGGGTGCCGTTCTTACTGTAACATCAGGAAGGGACGGAAGATTAGCAGAAGATCAGTTAATCGAGTTGTGAGGGAACTTAAGAAACAGACACAACAGTTGTGGGGTACTTTCCGTAAGCACAGCAGGGAAGGACTACAACACAAAGCGCTAAGAAGGAAGGCACTGATTTCCACTTGTGAGGAGAACTCTGGAAGTGCCATTGGACCGGCCGGACTTGCGCAGCCTGGTGGACCGGATTCTGGACTGAGGACCGAGAGATCTCCAGTAAAGAGGTAAAGAGACTGCAACCTGGTGTCCTCGTTATTTACCGCGACCTGCACCCCACAACTGCACCGCTATACCACCGTTAACAGTACCTATTTGCAACGGACGTCCCCCACTGACAGACAGGGCCACGGACCGGGTCTAGCCACCGTGACAACCCCAGGACTGAGATCCCAGAGGCCCGGCTCCGGGTACCCCTCGGCCCTGCGGCGGTGTGGGGGCGCTCCAAATCTTGGCGTCACGAACAGGATCTACTTAAGCCTGAAGAATCAGGTCATGTGTGCCTAGAGACTGTGATTTGTTGTGCATGAACTGTAGCTTTATTGAGAGACTGTGTGCTACCACTGACCAATAGAAGTTCCCGCCAAAAGCCGCCGCCATTGCTACTTTGGAGAAGAAGGAGGGCGTGCTATGGGAGGAGACTACCAGAATGGCGTGAGAAATGGATACCGCCCTCTGCGCTTCGGGCTGCAAGGAGATGACCTGCCCCAAAGCAGAAGACAACCTCCTGATTTGCAACGGCGGGAAGCAGGAGATGGAGAAGCCCGACCTCGGAGAAATGGCGGAGTCAGGTGCATGCACTGCCACCGACTATCAGGCAGCGATGATGAACAGCAAGTGCCTGAGCGAGGAAGATGCGACTCCGGCTTGCCCCTCTTCACCGGAGACGGACTTATGTCCCCTGCAGCCGGAGGACCTGAAACTCCTGGAACAGATAGCAGAGCTGAGTCCACCAACCCTGACCTTGGAGTCCGTGGAGGAGGAACCACAGCGAGCGGAGCAGCGTTCGGGGGCCGCATCGGAAGAGCCGCGGTCCGAGCAGCAGCCGACTCCAGCGTTCTTGTCAGCGGACCGGATCGACATCGGTGGAACCACATCAGGCGTAGGTACGGAAGATGCCCCTGCTCCCCCTCACGAGTCCGCTTCCACGACCCACCTCCATCTCAGTAAAGGTCGACCCTTCTCGGCAGGGTTAATGGTGTTATCCCCTGGTGACCTGGGGAGGATGGTGCCACCGCTGTCGACTAGAGTGGGAGAGCCCGTGGATGTGAGTCTAGATGGAGTAGTTCTTCGGTGGGACAGCCCCTGGGTTGGGACAGATGGATCCCAGGAGAACGGGTCCACTCTTGCGGTGCTTACGTGGGAACAATATAGACAGTGCTTGATTCTACAGTGGAAAGGCCGGAAAGAGGCCGAGCCGATGGGTCCATTGAAAATACAACAATCCCCTCCGGCATGGGATGACAGAGACGTGATAAGGCGGGGCACTGTGTTGGCCTACCATGCAAGAAGGGGGTGGGGCCTCATACACGAGCCGGGATTGGATACTGACGTTTTTGTTGCGCACTGTAACGTGAGGGCTCCCTGCTGTGGCCGAAGTGGAGAACCATTGCAAAAGGGGGATCAGGTGACCTACAGCCGCCACCAGAACCCGCTCGGGTGGTATGCACGGAATGTTCGGCGGTGTATGTTTGGAGCCGCGACCCTTACCACCTCGGACCTGGTCCCAGGAGCACCCGACCTTGTCACCATCGCAACGGTGCGCCTGGTAGCGGCCACCGAGTTGGCCAGTCGAGTTCATCTGCACGTTCGAACCGCGGACACTGGCACCACAGTGGCCGGGGGGCAGGAGCCCAAGCCACCTGAGCAAGAGTAAACCTCGGAAACCTGAAAATGTAAATAGTTACTGTTTGTTCTTTAAGTTGCTGCTAAACCCGTCCAGGGTAAACTTTAAAAAGGTGACCCCTTTGTTGACCCGGGGTCACTATTGTTGTTTTCTTGAAGTTTTGCACAAAGTTACACAAACTGCGAAATCATGGACTGTGCATGATTTGAACTTTCTTGTAAATAGTTTGCACCTTCTTAAAGGTGCTTCCTACTGGTTTTGTTTAAAGACATTTTGCGAAGATACCATTCCGGAGCCTTTGCATGGACTGGTAGGCTGAGAAGAAGAGCTACCTCAGAAAGACTTGATCTCCTCTTAAAGGGGAGGTTAGAATTGAACTTGAAAGTGACACTGTTTTAGAACAGTAATGTCAAGATAATGCTTTGAAGGAAATGTAACTGTTTTTCATGGAAAAGTTATGTGTGTTTAATTTGTTTAAAATGTGAAACCTAGATAATGTTCTTTGAAGAGAAAGATGTAGAAAGCCCGTAGGGGTAGATGTAGAGTTCCGTTTAACTGAAAGTAAAGAAGTAATAACGAAGGTGAGGATAGAAGGTAAACCCTGCGTCCCCATAGAAAGCTAGTTCGTTACTAAGGACAGAAAGTAGACCCGTAGGGGTTAGTGAGTGAGTCCTTATAGGAGCCAAGCAGAGTGGGCTCTATGCTCTCAAATTGAAAGGAATGTTATGTCTATACTATGTATAGTAGAGAAAGGCAGTAGGCCCTGGCTGAACGGGGCGGTCCTGTAAAAGAAAGGAGAGGCAGTAGGTCTGGTGCCATAGGGACAGGCGGTCCTGCAGGTTCAAAGTAGGAGAATGTGAAGTTATCTTGCCCTGTAATGTGATTATAGGAAGGCCTTTGATAAACTAAGAGTGTATGTTTCTTAAAGGCAATGTTAATTTATTGTTCCAGCATTTGCACTTAGTAGAATACCCGGTTGGGTAATGAGAATTAATTGTAGCCTGTTGCTATGATATTTGATTATGTTTTGTAACGTTAAAGTGTCCTCACCTCCCATAAAGGGAAGCCTGTTCAAGTATGCTTATTGTTTTGCACTCAACAAATTTGTATGTCTTTTTGCTAACCTGTATTGTTGTTTTCTTCCCAGTCCCGGAGTACTGTGTTTAACCAGGGGGGAGTGCAGCGCCCCAGAGTCCTGGTCATTGCAGTACTGTGGCTCCGCCACTAAGGGGAGCCATGGTGCGTTCGATGGCACTGAAGGAGTTCCTCCAATCAGGTATCACAGACACCAATATGTTTCACAGCTGGGCCTCCGGGGGGAGCTAAGGGTGCTATTCATTAGGCCACTCCCCACCATAGTGGGTAAACTGGGGGTCAGGCAGGAAGTTAGTAGAGAAAGCTGACTGGATCGAACGAAGCAACACCTAGTGAGAGAGGGTGTTGTGGAGGAAGAGACAGTAGGGTCTCTGCCAGGGGTGGGATCCTGGCAGAGGCTTGGCATTGAAAGAACGTAACGGGACCGTGCCTGCTCAGAATAGCGGCGGTGCCCTAAGAAAGGATTAGAAGCGAGATAGATTGTGCTGAGTGAGAAACGAAATCAAGCAGAAGGAGAATACCAGCAGGGGTTTTGTTGAAAGAGGCAGCACCTTGCTGAGGCGCATTACCGGTGGCCGGAACGCCGAGGGAGTGGAACAAGATACAGCTTTAAGCCATACTCCAAACAGCGGCAGGACAGTCAGTCTCAGGCGGGCTGTCTACCACATATCACCTATGAAGTCTTGGGGGGCAATTGCGGGAGAGGGGCGTCTCTAGGGTCCCGGAAGAACTCCAGGCCTACCTGACAAACGGGTGCCGTTCTTACTGTAACATCAGGAAGGGACGGAAGATTAGCAGAAGATCAGTTAATCGAGTTGTGAGGGAACTTAAGAAACAGACACAACAGTTGTGGGGTACTTTCCATAAGCACAGCAGGGAAGGACTACAACACAAAGCGCTAAGAAGGAAGGCACTGATTTCCACTTGTGAGGAGAACTCTGGAAGTGCCATTGGACCGGCCGGACTTGCGCAGCCTGGTGGACCGGATTCTGGACTGAGGACCGAGAGATCTCCAGTAAAGAGGTAAAGAGACTGCAACCTGGTGTCCTCGTTATTTACCGCGACCTGCACCCCACAACTGCACCGCTATACCACCGTTAACAGTACCTATTTGCAACGGACGTCCCCCACTGACAGACAGGGCCACGGACCGGGTCTAGCCACCGTGACAACCCCAGGACTGAGATCCCAGAGGCCTGGCTCCGGGTACCCCTCGGCCCTGCTGCGGTGTGGGGGCGCTCCACAGTCACTGTGACATACATTACATTACTCATCCTGAGTTACCTCCTGTATTATACTCCAGAGCCGCACTCACTATTCTGCTGGTGCAGTCACTCTGTACATACATTACATTACTCATCCTGAGTTACATCCTGTATTATATTCCAGAGCTGCACTCACTAATCTGCTGGTGCAGTCACTGTGTACATACATTACTGATCCTGAGTTACATCCTGTATTATCCTCTATTGCTGCACTCACTATTCTGCTGGTGCAGTCACTGTGTACATACATTACATTACTGATCCTGAGTTACATCCTGTATTATCATCCAGAGCTGCACTCACTATTCTGCTGGTGCAGGCACTGTGTACATGCATTACACTACTGATCCTGAGTTACATCCTGTATTATACCCCAGAGCTGCACTCACTATTCTGCTGATGCAGTCACTGTGTACATACATTACACTACTGATCTTGTGTTATATCCTGTATTATACCCCAGAGCTGCACTCACTATTCTGCTGGTGCAGTCACTGTGTACATACATTACATTACTGATCCTGAGATACCTCCTGTATTATACTCCAGAGCTGCACTCACTATCCTGCTGGTGCAGTCACTGTGTACATACATTACATCGTCTCTTTGACACTTTCCAGTCCCTACTCAACCCAAGAGAGCAGGCCCCAACTACAGATCTCCGCGCTGACGATCTGGCCAATTACTTCAAAGAAAAAATTGACCACATTCGACAGGAAATCATCTCCCAATCTCTTCATACCATGCACTGTCCTCCCTCCCCCACTGCATCTAGTTCACTCTCTGACTTTGAACCAGTTACAGAAGAAGAAGTAAGCAGTCTCCTTGCATCTTCTCGCCCGACCACTTGCACCAGTGACCCCATTCCATCACATCTCCTCCAGTCCCTTTCCCCGGCTGTCACCTCTCACCTAACAAAAATATTCAACCTTTCCCTCACTTCCGGTATTTTTCCCTCCTCATTCAAGCATGCCATCATACATCCATTACTTAAAAAACCCTCCCTCGACCAAAATTGTGCCGCTAATTATAGACCTGTCTCTAATCTTCCCTTCATCTCTAAACTCTTTGAACGCCTGGTCCACTCCCGTCTTACCCGCTATCTCTCAGATAACTCTCTTCTCGACCCTCTTCAATCTGGCTTCCGCTCTTTACACTCTACTGAAACTGCCCTCACTAAAGTCTCTAATGACCTACTAACAGCTAAATCTAATGGTCACTACTCCATGCTAATTCTCTTGGATCTCTCCGCAGCATTCGACACTGTGGATCATCAGCTCCTCCTCACTATGCTCCGCTCCATCGGCCTCAAGGACACCGTTCTCTCTTGGTTCTCCTCCTATCTCTCTGACCAATCCTTCACTGTATGTTTTGCTGGTTCCTCCTCCTCTCACCTTCCCCTTACTGTTGGGGTTCCTCAAGGATCAGTCCTAGGCCCCCTCCTCTTCTTTTTGTATACTGCCCCTATTGGACAAACAATCAGTAGATTTTGTTTCCAGTACCATCTCTATGCTGACGACACCCAATTATACACCTCTTCTCCTGTTATCACGCCGACCTTTTTAGAAAACACCAGTGATTGTCTTACCGCTGTCTCTAACATCATGTCCTCCCTCTATCTGAAACTGAACCTGTCAAAAACTGAACTCCTCGTGTTCTCTCCCTCTACTAACCTACCTTTGCCTGACATTGCCATCTCCATGTGTGGTTCCACCATTACTCCAAAGCAACATGCCCGCTGCCTTGGGGTCATCCTTGATTCCGAGCTTTCATTCACCCCCCACATCCGATCACTGGCTCGCTCTTCTTATCTGCATCTCAAAAACATTTCTAGAATTCGCCCTTTTCTTACTTTCGACTCTGCAAAAACTCTTACTGTCTCACTTATTCATTCTCGTCTGGACTATTGTAACTCTCTACTAATCGGCCTCCCTCTTACCAAACTCTCCCCACTCCAATCTCTCCTGAATGCTGCTGCCAGGATCATATTCCTCACCATCCGTTACACCGATGCCTCTACCTTGTGCCAGTCATTACACTGGCTACCCATCCACTCCAGAATCCAGTACAAAACTACTACCCTCCTCCACAAAGAACTCCATGGCTCAGCACCACCCTACATCTCCTCTCTGGTCTCAGTCTACCACCCTACCCGTGCCCTCCGCTCCGCTAATGACCTCAGGTTAGCATCCTCAATAATCAGAACCTCCCACTCCCGTCTCCAAGACTTTACACGTGCTGCGCTGATTCTTTGGAATGCACTACCTAGGTTAATACGATTAATCCCCAATCCCCACAGTTTTAAGCATGCCCTAAAAACTCATTTGTTCAGACTGGCCTACCGCCTCAATGCATTAACCTAACTATCCCTGTGAGGCCTATTAAAAAAAAAACAAAAAAAACATAATCAGGTTCCTCGCATCATGTATCACGCATTAATAGCACTCTGTGTCTGTACTGCTACATACTTAGGCAGTTAACTGGTTCATGCAGCTTTACATGAACACCCGAGCCTTACACTATGGCTGGTCCGAATAACTAAAGCAATTGTTACCATCCACCTCTCGTGTCTCCCCTCTTCCTCATAGTTTGTAAGCTTGCGAGCAGGGCCCTCATTCCTCCTGGTATCTGTTTTGAACTGTGATTTCTATTTTGCTGTAATGTCTATTGTCTGTACAAGTCCCCTCTATAAGTTGTAAAGCGCTGCAGAATATGTTGGCGCTATATAAATAAAAATTATTATTATTATTATTATTACATTACTGATCCTGATTTACATCCTGTATTATATTCCAGAGCTGCACTCACTATTCTGCTGGTGCAGTCACTGTGTACATACATTACATTACTGATCCTGAGTTACATCCTGTATTATACTCCAGAGCTGCACTCACTATTCTGCTGGTGCAGTCACTGTGAACATACATTACATTACTGATCCTGAGTAACATCTACATGATGATCTGAAAGGGTTAACTCTGCTGGTTCTGAAATCTTTCATCTCTACCAATCCTATGGCCTCTAGAGGGCGCCATAGTTAACAAGCTCCTAGTAGATGTCTTTATTTGATGTCTCCTGCTCATCTTTGAAGATCACACAAACATTCCTTCGAAAATGCAGCAAATTTTCTTTTTCATCTTCTTGTAAGTTCCAAATACAGTCCCAATAGTGAAACATGGTGGTGGCAGCTTCATGCTATGGGGGTGTTTTTCAGCTGCAGGGACAGGACGACTGGTTGACATTGAAGAAAACATGAATGCGGCCAAGTACAGAGATATCTTGGATGAAAACCTTTTCCAGAGTGCTCTGGACCTCAGACTTGTCTGAAGGTTCACCTTCCAACAAGACAATGACCCTAAGCACACAGCTAAAATAACAAAGGAGTGGCTTCAGAACAACTCTGTGACCATTCTTGACTGACCCAGCCAGAGCCCTGACCTAAACCCAATTGATCATCTCTGGAGAGACCTGAAAATGGCTGTCCACCAACGTTCACAATCCAACCTGACGGAACTGGAGACGATCTGCAAGGAAGAATGGCAGAGGATCCCCAAATCCAGGGGTGAAAAACTTGTTACATCATTCCCAAGAAGACTCATGGCTGTACTAGTTCAAAAGGTGCTTCTAGTAAGTATTGAGAAAAGGGTCTGAATACTTATGACCATGTGATGTTTCAGTTTTTCTTTAAATTTGCAAACATTTCTACATTTCTGTTTTTTTCCAGTCAAGATGGGGTGCAGAGTGTACATTAATGAGAAAAAAATGAACTTTTTTGAATTTACCAAATGGCTGCAATGAAACAAAGAGTGAAAAATGTAAAGGGGTCTGAATACTTTCCGTACCCACTGTAGCATAATTATCTCCCAGTAGAGAATCATATGCTTTGTCTTAGCCGGTCATCTCGCGTCACTTTTACATTAAGGGGAAAAATAACTAAGGATTCATCTGTAGCTGCTGAATAAGACACCAGATAGGTGGGGGTGCTGCCACAATTTTTTTGTCGAGGTTCAAGACATTCACATTATTCCCCAGGGAATCCTGAGAAATGTGATTCCAATATGACTGAGGCAGGGAGATGGCAGCATTCTCTCCAGGAACGTGGTTTTTACCTTTCTGGTAAAGTCTAATAGTTCTGATCCTCTTGCTCTGTAAACCGCACCCCTGAAGCCATTCGCTACCTGTATAGCGTGTCCAATGGGCCTGTACAAACGATTGGTGGCAGCTAGTAGTAATTTTTTTATTGTTGAGCTGGCAGTTACCGTAGCGGTGTAAAGACATATATTCCATATGTGGGAATCGGACATGTATATTCCATACGCTCACTGCGAGTTCCCCAATAACCAACCTAGTAGTGAAAGCAGTCACGGTCTCGTCGGTCCCTTGTCAGTCAATTGCATAATTGTCCTGATGACTGGAGGAAGCAGAATTGTGTTCCCTTGACATGCTGGTGCCAGCGGTGTGATCTGTGTGTCTGTGATGTCTTTTCGGAACCAACCAATCGGTACAGTGTGCATGAGCATGCACAGTGTTCATCTTCCATGGCCACCATTTTGCTTAAGGGCAAGTTTGCCCACAACATTCTGGCTCACAATACATGCATACTGAGGCTTAAACATTTAAAATAAATATCAATATAAATCAATTAGACCACGTAGGTCATATTAAGAGGGCAACTAGCCCTTAGGCGCGCAGGATAGGACGAAATGGATGGATTACATCCCCGGGAAGAAGTCAATAGTCGAAAAGTGCGTAAGGGTCGGCACCATCACCTACAGGAGGTCATCTTTGTACTTGTTTGACTCTTTGCTTCTATAGTTCTTTGCACTTCTCTGGGAGTTATTCTATTAGGAAACTTTGTCTTTCTATTAGTTTATATTATGTTGTGAAGTATTGGATTCTATGTATTTTTTATTTATTTCCCACTATTTTACATTTTGATTGTGTTTTTTTGTCTTTACTTTAGTAATAAAAATGTTGTACTTTTTATTATAATTGGTTCTTCTGAAGAGACAATTTGAACTTTTTTTTTAATAACATTTTTGATGCAGTAAGGGTAAGTTCACACTAGCTGTTTTATCAGCGTTTTGCTTGTTTTTTTCTTGCGGTTTTTGCTGTCTTTTTGGCACGCTAGATTTGTCTCTTGTGCATGTTGATAAAGTTTTAGTGCAAAAAAAAGTCCTATTCTACAAAATCAGGCTTTGGCACAAAAAATGCAGCAAAATCCTATACCTGCGTTTTTGCTGTGGATTTTCAGTGTTTTTGTTTTTCACCACCTATTCATATCAATGGGTGAAAAATGCTGAAAAAAAAACCATGAAAGAAGTGACAAATAAAAACAACATAATTCTTGCAGATTATCTATTTATTACATTATCTAGCAAATGAGATTGAGTTTTCTGACAGTAGAATGAGAAATTACATCAAATATATTATTTCGGTGTTTCTTATGATTTCATTTCTTCATGGAACGCTCAAGACAACCCCGGATGAAGCCTCATCAAACCGAGAGATAGAAAAGGAGAAAAGATCAGGCTGTACGTGACACTTGTTCCGCGGCTACATATGATGTCGTATCTTATGATTCGACCATCGCTCTCCTTCTGGTTCTCCATAGGGTATTCCTTGTTACAGAATACTTTGGTCGCACAACCCAATAGAAGTTCATACGTAGTAATATTATCTGTTAAGAGTCATTTAAAAACAAAAAGATAAAATTTTGAAATATTCTACAATATTAAAAGGAATCTGTCAGCAGGATTTTGCTATATAATCTAAAAGCAGGTTGATGTAGGGGCAGAGACCCTGATTCCAGCGATGTGTCACTTACTGGGCAGCTTGGGGCCATTTTGATAGAATCCCTGTTTTCTCTGCTGTAGATGTGTAAGATGCCCAAGTGAGGTAGTCATGGGCGAGCTTCTGTTCCCACGCACTTGGGAATTCTATAGACATCTCGTGTCCCAGTCCCGGTGTAGGGCTGCAGGCCTCTTCTAACTCCAGGAATCCCTCTTCTGGATCCAAGGCAGGAATTAATCCAGGAGACACAAGGTTCATAAAAATGACCAAACTTGTACTTGGTGAATGGCAGTCTGTACAGTCAGGTATAGAGGATAAGGCCCAGCGGGTTGTCACTTTTCTCACGGGTACCGGATACAACTTCAGCCCTGGGTCTCGGTATAGGCAGATTGTCCCCCTTCCTGACATCTCTAGCCCTAGAGAATCTTCTCCACCACTAGCAGTATATTCGGATTGCAATACCTTCCACCCCATGGAGTCTGAGTCCATCTTCCTCTGTAGCTTCACTGACTGAGTGCGCCCCAGGCCCCCGACATCCATCTCGACGTTGCCCCAGGCCATTAGGCGGAATCACATGGAAGGATATTTTCGGCAATCCCCTGCTCCAAGTATTAGGCCCACTCTGTCCCTAGCAGCCTCTGACTTAAGCCTGCTGCTTCACACACTGCTCCCACACACGGACTGTCACTTCCTGGACTTTCCACTATCAGTTCACCCTCCTAAACTGGGCCGGCCATTACAGTTAACTCTTTCTAAGCTTACTGTAGCACCATTGAATGTCACCTTCTTATAGCATACATAAACATCAAATACATTTAACCCCTTAGAATGTCATGGAGCAGACCATCCCCTCCCCCACCGCTACAGATGTAGCAAGGGTCAAACTGCTGAATTGTGTATAACCTCGCCCACAACACTGATTGGTAGCTTCCTGTATACAGTGTCAGAAAGCTGCCAATCAGTGGTGGGGGAGGGTTTACACAGATTAGCTGGACTGCCTGGCATGTGACACCTAGTCCTGCAGTGATAATCTCCTGCTCATAAACCGCTGATTGTATTGAAACTACAGAGCACTGCCTAATAAGTCATACATCTCTGGATTCAGGCTTTCTGCCCCTACATCTTGCAGCAACAATCTTATGACAGATTCCCTTTAAGACAGATTAAAGGGAAGTTCTATGTTTATCAGTTGTTACAGTTTTTTTTGGGAGGGAATAAAGCTCAAAGGGAAATGTTTAGATATGAGCCAGTCTGCTAAAATTCTAAATAGGTGGATTTGCTTAAATTTCACTGGGAAATTCAATTCTCATCAAACAACAGATCTCTGCTTGCTGTCAGCAAAACTTTTCTCTATCAGAAGAAGATATAATTATTTATACCTAATCCTATTTACAGCTGAGTGTTTGTTACAATTATTGCCAGTCTAATCAACCCTGTGTAAGGTCCACAACGAGGAAAGAATTCGTATAAAGCCGCGTTTGCACATTAGTATTTGGTCAGTAACCAGTAAGCCTACTGGTTTTGCATGATCCAACTTCCCTCTCTGGTGATTGACAGTGCTGGCTTTCTTGAGAGGCATTCCCTTTAAGAAGGTTGTCTGGCCTTAGTGTACAAATCTGCAGTAACTCTACGTATCCTCAGACTTATGAATCCTCACAGCGCATGCACTGCTCATTTTGGGGGTTCTCCAATGCCGGCATCGGGAATGGTGTGCACTTGGCCGCAAGTATGTGATTTGTCACATACCGACTAGACTTTGCTCAATAAAAGTGTATTGAGTGAGGCCGGACACGACTAGTCTGAAGGTGGCCGGAATTATGCAAATCACATAGTGTGCGGGCTGTGAAGATTCACAAGCCTGCAGTCACATAGAGTGAGCGAGGCCGGACAACCCCTTTATGTTTTGAGTCATTTATTGAAATCTTGAAAATGGTGAGATGTCAAAACTCAATATTTGTAGTTGGGAGCTTGTATAATATAGGTTTTTCCAAATATCTATCACTAAGAACATCCAGATCATAAATATATAAGTACTGGAATCACCTTTGGTGATTGAGGTCTTCTGGCTAATGCAGTGATTTTCATTGTCAGTACATTGCATCATTTTGGGTTGTCGGCAGTCATCTGGATCCGATACAGAACAGGTTGGGCATGTGAATCCATTGACTTCATTTTTTCTCATTGGCCCTTTAAAACATTTTCAAAGTAAAGGTTGAGACTAAAAAAAAAATGTGATGAGTCGACTTTCCCAATCTACATCCTGCTTGAAGCTCCTGGTTCCTAGTGCAATGTCTGTATCATGGCCACAACCAACATGTGAATACTCCTACTGTCAACTGCCCAGGCATAAGGGCTATCAACTACAACCTCTGAACCCCAATAGTCACGTCTGTCAAATTCCTTGGTATCATTAAATTATTATTCCTCTGATAGGCATATTGGCATTCTCAATCTCGTAGTGCCTAATTGTCAGGATGAAGTGCTAGGACACAACACTAAAAAGAGCTTCCAAACATGGGTTTTGTGATAGACACATTGTCTAGTAGACTCTAGGGCCTTCACACTATTATTACCCATGTACAGGGATCTGGACTTACACAGGGGCCCCTGTGTTGAATCCATGGAATGTTGGCTGGCCGGTGGAGCTGGCTGGCAGGGGATGGTCAGAAAACCAGGTCAGTATATAGAGGTCATAAAATGGGCCCAGATCACTGGGAAGTAGAATAGTTAAAATATGAGCCAAAGTCATCAAATAGGAGTAATACTAGCTAAGGAGGAGCAGAGAAATGGGAGTGAACCAGACAACTACGTAGTAACTACGGAAGAGATTCTGCTTTTTTTTACATTGATGTGTAATAAGAAGCCATCACTCCAGAACTTGTGCAGGATGTGTCATTAATGAGGAGAGACTACTATCTGCTGGCCAGCTGAAATCAAGTGGAACCAAAGTGTGCTGGAAGATTTGCAGGGGGAGCGACCTCATGTGCTGGACTGGATCAGGTGACGCACAGGAAGGACTTCCCTGATATAAAAGCCCAACCACGAGGGGAATTAGGTGCCAGGGAAGATAGCGGGGCAGATGTGCTCCAGAGAGACCGCTGAGACCAACGTGACAGGTTTCAGCGGGAAGTCTGTGCCAGATCTCAGGAGAAATTGTGGCGGCAACTTCCTAAAGGGGGACACCAGGTATTTGTGCCAAACATGAGCTACAATATTTATTCAAATATTTACGTTGGACTAATTCTTTACATTGTAAAGCTTTGTCTATCTACAGCCACCACTAGGGGGAGCTCACTGCATAATGTAGATATATTGAACTCAGTAATAAACCTGTATTCGGGAAACCACTTAGCTCCCCCTAGTGATGGCTTTAGGCAGCTAAAATGTAACTTTTAATGCTATGCAAAATTTTAGGAACTCTATCAGTAGGTATTAAAAAAAATGTGAATCAACACACTAGATAGTGGTGGAAGACGCTGTGAAGTCAATCCATTCCCCTTCGGCATGCAAATGAAATCAGTGGTGCTCCGCTGGAAGCATTATAATTTGTAGGAAGTCTCACAGCAGTGACCAGACATTACTTATTTTTACATTTAAAGATAACATCTTACACGTAGCAATTGAAGCATTGCACAAGTTGGTGTAACAGCAGGAACGGTTTACAGCTACCGCCCTATCCAGGCTGGTGATGCTACCGGCAAAGGAGCAATCTCTCAATGCTGCACACTTTTTTGACACATATACATCAACATTTTTCCCTGCAATTAACAAAAATGACAATTAGTTTATGCAAAATACATTTTTTAGCTTTTAATTATTTAAAGGTTTGTGACTTAAGACGTACAGATGTCATAAAGGACAGGGGCGTACTTCTCATAGCAGGACAGAAGGGCCTGCTGTCGAACAGCTATGGACCCTTACATACCCCCACCATTATCTCAACAGTGTCTGCATCCTTAGCAATGTCCTTAGCAAGAGAATTCTCCGGTGGCCTGGAGTCGGAAGAAGGATCCATTTGTGCAAAAACAGCACATGACACGGTGCGATGGCAGCAACATGACCACCCGCAAAGGATGACTCTTTGTCTGCTCTGTTACCAGCTCTGGTCTTCAGCAGAGCAGAGTGGTGGCTTTACAATATGGCCACCGCCCTCTCTGCCTTACATCGATGCTCCTCCTGCACCAGGTCAGAGACTGCTGGGGATGAATGCATCTGTGCTCATAAGGTAAGTATTCATGAATTTTATTCTTTACCTGGCGAAAAGTTGCATTATTATTATTATATGGAGCCTTACAGGACATTATTACTATAAGGAGGCTCAGAAGGGGGCACAATTACTACATGGATGCATAGGGGGCATTAGGACTCTAAAGTGGCTCAGTGGGGGCCTGACAAGGAGTCACAGGGACTAATATAACTATAATGGGGCATAGGGGGCACTATTACGATGTAGAAGCACAGGGGGCATAATAACTATAAGGAGGCACAGAAAGGGGCACTATTGCTATGTGGTTGCACAAGGGAGCATTAGGATTTTAAGGAGATCTCTGTGGGGGCTTTACATGGAAGCACAGGAGTATGTATAACTATAAGGAGGCATAGGGGCACTATTACTATATGGAGGCACATGGGGTATTATAACTATAAGGAGGCACATGGAGGCACATGGGGCATTAGGACTGTAAGGGGGCTCAGTAAGAGTTATATAAAGAGTCACAGTGGGTTGTATAACTGATATGGTATAATGATACAGGGGACACGATTAATATAAGGAGACACAAGAGGCATTCAAAATATACGGGGACACTGAAGGGGCCATTATAATTATGTGGAGGCAAAGAAAGGGCACTTTTCCTAACGTAGAGGCATGATTGGGGTATTATTACTGTGAGGGGTGCAAAAAATGGTACTATTACTGTGCAGGTCACATAGTGGGGCATTATTACTGCCTATGTAGTTTGTGTAGAGGTGGGGGGTATGTAAGGAAGGCGCTGGAAAAGCAATGAGCTAAAGATGTCTGTGTGTTACTTTCTGCAAACATGGTGGAAGGAGGGGTATTATTTATTGTCAGGTAGGGACATGTTTGTGATTGAGAACCTCATCTTGGGAAGTGTGCATGGGGGTGGGTGGGAAAGAGGACAGCATGGACATATGTGCTTCAAAATGCCAGGGCTGAATTTCATTCCAATTTCGTCCCTAACTGGATCTGTCGGGTGCCATTTGGGTGGACATATGAGCAATTCAACACTGTGTCATGGCTTCAGTTTGTAAGTGTGAACATGAGCCAGAATCACCTTTCTATGAATGAATACATACCTTCTGTTACCCGTACTGTTTCAGAAAGGCATACGTCCTGGCTAGAAAGACACGATATCATAAGATCTTCACATGTAGCAGCCCGATCATTGCAGAAATGGCACCACAAAAAGTTTCCTACAATGACAGTCCAGAGAGCCGGTTATTAGCAGAAGTCACATACCATTATTACACTATAATTATTGTACTGTGTATTGTGTTATTCTATGTAAAATAAAATACAAAAAAAATCGCATTCATTGCCGATAGATACTACTACGCAGGCGCCGCTGGCACCATGTTGGTGGAGACAATTTTTTTTTCCTCTACCAAAATGGCGCCACAGTAGCATCTGTGAGATCAGCGATAGATGCTACTGCGCAGGCGCGGCCGGCACCATTTTGAGAAACATTTTTGTTTTTTCAGAATAAATATATATGGCTAAATGAAAGAATTTAATTGCATATTATAGATGCAATCATACTGGCCGCCACCTGCCTGCTGAATGTGATTTTTTTCAACACATATAATATTCAGTATGTAAAATAGGGGGCAGGTCAGTGAGGGATCAGATGAATATGTAATCAGAGCACCCGCCCACTGTTTTACTAGGAAGGGATGCATGGTATGAATTGACACTTTATTTAACAGACAACTAATACCTAAAAATACTTTATTAGAAAAATAGTTAAAATTGTAGTAGACAAAAACCCGCAAACCTACACTCAATGTGAACAAAAGGGCTACTGGTTATCCCTGTAATTCCCTATTAAACCCTTCCTAGCAGCGGAGGTTGGCACCCTAGCTTGTTCGCAAATTGGCGCCCCCACTCAACGTCGGCTGGTCCTGATATACTCTATAATACCCTACTATGCAGCAGGACAGAAAGAAAAGGCCCGTATCAACACAAGGAGTGCCGCTAGGAAAATGGAAAAGGGAGGTGGTAAACAGTAAGGGATATATATAACGGCCACAGCAAAAATTCTAAATAAAGTGAGTTAGCCTATACAACCAGAAACCTGGAATAGCCCTCGTATCAACTCAAAATATAGACACTACAGTCGAGAATTGGAATAGGGGTGTAATGTGCTGTGGAAGGCCTAGTATAACTGACCCTCACAATCCCTAAAAGATACTGTCCCTACCTGGCTGCGGAGGTTGGCACCCCTAAATAAACACGCCAGTGGCGCCCCCGCTCTCGTCGACTGCTCCTCCGTAACCCTATCTACTTACCCTGGCTCCTATATCAATAGAGGAGAGAGGGGGGAGGGGGGGAGGGGGGGAAAGGACAGAGGAAATGTACCAAAGTGGGTGGGGGGAATAATTAGCTCTGTGTGTAATTAAGTTAATAGCTAAGGTGTCGCTTTAAAGATGCTGTATGCTTGGAACATATTAGGATAGTTTTAAATACAGCAGATTATTGCACAGGATATTGCACAAGTGCCTACCGGCAAACTACTTTCAGTCACTGGAGTCGCAGTATATACCACAGGTACAGATAATTATCAATCCATCAGAGTAATGTTATATATAGCGATATATAAGATATTGCACAAATGCCCGCCAGTAAACTATTTATAGTCACTGGAATAGCAGTATATACCACTGGTACAGATAATTATGCACCGTTATTATGCACCGTTATGTGATGGCCATATGCTGAATCTATGGACAACGGTCTCTCCATTAGTCTCCTGATGAACTGGCATCATGGCAGGGAAACGCGTTGAGGCGCTAAAGAATCATATGAACACCAGATAAGTGAATTTGGTTTATCTGTGGGTTTTTGGCTATATGCTAGGCAAAGTGCAATAGGGGATATACTCTGAGTCAAAAATAGGTGTTTAAGTATAGTTTCATTTGTTTACTCTGCGGTATCTATTATTGTGCAGTACATTACCCTGGTATTTTGGACCGGTGGGAGATACAAAAATATATGTGGGGATTGGTCTTGCACACACTGTAAAGGGTAAACGTATAACAATAAGGTGTCGGAGATACGACTACTCTGGTAATTGGAATAAGTGTGTTAGAGGGCATTTGTGCAATAAATCAGTGCAATAAATCGCTATATATAAATTATTTTGATAGGTGCATAATTATCTGTACCAGTGGTATATACTGCTATTCCAGTGACTATAAATAGTTTACTGGCGGGCATTTGTGCAATATCTTATATATCGCTATATATAACATTACTCTGATGGATTGATAATTATTTGTACCTGTAGTATATACTGCGACTCCAGTGACTGAAAGTAGTTTGCCGGTAGGCACTTGTGCAATATCCTGTGCAATAATCTGCTGTATTTAAAACTATCCTAATATGTTCCAAGCATACAGCATCTTGAAAGCGACACCTTAGCTATTAACTTAATTACACACAGAGCTAATTATTCCCCCCACCCACTTTGGTACATTTCCTCTGTCCTTTCCCCCCCTCCCCCCCTCCCCCCTCTCTCCTCTATTGATATAGGAGCCAGGGTAAGTAGATAGGGTTACGGAGGAGCAGTCGACGAGAGCGGGGGCGCCACTGGCGTGTTTATTTAGGGGTGCCAACCTCCGCAGCCAAGTAGGGACAGTATCTTTTAGGGATTGTGAGGGTCAGTTATACTAGGCTTTCCACAGCACATTACACCCCTATTCCAATTCTCGACTGTAGTGTCTATATATTTTGAGTTGATACGAGGGCTATTCCAGGTTTCTGGTTGTATAGGCTAACTCACTTTATTTAGAATTTTTGCTGTGGCCGTTATATATATCCCTTACTGTTTACCACCTCCCTTTTCCATTTTCCTAGCGGCACTCCTTGTGTTGATACGGGCCTTTTCTTTCTGTCCTGCTGTATAGTAGGGTATTATAGAGTATATCAGGACCAGCCGACGTTGAGTGGGGGCGCCAATTTGCGAACAAGCTAGGGTGCCAACCTCCGCTGCTAGGAAGGGTTTAATAGGGAATTACAGGGATAACCAGTAGCCCTTTTGTTCACATTGAGTGTAGGTTTGCGGGTTTTTGTCTACTACAATTTTAACTATTTTTCTAATAAAGTATTTTTAGGTATTAGTTGTCTGTTAAATAAAGTGTTTGAACACTATACCAACCTATTACTATTTAATTTGATTATGGTATGAATTGACCCCACGACACCCTTACAGATGAAAACAAATATTTTGAAATTCATATTCCTCGGCACCACTTCATTTTCCCAGTGAATTCGATTTTCCACAAATTCAATGTACTCCAAAGCTCCTGAAAAGACACTAACCTTTTTCACTGCTGTGCTGTGTGTGTGTGTCTCTCTCACACACACACACACACATGCACCATGTATTGTTCTTTTCTTCCCAGTCCCGGAGTACTGGATTTAACCGGGGGGGAGTGCAGCGCCCCAGAGTCCTGGTCGTTGCAGTACTGTGGCTCTGCCACTAAGGGGGGCTATGGTACGTCTGATGGCACTGAAGGAGTTCATCTGACCAGGTATCACAGACACCAATACATTTCACAGTCAGGCCTCCAGGGGGAGCTAAGGGTACTATTCATTAGGCCACTCCTCACATACTGGTAAAACTGGGGGTCAGGCAGGAAGTTAGAACAGAAAGCTGAATGGGTTGGAACCAGGCAACACCTTGTGGCAGAGGGTGTTGCCGGGGAAGATTTGGTAGGGTCCCTGTCAGGGGTGGGATCCTGACAGAGGCCTGGCAACGAGAAAGAACGTTACGGGACTGTGCCTGCTCAGTATAGCGGCGGTGCCCCAAGAAAGGATAAGAAGCGAGATTTATTGTGCTGAGTGAGAAACGAGATCAAAGCAAGAAGGAGAATACCAGTAGAAGTCGTGCTGTAAGATCGAGGCAACATCCTACTGAGGCGCACAGCCGGCGGCCGGAACGCCGAGGAAGTATTTCTATATATAGCTTCAGGCAATACTTCAAACCAATGGCAGGACAGTCAGTCATAGGCGGGCTGTCTCACCTAAATCACCTAAGAAGACATAGGGGGCAACCTGTGGAGAGGGGCGACTCTAGGGTCCCGGAAGAGCTCCGAGCCTACCCGTCATACGGGTGCGTCCCAACCATAACACCGGGAAGGACGGATTAGCAGAACATCATCTAATCGAGTTGTGAGGGAACACGAGAAACAGACACAACAGTTGTGGGGACTATCCCGTAAGCACAGCAGGGGAGGACCACAACACATAGCGCTAGCAGGAAGGCACAGATTTCCACCTGCAAAGGGAACTCTGGAGGTGCCATTGGACCGGCCGGACTTGCGCAGCCTGGTGAACCGTATTCCGGACTGAGGACCCAGAGACCTTCAGTAAAGAGGTAAAGAGACTGCACCCCTGTGTCCTTGTGATTGATTGCGTCCTGCACTTCAACATCACCATACCATCACATCTATCATTGTGCGCCCCTCAGCAGGGTCACAGACCGGGTCTAGCCACCGTGACAATCCCAGAGCAGAGACTCCGAGGCCCGGTACCGGGTACCCCTTGGCCCTGCGGCGGTGGGGGCGCTGCACACACACACACACACACACACACACACACACACACACACACACACACACACACACACACCCTTTCCAGTTTCTTCAATGTTTAATGGCTTTCACCCCCTAATTCTATTGCTGAGCTTTGATGCCCTCTAACTATTCCAATTCGGTGTGATAGCAGCGTAGGGCATTAAATGGAAGCCGGCAACGCCGCTAACGAAGTCATGTGGGTGTCTTCCTGGATCTCCTGCCATGATGTTTCATTTCATTAAATGTTGACTGATAGTTTGCGCTGACATTGGTGCACCCTGAGCCTGCAGGATAGGTTGAATTTCTTTGGAACTTGATTGGAGCTGCTTATCCACCATCCAGACTATCCTGCGTTGCAACCTTTTATCAGTTTTTCTCTACTGTCCACATCCAGGGAGATTAGCTCCTGTGCCATGGGTTGTAAACTTCTTGATTATATTGTGCACCATGGACAAAGGAACATCAAGATCTCTGGAGAAGGACTTGCAACCTTAAGATTGTTGATGTTCAACAATTTTGGTTCTCAAGTCCTCAGATAGTTCTCTTCTCCTCTTTCTGTTCTCCATGCTTAGTGTGACACACACAGACACATAATGCAAAGATTGAGTCAACTCCTCCCCTTCTTATCTGGTTTCAGGTGTGATTTTCATATTGTCCACACCTGTTACTTGTCACAGGTAAGTTTGAACGAGCATCACATGATGGAAACAAAGTTGCTTACCCACAATTTTGGAAAGGTACCAACAATTTTGCATGGCTCAACAATTTTGTCAAGCCCATTTTTGGAGTTTTCTTTCAAATTATGTCCAATTTACCTTTTTTTCTCTGTGTTTTTTGTGCTGTTCCAATACACACAAAAGCAATAAACATGTGTATAACAAAACATGTAATTTTGCAATTATATGTGTATGCTATATTATTACACTGCATATGTGGTTATTATACTGTTACACTGTATATTATTACATTGCATATATTATTATTAGTAGTAGTAGTAGTAGTAGACTGTTATTATTTGTAAATTGTATTATTTGACTTTATATTTGGTTGTTATACTGTAATTACAAGTGTGTTATATTTTTATACTGGATATTTTATTACAATAGTGATATTATGTGTACATTGCATTATTTATTACACTGTAAATTATTATTATTATTATTATTATTATTATTATTATTACTATGGTATTATACTGTTATTATTTATATATTTTATTACACAGTATATCTACTGTTATTATATGTATGTTATATTATTATATAGTGTATTATTTAATTAGTTGGCATACATTTATTATTATTATTATTTGGTTATTATACTGTTATTATATGTTTGTTATAATTTTACATTGCATATTTTAGTATTATTAATATTATTGTTAGTAATAGTACATGTCCTGCATGTTATACTATTACATAGTATATATATTTTTATTATTATTATTATTATTATTATTTGGTTATTATATGATTATCACATGTTAGATTATTACATTGCATATTTTTATTATTATTATTATTATTATTATTATTATTATTATTATCATTATTAGGTTATTAATTATACTATTATTATCTGTTTGTTATATTATTACATTGCATATTTTATTATTATTATACTGTTATTATACCCATAATATATTTGTATGCTATATTTTTTACTATTATACTGTCATTATATGTGTGTTATATTATTGCATTGTATATTTGGTTACTGGACTTTATCTTAATATTCCGTTATCCAGTGTAACAAGTATAATATGCAGTTATATTTTGTTTCTATGCTGTTAGTACAGTGTACATTTTATTAGTATAGTTTATATTTCAGTACCACTGTATAATGTGCACATTTTTTAATTCTGTTGGAATAATCATGTTATTACAGTATAGATTTTATTATTTCGTTGTATATTTTGTTACACTGTCATTACACTATGATAAAATACAGTATCCCATATATCAACTTTTCATTTCATTCTTATCTTCTTTTTGACTGAGATATCTTTGTACATCTAATTCTGCAACTCGATAATGATTCTAATCCCCAGGGGGCGATAACAGCTCACATGGAAGTCCACACAATTTGGGCATCATCTCTTTTTCAGAAATCAATAGTGCACATAAAAATGATATACCTTATCAGAGAAGTCTGCTTCTTTTTCCACCTGGACTCACCAGTCATTCTGAATTCTAGGGGAACATTTGTAATCAGTAAAGACAGATTTTTCCAGTACAGAAACAGAAGAAAACAGTTGGTGCTTATAATATTCTATGCAGTTCTAGCTCCTCCCTCCTCTCTACATAGAACACTATGGGCACCAACTGTCTTCTCCTATCTCAGTATTGGAAAAATCTGTCTTCACTGAATAAAAATGTTACCCATGAATTAAGAATAAAATGTTTAGCGCCATAAATGATTTTTCACAAATTTACTCCAAAGAAAAGCAAATAATCAGCAGAGCTATGTAAATTGTGTAGCCGTAGCTCACAGCATCTGGGCTTTTAGTTTTTTTCTACATCTATATTATCGCTTACCAGTTGTTATAAGAGCTGAGAAAATGCATAATCCAGTGATCGCTCGCCTCATAGTGACTGCAAGTTCTGAGCCGGTTGTCACCATCCACCTATGATTATATTTCTCTAGCACCAGGTGCTTGTCTCAGGGGGCGTCCAGGTGAGAGATGCTCCAGAGAATACGGTTCAAAAACAAAAGGTGCAGAGGCGGCATTCTACTTCCTAGCACATAATATAAGGCTATTGAGAAATACCAGCTGCAGTACCAGCCATGACCTGCGGCTACAAGGATGGCGCTATTTTTGGAGAAAAAAAAACGGTTCTTTATAGAATAAAATAACAATCTATCAAGCAAATTTTGCAGAGAAGAATGTATGGGTACAAAAAACTTCCCTAAATATTTGAACTCTATATGTGTTAGCTGTATCGCATTCGTATTTCCCTTATGCTCCAACTTCTTTCCCTTGAAAGTGAGCCCAAAAATGCCAAAAAAGCTAATTATCATAAACCAGTTAATGGGCTATTCACAGAACTTGTATGTTCCTGAGTAAATGTTTGAGACTTCGCTTTTATCATGGACACACTTTCCTACAGCACACCAAGTGGTCAGGAGTGGTATTACATTGAGCTAATTATGTGCATTGAATATCTAATCATATAATTGATAATCAGAATTCAAATTCGGCAGGTGTTGTCGGGTGTTCCTGGTATACGCCAGGTCTTGTGGGGTTCCCAGTAATGACAGTTTTTTTGGGGTGTTCCTGGTATATCACAGATCTTGCAGGGTATTCCTAGTATATAGTGAATCTAGTGTGATGTTCTTGGTATATGGTGGGTGTTGTAGTGTAGTACCAGTATGTGGAGGGTCTTGCAGGGTGTTCCTTGTATATGCCAGATCTTGTAGGGTGTTCCTGATATACAGCGGATATTGTGGGGTGTTCTCAGTATACGTCAGGTCTTTTGGTGTTTTCCTTGTATACAGTGGGTATTGTGGGGTGTTCATGGTATACTGCAAGTTTATTGGGCAATAGAACGACCAAACTGTGGTCAAGTCTAACAATGGCTGGTATGCTTCTCTATTCAACCAAAGGTACAGAGACATCCCTTGGGATCCACGCCAGGTTCATCTTAATGAATGTGAGTTTGCCTACGTTGACTGTGGACAGGCGCATGCCCCTATCTGTGATCACACCTCCTGACGTGCTAAACACACATTGCGACAGTACACATGCCACAGGGCAGGCCAGCACCTCCAAGGCATGAAGGGCAAGCTCAGGCCATGTGTCTAATTTGGAAACGCAGAAGTTAAAAGGGGCAGAACCATCCTAGTACATGGAGACACACACTCTTCCACCATGTTGTTGAAGCTGTCCTGCTCCTGGATTTTATTGTTGGAGCTTGTGTTCTGTGGTCTGCTTCTCTTTCTGCCGAGCCACAGGAGACACCTTTTCTCTGGGTGTTTAGGTTCTGTTTTCTGGCTGTAGTCTGTCTAGCCTAACACAGGTGTTTTCATTTGTCCACCTATTACATTTTGGGTGCAGCTTTATACTCTGTCCCTCAGCAGACGTTTCCTGCTGGTAATAGATTAATTTGGATGTTCTAACTTTCTATTGATGTTTAGAGTCTGTGAACTTTCTGCTAAGAATTTTCACCTTACTGTTTCTTTTCCTTAAACTGCACCTATTTAGACTGTACATTTGTTAACAGTACTTGCTATATTCTTTTTTGGTATTTTGTTATTTACTTTACCCACTTTGAGATCTTCCCTTTGTTCAGCACACTTCTCCTCTTGTAGTTAATTCACACTCTGCTATGCCCTTTAGTTCTTTAGGAGGAACATGAAGCAACTTGATGAATGTTTAGACAGGTTAGGCCCAAGTTGTCATCTCCTAATTCTGTGGTTATAGCTGTCTCTGTACTCGCATTCACCAGTAGGGACTGCTGTGTCAGGATATCTAGTTTGTACAGGAATCAACAAGGTCTGTTGCATTTTTTGTGTATAACCTATTGATCCTGAGTGAATTGATGCACAGGCATAACCGAAACGCTGCCTCCAGAAAGGCCGTACTGGGCCTCTGGCCCTCAGGGGAGGCCGCCATGACAGGGTGATGTGGGACAATAAGGAGCTCATAGGAAAGTTGGGGGCTATAGGTTTAACTGTGGCTGAGGGGAGGGACGGAGTTTTTTGAATTTGAAGGGGAGGAGGGTTCGGACACAGGGCAAGGGGGAGGGACCTTATAAAAGGCAGTGGCCACGTGAAGGGGGCAACCATTTGGGTACTCACCAGCCAGTGAAGAGAAGCTCCGTTGTACCCAAGCGATGGATGTCGAGGCCTTGCTTCAGCAGCTCCGGAGGGAAGCAGCCACCCAAGGGACTGATTGGTTGCAGGCTTCGGTCAACAGCCTGCTTCAGGGGTCGGTAGCCGGAGCCTCCATCGCCCCTCCAGCAGGACCCCGGGCGCGGAGGTCCCGGCCTCCGGCACGCCTTAGTCCTGAGGCTACCCCCCGGGTCCGGCGCCGAATACGGAGCCCCTCCAGGGACCCTCCAGTCAGGGCCGGCAGACGCGTCCCCCCTGCTCCCCGCCCTCAGGCTGGGAGGAATCCATCTGTCAGGCGGGACCTTCAACAGGGGCCGGGTTCCTCCCCCCCGCGGCACAGAGATGGCGGGATCCGGGACCAGGAGAGGCGGGTATCAGCGCCCCTGTGCGGCGACGTCCCAGCGGCCGGCATCAGGCCGGCCTGTCTTCTAGCGCACCAGATGGAGCGGTGCGCCGTGGATCTTCAGCCCAGGGAGCAGTGGGAGCGGCTCCGGTGGGCAGCGGGCAGCGATCAGCTGCCTTGGTCGGCACCACTGCAGCATCGCCGCTCACCCGGGACTTCATTCAAGATGGCGCCGCTACAGGAAGTGCGGCACCTCGTGGAGAAGGACTACGGCAAGATGGCGCCGGGTTATGGGGCCCGGCGCCTGCGCACCAGCACCCGGGACTTCCCCAAGATGGTGGCGCGCTGTGGGGACCTCCCCAAGATGGCGGCGCCCTACAGATCACGGCGGCAGCTCCGAGGGGCCCTGCAATTCTTGCCGGTTCGCCTGCTTCTGGCGGTGGGCAGCCGGTGAGGCAGGTTGACCCGGGAGCTGCGGAGCCACCAGCGGACGGAACCAGCCTGGGATCGACACGCCTGCACCAGGACTCAGGACCTTCGGCTGCTGGGTTCACAGCGCCCAGGCAGCCAGGTGAGAGCCAGCATTTTGCTAATTTTAACCCCTTTGTAGCTCCCAGTGATAGTAGGGAACGGGAGTCATTTATGGGGGGGGGGGCTAGCGGGGGGATGGGTTTGATATTACATGGCCTTAGGGATTTAGCTAGAATATGGTATGGGGGCCCTCAAGGTGGGGGGTCACCTGCGGCAGCGTGGCTAGGAAGCACGGAAGGGCCAGCGGGGATTGGGGGGTTAACAAGGTCTGAAGTAGTGTCGCAGTGCGGGAGCCAAGGTACAGCGGTCACAGCTGCATCAGGGGGGGGCAGCAGTGAAGCAGGAAGAGGGTCAGGGTCAGTCGGCGCGGGGGACCGTAGTGAAGGGGCTAACAAAGATAAAGAAAATGAGGAGATGGTGCGTTTGGATGATTCCGCTAGGACCGAGGTATATGTTTGTTTTGAGGGGCCGCTGGGGTCACATTTGAAGGAAGAGGTGAAAGAAAAGATCTGGAAGGGGGATTATGTCGATATTTTTTCGTTATTGCCATTGGAAAGATTTAATCTGGATAGATTAAGGAGAGATGATTCCAAGAAAGATGACGAGGAGAGGAGGAGGTACCGCTTGATCCCTCGTACATTTGCTAATTGGTTGCAGGCGTTTGCTATATTGGCGAGCGTAATAGGCGAGAAGGCGCCCGAGAATTGTTCGGGACTTTTCTGTTATATGGACGCAATAGGGGAGGCTTACAGGGTATATGGTGGTTTAGGATGGTTGAGGTACGACGAGCAGTTCAGGCAGCGTAAAGCGGTACGACCGAGCATGCGTTGGGAACATAAGGATATAGCGTTATGGATGAGACTTGCGGCACCGGTTAGAGCGAATCAGGGATCTCAGCCATTTCAGGAGGGTGCCGGGAGTTCAGGACAGTCGGGACACTCGGTCGCAATGCAGAAGGGACTGTGTTTCTCCTTTACTGAAGGGGCATGTAGGTTCGGGAGCAAGTGTAAGTTCAAACATGAATGCTCAGGTCGTGGGGGCACACACGGGGCGGCTAGATGTTTCAAGGGGGGAAAAACAAGAGGGGGAGACAGTGTTGAAAAAAGCGGAGACACCGGTGCGGCTGGACGCGATGGAAGCGTATCTAAATAGATACCCCGATGTAGCAGCAGCGTCACTTTTAAGGGAAGGTTTTGGTTATGGTTTTAAAATTCCGTTTATTGAGCAGGATGTTTGCCTGTCAAGAAAGAATCTAAAATCGGCTTTGCAATTCCCTAGCGTTGTGTCTGAAAAATTAAAAAAAGAGATTGATCTGGGTAGGATGGCCGGACCTTTTCCAACGGCTCCAATCAGTAATTTGAGGGTTTCACCGCTGGGAGTGGTTCCGAAAAAAGAGCCCAATAAATTTAGGCTTATTCATCATTTATCCTTCCCAAAAGGTCTGTCAGTGAACGACGGCATTGATCCTCAACTGTGTGCAGTCTCTTACACGTCTTTTGATGTAGCAATGAATTTAATACGGCTGTGTGGTAGGGGAGCTTTGATGGCAAAAACAGATATCGAGGCGGCGTTTCGTCTGTTACCGGTACACCCTGAGAGTATGCACTTGTTAGGTTGTTTTTGGGACGGAGGTTTTTTCATTGCGCTGTTCACTATCATGCGCCTACTTTGAAACGTTTAGTACATTCTTGGAATGGGTTGTTAAGGATGTATCTGGTTTAAATTCTTGTCTACATTACCTCGATGATTTCTTGTTTGTAGGCCCGCCACAGTCTGCGGCTTGCTCGATTCTATTGCACACGATGGAAAGAGTAGCAAAAGGTTTCGGAGTTCCATTGGCGGGTGAAAAAACTGTCGGGCCAGTGACGTCACTAAGTTTCCTAGGCATAGAGATTGATTCCATGGCAATGGAATGTAGATTGCCTGATGATAAGTTGGTTACTTTTCGGGAGGAAGTTGGAAAGGCAATTACACGGCGCAAGATAACGTTGCACGATTTGCAATCTTTATTGGGCAAGCTGAACTTTGCTTGCAGAATTATGCCTATGGGCCGCGCATTTTGCCGGCGTTTGTCCTTGGCGACGGTGGGAGTAAAGTCCCCCCTGCATTTTATCAGATTGACTAAGGAGTTGAAACAGGATTTGAAGGTGTGGGCTCTTTTCTTAGAGGAATACAATGGCAAGTCCATTTGGATTCAGTCAGTTGAAAATGCAGTTGATCTAGGTTTTTTTATTACCGTGATTGAAAAGCGTGGTCAGATGGTGGTGGCGGAGTGGCCACTCAATTGGCGTGAACGTGGTTTGTTACAAAATCGGTTGCTACTACAGTTATTTCCTCATGTGGTGGCGTTGTCAGTGTGGGGCGAGACGGTGAGGAATAAAAAGATCTGTTTTTCTTGCGGGCATGCGAATGTTGTGGAAGCCATCAATTCGTTATCTGCGGCGTCTTCAGAAGTTGTTAGGGTACTGCAGCACCTGGTCTTCTTGGGCCTGAGGCTTAATTTGTGGATTGTAGCGGATTATAAGTCAACCGGGCCTACTAATGCTGATGATGTCCTTTTCCATTCACAGTGGGATCAATTTCAGGGGCCGAAGCCTTACTTCGACTCAGCGTGCCAGGAGTGTCCAGTGGAGCTGTGGAACCTGCCTTTAGGGCCGTGAGGGATCTATTTGCTAGATCGCTATCAGACAGGTCTTGGCTGCAGTATGAGCAGGCCTGGAGGACATGGGAGAATTGGAAGGTGTCTTACGGGTCCGGCATAGACGACGAGGGTAGATTGTTGTTGCTAGTAGGTCATGTGTGGGAATCGGGTTGGTCGGTGTCTAAAGTGAATAAGTTTCTAGCTGGATTAGCGTTCGGTTTTAAGGCTAGAGGTTTACAGGATGAGACAAAGTCGTTTATGGTGATGCAAGTGGTAAAGGGCTTGAAAAAAGGGCAGAAGTCGTTCGACGGCAGACGACCAGTCTCCTTTGAGGTGCTGTTAACAATTGGAAGGCAATTACGGGTTGTTTGTTTTTCGGATTGGGAGGTAATTTTATTTCAAGCGGCCTTTTTCATTGGCGTTTTTTGGAGCATTTCGCTTGGGGGAGCTGGTCAGCCCTTCAAGATATAAGGGAGGGGGTTTGCGGAGAGAGGACATGGATGTTACGTTTGACAAGGTGGTGGTGTTTATTAGGTCATCAAAAACGGACGTGTTTGGAAATGGTTGCAAATTAGTGTTATTTCAGGTTCCAAATTGTTCATTGTGCCCGGTAACCTGCGTGGATAGATTGATGAGTGGGGGGGTGTATTATCCGATCCACTGTTGGTTCATGCAGATGGTTCTTTCTTGTCGCGCTCCCAATTTGTTTCTGTGTTTCGGAAGTGTTTGGTGACCGGGGGAATTTCGCCCGCAAAATACAGCGGCCATTCATTTCGGATAGGGGCTGCAAAGGAAGCAGCCAGGAGAGGTTTGGGGGAGGAAGTGGTAAAAAGAATTGGGCGGTGGGGATCAGAAAGATTCCGGTCTTATATTCGCCCGGATCTGGTCTAATGTTGTGGGGGCATGCATCAGGTAGAATTTTCTCGTCTTGATCGGTGTTATTGTTTATTCTCTTACAGAACACGGAAAATTGCTGGTGTGGATAATGGGACACTCATTTGTGTTCTGGGCGGCGGAGCGGGCAGCGGTTCGTCCAGATGGCCGGCAATTGGGGTTTTCACGGGACGTCGCGTCGCTGAGATGGATCGGAAAAAGGGGGATGACTTGGAGTCAATTTTTGCCTGAGTTTCATCGTTTCGTGCGTTGGGATCAGGTCCCACAGATTGTAGTTATTCACCTGGGGGGTAATGACTTGGGGAACAGGCCGTGCAGGGAACTTATAAAGGACATTAAGTTCGACATGTTGAGGTTGTGGGCAATGTTTCCAAGGGTCTTGGCGGTCTGGTCGGACATCGTCCCGCGGAAGGTTTGGCGGGGGGCTAGATCACCAGAAGGGATAAACAAGGCGAGGATCAAGGTGAACAAAGCTGTTTCGCGGTTCATGGCAAGGAATGGAGCGGTAGTGGTGCGGCACATAAATCTAGAATCCGGTACTGGAGGTTATTGGAGGTTGGATGGGGTGCATTTAAATGCAGTGGGTACCGATATGTGGTGTTTGGCGATCCAGGAGGGCATCGAAACAGCTTTGAGGGTGTGGAGGGACATAAATGGCTAAGGGGTTAGTGCATTTATGTTAGTGGCAGGGGGTGGTGGTCCTCGAAGTTGGTGGAGGTGGAAAATGGCGGATTGATGGGGGGGGGATCTCAATAGGTCCTGGACTCCCCGGGGTGATTTGAAATCGGAAAAGTGGTAGCGATAATCCCGTGGAGGGGATTATTAGGGGACCCACAAACAGGTGTGCGGTTTTGGCCTGGCGGGTGGAGTTTGCCTCCGAGCTGGTGCATAGCGGCTGGGGGTAAGGCGTATAAAAGGCCAACATAGGTGGGACGGTTGGCAAAAATATTTAATACAGGTTTCGGGCTTCGAGGATCATCCACTTCCAGGGTTTATTGTTATATCATTTTGTATGTTAAATGTTAATAAACGGCTGCTGTGGCCAATTAATCCAACCTATTTGTCGTGTGTTTTAATAGGGGGTGTTTTTTGGCCGCAAGAAAAGGGGGAGGTGGCTATCCCGGGGGTGTCATAAGGTAAGGTATAAGGTTTTTAGATCTGAGCTCAAAGGAGTCACGGATACCCGTTGTCATGCTAATACAGACTTTATCAGATGTGATACTGGATGATGTGATGTGCTGAGGAAGGTTTTCCCCATTTTGGCAATGCTAACCTTCCATTTCAAGGTGGTGCCGGTGGTCCAGTTACATTGGTAACTTTCTCCTCCTTTGTCTGGTGCTTCCACTGAGCCACCGGTCAGGGCCAGTTTTAGGCAAAGTGGGGCCTTGGGCAAAAATTTTAAGTGGGGCCCCAAATGCTCACATATTACACCATCACACAGAAACATTTCTCGGCTCTGGACTGGAGTCTAAGGGGTAAGGTTTCTCCTTGTGGAGAGTGACATGTCAAACCTGGCATGTCAGAGTGAGGAGACTTAAATGCCATGGGTCGATATTAACTTTTAGGATCACTGCTTCCAATAAGTGGCACTAGAGTTCTGATCCTCTTCCTCTCCGAAGATGCAATTTGCATATTTCAATTTCCCAGAGGAGCTTGCATGACTTTTAAGTCTCCTCACTCTGATATGCCATACTTGTCATGTCACTTTCCAAAAGGAGAAACATTACCCCTTAGACCTCTTCTTCCGATTCACAAACTTTTGGAATATTAAGATTAAACAACAAATTCAACACAGCGACAGCTGCGAGATTTGATCATTGTTATTGCACATTTTCGCTTCGGCACTATGAGGACATACAGAAATAATATTTCTCCAGAGAAAATTTGTACTGAGATCACTCCTTGTCTGATCTTTAGGGAGCGGCCTCAGATGTAATCAAGCATCCTCTCCAGAAAAGCTGGTGAGAAGGCTGCAAGCTTAGCATGAGGGGTCCTGTCATAACAGCGTGCGTCGTCTGTCTTCTCATGGCGGCAGGTGAGTGATATATACCATCTATTCTACATATTTCATTCCCATCAGCCATTTATAAAGTAGATGATTGCACTGGTCTGATAACGTGAGGGCGAAATGAGTAACGTGAGCACAATGACACTTGTCGAAAAGGTTGGACGTACTGGGCAGGTGAACTGGCGACAGGGTCATAGGCACCCAAGGTTCATTGGTATGTATGGAGGGATGAAGACTAGAATGTCTGATCCAATTCCACTGACTAGTGACTATAGTAGAAAATACTGAAAAAGTTACTTCTAGAACAGTGTCAGAGCATGCAGAACATCGCAGGTTAATGTTCATATGGTGGCGGCATAGCTGCGGACAGGTCAGAGCACCCATGCGGACCCCTGACACATCATCAGAACTGGACCAGGAGCAATGGGAGACAGTGCCTGGTATGATGGATCACATTTCCATCATATGGACAGCGGATCCGTGAATGTCACTTACCTGGAGAAGAGATGACACCATGAGAAGATGGTGGAGGCTGAGTGATGGGTTGATGTTCTGCTGAAAATGTGGATGTGACACCTAATGTTGTACAGACCCATGACCTCCTTCATGGTAGCCCAATTCCTTAATGACAGAGCCTCATTCAACAGTTTCCGTCGGTCAAGAACGGAGGAACATGGCAGAGGTCAAGGAGATAACTTGTCTCCAAATTCCTGTTATGCCCATGCCTCCTTCTATTGGATCTTCTTGTGCTCCACGTTGGGCTTTACACGTAGCTATTGGTGTATTCCCCATGACATCCTCTTGGGTCTTGCTAGTAACTCCCTTAGTTTGTCTGTGCACAGTTCCAGTCCACATTGATCATGACATCTCCTGTCTGTCTATGGTTTCCAGTCCCTGAGATATTTGTCTGCAGTTTTCAGCAACCCTGCTACCTGTCTCTAGAGTATTTCACATGCTTGTCTGCGGTTTCCAGTAACCTTGCTACCTAGCAGTGGATGACTTTATCTACTTGCCTGAGGTTTCCAGGACATCTTAATGGTTCTCTACGGCTTACAAGGTATTCAAACATTATCATTTCCCTGGAGTTCTGTCTGCTTCCTTTCAGCAGTCTTCTAGGATATCATCTATGTGCCCTCCTGTGGTTTTCAGGATGTCTTCCTTGCTGTGTGTGGCTTTAATGATATTAGACTTCCTTGTTACTTGGGAGTTTTGTCTGCTACTTGTCTGTGCCTCCATGATGCTTTCTATCTGCCTGAGGTCTTCAGTAGCGTTGAGCGAAACGGATCGGTCATTTTCATAAATCGGCGACTTTTAGGCAAAGTCGGGTTTCATGAAACCCGAACCGATCCTAGTGTGGGATCGGCCATGCGGTACACGATCAGAGCGCCAAAGTTGCGTTTTGTATGACGCTGTTACCGCCGTTTTTCATCCAATGAAGGAGGACGCAGAGTGTGGGCAGCGTGATGACATAGGTCTCTGTCCCCACCATCTTAGGCAAGGGCATGGCAGTGATTGGCTTGCTGTCTGCGGCATCACAGGGGCTATAAAGGGGCGTGCACGCCGACCGCCATCTTACTTCTGCCGATCTGAGCATAGGGAGAGGTTGCTGCAGTTAGTCAGAAGCAGGGACAGAGTTAGGGGGGAAATAAAAAAACCCAAACCGCTTGTGCTGGAGCGATTTTCACTGTCCCACACCACCTTTTTGTGCAGGGACAGTGGAGGTCGTATTTTAGTGCAGCAGCTGCATAGCTGTGTGCACGGTGCTGTGCAAACCAACTGCTTTTTTCAAAGCAAAATCCTGTTGCTCCTTTCTGCAGTTACCTGTCTTGTTTATTTGTCTAGCAATTTTTTTGTTCAGCAGTCCTTTTTATTGCTGCCATACTTGCCCTGAGCTCATTGTAGGAAGCTTGTTATTGCAATTTTTTTTTTTTTTTAATAATAATTCCAGCCACTTTCTGCCACGTTCATAGTGTTGTGTTATACCACTGGGCCAGAGTTGTGGTTCAGTGTCACCCCCCAAAAGTGAGATAGTATTTCTCACACAGTTTATATTCTGCTGTACTGCTAGTGCGTCATATATCAGGCAGCCACTTTCTGCCACGTTCATAGTGTTGTGTTATACCACTGGGCCAGAGTTGTGGTTCAGTGTCACCCCCCAAAAGTGAGATAGTATTTCTCACACAGTTTATATTCTGCTGTACTGCTAGTGCGTCGTATATCAGGCAGCCACTTTCTGCCACGTTCATAGTGTTGTGTTATACCACTGGGCCAGAGTTGTGGTTCAGTGTCACCCCCCAAAAGTGAGATAGTATTTCTCACACAGTTTATATTCTGCTGTACTGCTAGTGCATCATATATCAGGCAGCCACTTTCTGCCACGTTCATAGTGTTGTGTTATACCACTGGGCCAGAGTTGTGGTTCAGTGTCACCCCCCAAAAGTGAGATAGTATTTCTCACACAGTTTATATTCTGCCGTACTGCTAGTGCGTCATATATCAGGCAGCCACTTTCTGCCACGTTCATAGTGTTGTGTTATACCACTGGGCCAGAGTTGTGGTTCAGTGTCACCCCCCAAAAGTGAGATAGTATTTCTCACACAGTTTATATTCTGCTGTACTGCTAGTGCATCATATATCAGGCAGCCACTTTCTGCCACGTTCATAGTGTTGTGTTATACCACTGGGCCAGAGTTGTGGTTCAGTGTCACCCCCCAAAAGTGAGATAGTATTTCTCACACAGTTTATATTCTGCTGTTCTGCTAGTGCGTCGTATATCAGGCAGCCACTTTCTGCCACGTTCATAGTGTTGTGTTATACCACTGGGCCAGAGTTGTGGTTCAGTGTCACCCCCCAAAAGTGAGATAGTATTTCTCACACAGTTTATATTCTGCTGTACTGCTAGTGCATCATATATCAGGCAGCCACTTTCTGCCACGTTCATAGTGTTGTGTTATACCACTGGGCCAGAGTTGTGGTTCAGTGTCACCCCCCAAAAGTGAGATAGTATTTATCACACAGTTTATATTCAGCTGTTCTGCTAGTGCGTCGTATATCAGGCAGCCACTTTCTGCCACGTTCATAGTGTTGTGTTATACCACTGGGCCAGAGTTGTTGGTCAGTGTCACCCCCCAAAAGTGAGATAGTATTTCTCACACAGTTTATATTCTGCTGTACTGCTAGTGCATCATATATCAAGCAGCCACTTTCTGCCACGTTCATAGTGTTGTGTTATACCACTGGGCCAGAGTTGTGGTTCAGTGTCACCCCCCACAAGTGAGATAGTATTTCTCACACAGTTTATATTCTGCTGTACTGCTAGTGCGTCGTATATCAGGCAGCCACTTTCTGCCACGTTCATAGTGTTGTGTTATACCACTGGGCCAGAGTTGTGGTTCAGTGTCACCCCCCAAAAGTGAGATAGTATTTCTCACACAGTTTATATTCTGCTGTACATCTAGTGCATCATATATCAGGCAGCCACTTTCTGCCACGTTCATAGTGTTGTGTTATACCACTGGGCCAGAGTTGTGGTTCAGTGTCACCCCCCAAAAGTGAGATAGTGTTTCTCACACAGTTTATATTCTGCTGTACTGCTAGTGTGTCGTATATCAGGCAGCCACTTTCTGCCACGTTCATAGTGTTGTGTTATACCACTGGGCCAGAGTTGTGGTTCAGTGTCACCTCCCAAAAGTGAGATAGTATTTCTCACACAGTTCATATTCTGCTGTACTGCTAGTGCTTCGTATATCAGGCAGCCACTTTCTGCCACGTTCATAGTGTTGATTAACAAGGACTGACATATCGGATATCCTTATAACATCTGAAATTGCTTTAAGCAATAAGAGTCGCTCCTAATGGGAACATACTACCTATACAAAAGAAGGGAGCTCAAGACTCATTTAATTACACAGGGCCAACCACAAATCTAAAAAGGTATACATTTTATTTAATCCAACATGGATAGCAATACATACATTACAAAAAAGACTCAGAGCCAGAGGCCCAATATACATACAAATAAATTCTATGGACGAGTGTCTGAAAAGGGGTTGAGGAGCAGAGAACAGTATGCACAATGGCTGCAAGAAATCACCACTGGGAGATGGGTCAGGAAAAGTCTATGCCACCATAATATTGGTCCTATACCCATAACAATAAACCGCACAACCAGAGGTCAAAACAAGGAGAGTATATTGCAGATCGGGTGTACATCCCGAATCTCTGTAGACGTCTGGCCACTAACAAATAAACAGTTGTATTCATACCATCCCCCAAAAGTGCCCATGCTAAAGTGCAATTGTGCAAGACAGCAGCGGTTAGGGACATAACTTACCCATGTCAAGAGGTGATAGCGCAGTCACTATGCATACAACATGCCCCGAAGCGCGTTTCGCGTTGCGGGCTTCTTCGGGGGGCAATGTGGATATACCGGACATGTCGCTGTTATTTATAAGACTTCCTGAGCGCCGCACCTGTGAGCGCATGTGGGGTGGGACCGGGGCTGCCGCGCAACTCATCCGTACGTCCGGCTTCCGGTGCGGGTCAAAGGAAGAACTTCCTGTGACGTCACTGGCCCACACCGATTTCAGAACAATCTCCGAAAATAGGAGGGGAGATAATCTGACATGTGTACAACGTAAGGCCCTTAAGGAATTAAAATCTATGAGGGATATTGTGATTAAACCTGCAGACAAGGGGGGGAACGTGGTCCTATTGCCGACGGAGATGTATAAGAGGGAATCGTTCTGACAACTGAGGGATAAAGAGGCATACACTATGTTGCCTCAGAATCCGATGGTGAAATTTGCAGCAATCCTTGATGAAATTCTGGATAGAGCATTTATGCAGGGCATTATCCCTAAAAAAATCCTTGACGGCCTTAGTACTAAAAAACCAGTAGTCCCTATCTTCTACCTCTTACCCAAGATCCACAAGGACTCCTTGGCTCCCCCAGGGCATCCGATTGTCTCTGGCATTGGGGGGGCTATGTGATACAGTGTGTAAATTTATCGAACACTATCTCCACCCATTGGTGGAAACACTGCCCTCCTATGTCAGGGACACGACGGACGTCCTGGAGAAAATTAATGGACTCTCCCTCGAACCTGATATGCTGCTGGCAGCGATCGATGTGGAATCACTATACACAAGCATAGGGCATATTGATGGCCTAAGGGCAGCAGCCTTTTTCCTCGAAAATAGCAATCTTGATGCTGATCTGTGCTCCCTGATCCTGGAGCTCCTGGAATTTATACTGACACATAATTATTTCACCTTCAACAGCGTGGCACTGCGATGGGCGCAGCCTGTGCACCCTCGTACGCAAATCTCTTTCTCGGTTTTTGGGAGAGGGAGATTTTTGGGGAGGGCGTGCGGGCCGCCTCCCATGCGCAGTGCTGGTATCGCTACATCGATGATATCTTTGTGGTGTGGCAGGGTACCGAGCCTGGCTTTCGTGACCTTATCCGAGAACTAAATTCAAATCCGTATAACATCAAATTGACGTACAAAATCGATGCCAAAGAAATTGATTTTTTGGACATTAAAATCTTGGTAGACAGTGTGGGTAATATCCAAAGTGATGTTTTCCATAAGGCAACCTGTTGTGAATTCTGCTCTTGGGCTCCCTCCGGTGGTTATAAGTGGTAGCGCTGCTGTCTTTGGATCGCTGCATTCATCAGGTGTGTCCACTTATTGCAAGTCTGACTGGGCTATTTAGTCTTGCTTGACCCTTTAGTCAGTGCCAGTTGTCCATTGTTCCTGGAGGATTCACATCCCTGCCTGGTCTCTCTTGCTTTGCTGTTCATTTCAACAAAGATAAGTTCTGGCTTTGTTTTTTGCAGTCCACATGCTGTGGGCCTTATTTTTCAGTTATTTTCCATGTTTTGTCTTGTCCAGCTAGGTCTGCATAAGGATTTGTTCAGCCAAGCTGGTATCTCTGGAGATGCAGATATACCCTCCATGTCTTTAGTTAGATGTGGAGATTTTGTATTTTCTGTGGTGGATATTTTTTAGTGTTTTAATATTGACCGCATAGTACTCTGTCCTATCCTTTCTATTTAGCTAGAGTGGCCTCCTTTGCTAAATCCTGATTTCAGTCTGCGTATGTTATTTCCCTCTCCTCTCACAGTCAATATTTGTGGGGGGCTGTCTATCCTTTGGGGATTTTCTCTGAGGCAAGATAGTTTTCCCTTTTCTATCTCTAGGGGTATTTAGTCCTCCAGCTGTGTCGAGATGTCTAGGGAGTGTTAGGTACATTCCAAGGCTACTTCTAGTTGTGGTGTTAAGTTCAGGGTCTGCGGTCAGTACAGGTACCACCTTCTCCAGAGTACGTCTCATGCTGCTCCTAGGCCACCAGATCACAACAGTACAACTGGCCAACAATGAGTTAATCGCATCTCAGAAGAAGGGAAGGAAAGTGCTGAGCCATTTTTTTTTCTGTAGTCTGTTGTGTCTTTTCTTCCCTCTTTACCTCTGGGTGGCTCAGGAGTTTGGCGCTGGCATGGATGTTCAGGGATTGGCTTCTCATGTGGATCAACTTGCTGCTAGAGTACAGGATATTTCCGATTATATCGTTCAGACTCCGGTTTTAGAGCCTAGAATTCCAACTCCTGATTTGTTTTTTGGGGACAGGTCCAAATTTTTGAGCTTTAAAAATAACTGTAAACTGTTTTTTGCTCTGAAACCCCGTTCCTCTGGTGATCCCATTCAGCAGGTTAAAATAGTCATCTCTCTGCTGCATGGTGACCCTCAGGATTGGGCATTTTCCCTGGAATCTGGGAATCCGGCCTTGTTTAATGTAGACACCTTTTTCCAGGCGCTAGGGTTATTGTATGATGAACCTAATTCAGTGGATCATGCTGAGAAGACCTTGTTGGCCCTGTGTCAGGGTCAAGAAGCGGCAGAATTATATTGCCAGAAATTTTGAAAATGGTCTGTGCTGACTAAATGGAATGAGGATGCCTTGGCGGCAATTTTCAGAAAGGGTCTTTCTGAATCCGTTAAAGATGTTATGGTGGGGTTCCCCACGCCTGCTGGTCTGAGTGATTCTATGTCTCTGGCCATTCAGATTGATCGGCGCTTGCGCAAGCGCAGAGTTGTGCACACTATGGCGTTGTTTCCCGAGCGGAGTCCTGAGCCTATGCAGTGTGATAGAATTGTGTCTAGAGCTGAACGACAAGGATTCAGACGTCAGAATAGGTTGTGTTTTTACTGCGGCGATTCTGCTCATGTTATTTCTGATTGCCCTAAGCGTACCAAGAGAATCGCTAGTTCCGTTACCATCAGTACTGTACAACCTAAATTTCTGTTATCTGTGACCCTGATCTGCTCATTATCATCATTTTCTGTCATGGCATTTGTGGATTCAGGCGCCGCTTTAAACTTAATGGACTTAGAATTTGCCACACGTTGTGGTTTTCCCTTGCAGCCTTTGCAGAGTCCTATTCCGTTGAGGGGCATTCGTGCTACACCGTTGGCTAAAAATAAACCTCAGTTTTGGACACAGCTGACCATGTGCATGGCGCCAGCCCATCAGGAAGATTGTCGTTTTCTGGTGTTGCATAATTTGCATGATGCTATTGTGCTGGGTTTCCCATGGTTACAGGTGCATAATCCAGTATTAGATTGGAAATCTATGTCTGTGACTAGTTGGGGTTGTCAGGGGGTTCATGGTGATGTTCCTTTGATGTCAATTTCCTCCTCCCCCTCTTCTGAAATTCCTGAGTTTTTGCCAGATTTCCAGGATGTATTCGATGAGCCCAAATCCAGTTCCCTTCCGCCGCATAGGGACTGTGATTGTGCTATCGACTTGGTTCCAGGCTGTAAGTTCCCTAAGGGCCGACTCTTCAACCTGTCTGTGCCAGAACATGCCGCCATGCGGAGTTATGTTAAGGAGTCTTTGGAGAAGGGGCATATTTGGCCATCTTCTTCACCATTGGGAGCAGGTTTTTTTTTTGTTGCCAAGAAGGATGGCTCCTTGAGACCCTGTATTGATTATCACCTCTTGAATAAGATCACGGTCAAATTCCAATACCCTTTGCCTTTGCTTTCTGATTTGTTTGCTCGGATTAAGGGGGCTAGTTGGTTTACTAAGATTGACCTTCGAGGGGCATATAATCTTGTTCGTATTAAGCAGGGTGACGAATGGAAAACTGCGTTTAATACGCCCGAAGGCCATTTTGAATACCTTGTGATGCCATTCGGGCTCTCTAATGCTCCATCTGTGTTTCAGTCCTTCATGCATGATATATTTCGGAATTATCTTGATAAATTCATGATTGTATATTTGGATGATATTTTGATTTTTTCAGATGATTGGGAGTCTCATGTGAAACAAGTCAGGATGGTATTTCAGATCCTTCGTGATAATGCCTTGTTTGTGAAGGGGTCTAAGTGCCTCTTTGGAGTACAGAAGGTTTCTTTTTTGGGCTTCATTTTTTCTCCCTCATCTATAGAAATGGATCCGGTTAAAGTTCAGGCCATTCATGATTGGATCCAGCCCACATCCGTGAAGAGCCTTCAGAAATTTTTGGGCTTTGCTAATTTTTATCGCCGTTTCATTGCCAACTTCTCCAGTGTGGTTAAACCCCTGACCGATTTGACGAAGAAAGGCGCTGATGTGACGAATTGGTCCTCTGCGGCTGTTTCTGCCTTTCAGGAGCTTAAACGCCGATTTACTTCTGCCCCTGTGTTGCGTCAGCCGGATGTTTCTCTTCCATTTCAGGTTGAGGTTGACGCTTCTGAGATTGGGGCAGGGGCCGTTTTGTCTCAGAGAAATTCTGATGGTTCCTTGATGAAACCGTGTGCCTTCTTTTCTCGAAAGTTTTCGCCTGCGGAACGCAATTATGATGTCGGTAATCGTGAGTTGTTGGCTATGAAGTGGGCATTTGAGGAGTGGCGACATTGGCTTGAGGGGGCCAAGCACCATATTGTGGTCTTGACCGCTGATTTACCTCGAGTCTGCCAAACGGTTGAATCCTAGACAGGCCCAATGGTCCCTGTTTTTCTCCCGTTTTGATTTTGTGGTCTCGTATCTTCCGGGTTCTAAGAATGTTAAGGCTGATGCCCTCTCTAGGAGCTTTTTGCCTGATTCTCCTGGGGTCCTTGAGCCGGTCGGCATTCTGAAGGAAGGGCTGATTCTTTCTGCCATCTCCCCTGATTTACGACGGGTTCTTCAGGAATTTCAGGCTGATAAACCTGACCGCTGTCCAGTGGGGAAACTGTTTGTTCCTGACAGATGGACTAGTAAAGTGATTTCTGAGATTCATTGTTCTGTGTTGGCTGGCCAACCTGGGATTTTTGGTACCAGAGATTTGGTTGGTAGGTCCTTTTGGTGGCCTTCTTTGTCATGGGATGTGCGTTCTTTTGTGCAGTCCTGTGGGACTTGTGCGCGGGCCAAGCCTTGCTGTTCCCGCGCTAGTGGGTTGCTTTTGCCTTTGCCGGTCCCTGAGAGGCCTTGGACGCATATTTCTATGGATTTTATTTCAGATCTTCCGGTTTCCCAGAGGATGTCGGTTATCTGGGTGGTTTGTGACTGGTTTTCTAAGATGGTTCATTTGGTACCTTTGCCTAAATTGCCTTCCTCTTCTGATTTGGTTCCATTGTTTTTTCAGCATGTGGTTCGTTTCCATGGCATTTCGGAGAATATTGTGTCCGATAGAGGTTCCCAGTTTGTTTCTAGGTTTTGGCGGGCCTTTTGTGCTAAGCTGGGCATTGATTTGTCTTTTTCTTCCGCATTTCATCCTCAGACAAATGGCCAAACCGAGCGAACTAATCAGATTTTGGAAACTTATTTGAGATGCTTTGTGTCTGCTGATCAGGATGATTGGGTGGCTTTCTTGCCATTGGCCGAGTTTGCCCTTAATAATCGGGCTAGTTCTGCTACCTTGGTTTCACCCTTCTTTTGTAATTCTGGTTTTCATCCTCGTTTTTCTTCAGGGCAGGTTGAGCCTTCTGATTGTCCTGGGGTGGACTCTGTGGTTGACAGGTTGCAGCAAATTTGGGCTCATGTTGTGGACAATTTGGTGTTGTCTCAGGAGGAGGCTCAGCGTTTTGCTAACCGTCGTCGGTGTGTTGGTTCCCGGCTTCGGGTTGGGGATTTGGTCTGGTTGTCTTCCCGTCATGTTCCTATGAAGGTTTCTTCCCCTAAGTTCAAGCCTCGGTTTATTGGTCCTTATAGGATTTCTGAGATTATCAATCCAGTGTCTTTTCGTTTGGCCCTTCCAGCCTCTTTTTCCATCCATAATGTTTTTCATAGATCTTTGTTGCGGAAATATGTGGTGCCCGTTGTTCCCTCTGCTGATCCTCCTGCCCCGGTGTTGATTGATGGGGAGTTGGAGTATGTGGTTGAGAAGATTTTGGATTCTCGTTTTTCGAGGCGGAAGCTTCAGTATCTTGTCAAATGGAAGGGTTATGGCCAGGAGGATAATTCTTGAGTTGTTGCCTCCGATGTTCATGCTGACGATTTGGTTCGTGCCTTTCATTTGGCTCGTCCCGATCGGCCTGGGGGCTCTGGTGAGGGTTCGGTGACCCCTCCTCAAGGGGGGGGGGTACTGTTGTGAATTCTGCTCTTGGGCTCCCTCCGGTGGTTATAAGTGGTAGCGCTGCTGTCTTTGGATCGCTGCATTCATCAGGTGTGTCCACTTATTGCAAGTCTGACTGGGCTATTTAGTCTTGCTTGACCCTTTAGTCAGTGCCAGTTGTCCATTGTTCCTGGAGGATTCACATCCCTGCCTGGTCTCTCTTGCTTTGCTGTTCATTTCAACAAAGATAAGTTCTGGCTTTGTTTTTTGCAGTCCACATGCTGTGGGCCTTATTGTTCAGTTCTTTTCCATGTTTTGTCTTGTCCAGCTAGGTCTGCATAAGGATTTGTTCAGCCAAGCTGGTATCTCTGGAGATGCAGATATACCCTCCATGTCTTTAGTTAGATGTGGAGATTTTGTATTTTCTTTGGTGGATATTTTTTAGTGTTTTAATACTGACCGCATAGTACTCTGTCCTATCCTTTCTATTTAGCTAGAGTGGCCTCCTTTGCTAAATCCTGATTTCAGTCTGCGTATGTTATTTCCCTCTCCTCTCACAGTCAATATTTGTGGGGGGCTGTCTATCCTTGGGGATTTTCTCTGAGGCAAGATAGTTTTCCCTTTTCTATCTCTAGGGGTATTTAGTCCTCCGGCTGTGTCGAGATGTCTAGGGAGTGTTAGGTACATTCCACGGCTACTTCTAGTTGCGGTGTTAAGTTCAGGGTCTGCGGTCAGTACAGGTACCACCTTCTCCAGAGTACGTCTCATGCTGCTCCTAGGCCACCAGATCACAACAGCAACCTCAGTTAACTCACTTTTACATGCTACCTCAGTGCATTTGTCCTCAACGATTAAAGCAGTCCCAATTGGACAATTTTTGAGGATGAAAAGAATTTGTTCTTCGGATGGGCTATTCGAGGACCAGGCTCGGGACCTTTCCAGGAGATTCCGGGATTGGGGATACAGTAATAGGAGCATCAAGAAGGGCTATTCTCGTGCAAAAAAAGAAGCACGAGATGGGCTACTCTGTAGAGCAGCGCCCAGGGAAAAGACAGACGCACCGTTGAGATTTATCTCAACGTATAATAATCATTGGGACATGATCCGTCAAATATTGCAGAAACACTGGGCGGTCCTCAGAACAGAGCCCATTCTAAGGCGCATTATTCCAGATCGACCGCTGCTGATGGCTAGGCGAGGGAGGAACCTTAAAGATTTATTAGTCAGGAGCCATTATGTAGCTAACCCCCCCAATGTTTTTGGTGCCTCTAAGCAGAGATGGGGTTGCTACCCTTGTGGGTCTTGTCTAGCGTGCCGTAATATTGATCGGGCCACATCTTTTACTACATCGGATGGAGGTAGGGACTACCAGATTGTTACATTTCTTGCAGCACCACATTCGTGGTGTACTATGCTGTTTGTCCCTGTAATCTCATCTACGTAGGGCTTACCTCACATGAACTAAGAATTAGGACGAGGGAACACGTAAGAGACATCGTGGCGGCAAAAACCTGCACTGATCCTTCTGTTCTTAAGACTATCCCTGGGCATTTCAGGCTGCGCCACAACTGTGACCCCACTGGATTACGGGTAAGAGGCATTAATAAAGTGCATTTGGGCACACGTGGGGGTAATCCTAAACGTGTTCTGGCACAGCTTGAATGTCGATGGATAGTCTCTCTGAACACAATGTCCCCCCATGGCTTGAATGAGAAGCTTTCCTTTGCTCCATTTCTCTAATCCTCTTTGGTCTCTGCATTTGCTTCTTGGTTTTTTAGTATAGTATGTGTTTTGTGGTGATTCTGTTTTTAATTAATTTTATTTTTTGATAACAGTGCCTTGCTATATGGGGTTTCCTTCGCTTCTCTATATGTAATCTACTAACATTATGCGGAAACATTCATCCCGAATGTACTGGTGCAAACTATGGAGACGGTGATGACATCATTATGCTGGATCGATATATGGGGACTAGTGGACTATATACTATACTTACCTCTCCTCGTGTGTTGTGAAGAATTTATGATTACTGGAACTGATACCGTCTGGCCGTACCGAGCATTATTTGGACATTTGTGGACTTTCCTGTTCTATTACTGTACCAACAATACATCAGGCACTTTCCACCTTTATCATTATTATTTTTATTTTCTCTTATGTGTATTTTTTCCTGTGACGTTTTTATTGTGTGTGCCCACTTCTTTTCATCTGTACATACTGTACTTAGTACTGCATACCTGACATGTATGTTTATTTCATCCTCACTCTAGTTGTGCATACGGTTCCTTAGTTACCGTTATGCGTCTGGGCGCCGCCAGACGCGCATGCGCCGTGGGGTCCTGGGCGCGCCGGCATCTCTGAAGTCGTCCTTAAGGCTTCGGTGCGGGCCAGTGACGTCACAGGAAGTTCTTCCTTTGACCCGCACCGGAAGCCGGACGTACGGACGAGTTGCGCGGCGGCCCCGGTCCCACTCCACATGTGCTCACAGGTGCGGCGCTCAGGAAGTCTTATAAATAACAGCGACATGTCCGGTATATCCACATTGCCCCCCGAAGAAGCCCGCAACGCGAAACGCGCGTCGGGGCATGTTGTATGCATAGTGACTGCGCTATCACCTCTTGACATGGGTAAGTTATGTCCCTAACCGCTGCTGTCTTGCACAATTGCACTTTAGCATGGGAACTTTTTTGGGATGGTATGAATACAACTGTTTATTTGTTAGTGGCCAGACGTCTACAGAGATTCGGGATGTACACCCGATCTGCAATATACTCTCCTTGTTTTGACCTCTGGTTGTGCGGTTTATTGTTATGGGTATAGGACCAATATTATGGTGGCATAGACTTTTCCTGACCCATCTCCAAGTGGTGATTTCTTGCAGCCATTGTGCATACTGTTCTCTGCTCCTCAACCCCTTTTCAGACACTCGTCCATAGGGATCCGATCCCATCCCACTTCATCCCAAACCTCACCACAATCTTCATCCCAACCCTAACCCATCTCTTCAACCTATCACTAACAACTGGTGTTTTCCCCTCAAGCTTTAAACATGCCTCAATCACACCTATCCTCAAAAAGCCCTCTCTTGACCCATCCTCTGTATCTAGCTATCGCCCCATATCACTTCTCCCCTATGCCTCAAAACTACTGGAACAACACGTCCATCTTGAACTGTCCTCCCATCTATCTTCCTGCTCCCTCTTCGACCGCTTTCAATCTGGCTTCCGGTCACACCACTCCACTGAAACTGCCCTAACTAAGGTCACCAATGACCTATTAACCGCCAAGAGCAAGCGGCACTACTCTATCCTCCTCCTCCTGGACCTGTCCTCTGCCTTTGACACAGTGGACCATTCCCTGTTGCTCCAGACCCTCTCATCCCTTGGCATCACAGACTTGGCCCTATCCTGGATCTCATCATACCTAACAGACCGGACATTCAGCGTCTCCCACTCACACACCACCTCCTCACCTCGCCCCCTATCTGTCGGAGTCCCGCAAAGGTTCAGTTCTAGGGCCCCTGCTCTTCTCCATTTACACCTTTGGCCTGGGACAGCTCATAGAATCTCACGGCTTTCAGTATTACCTCTATGCTGATGACACACAGATCTACATCTCTGGACCAGATATCACCACCCTTCTAGCCAGAATCCCTCAATGTCTATCCGCTATTTCATCATTCTTCTCCGCTAGATTTCTAAAACTTAACATGGACAAAACAGAATTCATCATCTTTCCCCCATCTCACGCGACCTCCCCAACGAACCTATCCATTACAGTAAACGGCTGCCCACTCTCCCCAGTCCCACAAGCCCGCTGTCTTGGGGTAATCCTTGACACTGATCTCTCCTTCAAACCACATATCCAAACCCTTTCCACTTCCTGCCGCCTCCAACTCAAAAATATTTCACGGATCCGTACATTCCTAAACCAAGAATCTGCAAAAACCCTAGTCCATGCCCTCATCATCTCCCGCCTCGACTACTGTAACCTCCTGCTCTGTGGCCTCCCCTCTAACACTCTCGCACCCCTCCAATCTATTCTAAACTCTGCTGCCCGACTAATCCACCTGTCCCCCCGCTATTCCCCGGCCTCTCCCCTCTGTCAATCCCTTCACTGGCTCCCCATTACCCAGAGACTCCAGTACAAAAGCCTAACCATGACATACAAAGCCATCCACACCCTGTCTCCTCCATACATCTGTGACCTCGTCTCCCGGTACTTTCCTGCACGCAACCTCCGATCCTCACAAGACCTCCTTCTCTACTCCCCTCTTATCTCCTCTTCACACAATCGCATACAAGATTTCTCTCGTGCATCCCCCCTACTCTGGAACTCTCTACCACAACATATCAGACTCTCGCCTACCATCGAAACCTTCAAAAAGAACCTGAAGACCCACCTCTTCCGACAAGCCTACAACCTGCAGTAACCACCAATCGACCAAACTGCTGCACGACCAGCTCTATCCTCACCTACTGTATCCTCACCCATCCCTTGTAGATTGTGAGCCCTCGCGGGCAGGGTCCTCTCTCCTCCTGTTCCAGTTGTGACTTGTATCGGTCAAGATTATTGTACTTGTTTTTATTATGTATACCCCTCCTCACATGTAAAGCGCCATGGAATAAATGGCGCTATAATAATAAATAATAATAATAATAATAATAATTTATTTGTATGCATATTGGGCCTCTGAGTCTTTTTTGTAATGTATGTATTGCTATCCATATTGGATTAAATAAAATGTATACCTTTTTAGATTTGTGGTTGGCCCTGTGTAATTAAATGAGTCTTGAGCTCCCTTCTTTTGTACAGGTAGCATGTTCATAGTGTTGTGTTATACCACTGGGCCAGAGTTGTGGTTCAGTGTCACCCCCCAAAAGTGAGATAGTATTTCTCACACAGTTTATGTTCTGCTGTACTGCTAGTGCGTCATATATCAGGCAACCACTTTCTGCCACGTTCATAGTGTTGTGTTATACTTCCTTGAAGAAGCGGCGTGTTTTAGTCGCGAAACGCGCGTCGGGGACGTCACTCTGGCGGGATCCCTCTCCTCTTTCTCCCCTTCGATTTGGTAAGCTGACCTAGGTTCACTTGTGACTCCAATACATTGATTTGTGGTCTTGGCACCTTATTATTTGATTAGCTTGCCGCTGCATCAGGTTACACCTTATGGTAAGGGCTCATTGTATATTCCCCTCCCAGGGTTATCATGCAGCATGGGGGGTTTTTGAGGGGTGGGTTCTCCCTCTATCTATGCTAGTCATGGGACTACTATGCACTTTAAAGTGTTACTGATTAATGTTTTTAAATCTTTCTATCAATAAAAGCAGTTTTTTATATATCATGCTCCGGGTTCTCCTATCTTTATTCAGTTGTTATGGAGCAAATTGATGTGTCTGGTCGCATATAACACACATGTGTTTGTCCCAGACTATGAATATGATTTTGGGATCTGTAATATTACAGTTTATATTCTGCTGTACTGCTAGTGCGTCGTATATCAGGCAGCCACTTTCTGCCACGTTCATAGTGTTGTGTTATACCACTGGGCCAGAGTTGTGGTTCAGTGTCTCCCCCCCAAAAATGAGGAAGTCTGGTGGAAGAGGCCATGGCGGGGGTTGCCAGCTAGTACTGATGGTGGTGGTGGTGCTGCATCTGGTGGTAGTGGCAAAAGCACAGTAGCACCTAAGGCTGGAGGTGTTGAGCCTGCGTCATCGTCTGGCTACACAAGGCCTCGAAGGCTCCCTTACCTGGGAGTAGGAAAACAGCTTTTAAAGCCGGAGCAGCAGGAAAAAGTTTTGTCTTTCCTTGCTGACTCAGCCTCTAGCTCTTTCGCCTCCTCTTCCCAAAGTTCAAAATCTAAGAGCAGCCAGTCGTCAGTGGATGCTTCCTGTTGTGATCCCAATGGCAAGGGATCTCCGAGATTAAAGCAAAGTCTGCAAACATAAATACCAGCTCATAGGGAAGTGGTAACTAAGCTGACCATATAGCTGCTCCTAGCACAAACACTAACAGTAGCCGGGGAACGTGCCTACGTTGATCCTAGACGTCTCACGCCAGCCGGAGAACTAACTAACCCTATCAGGGAAAATAAGACCTCTCTTGCCTCCAGAGAAAAGACCCAAAGTAATACAAGCCCCCAACAAATAATAACGGTGAGGCAAGAAGAAAAGACAAACATAAGAATGAACTAGATTTTAGCAAAGAGAGGCCCACTGACTAAATAGCAGAAGATAGAAAGATGACTTATATGGTCAGCAAAAAACCCTGCAAAATATCCACGCTGAGTATCCAAGAACCCCCAAACCGACTAACGGTGAGGAGGGAGAATATCAGCCCCCTAGAGCTTCCAGCGATATCAGGAATCACATTTTGTACAAGCTGGACAAAAATAAGAACAATGCAAATAAACAAAAATAAGAAAGCAGGACTTAGCTTATCTTGCAAAGAACCAGGACCTGAAGACAGGAGCAAACAGAAATGAACTGATTACAACGATGCCAGGCACTGGACTGAGAATCCAGGAAGTTTAAATAGCAACACCCCAGGCCTAACGAAGCAGGTGAGTACCAACCTGGTAAAAGACAATCAAGTGCCAAATCACTAGTGACCACAAGAGGGAGCCAAGAAGTATAGATCACAACAGCTTCCGGTCCGGAAAAAGACGTTTCCTTGTGTCCTTCTCCCAAACCAAAAGTGAAGGATGCGTCAGGCGACACTACAGGTTACTCCATGGAGCTCTTTACCCATACCGTGCCAGGGTTAGAAAGGGAAATTGTACACTGCCCAGTACAAGAAGAATCGGACATGGAGTGCACTGATGCACAGCCACAGCTAGATTATGATGCTGTTCCATTGACTCAGATCACTACATTGACCTCGAAGTTTCCTGAGCCAGAATCTGACCCTGATGAGACTATGGTGCCCTGTCCTGAACGCTATAGCACCGGCTTACACGGTGACACTGAGGAAGGTGCACATGACATTGTGGAGGAGGAGGTGATAGATGACCCAGTTCTTGACCCAGATTGGCAGCCATTGGGGGAAGAGGGTGCCGCTGGCACTAGCTCACAAGCGGAGGAGGGTTATCCGCAGCGATACCAATCTACATCGCAACAGCTGTCATCAGCCAGGCCCGTATCAGGCCCAAAACGTGTGACAAAAACAGTTTTAGGACAGCGTGGCCAACCGCTGAAAGTTGCACAGCGTGCAATGCCTGAAAAGGAATTCCATAGTTGGAAGAGTGCAGTGTGGCATTTTTTTGACCAAGATCCCAATGATCAGTCTAAAGTAATCTGTAAGAAATGCTCAAAGACCTTTAGCAGAGGGAAGATTCTTCAAAATTTAAATACAACGTGCATGCGTAGACATTTAAAGAGCATGCACTTGCAAGCCTGGACAAACTACCAAACGTCCTGTACCGTTGGTGCACCTGGTCAGAATGAAGGTAGTCAGCAACACTACATTGCTTCCCTCACTGTAAGCCCACCGGTTCGGACACCACCAGCAGCTAATGTGGAGGGATCGTCGCAAGGCCAAAGCAGGCGGGGAATCAGAAGGTTATTTGTAGGAAGCACTGTATGTAGGCCAACATCACCAACTGTCTCTCAATCCGCCATGTCCACCCCCGCCACCACCGCTAGTTCCACCATCTGCAGGTCTCCTGTCCAGCTCACCCTAGAAGAGACTCTCGTGAGGAAAAGAAAGTACTCATCCTCTCATCCGCGTACACAGGGTTTGAACGCCCACATTGCCAGATTAATCTCGTTAGAGATGATGCCCTACCGGTTGGTCGAAAGCAAAGCTTTCAAAGACCTGATGGCCTATGCAGTACCACGCTATGACCTACCCAGTCACCACTTCTTTGCGAGAAAAGCCATCCCAGCCCTCCACCAGCATGTCAAAGACCGCATTGTCCATGCACTGAGGCAGTCTGTCAGTGGAAAGGTGCACCTCACCACAGATGCATGGACCAGTAGGCACGGTCTAGGAAACAGTTGGCAGTAGGCGTTCGACACCCCTCCTCCTCCTCCTCCTCCAGAAGCGACAGCTCGTCCACAGAGCGCAGTCGCCTGGCAACTCCATCCGCAGCTGCCAGTGTTGCACACGAGGTGTCTCATTATGGAACAGCTAGTGGTAAGCATCAGCAGGCTGTGTTGGAAATGAAGTGGTTGGGTGACAACAGACACACCGCGGAAGTACTGGCCGAGTTCTTGCAGCAAGAAAGTGAGTCATGGCTGGGCAGTGTACATCTTTAGGCAGGCAAGGTAGTCAGTGATAACGGAAGGAATTTTATGGCTGCCATAGCCCTTTCACAACTTAAACACATACCTTGCTTGGCTCACACTTTGAACCTGGTGGTGCAGTGCTTCCTGAAAAATTATCCGGAGTTACCAGCCCTGCTCTTTAAGGTGCGAAAACTTTGTTCGCACATCCGCTGGTCGCCCGTACACTCCAGCCATATGCTGAACCATCAGCGATCGCTAAATCTTCCACAGCAAATTATAGATGTTGCAACAAGGTGGAACTCCACACTGCACGTGGTTCAGAGGCTGTGTGAACAGAGGCGTGCTGTCATTTATTTGTGGGAGGATACGCATACACGGGCAGGCAGTTGGATGGCAGACATGGAGTTGTCTGGTGTGCAGTGGTCGAAGCTACAAGACCTCTGTCAAGTCCTTCAGTGTTTTCAGGAATGCACACGGCTGGTAAGTGCAGACGATGCCATCATAAGCATGAGCATCCCACTTATGCATCTGCTGATGCAAAGTTTGACGCACATTAAGGAGCAGGCGTCTGCAGCCGAGGAGGAGGGAAGCCTTGATGACAGCCAGCCATTGTCTGGTCAGGGAACTGTCCAGGACGAGGTGGCGGACGAAGAGGATGAGGAGGAGGATGATGGGCATGAATATGTATGGGAGGAGGGAGCTTCTCAGGGGGCAATAGAAACTGGTGCCGTTGCAATGTCTGTTACAGGTTTCTTGCGGGACACTTGTGATGTAGATTTGCAAGAAAGTGCTCCTCAACCCAGCAGAAGCAGTGAATTGACACCTGGAACATTGGCCCACATGGCTGAGTATGCCTTGCGTATCCTAAAAAGGGACCCCCGCATTGTCAAAATGATGACCGATGACAATTACTGGTTGGCCTGCCTACTGGATCCACGCTACAAAGGGAAATTGCAAAATATCATGCCACATGAGAACCTAGAGCAAATATTGGCTACCAAACAAGCAACTCTTGTAGACTGTTTGGTTCTGGCATTCCCAGCACACAGCGGCGGTGATGGTTCTCACACGAGCCATAGGAGGCAACATGGCAGAGGTGTTAGCGGTGCGGAAATCCGAAGTGGCGTTGGTCAGAGGGGTTTTATGACAAGGTTGTGGAGTGATTTTTCAATGACCGCTGACACGACAGGGACAGCTGCATCGACTCAAAGTGACAGGAGACAGCATTTGTCCAGTATGGTTACAAACTACTTTTCCTCCCTTATCGATGTTCTCCCTCACAGGTCATTCCCCTTTGATTACTGGGCATCTAAACTAGACACCTGGCCTGAATTGGCAGAATATGCATTACAGGAGCTCGCTTGCCCTGCTGCCAGTGTGCTATCAGAAAGAGTCTTCAGTGCTGCTGGTTCAATACTGACCGAAAAAAGGACACGTCTGGCTACCCAAAATGTTGATGATCTAACCTTCATTAAAATGAACCAATCAAGGATTACAAATTCTTTTGCCCCACCTTCCCCTTCTGACACGTAGCTTTCCTTAAAAAAGGTCTTGCTTTTGGACTCCTCTTACTGACTGCTCCAATTCCTCCATTTGCTGCTGATGAATGCCCACCATAGGCCATTTTTAACACCTCCCTAAGTGGGCTGACTCCCCCCATGGGCCCGTGGTCACCACTTGGCGCAAGCACCCGTGCGAGTGCCGTTTGCCTGGACAGGTGGGTGTGCCCACTTTTGGCCGACGACACTGGCACAGGGTCCCTCATAGTACAATTAAGTGTCTCTGGTGGTGGGGGTGCACAACCAACGTCAGACACACCGTCGTAATATGAGGGGCCCTGGGCCAGTACCGCCGCCCACGAGAGAGTGTTCCCCCCCCCAGCTCAAACAGTGCTCCACCGCTGTTTAGTCGGTGCTGTTAAATCCTTCAATGGCACTGCCAATACAAATTGAGAGATGATAGTAAATATATACAGGGACCATGCCCTCCATTTTGACCAGTGAATACAGTGCGTGAACTACCACTATCTGGAACTCAGCAGAGGAACCCACCCCTGTACGTTGCTTTGCCACCTGTTTATTTACGAACATTTTTTTGGCAGACATTTAGCCCGCTTTACTATTTTGGCCAACGTACTGTGTCAGCCACTTATTCCAGTTGTCCTCCACCGAACAAAGCAGTGCCACCAGTTTACTCCTGTGACCAGTTTAGAACTGCATTGAGCCAACTTTTTTATTTTAGGCCTAGTAAGTCTGACTGCGCCACTCCTAGCAATCGTCCTCCGCTGACCAAACCAGTGCTGCCTGTGTACCCCTGTTACCCATTTTAAACTGCATTGAGCCTACTTTTTTATTTTAGGCCTAGTAAGTCTGTCTGCGCCACTCCTACTAATCGTCCTCCGCTGACCAAAACAATGCTGCCTGTGTACCCGTTACCCATTTTGAACTGCATTGAGCCTACTTTTTTTATTTTAGGCCTAGTAAGTCTGTCTGCGCCACTCCTACTAATCGTCCTCCGCTGACCAAAACAATGCTGCCTGTGTGCCTGTTACCCATTTTGAACTGCATTGAGCCTACTTTTTTTATTTTAGGCCTAGTAAGTCTGTCTGCGCCACTCCTAGCAATCGTCCTCCGCCTAACAAAACAATGCTGCCTGTGTACCCCTGTTACCCATTTTTAACTGCATTGTGCCTACGTTTTTATTTTAGGCCTACCAAGTCTGTCTGGGCCACTCCAGTCCTGACAATCGTCCTCCGCTTAACAACGCTCTGCCGCCTGTGTACCCCTGTAACCAATTTTAAACTGCATTGAGCCAACTTTTTAAATTTAGGCCTACTACCTGTGTCTGTCTGCGCCACTCATTACAGCTGTCCTTCACTGCACAAAGCAGAGCCTCAATTTGCAGCCGATATCACATATTAAAGTGCATTTGGCCTGCTAGTTTGGTTGGGCCTACTAACGGTGTCTGCCGCTCCTTGGTATTCTCCTGTGTTTTTCTCCTGACCTTCCATCTTCAGGCTTTTGGCCTATAGGAATTTTAAAACTGCATTTGGCCTACTGGTTTGGTTGGGCCTACTAATGGTGTCTGCCACTCCTTGCTGTTCTCCTCCACTGAACAAAGCAGTGCTGCCTGTTTACTCCTTTTACCAATTTTGAACTGCATTTCGCCTACTTTATTCTTTGGGCCTATATCTGTGTTTCCTCCTCATCCTGCCCATTGCCCAGCCACTGCTAGATGAGTCTGCTGGTACATTGACCCAGACCACTACATTCCCCTTGCACTCTACATAGCCAGTATTTGACCCTGCAGAAAGTATGGTTCCCCTTCCCGCATACTATACCACCTTACACGGGGACAAAGAGGAAGGTGCAGATGAAAGTGCCGGTTCCTTCAACAGGTGGGGGGGCATACTCATTGGCGACGTCACTGGCACAGGGCCCCTCATAGTACGCAAAAGTGTCTCTGCCGGTGGGAGGCGCCCCCGCCGTCAATCACAACGCTGTACTTTGAGGGGCCCTGTGCCAGTGGCAATGCAAACGAGTGTGCCCCCCCCCCCCCCTGCTTGCTCATGATCACAGCACTTGCAAAGTTGAAATACTTACCTCTCCCTGCTCCACCGCCATGACGTAATCCGCGTTTCCTGGGCCCACGAAAAACTTGAGCCAGCCCTACTCCCCCCACAACTGTTGCCAAATGACCCCCAAATTTTCAATGGCTAACTATTATTATAAGGTAAATTAAGATTGACAAGCTTAAGTAACAAGAATTGATGTTTTTGGCATTAAAATGGGCTCTGTTGGTGTTTTCCTGTCCTCCACTCACTGCCGACTTTGATTCTCCATTGACTTGCATTGGGTTTCGTATTTCGGTCGGATCCCCGACTTTTCGCAATAATCGGCCGATTTCACCCGACCCGACTTTTGACAAAGTCGGGTTTCACAAAACCCAAAACGATCCTGAAAAAGTAAAAGTCGCTCAACCCTAGTCTTCAGTAACCCTGCAACCTGTCCGAGGTCTTCAGTATCTCTGCAACCTGTCCAAAGTCTTCAGTATCTCTGTAACCTGTCCGAAGTCTTCAGTAAGTCTTCCACCTGTCCGAAGTCTTCATTAACTCTGCAACCTGTCCAAGGTCCTCAGTAAGTCTGCTATCTGTCCAAATCATTCAGTAACTTTGCTCTCTGTCTGTGGTTTCTAAGGTCTTCATTATCTCTGCAACCTATCCAAGGTCTTCAGTAACTCTGCAACCTGTCCGAGGTCTTCCGAGGTCTTCAGTAAAGGCCCCGTCTCACATAGCGAGATCGCTAGCGAGATCGCTGCTGAGTCACAAGTTTTGTGACGCAACAGCGACCTCCATAGCGATCTCGCTATGTGTGACACGTACCAGCGATCAGGCCCCTGCTGCGAGATCGCTGGTCGTGTCGGAATGGCCTGGACCTTTTTTTGGTCGTTGAGGCCCCGCTGACATCGCTGAATCGGTGTGTGTGACACCGATCCAGCGATGTCTTCACTGGTAACCAGGGTAAACATCGGGTTACTAAGCGCAGGGCCGCGCTTAGTAACCCGATGTTTACCCTGGTTACCAGCGTAAATGTAAAAAAAAACAAACAGTACATACTCGCCTTCTGATGTCCGTCAGGTCCCTCGCCGTCTGCTTCCTGCTCTCACTGACTCCCGGCCGTACAGTGAGAAGTGACAGCACAGCAGTGACGTCACCGCTGCGCTCTGCTCTCACTGTACGGCGGCTCAGTCAGAGCAGGAAGCAGACGGCAAGGGACCTGGACACCGAAAGGCGAGTATGTAGTGTTTGTTTTTTTTGGTAACCAGGGTAAACATCGGGTTACTAAGCGCGGCCCTGCGCTTAGTAACCCGATGTTTACCCTGGTTACCCGGGTGCTGCAGGGGGACTTCGGCATCGTTGAAGACAGTTTCAACGATGCCGAAGTCGTTCCCCTGATCGTTGGTCGCTGGAGAGAGCTGTCTGTGTGACAGCTCGCCAGCGACCACACAACGACTTACCAACGATCACGGCCAGGTCGTATCGCTGGTCGTGATCGTTGGTAAATCGCTTAGTGAGACGGGGCCTTAACTCTGCAACCTGTCTAAGGTCATCAGTATCTCTGCAACCTGTCGAAGATCTTCAGTATGTCTGCAACCTATCCAAGATCCTCAGTAAGTCTGCAACCTGTCTAAGGTCTTCAGTAACTGCAACATGTCCAAGGTCTTCAGTAACTCAGCAACTTGTCCGAGGTCCTCAGTAACTCTGCAACTTGTCTAAGATCTCCAGTAAGTCTGCAACCTGTCCGAGGTCCTCAGTATCTATGCAACCTGTCCAAGCTCTTCAGTAAGTCTGCAACCTGTCCAAGCTCTTCAGTAAGTCTGCAACCTGTCCAAGCTCTTCAGTAAGTCTGCAACCTGTCCAAGGTCTTCAGTAAGTCTGCAACCTGTCCAAGGTCTTCAGTTACTCTGCTACCTGTCCGAGGTCTACAGTAACTCTGCAACATGTCCAAGGTTTTCAATAACTCAGCAACCTGTCCGAGGTCCTCAGTAACACTGCCAACATCTGTCTAAATCGTTCAGTAACTTTGCTCTCTGTCTGTGGTTTCCAGAACTTTGTTAAACTTTTAGTTTGCATTTTACGTGTCCATGTTCTGTTTGCTCCATCTGGCTGCTGCACCAACACCTGTGGCCCTTGTGACCTTGGGCTTAAAGAATCCGTCTCCCCGTGAGAGCCCGCTGTATATAGCAATCCCCAGATCTCAGTCCGATTGACCATCTGTGGGATGTTCCGGAACACAACTCCGAGCCATGGAGGCTTTAAATATAAGGATCTGCTGCTAATGTCTTGGTACCAGATATCACAAGGGACTTCAGAGATCTTGTGAAATCCATAGGGGTTTGGGTTTTTTGGAATTGGACATTCCTCACTCCATAATGGTCTTTCTGTCCGTACAACCTACCTCACATCATACAGCATTGTGAATGATAAACTGAGTGCTACTCACTAACGCACTAAATTAGGAGCCATTGCCAAGTCCAGCAGAGGTGGTTGAAATTTCTTAAAGATCCTCATCTGTGATCCTTCAGTGACTGAGGAGCAGGTTTTGCTTTTTGCTTCATTCTCTTTTGTGTTTTTTTATTTAAGACAAATTAAATGAAGATAATAATACCAAAGAATTTGTGTTTGCATCATTTTCAGGAAGAAACTGAGTATTATCTGACAGAATTGCAGGGGTGTCAATACTTTTGGCCATGACTGTATATAAAGCTGAGTGTATGTATGTGTCTGCGTGTATGTATGGATGAAGCCATGCCCACTCCACATAGCCCCACCCACTCAACATAACCACACTCACTCCACACATAAAGTCCCATCCACACAGCCCATGTTGTTAGCGCACACGGGTGGTGACATATTCCCCTCGAAAGCCACCCTGCAAAACTCACTGGCTGTGACGTCCCAGCTGCTGCGAGCTACAATCAGGGCCGCCGCCTTCAGAGTATCAGTGTGCTGCAGGCACAGGCCACATCTAGCTCCTTTGTGTCTAGAATGGAGTTGCTCCTGTGAGGCATGATGTCAATGGAAAGGGAGGAGCCTCATGGATTACACAGCTGTGGCCATAACGGGACGTTGCTGTGCACGTGTGAGGGGAAGAGAGGAGTGAGGTGAAAATGAGAGGAGGTGAAAATGAGAGGAGTGAGGGGAAAATGAGAGGAATGAGGTGAAAATGAGAGGAGTGAGGGGGAAATGAAAGGAGTGAGGGGAAGATGAGAGGAGTGACGGGATATAGTGGAGTGCGGAGAAAATAAGCGTTGTTGAGGTGAAAATGAAGAGGTGTAAGTGAAAAATGAGAGGAGTGAGGGGAAAATAGTGGAGTGATCGGAAAATAACAGGTGTGAGGTCAAAATGACAGGTGTGAGGGGAAAATGAGAGGAGTGAGGGTAAAATGAGAGATGTCGGGTAAAATGAGAGAAGTGAGGTGCTGCTGCAGTATGAGGCTGTGCATAGAGAAGAGTGAGGTGCTGCAGGTGGCTGTGTATAAAGCCACATTCACACGTTCAGCATTTGGTCAGTATTTTACCTCAGTATTTATAAGCCAAAACCACAAGTGGGAGAAAAATACAGAAGTGGTGACATGTTTCTAATATACTTTTCCTCTGATTGTTTTACTCCAAGTTTTAGCTTACAAATACTGAGGTAAAAATACTGATCAAATAACGTGTAAAAGAGGTGTAAAGGAGAAAAGTGTGGTGCTGCAGAAGAAGTAGGCTGTGTCATGATCCAGTTTGGGGTTTGTTTTCTGCTATCATCTCTCTGGACTGCTTTGTCGGGGTTAATCCCCTCGGCCTTGTTTTGGAGCTGGCTGGCCTTTTTAAGTTCTCTGCAGTCTGCTGGCCTGTCAGTGATAGTTCATGCTTCCAGGCTAGAGCAGCTGACCCATATACCCTGGTGATCCTTCTGCCTCTGACTTTGACTCCCTGGCTTGTACCCAGACTTCATCTTAAGTCTTGCATTTTGGATACCATGCTTCTGTTTGGCTCTGACTTTTGGCTTGTCTCTGACTACATGCATTGTTATTACTTCTGATAATTCTGCTCCTGACAGGTTCTGACTCAGCTCATCTGACCACTCTTTTGTTACCTGTGCGGCTGTTCAGTGTTGCTGCCCTGTGAGTGTGCAGTCTCTCTTCCCACGCCAGCACCCCCTGGTGGAGGTTGCGCTACACTGCACTGCAGCCGCATTACAGGCTGAGTATACAATACTCTTTAATGCAATTAGTGCAATTTCTCTTGGCAACAAGTGTTTCCAATTGTACATGGAAGAGGAGTGTGAGGTGCTGCCGGAAGAGGCGACTATAAAGGAGAAAAGCTGTGCTGCAGAAAAATGCCGTGTATAAAGGAGGAGCGTGAGGTGCAGGAGGAAGCTGTGTAAAAAGGAGGAGCGTGAGGTGCCGGAGGACTAAGGCCTCTTAACTGCCGCCGTTAAAAGTCGTATCGGCAGTCGTTAAGGGGTTAATATTGTGTTAAAAAACCTTTTGCTTCAACAAAATGGCACCGGTTGTGTTCCATGTACCAGTGCGGGAGTGTTGCTATGCTCAACAGAGACAATTTATTTTTCTTATGCGCATTCCCACACTGGTCCTCGGAACACAGTGGGCTGCGCATGTGCAGATTGAGAGCATTGCTTGCTGACAGATGCTATTGCGCATGCACCAGCACCGTTTTATTGAAGCAAAATTTTATCTATCTACAGTTATATGAAAAAGTTTGGGCACCCCTATTAATCTTAAGCCTAATGTTTTATAAAAATTGCTTTTTTTGCAACAGCTATTTCATTTTCATATATCTAATAACTGTTGGACACAGTAATGTTTCTGCCTTGAAATGAGGTTTATTGTACTAACAGAAAATGTGCAATCTGCATTCAAACAAAATTTGACAGGTGCATAAGTATGGGCACCTCACCAGAAAAGTGACATTAATATTTAGTAGATCCTCCTTTTGTAAAAATAGCAGCCTCTAGTCGCTTCCTGTAGCTTTTAATGAGTTCCTGGATCCTGGATGAAGGTATTTTTGACCATTCCTCTTTACAAAATAATTCCAGTTCAGTTATGTTTGATGGTCGCCGAGCATGGACAGCCCTCTTCAAATGATCCCACAGATGTTCAATGATATTCAGGTCTGGGGACTGGAATGGCCATTCCAGAACAGTGTAATTGTTCCTCTGCATGAATGCCTGAGTAGATTTGGAGCGGTGTTTTGGATCATTGTCTTGCTGAAAGATCCATCCCCTGCGTAACTTCAACTTTGTCACTGATTCATGAACATTATTGTCAAGAATCTGCTGATACTGAGAGGAATCCATGCGTCACTCAACTTTAACAAGATTCCCGGTGCCGGCATTGGCCACACAGCCCTAAAGCATGATGGAACCTCCACCAAATTTTACTGTGGGTAGCAAGTATTTTTCTTGGAATGCTGTGTTTTTTGGCCGCCATGCATAACACCTTTTTGTGTGACCAAACGACTCAATCTTGGTTTCATCAGTCCACAGGACCTTCTTCCAAAAAGAAATTGGCTTCTCCAAATGTGCTTTTGCATACCTCAGCCGACTCTGTTTGTGGCGTGCTTGCAGAAACGGCTTCTTTCGCATCACTCTCCCATACAGCTTCTCCTTGTGCAAAGTGCGTTGTATAGTTGACCGATGCACAGTAACACCATCTGCAGCAAGTTGATGCTGCAGCTCTCTGGAGGTGGTCTGAGGATTGTCCTTGACTGATCTCACCATTCTTCTTCTCTGCCTAGCTGATGTTTTTCTTGGCCTGCCACTTCTGGCATTAACAAGAACTGTACCTGTGTTCTTCCATTTCCTTACTATGTTCCTCACAGTGGAAATTGACAGGTTAAATCTCTGAGACAGCTTTTTGTATCCTTCCCCTGAACAACTATGTTGAATAATCTTTGTTTTCAGATCATTTGACAGTGGTTTTGAGGAGCCCATGATGCCACTCTTCAGAGGAGATTCAAACAGGAGAACAGCTTGCAAGTGGCCACTTTAAGTAGCTTTTCTCATGATTGTATACACCTGGCTATGAAGTTCAAAGCTCAATGAGGTTACAAAACAAAAAAAAGTGCTTTAGTAAGTCAGTAAAAAGTAGGTAGGAGTATTTAAAACAAGAAAATGATAAGGGTGCCCATACTTATGCACCTGTCAAATTTTTGTTTGAATGCAGATTGCACATTTTCTGTCAGTACAATAAACCTCATTTCAAGGCAGAAACATTACTGTGTCCAACAGTTATTAGATATATGAAACTGAAATAGCTGTTGCAAAAAAAAACAATTTTTATAAAAGATTAAGCTTAAGATTAATAGGGGTGCCCAAACTTTTTCATATAACTGTATCTATCTATCTATCTATCTATCTGTTAACTTTCTATGTATCTATTATCTGTCTATTATCTATGTATTATCTATCTATCTATTATCTATCTATCTATCTATCTATCTATCTATCTATTATCTCTCTATCTATTATCTATTATCTCTCAATTATCTATCTATTATATATTTATTATCTATTTATCTATTAACTTTCAATTATCTATTATCTTTCTATGTATCTATTATCGATCTATTATCTATGTATTATCTATCTATCTATCTATCTATCTATCTATCTATCTATCTATCTATCTATTATATATCTATTATCTATATATCTCTCCATTATCTATCTATTATCTATCTCTCTATCTATCTGTTATCTATCTATCTATCTATCTGTTATCTATTATCTACCTATTATCTATCTATCATCTATATATCTATTAGCTATTATTTACCTATTATCTTTCTATTATCTCTCTATTATCTATCTTCTATTATCTCTTTATTATCTATCTATTATCTACTTATTATCTAAGTATCTATTATCTATCTATCTATCTATCTATCTATCTATCTATCTATCTATCTATCTATCTATCTATCTATCTATCTATCTATCTATCTATCTCTCCTGCTCTCGTTCCAGTCTGGTTAGAAATAGTGATGAGCGAGTGTAATCGTTGCTCAGGTGGTCTCCGAGTATTTATAACTGCTCAGAGATTTAGTTTTCCTTGCCCAGGTACAAGATTTGCAGCTACTAGACAGCTTGATTATATCTATATTGAATATATGTGGGGATTCCCTAGCAACCAGGTAACCCCCACATGTACTCAGGCTGTCTAGTAGCTGTAATCATGCAGCTGCATCAACAAAAACTAAATCTCCGAGCAGTGACAAATACTCGGAGACCACCCGAGCAACGAGTACACTCGCTCATCACTAAATAGAAATAAATATGTCCCTATTTACAGACCGCAAACTGTGTTACATGTCTGTTGTCTTCATTTTCTAGCTTGTTGCTTGAGGTGCGTTATATATCACCATCCAGTTTTCCAAACCTTTGTCAATGAAAAACTCGGGTCAGAAGAAACCTGTTCGTCTGAATATGATGTCTGCTTATTGGTATTTTATGTCTCACAAAAGAGAAGTAAGTACACCCCCTTAGTTATAAGGCTGAAAAAATACCAGCCTCACCCGGGCTCTAAACATTTTGAGCAGTTTGAAAATCCAAAAGGGGTTGTCATTTTTTTGTTTTTACTCTAGTGCATAAGGTGAAAATCATGTTTTTTTGCCAATCATTTTACTTTTAAAGGCTCTTTAGCAAAATCTCCTGCCTGACCAGCCCTGTATAACGTTAAACAGTAAAAACAAGGTATAAAAAAAAGCATTAATACTGTCCCTGCTGGCTATGCTAATGAAAACTTTGACTAGTCGATGGGCGTTAGTTATCACGACCTCTCGATGCAAGGGATAGCAAGAGCAGAGGGACAAAAGGCTAGAGCCGATAAATAAATTCAGCCACTAGATGGAGCCGGTGTGCTGCAAACAAACTCAACAATGAAACTTATTGCTGTAGCCACTCTTCTTTTCTATAGCAATGTCTTCTGCATATGCATTTCTGACTCATTTCTGCTATTTCCCTAATGAGAAAACCTGAAAGATAGCTGATTTCTCTGAAGACTCTGGAAACTTGCCCAGTCTTTCAGGAGAAAGAAATGCAAGGAAGATATCGAAAATAAAACTTCAGCTTTATTTATACTTCTAAAAAAATGCAAAGATGTTATTAGTACAAAGACAAAATAAAATTATAAAACAGGATGGGGTAACAACTGGATAAAATCGTACACCCTGCAATTTCAGTTTCCACCACTAGATGGCAGTGTATGACCACAAGTTGTTAAGCAATGCCATCTTGTGGTAGACATTGAAATTGCAGGGTGTGGGTTTTTATCCAGGCTTTTACCATGTAAAATAAATATCTGGCAATTTGTCCAAGAAAAAAATGTTAAGGTCATTTTGGGTGAACTGTATGAGGCTTCCACTACAAAACTGTTTTCACATTATTGTCATATGTTTGGTTCCTTAAGGTGAAAATAAAGTGAACGGGTTTCGGTTTCACCGCAACTGCGGTAATTCTTTTCAATGCAACTTGAATGGAAGTTTCACAACCGTCAGCCACTACGTAAAATACAGCATCACCTGCTGCAGCACGGACTCCTGCCTGCCACCGCTGCCTGTGTGTAGGTATCTAGAAATCATCAAGAGACATAATTTGTGCAACAAATGCATAAAATGCACAATGGATAAGGAAATAGGTCTATAAAAAACATATGTATAATATAAAAGATGAAATTTTAATTTTTGCTCTCCAATTCTTGCCCCTTTATCTTAGGGTAAAGGAATTTTAGGATTAGAATATATATGTCATAAACTTTTGGTGGGCCCAATTCATCTTTTGCAGTTTTTTAACTTGTGGTTTTCACAGATTTTTTTTTGCTCCAAATTCATCAACATGAATTATTGGATAAAACCCCTGAATTGTCTTTTTTCTGCCTTTAACTTTCTTAGCAGGAAAAGTGACAAATTACTACAGGTGGGTGAGGGGGGAGGAGTGTTGTGGGGTGTCCCAAATTTTGAATTTTTTAAAATTAAATTTCAGTTCATGAATCTGTCTAAAACTGGAAAAACTAGATTACAAAAAAAAGTTGAAAAAGGAAGCAAATTGTTTTATGAATCTTTTGCAAATCAAAAAGTCACTAATTGAGAGATATTGACGCCCTCCAAAAATATCAGAAACACAAAGAAGAAACTGGCACTTGCCATTTTTACGTGACTATCCAAATAATAGAAGCTAAAATATTGCAGTTTTATACAATGCAATAAAATTTATTTCTGTTTTCCTCGCCTCATTTTTTTGCTTTGCTGTGTAGCATTTGACAAGGTCAGCAGAGCCTTTTTATTTTAATTTTGGAGATATTTATTAAGATGAGAAACTTTCTTATATTTCTTAAGAAATTGATAAGGCAGGGTGGTGACACTGTATAGTATACACTCACATATAAGGCTCTGTATGCAGATCTCCTTTCACTCTCTGGCATTTGGGAAAGGGGCCATTATCTATCACTTCATGAATGTTAATTTTAGTCTTTTGACCCTTTTTTTACCAATTAGTTTGAGCTTTAAAATGATTTTTATGGAAAATTGTTCCAATATTTTTTTTTTTTAAATCGTCATGTTTGTCCAAGTATAGTATATAGTATTTTTCAAGTCCTATATGAGTAAGTGTCCATGTGGTTTGCTTTGTGACTTTATGTTCCCTCCTAGAAAAAGACAATGAGGAATTGTAAAAAAGTGTTGTAAAGGGAGGGTCTGGGGATAGACAGAGGAAGAACTGGAGTTCCAAAAGGGGGAAAGTGACGTTACATGTCCCTGAGGTCCAACCAGTGGGATAAAAAAAAGAAAGGAAAAATTACAATTTTACGAATAGTGTCTCCAGACAACTGCAGGAACCAATCTAGGGAAACCATTTGCATGTAAGATTGCCTTTCTTACACGGTAATGCGGTAGCCATATGGCATGGGATTTTTTGAGGAAATAAATTGGTGAAAGGTGGTGTCTGTTTTTTTTTTTTTTTTTTTTTTTTTTTTTACAAAATACAGGACTTTTATGTGTGTGTTCATTGAAATTTTCTTACAATGTTCAATGTTACGATTATTAACCCCAGGACTTGGTGTCAGCGCCAGCTGCTGACATCAGCCCTTAATCCTATTAACAATATCACTTCCCAGTAATATCAGACCGCAGCTGTCTGCTTTGCCTTAGCTGGATATCTGCCCGCTAATTCTCTCTCTCTCTCTCTCTATCTATCTCTTTAACTAAGCCTATTTTCCTTTTTTTAACTAGCTTTAACCCCTTAACGACCGCCGATACGCCTTTTAACGGCGGCAGTTAAGGGTACTTAAACCACAGGGGAAAAAGTGAATAGCGCCCCCCAGAGTCAGATGTTCTCTGGGGTCTCGGATACCAGGGGTAGCCGAGACCCCAGAGAACATGATTTGGGTTTTTTTTTACTGACCCCCGAGTTGCAATCGCCGGTAATTAACCGTTTACCGGCGGTCGCAAAAAACCCCCAAAAAACGTGATTTGCCATTTAATTTCTCTGTCCTCCGATGTGATCGCACATCGGAAGACAGAGAAATGGGGTCCCCGATCGCCCCCCGATACTCACCTGTCTCCCCCGGTGCTCCTCGTGGCTCCCGATGGGCGCCACCATTTTCTTCCGGCCAAAAAATGGCGGGCGCATGCGCAGTGCGCCCGCCGGCCGGCACCCGGGAGATCTTTGGAGTCTCGGCTGCCGGGGGTAGCCGAGACCCCAAAGAACATGATCGGGTCGGTTTTTACTGACCCCTGTTTTGCGATCGCTGGTAATTAACTGTTTACCGGCGACCGGAAAAAAAAAAAAAGTGATGTGTAATTATCTGTCCTCTGATGTGATTGCACATCAGAGGACAGAGAAATAGGGGGATTCGGGGACCCTATTATACTTACCGGTGTCCCTGGGTGTTATGATCCGGTGGTAGGATCACCAAACTGACCTGATAGGTAAACCTGAATAGTAGGACAAGCTCCGGGAATGTGGAACTATACCGACCACAATCCTGATCCTATCCACACACACTAAAGGCAGCCGTGGAGCGTTACCTAAAAACCTAGACGCCTCTTCACAGCCTGAGAAACTAGCTACCCCTAGAGAGAAAGCAAAGCCTCACTTGCCTCAGAGAAATAACCCCAAAGTTTAGACAGCCCCCCACAAATAATAACGGTGAGTTAAGGGGAAAATACAAACGTAGGAATGAAAAACAGGTTTAAGCAAATGAGGCCCGCTAACACTAAATAGACAGAAGATAGCAGGGATCTGTGCGGTCGGTACAAAAACTATCAAAAACTATCCACGCAGAAAGTACAAGAACCCCCACACCGACTCACGATATGAGGGGCGCACTTCTGCTCCCCAGAGCTACCAGCAAGCGAAAAATCACATATAAGCAAGCTGGACTGAACACATCATATACTGAGAAACATATTCAAGGAAACAATGAGCAAAAAGAACTAGCAAGACTTAGCTTCTCAGAAATAGACAGGTCACCAGGAAAATCCAGGAGAGGTCAGAACCAGTACTGAATACAACGACAGCAGGCAACAAGTAAAGGTCCAGGTGGAGTTAAATAGGAACCAGCATAGCAGGAAATGAGGCAGCTGAGCCCAGCTCCAGACCCGCAGTATCGCTAAAGGCCACCAGAGGGAACCCAGACGGAATTCACAACAGTACCCCCCCCTTGAGGAGGGGTCACCGAACCCTCACCAGAGCCCCCAGGCCGATCAGGACGAGCCGAATGAAAGGCACGAACCAAATCGGCCGCATGGACATCAGAGGCGACAACCCAGGAATTATCCTCCTGACCATAGCCCTTCCATTTAACTAAGTACTGAAGCTTCCGTCTCGAAACACGAGAATCCAAGATCTTCTCCACCACATACTCCAATTCTCCCTCGACCAAGACCGGAGCAGGAGGGTCAACAGAAGGAACCACAGGCACCACATATCTCCGCAACAATGACCTATGGAACACATTGTGAATGGCAAATGATGCTGGGAGGTCCAAACGAAACGACACAGGGTTGAGGATTTCCAAAATCTTATAAGGACCGATGAAACGAGGCTTGAACTTGGGAGAGGAAACCTTCATCGGAACATAATGAGAAGACAACCATACCAAATCCCCCACACGAAGTCGGGGACCCACACAGCGACGGCGGCTAGCAAAGCGCTGAGCCTTCTCTTGTGACAACGTCAAATTGTCCACCACATGGTTCCAAATCTGCTGCAACCTATCCACCACAGAATCCACCCCAGGACAGTCAGAAGGCTCAACCTGACCTGAGGAAAAACGAGGATGAAAACCAGAATTGCAATAAAAAGGCGAAACCAAAGTAGCAGAACTAGCCCGATTATTGAGGGCGAACTCAGCCAATGGCAAAAAAGTCACCCAATCATCCTGATCCGCAGAAACAAAACATCTCAGATAAGTCTCCAAGGTCTGTAATAAATAAATATGAATCACCTGCGCTGGTTGATGGTGTAGGTAGTGTAGGACCTGTAATAATAGTTACACTGTAGGAAAACTAGAAAAGGGCTAAGTATAATGGATTGGCAGGACGCCAAATGCTAAATGTTCGTTACACCAGTGCACAAAAATATATTAGGATCGGGGTGAATCACAGCTAGAAGCGATTAGTTAGGTTAACCTGCTTATAGGTATAAACACATGCACTTACTAGATACTGTGCCTCAATGGTTCCGAAACAGTAGAAGGTAGCGGTCCTCCTTGCAAGAGGGTGCCTGCAGATTGCACCGTGAGATTGCGAGGAAATGACAGGACTGACTGGACTACGAACGTTGTAGATGGCGCGGTGCAGCAGTCAGCAGATGCCGCCAGCTCCTGGCGTGCTCCGGCCGGAAGCTACGCCGGAGCAGTGGCGGAGTCTGTATATCCAAATACAGATAACTGTATGTATTTTATATATACATTCTACAACGCACATAAGAGGATGCACTTTACACATTTTTATATATCTATTTTTTATACTCCACTGTAGTTTCATTATCGCATTTTAATTTAATTTAATTTGATTATTCTTTTCTCATGATTATCATCATGAGGCAAACAGATATACCCGAGTATGGCTTTTTAATGTGTATGTATTTTAGTATAAATTTGAATAAAATTATAGTTTTAATTATTGTCACATATGTCCCCTCTCTTTTTCTCCCCCTTTTTTTTTTTTTTTTTTTTTTGTATCATGCCTTTAGATATCCATATAGTATCCAGCAACAAATTGAGCTGACACCCTCAATGGTCTCTCTTAAAGTTATTATTAAGTGTTGTTCTCCCTACTAATCCAGGTCCGTTACCTATATTAAAGATTCTGTATGTCAGATTCAAAGTTAAACCAACATTTATCATGATACCTGTACTGTGTACAAGTTCTCACATATGGGCTACATAGGCAGTTTTTGAGCGAAGGGGGCGTTCACTATATAAGGCCGGGCTACACAGGGAACTCCAGCCCTGACGAAGAAGGAGTGTATCCTTCGAAACGCGTCGGATTGGTTGCCCCTGACACACGCCCGCCTCTCAACCTTGTGACGTCACAACAGGTAGCACGCCCCCTACACACTCCGCCACTGCTCCGGCGTAGCTTCCGGCCGGAGCACGCCAGGAGCTGGCGGCATCTGCTCACTGCTGCACCGCGCCATCTACAACGTTCGTAGTCCAGTCAGTCCTGTCATTTCCTCGCAATCTCACGGTGCAATCTGCAGGCACCCTCTTGCAAGGAGGACCGCTACCTTCTACTGTTTCGGAACCATTGAGGCACAGTATCTAGTAAGTGCATGTGTTTATACCTATAAGCAGGTTAACCTAACTAATCGCTTCTAGCTGTGATTCACCCCGATCCTAATATATTTTTGTGCACTGGTGTAACGAACATTTAGCATTTGGCGTCCTGCCAATCCATTATACTTAGCCCTTTTCTAGTTTTCCTACAGTGTAACTATTATTACAGGTCCTACACTACCTACACCATCAACCAGCGCAGGTGACTCATATTTATTTATTACTTTCCTTGTTTAACTTCAGACAGAGTTCAGCACAGACTCTGTCACATCACCAGCAGCTTCGATTTCCTTAGCCCCCTCCCCCCTATCGTATACATCCATTCATTTCCCCTAATTTTTGTCCTGTTGGTGCAGCGCCAGTGTATATTTTCCTTTTCTTTAAGTCTCCAAGGTCTGATTAGTTTGTTCGGTTTGGCCATTCGTCTGAGGATGGAAGGCCGATGAAAAAGATAATTCAATGCCCATCTTAGCACAAAAGGACTGCCAAAATCTGGACACAAACTGGGATCCTCTGTCAGACACAATATTCTCAGGAATACCATGCAAATGAACCACATTCTGAAAAAACAGTGGAACCAAATCGGAGGAGGAAGGCAGCTTAGGCAAGGGCACCAAAAGGACCATTTTAGAAAAACGATCACAAACCACCCAGATAACAGACATCTTCTGAGAGACTGGAAGATCCGAAATAAAATCCATGGAAATATGCGTCCAGGGCCTCTTCGGGACAGGTAAAGGCAAAAGCAGTCCACTGGCACGAGAACAGCAAGGCTTGGCCCGAGCACAAATCCCACAGGACTGCACAAAGGAACGCACATCCCGCGACAAGGAAGGCCACCAAAAGGACCTAGCCACCAAATCCCTGGTACCAAAAATCCCAGGATGACCCGCCAACACCGAAGAATGAACCTCGGAAATGACTCTACTGGTCCATCTATCCGGGACAAACAGTCTCTCCGGTGGACAACGGTCAGGTCTATTGGCCTGAAATTCCTGCAGTACCCGTCGTAAATCAGGGGAGATGGCAGACAAAATCACCCCCTCTCTGAGGACACCAGCCGGTTCAGAAACTCCCGGAGAGTCAGGCACAAAGCTCCTAGAAAGAGCATCAGCCTTCACGTTCTTCGAACCCGGAAGGTATGAAACCACGAAATCAAAATGGGAGAAAAACAGCGACCATCGAGCCTGTCTAGGATTTAGCCGTTTAGCAGACTCGAGATAAGTCAAATTCTTGTGATCCGTCAAGACCACCACACGATGTTTGGCTCCCTCTAGCCAATGTCTTCAAAGGGAGATTTGTAGTTAAAATTCTGCGCTGCCGCTAAGATGAATTTCAGGAGAGTGTAGTTGATTCACAGTGGTTTTATTCAACGCGTTTCAGGGGTCTCATGCCCCCTTCATCAGGAAATACCACACAGAATATACAGGCATCACAGGTATAAATAGTTTTGCTAGGTTACAAAAAAAAAGGGCGCAAACAGGTCAGATGACTCAGTGTCAAAGTTCAATGATAACACACAATTAACAATTCAAACGATTAGAGAGGTATATATAATGAAAAAAATACACTGACATCTTTTATATTTCTAGACAATAGTTCAAAATTTGCAGCATTTAGGAGGAGGAACAAAAAAAAAAAAAAAAAAAAAGATCTCTGCTTAAATGGACAAGAACCTGTAAGAAAAGGAATTTCTCCAGTTCAGAAGCGAATGCCTTACATATGAACTACCATGTGGAATCGACAAGCTGCTTTTTCTTATCAAAAATCCATTGGAATCTTTACATTGAATGTGGCATAAAATCATGTTTTATTATTTTACATTAAAAAATATAAATATATACCGGTATATGAAGATTAATTTGTGGTAATTTGTGGTGATCTAAAATTACGAAAATTATAATTAGTGAGTTTAAAATTACGTCACGTACATAAGAGTAACAGTTTAAGCAGCAAACCAGAGCTTAAGGTGAGCGCAGAAACAAAGCAGTATGTGCCAATTCTTGTGGAAAATTTTACGGATTTCCTTGTGTTCGGTGGAGAATTGTGTTATGAAGTTCAGTACATAATTATTATTAGTTACTCTTTTTTCTTTCTGCTCTAATAATGTTCCCTGATTTAATTTAATAGAGTTTTTGAAGGCGTTTTTAATTAAATGTGAAGGATAGTTCTGGGCACAAAATCTTTTCTTTAAAACATTAGGGCTGTCCCACACATCCAGATAATTCCGGTACCGGAATAAATCGGTACCGGAGTTATCCGTGTCCGTGTGCCTGGGAACTCACGTAGGCCATACGTGCGGCACACGTGTACCGCCCGTATGGCGAGTGGGTACCACACGAAGCGTGTGGTACCCACGCGTGTGGTACCCTGCATCGTGCTGAAGCCGCGATTCATATGTTCCCTGCAGCAGCGTTTGCTGCAGAGAAAATATGAATAATAGTGTTTAAAATAAAGATCTAAGTGTCCGCCGCCCTCCCACCCCCTGTGCGCCCCCCCGCTGTTCAGAAAATACTTACCCGCCTCCCTCGCTGCTTCCTGGTCTGGCCGCGGCTTCTAGTGTATGCGGTCACGTGGGGCCGATCATTTACAGTCATGAATATGTGGCTCCACCTCCCATAGGGGCGGAGCCGACTATTCATGATTGTAAATGAGCGGCCCCACGTGACCGCATACAGTAGGAGGCGCGGGGCAGAGAGGAAGGAGTGACAGCCAACGTGGGAGCGGGTGAGTATTTTCTGAACAGCGGGGGGGCGCACAGGGGGTGGGAGGGCGGCGGACACATAGATCTTTATTTCAAACACTATTATTCATATTTTCTCTGCAGCAAACGCTGCTGCAGGGAACATATGAATCGCGGCTTCAGCACCATGTGGGGGGGACAGCGCTTACTGTAGCGCTGTCTCCTGCACCCACACGGACCCAGACGGAGACCGTCCGTGTGAGGTCAGTGTTTTACACGGACCCATTGACTTTAATGGGTCCGTGTAATACGTGCGCTCCCACGAACACTGACATGTCTCCGTGTTTGGCACACGGAGACACGGTCCGCAAAAAATCAATGACATCTGAACAGATGCATTGATTTTTATGGGTCTACATGTGTCAGTGTCTCCGGTACGTGAGGAAACTGTCACCTCACGTACCGGAGCCACTGACGTGTGAAACCGGCCTTAGACTGTTCTTTGAAGTCTGTGTCTAATGAACAGTTCTTTCTGATACGGTTAAATTGGTTGCTGGGGATATTATTTAACCATTTGTTGTAGTGTCCACTGCTGTAATGGATGTAACCATTGGTATCTACTTTTTTAAAAAATGTTTTGCTACAAATCTTTTCTTCTTTAACAAAAAGGGTGACATCTAAAAAATTAATTGAAAAATTATTATGGACTACTGTAAAAGAAAGATTCCAACTATTAAAATTTATTGTCTGGATAAAATGTTCAATATTATTAGTGGAGTTATCCCAAATAAAAAATAAATCATCAATGAATCTCTTATATAAAATAATATTTTTACACCAATTCTCATTAAAAATAAAAATTTGCCCTCATGTTTGCATAGTCTGAGTCTGCCCTGGAGAGGAGCGCTTTCACTCTTTTAATCCATACAAATTGTCTCCACCACAACTGTGTCCTAAAAAATGGTTTATTTTCTCTTGGGATCAAATCCTGGGAGATAGTGCTGATTGTGGCAGCTTCACAGGGTGTAATGACCCCTCCCGACAGGAGTAACTCAATCCTTTAAGGTACCTTCACACGAAGCGACGCTGCAGCGATAGCGACAACGATGCCGATCGCTGCAGCGTCGCTGTTTGGTCGCTGGAGAGCTGTCACACAGACCGCTCTCCAGCGACCAACAATGCCGAGGTCCCCGGGTAACCAGGGTAAACATCGGGTTGCTAAGCGCAGGGCCGCGCTTAGTAACCCGATGTTTACCCTGGTTACCAGCGTAAAAGTAAAAATAACAAACAGTACATGCTCATCTGCACGTCCCCCGGCGTCCGCTTCCTGTACTGTGTGAGCGCCGGCCCTAACAGCAGAGCGGTGACGTCACCGCTGTGCTTTTACTTTCACTTTAGGGCCGGCGCTCAGTCAGAGCAGGAAGCGGACAGCAGGGGACGCGCAGGTGAGTATGTACTGTTTGTTATTTTTACTTTTACGCTGGTAACCAGGGTAAACATCGGGTTACTAAGCGCGGCCCTGTGCTTAGTAACCCGATATTTACCCTGGTTACCAGCGTAAAACATCGCTGGTATCGTTGCTTTTGGTGTCAAACCTGACGATACACGCCGGTCTGACGACCAAATAAAGTTCTGAACTTTATTCAACGACCAGCGATATCACAGCAGGATCCAGATCGCTGCTACGTGTCAAACACAACGATATCGCTATCCAGGACGCTGCAACGTCACGGATCGTTGTCGTTCTCGTTGTAAAGTCGTTTCGTGTGAAGGTACCTTTACTCTGCTGTTGTTTGTGATCACTGAGTGCTGTGCATGCATTCATTCCCCTCCCTTGGAAATGCTAAATTGTCTTTTGTTACATATGATATCTATCATTGGTCCTTGGACAGGTGAAGTGTTACTTTCACTTTGTTTCTGCGCTCACCTTAAGCTCTGGTTTGCTGCTTAAACTGTTACTCTTATGTACGTGACGTAATTTTAAACTCACTAATTATAATTTTCGTAATTTTAGATCACCACAAATTACCACAAATTAATCTTCATATATATATATTTATATTTTTTAATGTAAAATAATAAAACATGATTTTATGCCACATTCAATGTAAAGATTCCAATGGATTTTTGATAAGAAAAAGCAGCTTGTTGATTCCACATGGTAGTTCATCTGTAAGGCATTCGCTTCTGAACTAGAGAAATTCCTTTTCTTACAGGTTCTTGTCCATTTAAGCAGAGATCTTTTTTTTTTTTTTTTTTTTTTGTTCCTCCTTCTAAATGCTGCAAATTTTGAACTATTGTCTAGAAATATAAAAGATGTCAGTGTATTTTTTTCATTATATATATATCTCTAATCGTTTGAATTGTTAATTGTGTGTTATCATTGAACTTTGACACTGAGTCATCTGACCTGTTTGCGCCCTTTTTTTTTGTAACCTAGCAAAACTATTTATACCTGTGATGCCTGTATATTCTGTGTGGTATTTCCTGATGAAGGGGGCATGAGACCCCTGAAACGCGTTGAATAAAACCACTGTGAATCAACTATACTCTCCTGAAATTCATCTTAGCGGCAGCGCAGAATTTTAACTACAAATCTCCCTTTGAAGACATTATTTTCTCTGTTTGGTGAAGACCTGTGGATCTGCAGCAGCCGCTATCTACGGTACATGCTCTAATCTCATCCTAACCAGGTGAGCAAATTTGGTGTATATTCTCCTCTGTGTAACGTGGATAAGACCCTATTGCGCTCTTTGTCTCCCCATTGTTTTACTCTAGCCAATGTCGCCACTCCTCAAATGCCCATTTCATAGCCAACAACTCCCGATTACCAACATCATAATTCCGCTCGGCAGGCGAACACTTTCTTGAAAAGAAAGCACATGGCCTCATCACAGAGCCATCAGAGCTTCTCTGTGACAATACAGCCCCAGCTCCAATCTCAGAAGCATCAACCTCGACCTGGAAGGGCAGAGAGACATCCGGCTGACGCAGGACAGGAGCCGAAGAGAACCGACGTTTGAGCTCCTGAAAGGCCTCCACGGCCGCAGGAGACCAATTCGTCACATCAGAACCCTTCTTGGTCAAATCCATCAAAGGCTTAACCACACTGGAAAAATTAGTGATGAAGCGACGGTAAAAATTAGCAAAACCCAAGAACTTCTGAAGACTCTTTACCGATGTAGGTTGAGTCCAGTCATAAATAGCCTGGACCTTGACTGGATCCATCTCAATGGTAGAAGGAGAAAAAATAAAGCCCAAAAAGGAAACCTTCTGGACTCCGAAGAGACATTTAGAGCCCTTCACAAACAAGGCATTGGCTCGCAGGACCTGAAATACCATCCTGACCTGCTTCACATGAGACTCCCAATCATCAGAAAAGACCAAAATATCATCCAGGTACACAATCATAAACCTATCCAGATATTCTCGGAAGATGTCGTGCATGAAGGACTGGAACACAGAAGGGGCATTAGAAAGCCCAAAAGGCATCACCAAGTACTCAAAATGGCCTTCGGGCGTATTGAATGCTGTTTTCCATTCATCGCCCTGCTTTATACGCACAAGATTATGCGCTCCCCGAAGATCTATCTTGGTGAACCAACTGGCCCCCCTAATCCGAGCAAACAGATCGGACAACAGTGGCAAAGGATACTGAAATTTGACTGTGATGTTATTTAGAAGGCGATAGTCTATACAGGGTCTCAGAGAACCATCCTTCTTGGCCACAAAAAAGAACCCCGCACCCAAAGAGGATGAGGACGGGCGAATATGCCCCTTCTCCAAAGACTCCTTGATATAACTCCGCATAGCGGCATGTTCTGGTACAGACAAATTAAAAAGTTGTCCCTTAGGGAACTTACTACCAGGAATCAAATTTATGGCGCAATCACAATCCCTATGAGGAGGTAGGGCACTGGACTTGGGCTCATCAAATACATCCTGGTAGTCTGACAAAAATTCAGGGACTTCAGAAGGAGTAGAAGAAGCAATAGACACCAAAGGAGCATCGCCATGAATCCCCTGGCAACCCCATCTTGACACAGACATTGCTTTCCAATCCAGGACTGGATTATGAGCCTGCAGCCATGGCAGACCTAACACGACAACATCATGCAAATTATGTAACACAAGAAAGCGAATCACCTCCTGATGTGCAGGAGTCATGCACATGGTCACTTGAGCCCAGTACTGAGGTTTATTCTTGGCCAATGGCGTGGCATCAATTCCCTTTAGTGGAATAGGGAATTGCAAAGGCTCCAAGATAAAACCACAGCGCCTGGCAAAAGACAAATCCATCAAATTCAGGGCAGCACCTGAATCCACAAAAGCCATAACTGAGTAGGATGACAGAGAGCAAATCAAAGTAACAGACAAAATGAATTTAGGCTGTACAGTACCAATGGTGACAGACTTAGCGAAGTTTTTTATGCGCTTAGAACAATCTGAGATAACATGAGCAGAATCACCACAGTAAAAGCACAACCCATTCTGACGTCTGTGATTTTGCCATTCAATTCTGGTCAGAATCCTGTCACATTGCATAGACTCAGGCTTCTGCTCAGAAAATATCACCAGATGGTGCACTGGTTTGCGCTCCCGTAAGCGCCGATCAATCTGAATGGCCAAAGACATTGACTCATTCAGACCCGTAGGCGTGGGGAACCCCACCATAACATCCTTAATGGCTTCAGAAAGACCCTTTCTGAAAATCGCTGCCAGGGCACACTCATTCCATTGAGTGAGCACAGACCATTTCCTAAACTTCTGACAGAAAACCTCTGCTTCATCCTGACCCTGGGAGAGAGCCAGCAAAACCTTTTCTGCTTGGTCTACCAGATTAGGTTCCTCATAAAGCACTCCAAGCGCCAGAAAAAACGCATCCACATTTTGCAATGCAGGATCTCCCGGCGCCAGAGAGAATGCCCAATCTTGAGGGTCACCACGCAACAAAGAAATAATAATTTTAACTTGCTGAACCGGATCACCAGAGGAACGAGGTCTCAGAGAAAGGAATAATTTGCAATTATTTTTAAAGTTCAAAAACCTAGATCTGTCTCCAGAGAACAGCTCAGGAATAGGTATCTTAGGCTCTGACATAGGACTGCGGACTACATAATCCTGAATGCCTTGTACCCTAGCAGTGAGATGATCCACACTAGAAGACAGACTCTGAAGGTCCATAGCTGCAGCTGAATACTGAACCACCCAGAGATTAAGGGGAGGAGAGAGGCTAGACACACTGCAGAGGAAAAAAAAAAAAGAACTCAGGATTTCTCTTATCCCTCTTTTGCGATGCATTAACTCTTTATTGGCCTGCTGTACTGTTATGATCCGGTGGTAGGATCACCAAACTGACCTGATAGGTAAACCTGAATAGTAGGACAAGCTCCGGGAATGTGGAACTATACCGACCGCAATCCTGATCCTATCCACACACACTAAAGGCAGCCGTGGAGCGTTACCTAAAAACCTAAACGCCTCTTCACAGCCTGAGAAACTAGCTACCCCTAGAGAGAAAGCAACGCTTCACTTGCCTCAGAGAAATAACCCCAAAGTTTAGACAGCCCCCCACAAATAATAACGGTGAGTTAAGGGGAAAATACAAACGTAGGAATGAAAAACAGGTTTAAGCAAATGAGGCCCGCTAACACTAAATAGACAGAAGATAGCAGGGATCTGTGCGGTCGGTACAAAAACTATCAAAAACTATCCACGCAGAAAGTACAAGAACCCCCACACCGACTCACGATGTGAGGGGCGCACTTCTGCTCCCCAGAGCTACCAGCAAGCGAAAAATCACATATAAGCAAGCTGGACTGAACACATCATATACTGAGAAACATATTCAAGGAAACAATGAGCAAAAAGAACTAGCAAGACTTAGCTTCTCAGAAATAGACAGGTCACCAGGAAAATCCAGGAGAGATCAGAACCAGTACTGAATACAACGACAGCAGGCAACATGTAAAGGTCCAGGTGGAGTTAAATAGGAACCAGCATAGCAGGAAATGAGGCAGCTGAGCCCAGCTCCAGACCCGCAGTATCGCTAAAGGCCACCAGAGGGAACCCAGACGGAATTCACAACACCTGGGTCCTCTTGTGTCCTCTCCTGGCCGCCGGCTTCTTCCTTCGGTAAGAAAATTGCAGGGTTCATGCACAGTGCGCCCGCCATGATCTGCCGGACGGCAGCTAGAGGAGTTGGGGCTAAATTTAGGGTTAGAGTTAGGATTAGGGCTAGGGCTAGGGTTAGGGTTGGGGCTAAATTTAGGGTTAGGGTTGGGGCTAAATTTAGGGTTAGGGTTAGGGCTAGGGTTAGGGCTAGGGCTAGGTTTAGGGTTGGGGCTAAATTTAGGGTTAGGGTTAGGGTTGGGGCTAAATTTAGGGTTAGGGTTGGGGCTAAATTTAGGGTTAGGGCTAGGGTTAAGGTTGGGGCTAAAGTTAGGGCTAGGGTTGGGGCTAAAGTTAGGACTAGGGTTGCGGCTAAAGTTAGGGTTAGAGTTGGGATTAGGGCTAGGATTAGGGTTGGCATTAGGGTTACATTTGGGATTAGGGTTAAGGTTAGGGTTGGGATTAGGGGTGTATTGGGATTAGGGTTAGGTTTGAGGTTAGGCTTGAGATTAGGATTAGGGGTGTGATGGATTTAGGGTTCTGATTAGAGTTATGGTTGTTTTGGGGTTAGGGTTGTGATTATCGTTAGGGTTGTGATTAGGATTATGGATCGGGTTGGCATTAGGGTTAGGGGTGTGTTGGGGTTAGGGTTGGAGTTAGAATTGGGGGGTTTCCACTGTTTAGGTACATCAGGGAGTCTCTAAACGCCACAGCCAATTTTGCGCTCAAAAAGTCAAATGGTGGTCCCTCCCTTCTGAGCTCTGCCGTGCGCCCAAACAGTGGTTTACCCCCACATATCATCAGCGTACTCGGGATAAATTGGACAACAACTTTTGGGGTCCAATTTCTCCTGTTACCCTTGTGAAAATAAAAACTTGGGGGCTAAAAAATCTTTTTTGTGGAACATTTTTCATTTTTTATTTTCACAACTCTGCATTATAAACTTCTGTGAAGCACTTGGGCATTCAAAGTTCTCACCACACATCTAGATAAGTTCATTGGGGGGTCTAGTTTCCAAAATGGGGTCACTTGTGGGGGTTTCTACTGTTTAGGTACATCAGGGGCTCTGCAAACGCAACATAATGCCCGCAGACCATTCTATCAAAGTCTGCATTCCAAAACGGCGCTCCTTCCCTTCCGAGCTATGCCATGCCCCAAACAGTGGTCCCTCCCCACACATGGGGTATCAGTGTTCTCAGGACAAATTGGACAACAACTTTTGGGGTCCAATTTCTCTTGTTACCCTTGTCAAAATAAAAATTTGGGGGCTAAAAAATCTTTTTTGTGGAAATTTTTTATTTTTTTTATTTTCACGACTGCATTATAAATTTCTGTAAAGCACTTGGGCATTCAAAGTTCTCACAACACATCTAGATAAGTTCCTTGGGGGGTCTAGTTTCCAAAATGGGGTCACTTGTGGGGGGTTTCTACTGTTTAGGTACATCAGGGGCTCTGCAAACACAACATAACGCCCGCAGACCATTCTATCAAAGTCTGCATTCCAAAACGGCGCTTCTTCCCTTTCCGAGCTCTGCCATGCGCCCAACCAGTGGTTTACCCCCACATATGGGGTATCAACCTACTCAGCATAAATTGCACAATAAATTTTGTGGTCCAATTTCTCCTGTTACCCTTGTGAAAGTAAAAATTTTGGGGTGAAAAGATCATTTTTGTGGAAAAAATATGATTTTTTTTATTTTCATGGCTCTACATTATAAACTTCTGTGAAGCAGTTGGGGGTTCATAGTGCTCACCACACATCTAGATAAGCTCTTTGGGGGGTCACTTGTAGGGGGTTTCTACTGTTTAGGTACATCAGGAGCTCTGCAAATGAAACATGACGCCCGCAGACCATCCCATCAAAGTCTGCATTTCAAGCGGCGCTCCTTCCCTTCCGAGCCCCGATGGGTGCCCAAACAGTGCCCCCCCACATATGGGATATCAGCGTACTCAGGACAAACTGGTCAACAGATTTTGGGGTCCAATCTCTCCTGTTACCCTTGAGAAAATAAAAAATTGCAGGCTAAAAAATCATTTTTGAGGAAAAAAAAAGGATTTTTTATTTTCACGGCTCTACTTTATAAATTTCTGTGAAGCACTTGGGGGCTCAAAGTGCTCACCACACATCTAGATAAGTTCCTTAATAAATAAATTTTGTGGTCTAATTTCTCCTGTTACCCTTGTCAAAATAAAAATTTGGGAGCAAAAAGATCATTTTTGTAGAAAAAATGCGACTTTTTATTTTCACGGCTCTACGTTATAAACTTCCGTGAAGCACCTGGGGGTTTAAAGTGCTCACCGCTAGTGTTGAGCATTCCGATACCGCAAGTATCGGGTATCGGCCGATATTTGCTGTATCGGAATTCCGATACCGAGATCCGATACTTTTGTGGTATCGGGTATCGGTATCGAAACAACATTAATGTGTAAAATAAAGAATTAAAATAAAAAATATTGCTATACTCACCTCTCTGACGCAGCCTGGACTTCAGCGAGGGAACCGGCAGCGTTGTTTGCTTAAAATTCGCGCTTTAACTTCCTTACTTGAAGTCCCGGCTTGTGATTGGTCGTGCGCCGCCCATGTGACCGCGACGCGACCAATCACAGCAAGCCGTGACGTAATTTTAGGTCCTTCAGGATTTTAAAATTACGTTCCGGCGTTGTGATTGGTTGCGTCGCGGTCACATGGGCGACGCGACCAATCACAAGCCGTGACGTCACGGGAGGCAGGACACGCGCGCATTTTAAAATGCGCGCGTGTCCTGCCTCCCGTGACGTCCCGGCTTGTGATTGGTCGCGTCGCCCATGTGACCGCGACGCAACCAATCACAACGCCGGAACGTAATTTTAAAATCCTGAAGGACCTAAAATTACGTCACGGCTTGCTGTGATTGGTCGCGTCGCGGTCACATGGGCGGCGCGCGACCAATCACAAGCCGGGACTTCAAGTAAGGAAGTTAAAGCGCGAATTTTAAGCAAACAACGCTGCCGGTTCCCTCGCTGAAGTCCAGGCTGCGTCGGAGAGGTGAGTATAGCAATATTTTTTATTTTAATTCTTTATTTTACACATTAATATGGTTCCCAGGGCCTGAAGGAGGGTTTCCTCTCTATCAGACCCTGGGAACCATCAGGAATACCGTCCGATACATGAGTCCCATTGACTTGTATTGGTATCGGGTATCGGTATCGGATTAGATCCGATACTTTGCCGGTATCGGCCGATACTTTCCGATACCGATACTTTCAAGTATCGGACGGTATCGCTCAACACTACTCACCGCACATCTAGATAAGTTCCTTAAGGGGTCTAGTTTCCAAAATGGTGTCACTTGTGGGGGGTTTCCACTGTTTAGGCACATCAGGGGCTCTCCAAACGCGAGATGGCGTCCGATCTCAATTCCAGCCAATTCTACATTGAAAAAGTAAAACGGCACTCCTTCGCTTCCAAGCTCTGCAGTGTGCCCAAACAGTGGTGTACCCCCACATATGGGGTATCGACGTACTCAGGAGAAATTGCACAACAACTTTTGTGGTCTAATTTCTCCTGCTACCCTTGTGAAAATAAGAATTTGTGGGCGAAAAGATCATTTTTGTGTAAACAAATGCGAATTTTTATTTTAACGGCTCTACTTTATAAACTTCTGTGAAGCACTTGGGGGCTCAAAGTGCTCACCACACATCTAGATAAGTTTCTTAAGGGGTCTAGTTTCCAAAATGGTGTCACTTGTGGAGTGTTTCTACTGTTTAGGTACATCAGGGGCTCTCTAAACGTGACATGGCATCCGATCTCAATTCCTGCCAATTCTGCATTGAAAAAGTCAAACGGCGCTCCTTCTCTTCCAAGCTCTGCGGTGCGCCCAAACAGTGGTTTACCCCAACATATGGGGTATCGGCGTATTCAGAAGAAATTGCGCAACAACATTTATGGTTACATTTCTGTTTTTACACTTGTGAAAATAAAAAAAATGGTTCTGAAGTAAAATGTTTGCAAAAAAAAGTTAAATGTTCATTTTTTTCTTCCACATTGTTTCAGTTCCGGTGAAGCACGTAAAGGGTTAATAAACTTCTTGAATGTGGTTTTGAGCACCTTGAGGGGTGCAGTTTTTAGAATGGTGTCACACTTGGTTATTTTCTATCATATAGACCCCTCAAAATTACTTCAAATGTGATGTGGTCCCTAAAAAAAAATGGTGTTGTAAAAATGAGAAATGGCTGGTAAACTTTTAACCCTTATAACTCCCTGACAAAAAAAAAAAATTGTTTCCAAAATTGTGCTGATGTAAAGTAGACATGTGGGAAATGTTATTTATTAACTATTTTTTTGTGACATATCTCTCTGATTTAAGGGCATAAAAATACAAATTTAAAAATTGCAAAATTTTAAATATTTTCACCATATTTCCATTTTTTTCATAAATAATCACAAGTAATATCGAAGAAATGTTACCACTGTCATGAAGTACCATATGTCACGAAAAAACAGTCTCAGAATCAGCAGGATCCGTTGAAGCGTTCCAGAGTTATAACCTCATAAAGTGACAGTGGTCAGAATTGTAAAAATTGGCTCGGTCATTAAGTACCAAATTGGCTCTGTCACTAAGGGGTTAAACAGAATTCATTACTGTACAAAAGCGCTGTCTGCTTTGCCTTAGCTGGATATCTGTCCACTATTTCTCTCTCTCTCTATCTATCTATCTATCTATCTATCTATCCATCCATCTATCTCTTTAACTACGCCTATTTTACTTTTTTCAACTAGCTTTAAACAGCATTCATTACTGTACATGAGCGCAGGTACAAAAAAGCGCAAAAAACAAAACAAAAACCCAAGGTAAAAACGCAACATGTGAATACAGCCGGGAGACTTTAAGGTTACTGGAGTTCCCAGCTTCCCAGTTACCAATGGTAACCTTCCTGAAACTGCCGGCAATCGAAGCGATGAAAGATCCGGCAGTACGTGCTGGTGTGACAGCCTAAGAAGCCCCGTTCTCTGAATTGAACTCCATATGTTGGAATTTTGGAAGGACCTCATCGTGGGACATCGATGTGGATTACGCCAGATCCATTGGAGAGTGGCGGACCGGTGTGGGATTTTTTTGGGAAATAAATTGGGGAATGGGTTATTTGGGTTTATTAATTTTTATTTACAGGGTTAGTAATGGGAGTGTCAGACTGACACCTCTTTAATAATAATGCAAGGGCTTGATGGCAGCTGTGATTTTTGACAAGTCACAGCTATCATCAACTTCCTATCCCATTTGTCCGATTGTACCACAAGGCAATCGGGAAGACATGGCGCCAGAATTGTCTCGCCTAATGTGCTGTGCCAGTACTGAGGTGGCCTAGGGATGGTATTTTTAGGCTGGGAAGGGGGATAATAACTATACACTTCCAAACCTGATAATATCACCCAGCAGCTGTCTGCATTGCCTTAGCTGGTTATTAAAAACAGCGGGGGTAAAACTGACAGGGAAATACAGTGAGAAATGGCGGGTTTTTTTCTGCTCTTTTTTTATTTTGCCTTTCATACAAGTTATTACACAGGAAAGAATATTTCCTGAAATTTTTTTTCCTGTAAAATCCATTTTATCTTCGGTTTTGTATGTTTTATTGTCAGTCCGTAAAAGCGGAGTCAAAGATGCATCCAGAGGTCTTCATCATGCTTTTCCCATGCCATTTCAGTGGTGTTTTCATCAATTTTAGCGATTTTCCAGTCCCCCCAGTCCTCCTGTAACGCACCTTCAAAAATTATATTTAGCCCCAATTATAAATTGGACAACCCCTTTAAAGCAACCTCCTATTCGAAGATTGATAGCTGCTAGTAATGGTTGTAGAATTGGCTCCCTTGTCCATAGGAACTTTTTTACTTGCGCCTCTTTCTGCATCTTCGCATCAATTACTTGCAAAAACTGAACATGGGGATGTAGAACTTTCTGTTATATTGATGTATACTTCTGTTTTTTTTGTGTGGATTTCTGCAGTACCGGAGGTAGATTTAAAGAAAAATGGCGTCACCTGTCCAGCCTGCTACGTCGACAACGACCACAACGTCTGCATCCCAAATAGTACAATGGAGTGCACTGGAGAAGAAACCTTATGTGTCCTCACCAACGAAACATTGTTACAAAGTAAATAAAAAAACTATGTCCCACCCATAATATATACAGTATATATATATCACAATAATGTGCGGATCATTTTACTATTTACATTTTATTGCAAAAATTTTGATTTAGATTTGACTTTTTTGTTTGTTTTTCCTTCTAGAGCACAACGTTTACTCATTCGGTTGTGGCACCAAAAGTGTCATTCAAAAAAATGGTAATTTACATAATTTATTAAGCTTGTACTCATCGATTAACATCACCAAGAGCACACCCATCCCGGGATTAAAGCCCGGTAAGATAAAGTTGCTTTCCTCTACTTGGTGCCATGTTTTTTTTTAATTATTAGTAGTTTTCATGTGATAATTTTTAGGCTAAAATTTGTAATTTTCGAATGCCACCTCTTAATATAAAATGCCTCATATGCCGCCATAGATTCTTCCTTATATGGCCCCTTAAAGTTGTTATCCACTACTAGGACAACCCCTTGTGAACTAAATGTTCAGTTCCGATAACATAATGAAGCCTATACTCACCTCCTGTGTCGGTGCCATCCCCGCGGTGTCGGCACTCGTGATGCGGTAGAATGACATGTGATGCCCGGTGACCAATCAGAGCTGGCGTCACTGTCTCCGCCTTCGGACAAACTAAACATGAAGTGGAAGCCTTCCTCTTCATGTTCACTTTGTTCAAAGGTGGAGACAGTGAGGCCAACTCTGATTGGGCACCGGACATCATGTGTTACAACACCGCATCACAGCCCCGGGGAGAGTGAGTGCCGACACCGCGGGTACGTCGCCGGCACGGGAGGTGAGTATAGGCTCTATTATTTTATCGGGGGCCAACATTTAGTTTAAGAAGGGGTTGCCCTGGTAGTGCACAACCCTTTTAAGTCCCTCTTTTTCTTAATATTGGCAGGACCTGGCCATATTGATGGGTTCAGACATCGGTTTGGGCCCAGGACAGATGGTTGTCAGGTGAGATAAGGATCCAGTATGTCTGATTTAGGACTACCGATCCTTTTGTTCTCCCGGAGATATCTGGCAGTGGCTTTATCATAGATAATAAAGGATCTCTTCTGTATGGAGAAGTTGGTGCGTGATAGCTCCCTACTGAACTATTATATGTCTGGCAGCTATTGAAAGGGTATGGGGGGCTTTAGATGTCATCTTGATTTGATGGACCAGACATGTCTGCACATTGCAGGGATGGCCCCATAGGATATGGATAGTACATATTACACCCCTCTGGGTTGTTGAATCCTTCTCTTTAAATTAGATTGCCCTAAAATTAGACAGGTCAATGCCTTCCACTGAATCAACACCACCTACTGCTTGAGTCATTCGATGATTTGATGCACCATGTCCTTTTATATTCTGTAGATTTGACCATACTCATCGAGCTGAAACTATTTGACATTTTTTGTATTGCACTGCAGGTAACTTTTTGTGGTGTTACATTTGCTATAATGATGATACCGCCTCCTGCGCAAAAAAAACGAAAGTGTGCGAACCAGACGAAGATGTTTGTCTTACCGAAAGGAGAAGGATCACAGGCGGTTTGTCTCCATCACTCATAACCTTGACCTTATTATTACATAAAACAGGAGTTTATGGTAGATCGGAAGGATGCAGCCGGTGGACATGAGGGGTGCTGACTAGAAAAAAATATATATTTGCAGCTTTCAGAGCACAGGGGCTCCTTCAGGCACATGAATTAAAAAGATAAGAGCACAGGATTTAAGAGATGTTACAACAGGACATTTCCTCCTGAGGTGGAGGGGTGATGCCTCCTAAAGATAAGCCATGGAAATCAAATTCGGGTTTTTGAGATGGAGAGTCGGTGGGAATGTTCTTCATCGTTATCTGAAGTTCATCTGGTGGAGGTGTGAGTTGTGTCCATGTGGTAAGTCATAAATCCAGGTGTTTAATTGAGTCCTATTGTCAAAGAATTGAACATCCTCGATCAGTTTGAATTCCCATATTCTTCTCTCTCTGTCCTCCTTAAATTGCCCTTTTAGCACCTAAGATATTTTCACACAGTCCAGCTCATTCTTAATTGTTTGCCTGTGTAGATTCACCCTTGTTTGTAGTCTTTGCATAGTTTCCACAATATAGATGCCTCCAGGACACCTTGTACGTTGTATCATGTGTACCACATTGGAGGATGTATATGAAAAGAAACCTATGACCTTATAATCCTGATTTGTGTTTGGTATGTGGACTATATTTGTGGGTACAAGTTTTACACTTTTTATTGTTACATGGGAATTTGCCTGTCACCGATGGTTATGAGAGGACACTTCTGACAAGGAGATTCCTTATGTTAGGGGGCTGTTTGTAGGAGAGAAGCTGGGGTTGTATGCAACCACAGAAGGCTCCATGTTGTTGTTCTCCCTCAGTCTGTAATCCAGGAGGCTGCTTCTTGGGATCCTTGTAGATCTGTGCATCTGTTCATCCACCATAGTGGATGGTATCCTTGTTGAAGCGAGGTAGTCGTGGGCGAGCTTCTGTCCCCATTCGCTTTGGCATCCTACAGACAATTGTGGCTCCTGGCTGGGTGTTAGTGTTGTGAGTGCCTTGTGCCAGTGCAGACCCCTGGTAGTCGATGGTATTGGCTGGCCAGGACCACGAGTTCCTTAGATTATCAAAGTAGACTTCTGTTCAAACATGGGAACTTTACTGACCTTGGTGAGGGTTATATACAAGGGATAGTGAGTACACAGTCTGAAGCAGTTTTCATTCACAGACATCGTTTCCTTCAATTGTAGTTTACTGTCTGCTCCAGGGCCGGTATAGCACATTGTTTCGCCCTACATCATCACAGCCTAGCTTGTCGCCACAGTACAGTTCAGTGAGTTTCTATACACCCACTCAGCGGCTCCGTGTCCTATTGCTATGGATGCCCTGGATCCACCGCTCCGGACTCTCACTAGTTCCATGATCTCAGTCCTCTTTAGGTCTGTACCTTCAGCGTTTATCAAGCTCAGGGTTTCGCGTGACACATCGTCCGTTCCAAGGACCCTTTTAAGGTAGAAGGCCACTTTACCTCTTCTGTAAGTTCCTAGTCATGCTACCTCATCGTCCCATCGTCTCCTTTGCTGTAGTTCACCCAAAAGGCAGCACTGCACACCTGTCACTTCTGCAGACTCTAACTCTTCTCTGAATAACTTCAGAGAGCTGGTTATTTGTCCAAGCACTAAGCCCTCCCACTGTGTCTGCTGCTGGGGAAACCCCTTCACTTACTTTCTATGCAAACACTACCTTATGTCCTAAATCCTTACCTATGTCTTTCATGCATCACATCACTATGCATTATAATTCCTTTCATTCAATTGTCTACATAGCTCTTGCAGATTAAAAAAAATGTTTTGTTGCTAAATGTGATACTGCCCGCCATATTCCACATTGTAATTTTGTGGCGGTGAAATTGTTCTGTGTGTCAAGCTATAGCACAGTAAAAAAATATTCAGCATGCCATATCTCACCTTGTTATTTAGTGACAGTGAAAGTCAACTGCATAGCTCATGTAGATAAAAAAATTATTTGGTAAACGTGATACAGTCCACCATATTCAACGTTGTAATTTTGTGGCGGTGAAAATGTTCTGTGTGTCAAGCTATTGCACAGTAAAAAAAATATTTTTGTGGCTGTTGCTAAACGTAATTCAGCATGCCATATCGCACCTTGTTATTTAGTGCCTGTGAAAGTCAACTGAATCTGCATAGCTCATGTAGATAATAAAAAATGATTTGGTAAACGTGATACAGCCCGCCATTTCCCATGTTGTAATTTTGTGGCGGTGAAATTAAGCTGTCTGCAGAGCTTATGCAGATTAAAAGAAAAACATCGGCTACCAACATGAAACAGCAGGCTAGATCTGAGTTTGAAATTGTTTAGCGCAAATATTCGATTGTATACAGGCCTCATCCACAGTTAAAAAATACTTTCTTCTGTTAGTAACGTTATACAGCAGCCTAGATATCAGTTTTAAATTTTTGGGTGCTGATATTGTTCCCCATACAGGGGTACACATGATAAAATCTAAATTGTTTTTTTTGCTATCGGGCTACATTTCATCTTTTCATTCTTTGGTGCACATATTGTTCTCCATGCAGGGATACACATGATAAAATATAAATTTGTTCTGCTCCAAAAATTTGGCCACATCTGAGGTTATCTGTTATGGTTCTGGTGGTAAGAACACATGAACTGACCTGATAGGTAAACCAAAACATTGGATAAGCTCTGGGGATGTGGGAACTTTACTGACCGCAATCCTGAACCTATCAAACACACACTATAGGCAGCCGTTGAGCGTTCCTAACTCGGCCTAGACGCCTCTGCACAGCCTGAGAAGCTAGCTACCCCTAGAGAGAAACAAAGCCTCACTTGCCTCAGAGAAATTTTCCCCAAAGTGAGAGCAGCCCCCACAAATAATGACGGTGAGTTAAGAGGAAAACACAAACATAGAAATAAAAATAGGTTTTAGCAAATGAGGCCCGCTAATAACTAAATAGTCAGAGGATAGCAAGGAATCTGTGCGGTCAGTATTAAATACTACAAAAATTATCCACGCAGAGAATACAAAAAGACCCCCACACCGACTCACGATGTGAGGGGCGCAACTCCGCACCCCAGAGCTTCCAGCTAGCAATCAAATAGCATATAAGCAAGCTGGACTGAACTCATCATATACTGAGAAACATTTTCAAATAGCAATGAGCAAAAATAGACTAGGATGAACTTAGCTTCTCCACGAGGAGACAGGTCACAAGGGAAGTCCCAGAGAGATCTGAACCAGTACTGAATACAACGACAGCAGGCAACAAGTAAAGGTCCAGGTGGAGTTAAATAGGCAGCAAGCCTAGCAGGAAATGAGGCAGCTGAGGTCCAGCTACAGACCAGCCGTAACACTAAAAGCCACCAGAGGGAGCCCAAGAACAGAACTCACAAAGTACCACTTATGACCACAGGAGGGAGCCCGAGAACGGAATTCACAACAGTTATCGTTCTTTTGTGCTCACATTCTGCTGCATCCAAGACTCGTCCACAGTAACAAATCTATTTTTTCTGTTACTACCATGCTACATAAAACAGGCCACATTTTATCTTTCAATTATTTTTGTCTGGAATTTATTTATTTATCATGCTCTGCTTATATAGCGCTATCTTTATTCCACAGCGCTTTACATACATTTTCATCACTGTCCCCGTTGGGGCTCACAATCTAAATTCCATATCAGTATGTCTATGGAGTGTGGGAGGAAAGCTCTGCCAAATTCAGGAAGCACAAAGGCCCAACTTGGAAAACACATATTCCCACAAATTTTGGGCAGCTAAAACAAAAAAGTGGCATCAATTTTTATTTATTTATTTTTTTAATCACTTAAATAGCGCCAATAATTCCGCATCATTTTACAGACATTAGTGGCACTGTCCCCATTGGGACTCACAATCTAAATTTCCTATCAGTATGTCTTTGGTGTGTGGGAAGAAAAATAAGTACTGAGAGAATACCCTCGCAAACACGGGGAGAACATACAAACTATTTGCAGATGCTACTGGAAAATGACTGTCCTTGGTTAGATTTGAACCAATAACCTGAGAAATGGAAACCTACAATGCCAACCTGTCGGAATGTTTATTATTGCATATATTACAACTACTATGTATTACTGTTTATTGGTGCATGAGTCTCTGTCTCCAACAATAGTGTTGTATTGTCAATAATACATTCTCTAAAAAAAAAAAAGAGTCCCAGGACGTTCCCGCTCACCGCTCACACTGTGTGTAGCTGGAGAAAATTTTGCTTTCACTTTACAAACTGGCAGACGAGATGCTAAGATCCCGAGCTTAATTTTAATATCATGATAGGCGGCTGCAGGGCTCACCACTTTGTATGTGGCATCATACATATTCATTTGCAGGACTGGATTGCTTGACATGAGTATGACAAAAATGGTAAAGTGAGAAGGAATACTCATTTAATCATTTAATTATTGTGATCTCAAAAGTTCTGTAGCTTTCTTATATAATTTCTGCTTCAATCCTATCTATCCATAATGCTTCCATCACACATCTACATAATCTATCAGCCATCCATTTTACGGAGCACAGTGTGGCTGTAGAGGACCTGACTGTCGTGTCTCGGGGCCCATTTCGTCCCTCTTTCTCCAACATTCATTTATACCAGTTTCTATTTGCTTCTCTTGGCACCGCTGGGCATGAACACGACTGATGGAGATGATCTTGTTGTAGCTGCTTCACACCCCTTTCCTATTTATCACATGCGCTGTGTTGTGCACACGCTGCAGCTGGCACTAAGAGATAGTCTGCAAGAGGGACAAGCTGGAACTCTGATTAGCAAAGAGAGGATATTGGCTACTCTACTAGAACCCATAAAATTGATCCCATCTTGAAGAGACGTGCTGGAAAAGGGGCAATTGTGGATCAAGCACCTTGGTGGGGCAGCACCGATTTAATGATTGAGCGATTGCATGAGCTGAAACCCTTCCTTGTAGATATGGCCACCCTCAGGTAACACTACATGAAGGTCAATGGACACTGGTGGCTGAACTGAAGGAATTGTCTCATCATCATCATCACCCATTTACAGTGACTAAAAAGTTACAAGCTGAGGATTTAACTCCTGGTATTTTTATGAAGGAGTGCAAGGACTTGTTGTTTTGCCTGTCCCAAAGAGGAGGTTTAATCGTAGATGGCATTACTGCTTCAATTAAACGAAGAGAGACACTGCTATTAGAAAAAAAAATTCTTCTGGCAGCTGTTTATGTGGACCCAAGTCATCGTATATTGCTGGATGATCAACAGCTTACTAAAGGAAAAGAAGCTCTGATTGAGGTAGCAGTTAGGATGAGTGGCTACAGGACGGCCTAGAGCAAGAAGACTCGGGTCCTGCCAGTGCTGTTGCTGCCGTTTCTTCATCCTCATCAGATGAGGAGTTTGATTTCGAAAAGTATTTGGACAACATGGAGCAGGCAAAGCGTTACTGCAGGGAAAAAGATTCCACTCCTATAGAAAACCGATTGCCCTTATTTCAGCAAAATTTTTCACTTGCTCTCAAAGAAGTAGAAGAGTTTAATCGTTTTTCAAAACTGACTGTGCATATGGCAATTCCTTTACACCCTGAAATTGTTAGAGATGTTGCCCATCTGGTTACTGCTTTGCCACCAACCCAATTTAGTGTAGAGAGGTTGTTCTCTAGCCTAAAAATAATTAGGTCAGATTTGAGGTCATCTATGAAGGAGGATCTGATGGAGGCGATACTCTTTCTCAGAGCAAATTCATAGACTGCACAAATGTTATTCAGTACGTTTTTGTTGAAAACTGTTTTTTGCATAGTACAGGGTTGGGGAACCTTTTTTCAGCCGGGGGCCATTTGGAAATTTCTGCCATCATTCGGGGACCACACAAAAATGATCACCTTGAAAATTACCCCGGTATATTTAGTCAAACAATTAATTACGGTTAGGGTTGAGCGACTTTTACTTTTTCAGGATCGAGTCGGGTTTCACAAAACCCGACTTTGTCAAAAGTCGGGTCGGGTGAAATCGGCCGATCATTGCGAAAAGTCGGGGGCCGACTGAAACACGAAACCCAATGCAAGTCAATGGGGAATAAAAGTCGGCAGTGAGTGGAGGACAGGAAAACACCTACAGAGCCCATTTTAATGTCAAAAACATCAATTATTGCTACTTAAGCTTGTCAATCTTAATTAACCTTATAATAATAGTTAGGTATTGAAAACTGGGGGTCATTTGGTTAAAGTTGTGGGGGGGGGGAGGGCTGGCTCAATTTTTTCTTGGGCCCAGGAAATGTGGAATACGTCACGGCGGTGGAGCAGGGAGAGGTAAGTATTTCAACTTTGCAAGTGCTGTGATCCAGAGCAAGCAGGGGGGCCCACTCATTTGCATTGGCACTGGCACAGGGCCCCTCAAAGTATGGCGTTGTGTTTGACGGCGGGGGCGCCTCCCACCGGCAGTGACACTTTTGCGTACTATGACAGGCCCTGTGACAGTGACGTCGCCAACGAGTATGCCCCCCCACCTGATGAAGGAACCGGCACTTTCATATGCACCTTCCTCTTTGTCCCCGTGTAAGGTGGTATAGTATGCGGGTCAGATTCTGGCTGTGTAGAGTGCAAGGGGAATGTAGTGGTCTGGGTCAATGTACCAGCAGACCCATCAAGCAGTGGCTGGGTAATAGGCAGGATGAGGAGGAAACACAGATATAGGCCCAAAATAAAAAAGGAGGCTAAAAGCAGAAAAAAATGGTAACAGGAGTAAACAGGCAGCATTGCTTTGTTCAGTGGAGGACAACAACAAGCAGCAGCAGACACTGTTAGTAGGGCCCAACCAAACTAGTAGGGCAAATACAGTTTCAAATTCTAAATACAGGCCGAAAGCCTGTAGATTGAAACTCAGCTTTGTTTCTTTGAGGAAACCAAGAGGCAGCAGCAGACGTCACTAGGCCCAAACCAAGGACCAGGCCAAATGCAGTTTCATATTGTTGATAGAGGCCGAAAGCCTGTAGATTGAAACTCAGCTTTGTTTCTTTGAGGAAACCAAGAAGCAGCAGCAGACGTCACTAGGCCCAAACCAAGAACCAGGCCAAATGCAGTTTCATATTGTTGATAGAGGCCGAAAGCCTATAGATTGAAACTCAGCTTTGTTTCTTTGAGGAAACCAAGAGGCAGCAGCAGACATCACTAGGCCCAAACCAAGAACCAGGCCAAATGCAGTTTCATAGTGTTGATAGAGGCCGAAAGCCTGTAGATTGAAACTCAGCTTTGTTTCTTTGAGGAAACCAAGAGGCAGCAGCAGACGTCACTAGGCCCAAACCAAGAACCAGGCCAAATGCAGTTTCATATTGTTGATAGAGGCCGAAAGCCTGTAGATTGAAACTCAGCTTTGTTTCTTTGAGGAAACCAAGAGGCAGCAGCAGACGTCACTAGGCCCAAACCAAGGACCAGGCCAAATGCAGTTTCATATTGTTGATAGAGGCCGAAAGCCTGTAGATTCAAACTCAGCTTTGTTTAGTAGAGGTAGAGTGGGCGCACCCACCTGTCCAGGCAAACGGCACTTGCACGGGTGCTTGCGCCAAGTGGTGAGCACAGTCCTGTGGGGGGAGTCAGCCCATTTAGGGAGGTATAAAAATGGCCTATGGTGGACATTCAACAGCTGCAAATGGAGGAATTGGCAAAGTCAGTAAGAGGAGGGCAAAAGCGAGTCATTTATCACCCAAGCTACGTGTCAGCAGGGGAAGGTGGGGCAAAAGAATTGGCAATCCATGATTGGTTCATTTTAATGAAGGTTAGATCATCTACATTTTGGGTAGCCAGACGTGTCCTTTTTTCAGTCAGTATTGAACCAGCAGCACTGAAGACTAGTGTTGAGCATTCCGATACCGCAAGTATCGGGTATCGGCCGATACTTGCGGTATCGGAATTCCGATACCGGGATTCCGATACTTGCCGCGTATCGGATACCGGAATCGGAAGTTCACAGATTCAAACTGCACAAATTCATCCAATGAGAATGATTCCAAGTGTGGGCACATCCTGTTCAGCATGGAGGGCATGAAACTACTGGCATGGCTGTGATTGGCTGCTGAAATGATGTCATGATGCAGTTTAAAAGTCGCTGGCGCCATTTTGCGCTCACTCTGCTGTGAATTCACTTAGTGACAGGACGCTGTTTGCTGACTGAGGGCCAGTTTAGAGATAGCGATTTGCTTCTTTGTGCTTTCCAAAGGCTAATTTAGCAACCGCTGTGTTCACCTACTATTCACCTTGCTTTTGCCTTGTAGCGCTGTTTTCACAGCGATCTGCAAGGTCTGTGTGTGTGTGTGTGAGTGCAGCCCACTCTCTAGTCTGAGTGCAGCCACATAGGCCATCCATAGCTGGTTGTATTCAGTTCAGGGAGGGTGGTTCATTGCCTCATACTGTTCTTTTTTTTTTTTTTCCAAGTAGTGTAGTCTGCTGCTAATTTTTTCAAAAAAATCCTATTAGTGTCTTTCCACCCGTCTCCAGCTAATTTGTGGAAAAACACTACATAGGATAACGTAGAGGAGGGTTTTTGGGCCTTGCAGCGCCGTTTACGGCTGTCTGCATGGTCTCCGTGTGACTGCAGCTCGCCCTGTAGTCTGTGAGCAGCCATAGCCTGGTTGTCTCCAGCTCAGGGTTCTTCACTGCGTCATACCGCAAAATCAATTTTCATTTTGTTTTAAGTAGTGCAGGCTGCTGCACATTTTTTCAAAAAATTCCTATTAGTGTCTTTCCACCCGTCTCCAGCTAATTTGTGGAAAAACACTACATAGGATAACATAGAGGAGGGTTTTTGGGCCTTGCAGCGCCGTTTACGTCTGTCTGCACGGTCTCCGTGTGACTGCAGCTTGCCCTGTAGTCTGTGAGCAGCCATAGCCTGGTTGTCTCCAGCTCAGGGTTCTTCACTGCGTCATACCGCCAAATCAATTTTCATTTTGTTTTAAGTAGTGCAGGCTGCTGCACATTTTTTCAAAAAATTCCTATTAGTGTCTTTCCACCCGTCTCCAGCTAACTTGTGGAAAAACACTACATAGGATAATGTAGAGGAGGGTTTTTGGGCCTTGCAGCGCCGTTTACGGCTGTCTGCACGGTCTCCGTGTGACTGCAGCTCTATCTGTTGTCAGTTCAGCCCCCAAAAAATAAATAAATAATAAAGTTCACCAAACACACCAGTGACACCACTTTACATTTCTGTAGGCCACAATAGCTCATATTAAAGTCTAGTCCACACTTTAGAAAATTAGTGTTTCTTATACCTGTTAGGAGGAGTTGTTCAGGAATAAGCACACAAAGCCGTTAGTACTTTTCTGCTTATCTTTATCAGTCAACCAAGATGAAGAAGGCAGTGAGTAAGGCACGTGGGCGTGGGCGCGGAGCAGGGAGGGGACGTGGGGATTCTGTGCCTGCTGCGGGCACCGGTGACTCATCAGCACCCACTTTCACAAGGGAACAGTCATTCATGCGCAGCTTTGTCGCAGAGCGCCGTACACCGCTGCTGCGTGAAGAACAAATTGAAACCGTTGTCGGATGGATGGCAGCTAATGCATCAACTTCAATTAGTGCCACATCCTCTCAGACACAGAGCACTGGAGAGCACCCATCTGTCTCTTCACCACCTGCCAAATTGCCCAGGCAGACAGAGAGCCCAGGACAGGAGCCATCTCTACTTCTGTTCTCTGAATCTCTTGGCTTGGAAACAGGGGGCCAGCCAAGCAGCATTGGAGAAATGGAAGAAGAGGCAGGGTGCAGTGATGCCCAACAGCTTTTTCTCTCTTCCTCTGAAGAGGCGGGTGGGCCAGTGGCTCCGTTCACCACATCGCAGGCCGCATCAGCTGATGATGACACTCAGGTGCCACTTACTGGTGCGTGCTCTGCTGCTGAGACTACCCAGGAGGAGCAGTTGGGGGCAGAGGGTAGTGTAGATGATGAGGTCCTTGACCCATCTTGGCGTGAGGGACAGGAAGGTGGTGGGAGCAGCTCTGAGGAAGAGATTCCCCGTACAGCCCAAAGAGGGAGAGAGAGGGGGAAGACTGCGGATCCTGCAGCCTCCGCTTTGGCAGCCATTAGGAGCATGTCTCTTCCAAAAGCCAAAAAGGGCACTCCAAAGACTTGCAGTGCCTGGTCCTTTTTTGACACAATTGCAGATGACATTTGCTATGTCAAATGCAAGGTGTGTCATCACAAAGTCAAAAGAGGGAAAAATGTCAGCAACCTCAATACCTCCAACATGTGGAAACATGTGCGCACCAGGCACCCGGCGGAGTTAGAAAAACACACTGAAGAGCTAGGCCAACCAACAGCGGCAGCTACCACCTCTTCAGCTCGTGTTGCCTCTTCCTCCAGCTCACACGCAGCTGGTTCGGCTTCCTCCCAGGATCGCCGTGGAAGAACCTCTGGCCCTGTTGTCCAGAGACCCGCTGTAATTCCACCCGCAGCACCACTTTCCCAGTCATCCACACACTCCCAGCCCAGTCTACAGCCATCGGTAGTACAGGCATGGGAGAAAAGGCAGCCTTTCTCGTCAAACCACCCACGAGCACAGGCTCTGACTGCAGGCATTGCCAAACTTCTGTCACTGGAAATGCTGTCATTCAGGCTGGTGGAGACTGACAGCTTCCGTGACTTGATGTCATTGGCAGTCCCACAGTACAATGTGCCCAGCCGCTTTTACTTCAGCAGGCAAGCCGTCCCTGCCCTGCACAAGCATGTGGAGGGACACATAAAACACGCGCTACTGAACGCCGTCAGTAGCAAGGTCCACCTCACCACCGATGCGTGGACCAGTCAACATGGACAGGGGCGATAACTTTCCCTCACTGCCCATTGGGTTAATGTCGTTGAGCCGGGTACAGATCGTGCGAGTGGCGCAGGACGTGTCCTGCCCACTCCAAGGATTGCAGGAATCCATTCTGTACGCATTGACTCCTCCTCTTACACCAGTTCCTCAGAATCATCGCTGCAGGAGCCGTCACAGTCCACCTCCACATGGACCCGTGATGAACGTTTACCTGTTACGACCGACATGAGCACAGCCGTGGCCAAACGTCAACAGGCCGTCTTGAAATTAATTTATTTGGGGAATCGAAGCCACACAGCGCAGGAGCTCTGGAATGCCATCAAGCAGGAGAGCGATGTGTGGTTTGTGCCAGCGAATCTCCAGCCAGGCATGGTAGTGTGTGATAATGGCCGAAATCTGGTGGCAGCTCTGGGCCTCGGCAACCTCACTCACATCCCATGTCTGGCACATGTGCTCAATTTGGTCGTGCAGAGTTTTTTGAGGGACTATCCGGATCTTGATGCACTGCTGCACAAGGTCCGCCTAGAGTGTGCTCACTTGCGGCGTTCCAGCACGGCAAAAGCGCGCATTGCGGCTCTGCAGCGCCGACACCGCCTGCCGGAACATCGCATCATATGTGACCTACCTACCAGGTGGAATTCCACGTTACATATGTTGGAGCGGTTGTGTGAGCAGCAGCAAGCTGTAATGGAGTACCAGCTGCTTCAGGCGCAAAGAAGTCGCACTCAGCGCCGTACAGACTTCACAACCACAGAGTGGGCCACTATGAATGACGTCTGCCAGGTTTTGCGTCCCTTTGATTATTCCACGCGGATGGCGAGTGCAGATGATGCACTAGTCAGCATGACTGTCCCCCTTATCTGCCTGCTTGAAAAATCACTGCAAGCGCTAAGGGATGATGTTGTGGAAGAGGTGGAGGATGAGGATTCAGCATTTCCATCATCTTCTGGACAGTCAGCGCCACGAGGTTACTCACAAAAGCGTAGGCAGGGGACAGTTTGTGAGGAGGATGAGGAGGAGTCAATGGAGGAGGAAGACATCCGTCCAGAGGAGGGAGTTACACAATTGTCCAGTACTCAGTGTGTACAGCGAGGGTGGGGTGATGACGAGCGGGCAGAGATCACGCCTCCAGCAGGGGACAGCGTTTCTTGGGCAGTTGGCAGTCTGCAGCACATGGTGGATTACATGCTGCAGTGCCTGAGAAACGACCGCCGCATCGCCCACATTCTCAACATGTCTGATTATTGGGTGTTCACCCTCCTCGATCCTCGCTACCGGGACAACGTAGAAAGCCTCATCACACCGTTGAACCGGGAGCGAAAAATGCGGGAGTACCAAGACACACTGGTGAATTCCATCATCTTCTCCATTCCAACTGAGAGAAGTGCTGCTAGTGCATTCCAAAGCAGCTCAGTGCGTCCAGGCAGTGGTGGAGGCTCTGCACAAAGAGGGAGCAGAAGCAGTGCCTCTGCCCAAGGCAAGACCAGTATGGCCCAACTGTGGCACAGTTTTCTGTGCCCGCCACAAAAGTCTACACCATCACAGACGGCTCCAGTCAGCAGGAGGCAACGGTTCCGTCAGATGGTGACAGACTACATGTCTTGCCCTCTTGCTGTACTCCCAGACGGCTCTTCACCTTTCAAGTTTTGGGTCTCAAAGCTGGATACATGGCCAGAGCTAAGCCAGTATGCATTGGAGGTGCTGTCTTGCCCTGCGGCCAGTGTATTATCGGAACGTGTCTTTAGTGCTGCAGGTGGCGTACTAACTGACCGTCGCATGCGAGAATCCTCCGATAACGTTGACCGGCTTACTTTCCTGAAAATGAACAAGGCCTGGATCTCGCAGGAATTTGCCACTCCTCTTCCTGATTAAATAATTAGGTCACTGTCTACGTTATCCAGGTCTCCTGTTGTGTTCATCTTTCTACCACCTGAACTTAAATTCCTGGGCTCCAACACCGCCAGTTGAGGCTCAGAAGTGCCGTCTGCACAGTCAAAACATACGACCCAGTGTTATTGGGTTTCAGTAACGTCAGCTGATCCCCAGCTGTGTAGCCGGCAATGTGTCCTGCGACCGCCACGCTGACACAACAACTGAAATGTAAGGGAATCTGTCCCCCCCCCCAAGGCGTTTGTTACTGAAAGAGCCACCTTGTGCAGCAGTAATGCTGCACAAGGAAAAGGTAGCTATTTTTGTTTAGCTCCTTGCACATGCAGAACTTAACACTTATAAAATGTGTCCACTGATACCGTAAAACCGTCCCGGAGGTGGGACTTTCCTTCGTAATATGACGCAGCACAGCCGTCATTCCTACCCCCTTGGCGCCGTGCCCCGGCTCCTCAGCGTTGTTTGATTCTGTCCCGGAGCCTGCGCTGTTATGTTATCCCGTGGCCAGACACACTTAGCGCTGCCCGTCTTCTGACATCATTTGGTGTCAGGATGGCTGCGCCTGTGCGGCCGCGCTGGCCGAGAGCCCGCCTCGCAGTGTCTTCTGATTTAATCCCACTGGGGGCCTGAGATCCATGGACATGCGCAGTGCATATCTGAACCTCCACCTCTCACTCATCTCCCTACGGCTTCTTCAGACTGTGCGGTGTCAGCTGGTCCCTAATAGCATGCCACGGCCGTGACACCGCACAGTCTTAAGAAGCCGTAGGGAGGGGAGTGAGAGGCGAGGATATGCACTGCGCATGGCCATGGATCCCAGGCCCGCGGTGGGATTACATTAGACGACACTGCGAGGCGGGCTCTCGGCCAGCGCGTCCGCACAGGCGCAGCCAGCCTGACACCAAATGATGCCAGAAGATGGGCAGCGCTAAGTGTGCCTGGCCAAGGGATAACATAACAGCGCAGGCTCCGGGACGGAATCAAACAACGCTGAGGAGCCGTGGCACGGCGCCGGGGGGGTAAGAATGACGGCTGTGCTGCGTCATATTACAAAGGAAAGTCCCACCTCCGGGACGGTCTCACGGTTTCAGGGGACACATTTTATAAGTGTTTAGTTCTGTGTTTGCAAGGAGCATAATGAAAAGAGCCACCTTTTCCTTTTGCATCTTTTGTGCTGCACAAGCTGGCTCTTTCAGCTACAAACGCCTTGGGGGGGGTTAAAGGTTCCCTTTCGACTTTCTCCAATCAGGCTTCGGCCTACATTGTGTTCCTCTGCTTTTCCACCTGTCCCTGGGCTCCAACACCGCTAGTTGCCGTCCAGAAGTGCTGTCCGCACAGTCCCAACAGTCGCTCCTCTGTTATTGGGGTTCAGTAACGTCAGCTGTTCCCCTGCTGTGTGTGTGGCAATCCCTCCTACCTCCTCCACCTCCTCCTCCTCCACCTGTCCCTGGGCTCCAACACCGCTAGTTGCCGTCCAGAAGTGCTGTCCGCACAGTCCCAACAGTCCCTCCTCTGTTATTGGGGTTCAGCAACATCAGCTGTTCCCCAGCTGTGTGTGTGGCAATCCCTCCTATCTCCTCCACCTCCTCCTCCTCCTCCTGTCCCTGGGCTCCAACACCGCTAGTTGTTGCCTGGTAGTGCTGTACGCACAGTCAACAGTCCCTCCTCTGTTATTGGGGTTCAGTAACGTCAGCTGTTCCCCAGCTCTGTGTGTGGCAATCCCTCCTATCTCCTCCACCTCCTCCTCCTCCTCCTGTCCCTGGGCTCCAACACCGCTAGTTGTTGCCTGGTAGTGCTGTACGCACAGTCAACAGTCCCTCCTCTGTTATTGGGGTTCAGTAACGTCATCTGTTCCCCAGCTGTGTGTGTGGCAATCCCTCCTATCTCCTCCACCTCCTCCTCCTCCTCCACCTGTCCCTGGGCTCCAACACCGCTAGTTGCCGTCCAGAAGTGCTGTCCGCACAGTCCCAACAGTCCCTCCTCTGTTATTGGGGTTCAGTAACGTCAGCTGTTCCCCTGCTGTGTGTGTGGCAATCCCTCCTACCTCCTCCTACCTCCTCCACCTCCTCCTCCTCCACCTGTCCCTGGGCTCCAACACCGCTAGTTGCCGTCCAGAAGTGCTGTCCGCACAGTCCCAACAGTCGCTCCTCTGTTATTGGGGTTCAGTAATGTCAGCTGTTCCCCTGCTGTGTGTGTGGCAATCCCTCCTACCTCCTCCACCTCCTCCTCCTCCACCTGTCCCTGGGCTCCAACACCGCTAGTTGCCGTCCAGAAGTGCTGTCCGCACAGTCCCAACAGTCCCTCCTCTGTTATTGGGGTTCAGTAACGTCAGCTGTTCCCCTGCTGTGTTTGTGGCAATCCCTCCTACCTCCTCCTACCTCCTCTACCTCCTCCTCCTCCACCTGTCCCTGGGCTCCAACACCGCTAGTTGCCGTCCAGAAGTGCTGTACGCACAGTTCCAACAGTCGCTCCTCTGTTATTGGGGTTCAGTAACGTCAGCTGTTCCCCTGCTGTGTGTGTGGCAATCCCTCCTACCTCCTCCACCTCCTCCTCCTCCACCTGTCCCTGGCCTCCAACACCGCTAGTTGCCGTCCAGAAGTGCTGTCCGCACAGTCCCAACAGTCCCTCCTCTGTTATTGGGGTTCAGTAACGTCAGCTGTTCCCCTGCTGTGTGTGTGGCAATCCCTCCTACCTCCTCCTACCTCCTCCACCTCCTCCTCCTCCACCTGTCCCTGGGCTCCAACACCGCTAGTTGCCGTCCAGAAGTGCTGTCCGCACAGTCCCAACAGTCCCTCCTCTGTTATTGGGGTTCAGTAACGTCATCTGTTCCCTAGCTGTGTGTGTGGCAATCCCTCCTACCTCCTCCACCTCCTCCTCCTCCACCTGTCCCTGGCCTCCAACACCGCTAGTTGCCGTCCAGAAGTGCTGTCCGCACAGTCCCAACAGTCCCTCCTCTGTTATTGGGGTTCAGTAACGTCAGCTGTTCCCCTGCTGTGTGTGTGGCAATCCCTCCTACCTCCTCCTACCTCCTCCACCTCCTCCTCCTCCACCTGTCCCTGGGCTCCAACACCGCTAGTTGCCGTCCAGAAGTGCTGTCCGCACAGTCCCAACAGTCCCTCCTCTGTTATTGGGGTTCAGTAACGTCATCTGTTCCCTAGCTGTGTGTGTGGCAATCCCTCCTATCTCCTCCACCTCCTCCTCCTCCTCCACCTGTCCCTGGGCTCCAACACCGCTAGTTGCCGTCCAGAAGTGCTGTCCGCACAGTCCCAACAGTCCCTCCTCTGTTATTGGGGTTCAGTAACGTCAGCTGTTCCCCTGCTGTGTGTGTGGCAATCCCTCCTACCTCCTCCTACCTCCTCCACCTCCTCCTCCTCCACCTGTCCCTGGGCTCCAACACCGCTAGTTGCCGTCCAGAAGTGCTGTCCGCACAGTCCCAACAGTCGCTCCTCTGTTATTGGGGTTCAGTAATGTCAGCTGTTCCCCTGCTGTGTGTGTGGCAATCCCTCCTACCTCCTCCACCTCCTCCTCCTCCACCTGTCCCTGGGCTCCAACACCGCTAGTTGCCGTCCAGAAGTGCTGTCCGCACAGTCCCAACAGTCCCTCCTCTGTTATTGGGGTTCAGTAACGTCAGCTGTTCCCCTGCTGTGTGTGTGGCAATCCCTCCTACCTCCTCCTACCTCCTCCACCTCCTCCTCCTCCACCTGTCCCTGGGCTCCAACACCGCTAGTTGCCGTCCAGAAGTGCTGTCCGCACAGAGCGAAACACCTCGCCAATGTGTTAGTGGGGTTCAGCACCGCCAGCTGTTCCCCTGCTGTGTATACGGCAACGTGTACTGCGACCGCCACGCAGGCACAACAAGTTAAATTTAAGGGAACCTGTCCCCCCCCCCCAGGCGTTTGTTACTGAAGGAGCCACCTTGTGCAGCAGTAATGATGCAAAGGGAAAAAGTGCCTCTTTTCGTGGTGCTCCTTGCACATGCTGAACCTAACACTTATGAAAAGTGTCCCCTCCTACCGTGATACCGTCCGGTTGGTGGAACTGTCCTTTGTGATGTGACGCAGCACAGCCGTCATTCTTACCCCCTTGGCGCCGTGCGCCGCCTCCTCAGCGTTGTTTTGAATCAGTCCCGGAGCCTGCGCTGTTAGGTTAGCCCTTGGCCATGCACACATTTTGTCAGGCTGGCTGCGCCTGTGTGGCCGCGCTGGCCGAGAGCCCGCCTCGCAGTGTCTTCTGATTTAATCCCACTGGAGGCCTGAGATCCATGGACATGCGCAGTGCATATCTGAACCTCCACCTCTCACTCATCTCCCTACGGCTTTTTCAGACTGTGCGGTGTCAGCTGGTCCCTAATAGCATGCCACGGCCGTGACACCGCACAGTGTGAAGAAGCCGTAGGGAGGGGAGTGAGAGGTGAGGATATGCACTGCGCATGGCCACGGATCCCAGGCCCGCGGTGGGATTACATTAGACGACACTGCGAGGCGGGCTCTCGGCCAGCGCGGCCGCACAGGCGCAGCCAGCCTGACACCAAATGATGTCAGAAGACGGGCAGCGCAAAATGTGTGCATGGCCAAGGGCTAACCTAACAGCGCAGGCTCCGGGACTGATTCAAACAACGCTGAGGAGGCGGCGCACGGCACCAAGGGGGTAACATCACAAAGGACAGTTCCACCAACCGGACGGTATCACAGTAGGAGGGGACACTTTTCATAAGTGTTAGGTTCAGCATGTGCAAGGACCATAATTAAAAGAGCTAAGTTTACCTTTTCCAGCATTAGTGCTGTACACGATGGCTCTTTCAGCTACAAACGCTTGGGGGGGGGGTAAAGTTTCCCTTTCAACTTGCTCCAGTGCAGGCTTCGGCCTACACTGTAATCCCTCTCCTCCTCCTGCTGACCCTGGGCTCTAACACCGCCAGTTGGGGCCCAGATGTGCTGGCTGCACAGAGCCAAACACCTGCCAATGTGTCAGTGGGGTTCAGCACCGCCAGCTGTTCCCCTGCTGTGTAGCCGGCAACGTGTCCTGCAAAAGCCTCGCAGGCACAAGAACTGAAATTGACGGAAACCTGTCCCCCCTCCCCCAGGCGTTTCTACGTTTTACAGCCACCTTGTACGACAGTAATGCTGCATGTGTTGTGAAATTGGATTTTGGGCTCCCCCGGTGGCCACTGGTGGAATTGAACTGGTGTGCATCATCCTCTCTGTTCACCTGTTTCCATCAGGATGTGGGAGTCGCTATTTAGCCTTGCTCCTCTGTCACTTCCATGCCGGTCAACATTGTAATCAGAAGCCTTTCTGTGCATGTTCCTGCTGCTAGACAACTCCCAGCTAAGTTGGACTTAGTCCTTGTTTGTTTTTGCATTTTGTTCCAGTTCACAGCTGTAGTTTCGTTTCTGTGTCTGGAAAGCTCTTGTGATCTGAAATTGCCACTCTGATGTTATGAGTTAATACTAGAGTCTTAAAGTAATTTCAGGATGGTATTTTGATAGGGTTTTCAGCTGACCATGAAAGTGCCCTTTCTGTCTTCCTGCTATCTAGTAAGCGGACCTCAATTTTGCTAAACCTATTTTCATACTTCGTTTGTCATTTCATCTAAAATCACCGCCAATATTTGTGGGGGCCTCTGTCTGCCTTTCGGGGAAATTTCTCTAGAGGTGAGCCAGGACTATATTTTCCTCTGCCAGGATTAGTTAGTCCTCCGGCCGGCGCTGGGCGTCTAGGGATAAAACGCAGGCTACGCTACCCGGCTACTGTTAGTTGTGCGGCAGGTTTAGTTCATGGTCAGTTTAGTTTCCATCCTTCCAAGAGCTAGTTCTTATGTTTGCTGGGCTATGTTCTCTTGCCATTGAGAACCATAACATGCATGTGTGCAAGGTGGCTCAGAAACTTATTCTCCTTGCCCAGGTTGAACTGAACACGTCTAAAATGAGTCCTCTGCGACCATTAAAACGTCCCTCAGGTGTGATTTTCCTTTGTATTGACACGCAACAAGCCCCTTGGTAGCGCTGCCCGTCTTCTGGCATCATTGTTTGGCTGCCTGCGCCTCTGCGGCCGCCTTGCCCCACACAACGCCCCTCGGTGTCTTATTTATTTTGACTGCGAGGGTGTGATTGATGGGCATGAGCAGTGCATATGTTCGCCTGTCACTCGTCTCCTTCCGCCTTCTTCAGAGTGTGCGGCTTCATGGCCGTGGCATGCGATAAGGGATCAGCTGACGCCGCATAGTCTGAAGCGGGTGTAAGAACCCAAGCGAGAGGCGAACATATGTACTGCGCCAGGCCATGAATCCCATCCCCGCAGTGTTTTAACAATGTTAAGACACTGCGGGGCTTAGATTCATGGTCATCGCAAACCGCAACGGCCGACATTACATGATGTCAGAGGATGGGCAGCGCTAACAGCGCAAGGCCAAGGGATAACACAAAAGCGCAGACTCCTGTGCAACAAATAACGATGCTCAGGAGGCCGCGCAAAGCACCAAGGTGGCATTTTTGCCAGCTGTACTGCGTCTCTTTACGAAGGGAACTCACGCCTCAAAATCAGTTTGACTGTGTAAGGGCCCAAATGTTATACGTGTTCCTTTCAGCGTGTGCAAGGAGCAAAATTAAAAGAGCAACCTTTGACTTGTGCAGCACTACTGCTGCATAAGCTGTGGCTCTTCTACTTTGTAACCCCTGAGGGGAGGTTAAAGGTTACCTTTGAAATTGGTTCAATTAGGCTTCGGCCTACACTCTGCTCCCCCTGCAGAGCCCGGGCTCCAACACCGCCAGTTGGGGCCCGGTACTGCTAGCTGCACAGAGAAAAACACCAGCCAATGTGTCAGTGGGGTTCAGCACCGCCAGCTGTTCCCCTGCTGTGCAGCCGGCAACGTGTCCTGCAACTGCCACGCAGACACAACAGACCCAAAGCTGCCGCCAGTGCAGGCTTCGGCCTACACTCTGCTCCATCTCCTCCTCCTGCTGACCCTGGGCTCTAACACCGCCAGTTGGGGCCCGGTACTGCTAGCTGCACAGAGAAAAACACCAGCCAATGTGTCAGTGGGGTTCAGCACCGCCAGCTGTTCCCCTGCTGTGTAGCCGGCATCGTGTCCTGCAAAAGCCACGCAGACACAAGAACTGAAATTGAAGGGAACCTGTCCCCCCTCCCCCAGGCGTTTGTACGTTTTACAGCCACCTTGTACAGCGGTAATGCTGCATGTGTGCAAGGTGGCTCATAAACGTATTCTCCTCGCACATGTGGAACTGAAAACACGTCTAAAATGTGTCCTCTGTGTGACCATTTAACCGTCCCGGAGGTGTGACTTTCCTTTGTAATGACACGCTGCAACCCCCTTGGTAGCGCTGCCCGTCTTCTGGCATCATTGTTTGGCTGCCTGCGCCTCTGCGGCCGCCCTGACCCACACAACGCCCCTCGGTGTCTTATTTATCGGGACTGCGAGGGTGTGATTGATGGGCATGAGCAGTGCATCAGTTCGCCTGTCCCTCATCTCCTTCCGCCTTCTTCAGACTGTGCGGCTTCATGGCCGTGGCATGCGATAAGGGATCAGCTGACGCCGCATAGTCTGAAGCGGGTGTAAGAACCCAAGCGAGAGGCGAACATATGTACTGCGCCAGGCCATGAATCCCAGCCCCGCAGTGTTTTAACAATGTTAAGACACTGGGGGGCTGGGATTCATGGTCATCGCAAACCGCACCGGCCGACATTAAATGATGTCAGAAGATGGGCAGCGCTAACAGCGCTAGGCCAGGGGATAACACGACAGCGCAGACTCCTGTACAGCAAATAACAACGCTCAGGAGGCTGCACCCAGCACCAAGGTGGGATTCTTGACATCTGTGCTGCGTCTCATTACGAAGGGAACTCGCGCCTCCAACACAGTTTGACTGTATAAAGGGCTAAATGTTATACGTGTTTCATTCAGCGTGTGCAAGGAGCAAAATTAAAAGAGCAACCTTTGACTTGTGCAGCACTACTGCTGCATAAGCTGTGGCTCTTCTACTTTGTAACCCCTGAGGGGGGGTTAAAGGTTACCTTTGAAATTGGTTCAATTAGGCTTCGGCCTACACTCTGCTCCCCCTGCAGAGCCCGGGCTCCAACACCGCCAGTTGGGGCCCGGTACTGCTAGCTGCACAGAGAAAAACACCAGCCAATGTGTCAGTGGGGTTCAGCACCGCCAGCTGTTCCCCTGCTGTGCAGCCGGCAACGTGTCCTGCAACTGCCACGCAGACACAACAGACCCAAAGCTGCCGCCAGTGCAGGCTTCGGCCTACACTCTGCTCCATCTCCTCCTCCTGCTGACCCTGGGCTCTAACACCGCCAGTTGGGGCCCGGTACTGCTAGCTGCACAGAGAAAAACACCAGCCAATGTGTCAGTGGGGTTCAGCACCGCCAGCTGTTCCCCTGCTGTGTAGCCGGCATCGTGTCCTGCAAAAGCCACGCAGACACAAGAACTGAAATTGAAGGGAACCTGTCCCCCCTCCCCCAGGCGTTTGTACGTTTTACAGCCACCTTGTACAGCGGTAATGCTGCATGTGTGCAAGGTGGCTCATAAACGTATTCTCCTCGCACATGTGGAACTGAAAACACGTCTAAAATGTGTCCTCTGTGTGACCATTTAACCGTCCCGGAGGTGTGACTTTCCTTTGTAATGACACGCTGCAACCCCCTTGGTAGCGCTGCCCGTCTTCTGGCATCATTGTTTGGCTGCCTGCGCCTCTGCGGCCGCCCTGACCCACACAACGCCCCTCGGTGTCTTATTTATCGGGACTGCGAGGGTGTGATTGATGGGCATGAGCAGTGCATCAGTTCGCCTGTCCCTCATCTCCTTCCGCCTTCTTCAGACTGTGCGGCTTCATGGCCGTGGCATGCGATAAGGGATCAGCTGACGCCGCATAGTCTGAAGCGGGTGTAAGAACCCAAGCGAGAGGCGAACATATGTACTGCGCCAGGCCATGAATCCCAGCCCCGCAGTGTTTTAACAATGTTAAGACACTGGGGGGCTGGGATTCATGGTCATCGCAAACCGCACCGGCCGACATTAAATGATGTCAGAAGATGGGCAGCGCTAACAGCGCTAGGCCAGGGGATAACACGACAGCGCAGACTCCTGTACAGCAAATAACAACGCTCAGGAGGCTGCACCCAGCACCAAGGTGGGATTCTTGACATCTGTGCTGCGTCTCATTACGAAGGGAACTCGCGCCTCCAACACAGTTTGACTGTATAAAGGGCTAAATGTTATACGTGTTTCATTCAGCGTGTGCAAGGAGCAAAATTAAAAGAGCAACCTTTGACTTGTGCAGCACTACTGCTGCATAAGCTGTGGCTCTTCTACTTTGTAACCCCTGAGGGGGGGTTAAAGGTTACCTTTGAAATTGGTTCAATTAGGCTTCGGCCTACACTCTGCTCCCCCTGCAGAGCCCGGGCTCCAACACCGCCAGTTGGGGCCCGGTACTGCTAGCTGCACAGAGAAAAACACCAGCCAATGTGTCAGTGGGGTTCAGCACCGCCAGCTGTTCCCCTGCTGTGCAGCCGGCAACGTGTCCTGCAACTGCCACGCAGACACAACAGACCCAAAGCTGCCGCCAGTGCAGGCTTCGGCCTACACTCTGCTCCATCTCCTCCTCCTGCTGACCCTGGGCTCTAACACCGCCAGTTGGGGCCCGGTACTGCTAGCTGCACAGAGAAAAACACCAGCCAATGTGTCAGTGGGGTTCAGCACCGCCAGCTGTTCCCCTGCTGTGTAGCCGGCATCGTGTCCTGCAAAAGCCACGCAGACACAAGAACTGAAATTGAAGGGAACCTGTCCCCCCTCCCCCAGGCGTTTGTACGTTTTACAGCCACCTTGTACAGCGGTAATGCTGCATGTGTGCAAGGTGGCTCATAAACGTATTCTCCTCGCACATGTGGAACTGAAAACACGTCTAAAATGTGTCCTCTGTGTGACCATTTAACCGTCCCGGAGGTGTGACTTTCCTTTGTAATGACACGCTGCAACCCCCTTGGTAGCGCTGCCCGTCTTCTGGCATCATTGTTTGGCTGCCTGCGCCTCTGCGGCCGCCCTGACCCACACAACGCCCCTCGGTGTCTTATTTATCGGGACTGCGAGGGTGTGATTGATGGGCATGAGCAGTGCATCAGTTCGCCTGTCCCTCATCTCCTTCCGCCTTCTTCAGACTGTGCGGCTTCATGGCCGTGGCATGCGATAAGGGATCAGCTGACGCCGCATAGTCTGAAGCGGGTGTAAGAACCCAAGCGAGAGGCGAACATATGTACTGCGCCAGGCCATGAATCCCAGCCCCGCAGTGTTTTAACAATGTTAAGACACTGGGGGGCTGGGATTCATGGTCATCGCAAACCGCACCGGCCGACATTAAATGATGTCAGAAGATGGGCAGCGCTAACAGCGCTAGGCCAGGGGATAACACGACAGCGCAGACTCCTGTACAGCAAATAACAACGCTCAGGAGGCTGCACCCAGCACCAAGGTGGGATTCTTGACATCTGTGCTGCGTCTCATTACGAAGGGAACTCGCGCCTCCAACACAGTTTGACTGTATAAAGGGCTAAATGTTATACGTGTTTCATTCAGCGTGTGCAAGGAGCAAAATTAAAAGAGCAACCTTTGACTTGTGCAGCACTACTGCTGCATAAGCTGTGGCTCTTCTACTTTGTAACCCCTGAGGGGGGGTTAAAGGTTACCTTTGAAATTGGTTCAATTAGGCTTCGGCCTACACTCTGCTCCCCCTGCAGAGCCCGGGCTCCAACACCGCCAGTTGGGGCCCGGTACTGCTAGCTGCACAGAGAAAAACACCAGCCAATGTGTCAGTGGGGTTCAGCACCGCCAGCTGTTCCCCTGCTGTGCAGCCAGCAACGTGTCCTGCAACTGCCACGCAGACACAACAGACCCAAAGCTGCCGCCAGTGCAGGCTTCGGCCTACACTCTGCTCCATCTCTTCCTCCTGCTGACCCTGGGCTCTAACACCGCCAGTTGGGGCCCGGTACTGCTAGCTGCACAGAGAAAAACACCAGCCAATGTGTCAGTGGGGTTCAGCACCGCCAGCTGTTCCCCTGCTGTGTAGCCGGCATCGTGTCCTGCAAAAGCCACGCAGACACAAGAACTGAAATTGAAGGGAACCTGTCCCCCCTCCCCCAGGCGTTTGTACGTTTTACAGCCACCTTGTACAGCGGTAATGCTGCATGTGTGCAAGGTGGCTCATAAACGTATTCTCCTCGCACATGTGGAACTGAAAACACGTCTAAAATGTGTCCTCTGTGTGACCATTTAACCGTCCCGGAGGTGTGACTTTCCTTTGTAATGACACGCTGCAACCCCCTTGGTAGCGCTGCCCGTCTTCTGGCATCATTGTTTGGCTGCCTGCGCCTCTGCGGCCGCCCTGACCCACACAACGCCCCTCGGTGTCTTATTTATCGGGACTGCGAGGGTGTGATTGATGGGCATGAGCAGTGCATCAGTTCGCCTGTCCCTCATCTCCTTCCGCCTTCTTCAGACTGTGCGGCTTCATGGCCGTGGCATGCGATAAGGGATCAGCTGACGCCGCATAGTCTGAAGCGGGTGTAAGAACCCAAGCGAGAGGCGAACATATGTACTGCGCCAGGCCATGAATCCCAGCCTCGCAGTGTTTTAACAATGTTAAGACACTGGGGGGCTGGGATTCATGGTCATCGCAAACCGCACCGGCCAACATTAAATGATGTCAGAAGATGGGCAGCGCTAACAGCGCTAGGCCAGGGGATAACACGACAGCGCAGACTCCTGTACAGCAAATAACAACGCTCAGGAGGCTGCACCCAGCACCAAGGTGGGATTCTTGACATCTGTGCTGCGTCTCATTACGAAGGGAACTCGCGCCTCCAACACAGTTTGACTGTATAAAGGGCTAAATGTTATACGTGTTTCATTCAGCGTGTGCAAGGAGCAAAATTAAAAGAGCAACCTTTGACTTGTGCAGCACTACTGCTGCATAAGCTGTGGCTCTTCTACTTTGTAACCCCTGAGGGGGGGTTAAAGGTTACCTTTGAAATTGGTTCAATTAGGCTTCGGCCTACACTCTGCTCCCCCTGCAGAGCCCGGGCTCCAACACCGCCAGTTGGGGCCCGGTACTGCTAGCTGCACAGAGAAAAACACCAGCCAATGTGTCAGTGGGGTTCAGCACCGCCAGCTGTTCCCCTGCTGTGCAGCCGGCAACGTGTCCTGCAACTGCCACGCAGACACAACAGACCCAAAGCTGCCGCCAGTGCAGGCTTCGGCCTACACTCTGCTCCATCTCCTCCTCCTGCTGACCCTGGGCTCTAACACCGCCAGTTGGGGCCCGGTACTGCTAGCTGCACAGAGAAAAACACCAGCCAATGTGTCAGTGGGGTTCAGCACCGCCAGCTGTTCCCCTGCTGTGTAGCCGGCATCGTGTCCTGCAAAAGCCACGCAGACACAAGAACTGAAATTGAAGGGAACCTGTCCCCCCTCCCCCAGGCGTTTGTACGTTTTACAGCCACCTTGTACAGCGGTAATGCTGCATGTGTGCAAGGTGGCTCATAAACGTATTCTCCTCGCACATGTGGAACTGAAAACACGTCTAAAATGTGTCCTCTGTGTGACCATTTAACCGTCCCGGAGGTGTGACTTTCCTTTGTAATGACACGCTGCAACCCCCTTGGTAGCGCTGCCCGTCTTCTGGCATCATTGTTTGGCTGCCTGCGCCTCTGCGGCCGCCCTGACCCACACAACGCCCCTCGGTGTCTTATTTATCGGGACTGCGAGGGTGTGATTGATGGGCATGAGCAGTGCATCAGTTCGCCTGTCCCTCATCTCCTTCCGCCTTCTTCAGACTGTGCGGCTTCATGGCCGTGGCATGCGATAAGGGATCAGCTGACGCCGCATAGTCTGAAGCGGGTGTAAGAACCCAAGCGAGAGGTGAACATATGTACTGCGCCAGGCCATGAATCCCAGCCCCGCAGTGTTTTAACAATGTTAAGACACTGGGGGGCTGGGATTCATGGTCATCGCAAACCGCACCGGCCGACATTAAATGATGTCAGAAGATGGGCAGCGCTAACAGCGCTAGGCCAGGGGATAACACGACAGCGCAGACTCCTGTACAGCAAATAACAACGCTCAGGAGGCTGCACCCAGCACCAAGGTGGGATTCTTGACATCTGTGCTGCGTCTCATTACGAAGGGAACTCGCGCCTCCAACACAGTTTGACTGTATAAAGGGCTAAATGTTATACGTGTTTCATTCAGCGTGTGCAAGGAGCAAAATTAAAAGAGCAACCTTTGACTTGTGCAGCACTACTGCTGTATAAGCTGTGGCTCTTCTACTTTGTAACCCCTGAGGGGGGGTTAAAGGTTACCTTTGAAATTGGTTCAATTAGGGTTCGGCCTACACTCTGCTCCCCCTGCAGAGCCCGGGCTCCAACACCGCCAGTTGGGGCCCGGTACTGCTAGCTGCACAGAGAAAAACACCAGCCAATGTGTCAGTGGGGTTCAGCACCGCCAGCTGTTCCCCTGCTGTGCAGCCGGCAACGTGTCCTGCAACTGCCACGCAGACACAACAGACCCAAAGCTGCCGCCAGTGCAGGCTTCGGCCTACACTCTGCTCCATCTCCTCCTCCTGCTGACCCTGGGCTCTAACACCACCAGTTGGGGCCCGGTACTGCTAGCTGCACAGAGAAAAACACCAGCCAATGTGTCAGTGGGGTTCAGCACCGCCAGCTGTTCCCCTGCTGTGTAGCCGGCATCGTGTCCTGCAAAAGCCACGCAGACACAAGAACTGAAATTGAAGGGAACCTGTCCCCCCTCCCCCAGGCGTTTGTACGTTTTACAGCCACCTTGTACAGCGGTAATGCTGCATGTGTGCAAGGTGGCTCATAAACGTATTCTCCTCGCACATGTGGAACTGAAAACACGTCTAAAATGTGTCCTCTGTGTGACCATTTAACCGTCCCGGAGGTGTGACTTTCCTTTGTAATGACACGCTGCAACCCCCTTGGTAGCGCTGCCCGTCTTCTGGCATCATTGTTTGGCTGCCTGCGCCTCTGCGGCCGCCCTGACCCACACAACGCCCCTCGGTGTCTTATTTATTGGGACTGCGAGGGTGTGATTGATGGGCATGAGCAGTGCATCAGTTCGCCTGTCCCTCATCTCCTTCCGCCTTCTTCAGACTGTGCGGCTTCATGGCCGTGGCATGCGATAAAGGATCAGCTGACGCCGCATAGTCTGAAGCGGGTGTAAGAACCCAAGCGAGAGGTGAACATATGTACTGCGCCAGGCCATGAATCCCAGCCCCGCAGTGTTTTAACAATGTTAAGACACTGGGGGGCTGGGATTCATGGTCATCGCAAACCGCACCGGCCGACATTAAATGATGTCAGAAGATGGGCAGCGCTAACAGCGCTAGGCCAGGGGATAACACGACAGCGCAGACTCCTGTACAGCAAATAACAACGCTCAGGAGGCTGCACCCAGCACCAAGGTGGGATTCTTGACATCTGTGCTGCGTCTCATTACGAAGGGAACTCGCGCCTCCAACACAGTTTGACTGTATAAAGGGCTAAATGTTATACGTGTTTCATTCAGCGTGTGCAAGGAGCAAAATTAAAAGAGCAACCTTTGACTTGTGCAGCACTACTGCTGCATAAGCTGTGGCTCTTCTACTTTGTAACCCCTGAGGGGGGGTTAAAGGTTACCTTTGAAATTGGTTCAATTAGGCTTCGGCCTACACTCTGCTCCCCCTGCAGAGCCCGGGCTCCAACACCGCCAGTTGGGGCCCGGTACTGCTAGCTGCACAGAGAAAAACACCAGCCAATGTGTCAGTGGGGTTCAGCACCGCCAGCTGTTCCCCTGCTGTGCAGCCGGCAACGTGTCCTGCAACTGCCACGCAGACACAACAGACCCAAAGCTGCCGCCAGTGCAGGCTTCGGCCTACACTCTGCTCCATCTCCTCCTCCTGCTGACCCTGGGCTCTAACACCGCCAGTTGGGGCCCGGTACTGCTAGCTGCACAGAGAAAAACACCAGCCAATGTGTCAGTGGGGTTCAGCACCGCCAGCTGTTCCCCTGCTGTGTAGCCGGCATCGTGTCCTGCAAAAGCCACGCAGACACAAGAACTGAAATTGAAGGGAACCTGTCCCCCCTCCCCCAGGCGTTTGTACGTTTTACAGCCACCTTGTACAGCGGTAATGCTGCATGTGTGCAAGGTGGCTCATAAACGTATTCTCCTCGCACATGTGGAACTGAAAACACGTCTAAAATGTGTCCTCTGTGTGACCATTTAACCGTCCCGGAGGTGTGACTTTCCTTTGTAATGACACGCTGCAACCCCCTTGGTAGCGCTGCCCGTCTTCTGGCATCATTGTTTGGCTGCCTGCGCCTCTGCGGCCGCCCTGACCCACACAACGCCCCTCGGTGTCTTATTTATCGGGACTGCGAGGGTGTGATTGATGGGCATGAGCAGTGCATCAGTTCGCCTGTCCCTCATCTCCTTCCGCCTTCTTCAGACTGTGCGGCTTCATGGCCGTGGCATGCGATAAGGGATCAGCTGACGCCGCATAGTCTGAAGCGGGTGTAAGAACCCAAGCGAGAGGCGAACATATGTGCTGCGCCAGGCCATGAATCCCAGCCCCGCAGTGTTTTAACAATGTTAAGACACTGGGGGGCTGGGATTCATGGTCATCGCAAACCGCACCGGCCGACATTAAATGATGTCAGAAGATGGGCAGCGCTAACAGCGCTAGGCCAGGGGATAACACGACAGCGCAGACTCCTGTACAGCAAATAACAACGCTCAGGAGGCTGCACCCAGCACCAAGGTGGGATTCTTGACATCTGTGCTGCGTCTCATTACGAAGGGAACTCGCGCCTCCAACACAGTTTGACTGTATAAAGGGCTAAATGTTATACGTGTTTCATTCAGCGTGTGCAAGGAGCAAAATTAAAAGAGCAACCTTTGACTTGTGCAGCACTACTGCTGCATAAGCTGTGGCTCTTCTACTTTGTAACCCCTGAGGGGGGGTTAAAGGTTACCTTTGAAATTGGTTCAATTAGGCTTCGGCCTACACTCTGCTCCCCCTGCAGAGCCCGGGCTCCAACACCGCCAGTTGGGGCCCGGTACTGCTAGCTGCACAGAGAAAAACACCAGCCAATGTGTCAGTGGGGTTCAGCACCGCCAGCTGTTCCCCTGCTGTGCAGCCAGCAACGTGTCCTGCAACTGCCACGCAGACACAACAGACCCAAAGCTGCCGCCAGTGCAGGCTTCGGCCTACACTCTGCTCCATCTCCTCCTCCTGCTGACCCTGGGCTCTAACACCGCCAGTTGGGGCCCGGTACTGCTAGCTGCACAGAGAAAAACACCAGCCAATGTGTCAGTGGGGTTCAGCACCACCAGCTGTTCCCCTGCTGTGTAGCCGGCATCGTGTCCTGCAAAAGCCATGCAGACACAAGAACTGAAATTGAAGGGAATCTGTCCCCCCTCCCCCAGGCGTTTGTACGTTTTACAGCCACCTTGTACAGCGGTAATGCTGCATGTGTGCAAGGTGGCTCATAAACGTATTCTCCTCGCACATGTGGAACTGAAAACACGTCTAAAATGTGTCCTCTGTGTGACCATTTAACCGTCCCGGAGGTGTGACTTTCCTTTGTAATGACACGCTGCAACCCCCTTGGTAGCGCTGCCCGTCTTCTGGCATCATTGTTTGGCTGCCTGCGCCTCTGCGGCCGCCCTGACCCACACAACGCCCCTCGGTGTCTTATTTATCGGGACTGCGAGGGTGTGATTGATGGGCATGAGCAGTGCATCAGTTCGCCTGTCCCTCATCTCCTTCCGCCTTCTTCAGACTGTGCGGCTTCATGGCCGTGGCATGCGATAAGGGATCAGCTGACGCCGCATAGTCTGAAGCGGGTGTAAGAACCCAAGCGAGAGGCGAACATATGTACTGCGCCAGGCCATGAATCCCAGCCCCGCAGTGTTTTAACAATGTTAAGACACTGGGGGGCTGGGATTCATGGTCATCGCAAACCGCACCGGCCGACATTAAATGATGTCAGAAGATGGGCAGCGCTAACAGCGCTAGGCCAGGGGATAACACGACAGCACAGACTCCTGTACAGCAAATAACAACGCTCAGGAGGCTGCACCCAGCACCAAGGTGGGATTCTTGACATCTGTGCTGCGTCTCATTACGAAGGGAACTCGCGCCTCCAACACAGTTTGACTGTATAAAGGGCTAAATGTTATACGTGTTTCATTCAGCGTGTGCAAGGAGCAAAATTAAAAGAGCAACCTTTGACTTGTGCAGCACTACTGCTGCATAAGCTGTGGCTCTTCTACTTTGTAACCCCTGAGGGGGGGTTAAAGGTTACCTTTGAAATTGGTTCAATTAGGGTTCGGCCTACACTCTGCTCCCCCTGCAGAGCCCGGGCTCCAACACCGCCAGTTGGGGCCCGGTACTGCTAGCTGCACAGAGAAAAACACCAGCCAATGTGTCAGTGGGGTTCAGCACCGCCAGCTGTTCCCCTGCTGTGCAGCCGGCAACGTGTCCTGCAACTGCCACGCAGACACAACAGACCCAAAGCTGCCGCCAGTGCAGGCTTCGGCCTACACTCTGCTCCATCTCCTCATCCTGCTGACCCTGGGCTCTAACACCGCCAGTTGGGGCCCGGTACTGCTAGCTGCACAGAGAAAAACACCAGCCAATGTGTCAGTGGGGTTCAGCACCGCCAGCTGTTCCCCTGCTGTGTAGCCGGCATCGTGTCCTGCAAAAGCCACGCAGACACAAGAACTGAAATTGAAGGGAACCTGTCCCCCCTCCCCCAGGCGTTTGTACGTTTTACAGCCACCTTGTACAGCGGTAATGCTGCATGTGTGCAAGGTGGCTCATAAACGTATTCTCCTCGCACATGTGGAACTGAAAACACGTCTAAAATGTGTCCTCTGTGTGACCATTTAACCGTCCCGGAGGTGTGACTTTCCTTTGTAATGACACGCTGCAACCCCCTTGGTAGCGCTGCCCGTCTTCTGGCATCATTGTTTGGCTGCCTGCGCCTCTGCGGCCGCCCTGACCCACACAACGCCCCTCGGTGTCTTATTTATTGGGACTGCGAGGGTGTGATTGATGGGCATGAGCAGTGCATCAGTTCGCCTGTCCCTCATCTCCTTCCGCCTTCTTCAGACTGTGCGGCTTCATGGCCGTGGCATGCGATAAGGGATCAGCTGACGCCGCATAGTCTGAAGCGGGTGTAAGAACCCAAGCGAGAGGTGAACATATGTACTGCGCCAGGCCATGAATCCCAGCCCCGCAGTGTTTTAACAATGTTAAGACACTGGGGGGCTGGGATTCATGGTCATCGCAAACCGCACCGGCCGACATTAAATGATGTCAGAAGATGGGCAGCGCTAACAGCGCTAGGCCAGGGGATAACACGACAGCGCAGACTCCTGTACAGCAAATAACAACGCTCAGGAGGCTGCACCCAGCACCAAGGTGGGATTCTTGACATCTGTGCTGCGTCTCATTACGAAGGGAACTCGCGCCTCCAACACAGTTTGACTGTATAAAGGGCTAAATGTTATACGTGTTTCATTCAGCGTGTGCAAGGAGCAAAATTAAAAGAGCAACCTTTGACTTGTGCAGCACTACTGCTGCATAAGCTGTGGCTCTTCTACTTTGTAACCCCTGAGGGGGGGTTAAAGGTTACCTTTGAAATTGGTTCAATTAGGGTTCGGCCTACACTCTGCTCCCCCTGCAGAGCCCGGGCTCCAACACCGCCAGTTGGGGCCCGGTACTGCTAGCTGCACAGAGAAAAACACCAGCCAATGTGTCAGTGGGGTTCAGCACCGCCAGCTGTTCCCCTGCTGTGCAGCCGGCAACGTGTCCTGCAACTGCCACGCAGACACAACAGACCCAAAGCTGCCGCCAGTGCAGGTTTCGGCCTACACTCTGCTCCATCTCCTCCTCCTGCTGACCCTGGGCTCTAACACCGCCAGTTGGGGCCCGGTACTGCTAGCTGCACAGAGAAAAACACCAGCCAATGTGTCAGTGGGGTTCAGCACCGCCAGCTGTTCCCCTGCTGTGTAGCCGGCATCGTGTCCTGCAAAAGCCACGCAGACACAAGAACTGAAATTGAAGGGAACCTGTCCCCCCTCCCCCAGGCGTTTGTACGTTTTACAGCCACCTTGTACAGCGGTAATGCTGCATGTGTGCAAGGTGGCTCATAAACGTATTCTCCTCGCACATGTGGAACTGAAAACACGTCTAAAATGTGTCCTCTGTGTGACCATTTAACCGTCCCGGAGGTGTGACTTTCCTTTGTAATGACACGCTGCAACCCCCTTGGTAGCGCTGCCCGTCTTCTGGCATCATTGTTTGGCTGCCTGCGCCTCTGCGGCCGCCCTGACCCACACAACGCCCCTCGGTGTCTTATTTATTGGGACTGCGAGGGTGTGATTGATGGGCATGAGCAGTGCATCAGTTCGCCTGTCCCTCATCTCCTTCCGCCTTCTTCAGACTGTGCGGCTTCATGGCCGTGGCATGCGATAAGGGATCAGCTGACGCCGCATAGTCTGAAGCGGGTGTAAGAACCCAAGCGAGAGGTGAACATATGTACTGCGCCAGGCCATGAATCCCAGCCCCGCAGTGTTTTAACAATGTTAAGACACTGGGGGGCTGGGATTCATGGTCATCGCAAACCGCACCGGCCGACATTAAATGATGTCAGAAGATGGGCAGCGCTAACAGCGCTAGGCCAGGGGATAACACGACAGCGCAGACTCCTGTACAGCAAATAACAACGCTCAGGAGGCTGCACCCAGCACCAAGGTGGGATTCTTGACATCTGTGCTGCGTTTCATTACGAAGGGAACTCGCGCCTCCAACACAGTTTGACTGTATAAAGGGCTAAATGTTATACGTGTGTCATTCAGCGTGTGCAAGGAGCAAAATTAAAAGAGCAACCTTTGACTTGTGCAGCACTACTGCTGCATAAGCTGTGGCTCTTCTACTTTGTAACCCCTGAGGGGGGGTTAAAGGTTACCTTTGAAATTGGTTCAATTAGGGTTCGGCCTACACTCTGCTCCCCCTGCAGAGCCCGGGCTCCAACACCGCCAGTTGGGGCCCGGTACTGCTAGCTGCACAGAGAAAAACACCAGCCAATGTGTCAGTGGGGTTCAGCACCGCCAGCTGTTCCCCTGCTGTGCAGCCGGCAACGTGTCCTGCAACTGCCACGCAGACACAACAGACCCAAAGCTGCCGCCAGTGCAGGCTTCGGCCTACACTCTGCTCCATCTCCTCCTCCTGCTGACCCTGGGCTCTAACACCGCCAGTTGGGGCCCGGTACTGCTAGCTGCACAGAGAAAAACACCAGCCAATGTGTCAGTGGGGTTCAGCACCGCCAGCTGTTCCCCTGCTGTGTAGCCGGCATCGTGTCCTGCAAAAGCCACGCAGACACAAGAACTGAAATTGAAGGGAACCTGTCCCCCCTCCCCCAGGCGTTTGTACGTTTTACAGCCACCTTGTACAGCGGTAATGCTGCATGTGTGCAAGGTGGCTCATAAACGTATTCTCCTCGCACATGTGGAACTGAAAACACGTCTAAAATGTGTCCTCTGTGTGACCATTTAACCGTCCCGGAGGTGTGACTTTCCTTTGTAATGACACGCTGCAACCCCCTTGGTAGCGCTGCCCATCTTCTGGCATCATTGTTTGGCTGCCTGCGCCTCTGCGGCCGCCCTGACCCACACAACGCCCCTCGGTGTCTTATTTATTGGGACTGCGAGGGTGTGATTGATGGGCATGAGCAGTGCATCAGTTCGCCTGTCCCTCATCTCCTTCCGCCTTCTTCAGACTGTGCGGCTTCATGGCCGTGGCATGCGATAAGGGATCAGCTGACGCCGCATAGTCTGAAGCGGGTGTAAGAACCCAAGCGAGAGGTGAACATATGTACTGCGCCAGGCCATGAATCCCAGCCCCGCAGTGTTTTAACAATGTTAAGACACTGGGGGGCTGGGATTCATGGTCATCGCAAACCGCACCGGCCGACATTAAATGATGTCAGAAGATGGGCAGCGCTAACAGCGCTAGGCCAGGGGATAACACGACAGCGCAGACTCCTGTACAGCAAATAACAACGCTCAGGAGGCTGCACCCAGCACCAAGGTGGGATTCTTGACATCTGTGCTGCGTCTCATTACGAAGGGAACTCGCGCCTCCAACACAGTTTGACTGTATAAAGGGCTAAATGTTATACGTGTTTCATTCAGTGTGTGCAAGGAGCAAAATTAAAAGAGCAACCTTTGACTTGTGCAGCACTACTGCTGCATAAGCTGTGGCTCTTCTACTTTGTAACCCCTGAGGGGGGGTTAAAGGTTACCTTTGAAATTGGTTCAATTAGGCTTCGGCCTACACTCTGCTCCCCCTGCAGAGCCCGGGCTCCAACACCGCCAGTTGGGGCCCGGTACTGCTAGCTGCACAGAGAAAAACACCGCCAATGTGTCAGTGGGGTTCAGCACCGCCAGCTGTTCCCCTGCTGTGCAGCCAGCAACGTGTCCTGCAACTGCCACGCAGACACAACAGACCCAAAGCTGCCGCCAGTGCAGGCTTCGGCCTACACTCTGCTCCATCTCCTCCTCCTGCTGACCCTGGGCTCTAACACTGCTAGTTGGGGCTCTAGGAAGACAAGCTTGAATAGGTCCCCATCCTGGTTCCAGCACCGTCAGCTGGTTCCGGGCAGAGCCTTTGGCTTAGGTGCCTCCCTCTGGGTATCCGAGTTCCACCAACGTCAGGTGGTCCTTGGTAGTGCTTTCAGGCACGGGTACCTCCTGCTTAGTAACCGGGTTCCAGTAACGTCAGCTGGTCCTCGGTCGTTCCATTGGCTCTTGGACCTTCGGCTACCCATCCGGGTTCTAGTACCGTCAGCTGGTTCTCGGCAGTGTCTTTTGCTCTTTTACCTTCTGCTCCCCATCCTGGTTCCAGTACCGTCAGCTGGTTCCGGGCAGAGCCTTTGGCTTAGGTGCCTCCCTCTGGGTATCCGAGTTCCACCAACGTCAGGTGGTCCTTGGTAGTGCTTTCAGGCACGGGTACCTCCTGCTTAGTAACCGGGTTCCAGTAACGTCAGCTGGTCCTCGGTAGTTCCATTGGCTCTTGGACCTTCGGCTACCCATCCGGGTTCCAGCACCGTCAGCTGGTTCTCGGCAGTGTCTTTTGCTCTTGTACCTTCTGCTCCCCATCCTGGTTCCAGTACCGTCAGCTGGTTCCGGGCAGAGCCTTTGGCTTAGGTGCCTCCCTCTGGGTATCCGAGTTCCACCAATGTCAGGTGGTCCTTGGTAGTGCTTTCAGGCACGGGTACCTCCTGCTTAGTAACCGGGTTCCAGTAACGTCAGCTGGTCCTCGGTAGTTCCATTGGCTCTTGGACCTTCGGGTAGCCATCCGAGTTCCAGTTCCATCAGCTGTTTCTCGGCATTTTCTCAGCCTTCTTGTACCTTCTGCTACATTTCCAAGTTCAAGAGACTAAACACGATGACCCGGAAGGCCACCCCTAAGATGACGACGACACCAGAGACGACAACCGCCGTGATGACGACGACCCTGGAGACGATGACCCTGAAGACCACCCCGATGACGACGACCCCGGAGACGACGACCCTGGAGACGACGACCCTGGAGACGACGACCCTGGAGATGACGACGACATGGGAGACCGAGAAGCAGAAGAACAAGAGGCTGCAGAACAAAGAGCAGAAGAACATTAAGCATAAGACTAAATATCAGAGCAAAAGATATTATCTAAATTATAAGCAGAAGAAGACTAAGCAGTGTATGGGGGTGAGTCCGTTCCTCCTCGTGGTGCCCCTGGATAAAGCCTGATGCTGCAGGCCAAACTGAACGCGGACAAATGTAACTCTTTTGTGACAGGCAGAACGGAAGGTGTAATCTTCAAACTTTTATAGATAACAACTACGGGAATGCCTGTCACAAATAAGAATATGATGAAGAAGTTGAATATGAAAAAGATAATAGTTAAATAAAAAGAATATGAACAATGTAAAAAAAAAAAAAAAAAAATAGGTAGAAGAAGAAGAAGATGAATAAGGTGAAGATAGTTGATGTCAAAGAAACTGATGATGAGGATAATGAAGAAGAAAGTGTGGGAGAAGTAAAAAAGAAGGTGAAGGACGTGGAAGTAGTGAAACATCAATATCTGAAAAAAAAATAAAATAAATAACATAGTCAAAATCTTTCTAACACCGAACGTCATAAAAAAAAACAAAAAAACCTGCTATTCTATTTGTTTGGGCTAAACCTCTGTGCCTTTAATGTCTCCGCCACGTCCCCCAATACATCCTACATTATTTTTAGTTGTTTTCCTTCATGTAGAATGAACCTACAAGTTTATAAAGGGTTTATTTTAATTCCGATATTTTCGTCCCATTGACTTGCATTGGGATCGGGTATCGGTATCAAATTAGATCCGATACTTTGACGGTATCGGCCGATACTTTCCGATACCGATACTTTCCGATATCGGAAGGTATCGCTCAACACTACTGAAGACTCTTTCTGAAAGCACACTGGCAGCAGGGCAAGCGAGCTCCTGTAATGCATATTCTGCCAATTCAGGCCAGGTGTCTAGTTTAGATGCCCAGTAATCAAAGGGGAATGACCTGTGAGGGAGAACATCGATAAGGGATGAAAAATAGTTTGTAACCATACTGGACAAATGCTGTCTCCTGTCACTTTGAATAGATGCAGCAGTCCCTGTTGTGTCAGCGGTCATTGAAAAATCACTCCACAACCTTGTCAGAAAACCCCTCTGTCCAACGCCACTTCGGATTTCGGCACCTCTAGCACCTCTGTCATGTTGCCCCCTATGGCAAGTGTGAGGACCATCACCGCCTCTGTGTGCTGGGAATGCCTGAACCAAACGGTCTACAAGAGTTGCTTGTTTGGTAGCCAATATTTGCTCAAGGTTCTCATGTGGCATGATGTTTTGCATTTTCCCTTTATAGTGTGGATCCAGGAGGCAGGCCAACCAGTAATCGTCATCGGTCATCGTTTTGACAATGCGGGGGTCCCTTTTTAGAATACGCAAGGCATACTCAGCCATGTGGGCCAATGTTCCTGGTGTCAATTCACTGGTCCTGCTGCGTTGAGGAGCACTTTCTTGGAAATCCACATCACAAGTGTCCCACAAGAAACCTGTACCTGACCTTGCAAAGCCACCAGTTTCAAGTGGCCCCTGAGAAGCATCCTCCTCCCATACATAGTCATCCCCATCATCCTCCTCCTCATCCTCTTCGACCGCCACCTCGTCCTGGACAGTTCCCTGACCAGACAATGGCTGACTGTCATCAAGGCTTCCCTCCTCCTCGGCTGCAGACGCCTGCTCCTTGATGTGCGTCAAACTTTGCATCAGCAGACGCATAAGTGGGATGCTCATGCTTATGATGGCGTCGTCTGCACTTGCCAGCCATGTGCATTCCTCGAAACACTGAAGGACTTGACAGAGGTCTTGTAGCTTGGACCACTGCACACCAAACAACTCCATGTCTGCTATCCAACTGCCTGCCCATGTATGCGTATCCTCCCACAAATACATGACAGCATGCCTCTGTTCACACAGCCTCTGAACCATGTGCAGTGTGGAGCTCCACCTTGTTGCAACGTCGATAATTAGGCGGTGCTGTGGAAGATTGAGCGATCGCTGATGGTTCAGCATACGGCTGGAGTGTACGGGCGACCGGCGGATGTGCGAGCAAAGTCTTCGCACCTTCAGGAGCAGGGCTGGTAACTCCGGATAATTTTTAACAAAGCACTGCACCACCAGGTTCAAAGTGTGAGCCAGGCAAGGTATGTGTTTGAGTTGTGAAAGGGCTATGGCAGCCATAAAATTCCTTCCATTATCACTGACTACCTTGCCTGCCTCAAGATGTACACTGCCCAGCCATGACTGAGTTTCTTGCTGCAAGAACTCGGCCAGAACTTCCGCAGTGTGTCTGTTGTCGCCCAAACACTTCATTTCAAACACGGCCTGCTGACGCTTCCCACTAGCTGTTCCGTAATGGGACACCTCGTGTGCAACACTGGCAGCTGCAGATGGAGTGGTCGTGCGACAGCACTCTGTGGATGAGCTTTCGCTTCTGGAGGAGGAGGAGGTGGAGGAGGAGGAGGAGGTGGGGTGGCGAACGTCTACAGCCAACTGTTTCCTAGATCGTGGGCTAGGCAGAACTGTCCCACTATTGCTGTCCCCTGTGGACCCTGCATCCACGACATTAACCCAGTGCGCCGTGATGGACACGTAACGTCCCTGGCCATGCCTACTGGTCCATGCATCTGTTGTGAGGTGCACCTTCCCACTGACAGACTGCCTCAGTGCATGGACAATGCGGTCTTTGACATGCTGGTGGAGGGCTGGGATGGCTTTTCTCGCAAAGAAGTGGCGACTGGGTAGGTCATAGCGTGGTACTGCATAGGCCATCAGGGCTTTGAAAGCTTCGCTTTCAACCAACCGGTAGGGCATCATCTCTAACGAGATAAGTCTGGCAATGTGGGCGTTCAAACCCTGTGTACGTGGATGACAGGATGAGTACTTTCATTTCCTAACAAGAGTCTCTTCTAGGGTGAGCTGGACTGGAGAGCTGCCTATGGTGGAACTAACGGTGGTGGTGGTTGTGGACATGGCAGATTGAGAGTGAGTTGGTGATGTTGGCCTACATACAGTGCTTCCTACCAAAAACCTTCTGACTCCCTGACTGCTTTGGCCTAGCGACGATCCCTCCACATTTGCTGCTGGTGTCCTAACCGGTGGGCTTACAGTGAGGGAAGCAATGTTGCGGTGCTGACTACCTTCATTCAGACCTGGTGCATCAACGGTACGGGACGTTAGGTAGTTAGTCCAGGCTTGCAAGTGCATGCTGTTTAATTGTCTACGCATGCACGTTGTATTTAAATTGTTAAGAATCTTCCCTCTGCTAAAGGTCTTTGAGCATTTTTTACAGATCACTTTTGACTGATCATTGGGATCTTGGTCAAAAAAATGCCACACTGCACTCTTCCTACTATGGAATTCCTTTTCAGGCATTGCACGCTGTGCAACTTTCACAGGATGGCCACGCTGTCCTAAAACTGGTTTTGTCAAACGTTTTTTGCCTGATACGGGCCTGCCAGATGACAGCTGTTGCGATGTAGATTGGTGCTGCTGTGGATAACCCTCCTCCGCTTCTGAGCTACTGGCAGCGCCACCCTCTTCCCCCAATGGCTGCCAATCTGGGTCAACAACTGGGTCATCTATCACCTCCTCCTCCTCAATGTCATGTGCACCTTCCTCAGTGTCACCGTGTAAGGTGCTATAGCGTTCGGGACAGGGCACCATAGTCTCATCAGGGTCAGATTCTGGCTCAGCAAACTGCGAGGGCAATGTAGTGATCTGACTCAATGGAACAGCATCATAATCTAGCTGTGGCTGTGCATTAGTGCACTCCATGTCCGATTCTTCTAGTAATGGGCAGGGTACAATTTCCCTTTCTAAACCAGGCACCGTATGTGTAAAGAGCTCCATGGAGTAACCTGTAGTGTCGCCTGACGCATCCTTCACTTTTGGTTTGGAAGAAGGACACAAGGAAACGTCTTGTTCCTGACCGGGAGCATCCACTGACGACTAGCTGCTGTGACATTTTGAACTTTGGGAAGAGGAGGCCAAAGAGCTAGAGGCTGAGTCAGCAAGGAAAGCCAAAACTTTTTCCTGCTGCTCCGGCTTTAAAAGCTGTTTTCCTACTCCCAGGTAAGGGAGCCTTGGAGGCCTTGTGTAGCCAGACGATGACGCAGGCTCAACACCTCCAGCCTTAGGTGCTACTGTGCTTTTGCCACTACCACCAGGTGCAGCACCACCATCAGTACCAGGTGACAACCCCCGCCCACAGCCTCTTCCACCAGACTTCCTCATTTTTGGGGGGGAGACAGAGAACCACAACTCTGGCCCTGTGGTATAACAGTAAACTATGAACGTGGCAGAAAGTGGCTGCCTGATATATACGACACACTAGCAGTACAGCAGAATATACACTGTGTGCAAATTTTAATCTCCCTTTTTTTGGGGGGGAGACACAGAACCACAACTCTGGCCCAGTGGTATAACAGTAAACTATGAACGTGGCAGAAAGTGGCTGCCTGATATATACGACACACTAGCAGTACAGCAGAATATACACTGTGTGCAAATTTTAATCTCCCTTTTTTTTGGGGGGGAGACACAGAACCACAACTCTGGCCCAGTGGTATAACAGTAAACTATGAACGTGGCAGAAAGTGGCTGCCTGATATATACGACACACTAGCAGTACAGCAGAATATACACTGTGTGCAAATTTTAATCTCCCTTTTTTTTGGGGGGGAGACACAGAACCACAACTCTGGCCCAGTGGTATAACAGTAAACTATGAACGTGGCAGAAAGTGGCTGCCTGATATATACGACACACTAGCAGTACAGCAGAATATACACTGTGTGCAAATTTTAATCTCCCTTTTTTTGGGGGGGAGACACAGAACCACAACTCTGGCCCAGTGGTATAACAGTAAACTATGAACGTGGCAGAAAGTGGCTGCCTGATATATACGACACACTAGCAGTACAGCAGAATATACACTGTGTGCAAATTTTAATCTCCCTTTTTTTGGGGGGGGGGGGGACACAGAACCACAACTCTGGCCCAGTGGTATAACACAACACTATGAACGTGCCAGAAAGTGGCTGGAATTATTATTTAAAAAAAAAAAATAATAATATAACAAGCTCCCTACAATGAGCTCAGGACAAGTATGGCAGCAATAAAAAGGACTGCTGAACACAAAAATGTGGACAAATAAACAAGATAGGTAACTGTGCAGAAAGGAGCAACAGGAATTTTGCTTTTAAAAAAGCAGTTGGTTTGCACAGCACCGTGCACACAGCTATGCAGCTGCTGCACTACAATACGACCTCCACTGTCCCTGCACAAAAAGGTGGTGTGGGACAGTGAAAATCGCTCCAGCACAAGCGGTTTGGGGGTTTATATTTCCTCCCTAACTCTGTCCCTGCTTCTGACTAACTGCAGCAACCTCTCCCTATGCTCAGATCGGCAGAAGTAAGATGGCGGTCGGCGTGCACGCCCCTTTATACCCCCTGTGACGCCGCAGACAGCAAGCCAATCACTGCCATGCCCTTCTCTAAGATGGTGGGGACCGAGACCTATGTCATCACGCTGCCCACACTCTGCGTCCTCCTTCATTGGATGAAAAACGGCGGTGACAGCGTCATATGAAACGCGACTTTGGCGCTCTGATCGTGTACCGCATGGCCGATCCCACACTAGGATCGGTTCGGGTTTCATGAAACCCGACTTTGCCTAAAAGTCGCCAATTTATGAAAATGACCTATCCGTTTCGCTCAACCCTAATTACGGTAACTCACCCTTAATGTGACGGCTGGAGCTGCTTCTCTTTGGTACAGCTGGAATGTTAGGTGATACTGATGATGTTGCTTCTCACAGCTGCTGTTCCAGGTTTATGTTGGACATTTTTTGTCATAATAAGTTTTTTAAATCATATACATCACATAGGAGACTCTGGGACTACTGTATATACATCACATAGGAGACGCTGAGACAGCTGTGTATGCACCACATAGGAGATGCTGGGACTGCTGTATATACATCACACAGGAGACACTAAGACTGCTGTATCTATATCACATAGAGGACGCTGAGACAGGTGTATATAAATCACATAGGAAACACAGGACTGTTGTATATACATCACATAGGAGACGCAGCGACTGCTGTATATGCATCACAGGAGACTCTGGGGTCATATAAATTACAGGAGGGGATGGGGGGCATAGACATCACAGGAGATACTGGGGCATATTCATCAGCAGGGAGGCTGGGGGAATAGACATCACCGAGGGGCTATATACATCACTAGCAAGCACAGACAGCACTGGGGGTATATATGTCCCTGGGGAATATACATTACTGGTGGGTTCACATACATCACTGGGGGCTATATATCTCACAGGTGGGGGATATACAGTATTTGTGGGGGATATACAGCACTTTTGGGGTAAATGTAGCACTGGGGAATATATACATCACTTTGGGGCACACAGATCACCGGGGTGGGGGGGTTCATAGATCACCGATGGGACACATAGCTGGAGGGGACAGAGATCACAGGGGGCACAGAGATCACATGGGAGCACAAATATCACAGGGGGTACATAGCAGGGAGCACAGGGATAACGGGGGCACATAGATCACAGGGGGCACAAAGCTGGGAGCCACAAATATCACAGGGATGCACATAGCTGGGGGGCACAGAGATCACAGGGGGGCATATAGCTGGGGGCACAGATCACAGGAGGCATATTCCTGGGGTGCACAGAGATTACAGGGGAGCACAAAGCTGGAGGGCACAGAGGTCACAGGCAAAAATACAGCTGGAGGGCACAGAAATCACAGGGGGGCATATAGCTGGGGGCACAGAATCACAGGGGGCATATAGCTGGGGGAGGAACAGGGATCACAAAGGGACATATAGCTATGGGGCATAGAGATCATAAAGGGGGCACATATTTTGGTCCACAGAGATCACAGGGGAGGGCACAGATCACATAGGGCACATAGCTGGGAGGTACAAAGATCACAGGGTGGCATATAGTTGAGGGGGTGGGGCACAGATCACAGGGGGCAAAAAGTTCACACGGGGGCACATAGCTGGGAGGTACAAAGATCACAGGGTGGCATATAGTTGGGGGGGTGGGGCACAGATCGCAGGGGGCAAAAAGATCACAGGGGAGCACATAGCTGGGGGGCCGCACAGAGATCATGAAGGGCACAAAGCTGCTAACTGGGGGGCACATACAGTAGATCACAGGGGGGCACATATCACCAGTAGAAAAGCGCAGAGCTGCCGGCACAGGGATCCCTGGGGAGGTACAGGGCTGCCGGCACAGAAATCGCTCTGGACTCAGCAGCAGCTCCTCTTCCAGGACAGGAGAGCATTGGGCGCTAACCCTGCCCACCCAGACGACATCACCTTTCATGTGCAGGGCAGGCAGCGTTCTATAATAAATCGCTGCGTGCCACGCACTTGAGGTGTAAAGGGCCAACAGCCGGCAGGATACAGCTGCTGCCCGAACATTGGGGACTCTGGGGACCTGCCTGTGGGCTGCATGAAAAGCCACCCCTGGCATAGTGTATAATCAATTGTAAATATGCAAAAGTTTTTTGTTCTAAAGTTGTATTCCAATAAATATATTTTATGTTCTATCTAAATGGCTTGATTTTTGTATCATAAATAATAATTATTAAAAGCCTGATGTTACCATTTTACTACAGTAAATTTATCACTTAAACATGAGCCATGTATGAGAGAGTTGGAGTCGGAGTCATGGAGTAGTGTTCTGGGAATTGAGGAGTCGGAGGTTAGGCTTACCCACTCCACAGCCCTGATTTTGTGTGACTGTGTGGGTTTCCTCCCATGTTCTGAAGACAGACCTGTAGTAGATATGACCCCTGATGGGTGCAGTGATGTCTGTAAAGTGCTGTACAATCAATATGCTTATTTATTATGCTTCATAAGAACGGTCTCAGAAATTGCAAATGTGCCTGCTATAGTTTTTTATGACTTGCCAGTGAGCACTGATAGACATATTGATCACCTTGCCATCAGGTAATTCTGTGGTGGCTCAGTGGATAGCTTGGTTACCGTTCAATACTTGGGTCCTTAGTTCAATTCTGACTGAGGTTTGAGTAGTTCTACCTCTCTTTTGTACTTTAGAACTTGCAAAAGGACCTGCACTAGTTTATCCTGATCTTCCCATTGGTGCTGTAGGTCATATCAATGATTTTTCTAAAGGTTAGCTTCCAAGTAGCACATTAGCTCAGTGGAAAGCACTGGTGCTTTGCAGCATGTGAGTCCAGGATTCTGATCCCACCATGGGAAATTGCAAATGGACCTGCTCTAGTTTTTCTTGATCTTCCCATAGGTGCTGGTAGTAATATCAATGACTTTGCCAAAGGTTATGTTCTGAACAGCATGGTGGCCCAGTGGAAAGCACTGATGCTTTGTACCATGGGAGTCCAGGAGGGCTGCTTGCCTGTCCCCTTCTTTGGGCAAGTACCCTGATTGGATCAATGTTCTGACACAAGTAGCAGCAAATTGATTTGTTATATATACAGCTTAGTTGCATCTGAGCTGTAAATAGGCATTTTTGGACTTAGGTCCAATTGCAATTTCTAAAGTACAACTAAGGCTACTTTCACACTAGCGTCGTGCACTGCACTGCCCCACAAAACGTTGCATGTAACGTTTTTTGGTGCGTCGTGGCCAGCATTTCAGGCCGCGCATGCGCGGCCGGAACTCCGCCCCCTCCTCCCTGCACCTCACAATGGGGCAGCGGATGCGTTGAAAAGCAGCATCCGCTGCCCCTGTTGTGCACCACATTCACTGCTAGCGTCGGTACGTCGCAAGTCGTACGACGCTAGTGTGAAAGTAGCCTAAGAGATATAATTACTCAGACCTCAGTCAGAATTGAACAAAGGACACAAGCGTTGAAAGGTAACTGAGCTAACCACTGAGCCAACATAGAATTACCTGATGGCTGGGTCATCACTATGCCGATCAGTACCCACTGACAGGTTATGAAAAGGAAGAACAGATTTAATTTGAGGTCTCTGATTTCATTTTCTAAGATGTGTCTAAGGGCTTGTTTCCACTTGCGAGAAACACGTCCGTGTCTCGCATGTGGAAACCAAGCTGTGGTGCCGGCACTCCAGAGGGGAGCGTGCGGCCGCATAGAAACACATGGAGCTGCACGCTCCGCTCCAAAGTGCCGGCGCCAGAGCTTGGTTTCCACATGCGAGACATGGACGTGTTTCTCGCAAGTGGAAACAAGCCCTTAGAGGAGAAATCTCATCAACCTCAGTCTGAGTTGAACTAAGGACCCAAGTATAGGATGGCAATGTAGGTAACCACTGAGCCACTGTGCTGCCTGAGAGCTTATTTCTGGACAGACCATCAATAGGACTCTCAGCATTTATGGGAAGGTCAGAAAAAATCTAGAGCAGATACCATTACAATCACTGACTACAATTTCTAAAATACACCTGAGAGGAGGAATCTCATTGCCCTCTGTCAGAGTGGAACCCAGGATACCAGCATTGGCCAGCAACAGTGCTAACAACTGCACCATCATGCTGCCTGAGTACTATTCTCTGGGTAAGTCATCTTTATGAACTAAAGCACCTATGGGAAAGTCAGGAAAAACTAGAGCAGGTCCCATTTGCATTACAATTTCTAAAATACACCTGAGTGGAGGAATTTCATTGTCGTCAGTCAGAGTTGAACCCTGGACACCAGCATTGAACAGCACAGCACTGTTAACACTGGGCCATCATGCTAGCTAAGCTCTAAACTCTGGGTAAGTCATCAGTATGACTCCCGGCACCTATGGGAAGGTCAGGAAAAACCGACATAGCTGCCCAACACATCTATCCAATCTGTTCATTGATTTCAATTTCTAAAGTGAGGTGGAAATGTCCTTGGTGCAGTTGGAACCCAGGACTCCAGTGCTGCAAGGTCGATAATGTTTTTGCGTTGACCATGACCACTCAACGTTCCCGGGGTTGGAAGTCTAGCACTACGATGCACACTGTGTGCCTCACTGCTGTCAAGATTATCTTCAAGCATGTTTTGATACTGCAGCATGGGCGCGTCCCTTTCCAGGAGGGGAAGCAACTTGCAAAATTTACTTTTGATTTATGGATCGAACAGACTGGCAACCTAGTAGTCAGCACTATTTCAAATCCTAACAATACGGGCAACAATCATTTTGCAGATAGTGCTGCAAGAAGGCACACATGGGTCGGTCTCTTTCATGAGGTACAAGTCCATAGTGTGTAGGTGGCGGGATAAAACTCAAGAGGGTAAACAAGTGGAGGTTCTGCGGCTGGAGACCTATGTGACAACACTTGCCACGGTGAAGGAGGAGGAAGGAAAAGGTTTCGGCGTGCACTCAGCATGTAATAAAGCGAGGTGCTGGTGTAATGGACCTATGGCCCAGATAGCAATAAATATCAAAATTCACCGCACTCTCTTTAGAATAGTTATGCAAATCTCGTATCAATTTTTTAAATGAGAACTGGGAGCGTAACAGAATATTACAGCATAAGCGATCATACAACGTTTCGGCTCAACCAGAGCCTCTGTCACGCATTCGCTTATTCCAGTTAAAGTATGGTGTGCAGAGAGGGGGAAAGTCCCAGCAGTGAAATGCAGACTCTTAAGTAATGTAGTAAAATGTGCTTATGGAGGCTTCCATCAAATGGCTTGGACCTGCGGTATCGGAGTGTGGAGCGGCGCTCCCGCTCTGTTCTCTGGTGCAGTGTGTGTCGGAGGAGGAAGGATCAGAAGATGTTTTTGATGGGGTGGATGGTGGTTGGCGAGGCCCACTAGTCTCCATTTTAGCACAGTGAGATTCCCAGATTAACGCATGTTGATAGCGCATGTGCCAGGTCATGCATGGAGTAGACAAATTATTGGCAGATAATTTGTCATTTTTGGTGGTCCAAAAAAAAGACCCAAGCTAGGCAACTGCAGACTCGCGAATGCTGCTAACCAATGACAGAGTTGGGACTGAGGATGAATTGCTTGTCGTGATTGCATAACTCTATCTGTGGGAAGCTGCAATGTAACCTTCTTGTCTTCCTCCTCTACTGAGCTATTGAGATGCATGCCTCTGGCTTTACACCAAGTGGGATCAACTACTTCGACGAGGTCGCATGTTTGCGTTCCCGTGCGGTCGGCGGGCATGTCAAAATGCTGCATGCGGATGCATCCGCATACAACGCATGTCCTTGCCTACCCAATGTTAAAGATAGGTACGCTGGACGACACAGGATACATGTGGAAGTAGGCTGATCGTAGGCGGAGCTTAAGGGAGGAAGTACGCAGCCATACGCAGACCAGCCAAACGCAAGTGTGAAACCGGCGGTAGTCTACGAAACTGAAATATTTGCCACCTGAGTGAGGGTGAGCATGAAAACAGGTTGAGCTGTTGCATGTGGTATCAGGACTCCAAGAGCAGCAGGCCTACATAGATCCCTCACCCACCTGGTCTTAATTTGAAGTTCAATTCAAAGCTGTAAATGCTGTCCCAGGCCCTGATACCTCATACATGGCTGATTGCTGCCTTACCATGCTACAATTAGTACTGTTGGTGAATTGAGGCCACTTTCCTGGTGTCTGCTGCTAATTTGATGCGTTTTGGCAGCTTTTGGTCTCGTTTTAAGGTGCTGTGTATGTGTTTGTTTTTGGCTCCTACTGACTTCAATGACATTCGGCTATGTTTGGCGAATAATTGATGAACAAATCATCGAAAATTGCAAATTTGATAATCATAATCTGAACTGAGCAAAGAAATATTCGCTCATCTCTAGTTGTGATGATTTGATATTTGTATGATGTTGTCCTTGATGTATATGATGGTCATGTCCAAAAGATGTATCTGGGACTTTGAAGTTGAAGGTGAGCTTGATGTTTGGGTGGGACTTGTTGATGTTATTGTGGAAGATAAGCAGATCATCTTTTGAACTTCTCCAGATTCTTAGTAGATCATGAAATTTCTCTGGACTTGGATACTGTATGACAAAGTTAAAAATCTTAATACAAAAAGGTCATTTTAGGGATAATGGTTAGGGATAACTCATAAGGATGTTCAATTCTTTGACAATAGGACTCAACTTAAAACCTGGATTTATGATTCACTACATGGACACAACTCACACCTCTACCAGAAGGACTCCAGATAACTAAGGGGTCATTCCCACAGCCTCTCCATTAGTAAATCCCTAATTTGATTTCCATGGCCTATCTTTAGGAGGCATCACCCCTTCCACCTCATGAACAAATGTCCTGTTGTAATATCTCTTAAATGTTGCGCTCTTCTCTTTTTAATTCATTTGTAAACCTGTCTGATGAAGGAGCTCCTGTACTAGGAAAGTTTGCAAATATATATATTTCTGGTTAGCCAATAAAGGTATCACTTCGAGAATACTTTTGTCATTTTTGGGCATAAAAGTATTTACATCCGTTAAAAATAAGCTGGGGAAGCTAGGGCTAGCAGCAGATTGTCATTGTGGCCACCATAACATGCTGGCCATTCCAATCATTGACTGCACATGGATGGTCCACCAGAAGCATGTCTCAAGCTGGAGGAGCCAACATCTTAACTAAACAAGTCCAGAAACAAACAGTTGGCCTTTTTCACCCATTATATAGAAATCAACTACCTTCCCTTCAATGACAGAATGGTGAAATAAAATCGTCCAACTTTTCCAACTGGGAAAGTTAGCAGCCGTACCCCAACACAATCAGTCTTCCTTTTGCAGAATTTGGAAACCATTTTGTCATTCTCTAACTTATCCTTCTGTGGTTGCTCCAGCTCCCAACTAACCTTACTGCGATAATACATTTTATCTTAACCCTAAATCATTTTAGTTCTCTACTGTATGTATATATCTTCATTGGTCAAACCATGATTTTACTACCTTAACACTATGCACTAAAATCCACCACAGCTCCAGAGATATTGGCCTTTTTATTCAGTGCTATTTCATTGGTCTTTACTAAAGGGGCGGTGCTTAAAGAGTAACAATGTAGAGGAGCCTAAAGACACACCCCAGAGGATCCTTAGAGCACCGCCCTCTTGTAAAGCCCATAAAAATTAACACTACATGAAAAAGCTCATTTCTCTATAACCGTATAGCAGATTTTAAAAAAGAAAAAAGCAGAAAACTCAGTAGAGCAGCAGGAATACAATAAAAACCTTGTTCCTATAACTTTCTCATCTCCTGATTCTCAAAACCTAATAACGTGAAAACTGGACCCAAGCTAATATCGTTGCAGTTCCCGGTCCTCTTGGGAAACAGAGAAGCAGAGGTTAAGTAAAGACGTAGAAATACAATGCATCAAAAATGACTTCTATTTTAAAAGTTTTTTATATATTTTTGTCTTTCTACCAGAACAAAGCCGAAAATTAACGATGCAAGTAAGGAGACGGTGTGCAAAATCTGAAGAATGTCAATTTTCTGGCGTCATCTCCGGCAGAGATAAGACTTTGACAATAAAAACATCTTGCTGTGATTCAGATATATGCACTACCCCAGTGCCCCAGTGTAAGAAGATCCCTTCATCTCTACTTTTATATTAATATTGAAATATAGGGGATGCTCTTGAGAGGATCACTCAAAATTAATATATGGTATTTTAAAAGGGTGGTCCACTCAATGTACAAAGTGTCATGGGGATACTGTGACAGAGAGAGGCCAGAAGATTATTATTATTTATTTATATAGCACCATTGATTCCATGATGCTGTACATGAGAAAGGGTTACGTACAAATTACAGATATCACTTACAGTAAGCAAACTAATAATGACAGACTGTTACAGAGGGGCGAGGACCCTGCCCTTGCGGGCTTACATTCTACAGGATGGTGGGGAAGGAGATAATAGGTTGATGGTTGTAGGAGCTCCGATGTTGGTGAGGCGGCAGCTCCGGTGTTGGTGAGGCGGTAACTTCGATAATGATGAGGAGGCAGAAGGGTCAGTGCAGGCTGTAGGCTTTCCTGAAGAGATGGGTTTTCAGGTTCCATCTGAAGGATCCGAATGTGGTTGATAGTCAGACGTGTTGGGGAAAAGAATCCCAGAGGATGGGGGATATTCAGGAGAAGTCTTGGAGACGGTTGGGGGGGAGCGGATAAGTGTGGAGGAGAGAAGGAGGTCTTGGGAGGACCGGTGATTACGTGAGGGAAGATATCGGGAGATTAGTTCAGAGATATATGGAGGAGACAGGTTATGGATGGCTTTGTAGGTCAGTATTAGTAATATGAACTGGATAAGCTGAGGGAATGGGAGCCAGTGAAGAGATTTGTAGAGAGGGGAAGCGGAGGAGTAGCGAGGAAAGAGATGAATTAGTCGAGCAGCAGAGTTAAGGATGGACTGGAGAGGTGCAAGGGTGTTATCAGAGAGGCCACAGAAAAGGATGTTGCAGTAGTCAAGGTGGGAGATGATGAGGGCATGCACAAGAATTTTAGTAGATTGACAGTTGAGGAAAGGATGGATTCTGGAGATATTTTTGAGCTGGAGGCGACAGGAGGTGGAAAGAGCTTGGATGTGCAGTTTAAAGGACAGGGCAGAGTCGAGCATTACTCCGCGGCAGTGGACTTCCGGTACAGGGGAAAGCGTGATGTCCTTTAATGCGATAGATAGGTCAGGTAAGGAAGATCTATGAGATGGAGGAAAGATGATGAGTTCAGATTTGTCCACTGTTGTGAATTCTGTTGTGGGTTCTGCTCTTGGGCTCCCTCCGGTGGTTATAAGTGGTAGTGCTGCTGTTTTTCCTTCACAGCAGTCATCAGGTGCTTCCACTTTGGACGGGGCTATTTAGTCTGGCTTCACCCTTTAGTGAGTGCCAGTTGTCCATTGTTTTTCTGGAGGATTCACATCTCTGCTTGGTTTCTCCTGCTGGATTGTCCAAATCATCAAAGATAAGTCCTGGCTTTGTTTTTGCAGTCCACATGCGGTGGACTTTATAGTTCTGTGAATTGCTATGTTTTTTCTTGTCCAGCTTTGTCTGTGTAAGGATTTATTCAGCCAAGCTGGAAGCTCTGGAGTCGCAGAGTTACCCTCCATGCCTTTAGTTAGGTGTGGAGATTTTTGTATTCTCTGTGGTGGATTTTTGTAGTATTTTAATACTGACCGCACAGTACTCTGTCCTGTCTTTTCTTTCTAGGTAGCGTGGCCTCCTTTGCTAAATTCTGTTTTCAGTCTGCGTTTGTAATTTCCCTCTCCTCTCACAGTCAATATTTGTGGGGCCATAAATAGTTAAAATACTGGGGAATGTCATAAACTAGGTTCCTCATACAGGACCAGGATTAACAAGATGTATTTACCTTAATATCAAAGAGAAGGAGATCTGTGTCCAGTGCTGGCATGCGGAAAGGTCCTTCACTCATGTGCTGAAAGGTTGGTGTCTGAAGCCTTCTCTGAATCTCTGTTCCAAAAATATCCAATGTGTTGCAGGGCAAATAGTAGTATAGGAGACGCTGTCCCGGCCGGTGACTAGCGTACTCCCCCAGAGCTTGGTAACGGCAGTCCTGTATGAGGAACCTAGTTTATGACATTCCCCAGTATTTTAACTATTTATGGCTTCATATAGGTGCATTTAGCGCAAATATCACATATAGTTTTCTTTGATTAACCACTTCTGGGACGATTGGGAGTGATTTCGTCCATATATTTGCTGCTTATTCACCTGGAGCAACTAAGCAGCGCCGTATGGTTCCTTTTTTTAGAAATATTTGTGGGGGGCTGTCTTTCCTTTGGGGATTTTCTCTGAGGCAAGATAGTTTTCCTGTTTCTTTCTTTAGGGGTAATTACTTAGTCCTCCGGCTGTGACGAGGTGTCTAGGGAGTGACAGGAACATCCCACGACTACTTCTAGTTGCGGTGTTAAGTTCAGGGTCTGCGGTCAGTATAGAGGCCACCTACTCCAGAGCTCGTCCATGCTGCTCCTAGGCCACCAGATCATAACAGTAAAACTGGCCAACAATGAGTTAACTGCATCTCAAAAGAAGGGAAAAAAAGTGCTGAGCAATTTTTTTTTCTGTACTCTGTTGTGTTTTTTTTCCCTCTTCACCTCTGGGTGGCTCAGGAGTTAGGCGCTGACATGGATGTTCAGGGACTTGCTTCTCGGGTGGATCAACTTGCTGCTAGAGTACAGGGTATTTCTGATTATATCGTGCAGACTCCTGTTTTAGAGCCTAGAATTCCTACCCCCGATCTGTTTTTTGGGGACAGGTCCAAATTTTTGAGCTTTAAAAATAACTGTAAACTGTTTTTTGCTCTGAAGCCCCGTTCCTCTGGTGATCCCATCCAGCAGGTAAAAATTGTCATTTCTCTGTTGCGTGGCGATCCGCAGGATTGGGCATTTTCCCTGGAGTCTGGGAATCCGGCCTTGCTTAATGTAGACACCTTTTTTCAGGCGCTTGGGTTATTGTATGATGAACCTAATTCTGTGGATCATGCTGAGAAAACCTTTTTGGCCCTGTGTCAGGGTCAAGAAGCGGCAGAATCATATTGCCAGAAATTTAGAAAATGGTCTGTGCTTACTAAGTGGAATGAGGATGCTTTGGCGGCAATTTTCAGAAAGGGTCTTTCTGAATCTGTTAAAGATGTTATGGTGGGGTTCCCCACGCCTGCAGGTCTGAGTGATTCTATGTTTCTGGCCATTCAAATTGATCGGCGCTTGCGTGAGCGCAGAGTTGTGCACACTATGGCGTTGTCTTCCGAGCGGAGTCCTGAGCCTATGCAGTGGGATAGGATTGTGTCTAGAGCTGAACGCCAAGGATTCAGACATCAGAACAGGTTGTGCTTTTACTGCGGCGATTCTGCTCATGTTATTTCTGATTGCCCTAAGCGTGCCAAGAGAATCGCTAATTCCGTTACCATCAGTACTGTACAACCTAAATTTCTGTTATCTGTGACCCTGATCTGCTCATTATCGTCATTCTCTCATTCTCTGTCATGGCATTTCTGGATTCAGGCGCCGCTTTAAATTTGATGGACTTAGAATTTGCCAGACGTTGTGGTTTTCCCTTACAGCCTTTGCGGAGTCCTATCCCTTTGAGGGGTATTGATGCAACACCATTGGCTAAAAATAAACCTCAGTTTTGGACAGTTAACCATGTGCATGGCGCCAGCCCATCAGGAAGATTGTCGTTTCCTGGTGTTGCATAATTTGCATGATGCTATTGTGCTGGGATTTCCATGGTTACAGGTACATAATTCGGTGTTGGATTGGAAATCTATGTCTGTGACTAGTTGGGGTTGTCAGGGGGTTCATGATGACGTTCCTCTGATGTCAATTTCCTCCTCCCCCTCTTCTGAAATTCCTGAGTTTCTGTCAGATTTCCAGGATGTTTTCGATGAGCCCAAGTCCAGTTCCCTTCCACTGCATAGGGACTGTGATTGTGCTATTGACTTGATTCCAGGCTGTAAGTTTCCTAAGGGCTGACTTTTCAACCTGTCTGTGCCTGAACATGCCGCCATGCGGAGCTATGTAAAGGAGTCTTTGGAGAAGGGGCATATTTGGCCATCTTCTTCTCTATTGGGAGCAGGTTTTTTTTTGTTGCCAAGAAGGATGGCTCCTTGAGACCCTGTATTGATTATCGCCTCTTGAATAAGATCACTGTCAAATTCCAATACCCTTTGCCTTTGCTTTCTGATTTGTTTGCCAGGATTAAGGGGGCTAGTTGGTTTACTAACATTGACCTTCGAGGGGCATATAATCTTGTTCGTATTAAGCAGGGTGACGAATGGAAAACTGCGTTTAATACGCCCGAGGGCCATTTTGAATATCTTGTGATGCCATTCGGACTCTCTAATGCCCCATCTGTGTTTCAGTCCTTCATGCATGATATTTTTCGGAATTATCTTGATAAATTCATGATTGTATATTTGGATGATATTTTGATTTTTTCAGATGATTGGGAGTCTCATGTGAAACAAGTCAGGATGGTATTTCAGGTCCTTTGTGATAATGCCTTGTTTATGAAGGGGTCTAAGTGCCTCTTTGGAGTACAGAAGGTTTCTTTTTTGGGCTTAATTTTTTCTCCATCATCTATAGAAATGGATCCGGTTAAGGTTCAGGCCATTCATGATTGGATCCAGCCCACATCCGTGAAGAGCCTTCAGAAATTTTTGGGCTTTGCTAATTTTTATCGCCGTTTCATTGCCAACTTCTCCAGTGTGGTTAAACCCCTGACCGATTTGACGAGGAAGGGCGCTGATATAGCGAATTGGTCCTCTGAGGCTGTTTCTGCCTTTCAGGAGCTTAAGCGCTGATTTACTTCTGCCCCTGAGTTGCGTCAGCCAGATGTTTCTCTTCCTTTTCAGGTTGAGGTTGACGCTTCTGAGATTGGGGCAGGGGCCGTTTTGTCTCAGAGGAATTCTGATGGTTCCTTGATGAAACCGTGTGCCTTCTTTTCTCGAAAGTTTTCGCCTGCGGAACGCAATTATGATGTCGGCAATCGTGAGTTGTTGGCTATGAAGTGGGCATTTGAGGAGTGGTGACATTGGCTTGAGGGGGCCAAGCACCGTATTGTGGTCTTGACCGATCATAAGAATCTGATTTACCTCGAGTCTGCCAAACGGCTGAATCCTAGACAGGCCCGATGGTCCCTGTTTTTCTCCCGTTTTGATTTTGTTGTCTCGTATCTTCCGGGTTCTAAGAATGTTAAGGCTGATGCCCTCTCTAGGATTTTTTTCCCTGATTCCCCTGGGATTCTTGAGCCGGTTGGTATTCTGAAGGAGGGGGTGATTCTTTCTGCCATCTCCCCTGATTTGCGACGGGTTCTTCAGGAGTTTCAGGCTGATAAACCTGATCGCTGTCCAGCGGGGAAACTGTTTGTTCCTGACAGATGTGGTAAAGTGATTTCTGAGGTTCACTGTTCTGGGATTTTTGGTACCAGAGATTTGGTTAGTAGGTCCTTTTGGTGGCCTTCTTTGTCACGGGATGTGCGTTCTTTTGTGCAGTCCTGTGGGACTTGTGCTCGGGCCAAACCTTGCTGCTCCCGTTCCAGTGGGTTGCTTTTGCCTTTGCCGGTCCCTGAGAGGCCTTGGACGCATATTTCTATGGATTTTATTTCGGATCTTCCTGTTTCCCAGAGGATGTCTGTTATCTGGGTGGTCTGTGACCGGTTTTCTAAGATGGTTCATTTGGTACCTTTGCCTAAATTGCCTTCCTCTTCTGAGTTGGTTCCATTGTTTTTTCAGCATGTGGTTAGTTTGCATGGCATTCCGGAGAATATTGTGTCCGATAGAGATTCCCAGTTTGTTTCTAGGTTTTGGCGGTCCTTTTGTGCTAAGCTGGGCATTGATTTGTCTTTTTCTTCCGCATTTCATCCTCAGACAAACGGCCAAACCGAGCGAACTAACCAGACTTTGGAAACTTATTTGAGATGCTTTGTGTCTGCCGATCAGGATGATTGGGTGGCTTTCTTGCCTTCCATTTGGCTCGTCCAGATCGGCCTGGGGGCTCTGGTGAGGGTTCGGTGACCCCTCCTCAAGGGGGAGTACTGTTGTGAATTCTGTTGTGGGTTCTGCTCTTGGGCTCCCTCCAGTGGTTATAAGTGGTAGTGCTGCTGTTTGTCCTTCACAGCAGTCATCAGGTGCTTCCTGTTATGATCCTGGTGGTAGGATCTCAAACTGACCTGACACATATACCCTGAATATATAGGACAAGTTCTGGGGATGTGGAAGCTATACTGACCGCAATCCTGATCCTATCCAAACACACTAAAGGCAGCTGTGGAGCGTTACCTGAAAACCTAGACGCCTCGTCACAGCCTGAGAAACTGACTACCCCTAGAGAGAAAGCAAAGACCTCACTTGCCTCAGAGAAATATCCCCAAAGTTTTAGATAGCCCCCCACAAATAATAACGGTGAGTTAAGGGGAAAACACAAACGTAGAGATGAACCAGGTTTAGCAAATGAGGCCCGCTAATACTAGATAGGCAGATAAAGATAGGTGTCTGTGCGGTCAGTACAAAAACTATCAAAAGTAAACCACGCAGAGAATACAAGAACCCCCACACCGACTCACAATGTGAGGGGCGCACTCTGCACCCCAGAACTAACCAGCAAGCAAAAAATCACATGAAAGCAAGCTGGGCTGAACTCATCATATAATGAGAAACGTTTTCAAGGAAACAATGAGAAACTGAACAAGCAAACTTAGCTTCTCATAGCAGGAGACTGGTCACAAGGAATATTCAGGAGAGCACAGGATCAGGACTGAATACACCGACAGCAGGCGAAGAGTAAAGGTCCAGGTGAGTTAAAAAGGCCCAGCCTAGCAGGAGATGAAACAGCTGAGCCCAGCCATATTGCTAAAGGCCACCAGAGGGAGCCCAAGAACAAACTCACACAGTACCACTCATGACCACAGGAGGGAGCCCGAGAAAAAAATTCACAACAGTACCCCCCCCCCTTGAGGAGGGGTCACCGAACCCTCACCAGAGCTCCCAGGCCGATCAGGACGAGCCAAATGAAAGGCACGAACCAAATCGGCCGCATGGACATCGGAGGCGACAACCCAGGAATTATCCTCCTGACCATAACCCTTCCATTTCACTAAGTACTGAAGTCTCCGTCTCGAAATACGAGAATCCAAGATCTTCTCCACCACATATTCCAACTCCCCCTCGACCAAGACCGGAGCAGGAGGATCAACAGAAGGGACCACAGGCACCACATATCTCCGCAACAATGACCTATGGAACACATTATGAATGGCAAACGATGTTGGGAGGTCCAAACGAAAAGACACAGGGTTGAGGATTTCCAAAATCTTATAAGGACCGATGAAACGAGGCTTGAACTTAGGAGAGGAAACCTTCATCGGGACATAACGAGAAGACAACCATACCAAATCCCCCACACGAAGTCGGGGACCCACACAGCGACGGCGGTTAGCAAAGCGCTGAGCCTTCTCTTGGGACAAAGTCAAATTGTCCACCACATGGTTCCAAATCCGCTGCAACCTATCCACCACAGAATCCACCCCAGGACAGTCAGAAGACTCAACCTGACCCGAGGAGAAACGAGGATGAAAACCAGAATTGCAAAAGAAAGGTGAAACCAAAGTAGCAGAACTAGCCCGATTATTGAGGGCGAACTCAGCCAATGGCAAAAAGGTCACCCAATCATCCTGGTCAGCAGAAACAAAACATCTCAAATAAGTTTCCAAGGTCTGATTAGTTCGTTCTGTTTGACCATTCGTCTGAGGATGGAAGGCTGACGAAAAAGACAATTCAATGCCCATCTTAGCACAAAAGGATCGCCAAAATCTGGACACAAACTGGGATCCTCTGTCGGACACAATGTTCTCCGGAATACCATGTAAACGAACCACATTCTGAAAAAACAGTGGCACCAAATCGGAGGAGGAAGGCAACTTAGGCAAGGGTACCAAATGGACCATTTTGGAAAAACGATCACAAACCACCCAGATGACAGACATTTTCTGAGAGACAGGAAGATCCGAAATAAAATCCATGGAAATATGCGTCCAAGGCCTCTTCGGGACAGGCAAAGGCAAAAGCAATCCACTGGCACGAGAACACGAAGGCTTGGCCCGAGCACAAATCCCACAGGACTGCACAAAGGAACGCACATCCCGCGACAAGGAAGGCCACCAAAAGGATCTCGCCACCAAATCCCTGGTACCAAAAATCCCAGGATGACCTGCCAACACCGAAGATTGAACCTCGGAAATAACTCTACTGGTCCATCTGTCTGGGACAAACAGTCTCTCCGGTGGACAACGGTCAGGTCTATTGGCCTGAAACTCCTGCAACACCCGTCGCAGATCAGGAGAGATGGCAAACAAAATCACCCCCTCTTTGAGAACACCAGTCGGTTCAGAAACTTCTGGGGAGTCAGGTACAAAACTCCTAGAAAGGGCATCAGCCTTCACGTTTTTCGAACCCGGAAGATATGAAACCACGAAATTGAAACGAGAGAAAAACAACGACCATCGAGCCTGTCTCGGATTCAACCGTTTGGCAGACTCGAGATAAGTCAAATTCTTGTGATCCGTCAAGACCACCACACGATGCTTGGCTCCCTCAAGCCAATGTCGCCACTCCTCAAATGCCCACTTCATTGCCAACAACTCACAATTACCAACATCATAATTCCGCTCGGCAGGCGAAAACTTTCTTGAAAAGAAAGCACATGGTCTCATCACAGAGCCATCAGAGCTTCTCTGCAACAAGACAGCCCCTGCTCCAATCTCAGAAGCATCAACCTCAACCTGAAAGGGAAGAGAGACATCGGGCTGGCGCAAGACAGGAGCCGAAGAAAACCGACGCTTAAGCTCCTGAAAGGCCTCCACGGCCACAGGAGACCAATTCGTCACATCAGAACCCTTCTTGGTCAAATCCGTCAAAGGCTTAACCACGCTAGAAAAATTAGTGATGAAGCGACGGTAAAAATTAGCAAAACCCAAGAACTTCTGAAGACTCTTCACAGATGTAGGTTGAGTCCAGTCATGAATAGCCTGGACCTTGACTGGATCCATCTCAATAGTAGACGGAGAAAAAATAAAGCCCAAAAAAGAAATCTCCTGGACTCCGAAGAGACATTTAAAGCCCTTCACAAACAAGGCATTGGCATGCAGGACCTGAAATACCATCCTGACCTGCTTCACATGAGACTCCCAGTCATCAGAAAAGACCAAAATATCATCCAGGTACACAATCATAAATCTATCCAGATACTCTCAAAAGATGTCGTGCATGAAGGACTGAAAGACAGAGGGAGCATTAGAAAGCCCAAAAGGCATCACCAAGTACTCAAAATGGCCTTCGGGTGTATTAAATGCTGTTTTCCATTCATTGCCCTGTTTTATGCGCACAAGATTATACGCTCCTCGAAGATCTATCTTGGTGAACCAACTGGCCCCCCTAATCCGAGCAAACAGATCAGACAACAGTGGCAAGGGGTACTGAAATTTGACCGTGATGTTATTTAGAAGGCGATAATCTATACAGGGTCTCAGAGAACCATCCTTCTTGGCCACAAAAAAGAACCCCGCACCCAAAGGGGACGAGGACGGGCGAATATGCCCCTTCTCCAAGGACTCCTTTATATAACTCCGCATAGCGGCATGTTCTGGTACAGATAAATTAAAAAGTCGTCCCTTAGGGAACTTACTACCAGGAATCAAATTTATAGCACAATCACAATCCCTATGAGGAGGTAGGGCACTGGATTTGGGCTCATCAAATACATCCTGGTAGTCTGACAAAAATTCAGGGACTTCAGAAGGAGTAGAAGAAGCAATTGACACCAAAGGGGCATCGCCATGAATTCCCTGCCAACCCCAACTTGACACAGACATTGCTTTCCAATCCAGGACTGGATTATGAGCCTGCAGCCATGGCAGACCCAACACGACAACATCATGCAAATTATGTAGCACAAGAAAGCGAATCACCTCCTGATGTGCAGGAGTCATAGACATGGTCACTTGAGTCCAGTACTGAGGTTTATTCTTGGCCAATGGCGTAGCATCAATTCCCTTTAGTGGAATGAGGAATTGTAAAGGCTCCAAGATAAAACCACAGCGCCTGGCAAATGACAAATCCATCAGATTCAGGGCGGCACCTGAATCCACAAAAGCCATAACTGAGTAGGATGACAGAGAGCAAATCAAAGTAACAGACAGAATGAATTTAGGTTGTACAGTACCAATGGTGAAAGATTTGGTAAACCTTTTTGTGTGCTGAGAGCATGCTGAGATAACATGAGCAGAATCACCACAGTAAAAGCACAACCCATTCTAACGTCTGTAGTCTTGCCGTTCAACTCTGGTCAGAATCCTGTCGCATTGCATAGGCTCAGTTTTCTGCTCAGAAATTACTGCCAGATGGCGCACAGGTTTGCGCTCCCGCAAACGCCGATCAATCTGAATGGCCAAAGACATTGACTCATTCAGTCCCGCAGGCGTGGGGAACCCCACCATAACATCTTTAAGGGCTTCCAAAAGACCCTTTCTGAAAATCGCCGCCAGGGCGCACTCATTCCATTGAGTGAGCACAGACCACTTCCTAAACTTCTGACAGTAAACCTCTGCTTCATCTTGACCCTGAGAGAGAGCCAGCAAAACCTTCTCTGCTTGGTCTACCAGATTAGGTTCCTCATAAAGCACTCCAAGCGCCAGAAAAAACGCATCCACATTTAGCAATGCAGGATCTCCTGGCGCCAGAGAGAATGCCCAATCTTGGGGGTCACCACGCAACAAAGAAATAACAATTTTAACTTGCTGAACAGAATCACCAGAGGAGCGAGGTCTCAGAGAAAGGAATAACTTACAATTATTCTTAAAGTTCAAAAACCTAGATCTATCTCCAGAAAACAGCTCAGGAATTGGTATTTTAGGCTCTGACATAGGACTGCGGACTACATAATCCTGAATGCCCTGTACCCTTGCAGTGAGATGATCCACACTAGAAGACAGACTCTGAATGTCCATATCTGCAACTGAATTCAGAACCACCCAGAGATTAAGGGGAGGAGAGAAGCCAAACACAGTGCAGAGGGAAAAAAAAATGACTTCAGGATTTCTCTTCTCCCTCTTCTGCTGCATTAACACTTTGTGGCCTGCTGTACTGTTATGATCCTAGTGGTAGGATCTCAAACTTACCTGACACATATACCCTGAATATATAGGACAATGTTATGGTTCTCAATGGCAAGAGAACATAGCCCAGCAAACATACGAACTAGCTCTTGGAAGGATGGAAACTAAACTGACCATGAACTAAACCTGCCGCACAACTAACAGTAGCCGGGTAGCGTAGCCTGCGTTTTATCCCTAGACGCCCAGCGCCGGCCGGAGGACTAACTAATCCTGGCAGAGGAAAATATAGTCCTGGCTCACCTCTAGAGAAATTTCCCCGAAAGGCAGACAGAGGCCCCCACAAATATTGGCGGTGATTTTAGATGAAATGACAAACGTAGTATGAAAATAGGTTTAGCAAAATTGAGGTCCGCTTACTAGATAGCAGGAAGACAGAAAGGGCACTTTCATGGTCAGCTGAAAACCCTATCAAAATACCATCCTGAAATTACTTTAAGACTCTAGTATTAACTCATAACATCAGAGTGGCAATTTCAGATCACAAGAGCTTTCCAGACACAGAAACGAAACTACAGCTGTGAACTGGAACAAAATGCAAAAACAAACAAGGACTAAGTCCAACTTAGCTGGGAGTTGTCTAGCAGCAGGAACATGCACAGAAAGGCTTCTGATTACAATGTTGACCGGCATGGAAGTGACAGAGGAGCAAGGCTAAATAGCGACTCCCACATCCTGATGGAAACAGGTGAACAGAGAGGATGATGCACACCAGTTCAATTCCACCAGTGGCCACCGGGGGAGCCCAAAATCCAATTTCACAACAGTACCCCCCCCTCAAGGAGGGGGCACCGAACCCTCACCAGAACCACCAGGGCGATCAGGATGAGCCCTATGAAAGGCACGGACCAAATCGGAGGCATGAACATCAGAGGCAGTCACCCAAGAATTATCCTCCTGACCGTATCCCTTCCATTTGACCAGATACTGGAGTTTCCGTCTGGAAACACGAGAGTCCAAGATTTTTTCCACAACGTACTCCAACTCGCCCTCAACCAACACCGGAGCAGGAGGCTCAACGGAAGGGACAACCGGTACCTCATACCTGCGCAATAATGACCGATGAAAAACATTATGAATAGAAAAAGATGCAGGGAGGTCCAAACGGAAGGACACAGGGTTAAGAATCTCCAATATCTTGTACGGGCCGATGAACTGAGGCTTAAACTTGGGAGAAGAAACCCTCATAGGGACAAAACGAGAAGACAACCACACCAAGTCCCCAACACAAAGCCGAGGACCAACCCGACGCCGGCGGTTGGCAAAAAGCTGAGTCTTCTCCTGGGACAACTTCAAATTGTCCACTACCTGCCCCCAAATCTGATGCAACCTCTCCACCACAGCATCCACTCCAGGACAATCCGAAGATGCCACCTGACCAGAAGAAAATCGAGGATGAAACCCCGAATTACAGAAAAAGGGAGACACCAAGGTGGCAGAACTGGCCCGATTATTGAGGGCAAACTCCGCTAAAGGCAAAAAAGCAACCCAATCATCCTGATCTGCAGACACAAAACACCTCAAATATGTCTCCAAGGTCTGATTCGTCCGCTCGGTCTGGCCATTAGTCTGAGGATGGAAAGCAGACGAGAAAGACAAATCTATGCCCATCCTAGCACAGAATGCTCGCCAAAATCTAGACACGAATTGGGTACCTCTGTCAGAAACGATATTCTCCGGAATACCATGCAAACGGACCACATTTTGAAAAAACAGAGGAACCAACTCGGAAGAAGAAGGCAACTTAGGCAGGGGAACCAAATGGACCATCTTAGAGAAACGATCACACACCACCCAGATGACAGACATCTTCTGAGAAACAGGAAGATCCGAAATAAAATCCATCGAGATGTGCGTCCAGGGCCTCTTCGGGATAAGCAAGGGCAACAACAATCCACTAGCCCGAGAACAACAAGGCTTGGCCCGAGCACAAACGTCACAAGACTGCACGAAGCCTCGCACATCTCGAGACAGGGAAGGCCACCAGAAGGACCTTGCCACCAAATCCCTGGTACCAAAGATTCCAGGATGACCTGCCAACGCAGAAGAATGAACCTCAGAAATGACTTTACTGGTCCAATCATCAGGAACAAACAGTCTACCAGGTGGGCAACGATCAGGTCTATCCGCCTGAAACTCCTGCAAGGCCCGCCGCAGGTCTGGAGAAACGGCAGACAATATCACTCCATCCTTAAGGATACCTGTAGGTTCAGAATTACCAGGGGAGTCAGGCTCAAAACTCCTAGAAAGGGCATCCGCCTTAACATTCTTAGAACCCGGCAGGTAGGACACCACAAAATTAAACCGAGAGAAAAACAACGACCAGCGCGCCTGTCTAGGATTCAGGCGTCTGGCGGACTCAAGATAAATTAGATTTTTGTGGTCAGTCAATACCACCACCTGATGTCTAGCCCCCTCAAGCCAATGACGCCACTCCTCAAAAGCCCACTTCATGGCCAAAAGCTCCCGATTCCCAACATCATAATTCCGCTCGGCGGGCGAAAATTTACGCGAGAAAAAAGCACAAGGTCTCATCACGGAGCAATCGGAACTTCTCTGCGACAAAACCGCCCCAGCTCCGATTTCAGAAGCGTCGACCTCAACCTGAAAAGGAAGAGCAACATCAGGCTGACGCAACACAGGGGCGGAAGAAAAGCGGCGCTTAAGCTCCCGAAAGGCCTCCACAGCAGCAGGGGACCAATCAGCAACATCAGCACCCTTCTTAGTCAAATCAGTCAATGGTTTAACAACATCAGAAAAACCAGCAATAAATCGACGATAAAAGTTAGCAAAGCCCAAAAATTTCTGAAGACTCTTAAGAGAAGAGGGTTGCGTCCAATCACAAATAGCCTGAACCTTGACAGGATCCATCTCGATGGAAGAGGGGGAAAAAATATATCCCAAAAAGGAAATCTTTTGAACCCCAAAAACGCACTTAGAACCCTTCACACACAAGGAATTAGACCGCAAAACCTGAAAAACCCTGCTGACCTGCTGGACATGAGAGTCCCAGTCATCCGAAAAAATCAAAATATCATCCAGATACACAATCATAAATTTATCCAAATAATCACGGAAAATGTCATGCATAAAGGACTGAAAGACTGAAGGGGCATTTGAAAGACCAAAAGGCATCACCAAATACTCAAAGTGGCCCTCGGGCGTATTAAATGCGGTTTTCCACTCATCCCCCTGCTTAATTCGCACCAAATTATACGCCCCACGAAGATCTATCTTAGAGAACCACTTGGCCCCCTTTATGCGAGCAAACAAATCAGTCAGCAGTGGCAACGGATATTGATATTTAACCGTGATTTTATTCAAAAGCCGATAATCAATGCACGGCCTCAAAGAGCCATCTTTCTTAGCCACAAAGAAAAAACCGGCTCCTAAGGGAGATGACGAAGGACGAATATGTCCCTTTTCCAAGGACTCCTTTATATATTCTCGCATAGCAGCATGTTCAGGCACAGACAGATTAAATAAACGACCCTTAGGGTATTTACTACCCGGAATCAAATCTATGGCACAATCGCACTCCCGGTGCGGAGGTAATGAACCAAGCTTAGGTTCTTCAAAAACGTCACGATATTCAGTCAAGAATTCAGGAATCTCAGAGGGAATAGATGATGAAATGGAAACCACAGGTACGTCCCCATGCGTCCCCTTACATCCCCAGCTTAACACAGACATAGCTTTCCAGTCAAGGACTGGGTTATGAGATTGCAGCCATGGCAATCCAAGCACCAACACATCATGTAGGTTATACAGCACAAGAAAGCGAATAATCTCCTGGTGATCCGGATTGATCCGCATAGTTACTTGTGTCCAGTATTGTGGTTTATTGCTAGCCAATGGGGTGGAGTCAATCCCCTTCAGGGGTATAGGAGTTTCAAGAGGCTCCAAATCATACCCACAGCGTTTGGCAAAGGACCAATCCATAAGACTCAAAGCGGCGCCAGAGTCGACATAGGCATCCGCGGTAATAGATGATAAAGAACAAATCAGGGTCACAGATAGAATAAACTTAGACTGTAAAGTGCCAATTGAAACAGACTTATCAAGCTTCTTAGTACGCTTAGAGCATGCTGATATAACATGAGTTGAATCACCGCAATAGAAGCACAACCCATTTTTTCGTCTAAAATTCTGCCGTTCACTTCTGGACAGAATTCTATCACATTGCATATTCTCTGGCGTCTTCTCAGTAGACACCGCCAAATGGTGCACAGGTTTGCGCTCCCGCAGACGCCTATCGATCTGGATAGCCATTGTCATGGACTCATTCAGACCCGCAGGCACAGGGAACCCCACCATAACATCCTTAATGGCATCAGAGAGACCCTCTCTGAAATTCGCCGCCAGGGCGCACTCATTCCACTGAGTAAGCACAGCCCATTTACGGAATTTCTGGCAGTATATTTCAGCTTCGTCTTGCCCCTGAGATAGGGACATCAAGGCCTTTTCCGCCTGAAGTTCTAACTGAGGTTCCTCATAAAGCAACCCCAAGGCCAGAAAAAACGCATCCACATTGAGCAACGCAGGATCCCCTGGAGCCAATGCAAAAGCCCAATCCTGAGGGTCGCCCCGGAGCAAAGAAATCACAATCCTGACCTGCTGAGCAGGATCTCCAGCAGAGCGAGATTTCAGGGACAAAAACAACTTGCAATTATTTTTGAAATTTTGAAAGCAAGATCTATTCCCCGAGAAAAATTCAGGCAAAGGAATTCTAGGTTCAGATATAGGAACATGAACAACAAAATCTTGTAAGTTTTGAACTTTCGTGGTGAGATTATTCAAACCTGCAGCTAAACTCTGAATATCCATTTTAAACAGGTGAACACAGAGCCATTCCAGGATTAGAAGGAGAGAGAGAGAGAAAGGCTGCAATATAGGCAGACTTGCAAGAGATTCAATTACAAGCACACTCAGAACTGAGAAAAAAAAAAAAAAAAAATCTTCAGCAGACTTCTCTTTTCTCTCCTTTCTCTGTCAATTAATTTAACCCTTTTGGGCCGGTCAAACTGTTATGGTTCTCAATGGCAAGAGAACATAGCCCAGCAAACATACGAACTAGCTCTTGGAAGGATGGAAACTAAACTGACCATGAACTAAACCTGCCGCACAACTAACAGTAGCCGGGTAGCGTAGCCTGCGTTTTATCCCTAGACGCCCAGCGCCGGCCGGAGGACTAACTAATCCTGGCAGAGGAAAATATAGTCCTGGCTCACCTCTAGAGAAATTTCCCCGAAAGGCAGACAGAGGCCCCCACAAATATTGGCGGTGATTTTAGATGAAATGACAAACGTAGTATGAAAATAGGTTTAGCAAAATTGAGGTCCGCTTACTAGATAGCAGGAAGACAGAAAGGGCACTTTCATGGTCAGCTGAAAACCCTATCAAAATACCAGCCTGAAATTACTTTAAGACTCTAGTATTAACTCATAACATCAGAGTGGCAATTTCAGATCACAAGAGCTTTCCAGACACAGAAACGAAACTACAGCTGTGAACTGGAACAAAATGCAAAAACAAACAAGGACTAAGTCCAACTTAGCTGGGAGTTGTCTAGCAGCAGGAACATGCACAGAAAGGCTTCTGATTACAATGTTGACCGGCATGGAAGTGACAGAGGAGCAAGGCTAAATAGCGACTCCCACATCCTGATGGAAACAGGTGAACAGAGAGGATGATGCACACCAGTTCAATTCCACCAGTGGCCACCGGGGGAGCCCAAAATCCAATTTCACAACAGGACAAGTTCTGGGGATGTGGAAGCTATACTGACCGCAATCCTGATCCTATCCAAACACACTAAAGGCAGCTGTGGAGCGTTACCTGAAAACCTAGACGCCTCGTCACAGCCTGAGAAACTGACTACCCTTAGAGAGAAAGCAAAGACCTCACTTGCCTCAGAGAAATATCCCCAAAGTTTTAGATAGCCCCCCACAAATAATAACGGTGAGTTAAGGGGAAAACACAAACGTAGAGATGAACCAGGTTTAGCAAATGAGGCCCGCTAATACTAGATAGGCAGATAAAGATAGGTGTCTGTGCGGTCAGTACAAAAACTATCAAAAGTAAACCACGCAGAGAATACAAGAACCCCCACACCGACTCACGATGTGAGGGGCGCACTCTGCACCCCAGAACTAACCAGCAAGCAAAAAATCACATGAAAGTAAGCTGGGCTGAACTCATCATATAATGAAAAATGTTTTCAAGGAAACAATGAGAAACTGAACAAGCAAACTTAGCTTCTCATAGCAGGAGACTGGTCACAAGGAATATTCAGGAGAGCACAGGATCAGGACTGAATACACCGACAGCAGGCGAAGAGTAAAGGTCCAGGTGAGTTAAATAGGCCCAGCCTAGCAGGAGATGAAACAGCTGAGCCCAGCCATATCGCTAAAGGCCACCAGAGGGAGCCCAAGAACAAACTCACACAGTACCACTCATAACCACAGGAGGGAGCCCGAGAACGGAATTCACAACAGCTTCCACTTTGGACGGCGCTATTTAGTCTGGCTTCACCCTTTAGTGAGTGCCAGTTGTCCATTGTTTTTCTGGAGGATTCACATCTCTGCTTGGTTTCTCCTGCTGGATTGTCCAAATCATCAAAGATAAGTCCTGGCTTTGTTTTTGCAGTCCACATGCGGTGGACTTTATAGTTCTGTGAATTGCTATGTTTTTTCTTGTCCAGCTTTGTCTGTGTAAGGATTTATTCAGCCAAGCTGGAAGCTCTGGAGTCGCAGAGTTACCCTCCATGCCTTTAGTTAGGTGTGGAGATTTTTGTATTCTCTGTGGTGGATTTTTGTAGTATTTTATGTTATGATCCTGGTGGTAGGATCTCAAACTGACCTGACACATATACCCTGAATATATAAAACAAGTTCTGGGGATGTGGAAGCTATACTGACTGCAATCCTGATCCTATCCAAACACACTAAAGGCAGCTGTGGAGCGTTACCTGAAAACCTAGACCCCTCGTCACAGCCTGAGAAACTGACTACCCCTAGAGAGAAAGCAAAGACCTCACTTGCCTCAGAGAAATATCCCCAAAGTTTTAGATAGCCCCCCACAAATAATAACGGTGAGTTAAGGGGAAAACACAAACATAGAGATGAACCAGGTTTAGCAAATGAGGCCCGCTAATACTAGATAGGCAGATAAAGATAGGTGTCTGTGCGGTTAGTACAAAACTATCAAAAGTAAACCACGCAGAGAATACAAGAACCCCCACACCGACTCACGATGTGAGGGGCGCACTCTGCACCCCAGAACTAACCAGCAAGCAAAAAATCACATGAAAGCAAGCTGGGCTGAACTCATCATATAATGAGAAACGTTTTCAAGGAAATAATGAGAAACTGAACAAGCAAACTTAGCTTCTCATAGCAGGAGACTGGTCACAAGGAATATTCAGGAGAGCACAGGATCAGGACTGAATACACCGACAGCAGGCGACAAGTAAAGGTCCAGGTGAGTTAAATAGGCCCAGCCTAGCAGGAGATGAAACAGCTGAGCCCAGCCATATCGCTAAAGGCCACCAGAGGGAGCCCAAGAACAAACTCACACAGTACCACTCATGACCACAGGAGGGAGCCCGAGAACGGAATTCACAACAATTTTAATACTGACCGCACAGTACTCTGTCCTGTCTTTTCTTTCTAGGTAGCGTGGCCTCCTTTGCTAAATTCTGTTTTCAGTCTGCGTTTGTAATTTCCCTCTCCTCTCACAGTCAATATTTGTGGGGGGCTGTCTTTCCTTTGGGGATTTTCTCTGAGGCAAGATAGTTTTCCTGTTTCTTTCTTTAGGGGTAATTAGTCCTCCGGCTGTGACGAGGTGTCTAGGGAGTGACAGGAACATCCCACGGCTACTTCTAGTTGCGGTGTTAAGTTCAGGGTCTGCGGTCAGTACAGAGGCCACCTACTCCAGAGCTCGTCCATGCTGCTCCTAGGCCACCAGATCATAACAGTCCACATTGAGTTTGAGGAAGCGAGAGGAGAAGAAGGAGGGTATGGCTGATAGACACTCCTGGATTCTGGACAGCAGGGAGGTGACATTTGGGCCAGATCACTGAGTTTGGTCACTTGAACTCCTGCACTGGTTAGAACTGCTTCACCATGTTACTTAACAGCAGGTACGGACTGGGGCTATAATTCAGTCCTTGCATTTGAAATCACACAGGCCCATGTTTTCCCCGTCCCCATGAACCAGATGGGATATATTACTAATATTACCCTGGATGGCGGAAAGGAAGATTTTCTACAAGACCAATATTTCTAATGACACCCGTGGGCTACGGGGGTAAGTGACAGAGTTAGCAACTTTGTGTTCCCTCAGAACTCTTAACAGTATGGGTATCTTGAGAACACTGATTCGGTTAACAACGTAGCAGAAAAGGCAGCCCATGACCAGAGAGGCCCTTCTGGCATTTGCCAGCATTACCAGGTGGCCAGTCTGGCCCTGGTCACATCTGATTGGGTTCTAGGACACGAGTAGTTGTTTCTTCTGTTTTTTATTCCTGGAGTTGTGCACACAAGACATCCTTTTCAGATTAGCCTTTTTTAGTCCAGTATATTGTCAATTTTCTCCCTTTTTGTCGGGATATTTGCCGGAGTGGTAGCGTTTCTTTAAAAAAGTAATTTTTTAATCAACTAGAACAATAGTTTTAAAGACTTATTCTAACAGATGCCTTCTAATCTACCTACCCTGTACGATGTATTACAGGGCCACTGAAAAAAAGACGAAAGAGCAACGGGAAGACGTGTCCTACCTGCTTTTCCAATGATTCAAATTGTCATGCCACCAATGTTATCCAATGTGACGGGGACGAAACGCGCTGTATTTACTATTCATCAAGGCTGACTGAGTGTGAGTTCTGTATAGACTGAGATGTATTTGGACGCCCAGAGGTGTCAGATTGGTTCAGTTTTTGGAAAGAAGATGTACCAACCATCCAATAAATCAAAGCTTGCCTTAAGGTTTGGAGTAAGGCAGAAAAGGTCGACTTGCCCTCCTTGTAAGCCTTAGTGAGAGAGCCTGCATGTCATTGAAGCCCATCAATGAATATCTAAAAGTACAATAAAAATGTGAAAGCTGTTTTTGTGATAGTTCACTTCTGCGTGGAGATATCAGTAATCGAACTTGGAAGCCCTGAACCTGAGGTTGCACCCCTGAGAGAGTCTCATGCTAAGAAGGATCCTAGCTCTATGGTAACGTTACATCTGAGAATGATGTCATCAGAGTTTTTCAGTAGTGCAGCCACGGGATTGGAGCCTTCAATTTGAAGTGCTCATATCTCAGCCTAGAAGTTAGATATTAACCTCTTGATGGCTTATGACGTACAGTAAGTGATAGGCAGTGTCCCTGATTTTGATGCGGGCTCCTGATTTGATCAGCTGACATGTGCCTCTAACAGCCGCGTGTGGAATCGCGATCCACCTGCGGCTGTTAAAATGTTAAATGCCGCTGTCAATCTCTGCAAACTGGATGCGCGTCACAGGACACGCCCATCGGCGCCCCTGTCACATGATCTCTGGGCGATGATGGTTTGCCATGACAGCCGGGAGTCTGTAGAAGATTCCTGTCCTTGTCATTGCAGAGGCTAAAGCCCTGCTATGTGTCGCACAATCAATCGGAAGATCGCAGTTTTAAGTCTCCTAAAGAGACTATTGAAAAAAGTAAAAAGTAGAAAAGAAAAAATGAAAAAAAATGTTGAAAAAATTAAAAAAAAAAAAAAAAAAGTTCTAATCACCCCCCTTTTGCCCCATTCAAAATAAAAAAAAAAATAAAATAATACACATATTTGGTATTGCTGTTTTCAGAAATTTCCGATTTATAAAAATATGAAAACAATTAATCTGATACAAGTTGTACAGTACACGGCGTCACAAGAAAAAAAAGCAAAACTCCAAAATTACGGTTTTTTTGGCCCCCATAACCTTCCAATAAAATGCAATAACAGGCGATCAAAACATTATTTCTTCCAAAATGTGGGATCAATAAAACGTCAGTTTGGCGCGCAAAAAATAAGCCCTCACCCAGACCCAGTTCCCAAAAAATGGAGACGCTACAGGTCTCGGAAAATGTCAACATTTTTTTTTCTTATACCCATTGGATTTTTTTTCACCATTTACATAAAAAAAGAATCTATACATGTTTGGTATCTGTAAACTCGTAATGACCTGGGGAATCATAATGGCAGCTCAGTTGTAACATATAGTGAACTCGGTAAATAAAAAACCCAATAAACATTTGTAGAATTGCAGGTTTTGGAAAATGTTACCTCACTTGGATTTTTTTTTCTGTTTTCCAGTTCACTAAATGGTAAAATCAGTTGTGACGTTCAAAAGTACAAATCGTACCGCAAAAAAACAACATATTTATGAGAAAAATAAAAAAGTTATGGTCTGGGACGAAGTGGAGCAAAACCGGAAAATCACAAAGGAATAAAAAACAGTTTTCACAATTTTATTTCACAAATCTCTCAGAGATCTCCCCAGTTTTGTCTCCTAAGTACTCAGTCCATGTAGATGAGACTCTATCTTTAGATAAGTAAATAAATTATTTATTTCATTTCAACAGCAACATCTTCCTCATTGGACGTGTACCATGGATGTGCTTCCGCTGGCATCTGTGAACATGAAACCCTCAAGAAGTTTCAACCAGAAGATGACTTTAAAACAGAAATAACCACGGCGATTATATGCAACGCGGGGGTGCCAATTATTAATCGACTTCTCTGCTTAATCCTGTCAAAATGTGCAGTGTGGGGTCTGACACATCTCTGAGGGGTGACATGGGGGCAGCAATTTTTCTACACTGATTGGTTTGCAAGGGCAGGAGTGGACACTGACAGCTTGGGTCCCCTGTGCGAGAAATGTGTTTGGCCCCCTCTTTTTATGGCAAATAAGCTACAGATTATATATAAATATTACATAATCTCTTCTTGTTATGTATATTGCCATGCCTTATTACACAGTGCCTTCACCAGTTATGTACAGCACTGTCCCAAATTACACACCGCCTTCTCTTGCTATATACATTGCTGGCCCATATTACACAGTGCCCTATCTTGTTATGTACATGTCCATCTCTTATTAGACTGTACCCTCTCTTGTTATGTACAGCTCCGTCCTGTGTTACACTGTGCCCTCTCTTGTTATGCATAGCTTCGTCCTTTGTTACACAGTGCCCTCTCTTGTTATGTACAGCTCTGTCCTTTATTACACAGTGCCTTCTCTTGTTATGCATATTGCTGCCCAGTATTGCATAGTGCCCTATCTTGCTATGTAAATGGCCATCTCTTATTACACAGTGCCATATCTTGTTATGCACGCACAATTCTGTATTACACAGTGCCTTCTCTTGTTATGTATAGCACAGTCCCTTATTACATAGTGCCTTTTCTTGTTATGCACAGTATGGTCCCTTATTACACAGTGCCCGCTCTTGTTATGTATATGGACGTCCCTTATTGCACAGTGCCCTCTCTTGTTATGTACAGCTCCGCCCTTATTGCACAGTGACTTCTCTTGTTATGCACAGCACCATACCTTATTACACAATGCCCTCTCTTATGTACAGCACCATCCTTTATTACACAGTGCCCTGTCTTTGTTATGTATAGCACCATACCTTATTACACTGTACTTTCTCCTTTTATGAACAGCACCATCCCTTTCTACACAGCGCCCTTTCTTGTTATGTATATTGCTGGCCCATATTACATAGTGCCCCATCTTGTTATGTACAGCATGGTCCCTTATTACACAGTGCCCTCTCTTGTTATGTACAGCACTGTCCTTTACTTGTTGGATTATCGCCCTGTTCTTTATTACATAACGTCCTGTCTTGCTAGATGTGTAATGCAATGACTGCTGATGGAACATGGGAAAGCTTCTATTCTAACGGAGGAGCTGATGGACTGGTCATCTGGGAACTAACTGCTCCATCAGCAGTCATTTTATATCTAAAAAAGGGCTATGTAATAGAGAGAGGGAGCTGTGATTAGCAATGTAGAGAATGCACTCTGTATGGGATGGTGCTGTACATAACAAGAGATGATACTATATAATACTGGATGGTGCTCCACATAACAGAGGATCTATATAATAAGGGACAGTGTCATATATAACTTGAGAGGCAGCTATGTAATAATGGATGGTGTTATGTATAATAAAACAGGAAAATATGTAATTATTGGTGATGCTATATATAACTAGAGTGGGCACTATATACTACAGGACTTTGCTATACATAATGAGGGAGGACACTATATACTATGAGATATATACTATGAGACAGTGCTATACATAATAAGGGAGGACACTATATACCATGTGACAGTGCTATACATAATAAGTGTGGACACTACATACCACAGGACTGTGCTATACATAATAAAAGGGGACACTATATACAGTGGGGAAAAACAGTATTTAGTCAGCAACCAATTGTGCAAGTTCTCCCACTTAAAAGCAGCTTGGTGTGATGAAATCAACTGTGGGAGCAATAATAAGAAAATGGAAGACATACAAGACCACTGATAATCTCCCTCGATCTGGGGCTCCACGCAAGATCTCACCCCGTGGGGTAAAAATGATCACAAGAACGGTGAGCAAAAATCCCAGAACCACACGAGGGGACCTAATGAATGACCTGCATAGAGCTGGGACCACTGTAGCAAACGCTACCATCAGTAACACACTACGCCACTTGGGACGCAGATCCTGCAGTGCCAGACATGTCCAGGCCTGTCTGAAGTTTGCTAGAGAGCATTGGATTATTCAGAAGAATTTTGGGAGTATGTCATATGGTCTGATGAAACCAAAGTAGAACTGTTTGGTAAAGACAAAACTTGTCGTGTTTGCAAGAGACAGAATGTTGAGTTGCATTCAAAGAACACCATACCTACTGTGAAGCATTGGGGTGGCAACATCATGCTTTGGGGCTGTTTATCTGCAAAGGGACCAGGACAACTGATCCGTGTACATGAAAGAATGAATGGGGCCATGTATCATGAGATTTTGAGTGCTTTAATGATCCCAAACACACCACCTGGGCAATAAAGGAGGGGCTTCGTAAGAAGCATATGAAGGTCCTGGAGTGGCCTAGCCGGTCTGTAGATCTCAACCCCATAGAAAACCTTTGGAGGGAGTTGAAAGTCCACGTTGCCCAGTGACAGGCCCAAAACATCACTGCTCTAGAGGAGATCTGCATGGAGGAATGGGCCAACAAACCACCAACCGTGTGTGCCAACATTGTGAAGACTTATAGAAAACAATTGACCTCTGTCATTGCCAACAAAGGATATATAACAAAATATTGAGATTAACTTTTTTAATGACCAAATACTTATTTTCCACCATAATTTGCAAAATATATCTTGCCAAATCAGACAAGGTGATTTTCTGGATTTGCTTTTCCATTTTGACTCTCATAGTTGTGGTCTACCTATGATGTCAATTACAGGCCTCTCTCATCTTTTTAAGTTGGAGAACTTGCACAATTGGTGGCTCAAATACTTTTTTTCCCCACTGTATATCTAAATTTTGAAAAAAAATATTTCCTTCTAAAATGTAAAGTGCATCAATGTACTTTAGATCATATACTAGTCTAGAAAAATACATACACCACATTTGGTATTGATGTAAACCACAAATATAGACATAAATCCATGGGTGTACAAAAGTAAAAACTTTATTTAAAATATATTTATATTAAACATGAAATTGAAGAAGAGTTTTTTGACAAGTATCTTTGCTTTTTTTTGTAAAGTTTATGGGAAAAAAACAGAAAAGAATGCATATAAAATATGTATACTACAATAAAAACAACACTGAAAAAAAGTATTAAATTCATGGGCTGTTTACAATACATAAAATTTGCATACATATAAAATACAAAATATTCTAAAAACATAAAATAGACTGTATAAATAAAGGTATTATATCAGCAACCTGAGATAACGTGGATGGACACAATCAGAGGCAACTTTTATGAGGAATAGTGAGCTGCATGGCAAAAATAAAAAGCCCTCCCAATGGGCTCCTTTTTTATTTATTTTTTATTTTTACTCTCATGTGAATGATTTAAGGTGGAAAGGAGACTCTGGTAGGAAACATTTCTGATTCATTAAGTAGTTTTTGCTAGATTCCTGGAGCAAAATAGTTTGAAATGCTACAAGATTTTTACACGAAAATTTGCAAACATGTTTACTGTAGTCAAATTTTGGACAAAATGTTGCGGGAATAGGCACGACTGAGCGCGGACTATACATTTATCATAATTTGTGCCACAAAGGTGGTGCAAATTAAACCTTTGATATCTAACTGGAGTACAATTAGGCAGCTGAAAAATGTAGCAAATTTCATTAAGGCTAGGGTCTCTCATCCAGTTATGATAATCACACCATGATTAGAGGATGAGCTGATTTTCTCAGAGATGGAGAAAAAAAAGTTTCTCCACCTTCTCCAGTCAGTTCGTTAAAATCGGACCCCACTTCAATGCCATCCAAGTGTTTTCAGATGTTTTCGATGGATCTATAAACTTGAATAGTTAGGTCACATGTGATCTGTAAATCGGAGGTAAATCCTGAATGTTGCTATTTTTGTTCTCGGACCACTCGGTGTCAGTGGAAAAAATCAGACATGTACAAGGCCCCATAGAATAACATGTCATCGGACTCTATCTGTTAAAATGATGGATGGCACATGTCCAATTTTTACCGTCTTGTGCACGAACCCTAAGAGGTGCATATGTCTTAATGAATATGATGCCTCTTTCTCCGAGCACCCTTCGTCAAGACTTGGTGTACAAAACACCAGTCTTGATGAATCGGGGCCTTTGTCTTTCCTTTAGAGAGATACCGAAAAGGAAAAGTCTCCTTAAAAGTGATCTTTGGTAAATTATTATCTTCCCATCCGTGACATTGAACTCGCTTTGGTTTTGCACATCTTCAAAGGTTCCAAAACTTTCCAAGGTCACAAGAAGTTGTCCATTGCCATAAACATGTACATGCTTTGCTTAGAATTCAACAATTTCCCAAAATTTGAAACAAGTAGAGTCAATGTGACTCCATCAAACTAATATTCGGTCATATATTCATCTACCTAAAGTAAACTTGATGAGTCAGAACATCAGCCATGCGCTTGAACTCCATGATGTTGGTTGCAATCTTTCAAACGCAAGATCGTAGGGACAGACCGGCCATTGGTTGACCTTCAGACTTTGTAAGGTATCTTAAACTAAGACTTGAGTACCATCGTGAAATCAATTTTCAAGCCTTCGTTCTTCGAGATGTCTTCATTGCGGCCAAAGCAATCATCCTAAAATTAAGAAGAGTCTGTTGATTTTTGAGGTGACCAATCTTTGGAATCGTCCATTAAGTCGTTCACATTGCGAAAACAAACTTGAGCAACCCGAGAATAACAGGTAAACTATAAGACATTGGCCCGGAGAAGAGGCTTCCTGCACCGTTGTAGCACTTTCTCTTAATTTCCACACTGATTCCATCTCCCGTTAGAGAACTGCTCTCCACGGCACATGTGTTCTCTGTAGCGCATCCACCAAAAAAGAGTTCTGAACTAGTGGATCCTGTAAAAAAAGATATATGGAAAAAATCTTTTTATTTTTGCTTCTAGTTTTTTTTAACATACTACATTAGTTTACAGAATTAAGCCATATTCCACCCAAATTCGTAAAATTCGGCCTGGTTCCTGTTGCAATAATACATGTGACCATATATCATAATTATGTGAGTGTCATTTGAGATCCAATTGGATTTTTTGGCCTAATAAGAAACCTCCCAAATATCAAACCATTGTCAATCACATCTTCCCCTTTCTAAGCTACTTCTTTACCATTTTACAGTGTGTTGACACATTGAGTGAGAAACTGCAGCTCCATCCCCCTCCTCTACCTTCCTCTCCTCTCCTCGTTATCTTTTATTTACTATTTTATTCTAAGTAGATTGCTTTGATGAGAGAACCTGGTGGCAGGAAAAACAATTAAATGCTGCCTAAATATAAAAATATCCTTTCCTATTACAAGAAATATTGTATGCCATTGAGGCTCTTATTGCTGTGATGAAAGAACCAGGTTGTGTGCTCTGAGCCAATCACTACTTCCCTCGGATGCTTCGTTACCATGATATTGTGTTCTGATAGATTAAGTGAGAAACTGCAGCTCCATCCCCCTCCTATCCCTTTCTCTTTTCTCTTTACTGCCGTCTATCTACTCTACGCAGTTTCTGTACATTTATAAAGAACCTATAAGCAAGAAATAGAAAAACTAGGCTTCTGAAATGTGAGGAAGATACACTTTCCCCTAATAAGAAATGCTACATGCCAGAGACACTTTGCGATGTGATGATAGAACTAGATTAAATGCTCTGAGACAATCTCTACCTCCCGTGATTGCTCCTTTACCATGATATTGCGTTTTGATACATTAATGGAGAAACTGCAGCTTCATCTCCCCCTTATCCCTTCCCCTCCTCTCCTTACCACCTTCTATTTACTGTTTTACTTTATATTTACAAAGAACGTGTAAGCAAGAGATAAAAAGGTTCTCAAATTTGAGGAAGATAAACTTTACCTTAATAAAAATTACTAGAGACACTTTTTTTTCTTTGTGATGATAGAATTGTCTTGTGCTCTGAGCCAATTTCTACATTCCCTGCCTGCTCCATTACTATTATATTGAAAGAGAATCTGAAGCTGCATCTCCCTCCTATCCCTTCCTCTCCTCTACTTACTTCCTTACACTAGACAGTTTCTGGACATTTACAAAGAACTTGTGGGCAAGAACAGAAAAACAGGCTTCTCAAATATGAGCAAGATGGACTTCCCCTAATACCAAACATTACATGCCATAGTGACACTTTTCCGTGTGTTGATAGAACCGTGTTGCGTGCTGTAATCCAATTATTACCTTCCCTGCCTGCTCCATTACCATTATATTGTGTTTGGACACATTGAGGGAGAAACTAAAACTGCAGCTGCATCCCCCTCCTATCCCTTCCTTCCTTCTCCTTACTTACTGTTTTACGCTAGCTTTGTTGTATATTTACAGAGAACCTGCACTCAAGAAAGAGAAATTCATGATTGCCAAAATGTGAAGATGCTCTTACCCTTATAAGAAATATTACAAGGTGTCACATTATATTTACATGTGATTTTGATTTATGTAGAAATATAGAGATATATAACACCAGAAATAAACCGCACTCACCTAATGTTGTACTGGCTGAATACCGCACGCAACGTATCTGATCTCCTGTGCAGGCTGATACGTTCTTAATATCACAGGGCTCCATTAAGGTTTCCACATAGGAGGGGCATGCTAACCCATTCAAGGTGTAATTTTCAACTGGTACTGTGCCCAAGAACCAAAAAAAAACAAAACAGGAAGAATATTAGGCAAAGATGCTGCAAAGCTGTAACACAGCTACACTGCATGTTCCCTGCAAGTATTCAGGGGAGACCAAGAACCAAAAAAAGACAGGAAGAATATTAGACAAAGATGTTGCAAAACTGTAGCACAGCTACACTGTATGCTCCCTGCAAGTATTCAGGGGAGTCAAAGCTGCCCCTTAGTAGCCTCCCACATTAAAAAATGTTAATCTATCAGTGCAAATAGGGAATAAACTATTGACTTACAGATGGGTATGGACGTTGTGCAGTTGTTAGTGAAACAACATGTTGTTGAGGTTGCGGTTGTTGTGTACAGACCGGTCACACTTGCGTTATTAGAACATTCACTGATATTCACACAGGACCTGATGTAGTTAAACCCTGTCCAGCGGTGTCCTGAAAATAAGCAGACCCTGTCACTTGAAATAAATATGATTTTTTATTTATGTTTTTCTTTCTTGATGTAAATGCTGTCGTTCCCCTGAATTCGGTGATGTTTTTCATTTGTTCCTGTGCCTCTCTATTCATGAGAAATGGCCCCATCTTCCTTGAAGGAAATTCATTTTTTTAGACAAAGGGGAGTTGTCTTCAACTCTTTTCAGTTAGTATCTCCTTTAAGATCACGCCCTCTTGTCTAACAAGGCTAGGTTTGTTTAGAAAGAAAAAGAGGCCATATCTAGGGAACGGAGAGGCACAGAAACAGAAGAAAATGATTGTCGGATTCAGGAGAACAGCGGCATTTATACCAGGTAAAGATTTTTGCATAATAATACCTATTGTCCTCTTTATGGGATAATATCTAACATATCTAAAGGTCTATGGTGGTGAAAAAAAGGAAATCCTAAATTTCAAAAATCTCTAGGGTGCTTGAGACTTTGAGGAATAAGAGTTAGTGTGTCACGCTAGCACTGGTCGTAGTCACCTGGCAGCTCCAAAATGGCTACCATAAACAGGCTTGGCCCATTTCCCAGATCCAAGGGGTTGCCATGGTCTTCACCATTTAACCCTTGTCCAGGGATCTGGACTTATAAAGAGGTCTGTGGGCTGGGGCCACAGAGTCAGCTGCTGTTCAGTGGCGCAAGATGGCAAGAGAGATAATCAGATAGCCGAGTCAGATCCAGGAGGTCACGTCAGAGACAGAATCATAAAACAAGCGGTAGTCAAACATGAAGCCAAGGTTCAAAGAATGGAAATAATCAGGACAGAGCATGGGAGAGCAGCATAGAGGTCCGAACCAGGGAAACAGAACTACTGACTGGCAGCGAGAACTAGTTCTCAGGGGTTTATACAGTAACAACCCCACCCAGTGGTGACATTAGATGGAAACCCAAGTCAACAAGATTAATCTCATAGCCTCTAAACTGACCAGAGCCACAAATCCCAGGAATAATATAGGATGGATGCTGCCAAGTATCTGTAAGGAGGTTGCTTTCCCTGCTCCTTGCCTGGAACCACATAGTCAGACAGCTGGGTTGTTGGGGGGAAGACTTTCTGCCCTGGACAGAGGGGACGAGGTGACTGCTGGGAAGAGAGAGGTGTGGTCATAATAGAGCGGGAGAGCAGAGAGAAGGCAGCACGCCAAAGAGAGGGCAGGCTGCAGCGCCGTGCTCCCCTAAAGGTAGTGCTCCCCGTGAGGGCACTGAGGCTGAGATACCCACCAGAGTAAAGGCTGAGTGTGATAAGTAACTGCCCAGTGTGTGTGTGTGACATGTTACTACAGAGAGACTGTCAGCCTGGTGCACAGAGACTCCTGCAGCAGTGACGGAGACTGTGCTATTTCCTGGTTCCAGTTTCACTTTGAGAAGAACAGACTGCAAAAGTTTAACCCCGGAGTCTCCAGTTGTCAGAAGACAGGAAAGACTTCAGACTCTTCAAGTGCTGCTGGTGACTGTACCCACATTGGAAATTAGGACCCTCCAGTCAGGATTTCCCTGGACTGATAAGTTACAAGAACACTGTTTTTTTTTTCATTTCTATTCTGCTTAACTGTTTCATACCTTCAGTTAACTTGTTGTGTACTGTTATACTGCTTGCTTTACCTTTGCTCACCCCCTGTTTACTCCCTGCGAGGAGAATTTTACCCCTGTTAATAAATTCCCCTCAACAGTTGGTCTGTCTGTTCCGTGGTGACATACGCAACCCTGCACCCTATTACACTTGGCGTAGTCGGCAGGATGTCACACGGTAGCGCGGAAGGGGCAGACCAAGCAGTTGAGGGAGGTCCCAGGTCTAGCATCTCCCTGGGAGCCATGTTAGCTAACCTGCCAAAATTTTCAGGGAGTAATGTCATGTTGTGGGGTTGGACGGAGCGCATCCGAGGGATGATGCGGATGCATCCTATGACACCGGCTCTGCAGGCGGAAATAGCTGTGATGGCTCTAGAGGGGGATGCACGGGACTCTGTTATGCTCAGACCCCCCTGCACCTGCAACCAGGCACAGCATATCACCGATGTGGTCACACACGTTTTTTTTCCCATGTGCCTCCTGAAGAACCTTATCATGGGGGGGAAACGCGTAGAGGCGAGATCTGGGCACAGATAAGTGCAACAGTTTTTAATTGTTATCATTTTGATTTTTTCACCATGTGTATATCTTGAAATAATAGAGATATTGCTTTATATGTGTCTTGAATATATAGATAAGACTGCATCTATTTTGGCTTTGTGAAAGTAATTCAATGATAGAGCTGACATATAGCATGTCTTGATTCACTGTGCATTTCCTGCCTATATGATGAATTAATGTGTATATTGTAGCCCACCAGCACAGCCCCACAGGCACTCTCCCTCAGCGGGTCCAATTGTTTGTAGGGACCCTTTTAGGGTAACCCAGGGACAGCCGCCGAGGAGCGGGGGCGCCATTGTGCGATCAAGAGGGTGCCAACCTCCGCTGTGAGGTAGGGTGGTATTGGCAGGGACACGTGAGGGCGTAACAGCCAGTGAAGGAGGCTTAGAATAGATGTTCAAGTGTGTCAAGTTTTTCGTTTGAGCCTTAAGAGGCGGGGATTTTATCTATCATTGTGTTATTTGGTGGAAATATCACATCTGGTTAATATTGTCAATATTTGGGCCCTAGGTGTGGGCAGGTGTGAGGTGTCCACGACGCATTGTGCACTAGGGACCCATAGGGCACCGAGGGTCAGCCGCCGAGGAGCGGGGGCGCCATATTGCGTTCAAGAGGGTGCCAACCTCCGTAGTTAGGTAGGGGACACCACAGGGACATATAGGTTTAGATCTTAGATAGGAACCCCATCCCTCTGCCCATATATATGTGACCGGATAGTTAACCCTGGTTTAAATAGAAGGGTTTTTAAGGGGTTGTGTTGGTATATTTATCCTAAATATGTTTAAATAAAGTTATAGTTTAAAATTAGTTTTCGTTTAGTTTTCTATGCTCAGACCCCCCCAGGCAAGAGACACCCTGGACAAAGTATTACGTATACTTGAGGAGACGCATGGGGACCCCACTGACGTAGGGGAGCTGCGCATGCGACTGTTCCGCCGGGTGCAAAGAGAGGGGGAAACCGTGACTCAATATATGAACGCACTGCAAGAGCTTCATACTGCCATTATACGGAAGGACGGCGTAGGTGTGGGGTCAGTTGACGTTGTGCTGCGAGACCAACTGGTGACAGGCTTGCGAGATGTGTTGATGAAACAGGCCCTGCGAGAGCGCATGCGCGTAAAGCTAGATATGACTTTCTCTGAGGTCGGGAGTGAGGCACACACACGCGAGCAAGGGGTGGTAGCGCCAGTGGGAAAGGTATGGAGCAGGGAGGTAACAGCCCCTCAATGGGTAGAAGACTTGAAGAAGGAGGTTAAGCGAGTCCGTGAGGAGGTGGCTGAATATAAGAAGATCCCTGCTGCAGAGTACAGCCCTCCGGTGTGAGAAAGAGAGACCGCCCCCCAAAGTGAGACTAGTGCCGCTCGGCGAAGAAGACTGCCTAGATGCTACAACTGCGGAGCACCCAGTCAAAATGAAGAGGAGGCAATGTGGACCCAAGGTTCCCAGCTGAAGATAAGAAGAATCTGAAAGGAGATTGAGAGTCTGGGGAAAGCCCTTACCGCCATTTTGGGGACCAGTGGCATACCCCGAGGTAACGTGCGGAAGCTGCCAGAAAGAGATAGAGAGGTGCGCAGCATGAAGAAGGCTTCGGTGGTGGCCACAGAGTGTAACTCCGTATCCTGGGGTGAAGAGCAACCGCAGATGAGAGCTGTCCCCCGCCGAGGTCGACGATCCAGACTGAAGCGCCCTCCAGACATACGCAGACGTGAGTGCTGGTCGTGCAGAAAGGTGGGACACATGTCCAGAAATTGCCCTACCCGAGAAGAGCAGTGGCAGAGATCCGCTCACCCCTCTGAGGGTCCTGTTAACTGGAGGGAACATCGCCCCTGGAGGGAATGGTACGGCAGGAAGAGAAGAGTTCCACCTAGGGCAAGACAGTACCACAATGTCGGACGCCAAGGAGAGGTGGGGAAGGTGTCATGCATCTCTGGCGAAATGACTGCGCTGTCCCAACGCGTAAAGGCGAGCCTAGTGGATCTACAGCCTGGGTCTGAAAGTTTTGTTGCTGAGACTCAGCCCGGAGGAGAGAAAGTGCCAAGTGTTCCTGCAACACACGTTTTCAAGGTCCGAGCCGATGAGAAGGAGGAACCACTGATGCCGTCCCCTGAGGTGAAGAAAGTGCTGGCTGTCCGCTCACCAGTTCCTGATCGGACAGGGAAAATGGAAAAGCTGTGTGAGACAGGGCGTGTGGCTGAGAAGCCCTGGGAAGTGATGCCTGCAGAGCCCGGCGCAGATGACAAAGAGTCCGGCCTGCATGGTCTTATTTCATCTGACTCAAGCTTCGACGAGAATGCTCCTGTCAAAGAGAGGGGGAGCTATGGAGAAGAATTACCTGTACTAAGCCCCCAGACTGAGGAACCCGAGCAAGAAGCCCCTACGCAAACACCTGCTACTGGCAAGGCTAAGAAGAAGAAGAAAAAGAAGAAGAGGACAGCAGTTGTTGATGAAGCAGAGAAAGCATATCTCAACCTGACTGATGAACAGCTCCTAGACCAGTTTGGGAGTATGTGCAAGAAGAAAGGCAGAAGGAGATGCAAGGATTGCCAGTATCTGACTCCTCTCAAAAGAACAAAGAGAAGCACGAAGAGACCTCGCGCATGGAATGGCGAGCTTTAAGAGAGGGGGAATGCAAGGAGGTTGCTTTCCCTGCTCCTTGCCTGGAACCACATAGTCAGACAGCTGGGTTGTTGGGGGGAAGACTTTCTGCCCTGGACAGAGGGGACGAGGTGACTGCTGGGAAGAGAGAGGTGTGGTCAGAAAAGAGCGGGAGAGCAGAGACAAGGCAGCACGCCAAAGAGAGGGCAGGCTGCAGCACCGTGCTCCCCTAAAGGTAGTGCTCCCCGTGAGGGCACTGAGGCTGAGATACCCACCAGAGTGAAGGCTGGATGTGAGGGTGTAGACTCGGAAGCCTCCTGAATCAGAGACAGTGACTCAGGTGCAGCCCTGGTGACCGCAGTTACAAGCAAAGATCCCTGAGTGTGCTAAGTAACTGCCCAGTGTGTGTGTGTGTGACATGTTACTACAGAGAGACTGTCAGCCTGGTGCACAGAGACTCCTGCAGCAGTGACAGAGACTGTGCTATTTCCTGGTTCCAGTTTCACTTTGAGAAGAACAGACTGCAAAAGTTTAACCCTGGAGTCTCCAGTTGTCAGAAGACAGGAAAGACTTCAGACTCTTCAAGTGCTGCTGGTGACTGTACCCACATTGGAAATTAGGACCCTCCAGTCAGGATTTCCCTGGAGTGATAAGTTACAAGAACACTGGTTTTTTTTCATTTCTATTCTGCTTAACTGTTTCATACCTTCAGTTAACTTGTTGTGTACTGTTATACTGCTTGCTTTACCTTTGCTCACCCCCTGTTTACTCCCTGCGAGGAGAATTTTACCCCTGTTAATAAATCCCCTCTAACAGTTGGTCTGTCTGTTCCGTAGTGACATACGCAACCCTGCACCCTATTACATATCACCCTCCAAAAGCGCGTGGCACCTCCTGGAGGCTGAGGCCGGCACAAATGTTACACTCTGTGATGGAGTTACCTCTGGTGCGAATCACCATAGTCCCACAGACGTCACTAATGGAAGGACAGTCCTGTAAGCTTCCAGTACAAGGAGTGTCACTGAAGCCGGTGCACTGCATACACTGCAGGGAGTGACCTAGAAGACAAGAACATATGTCACACTAATGTACTGTATATGTCCATCCTTGGAGACATCTCTTTTAACTCCTTTATGACTTTAGATATGCCTTTGTATGGTGGTCAGTAATGGGCAAACACAGGATGGGTGCCCGACTGTCAGAGCAGGTACTGATTGCTTGGCATGCAGGGTTTATACAACCACTTCTGCTCCCATTGGTCCCAGCAATGATGTGATCACCTGTTGACAGGTCACATGACCATGGGTCTAACTAAAGAGCGACAGTTGTCACTTGTCAGGTTCGTTTTCTCCTATAACTGGGGCTGCATCCACAATTCTAGTAACAGGGGAAATAATAAAAATAATGATAATTTAAAAAAAATAGCAACTTGATAATTCAAGAAATAAGTGATACTTTAGAGATCAATAGGGGTCTGACGGCGGGGATTTCCACCGATCCTGAGAAGGGGACACAGAAGTTGGCAACTGCGCATGTCCGGCACCTTTCAAGTTGTCTATGGGCCTGTAAAAGATAGCAGAGCAAAGCTACCCCTCTGTTCTTGAGTTGGAAACCACTTTATTTTCTGTCTTTTGAGAGGGGGTGGGGGTGAGAAGACTTATGAAACATAAAGTAAAAATTGAAAAAAAAGTTTAAAAAAAATGATTTAATAAAATGATTTATGGGATGTTCTTTTACTTTGGAGATCACAGTAAAAATTTGAAAGGAAAATAAAAAAAAGGAATAAAAATAGTGAATAAACACCCATCAGCCATATAAAAAAACACGATGTGATGACTAACTGGGACATTTAATAAGTGTCAAATAATTGTGGAAAAAACACAATCAGTGTTTTTTTTTCACTATTCACATGAATGATCCCTTTCTGAATCTGCTTTTTCTTCAGTAGTAAATTTCACAGTCATCTAAAAAAGTTGTCAACTATGAAAAAAGGCTGTGAGCGACGTCCACACGAAGAGACTCAGGTGAGAGAACTGGAAAAACGAGTCAATGCAATGTGTGAGAGGATCTTCTTCTGGCTCTGTGCTCAGTACATGCGTTTCTTGAAGCTTGTTCTGTCCCAGAACTAAAACTCACAACCTCTAACATTGCATTCACAAACTATTTTTTTTGTGTGGACCACAAGCTGCACTGCTAAGTATAGGAGAATGTTCTCTGCCTAAAGTTCTGAATGGTAGTCTTCTTTACAGGCATATTGTACTGGTATAGAGGCATACATCTTTGTGTACCAGTACATCTCTGTATATGTGTTATATATGTTAGGGGTAAAATAAGAGTCAGAGGGTTTTTTTTTCCCCATTTAATGAAGAAACAAGAATAATTGATTCTTTATACACTTTTTTTAAATGAACATATAAACAATACAAATCTGTAAATAACATGCACATATCTAGTATCTCTGCAATAATTCCAACCTGCACAATACAGAGAACGTGTTATTTATGATGATCAGTAAATGGCCCCAGAGCACAGTGAAGATAGAACAAGAGGACAACGTGTACTTTGATGAAGTAGAGTACAAGTGGGAGGGAGCTGGAGCGGCGGTGGGACGGGTAAACGAAGAGATGAGAATTATTTATTTATTTATATTTCTACCCCTATTTATCACTCTGCAAATCAGCAAATCTATATACATCTCTCTCTATCAATGCATCCATTATCTATCTATTATGTATCTACTATCTATCAATCATCTATTATCTATCTATAATCTATTATCTATCATCTATCTATTTATTATCTATCTATCTATTATCTATCATCTATCTATTATCTATCATCTATCTATTTATTATCTATCTATCTATCTATCTATCTATCTATCTATCTATCTATCTATCATCTATTATCTATCTATCTATCTATCTATCTATCTATCTATCTGTCTATCTATTATCTATCTATCATCTATTATCTATCATCTATATATCTATTATCTATCTATCTATCTATCTATCTATCTATCTATCTATCTATCTATCTATCTATCTATCATCTACAGTATTATCTATCTATCTATCTATCTATCTATTATCTATCTATTTATCTATCTATCTATCTATCTGTCTATCTAGTATCTATCTATCTATCTATCTATCTATCTATCTATCTATCTATCTATGTATCTATTATCTATCATCTATCTATTTATTATCTATCTATTATCTACTGTCTATCTATCTATTATCTACTGTCTATCTATCTATTATCTATCTATCTATCTATTATCTATCTATTATCTATCATCTATCCATCTATTATCTATCTATCATCTATATATCTATTATCTATCTATTATCTATCATCTATATATGTATTATCTATCTATTATCTATCTATCATCTATCTATCTATCTATCTATCTATCTATCTATCTATCTATCTATCTATTATCTATCATCTATCTATCTATCTATTATCTATCTATCTATCTATCTATCTATCTATCTATCTATCTATCTATCTATCTATCTATCTATCTATTATCTATCATCTATCTATCTATTATCTATCTATCTATCTATCTATCTATCTATCTATCTATCTGTCTATCTATGTATTATCTATTATCTATCTATTATATATTATCTATCTATCTATCTATTATCTATCTATCTATCATCTATCTATCTATTTTCAGCAGTGTACCCCTTTACCGAAAATTGGGGTCTAAATTTTGAAGTTAAAGTAAAGTGCTCACCTGAGGCAACAAGGGCGGCCAGAAACAAGACGAGGGCGACTGTTGATCCCATGCTGAGGGTTGACGTTCAGCTCAGGAGCCCCAATGTTCTGCGGTCGGCAGCTATCTCCGCGTGCTATAGATGAGTGTCTGTGTGACACCCCAGGGCGAGCACTGATTACGGGAGCGGTTACCTTGGAGTGAGGTAAATGTGGGGAGAGCAGGTTTTTTAAGGTGTGTATCCTCCAGGTATCTCTCCGTGTGTCACATTCCGCAGTCCTGGCCGTCACAGGATGATTAACTCTGTCACTGCCGACTTTCCCAAACCTACTTGTTTGCATAGTAAAAACTCTTTTTAATCAGATGAAACATAGACAATCGACTCAAAGCAACTTACTGTTGAATGACACCGGTCATTTTACCACATAGTGAACTGGAAAAAAATCCAAGTGCGGTGACATTGTGAAAAAACGCAATTCTGACATTGATTTTGGGGAGAATAGATTGCACAGTGTATATTTTGTTGTAAAAATCCCCTCATAATATGAATCTGCACATCAGTACGATTACGGCGATACCAAACATGTTCAGTTTTTTCATTATTTTAGTGTTGAAAAAAATCAGACATTTGCAAAAAAAACATTTTTTTGGGTCGTGTCTAGTGTTGAGCGATACTTTCCGATATCGGAAAGTATCGGTATCGGAAAGTATCGGCCGATACCGTCAAAATATCGGATCTAATCCGATACCGATACCCGATCCCAATGCAAGTCAATGGGACGAAAATATCGGAATTAAAATAAACCCTTTATAAACTTGTAGGTTCATTCTACATGAAGGAAAACAACTAAGAATAATGTAGGATGTATTGGGGGACGTGGCGGAGACATTAAAGGCACAGAGGTTTAGCCCAATGTAATAGAATAGCAGGATTTTGGGTTTTTTTTATGACGTTCGGCGGTAGAAAGATTTTGACTATGTTAATTTTTTTTTTATTTTGTCAGATATTGATGTTTCACTACTTCCACGCCCTTCACCTTCTTTTTTACTTCTCCCACACTTTCTTCTTCATTATCCTCATCATCAGCTTCTTTGACATCAACTTCTTCACCTTATTCATCTTCTTCTTCATCTTCTACCTATTTTTTTTTTGGTTACATTGTTCATATTCTTTTTATTTTACTATTATCTTCATCATATTCTACTTCTTCATCATATTCTTATTTGTGACAGGCATTCCCGTAGTTGTTATCTATAAAAGTTTGAAGATTACACCTTCCGTTCTGCCTGTCACAAAAGAGTTACATTTGTCCGCGTTCAGTTTGGCCTGCAGCATCAGGCTTTATCCAGGGGCACCACGAGGAGGAACGGACTCACCCCCATACACTGCTTAGTCTTCTTCTGCTTATAATTTAGATAATATTTTTTGCTCTGATATTTAGTGTTATGCTTAATGTTCTTCTGCTCTTTGTTCTGCAGCCTCTTGTTCTTCTGCTTCTCGGTCTTCCAGGTCGTCGTCGTCTCCAGGGTCGTCGTCTCCGGGGTCGTCGTCATCGGGGTGGTCTTCAGGGTCATCGTCTCCAGGGTCGTCGTCATCACGGTGGTTGTCGTCTCTGGTGTCGTCGTCATCTTAGGGGTGGTCTTCCGGGTCATCGTGTTTAGTCTCTTGAACTTGGAAATGTAGCAGAAGGTACAAGAAGGCTGAGAAAATGCCGAGAACCAGCTGATGGAACTGGAACTCGGATGGCTACCCGAAGGTCCAAGAGCCAATGGAACTACCGAGGACCAGCTGACGTTACTGGAACCCGGTTACTAAGCAGGAGGTACCCGTGCCTGAAAGCACTACCAAGGACCACCTGACGTTGGTGGAACTCGGATACCCAGAGGGAGGCACCTAAGCCAAAGGCTCTGCCCGGAACCAGCTGACGGTGCTGGAACCCGGATGGGTAGCCGAAGGTCCAAGAGCCAATGGAACTACCGAGGACCAGCTGACGTTACTGGAACCCGGTTACTAAGCAGGAGGTACCCGTGCCTGAAAGCACTACCAAGGAACACCTGACGTTGGTGGAACTCGGATACCCAGAGGGAGGCACCTAAGCCAAAGGCTCTGCCCAGAACCAGCTGACGGTACTGGAACCAGGATGGGGAGCAGAAGGTACAAGAGCAAGTGTCTGCGTGGCTTTTGCAGGACACGATGCCGGCTGCACAGCAGGGGAACAGCTGGCGGTGCTGAACCCCACTGACACATTGGCTGGTGTTTTTCTCTGTGCAGCTAGCAGTACCGGGCCCCAACTGGCGGTGTTAGAGCCCGGGGTCAGCAGGAGGAGGAGATGGAGCAGAGTGTAGGCCGAAGCCTGCACTGGCGGCAGCTTTGGGTCTGTTGTGCCTGCGTGGCAGTTGCAGGACACGTTGCCGGCTGCACAGCAGGGGAACAGCTGGCAGTGCTGAACCCCACTGACACATTGGCTGGTGTTTGGCTCTGTGCAGCTAGCAGTACCGGGCCCCAACTGGCGGTGTTGGAGCCCGGGCTCTGCAGGGGGAGCAGAGTGTAGGCCGAAGCCTACTTGAACCAATTTCAAAGGTAACCTTTAACCCCCCCTCAGGGGTTACAAAGTAGAAGAGCCACAGCTTATGCAGCAGTAGTGCTGCACAAGTCAAAGGTTGCTCTTTTAATTTTGCTCCTTGCACACGCTGAATGAAACACGTATAACATTTAGCCCTTTATACAGTCAAACTGTGTTGGAGGCGCGAGTTCCCTTTGTAATGAGACGCAGCACAGATGTCAAGAATCCCACCTTGGTGCTGGGTGCAGCCTCCTGAGCGTTGTTATTTGCTGTACAGGAGTCTGCGCTGTCGTGTTATCCCCCGGCCTAGCGCTGTTAGCGCTGCCCATCTTCTGACCTCATTTAATGTCGGCCGGTGCGGTTCGCGATGACCATGAATCCCAGCCCCGCAGTGTCTTAACATTGTTAAAACACTGCGGGGCTGGGATTCATGGCCTGGCGCAGCACATATGTTCGCAACTCGCACTCGGGTCCTTACACCCGCTTCAGACTGTGCGGCGTCAGCTGATCCCTTATCGCATGCCACGGCCATGAAGCCGCACAGTCTGAAGAAGGCGGAAGGAGATGAGTGACAACAGGCGAAGATATGCACTGCTCATGCCCATCAATCACACCCTCACAGTCCCAATAAATAAGACACCGAGGGGCGTTGTGTGGGTCAGGGCGGCCGCAGAGGCGCAGGCAGCCAAACAATGATGCCAGAAGACGGGCAGCGCTACCAAGGGGGTTGCAGCGTGTCATTACAAAGGAAAGTCACACCACCGGGACGGTTAAATGGTCACACAGAGGACACATTTTAGACGTGTTTTCAGTTCCACATGTGCGAGGAGAATACGTTTATGAGCCACCTTGCACACATGCAGCATTACCGCTGTACGAGGTGGCTGTAAAACATAGAAACACCTGGGGGAGGGGGGACAGGTTCCCTTCAATTTCAGTTCTTGTGTCTGCGTGGCTGTCGCAGGACACGTTGCCGGCTACACAGCAGGGGAACAGCTGGTGGTGCTGGACCCCACTGACACATTGGCTGGTGTTTTTCTCTGTGCAGCTAGCAGTACCGGGCCCCAACTGGCGGTGTTAGAGCCCAGGGTCAGCAGGAGGAGGAGCAGGAGGAGGAGCAAGGGGGAGGGGAGTGTAGGCCGAAGCCTGCACTGGCGGCAGCTTTGGGTCTGTTGTGCCTGCGTGGCGGTCGCAGGACACGTTGCCGGCTACACAGCAGGGGAACAGCTGGCGGTGCTGGACCCCACTGACACATTGGCTGGTGTTTTTCTCTGTGCAGCTAGCAGTACCAGGCCCCAACTGGTGGTGTTAGAGCCCAGGGTCAGCAGGAGGAGGAGCAGGAGGAGGAGCAAGGGGGAGGGGAGTGTAGGCCGAAGCCTGCACTGGCGGCAGCTTTGGGTCTGTTGTGCCTGCGTGGCGGTCGCAGGACACGTTGCCGGCTACACAGCAGGGGAACAGATGGCGGTGCTGAACCCCACTGACACATTGGCGAGGTGTTTGGCTCTGTGCAGCCAGCACTTCCGGACAGCAACTAGCGTTGTTGGAGCCCGGGCTCTGCCGGTGGAGCAGAGTGTAGGCCGAAGCCTAATTGAACCGATTTCAAAGGTAACCTTTAACCCCCCCTCAGGGGTTACAAACTAGAAGAGCCACAGCTTATGCAGCAGTAGTGCCGCACAAGTCAAAGGTTGCTCTTTTAATTTTTCTCCTTGCACACGCCGAATGAAACACGTATAACATTTAGCCCTTTATACAGTCAAACTGTGTTGGAGGCGCGAGTTCCCTTCGTAATGAGACGCAGCACAGATGTCAAGAATCCCACCTTGGTGCTGGGTGCAGCCTCCTGAGCGTTGTTATTTGCTGTACAGGAGTCTGCGCTGTCGTGTTATCCCCTGGCCTAGCGCTGTTAGCGCTGCCCATCTTCTGACATCATGTAATGTCGGCCGGTGCGGTTCGCGATGACCATGAATCCCAGCCCCGCAGTGTCTTAACATTGTTAAAACACTGCGGGGCTGGGATTCATGGCCTGGCGCAGCACATATGTTTGCCTCTCGCACTCGGGTCCTTACACCCGCTTCAGACTGTGCGGCGTCAGCTGATCCCTTATCGCATGCCACGGCCATGAAGCCGCACAGTCTGAAGAAGGCGGAAGGAGATGAGTGACAACAGGCGAAGATATGCACCGCTCATGCCCATCAATCACACCCTCACAGTCCCAATAAATAAGACACCGAGGGGCGTTGTGTGGGTCAGGGCGGCCGCAGAGGCGCAGGCAGCCAAACAATGATGCCAGAAGACGGGCAGCGCTACCAAGGGGGTTGCAGCGTGTCATTACAAAGGAAAGTCACACCACCGGGACGGTTAAATGGTCACACAGAGGACACATTTTAGACGTGTTTTCAGTTCCACATGTGCGAGGAGAATACGTTTATGAGCCACCTTGCACACATGCAGCATTACCGCTGTACAAGGTGGCCTTAAAAACGTACAAACGCCTGGGGGAGGGGGGACAGGTTCCCTTCAATTTCAGTTCTTGTGTCTGCGTGGCTTTTGCAGGACACGATGCCGGCTGCACAGCAGGGGAACAGCTGGCGGTGCTGAACCCCACTGACACATTGGCTGGTGTTTTTCTCTGTGCAGCTAGCAGTACCGGGCCCCAACTGGCGGTGTTAGAGCCCGGGGTCAGCAGGAGGAGGAGATGGAGCAGAGTGTAGGCCGAAGCCTGCACTGGCGGCAGCTTTGGGTCTGTTGTGCCTGCGTGGCAGTTGCAGGACACGTTGCCGGCTGCACAGCAGGGGAACAGCTGGCGGTGCTGAACCCCACTGACACATTGGCTGGTGTTTGGCTCTGTGCAGCTAGCACATCTGGGCCCCAACTGGCGGTGTTAGAGCCCAGGGTCAGCAGGAGGAGGAGAGGGAGCAGAGTGTAGGCCGAAGCCTGCACTGGAGCAAGTTGAAAGGGAAACTTTAACCCCCCCCCCAGGCGTTTGTAGCTGAAAGAGCCATCGTGTACAGCACTAATGCTGGAAAAGGTAAACTTAGCTCTTTTAATTATGGTCCTTGCACATGCTGAACCTAACACTTATAAAAAGTGTCCCCTCCTACCGTGATACCGTCCGGTAGGTGGAACTTTCCTTTGTGATGTGACACAGCACAGCCGTCATTCTCACCCCCTTGGCGCCGTGCGCCGCCTCCTCAGCGTTGTTTGAATCAGTCCCGGAGCCTGCGCTGTTAGGTTAGCCCTTGTCCATGCACACATTTTGCGCTGCCCGTCTTCTGACATCATTTGGTGTCAGGCTGGCTGCGCCTGTGCGGCCGCGCTGGCCGAGAGCCCGCCTCATACTGTCTTCTCATTTAATCCCACTGGGGGCCTGAGATCCATGGACATGCGCAGTGCATATCTGAACCTCCACCTCTCACTCATCTCCCTACGGCTTCTTCTGACTGTGCGGTGTCACGGCCGTGGCATGCTATTAGGGACCAGCTGACAAGTGGCAAATTCCTGCGAGATCCAGGCCTTGTTCATTTTCAGGAAAGTAAGCCGGTCAACGTTATCGGAGGATAGTCGCATGCGACGGTCAGTTAGTACACCACCTGCAGCACTAAAGACACGTTCCGATAATACACTGGCCGCAGGGCAAGACAGCACCTCCAATGCATACTGGCTTAGCTCTGGCCATGTATCCAGCTTTGAGACCCAAAACTTGAAAGGGGAAGAGCCGTCTGGGAGTACAGCAAGAGGGCAAGACATGTAGTCTGTCACCATCTGATGGAACCGTTGCCTCCTGCTGACTGGAGCCGTCTGTGATGGTGTAGACTTTTGTGGGGGGCACAGAAAACTGTGCCACAGTTGGGCCATACTGGTCTTGCCTTGGGCAGAGGCACTGCTTCTGCTCCCTCTTTGTGCAGAGCCTCCACCACTGCCTGGACGCACTGAGCTGCTTTGGAATGCACTAGCAGCACTTCTCTCAGTTGGAATGGAGAAGATGATGGAATTGACCAGTGTGTCTTGGTACTCCCGCATTTTTCGCTCCCGGTTCAACGGTGTGATGAGGCTTTCTACGTTGTCCCGGTAGCGAGGATCGAGGAGGGTGAACACCCAATAATCAGACATGTTGAGAATGTGGGCGATGCGGCGGTCGTTTCTCAGGCACTGCAGCATGTAATCCACCATGTGCTGCAGACTGCCAACTGCCCAAGAAACGCTGTCCCCTGCTGGAGGCGTGATATCTGCCCGCTCGTCATCACCCCACCCTCGCTGTACACACTGAGTACTGGACAATTCGGTAACTCCCTCCTCTGGACGGATGTCTTCCTCCTCCATTGACTCCTCCTCATCCTCCTCACAAACTGTCCCCTGCCTACGCGTTTGTGAGGAACCACGTGGCGCTGACTGTCCAGAAGATGATGGAAATGGTGAATCCTCATCCTCCACCTCTTCCACAACATCATCCCTTAGCGCTTGCAGTGATTTTTCAAGCAGGCAGATAAGGGGGACAGTCATGCTGACTAGTGCATCATCTGCACTCGCCATCCGCGTGGAATAATCAAAGGGACGCAAAACCTGGCAGACGTCATTCATAGTGGCCCACTCTGTGGTTGTGAAGTCTGTACGGCGCTGAGTGCGACTTCTTTGCGCCTGAAGCAGCTGGTACTCCATTACAGCTTGCTGCTGCTCACACAACCGCTCCAACATATGTAACGTGGAATTCCACCTGGTAGGTAGGTCACATATGATGCGATGTTCCGGCAGGCGGTGTCGGCGCTGCAGAGCCGCAATGCGCGCTTTTGCCGTGCTGGAACGCCGCAAGTGAGCACACTCTAGGCGGACCTTGTGCAGCAGTGCATCAAGATCCGGATAGTCCCTCAAAAAGCTCTGCACGACCAAATTGAGCACATGTGCCAGACATGGGATGTGAGTGAGGTTGCCGAGGCCCAGAGCTGCCACCAGATTTCGGCCATTATCACACACTACCATGCCTGGCTGGAGATTCGCTGGCACAAACCACACATCGCTCTCCTGCTTGATGGCATTCCAGAGCTCCTGCGCTGTGTGGCTACGATTCCCCAAAAAAATTAATTTCAAGACGGCCTGTTGACGTTTGGCCACGGCTGTGCTCATGTCGGTCGTAACAGGTACACGTTCATCACGGGTCCATGTGGAGGTGGACTGTGACGGCTCCTGCAGCGATGATTCTGAGGAACTGGTGTAAGAGGAGGAGTCAATGCGTACAGAATGGATTCCTGCAATCCTTGGAGTGGGCAGGACACGTCCTGCGCCACTCGCACGGTCTGTACCCGGCTCAACGACATTAACCCAATGGGCAGTGAGGGAAAGGTATCGCCCCTGTCCATGTTGACTGGTCCACGCATCGGTGGTGAGGTGGACCTTGCTACTGACGGCGTTCAGTAGCGCGTGTTTTATGTGTCCCTCCACATGCTTGTGCAGGGCAGGGACGGCTTGCCTGCTGAAGTAAAAGCGGCTGGGCACATTGTACTGGGGGACTGCCAATGACATCAAGTCATGGAAGCTGTCAGTCTCCACCAGCCTGAATGACAGCATTTCCAGTGACAGAAGTTTGGCAATGCCTGCAGTCAGAGCCTGTGCTCGTGGGTGGTTTGAAGAGAAAGGCCTCCTTTTCTCCCATGCCTGTACTACCGATGGCTGTAGACTGGGCTGGGAGTGTGTGGATGACTGGGAAAGTGGTGCTGCGGGTGGAATTACAGCGGGTCTCTGGACAACAGGGCCAGAGGTTCTTCCACGGCGATCCTGGGAGGAAGCCGAACCAGCTGCGTGTGAGCTGGAGGAAGAGGCAACACGAGATGAAGAGGTGGTAGCTGCCGCTGTTGGTTGGCCTAGCTCTTCAGTGTGTTTTTCTAACAACGCCGCATGCCTGGTCCGCACATGTTTCCACATGTTGGAGGTATTGAGGCTGCTGACATTTCGACCTCTTTTGACTTTTTGATGACACACCTTGCATCTGACATAGCAAATGTCATCTGCAACTGTGTCAAAAAAGGACCAGGCACTGCAAGTCTTGGGAGCGCCCTTTTTGGCTTTTGGAAGAGACATGCTCCTAACGGGTGCCAAAGCGGAGGCTGCAGGATCCGCAGTCTTCCCCCTCCCTCTCCCTCTTTGGGCCGTACGGGGAATCTCTTCCTCAGAGCTGCTCCCACACCTTCCTGTCCCTCACGCCAAGATGGGTCAAAGACCTCATCATCTACACTACCCTCTGCCCCCAACTGCTCCTCCTGGGTAGTCTCAGCAGCAGAGCACGCACCAGTAAGTGGCACCTGAGTGTCATCATCAGCTGATGCGGCCTGCGATGTGGTGACCGGAGCCACTGGCCCACCCGCCTCTTCAGAGGAAGAGAGAAAAAGCTGTTGGGCATCACTGCACCCTGCCTCTTCTTCCATTTCTCCAATGCTGCTTGGCTGGCCCCCTGTTTCCAAGCCAAGAGATTCAGAGAACAGAAGTAGAGACGGCTCCTGTCCTGGGCTCTCTGTCTGCCTGGGCAATTTGGCAGGTGGTGAAGAGACAGATGGCTGCTCTCCAGTGCTCTGTGTCTGAGAGGATGTGGCACTAATTGAAGTTGATGCATTAGCTGCCATCCATCCGACAACGGCTTCAATTTGGTCTTCACGTAGCAGCGGTGTACGGCGCTCTGACACAAAGCTGCGCATGAATGACTGTTGCCTGGTGAAAGTGGGTGCTGATGAGTCACCGGTGCCCGCAGCAGGCACAGAATCCCCACGTCCCCTCCCTGCTCCGCGCCCACGCCCACGCCCACGTGCCTTACTCACTGCCTTCATCTTGGTTGACTGATAAAGATAAGCAGAAAAGTACTAACGGCTTTGTGTGCTTATTCCTGAGCAACTCCTAACAGGTATAAGAAACACTAATTTTCTAAAGTGTGGACTAGACTTTAATATGAGCTAATGTGGCCTACACAAATGTAAAGTGGTGTAACTGGTGTGTTTGGTGAACTTTATTATTTATTTATTTTCTGGGGGCTGAACTGACAACGGATAGAGCTGCAGTCACACGGAGACCGTGCAGACAGACGTAAACAGCGATGCAAGGCCCAAAAACCCTCCTCTACGTTATCCTATGTAGTGTTTTTCCACAAGTTAGCTGGAGACGGGTGGAAAGACACTAATAGGATTTTTTTGAAAACATGTGCAGCAGCCTGCACTACTTAAAACAAAATGAAAATTGATTTGGCGGTATGACGCAGTGAAGAACCCTGAGCTGGAGACAACCAGGCTATGGCTGCTCACAGACTACAGGGCGAGCTGCAGTCACACGGAGACCGTGCAGACAGCCGTAAACGGCGCTGCAAGGCCCAAAAACCCTCCTCTACGTTATCCTATGTAGTGTTTTTCCACAAATTAGCTGGAGACGGGTGGAAAGACACTAATAGGAATTTTTTGAAAAAATGTGCAGCAGCCTGCACTACTTAAAACAAAATGAAAATTGATTTGGCGGTATGACGCAGTGAACAACCCTGAGCTGGAGACAACCAGGCTATGGCTGCTCACAGACTACAGGGCGAGCTGCAATCACACGGAGACCGTGCAGACAGCCGTAAACGGCGCTGCAAGGCCCAAAAACCCTCCTCTACGTTATCCTATGTAGTGTTTTTCCACAAATTAGCTGGAGACGGGTGGAAAGACACTAATAGGATTTTTTTGAATAAATTAGCAGCAGACTACACTACTTGAAAAAAAAAAAAAAAAAAGAACAGTATGAGGCAATGAACCACCCTCCCTGAACTGAATACAACCAGCTATGGATGGCCTATGTGGCTGCACTCAGACTAGAGAGTGGGCTGCACTCACACACACACACACACAGACCTTGCAGATCGCTGTGAAAACAGCGCTACAAGGCAAAAGCAAGGTGAATAGTAGGTGAACACAGCGGTTGCTAAATTAGCCTTTGGAAAGCACAAAGAAGCAAATCGCTATCTCTAAACTGTCCCTCAGTCAGCAAACAGCGTCCTGTCACTAACTGAATTCACAGCAGAGTGATCGCAAAATGGCGCCAGCGACTTTTAAACTGCATCATGACATCATTTCAGCAGCCAATCACAGCCTTGCCAGTAGTTTCATGCCCTCCATGCTAAACAGGATGTGCCCACACTTGGAATCATTCTCATTGGCTGAATTTCTGCATTTTGAATCTTGGAACTTCCGATTCCGGTATCCGATACGCGGCAAGTATCGGAATCCCGGTATCGGAATTCCGATACCGCAAGTATCGGCCGATACCCGATACTTGCGGTATCGGAATGCTCAACACTAGTCGTGTCGCCATTTTCTGTGATCTGCAGCGTTAGCATTTTTCCATCAATGGAGCTCTGCGATGACTTATTTTTTGCAGGAACAGACAACATTTTTATTGATACCATTTTGGGATAGATGTGATGTTTTGTTCGCTTGTCATAGCATTTTTTGTGGTATTGCACTGATAAAAAAATTTAATTTTGACGTTCTGGATTTTTTTTCCGTTTACGGTGTTTACCAATCAGCTTCATTATTATTATATTTTGATAGATCTGACTTTTCTGAACGTGGCGATACCACATATGTGTATTTTTTATTTTTGTATTATCTTTATTTTTACTTGGGGAAAAAAGAAGTGGTTTGAACTTTTATACTTTTTTATGCTTTTTGTCATTTTTTTTTTTTTAGTTGTGTTTGTCCTATCATTTGTGCTTTTCACAGCATCGCTACATATAGCAGAAATCACTGTCTCTTGTGAAGCCCGACCACAGGCAGGGTTTCGAGGGAGCTCTGTACAGGGTCTCCAGCACCGACAATCGGCGATCACTTGACAGGCACACCGATGGGTGCATGGAATGATGTGCTGAATGCGGCCGGGGGTGTCATAGTATGACAGCGGCATTTAAAAAGTTAACAGAGCTCTGCGCCACCTGTCGAGTGTTGGAGGCAGGTCCTGGCTGTAACAGCTATCACCTGTCGAGTGTGGGGTGGGCCCACTCCATACACCAGCTTCCGACTTTCGCCTTAGATGTACGGCACATGTCAGGAAAGGGTTAAAAAAAATTCTCACCTAAAAATCTATAGGGATCTAATACTTTTCACCAGTGAGAGTTTTTTTAAGTTGTGTCCTGTCTAGGCAATCCCCGGTATGTGGTTATCAGAGAGCTCCAATCCACACCGGGCAGTTTACCATCTGAACATGATGGATTTCCTTGAGAAATATATGGCGGTACATCCCAGCTTATCTGCGGGATGGCTATCTTTAAAGTTGGTGTTCCAACGTCTTTAAAAAAGACACCTTGTTTTGGGTGGAGCATCCCTTTAAGATTCCTTTCTCCAGGCTGGGTCAAAGACACTAGAAGAATGCAGTGATTAGTAAGAGACTGCGCCCGAGGGTGGTTCTCACACGTCGTCGTTCTCAGTATGACCTCAGCACCTACACACAGGGATTATCTATATCTATTCTTCCATAATACCCTCCATGGTCGCATCTTCAGAACTACTGTACATTGCTCGGAAAAATTTACAGGGCTCTAGAAAAACTGTGGACATACGTCAAATTGGTGGTGATGTAATGGACAATTCCTTTTGGACAAGTTGACAGATGACACATGGACAACCGGGGGTTCTTCCTTAAGACTTTCTCATTTATTCTCCAGACTAAAGAATAATCTCCTGCAGCAGCTTCTCCCCAGAGTTAGTGAGACACAGGAACTGACCCATCACTGCAAACATCCGTACTCCAAATAAGTGTGTTCCGATATCAATGCAGCTGAAGGCAAATAGACTGGGAGAAAGAAGGGGGTTGGAAACCAATTTGCCTGCCCTAAGCTACATTGATGTCAGAGCATACTCATTTGGAGTACAGGTGATGGCAGTGATGAGTCAGATTAACACCTGTGTCACTAATTATGGGAAATGATTCTGATAAGAAGAGGAGACAGGCACTAACCCATCACTGCCATCATCTGTACTCCAAATGAGTATATTCTGCTGAAAGGCAGGGAAATAGACTGGGGAAAAGCAGGGGTTTGGCAGCCAATTATATGCAATTTCATTTTTTACAGGAATGAAGACAAATTCCTTAATAAAGTGATTTACAAAGTGTCATAACTTTCTAGTCTGAGAAAAATACTTTAAAAATATTGCACAAATTGAAAGTTTAGTCAATCATAAGAAAAGTAATGCAATGAGTGAAAATTAGTATTTATTTATCTTCATTGTCCTCTTTCTCCGATTAGACAGGATGCATTTGATTTTATTCACACATTCTTTTAAGTATAGTTCCAAAACAGATGTCCATGCGCAGAGTCGTCCTGGCCCTGGAGGTCCTGCCCCCTAAATAGGTGTTCATTTGCAGAGTCATCCTGGTCCTGCAGGTCCCACCCCCTAAACAGGTGTCCATGTGCACAGTCGTACTGGTCCTGGAGGTCCCACCCCTAAACAGGTGTCCATGCGCATAGTCATCCTGGTCTTGGAGGTCCTGCCCCCTAAACATCTATGTGTCCATGTACAGAGTAATCATGGTCCTGGAGGTCTTACCCCCTAAACAGGAGTCCATGAGCAGAGTCGTCATGGTCCTGGAGGTCCTGCCCCCTAAACAGCTGTCCATGAGCAGAGTTATTATGGTCCTGGATGTCCTGACCCCTAAACAGGTGTTCATGCGCATAGTCATCCTGGTTCTGGAGGTCCCACCCCCTAAACAGGTGTACATGCACAGAGTAGTCCTGGTCCTGGAGGTTCTGACCCCTAAACAGCACTCTGTGACGGTTAATGCAGCGCCCCAGAGTCCTGGTCGTTGCAGTAATGTAGTTCTCCCACCAGGGGGAGTGATATTACGTCTGAAGGCAATAAAGGAGATCTCTTTACCAGGTATCACAAACCACACAACACACTTCACACTCCAGCCCACCAGGGGCTCCTATCTATTAGGGCACTCCTCACAACTAGGTAAAACTGGTGGTCTGGATAGGAAGTTAGTCAGACGCTGACTGGGCTTCACCCAGGCAACACCTGTCAGGCAGACAGAGGGGAAGGAGGAACATCAAAGAGCTGCAGACAGAGGGGTCCCTGACAGGGGTGGGATCCTGTCAGAGGCCTAGCCAGAAGGCCACGGAGCTGCGCCTGCCCCACGTGCGGCAGCATCCTAAGAAAGAGACATTAGAAGAGAATTGTATTGCGGAGGGTGAGAAACGAAGTCATAGCAAAAGGAGAGGAAACCAGAAGGACTTCTGCCCTGCAAAAGGCTGCCTCCTTTCTGAGGCGCAGGACCTGGTAGCCGGAACACTGAGAGAGTCAACGTCTCCAAGCCTGGCTCCAAAGACCGGCAGGACAGCTAGTTCCATATTAGTTGCCCGACCTTATACACAGGAGTCACGATGGCAACTTGTGGGGGCCGGGGCGTGATAGAGTCCCTATAAAAAGCCTCAGGTCACCGGTCATATGGTTTTGTCCTATCCATTCCATCAGGGGGACAGAGAGAAAGAGAAATAACATCTAGAACACCAACATCAGTTGTGAGGACCTTACCGAGAAGCTCAGCAGGGAGGTACTACAACACACAGGTGCTAGAGGAAGGCTACTGATTTCCACCTGGATAAGGAGACTCTGGATTTGCCTTCAGACCGGCTGGACTCTGCCTACCCTGTGCTCTGTACCCTGGCCGTGGATGCTGAAGCCTTCAGTAAAGGTAAAGAGACAGAAACCTTGTGTCCTCGTTCTTCACTGCGCCTTACACCATCCACCATCTACACTCTGGGAAGCCCTGGGGATACACTTCACCTGTGGGAAGGTATACCATCTAGCTGCCATCACATCACCCCAGCGGACCCCTAAGCAGCGTTGGTCACCCTGACCGAATACCACAGGTGGTGTCACGAACATTATGCCTTTAAAGACCTTTCCCCCATTTACAACGACGTCCCTAGGGCCACGGACCGGGTCAACCACCGTGACAATCCCCACTGAGAACCGAAGGACCCGATACCGAGTACCCCATTGCCCTACTGGGGGCGCTCCATAAGCAAATGTGCTAAGAACCGCGTGATGGAGACCAGATTCATGGACGATGAATATTATTATTAGAAATTTCACCCAACCTCTAGTCTGTGTAATATCACCAAAAGAAAATAATAAACAACAACCAAATATAAAATATTACTAAATTAGCTGTTTCATCATCCTGGTCCTGCAGGTCCTTCCCCCTAAACCTGTGTCCATGACCAGGGTTATTCTGGTCCTGGAGGTCCCACCCACTAAACAGATGTCCATTAGTAGAGTCATCCTGGTCCTGAAGGTCTTGACCACTAAATTGCAAATGGTGGTGGTAAGCAGATGTGCCGAGGACCGCATGGAGGAGACCAGATTCTGAAGGTGAGTATTATTATTAGAAATTCACTCAAACTCTTGTCTGTATAATGCAGCTCCCCAGAGTCCTGGTCGTTGCAGTACTGTCGCTCCGCCACTAAGGGGAGTGATGGTACGTCTGATGGCACTTAAGGAGTTCACCTGACCAGGTATCACAGTCACACACTACACTTCACACTCCGGCCACCAGGGGGAGCAAAGGGTTCTATGATTAGGCCACTCCTCACACTTTGGTAAAACTCGGGGTTGGATAGGAAGTTAGAGAGAAGCTGACTGGGTTTTGCCCAGGCAACACCTAGTGAGAGAAGAGGTTGCTTGGGAAGATTCAGGGGGGTCCCTGTCAGGGGTGGGATCCTGGCAGAGGCCTAGCGAACAGGACAGATCGTTACGGAGCCGCGCCTGCACTTCATTGCGGCGGCATCTTAAGAAAGGACATGAAGCGAAGTATATTGTGGAGAAGTGAGAAACGAGATCACAGCACAAAGGTGATAGAACCAGTAGGAGTCGTGCCCCGAGATCGGCAACATCCTACTGAGGCGCGTAGCCGGTGGCCGGAACGCCAAGGAAGTATTGGCCTCCACGCATTACTTCAAACCAACGGCAGGGCAGTCAACTTTAGGTGGGCTGCCTCACCTTAATCACCTAATGAAGACAACGGAGGCAATTGTGGGAGAGGGGCGTCTCTAGGGTCCTATAAAATAACTCCAGGCCTACCCCCTCATACGGGTGCGTCCTATCCATATCATCTGGGGGACGGAGAGAAAGAACAGAAACATACACAACAGTTGTGAGGACTATCCCGTGGTGCTCAGCAGGGAAGTACTACAACACCCAGGCGCTAGTAGGTAGGCACTGATTTCCACCTGCAAAGGGAACTCTGGATGTGCCTTCGGACCGGCCGGTCTCAGCCAGCCCTGTTAGCAGTGCTCTGGATTGCGGATGCCGAAGCCTTCAGTAAAGAGGTAAAGAGACTGCAACCCTGTGTCCTCGTTATTTACTGCGACCTACACCACCACCTACACCTTTTATTGGGCGCCCCTTAGCAGGACCACGGACCGGGTCGGGCCACCGTGACATCCTCAGAACCGAGAGACCCGGTACCGAGTATCCCGCTGTCTTGCGTTTGGGGGCCGCTCCAAATAATATAACCAAAGGGAAATAATAAACAACTACCAAACATAAAATATTCTTATATTAGCTGTTTTTTTAGCACTTTTATCACAGGCTCACACTGGGACTAGAGCTCAACTCTAAATAGGGATTATCTGCAATACCAGACACAACCTATAGATAAAGGTGGCGCTGACACTGGGGAAAAAAAATAAAACCATGCATACGCAGTAATCCTCAGCTATATTTTTTTAATATTTGCAGTGCACATCATTTGTGATATTGAATTTTACATTCCTAGAAATTCTCATTTTTATGCATTTTATGTCTATTGTATAAAATCAATTTTGGATAATTGGTCAACAGATATTTACTATAGAAAACAAGCGATCAGGTAAGTGTCTCGTTATTCATAAATGATATATTAATGAGACATTTTCTATCATCTCCTGCTTTAAATATTTGTTCTGCTCACTGATAAATATTTATTAATTTGTCCTTTTCTTACATTTTATGTTACATATAAAAGTTTACAAATTCCTCAGATGAATATACAGAAAAAAAGTCCAAACAGAAAAAAGAGACCCTTAAAATATAAGGCAGCGTCAGTCCTACTGGATGGAGTAAACGGCCAACTACTGAGACCCCCAGAAGACGCTGCCGTAGTAGTAGTAGTAGTAGTAGTTGCTGTTGTTGTGGTTGTTGTCGTTGTTGTCGTCGTAGTTGTGGATGCTGCTTTCCTACATGTTATAGTTGCCGAAATTGAAGAGTATGTGGAACAGAAATTGTCAGAAGCGCAGCCAAGTACAGACTCACCTATAAAATAAAGTGAAATTAGAACATTTTGTAAGTTATGGCACATTATTATTATTACTCTTAATATTATTATCATCAAACAACATTTTGGAGAGGATTGTGGAGAGTATAAATGTTGAACAGAGATCCGATAGATGCTGCTGCGCAGATACCGCCGCTGCCATTTTGCTAGAGGAAAACAAAATTGTCCCGACCATGATGGTGCCAACGGCGCATGCGCAGTAGCATCTATTGGATGCATCTATCAGGTAGCCGCCATACTCTACTGAGCCGGCACAGCCGGGCGCCATTTTGAGAAAGATTTTTTTTTCCAGAATAAATTTATATCCCTAAATAAAATAATTTAATACATATTATATTTACGATCCTGACATCGCCACCTGCCTTGTGAATGTGATTTTTTTTTTCAATACATATTATATTCAACATGTAAAATAGGGGGCAGGCCAGTGAGGGATCAGTGACCTGTCATAAGCCATCAGTATGAATGCCTAAGCAGAGCATCACATAGAGACTCCGCCTACAACCCTGCCCACAGACCGCCTACAGCTCCGTTCACAGACCGCCACAAACATCTCATTAACTGAAAACACAGATTAAACAAGAACCACAAGACAGATTTCATCACCAGGCATCATTGTAATCAGTGTAACGGTGCCAACCTGACATTTTAAGACACTTCCAAGCAATTACTAATATTATAATTATTCATTTTCATCAACCAGATATTGAACATTCCCGTGAGAACTTGAGCCTCCACATATGACCCCGATAGCGTAGACAACTTTTCGGTTTCATCGACTTCCAGAACTCTTGTAATTACCTGAGTTTTCGGTTATATTGAAGCAATTGTTCTGATTTCCTAGACATTGCAGAACTTGTGACGTTTTATTTACTGCAGAAGCTAATGAAGGACACTGGAATCCATTTGGGGTGACTGCAAAAAGACAAATAAAAATAATAGATTAAGAGGAATAAACAAGATTTGCAACTTAATTACTATAATTACTCCTTCTTGGGATTTCTATTGAGCTCCGGGTGATTAGCCTAATAAGCAACACCATACGCTCTGATTTAGTTTTTCTGTTTTTTATACATGGGTCCCTTTAGAAAAATAACAGACCACACTTTGTCCCACAGTTGTCACCCCACTGATCAGCCATAATCTGTGGTTCTACAAGTGTGACATTTTCCTGCAGCGCCACCACAGGTGAAATGATGCATTACGTGTTGGCCACAAAAATCAACACGGAGCAGAGGCAATATCGACATTTTTTGTTTGTGCGTCCAAACTTTTGACTAGTACTGTACATGCAAAGGAAAACAAAAATTGCAGGTTCTCATACCAGTTAACCATTAAAAATAGACAAAATGATGACATCCAAGTGCTTTTCTATTTTTTTCATGAACCCATTTGAAATAGAGTTTTTACTGCCGAAATCGGATCAATAACGGACATCGGACTTGTCTCTCTTTTTATTTTTACAGACAATTAAATAACAAAAATTATAGAAATTAATTAAAAAAAAACATTCCATGACTATAAGGATAAGTTCATAAAGATTAATTAGCAATGGGATAATAGAAGCGCAAAAGTTACGTAAATAATTTAAATAATATTCAGATTACTTTGTCCTTCTATTCTCCCTCCCTATTTGATCTTTATGATTATATTCAGTGGTGTCCACTTGATGTTAATGTTTCTAATATTGCCTTTTGTTCTAGACTCTAGCTATAAGGACAAGTTCCTTAGATGAATAATTTTTGCACTTTTGCACAATTTCTGCACCAATTAGGTAATTTAGGCTGCTTGTATTTTTTTTTAGCAATTTTTATTGTTTTTTTACATGCATTTTTATTGCTTTTTTTTGTTTTGGTATGTGATGATTTACATAAAACCCACTTTGTTTTGGACATTTTCTATTTGTTGAGTTATCTTGTTTTATGTGTTTTACTCATGGAAAATAGGTGAACTGGACATAAGACTAGGGTCACATCTGAAAAAATAGGTTTGATTTTGCCAATCAATTTCGACTCTGATCACAGTATGATCCTATTTTATTAAATGAGGAGAAAAATAAAATTTCTCAACCTTCTCCATTCGGTCTGTCCATGAAAATCAGACCACATTCCGATTTATATTCCACGGATCAATAGCCATGAACATGCGCATGGTCCAATAGACTAACATTGGTACAGATGTTTGGTCGGAATGCAATCGGACTGAATCTACGGTTGTCTGCCAAATTCTAAGGGTGACACAACTTGTTGATGACCACATGAGGCCAAAGGTTTGTCCACCACGATGGCCATTTAATCATCAACTGTGGCACACCCTATTAGGATAGTTTAAAAGACTGATTGACTTGAAGGCTAAGGAGGTGGGAACCACTCAAGTCCCCCATTTGTCATCTTCCTAACTTCAGTACTAACGGTATTGAAACATTAGGGCACAGAAACAAATAAACCTTGGAGACATCTGAATGTATATAAAAAAATAAATCCAGTATACTTACAAGTAGAGTCTGGTACGACACAATTGGCATCACTGCAGCAGGAATTCAATATGTCTATTTTATCAAATCCAGACCAATAGGAGTAGAAGTAGTTACAGTACTGGGGGTTAGCACACCCTCTGACAATGCTGGCGGAACTTGTACCTAAAAAAGAAAAATTACAACTAAACTGGTAATGGTGATATAATAAACAAAAGTACCAAAGTAAAACGACTGTCGAAGTACTTTAACAATATTTGAAACTACAATCACACACAAAACAATAAATTTACTGAAGTGACATTAGAATATATATATATATATATATATATATATATATATATATACAGGTGCTTCTCACAAAATTAGAATATCATCAAAAAGTTAACTTATTTCAGTTCTTCAATACAAAAAGTGAGACGCGTATATTATTCATTAGCTGCAAACCATAATCATCAACATTAACGAGTTATTTATAGGTTTATTTCAATATTTGGGGGCTCCGATAAATATTGTTTTGATTAATTTTGTATGGGTCTTTTGGTCCATTTTGGTTATGACGTAGTATTAGATTAGTGGCTCATTTCTCTCAATTAACCTACCAGAATTCCTAGTAATTGACGCATAGCACAATTCTTCGCTTTCACAGGTTGTTTCAGGTCCGGTACATGTAGGGCTTGTTGCATTAATGCAAGTGGTGCAAACGAGACAATGACCTGCAGGAGGCAGAAAATTAATTATTTTAGTATAAAAGTAATTAAAATGAATGTAATCACAGAGAATGGACCGTGCGTGCAAGATAATGATGTGGTCTGAACAGCTCACAATACCTTTTAGGCCTAAGATCACAGAATGATAATCATATGAGAAGAAAAGCAGAGCTAGGAACCAAGGTACCAAAAAGTTAAAACTTTATTGAGAAAACAATGAAATCACATAAGAAGGATAACAAAGAAATTACAATGGTAAGCCAAAGTGATAGGACCACGGTTGGAAACAGGCAAAAAAGAAAGTACAGGCAAGGTAAACATTAATAAACATATTAGCTCAAAAAGTGCAAGTACAATGTACCACAAAGTGTGCCAATATAAGTAATATAGATAACCATATATCCAAGAGTGTGGGCATACTAGCAGTATAAGAGAAATCCCTAAAGGCTAACTGCCACAATAGAAGAAAGAGCTTGAGCAAAGACCATAGAACTAAAGTACATAAGTGCACGGGGAATTACCTGAGAGACCATGGTGCCACCCACCCCAACGTGCGTTTCGGCGTAGTGCCTTCTTGAACCCCACAAGACCTGCTGTATTCTGGCAACACCCCACAAGACCTGCCGTATACATGGAACACTTCACAAGACCTGCCCTATACTGGGAACACCCCACAAGACCTGCTGTATACTGGGAACACCCCACAAGACCTGCTATATACTGGGGGAACACCCCCAAAAGACCTGCTGTATACTGGGAACACCCCACAAGACCTGCCGTATACTGGGAACACCCCACATAACCTGCCGTATACTGGTAACACCCCCCAAAATCTGCCATATACTGGTAACACCCCACAAGACCTTCCATATACCGGGAACACCCCACAAGACCTGCTGTATACTGGGAACACCCCACAAGACCTTCTGTATACTGGAAACACCCCACAAGACCTGCCGTATACTGGGAACACCCCACAAGACCTTCCATATACCGGGAACACCCCACAAGACCTGCTGTATACTGGGAACACCCCACAAGACCTTCTGTATACTGGAAACACCCCACAAGACCTGCCGTATACTGGGAACACCCCACAAGACCTGCCGTATACTGGGAACACCCCACAAGACCTGACATATACTGGGAACACCCCACAAGACCTGCCGTATACTGGGAACACTCCACAAGACCTGCTGTATACTAGGAACATCACACAAGACCTGCCATATACCAGGAACACCCCACAAGACCTGCCGTATACTGGGAACACTCCACAAGACCTGCTGTATACTGGAAACACCCCACAGACCTACCGCATACTGGAAATACCCCACAAGACCTACCGTATACTGGAAACACCCCACAAGACCTACCATATACTGGAAACACCCCACAAGACTTGATGTATACTGGAAACACCCCACAAAACCTGCCATATACTGGTAACACCCCACAAGACCTTCCATATACTGGGAACACCCCACAAGACCTGCTGTATACTGGGAACACCCCACAAGACCTTCTGTATACTGGAAACACCCCACAAGACCTGCCGTATACTGGGAACACCCCACAAGACCTGACATATACTGGGAACACCCCACAAGACCTGCCGTATACTGGGAACACTCCACAAGACCTGCTGTATACTAGGAACATCACACAAGACCTGCCATATACCAGGAACACCCCACAAGACCTGCCGTATACTGGGAACACTCCACAAGACCTGCTGTATACTGGAAACACCCCACAGACCTACCGCATACTGGAAATACCCCACAAGACCTACCGTATACTGGAAACACCCCACAAGACCTACCGTATACTGGAAACACCCCACAAGACTTGCTGTATACTGGAAACACCCCACAAGACCTGCCGTATACTGGGAACACCCCACAAGACCTGCCATATAATGGAAAACCCCACAAGACCTGCTGTATACTGGGAACACCCCACAAAACCTGCTGTATACTGAGAACACCCCACAAGACCTGCTGTATACTGGGAATACCCCACAAGACCTGCTGTATACTGGAAACACCCCACAAGACCTGCCGTATACTGGGAACATCCCACAAGACCTGCCGTATACTGGGAACACCCCACAAGACCTGATGTATACTGGGAACACCCCACAAGACCTGCCGTATACTGTGAACACTCCACAAGACCTGCTGTATACTAGGAACATCACACAAGACCTGCCATATACTGGGAACACTCCACAAGACCTACCGTATACTGGAAACACCCCACAAGACCTGCCGCATACTGGGAACACCCCAAAAGATCTGTCATATACCGGGAACACTCCACAAGACCTATGGTATACTGGGAACACCCCACAAGACCCGCTGTATACTGGGAACACCTCACAAGACCTGCTGTATACAGGGAACACCCCACAAGACCTGCCGTATACTGGGAACACTCCACAAGACCTGCTGTATACTAGAAACATCACACAAGACCTGCCATATACCGCGAACACCCCACAAGACCTGCCGTATAATGGCAACACTCCACAAGACCTGCTGTATACTAGGAACATCACACAAGACCTGCCATATACCGGGAACACCCCACAATACCTGCCTTATAATGGCAACACTCCACAAGACCTGCTGTATACTAGGAACATCACACAAGACCTGCCATATACCGGGAACACCCCACGAGATGTGCTGTATACTGGAAACACCCCACAAGACCTACCTTATACTGGAAACACCACACAAGACCTACCGTATACTGGAAACACCCCACAAGACCTGTCGTGTACAGGGAACACTCCACAAGACCTGCCACATACTGGGAACTCCCCAAAAGATCTGCCATATACCGGGAACACCCCACAAGACCTGCCGTATACCGGGAACACCCCACAAGACCTGCCATATACTGGAAACACCACACAAGACCTACCGTATACTGGAAACACCCCACAAGACCCGTCGTATACAGGGAACACCCCACAAGACCTGCCGCATACTGGGAACACCCCAAAAGACCTGCCGTATACCGAGAACACCCCACAAGACCTGCCGTATATTGGAAACACCCCACAAAAGCTGTTGTATACAGGGAACACCCCACAAGACCTACGTTTTATCAGAAACAGTTCTGCATAAATTTGCCTAAAACTTACCACCATGAATCAGGGCCAGTACTAGACAGGAAAATAAAGTAAGGTTGTTCATCTTAGCAGCTCACACAGCGCAGTGTTGTGTCTTTCTGTTAGCAAGTCTGGTATGTCTTTTATACTGTAGACTGAATGCAACTGGTTATTTTATTGTGTAGTTTGTATATTATAGACGTATATTTGTAATTACATTATTCAGCACTTAATTGTCAGATAGACCTTAAGACTAATTCCATTTTTATGATTGAAGACATTGAAATTTAGTTGTTAAATTCCAAAAGTTGAAAAGCTGGTTTAACCCATGAGGTCAAGTACAGATGTCAGATAAATATATATCATTGATACTTTTTAGGAATTTATTACACTTATTGTAGCATGTTTTTCTTTTCAATGCACTCCTTCCCCTTCTTTCCATGATTTCACCCCATTACAAAACACCACCAATATTCTGTCCCCTTCTAACGTCATGTCTTCTCTTTTGCTGAAATTAAGTCTTTTAAAAACCAAACATCTTATGTTGCCCATTCTCTACAATATATTTTATACATGGTATTTAAATTTTGATAAAATATGGACATTTAGCTGTTTATTGTTTCCATTGTTTTATTGATGTTGCAGTGTACCGACTAATGGATATATTAATTAATTAATTAATTAATTGCCCCCTCTTCCTTTTTCCATCTTCCTTTTGAGTTTATGTTATGTGTTATTATCATGTTCTATGATTTTAAAAAATGATCAATAAATATTAAAATGTTATTTGTACTCAGGTTTCATATCTGTAAGTTAAATACTTGTACCATTAGTGAACTTGATGTTTCCACTTCAGTGGCAGTACCACAACTCTAGAATAGCACACACTTCAGCTTGTGGTTAGGTTTGACCAAGTTCTTTCCTTCTCTACGTATATTCGGATACTTGCACGTTGTCACCTGTACCTTAAAATACATCAGAATTTGCCCTTCCTTCACTAAGAAAAAAAAGAAAACCCTTGCACTAATTATTTTTGATTCTATCTTACCTCACTATAAAACTGCTTAAAATCCCCCTTCCAAATCTATCTTGAATGCAGCAGTCAGTCTCATCTCTTTGTCCAGCCACTACACCGATGACTCACTTTGTGGCAGTCACTGCACTGGTGGTTACCCTTCCAGTATACAATATAATTTAAAGCACATCACTCTGAGCCACAAAGATTTCTGACCCAGGGCCCCGGGCTGTTCAGACACTGTAGGCCCCCCCGGTCATGTGACGGGGGTCATGTGACCGGGGTCATGTTATACCCGAACCAGATTAGTCCAGAAAAATGGCCGGGACCTACTCTACTGTAACCTATTAAATATTTGTTAAAATCTGCAATACAATTTAGGTATATTTTGACCAATAATATCACATACAAGGAACAAATACCACCGCGCCATGACCAGACCACAAATTACAACCACAGTGATCGAATAATATCACATACAAGGAACAAATACCACCGCACCATATCAAGACCACATATTACCACCACTTGGTGACCAAATAGCACATTCAAGGGACAAATACCACAACACAATTTCCAGACCACATATTACCACCACATAGTGACTGAATACTACAATACTGATCAGTAATTAAAAAAAGAAAACCACAATACTATCACCATAAGTGCCAGTATTCACAGGAGATCTGTACTTATAGTATGCAGTGTCTGTGTAGAGGTAATACAGAGATCACTGGTGACATTATACACAGGAGCTCTGTATATAATGTATAGGTAATACAGTGATCACTGGTGACATTGTACACAGGACCTCTGTATATAGTATATAGTGTATAGTGTCAGTGTATAGGTAACACTGACTCACCAGTGACGTCTCTAGGTGAAGTCCTTCATCTTTCATCCAGCACAGACCGCCATAATTTCTTCCAGCCAGGACTCGTTTCTGCAAGAAATAACACAGTTATCTCGAGCTCTGCTTGCAGAACACGTTACTTAATTTTTCACAACTTCTACATTACACCACATGGAGAAAAAAAGGGGATATAGTGTCACTCTGCACAGTAACAGGACCGCCCCCCCATTTAAAACAGTATACTCAAAAAATAAAATAAATACATCACTGCAGTAATAATATCCCTTAATTAGCCCCTATGGTAATAATATTCCCCACCCTGGCCCCGTGTGTCTCATTCCTGGCTCCAGCCATATGTTCTCCCATCCTGCACTCATGAGTATCCATCCTACCCCATGTGATCTCCCCATCCTGCCCCATCTGTCTCCATCGTATCCATCCTGCCCCATGATCCAATCGTGCCCCATGTCTTTCATTCTGCCCTGTGTCTCCAATCATGCCCCATGTCTACATTTTGCCCATGCCTCCAGTCCTGCCCCCAGTGTGTCCAGCAATCTGCCCCAGTGTGTCCAGCATATTACCCCCAGTGTGTCCAGCATATTACCCCCAGTGTGTCCAGCAATCTGCCCAAGTATGTCCAGCATATTGCCCCAGTATGTCCAGCAATCTGCCCCAGTGTGTCCAGCATTGCCCCCAGACAGTGTCTCCAGCAATCTGCCCCAGTGTCTGACTCCAGCATATTGCCCCCAGTGTGTCCAGCATTGCCCCCAGTGAGTCCAGCAATCTGCCCCAGTGTGTCCAGCAATCTGCCCCAGTGTGTCCAGCATATTACCACCAGTGTGTCCAGCAATCTGCCCCAGTATGTCCAGCATTGCCCCAGTGTGTCCAGCATATTACCACCAGTGTGTCCAGCAATCTGCCCCAGTATGCCCAATTGTCCAGCATTGCCCACAGTGTGTCCAGTATTGCCCCAGTGTCTCCAGCATTGCCCGTGTCTCCAGCATTGCCCCAGTGTATCCAGCATTGCCCCCAGACAGTGTGTTCAACAATCTGCCCCAGTATGTCCAGCATATTGCCCCAGAGTATCCAGCATTGCCCCCAGTGTGTCCAGCAATCTGCCCCAGTGTCTCCAGCATATTACCCCCAGTGTGTCCAGCAATCTGCCCCAGTATGTCCAGCATTGCCGTCAGTCTGTCCAGCAATCTGCCCCAGTGTCTCCAGCATTGCCCCAGTGTCTCCAGCATTGCCCCAGTGTCTCCAGCATTGCCCCCAGTGTGTCCTCCAGCATTGCCCCCAGTGTGTCGAGCAATCTGCCCTGGGCTACCGCCTATATTGACCCTCTGATAATCCGCCCCTGTTTCTGACTACCATCCTACTTGTGCTGCACCACCCTACAACTCTTAATTTTTGCTTACTACCTTACCAGTGGTCATCACAGTGCTCCACTGCTCTACATTTCTTTCCTATCTCCAAAGGCTGCTTTTTATAGGAGCCCCATCATTACAATGACAACGGTCTTCAGCAGACCCACAGATGTCATGGTGTAAGAGTATGGTTGGGACTACTCTCTTAATAAGAAAACGATCATAATTTTTGTATAGGACAGTACGTTTTATTATGCATAGAACCTTATAGGCACCAAGGTGAATTATTAATGTGTAGCGGTGTAATAGATATAATATGAACAATTTCATAGAATTTTATAAATATTGTTATTATGTGGAAAGAGGTGAACATAATAAAAAACAGGTACAATAATCTTGGACAAAACGAGTCACCAACTGGTACAAGAGTAGAAAGGACCCTGCCCACGAGGTCTCACAGTCCACAGGGGATGGTGAGGATGCAGTAGGTGAGGGTATAGCTGGCTGTGCAGCAGTATGGTGGTTACTGCAGGTTGTAGGCTTGTCGGAAGAGGTAGGTCTTCAGGTTCCCTTTGAAGGATGTAGATCTCTCAGCTGTGTTTTGTGTGCTGTTGTATTAAATATTGTATTAAATATAGGGAAAGGATAAGGATTAGGTATATATAAGATAGGACTGAGAGCAGTGCAGTGGTCGGCACAATAGATTCAGGATGCAGATAGGAATAGTATAGGAAAGGTTAAAGTGTTCTGCCCCAGCCCCAATATGGAAGGGGCAGTGGTAGTTAAAAGGGGATCACTTCCTGCTTTAGATGAGCTGAGGAGATTAGATAAAAGTGTAGAGATCAGACGTTGAAGGCCAGAAGGCTAGAGAGAACAAAAGATTATGGACAGTTTGGGCAGCATGGGAACGGCTGCGACAAACTTCTGTGGACCTTCCTTGGATGTCTGGGACCTACAGCCTGAACTAGGCATGGAAGAGCTTGCCTTATTCTCTTCCCACAAGGGGAAGCTGGATGGGAAACTACTTACGAATGTTGGGACGGGTTTCATGAGAGCTGGAGAGCCCGGTGGAGTATCCCAGGGGCCAGAGATGCCAGCCAGGATAGGGAAAGCTCAGGCTAAAAGTGTCGTAGCCACGTCTACATATTGTGCTATAATAACATTCAACTGCTCAGTAAACTTGAACTGTTTGAAAATGACAAAGTGTCTTCTGATGACTGTGTGGCTGTTCCTAGATCCGGGATCGTGGAGACAGCAGAGACCTCTGGCCAAAATGTGAGTGTTGTACAATTCACACTAGGTTCAAGTAAAACAAGACACTATTTACTTGTGGAGTGCCAGGGTGTGGGAACAAAGCAGTTCCTTGCCCATGATTACCGCCCTGTGCACCTTACAATGGCAATCAATTGGTGTCCAGTGTTCGCATTGTAGGGAATCAGATGGGCATTTGGAATGGTGTTCCCATGGGGTCTGTGCTCTTTATAGGCCATTGTCAGAGATTGACAGCAGCATTTAAGAGGTAAGCAGTGGGCAAAGCTCAGTTCTACCTGCTCCTGTTAAATGCAAATCTGGACTTATCTAATTTTCTGGTCCAAACTTCATTATCCAGATGGATTTGGGATATTATCACTGACCGCTATGTTCTTGATAGTTTAGATCCACCTTTGTCTGTTTGGCCTTATTCCACAGATCAACTTTAGCCTAACATCTTGCATGGACAAATCTATGGAGCTGCATTGTGGTCCTCCAGGTTTTAGTTTTTTAAACTTCTCAGTGTAGACATCCTCTCTGCCGAGAGGTCGCCGTATGGCATAAACAGTGACTTCCTAGGTTTATACGCCTGTATGTTGTTGCTTTTACATGCCATAATGTGCTGCTACTGTAAGACATCTAGGAAAGAATAAAATTTGCTTACATGAAATTTTCATTTCCTTGAGGCCGTAGGCAGCAGAGGTTTCCTACCCATAATTAATTCTTATTGCTGCATATTGCACATGTTCTCTTTCTTGCTCAACTTTTTTGCAGTCATGCTTATTAACCTAATCGGCATGTTAAATATGTGTTTTATCACTGCTTATTAACATGTCTTATATCCAGAGCATGTGTCCAGCATTAACCCATTATGTGCTGCCTGCTGACTACAGGAAATAAATATTTCATGAAAGTAAATTTTATGTTTTTTTAATGAAGGCGATTCTCCCATCCATAAAAGTGGAAGTCAGATATACAGTACTGCAGATCCTCCTCGATTATTCCTAGCAAGGAAAAATAATGAATACCCTTTCGGGAGGACATAAAAGTGGTTAATAAAATCCCAAACAAAAGGATTATATTTATTTTCATTTGAAATTTAAATTCAGTTGCAGTATTGTAACAATATTGTTACACTCACATTGCTTCTATCACCGCTCCCTAATGATGTCTAATTTCAGTGAGTAAGGTGGCGGAGATGAAGAAGTGGGATGTTGTAAGAGAAGCTGTCTTAATTCAGTATCAATGCTAGTGAAATCAATAAACATAATAATTTTACAATCATCATGTTATATAGCACTGTATTCTTACAATTGCTCATTTTGCTTTTTTACCCAGTTAATTCTTCGCTTTTCCATTAGTTCTATGACATCACGTGATTAAAAATTTTCTAGCTGAATCCTACTAAGCTCTATATAGAAACAGGAAGTCAATTTCCCCTTTATGAGTCATAAGACACGGCAAAAGTCCATGTCAGAAGGGAGGAGAGGGCAGCTGGGTCAGGAGGTGAAGAGCTGTGTACCAACACTGCCTCTGAAAAACACTCCTGATGTTCACAAATACTTTATGAAGGCCAATAATTAAAATAAACTAACTCTTGACCCATTAATTTTTGCCACTCCAGGTAACGACCTGATGAAGCTGCTTCAGAGAGTGTCAATAGAGTCCAAATCTGTCATTAAAGTAAAAAGGGGGTACTTTTTTGAAAACAGAGATTTATGGCATATTTTAGTTTTATGGCAACAAAAACAAAAGGTGGTAAGCACAGCAAAAGCACAATAAAAAATTGGGATTCTACTATTACATACATAAAGTATAAGTACAACGAAAAGAGATTGACAGCTATATAAAAAATATAATGAACCCCATCCCTAATTGATTCCTATGATTATATTAGGTGGTATACAACTGATGTAAACGTTTCTAATATTACCTATAGTTATAGACAATGATTATTTGATGCGTTTTTGTACCATTTGTGCACCAGCTAGCTATTTTAGGCTAGATGTATTTTTTATAACAACAACAAAGCCTATTCGTGTTTCGCACAGCTTCTTCTGGGTGTTTTGACTCCAGAAGAAGCTGGGTGAAGCGCTCGTCGAGGTGGAGGGACACAGAGCAAGATCCTCTGCATATAGGGAGCTTTCACTTTATTTTAAGGTATTTATTCCTTACAAGTATATGTATAATTACCCTGCATGCAAGCACTTTTTAATGTCACATAGTGGTTCATACTTTTCCCTAGTGCGATACATGTACAATTTATCCAATTTGGACACGTTTGGTTTCACCTATGTGAATTATGAATATTTATATTTGTTTACATAACTCTGTTCCATTGTTCTGGCTATATCTATGTCCCTTATAAGTAGTAAATCTTTGTTTTATATCATTTGTCATATTTCATAAAGATTTATTGACTTTATTTATTGGGTGGTTCACTGTTATGACCGCAATGGCAGAGGGTCTCATAAATAGTTTCTAAGTCTGCAAACACAAAAACCAGCTCATAGGGCAGTGGTAACTGATCTGACCATATATCTAATCCTAGCACCACAAATAACAGCAGCCGGGGAACGTGCCTACGTTGATTCTAGACGTCTCGCGCCAGCCGGAGAACTAACCAACCCTAGAAGGGAAAAGAAAGACCTTTCTTGCCTCCAGAGAAAAGACCCCAAAAGTTGGATACAAGCCCCCAACAAATAATAACGGTGAGGTAAGAGGAAAAGACAAACGTAAGGATGAGCTAGGTATTTAGCAAAGAGAGGCCCACTAGCTAATAGCAGAATATAGTAAGATAACTTATATGGTCAGCAAAAACCCTATCAAAAATATCCACGCTGGATATTCAAGAACCCCCGAACCGTCTAACGGCCCGGGGGGAGAACACCAGCCCCCTAGAGCTTCCAGCAAGGTCAGGAATCACATTTAGTACAAGCTGGACAAAAATGAGAGCAAGCAAATAACCCAAAAAACAAAGAAGCAGGACTTAGCTTAATTTTGCACGAACCAGGACCAGCAGATAGGAGCAAACAAAAAGGATCTGATTACAACGATGCCAGGCACTGGACTAAGGATCCAGGAGGTTTATATAGCAACACCCCTGGACTAACGACCCAGGTGGGTGCAAACTGAGGAAAGAAAATCCCAGAGTCATATCACTAATAACCACCAGAGGGAGCCAAGAAGTCTAATTCACAACAGTACCCCCCCCTTAAGGAGGGGTCACCGAACCCTCACCAAGACCACTAGGGCGATCAGGATGAGCAGCGTGAAAGGCACGAACTAAATCGGCCGCATGCACATCAGAGGCAACCACCCAGGAATTATCCTCCTGACCATAGCCCTTCCACTTGACCAGATACTGAAGCCTCCGTCTGGAGAGACGAGAATCCAAGATCTTCTCCACCACGTACTCCAACTCGCCCCCAACCAACACCGGAGCAGGAGGCTCAACAGAAGGAACCACAGGTACAACGTACCGCCGCAACAAGGACCTATGGAACACGTTGTGAATGGCAAACGACACCGGAAGATCCAAGCGAAAGGACACAGGATTAAGGATTTCCAATATCTTGTAAGGACCGATGAAGCGAGGCTTAAATTTAGGAGAGGAGACCTTCATAGGAACAAATCGAGAAGACAGCCATACCAAATCCCCAACACGAAGTCGGGGACCCACACCGCGGCGGCGGTTGGCAAAACGCTGAGCCTTCTCCTGTGACAACTTTAAGTTGTCCACCACATGATTCCAGATCTGCTGCAACCTATCCACCACAGAATCTACCCCAGGACAGTCAGAAGGCTCCACATGTCCCGAGGAAAAACGAGGATGGAAACCAGAGTTGCAGAAAAATGGCGAAACCAAAGTAGCAGAACTAGCCCGGTTATTAAGGGCAAACTCAGCCAATGGCAAGAAGGTCACCCAATCATCCTGATCTGCCGAAACAAAACACCTCAAATAAGCCTCCAGAGTCTGATTAGTTCGCTCCATTTGTCCATTAGTCTGAGGATGAAAGGCAGACGAAAACGACAACTCAATGCCCATCCTAGCACAAAAGGATCGCCAGAACCTGGAAACAAACTGGGATCCTCTGTCAGACACAATATTCTCAGGAATGCCGTGCAAACGAACCACATTCTGAAAGAACACAGGAACCAGATCGGAAGAGGAGGAAAAGCAATCACATACCACCCAGATGACAGACATGCCCTGAGACACCAGGAGATCAGAAATGAAATCCATGGAAATGTGTGTCCAAGGCCTCTTCGGGACAGGCAAGGGCAAGAGCAACCCGCTGGCACGAGAACAGCAAGGCTTAGCTCGAGCACAAGTCCCACAGGACTGCACAAAAGACCGCACATCCCGTGACAAGGAAGGCCACCAAAAGGACCTAGCCACCAAATCTCTGGTGCCAAAAATTCCCGGATGACCTGCCAACACCGAGGAATGAACCTCGGAAATGACTCTGCTGGTCCATTTATCAGGAACAAACAGTCTGTCAGGTGGACAAGAGTCAGGTCTACCAGCCTGAAATCTCTGCAACACGCGTCTCAAATCAGGAGAAATGGCTGACAAGATAACTCCCTCTTTAAGAATACCAACTGGTTCTGCGACTCCAGGAGAGTCAGGCACAAAGCTCCTTGAAAGAGCATCAGCCTTCACATTCTTTGAACCTGGTAAATACGAGACCACAAAGTCAAAACGGGAGAAAAACAATGACCAGCGGGCCTGTCTAGGATTCAGGCATTTAGCAGACTCGAGATACATCAGATTTTTGTGATCAGTCAAGACCACCACACGATGCTTAGCACCCTCGAGCCAATGACGCCACTCCTCAAATGCCCACTTCATGGCCAGCAACTCCCGATTGCCAACATCATAATTCCGCTCAGCAGGCGAAAACTTCCTGGAGAAGAAAGCACATGGTCTCATTACCGAGCAACCAGGGCCTCTCTGTGACAAAACGGCCCCTGCCCCAATCTCAGAAGCATCCACTTCGACCTGAAAGGGAAGTGAGACATCAGGCTGGCACAAAACAGGCGCCGAAGTAAACCGGCGCTTCAACTCTTGGAACGCCTCCACGGCTGCAGGAGCCCAGTTAGCAACATCAGAACCTTTCTTGGTCATATCCGTCAAAGGTTTAACAACGCTAGAAAAATTAGCGATAAAACGACGGTAGAAGTTAGCAAAACCCAAGAACTTCTGAAGACTCTTAACTGACGTGGGTTGAGTCCAATCATGAATAGCTCGGACCTTGACTGGGTCCATCTCCACAGCAAAAACATAACCCATTCTGACGTCTATGATTTTTCCGCTCATTTCTAGTCTGAATTCTATCACATTGCATTAAATCAGATGTTTGTTCAGACAACACCACCAGAGGATTAGCGGTTTTGCGCTCCCGCAAACGCCGGTCAATTTGAATAGCCAGCGCCATAGAATCATTCAGACTTGTAGGAATGGGGAAACCCACCATCACATTCTTAATGGTTTCAGAAAGGCCATTTCTGAAATTTGCGGCCAGAGCACACTCATTCCACTGAGTAAGCACGGACCATTTCCGAAATTTTGGGCAATACACTTCAGCTTCATCCTGGCCCTGAGAAATAGCCAGCAAGGCTTTTTCTGCCTGAACTTCAAGATTGGGTTCCTCGTAAAGCAATCCGAGCGCCAGAAAAAACGCATCAATATTTGCCAATGCCGGATCTCCTGGCGCTAGCGAAAAAGCCCAATCCTGAGGGTCGCCCCGTAAAAAAAAGATAACAATTTTCACTTGCTGAGCTGGATCTCCAGATGAACGGGGTCTCAGAGAAAGAAACAATTTACAATTGTTCCTGAAATTCCTAAACCTAAATCGGTCTCCAGAAAACAGTTCAGGAATAGGTATTTTAGGTTCAGACATTGGACTACTGGTAACAAAATCTTGTATGCCCTGCACACGAGCAGCAAGCTGGTCTACACTTGTAATCAAGGTCTGGACATTCATGTCTGTAGCAAGCACAAGCCACTCAAAGGTAAAGGGGAGGAAGAGAGGGGAAAAAAAAACAAAAAAAAAACCTCAGAATTTCCTTTCTTATTATCCCACTTCTGCAATGCAATAAACATTCAATGTTGGCCTGGCATACTGTTATGACCCCAATGGCAGAGGGTCTAATAAATAGTTTCTAAGTCTGCAAACACAAAAACCAGCTCATAGGGCAGTGGTAACTGATCTGACCATATATCTAATCCTAGCACCACAAATAACAGCAGCCGGGGAACGTGCCTACATTGATTCTAGACGTCTCGCGCCAGCCGGAGAACTAACTAACTCTAGAAGGGAAAAGAAAGACCTTTCTTGCCTCCAGAGAAAAGACCCCAAAAGTTGGATACAAGCCCCCAACAAATAATAACGGTGAGGTAAGAGGAAAAGACAAACGTAAGGATGAGCTAGGTATTTAGCAAAGAGAGGCCCACTAGCTAATAGCAGAATATAGTAAGATAACTTATATGGTCAGCAAAAACCCTATCAAAAATATCCACGCTGGATATTCAAGAACCCCCGAACCGTCTAACGGCCCGGGGGGAGAACACCAGCCCCCTAGAGCTTCCAGCAAGGTCAGGAATCACATTTAGTACAAGCTGGACAAAAATGAGAGCAAGCAAATAACCCAAAAAACAAAGAAGCAGGACTTAGCTTAATTTTGCACGAACCAGGACCAGCAGATAGGAGCAAACAAAAAGGATCTGATTACAACGATGCCAGGCACTGGACTAAGGATCCAGGAGGTTTATATAGCAACACCCCTGGACTAACGACCCAGGTGGGTGCAAACTGAGGAAAGAAAATCGCAGAGTCATATCACTAATAACCACCAGAGGGAGCCAAGAAGTCTAATTCACAACAGTTCACTTCTTCTTGTCCTCCTGGGGTTCTTTTACTCCCGGGTTTTGTTGTTGTCTTACATTCTAAAGTTCTATTTTGCAATTATTTCTTATGAAAAGGACTTCGTGTTGTCTAATGTATTTTGTAGCATGTTTAATTGAGAATTTATACGTGTTTTTTTTATCTCTTTTTTTGCCTTTTTGGTTTGCAATGTTTTACATAAAATCACTTTGTTGTGAAGATCTACTGTTTTTTTTTTTTCAGTTACCTTCTTTTGATTGAAAAAGTCACAGGTTGGTTACATTCCGTATACGCACAAAAACTCATGCAGTTTTTTACTTTTATTGGTATGGGGTGTTTTACATCAAACTACTTTGACTCCCAGTTTGTTCATTTATTCAGTTTTGATAAAACTTTACAGTAAAAGTAACGTTTGGATTACATGTGTTTTTTACTGGGTTTCTGCTGCGGAAACGCACAAAAAAAAGTATGTTTGGTTTTTCAAAATCGTATTCAAGTCTTTGGTAAAAGTCCACTATCAATAGTATAAAACCTAACATGGGTCAATGGGTATGTGGTGTATTCATGAACAGCAGATGAATAACCAAAAATCACCAAAAATTATTCCTGCCTTCTTTTATTATAATATAATAAACTAAATTGTAAATAGAAATGATTAAAAAATCAGTTAGGAAAAGGCATATTAATGTGTGAAAAAATATGCAAATTTTATGCTAATAGTGCAGCGCCCCAGAGTCCTGGTCGTTGCAGTACTGTGGCTCCGCCACTATGGGGAGCTACGGTGCGCCCGATGGCACTGAAGGAGTTCATCTGATCAGGTATCACAGACACCAATATGTTTCACAGCAGGGCCTCCGGGGGGAGCTAAGGGTTCTATTCATTAGGCCACTCCCCACCATAGTGGGTAAACTGGGGGTCAGGCAGGAAGTTAGATCAGAAAGCTGACTGGATTGGACGAAGCAACACTCAGTGGCAGAGGGTGTTGTGGAGGAAGAGACAGTAGGGTCTCTGCCAGGGGTGGGATTCTGGCAGAGGCTTGGCATTGGAAAGAACGTAACGGGACCGTGCCTGCTCAGAATAGCGGCGGTGCCCTAAGAAAGGACTAGAAGCGAGATAGATTGTGCTGAGTGAGAAACGAGATCAAGCAATAGGAGAATTCCAGTAGGGGTCGTGCTGTAAGACCGAAGCAACACCCTACTGAGGCGCACTACCGGTGGCCGGAACGCCGAGGGAGTATTATAACATTCAGCTTCAAGCAATACTCTAAACAGCGGCAGGACAGTCAGTTTAAGGCGGGCTGTCTAACACATATCACCTATGAAGTCTTGGGAGGCAATTGCGGGAGAGGGGCGTCTCTAGGGTCCCGGAAGAACTCCAGGCCTACCCGACAAACGGGTGCCGTTCTAACCGTAACATCAGGGAGGGACGGACGATTAGAAGAACATCATTTAATCGAGTTGTGAGGGAACTTAAGAAACAGACACAACAGTTGTGGGGTACTTTCCGTAAGCACAGCAGGGGAGGACTACAACACATAGCGCTAAGAAGGAAGGCACCGATTTCCACCTGTGAAGAGAACTCTGGAAGTGCCATTGGACCGGCCGGACTTGCGCAGCCTGGTGAACCGTATTCTGGACTGAGGACTCAGAGATCTCCAGTAAAGAGGTAAAGAGACTGCAACCTGGTGTCCTCGTTATTTACCGCGACCTGCACCCCACAACTGCACCGTTACAACACCACTTATTGCACCGGACGTCCCCCACTGACAGACAGGGCCACGGACCGGGTCTAGCCACCGTGACAACCCCAGGACTGAGACCTGGAGGCCCGGCTCCGGGTACCCCTCGGCCCTGCGGCGGTGTGGGGGCGCTCCAAATCTTGGCGTCACGAACAGGATCTACTTAAGCCTGAAGAATCAGGTCATGTGTGCCTAGAGACTGTGATTTGTTGTGCTTGGACTGTACTTTATTAAGAGGACTGTGTGTTGTGCCATTTGCCGCCAAAATCCGCCGCCATTGTAGCGCAGGAAGAGAAGAGGGGCGTGAAGGGGGCGTAGGCAAGCTGGAGAGCGCGAACAGCAATGGCCGCCCAGTCTAAGTATTTCTGTGTCCTGAGGACGTGCCCGTCAACAGCCGAGGTCCGCCTCCTGATCCTGGTCGGAGGGTGGAGACCATGGGGACGGGGCCGCCCACGAAAGAGACCGCGGGAAGAAGACATTGGAGAGGAGATAAAGATGGCGACACCAGAAGCACCGCATGGGGATGGTCGAACTCCGAGAGAGGCTGGACAGCCCGGTGTGGCTCAGGATACGCCGCCGCTGCGGGAGCTGACCCTCACGGAGCCAACGATGGGCCGACCCCCCAGGCCGCCGTCGGAAGAGTGCGTGGCCACAGCCGAGGCCCGGCGGATCGCTGCTCGCCTGGAGGCCGATGCTCGAGTGACTGCTCGGCTGGGCCGGCCCACGGAGGTCTGCTTGTCTCCAGTGTCCCTTGATCCTCTCAACCCGGTCGCGGCTGGAAGTGCGCCGCTGACACCAGGCTTGAAGCTCCTGCCTGAAGCCGAACACCTGCGGCACATGATGGCTGCATGGCGAGCCCGGCCACAACCGGTACCCCAGGTAGACTTGCTTACTGTTGCGGAGCCCCCCTTGTCCCACTGGGGTGTAGTGGTCTCCTTTAACCCCCAATATGGACGCGGGGTCATCCAGGAGATTGGGGAGCCGCTGCAAATCCACGTGGAACGGGAAGAAGTGGAGCCCTGCAGCGGAAGATTTCTCCGCGACCTGGAGCCAGGTGATGCGGTGACGTACACCCGATGGAGGAGGGCTACGGGAGAAGCTGGCTGGGTGGCGCGAGGTGTTCAGCGGTGCATCGCCCTCCAGGCTGCTGCTGAAGCACCGGAAGAAGGTGATCCCAAGGGAAAAGCAGCGGAGCCCGGCCCCGCGGAATCACAAGAAGCCCGACCTCGCCGTGCCCCGGAGGAACGTGTGCGCCTGCCAGTAAGAAGGGCCTCCCGGCGAGGGATTTTATCACTGCTGGGACCGGAACAGCGTCCTGGCTCACCAGTGCGATCTGTTGGCCTGGTGAGGCCGGATAGGAGACCACCTTCCGCTTCACCACAGTAAGGTTTTACTGTTTCTTTTGAAAATGTAAATAGTTCTCCTTTTAACTGTTTGTTTACTGTTTGTTACTAAACCCGTCCAGGGTTAACAATTTATGGATCCCTTAGTTGACCCGGGATCCTTATTGTTTGTTTTTCTACAAGTTTGCACAAGTTTTACAAACTGAGAAATCATGAACAGTGCATGATCCAAACTTTCTTGTAAATAGTTTGCACCTTATTAAAGGCGCTTCCTACTGGTTTTATTTAAAGACTCTTTGCGAAGATACCGTTCTGGAACCTTTGCTGAACAAAGACTGGTAGGCTGAGAAGACGAGCTACCTCAGAAAGACTTGATCCTCTTTTAAAGGGGATGTCCAACAGCGTACTTACGAGAGATACTGTTTTAAGAACAATAATGCCATGGTAATGTTGGAATGAGAAAAGTTGTATGTGTTTTAACTGGTTAAATGTGAAGAAATGCTGATGATGATGCTCTGGAAGAAATGTAACTGTTTTGCATATAGGAAAGTTATGTGTGTTCAATTTGTTTAAAATGTGAAACCTAGATAATGTTCTTTGAAAAAGAAAGATGCAGAAAGCCCGTAGGGGCAGATTTAGAGTTCTGCTTAAGTGAAAGTAAGAAAGTAATAATGAAGGTGAGGATAGAAGGTAAACCCTGAGTCCCCATAGAAAGTTAATAATGTGTTACTAAGGACAGAAAGTGAACCCGTAGGGGTTAGTGAGTGAGTCCTAATAGGAGCCAAGTAGAGCCGGCTCCATGTTCTCTAATTGAAAGGAATGTTATGTCTATACCATGTATAGTAGAGAAAGGCAGTAGGCCCTGGCTGAACGGGGCGGTCCTGTAAAAGAAAGGAGAGGCAGTAGGTCTGGTGCCATAGGGACAGGCGGTCCTGCAGGTTCAAAGTAGGAGAATGAAAAGTTAACTTGCCCTGTAATGTGATTATGGGAAGGCCTTTAGCGAGCTAAGAGTGTATGTTCCTTGAAGGCAATGTTAAATTATTGTTCATTAAATTGCACTTGGTAGAATACCCGGTTGGGTAATGAGAGTTAATTGTAGCCTGTTGCTATGATATTTAATTATGTTTGTAACGTTAAAGTGTCCTCACCTCCCATAAAGGGAAGCCTGTTCAAGTATACTTATTGTTTTGCACTCAACAAAAATTGTATGTCTTTTTGCTAACCTGTATTGTTGTTTTCTTCCCAGTCCCGGAGTACTGTGTTTAACCAGGGGGGAGTGCAGTGCCCCAGAGTCCTGGTCGTTGCAGTACTGTGGCTCCGCCACTATGGGGAGCTACGGTGCGCCCGATGGCACTGAAGGAGTTCATCTGATCAGGTATCACAGACACCAATATGTTTCACAGCAGGGCCTCCGGGGGGAGCTAAGGGTTCTATTCATTAGGCCACTCCCCACCATAGTGGGTAAACTGGGGGTCAGGCAGGAAGTTAGATCAGAAAGCTGACTGGATTGGACGAAGCAACACTCAGTGGCAGAGGGTGTTGTGGAGGAAGAGACAGTAGGGTCTCTGCCAGGGGTGGGATCCTGGCAGAGGCTTGGCATTGGAAAGAACGTAACGGGACCGTGCCTGCTCAGAATAGCGGCGGTGCCCTAAGAAAGGACTAGAAGCGAGATAGATTGTGCTGAGTGAGAAACGAGATCAAGCAATAGGAGAATTCCAGTAGGGGTCGTGCTGTAAGACCGAAGCAACACCCTACTGAGGCGCACTACCGGTGGCCGGAACGCCGAGGGAGTATTATAACATTCAGCTTCAAGCAATATTCTAAACAGCGGCAGGACAGTCAGTTTAAGGCGGGCTGTCTAACACATATCACCTATGAAGTCTTGGGAGGCAATTGCGGGAGAGGGGCGTCTCTAGGGTCCCGGAAGAACTCCAGGCCTACCCGACAAACGGGTGCCGTTCTAACCGTAACATCAGGGAGGGACGGACGATTAGAAGAACATCATTTAATCGAGTTGTGAGGGAACTTAAGAAACAGACACAACAGTTGTGGGGTACTTTCCGTAAGCACAGCAGGGGAGGACTACAACACATAGCGCTAAGAAGGAAGGCACCGATTTCCACCTGTGAAGAGAACTCTGGAAGTGCCATTGGACCGGCCGGACTTGCGCAGCCTGGTGAACCGTATTCTGGACTGAGGACTCAGAGATCTCCAGTAAAGAGGTAAAGAGACTGCAACCTGGTGTCCTCGTTATTTACCGCGACCTGCACCCCACAACTGCACCGTTACAACACCACTTATTGCACCGGACGTCCCCCACTGACAGACAGGGCCACGGACCGGGTCTAGCCACCGTGACAACCCCAGGACTGAGACCTGGAGGCCCGGCTCCGGGTACCCCTCGGCCCTGCGGCGGTGTGGGGGCGCTCCAATATGACTATCAATTAAAAGTTACCATTTTGTGATGATATGTTCTACGGAGTCTTCTGATAAAGTAGCAGTGTGTCTCCGGATCTACGTTCTTCTCGTCTCTCCGCTTGTGCATTAGAAGCATGCATAGTGCGGAGATCTCAGACAGAAGCTGTGCTATCCACAAGATGGCAGTGTGCTTCCCTTGAAAAATAGTTACAAAAACAAAGGTTTGTAGATTGAGACTGTCCTTCAAAGCAGTCGGTAAAAATCTAAAATAAGTATACAAATACATAAAATCATAGTTTTTATTTTTTAATATAGATCTTTGGAGATGGGTACTCTTTAAGGGTGAGACCACATGCAGCGGATGGCCACATGCAACTAAATCTCTACTCACCATGATGCACGTTAGTCGCGTGACTCCTTTGCAAAGGGTAGTATAATACAGATGGTTCAGCATCGGTTTCGGTCAATTAGACACGTGGGATTTCAGTTTCAAAACAAAAGGCTAATTGGCGATGTAGTGGAGGGAGAAGAGGTAGTGAATTGATAGGATGATGGGATTGATGACAACAACTAGTCAACACTTGAGGATGCAGATTGGCTATTAGAAAGATATTAAGAAGGAGAAGGAGGACCTCTTGAGTCTTGTTTATGTCATTGGTCAATTTGCTTGCTCTACATGAGCAGGTGATGCCGTTTCATGGGCTGACTGAGATACAAAGATCCTCAACAGAGCCTGCATACTAAAATAGATTGGACCTTTACCAACATGGAAAAGAATTTCCATACTTATGATGCCTGAATGTTGGACTTAACATGAACCACTAAAAAATGCTTTCTGGCACCTTTGAGCCTCCTACGATAACATCAGTCACTACATCACCTACTCCCAGGTTGATCCGAGAAGATCTGTTGGCTGAGCATCAGCTCTGCTTTCTAATACCGACTCCACCACCATCCCCCTCTGATGTAATCAACTCATTGGCAAACCAATGTGGTTCCCTATCACCTGCAGCATTATCTGTGACTTAGCTCACAGTAGTCGCACTATAAGAAATGCCCCCACAACTTATTTCCACCTCTAGCTTTGCCTTGATTTAGAGTGAACCTACCACCAAGTGCATGGAGCAAATCACAACACATGTCCAGTGCAACTTTCTATTAATCATACTGTTAGGAGTTGAGTTTCCTCTGCTGCACAGGGGGAATCTCGATCGGTGTCTGCTGCGGTCTCCCATTCTGCATTGGCCGCAGTGGAGTCTGCTCAGCGGAGACGTCGGTCCCAGCGTCTCACTATGACTGATACTGTGCAAATTGTCACTGCTGCCTCTCCAGGCTCTGCTATTGTACCCTGCACTGATCTGCGGCGAGCAGGCTTTTCTGGGACTAAGTCCTGCTTTGCACACACTGAGCATGCCCAGGGTAAGATCTCTCACTGGAGATCAAGGGTCACATGCTCAGGTACAGCAGCCAAATCTATTGGTCCTTCTAGGAAGGTCCTGTAGGTGCGCAGGCTCTGTAGCAGCCTCTCATTGGTCTTTCTAGGAAGGTCCTGTACGTGCTGCAGCTATTTAAGGCTCGCATGGCCGCACGGCCATGCGCTAGTATCTTCCTAAGTTATGTGCTTTGTGCCAGTGTGGTCATGTGTTTGTATGTGTTCAGGGACCCGGCTGAAATAAGCCCCTAGAATGCTGGCACCTCCGGCGAGGAGATTGTGTATGAGAGTATTCAGGAACCCGGCTGAAATAAGCCCCTAGAATGCTGGCACCTCCGGCGAGGAGTTTTGTGTGCATGCATGACCACTGACTGCTCTCATTTGGGTAGTTAGCCTGTGCCTCTGTGAAAGTCTAACAGGGCACAGAGCTTTGCTTTCTCGGCCGCTCTGTGAAGCTAACAGAGCTGGTTCATACCGCCATATAGTGCCGCCAATCACTTAGCAGCAGGTTCTTTCCTTCACGGTGGATCCCGGGGTGCATTCCACCAACCCTAACACATACATTATGGACATAATATTATTTACATTTCTGAAATGTTGAGATTTTACTCTTACTCTTGTCTTAAAAGTTTTTTTTTTCTACAAAAAAAAAATACAAAAGAAATGCAAAAATGTAAATTGCTTATGGCTTCTATGTTTGCAAAGCAGGAACTACACTTTTTTAGACAGAAAGGCCTTGGTTTCAGCATTTTTCTTTGGTAGGAAAATTAAGTCTAAGTGGACATAAGCTGCCCTCCTTGTTTTGTAGTGCATAAAGGATGAAAACAAAATGGTATTATTAAGGTGCTGTACTGAAATATATCACTGATCTGTTACACAGACTCTGTAGCTCCTGCAACTCCCTACCACTTGAATCTATGTCTTATTATTAGACTTTTACACCTATTTTCTATTTTCTTCAGCGTGCAGTAGTACACCAGTATCACACGCAGACCATTCTTTCCCTATCTGTAATGCTGAGCTATGTACTGACCTCCTATTAGACTTTAAAACATTAAAATAGCCACTGCCTTCAATGTCATCATCATTTATAGTGCCTAGGAAACTTGCAGTTGCCCCTGATCTCATCAGCTCACTTTCTGGCTGATGCTACTAGCATTAGCAGTATGTGAAATGATGCCTGGCATATTTTTTTTTTTTTGGGGGGGGCAATCCACATTACTGAGATTGAAAATTGTTCAAATTAGCTGGTAAGGAAAGATAGGAACACAGGCCTAATATTGTGGGTGTAATACTTCCTCAAGCAACCAGCCAAAAAGCCTCCAAGTATAAAAAATACAGTGAAAGCAGCACTCTAATAGAAATAAGTGAAAATAGTGGACTTTATTCACACAGATATCTTTTTCCATTTGAGTACTACTATACTAATATCTCCCTCTTTCTCCATTTCTCTCTCTTTCTCTCTCTATGTATATTTACAGTATCTTGAATAACTATTCATACCCCATGAACTTTTCCACATTTTTTCATATTACACCCACAAGCCTAAATATATTTTATTGGAATTTTATGTTACACACCAACACAAAGCAGCAAGTATTTGTGAAGTGTAAAAGAAGTGATATATGGTTTTCAAAATACTTTGAAAATATATATTTAAAAATTGTGATGTGCATTTGTATTCAGCCCCCTTGAGCCAATACTTTGTAGGACCACCTTACACTACAAATACTGCCGCAGTGTTTTGGGGCCTGTCTCTATTAATTTTGAAAATCTGGAGGTGACATTTTTGCCCGTACTTCTTTGCACATTTGCTCTAGCTCAATGAGATTGAGTGGAGACATCTGTGAATGGCAAGTTTCTAATCTTGCCATAGATTCTCAATGGGATTTAGGTCTGGACTGTGACATTCACATACATGAGTACGCTGTGATCTAAACCATTCATTGTAGCGCTGTCACAATGTTTAGGGTCATTGTTCTGCTCCAGTCTCAAGGCTTTTGCAGCCTCTAACAGATATTCCTCCATGATTGACCTGTATTTAACTCCATCTATCTTTCCATAAACTGTGACCAGCTTCCCTGCCCCTGCTGAAGACAAGCTTCCGCACAGCATGATGTAGCCACCACCATGTGTGACGGTGTGGATGGTGTTTGCAGGGTGATGTGCAGTGTTAGTTTTCAGCCACATAGCATTTTGCATTAAGCCCAAAAAGTTCTATTTTTGTCAAATAAAACCAAAGAAGAACATTTTGGGCTAAATGAAAAATGCTATGTATTGTTGCATGTGTTGATTGTAAACTGAAGCTAAACTCAGAATGGGGATGAGCTGCAGTACTAGATGCAGACTATCGACAAGGGTGAGGCTGTATCTGGAAAAAAACATGCTCAGTAATCCTTAGCAATACTTTTCTTTTAATATCTGTACATTATTTGTTACAATATATTTTAAATTCCATGATATTATTTTTTAATATACATTTTATGACCATCTTATAATACAATAATAGTTATTAGATTGTTCTTTTTTTACATTTTATGTTATATATACAAGTTTACAATTATTTCAGATGCATATACATGAAAAAGTCCAAACAGAAAAAAGAGACCCTTAAAATATATGTCAGAGTCAGTTGTACTGGATGGAGGGAACGGCCAATTTCTCAGCCCCTTAGAAGAGACTGCCGTAGAAATATCAGTGGTAATAGTAGTTGTTATAGGTGATGATGTTGCATTCACACAGCTTATCACTTCTGTATCCGATCTGTTCATGGAACAGACATAGTCGTTTGCGCAGCCAAGCACGAACTTAAAATCTCCTGGGGAAAAAAAATTAAAAAATAAAATATATTGCTATGTTATTAATAATAGTAATAATAATAATAAGGTACATAATTATAGAGATTATTATTCATTTTAATAAAGGAAAATGACGGAGAGGATTGTAAAGGGTATAAATGTTGCAGTCTCCCGTTCAGGGAAAGGAACTGTAGAGACGGTGACACAGAAAATATAGACATATATATTAATAATGAGTAAATTTGCCGAAACTCGAATTTAGCAAATCACTCGAATCAGGTCAAGAAGTCTGATTTGCATCGAAATTATTTGATACAAATTGAATGTTACATAATAAAGAAGTAAAACATAATAAATGAGTGAATATAAAAATTATCACTTATTTTACCGCCACAACCAAACAGCTTCCTCTTGCTGTTTCTTTCCAGATCCTTTTCAAGTCTTGTGCTAGTAACCTAAAGATATGCCATTAATCTGCAGGTTAATAGTGTTCTTTAGCTACCCGGTGTACACCCTGAGTGCCCCGCTACCTGTAGGAAATAACCTTTATTCCTTCCGGCAGCCTTGGGCTTTCAGTCATAGGGGAGGGACAGTGTGGCTTCAGTCACTGCTCAGTGGTTAGTGAGCAGCGGCTGTAACTGCATCCTGGCATTTACTGATAGCCGGCTCAGCATTAGAGCCGGCTGTCAGTCAGTGGCGGGGGCGCAGTTATAGCTGCCACTCACTATGTACTGAGCGGTGAATGAAGTCATGCTGGCCTTCCATATGACTGAAAGCTAGAGGCCGCCAGGAGGAATAATGTTTATTTCCTTCTGGCAGTGGGCCTCTCAGTGCAGGTGCCAGATAGCTTTAGAACACTATTAATCTCCAGATTAACCCCATCTCTGCAGGTTAATAGCATGTTTTTTACATGACAGGTTCCCTGAGTAAGTCTCTGTAGTCATGACACATATGTTGTGCCGTCATGACATGCAATAATTTAGGCCCTGACTAGTCCTCAGTCAATGCATTTCAAGTCATTGCGAAGTCAGAGGCCGACTCAGCGCAGAGTTGAAATGCTATAAGATCTGAAGAGGCAGGAGGGACCTGTGTAGAGGAATAGATGTTGGCTACAGCAGTGGGACAGGGTAGTGGTGAGGGTTTTTTTTTCACCCATTTCTTACGAATTCACAAAATTATTCAGCTACAGGGTAATCTGAATACAATTATAAACTTCCAGGTAAATTCAATTTGCTTCAAACCAATTCACTCATCTCTAAAATATACATTATGCTAACTAAAATGAAATAACCAAAAATTTGCAACCTAATAAAATAACTTCAGGAGGTGTAACAAAGCAGTAGGTTAACACTCACAAGACATGTCCCAGATGAAGCCGAGTAGGCGAAACTTGAGTTGTGCAATCTTATAAATCTGAGTATTGAACACTGATTTTTTTAACTGCATTTGTTCATTAGAATCTTCTGAGTACAATAAATGTTTTGGAGTGCTATGCCTTTTTATTAGCAGTGTTTCACTATTGAAGTCTACTTTGGTTTTCCTTATACTACTAGACCAGTGGGAAGTGAGATCCAGCTTCTGCTGAAGGTCGGATATCTGTGTGTACTATTCAGAGCGTTATTGTGGGAAACCACAGACATCATTATCACCGTACAAGCTCCTGACGCCTCTGGCTACATTAATTTAATCTGTGCGGTGTACATGCATGGCATTTTTTAAAAAGTACGCAGTGTCAAAAATTCACCAAAAACTCATTGTGAGAACGCAGGATAATTTGCAAATATTGCTCAAACTTGTGGTTCGCTTTAAAGTAGTTTCAAACAATCTATTAACGTAACAATTTTTTTTCTTCAACTGGAAATTGAACATTCACGTGAGAACCTGAGAATCCAAGCATTTAACAGATATCATACACAACTTTTCTATTTCATCGACTTCCAGAACTCTTGCAATTACCTCTGATTTGTGTTACATTGAAGCATTTATTCTGATTTCCCAGACATTGCAGAACTTGTGGTGTATTGTCTACTCCAGAAACTAATGAAGGACACTGGAATCCATTTCTGGTGACTGCAAACAGATGGATACGCATAATTAAGTTACGGGAAATAAGCAAGAAATGAGCCCTAGTCACTATAATTACCACTCCATTGGCTTTCTATTGAACTCCTGTTGGTGAGAACTTAGAATAATAAACAGCAGCCTTCGTTCTGGCTATAGCAGAACAAAGTGAAGGTTCTGGAGTGTCCATCTCAGTCTCTTGACCTCATTATCATTGAGCCACTCTCGGGAGATCTCAAGTGTGCAGTTCATTCTAAACAGCCCAGGAATTTACAGGAACTGGAGGCTTTTTGCGAAGAAGAGTTGGCAGCTTTAGCATCTGAGAAAATAAAGAACCTCTTCCACAACTACCACAAAAGAATTCAATCTGTCATTGATGTCAGAGGGGGCAATACACGGTATTAAAACATGGGGTATGTAAACTTTTGATCAGGGTCATTTGGATGTTTTGGGTTGTCATTATGATTTAAAAAGAGAAAACACAGTAGTTTGACAATAAATGACTTCACCCAACCACTAACCATGAGTGGAGAAAAAGTTTTGGTGTTATCATTCATATTCTGACTTGGTAAGTAAACTTTTGAGGACAACTGTAAACAAATGAATGCTCGGGTACCTGGTCAACAACTGCCGACTTGCTCGGATTGTTACCAGTGCTGATTACTGGGTGGGCAGTAACAACACAAAAACAGAGTTGGCTACCTCCTCCCCCTCATACTTTTCCATTTACAACGCCACGTTCACCTCAACTTGGACCTCCAGTTCCTAATTCAAGATGATTACTTTTTATCATTTTTTTTATTCCTTGTTATTTTAAGTAATTTCCCTATCCACATTTGTTTGTAGGGAAATTGACCTGCTCTTACCAACATTTGTCTTCCTTTTGCAGCCCCCTAACCCTTACTACGATCATTTTGTAGCCATCTTACAGCACCAAAGTTTGGGTTCCCATTGACTTTTATGAGGTTCTGGTTCAAGTTCCGATGAACCGAAACATCCATGGGTCTGCTCATCCATAGTGTGAATTTTATGGGTATGGCTACATTCCCACGATGAGCTGCGTGTTTTTGCCAGGTCGAAAAACGCATTGTTTTACAGCTTTAGCAAAGTGGATGGGATTTACAGAAATCTCATGCCCACTGCGCTTCTTTTTTTACTGAGTGTAAACTGACCAATCCGCAACATGCCAATTTCTCTTTTTTGTGAGAATATTCTCCATAGACTCGCATTAGATGCATAAAAATCACAAATAAAAAATGCACATGTGGAAATGCAACAAAAACACATGTAATCCGCACCTCAGTATATCAATAAAGTTTTGTCAATGCCAAATACCTTGAAGTATCAAAAACAATCTAAAACAAAGCAGCTTTATTTAAAGCATGACACACCAAAAATAGTCAAAAAAGTCATAAAAACACATGTAAAAAAACACATACAAAAACGCAATGAAAAAACACAATTAACCAAATTTACATAATAGGTACAAAAATTCTACAGTGGCAATAACTCACCAAATACGCATCGTAGGAATATAGTCTATGTGCACAGAAGTTCTTATTGAGCTTATAATAAACATATAATAAAATGTATATGTGTTTTTTATCAGTGGATTTTTTTCAAATCTCATTCAAGTCTAAAAATGAAAGTCCACAAATAAAATGCATATTTACAGCAAAAAAAACCCAAAACATCCCAGGAACCTAGATGAGAACCGGACTCACGACCCTCGTTTGTCATCTTCTTAACTACTACTGTACTAATGTTATTGGAGGCGGTAGGACACAGAAACCGACCAATCTAGGAGATGTGAATATATATAAAAAATAAAATCAATATACTTACAGGCAGAATCTGGTACGATACAATCACCGTCACTGCAGCAGGTAGACGATAAATCGAATTCATCAGATCCGTTCATATAAGAGTAGGAGGTGTTACAGAACTGGAGGCTTCTACACCCTCTTTCAATGCCGGCGGTATTGCTGCCTAAAAATAATAAATCAAGTCAAAACTAAATTCATAGTGATAACACAATAAAAAATAATAATAAAAAAATAAATGTGAAATAGTCACCAACCGTCAAGGCAGTGAGGATTTACCAATATTTAAATTAGTTAACAATTCAATGGAAAGTATAAAAAAAAATAAAACTTGACCTCATGGGCATTAGGAAGCTCAAATGCAGAGATATAGAGCTACCTTTACCATAAATATTCTTTTCTTTAATTTTATTTTTCAGCTCCCAGAGAACCACTTTAATCAGCTTTAAGAAATATATTAATTACTTGGTGGTATTATTGCTATATCTGCAGAAAGGAAAAAAGTCTGAAGTTCTCTGGGAATTTTCTTACGCTATTTAGATTCATTAGATCGTGAAATTTTTTCCCCGAAAGTCCAGAGTTTACTGATAAGGACTTAAGTCTAGAAAAAAGACTGTTTTTGAGTAAGAGACAAAATTAGACAATCTAAGGCTTTAGGATTCAACAGTATCAGATACAAAAAGTCATTCAACAAGAGAAAACAAAGCTAAACCACCTGTACGTCTCTTACACAAAACAAGCACAGCCCCAGAACATAATAAATGTATAACTAAAAAAAAACAACAAAAAATCCCAATACTCACCTCACCGCTGATCTCACATGGCACCACCAGAATTGGAAGTCTTTTTTTTTATTATTATTTTTATACAATCACATTCACAAAACTTTAACTTTGCTGAAATAACATGAGACAAAGTAGACGGCAAAGTCATATAATACTAGGTTAGTAGCTAATTTTTTCCAATTAACCTACCAGAAGTTTTAACGATTATCAGGTAGCACAATTCATCGTTTGCACAAGTAACTTGTGATCCGGTACAAGTAAGACTAGTTGTATTAAAACAGCTGGTGCAATTGAGACAATGACCTGCGGGAGGCAGAAAATTATTTATTACATCATAAAATAATAAAATAAAATCAATTAAACTGATTATAATTGTACAGGATGGACAGTGTGTGAAACATAATGCTGTGGTTACAACAGTAAACATTTTACCTTTTAGGCTAAAAAAAAGGAGAATGTAGAATACACAGTACTTACATTTATTAAACCAATAAAATCATTAGTAAATTGGTGCACCAAACAATGCAATACATAGGCAAAAGTAAGAAATAACTCACCAGGGTCTTGCTTCAATGGCATACGCTAAGTAATAACTGTATAGACTTTGACACAGGGCTTCGGGGGTTTCATAGGGTGAGTTTACAAGCATCCTTTTTAGAGCGCCAATCCTAACTATCACTTTTGACTTTTGGGACTCCTCCATGTGTTACATTGATTGGTCTGGACATAATGACCCTTTGGTCCTAATAAGGATAAAGAGTTGATGGTTTCACTGTAGGATGAAGTGATCAAATGTCCTCTGCAAAGACTGCTCAACTGTCCTTATCAGAACACTATATTCTCTGTTTATCGCCGAAAGGACTGAGGCTAGCTATGGTCTATAATTCCAGACAGAAGGACCAGGGAATGGCACTGTCTTTGCCACCGAAAGAAATCAAGTTGCAGAAATTTCAGGTTGCTTGTAGGTAAATTTATTTTAGTTCAAACTGATAAAAACTATATGCACAAAGTGTTTCGGCGGTCTGTAGCCTTCTTCATGTGTTTTTTATTGTCTATAATGGTTTATGTGGTTGACAGTACTTGTGCGGTAACCAAAAGTTCCTTTGAGGGCGCACACCTCCTAAATGTTCCTTTGAGGGCGTGCACCTCCTAAATGTTCCTTTGAGGGCGTGCACCTCCTAAATGTTCCTTTGAGGGCGCACACCTCCTAAATGTTCCTTTGAGGGCGTGCACCTCCTAAATGTTCCTTTGAGGGCGTGCACCTCCCAAACGTTCCTTTGAGGGCGTGCACCTCCCAAATGCTCCTTTGAGGGCGTGCACCTCCCAAACGTTCCTTTGAGGGCATACCTCAACTGTTCTTCTTAAGACAATATCCATTATCAGTGGTCTATGTACTCCACTGATTAGGTGAAATTCAGGATATTTATCCATACAAATTGAAGTATAATGCTTAGGGTGCTATTGTGGCCAGTAAGATATGCTTTGTAATAGTCTCACCAATAAGCATGGCTCCTTGCCCTCAGCTGCCATAGACAATACCCTGTAAGGTGTTACTTATTTTTTTCTTTTGCGTTATATTGTTTTGTGCACCAATTTACCAATGATTTTATTACTTAATTAGTGAAGAGCGGATAATGTTGGATTAAAATTTTCCGTCTTCGCTGAATTTTCCTATAAAATTCAATTTACTGCAAATTGAATGTTCCTTATTATCCTCTAAAGTATCTACAGACAACAGAACATAATAAATGTTAAATATAAAAATATATTATTTACCCAAATTTTTTATATTGACTTATCCAGCACACACATAAATTTAATCCTATTGTCCCCTATTGGCTGAAAGTTACAATCACAGCGCCAGTGTGAGGGCACAATGAGTACAAGAAAGTGTGCAGAGGCTCGGGAGTGTGAGGACGGAGTACAGTATATAGACTGAGCAGTATAAGGAGGACACAGTGTGAGGGGGCCAAGTACAGAAAGGGGGAAGCATGACCGAGATACTTAAGATAGAGATAACTTTGTTGTTATAGCTAATAAGGGCAGATAGTGATGATTATAGACCATAAGACGATAAGTCAGCATCTGTATGGTTGGTTTTCTAGTGATGTATTTCTGAAATGATGGTTATTCTGGTGTTGTATTCAGGTACTGATGGTGGTTCTGGTGATGTATTCATGTCCTGATGGTGGTTCTGGTGATGCATTTATGTACTGTTGGTAGTTCTGGTGCTGTATTTAGGTACTGTTATTGGCTTTGTTCCTGTACACATGTATCAATTAATAACTCATCAGAAAACATGATATACAGCTATGCTATTAAAGTATTTTGCCATCTGATAAGTTAAGGATTATTACATCTGCATTTATGTTAGGCGCATTAATTCTAAAATTCCACACCATGAAAGAGGGTATGATGAATGGAATGTTTTGACACATTTCCATTATAACTGCAATGCTCTGCATTACCTGACACCTTTCTATTATAGCTGTGATGTTTTGCATGTTCTATCACCTTTCTATCATAGCCAGCAGTCACTTTTCTGCAATTTGTGCTACAGTCACTCTTCTATGGGATCAGGTGAGATAAGCTAATTTTTCACTGCTCATTCACTGGTGTGACCCAATCGACAAGATCTTTTTATAGTGTAAAGTAGTCATATAAAATTATTTGTGACTAATATAATAAATAAATGAATAAATAAGCCTAAAACTTACCATAGTGAATCAGGGCCAATACTAGACAGGAAAGTAAAGGAAGATTCTTCATCTTTGCAGCTAAAACAGCACAGTGTTGGGTTCTTCTTGCTGATGGGAAGCCTGGTATGTCTTTTATACTGTAGACTACATATTAATGCTGACTTTATTAGATTGTGTTCATAATATAAAATTACATTTGTAATTACATTATGCAAGAGTTTATTGTCAGATAGACCTTAAGGGTAATTCCATTTTTATGATTGCAGCCATAAATTCCAAAAGTGGAAAGGCTGGTTGCACCCATGAGGTCAAATATAGAGGTGAGATATATATATCATTGATAACTTCTAGGAATTTTTCACACTTTGTGGAACATGTATTCTTTTTAAGGACGTTTTTCCCATAAGATCATCCCATACATGACTCTTTCTAACATCATGTTTTCTCTCTTGCTGAAACTGAATCTTTTAAAAACTAAATTTCTTGTAACGCCACCGTCTATTAATCTACATCTACAGAAAACATGATATTTTTAATTCAGCAAAAAAACCATAAGAAGAAAAATGAAGTGCCTCACATGTTACTTGAAACAAGGATCACCAAGTTACAACTTGCCTTTTTTTGACTCTACAGATGAAGAGCTCAATCACTGGAGAATGACATCATGGTTGGAAGAATAGAAGGAACAAGGCGAAGAGGAAGACCAGGAACCTGATGGGTTAATACTATCAAGATAACAGCAGGGAAGACCCTGGTGGACCTATCTAGGCTTGCTCAAGATTGTTCTTCCTACAAAGCATTCATCTATCAAGTCGCCATGGCTCGAGATCAAGCCAAAGGAAGCTAACATAGAAAAACATGGCAAAATACCTTGCACTGCCTTGGTTGCATTATGCCACACCATCTTATGTCTCATCCCTCATCTTTGTCTACCATCCTATCCTTCACAGTACTGCACTGCTCTATCTCTTTTCCATTATCTCCATCTACCACCATACCAGTCTCCTCCAAAGCTGCACCACCCTAAATGACCACATCATCTCTTTCCACCACGGAATTAATCTTTTCCACAGTGCTGTACTGCCATACATCTCCTCTCTCATCTCTTTCTACCACCATACAAGTCCTCTTAACAGTGCTGTATTGCCCTACATGTCATTCTAATTAAAGATGGCCAAACTCGAACAGTAAAGTTTGGCATCTGTACTGAACACCTACTGTTCGGACGTGGACATAGAACATGTACTTCACCAGGCAGTCCGTGTTACTGATTGGGTTCGGCCACCCCAAACACCAAGTGTTTATCGTGCTGTCATCTGCATGACAGGGAGGCAAACACTGCTACTGATCACCGGTAAAATCATTACCACCGGTCAGACAGCTGCGGCTGACATGCTGTCAAATGACAGCATGAGCTGTGATTGGAGGTATAAAGTTCACCTCCAGTCACTGGCGTCGACTGATGGGACTACTGCTCCCTTCAGCCTACATCTGCTGTTGCTTATAACAGAGATGGGAGTATTCATCAGCTGGCACCTGCACTCTAAATAAATAACTTAAAAAAATGACGTGGGTTTCCCTGTATTTTTGATAACAAGCCAGCAAAACAACCATATCCCTCACCAGTCCATCATTCTGTCCCATACCATTATCCATGTCTGGGGAGAAACAGTTTGGGGATCCCTTTATTCTTGATAACCAACTTAGCTGAAGCTGACAGCTGAGGGTTGCAGCCACCAGCTGTCAATTTTGCTGGCTAGTTATCAAAAATGTAGGGGAACCCACACCGTATTTTAAAGATATTATTTATTTAGAGCACAGGAGCAGGCTGATGAATACTCCCATCAGCCGATTCTGCTCTCGCTCTTAATAGCTGCTGCAGGCGTAGGCTGATGGGAAGAGTAGTCCCATCAGCCGACACCAGTGACCAGAGCTCAGTGACCGGGCTATCTGACCGGTGGTAATGATTTTAATGCCGATCAAAAGCGGTGTTTGCCGTGCTCTCATGCACATGACAGCATGGAAAAAACTAGATGTTCGGGCCCACCATTCAAGTGAATGGGGTCCGGTTTGGGTCCGGGTACTGTCCCGGTACCCAAACCCAAACTTTTTTTAACTGTTTGGCTGAACTTGCCGGACCTGAACATCCAGGGGTGCACCCATCTCTACTTGCCTTCTCCAGTGCCATATCATTCTACATCTCCTCCCTCACCTCTGTCTCTAAAGGTACCTTCACACTAAACGACTTTGCAACGATAACGATAGCGATCCGTGACGTTTCAGCATCCTGGATAGCGATATCGTTGTGTTTGACACACAGCAGCGATCTGGATCCTGCTGTGATATCGCTGGTCATTGCTGAAAGTCCAGAACTTTATTTGGTCGTCAGATCGGCATGTATCGTCGTGTTTGACAGCAAAAGCAACGATGCCAGCAATGTTTTACAATGGTAACCAGGGTAAATATCGGGTTACTAAGCGCAGGGCCGCGCTTAGTAACCCGATGTTTACCCTGGTTACCATTGTAAATGTAAAAAAAACCAGTACATACTCACCTTCTGATGTCCATCAGGTCCCTGGCCGTCTGCTTCCTGCACTGACTGTGAGCGCTGGCCGGCCGTAAAGCACAGCACAGCGGTGACGTCACCGCTGTGCTCTGCTTTTACTTTATGGCCGGCCAGCGCTCACAGTCAGTGCGGGAAGCAGATGGCCAGGGACCTGACGGACATCAGAAGGTGAGTATGTACTGGTTTTTTTTTACATTTACAATGGTAACCAGGGTAAACATCGGGTTACTAAGCGCGGCCCTGCGCTTAGTAACCCGATGTTTACCCTGGTTACCCGGGGACTTCGGCATCGTTGGTCGCTGGAGAGCTGTCTGTGTGACAGCTCTCCAGCGACCACACAACGACGAAACAGCGACGCTGCAGCGATCGGCATCGTTGTCGATATCGCTGCAGCGTTGCTTAATGTGACGGTACCTTTAGCCTACCCATTCTTTCCATTGTCCTACATAACTTCCTTATCTCTGTATACCACCCTACCTATCTTCTCCACAGTGGTGCACAGCTCTACATCTCCCTTATCTCTGTCTCAGATCTTACTCATCCTTTCTACTACCCTACATCTGCTCCTTATCTCTATAATTAACCAAACCGGACATAGCGGATATCCGTCCAAGACTTGCATAAAGCAAAAAAGAGTCACTCCCAGGAGAAACATGTTTCCTACACAAGAGAGAGGAGTTAACGACCCATTAAACAACTGAGGTCAAATAAATACATTTAGAATTGAATCAAAACAAACATAATTTTTATTTTGTCAAACACATAAACAACAATACATAAATCTAGTACCAAAAAAAACCCAGTAGTAGTGTTGAGCATTCCGATACCGCAAGTATCGGGTATCGGCCGATACTTAGCGGTATCGGAATTCCGATACCGAGATCCGATACTTGCCGCGTATCGGATACCGGAATCGGAAGTTCCCAGGATTCAAACTGCACAAATTTGCACGAAATCAGCCAATGAGAATGATTCCAAGTGTGGGCACATCCTGTTCAGCATGGAGGGCCTGAAACTACTGGCAAGGCTGTGATTGGCTGCTGAAATGATGTCATGATGCAGTTTAAAAGTCGCTGGCGCCATTTTGCGATCACTCTGCTGTGAATTCAGTTAGTGACAGGACGCTGTTTGCTGACTGAGGGCCAGTTTAGAGATAGCGATTTGCTTCTTTGTGCTTTTCCAAGGCTAATTTAGCAACCGCTGTGTTCACCTACTAATCACCTTGCTTTTGCCTTGCAGCGCTGTTTTCACAGTGATCTGCAAGGTCTGTGTGTGTGTGTGAGTGCAGCCCACTCTCTAGTCTGTGTGCAGCCATAGGCCATCCATAGCAGGTTGTATTCAGTTCAGGGAGGGTGGTTCATTGCCTCATACTGTTCTTTTTTTTTTTTTTTTTCAAGTAGTGTAGTCTGCTGCTCATTTTTTCTAATAATTCCTATTAGTGACTTTCCACCCGTATCCAGCTAACTTGTGGAAAAACACTACATAGGATAAAGTAGAGGAGGTTTTTTGGGCCTTGCAGCGCCGTTTACGGCTGTCTGCACGGTCTCCGTGTGACTGCAGCTCGCCCTGTAGTCTGTGAGCAGCCATAGCCTGGTTGTATCCAGCTCAGGGTTGTTCACTGCGTCATACCGTAAAATCAATTTTCCTTTTGTTTTAAGTAGTGCAGGCTGCTGCACATTTTTTCAAAAAATTCCTATTAGTGTCTTTCCACCCGTATCCAGCTAACTTGTGGAAAAACACTACATAGGATAAAGTAGAGGAGGTTTTTTGGGCCTTGCAGCGCCGTTTACGGCTGTCTGCACGGTCTCCGTGTGACTGCAGCTCTCTCTGTTGTCAGTTCAGCCCCCAAAACATAAATAAATAATAAAGTTCACCAAACACACCACTTTACATTTGTGTAGGCCACATTAGTTCATATTAAAGTCTAGTCCACACTTTAGAAAATTAGTGTTTCCTATACCTGTTAGGACTCGGAGCTGTTCAGGAATAATCACACAAAGCCGTTAGTACTTTTCTGCTTATCTTTATCAGTCAACCAAGATGAAGAAGGCAGGGAGTAAGGCACGTGGGCGTGGGCGCGGAGCAGGGAGAGGACGTGGGGATTCTGTGCCTGCTGCGGGCACCGGTGACTCCTCAGCACCCAGTTTCACCAGGGAACAGTCCTTCATGCGCAGCTTTGTCGCAGAGCGCCGTACACCGCTGCTGCGTGAAGACCAAATTGAAGCCGTTGTCGGATGGATGGCAGCTAACGCATCGACTTCAATTAGTGCCACATCCTCTCAGACACAGAGCACTGGAGAGCAGCCATCTGTCTCTTCACCACCTGCCAAATTGGCCAGGCAGACAGAGAGCCCAGGACAGGAGCCATCTCTACTTCTGTTCTCTGAATCTCTTGGCTTGGAAACAGGGGGCCAGCCAAGCAGCATTGGAGAAATGGAAGAAGAGGCAGGGTGCAGTGATGCCCAACAGCTTTTTCTCTCTTCCTCTGAAGAGGCGGGTGGGCCAGTGCCTCCGGTCACCACATCGCAGGCCGCATCCGCTGATGATGACACTCAGGTGCCACTTTCTGGTGCGTGCTCTGCTGCTGAGACTACCCAGGAGGAGCAGTTGGTGGCAGATGGTAGTGTAGATGATGAGGTCCTTGACCCATCGTGGCGTGAGGGACAGGAAGGTGGTGGGAGCAGCTCCGAGGAAGAGATTCCTAGAACGGGCCAAAGAGGTAGAGGGAGGGGGAAGACTGCGCAGCCTGTAGCCTCCACTTTGACACCCGTTAGGAGCATGTCTGTTCCAAAAGCCAAAAAGGGCGCTCCCAAGACTTGCAGTGTCTGGCCCTTTTTTGACACAGTTGCAGATGACATTTGCTATGTCAAATGCAAGGTGTGTCATCACAAAGTAAAAAGAGGTCGAAATGTCAGCAACCTCAATACCTCCAACATGTGGAAACATGTGCGCAACAGGCACGCGGCGGAGTTAGAAAAACACACTGAAGAGCTAGGCCAACCAACAGCGGCAGCTACCACCTCTTCAGCTCGTGTTGCCTCTTCCTCCAGCTCACACGCAGCTGGTTCGGCTTCCTCCCAGGATCGCTGTGGAAGAACCTCTGGCCCTGTTGTCCAGAGACCCACTGTAATTCCACCCGCAGCACCACTTTCCCAGTCATCCACACACTCCCAGCCCAGTCTACAGCCATCGGTAGTACAGGCATGGGAGAAAAGGCGGCCTTTCTCGTCAAACCACCCACGAGCACAGGCTCTGACTGCAGGCATTACCAAACTTCTGTCACTGGAAATGCTGTCATTCAGGCTGGTGGAGACTGACAGCTTCCATGACTTGATGTCATTGGCAGTCCCACAGTACAATGTGCACAGCCGCTTTTACTTCAGCAGGCAAGCTGTCCCTGCCCTGCACAAGCATGTGGAGGGACACATAAAACACGCGCTACTGAACGCCATCAGTAGCAAGGTCCACCTCACCACCGATGCGTGGACCAGTCAACATGGACAGGGGCAATACCTTTCCCTCACTGCCCATTGGGTTAATGTCGTTGAGCCGGGTACAGATCGTGCGAGTGGCGCAGGACGTGTCCTGCCCACTCCAAGGATTGCAGGAATCCATTCTGTACGCATTGACTCCTCCTCTTACACCAGTTCCTCAGAATCATCACTGCAGCAGCCGTCACAGTCCACCTCCACATGGACCCATGATGAACGTTTACCTGTTACGACCGACATGAGCACAGCCGTGGCCAAACATCAACAGGCCGTCTTGAAATTAATTTCTTTGGGGAATCGAAGCCACACAGCGCAGGAGCTCTGGAATGCCATCAAGCAGGAGAGCGATGTGTGGTTTGTGCCAGCGAATCTCCAGCCAGGCATGGTAGTGTGTGATAATGGCCGAAATCTGGTGGCAGCTCTGGGCCTCGGCAACCTCACTCACATCCCATGTCTGGCACATGTGCTCAATTTGGTCATGCAGAGTTTTTTGAGGGACTATCCGGATCTTGATGCACTGCTGCACAAGGTCCGCCTAGAGTGTGCTCACTTGCGGCGTTCCAGCACGGCAAAATCGCGCATTGCGGCTCTGCAGCGCCGACACCGCCTGCCGGAACATCGCATCTTGTGGAATTCCACGTTACATATTGTAACAAAACACTCCGGGATCGCCTTTGCTGGGGTCAAAGGTCACGTGGTTTGTGCATTGAACTCTGAGGCGTACAGCAGGTTTCTGAGTAGACTGACCTCCGGTCAGATTTATTAAAGTGAAAGCAATACAAATGAAAACAAAACATAAAAATAAGTCCTAGCCTGTCCGGCGCTAACTAAACAAATACGTTCCTATCTAACAACTGGGGGGGCTTCTCCCTCCCAGCTAACATTACACAGATCATGAGCTCAGCTCTCACTCACGTTTGTCTCACACAGACAGGCATTCTGTGTGCCCCAGGCTGACACCTGAAACCTCCAGCTGGTCAGCCTTTATTCCTGCACTTATTAACCCCTCGGTATCCTGAAGATACTGAGCGGCCTAATTCACATAGGACAAATACCTGGGCGAGATATACCTGCCCCCGACTACCAGACCGACATGACTCTTACATATCCTCCCCCCTGCTCAGACCACTCAGGTCGAGCAAGACTACTCTCGAAACAGTGTACTCGGGACAGGGCATCAGCGTTCCCCATCTGCACCCCGGGGCGGTGCTCCACCGTGAAAGAGTAAGCCTGCAGGGCAAGGAACCACCAGGTTACCCGACTATTACGGTCCTTGTGGAGGTGCATCCACTTGAGAGGGGCATGGTCCGTGACCAGCCTAAACTTCCTACCTGCCAGGTAATATTTGAGGGAGTCGAGAGCCCATTTGATGGCTAGGCACTCTTTTTCAACCACGGCATACCTCTGCTCATGTACATTCAGTTTCCGACTGAGATAGAGGACCGGGTGTTCGACTCCGTCCCTTACCTGGGAAAGTACAGCTCCGACACCAGTATCAGAAGCATCAGTTTGCACCACAAACTCGCTGCTGAAATCAGGAGTCACTAGTACGGGCTGAGAGCACAAAGCCCGTTTCAGACTGTGGAAGGCCTCTTCAGCCGCTGAGGTCCATTTTACCATGACGGAATCCCTCCCTTTGGTAAGATCCGTCAAGGGGGTAGCCATGGCCGCAAAGTTGGGTATGAATCGGCGATAATAGCCGGCGATCCCCAGGAAAGCTTGTACTTGTTTCTCGTTCACTGGTTGCGGCCAGCCCTGAATTGCCTGTATTTTGTCGATCTGGGGTTTAACCACTCCTCTGCCAATCACGTAGCCCAAGTATCGGGCTTCTTCAAGGCCGATGTGACATTTCTTGGGATTCGCCATTAAGCCTGCGTCTCTCAGGTCATCAATCACCGCCTGTACCTTCCGGAGGTGAGCTTCCCAGTCCATGCTGTAAATTATGATGTCGTCTAGGTAGGCAGAAGCGTACTGCCTGTGGGGCCTCAAGACTCGATCCATCAATCTCTGGAACGTTGCTGGGGCTCCGTGAAGTCCAAACGGCATGTAGATATACTGGAACAGCCCTTCCGGTGTAGCAAATGCCGTCTTCTCTCTGGCCGCCACGGCCAGAGGGATCTGCCAGTACCCCTTTGTTAGGTCCAGGGTCGTAATGTATCGGGCTTTACCAAGCCGGTCGATCAACTTATCGACCCGGGGCATAGGGTACGCATCAAATTTAGAAACTGCATTCAGTTTCCTAAAGTCATTGCAAAACCGTATGGAGCCATCCGGCTTAGGTATCAACACGATTGGACTGGACCAGGCACTGGGCGACTCTTCAATGACTCCTAAGTCCAACATTGTCTTCACCTCCCGGGAGACGGCTTCACGGCGTGCTTCCGGAATCCGGTATGGCTTCACATGAACTGTGACACCAGGCTCTGTGACAATCTCATGTTTCACTAGCCTATTCTGGCCAGGTTTTTCCGAGAAAAACTGTTGGTTCTGTAACAAAAACTGCTTAACCTCAGATTTTTGTCGTTCAGAGAGAGTCTCGGCAATCTGCACCTCCGGTACGGTCGGTGAGCAAACCGGACGGGGAAGATCCGCCGTTAGGGCAGAGTGGTCTTTCCAGGGTTTTATCAGATTCACATGATAAATCTGTTCTGGTTTTCTCTTACCGGAGCAACGTTGGCCTGATTGGTTGAAGATATTTATTGGGACCTTTTTATACATCCACTTGGAGTACATCATATATAATACCAGCATTTCTACCTTTGGACTTGTTATTGGTTCCCATATATATATTGGTATAGTAGACTGACAACATATATCTATGCCATGTAGTTGTGTTATCCCTTCCATATATGTATTTTTAGCAAGTCCTTTCATGTGCTTATCTATATAGACATATTCTGGTGGAGTTCTTTTTGTGTTATTTTTTATGGTGGTATTCTTTGCAATTTTTGTTTTACAGTATATTTTCATTTATTTTGTTCTTTTGTGTTTTTGCATTTATATAGATAATCTTACTAGTGGGCTTTGTCGAGTGTGATTCTTTGCCCCTGTTTTATGGGGCTGTTATACTAAAATAGTATACTAAAAAATTATATATATCCCTTTGATATATTATATACACGCTCGGTATTGTAGTTATAATGTATAGGGCTACCTGTTCGTATTTTCCGTATTATGTTTATATTTTCTATAAGTTTGCCATGTCCTCATATGGATATAGCTATCCCTCTAAAAAAACAATTACAAGTACGTTCTGCGCATGTCTCATCCTGGTAATATGGCCGAGGCACCAAATTAGAATGTATACTGCAGCTTCAGGACTACAGTTATGCGCAGGCGCGGATGTAATGTGTCCACACAGCCATCCGTAGTTGATATTTGTTCTGCGCATGTCAGGCTGTGTGAATGCGGCTGTAGCGCTAGATAGCTATATATTCTTATTTGCCCGATTGGCGCGACTTGCGCTATGCGTACGCAATATGATCACATGGCTACTCACTCCCCCTGTTCCCGATCACATGGCGCTGTCTCCTATGCGACGCATGGGGCCCCATGTGTTCTTTTAGGAGCGGCGCTCAGGTGTGCTGGGTGCAGGGTGATTGGGCGCTGTGAGGTGATTGGCTAGCCCATTGCTCACACACCCACCAGAGTGTGCTGTTTTTTAGTATTTAGTGAACCCAGCGCTATGCTTATGCACCCCTTGAGAAAGGCGATAGCCGAAAAACGCGTCGGGGGATACAGGGGGGAAGTGCCAATCCACGCTGTGACTTTTTTCCACATTATCTGGTATGTATAATATTATATACTTAGTATGAAGTGTACTTGTTAGCTATTTTTGACGGACCTATGTGTCCAATGCAGGCTCCTTTGAATCTTATGCACAGTCACTTGAATCTGTTGTTATACCAGTCTCGGTTATAATGTGGACATATGTATGCTGCCCTGTTCTTGCAGGTGCGTGCTGAGTACAGCACGGGGACCATTTCCCTTTGTTCATTTTAAACCTGGAATAAATGTTAATAAAGTTTGTTTATATATTTATCCGGACTCTATGCTGCTTCTTTTTTTCTTTTGGTTTTTGATCAATTTAAGGCAGTGGTCCTATATGTTCCTGCTTTTGGTCCCAGTCTTTTTGTACTGAATATACCCTATCTGGGTTTTACATACTATGTTGGTGACCTTCCATTGTTCCACCTTTGTGCTTTACTGGTACACTTTATAGTTCACTTCACCAACTCTTTCCATGACCTCAAAGGGGCCCTGCCATTTCGCCAGAAATTTACTATCCACTGTAGGGATTAGGACCAACACCCTATCCCCGGATGCAAATGTACGGACCTTAGCGCCTCTATCATAACTTTGCCTCTGGGCTCCCTGGGCCCGTAACATATGGTCCCTAACCATGGGCATGACAGCGGCAATACGGTCCTGCATTTGTGTTACATGGTCGATCACCGTTTTAAAGGGAGTGACTTGACCTTCCCAGGTTTTTTTGCAACGTCCAACAGTCCCCGGGGACGTCTGGCGTATAACAGTTCGAAAGGCGAAAACCCCGTGGAAGACTGGGGAACCTCCCTAATGGCAAACAGTAAATAGGGTAGCAAGTAATCCCAGTTCTTCCCATCTTTGTCTATCGCCTTCCGGAGCATCTGTTTTAAGGTTTTGTTGAACCGCTCAACCAGGCCATCTGTTTGAGGGTGATAGACAGACGTACGCAACTGGTCTATTTATAAGAGCCTGCAGAGCTCCTTCATCACCCTTGACATAAAGGGAGTCCCCTGGTCGGTGAGTATCTGTTTTGGAATTCCCACCCGACTAAACACTTGTACCAACTCTTTGGCGATCGTTTTGGTAGCAGTGTTACGCAAAGGGATGGCTTCTGGGTAACGAGTGGCATAGTCCATGATGACGAGGATATGTTGATGCCCACGTGCGGACCGGGGAAGGGGCCCAACCAGATCCATCCCAATTCTCTCAAAAGGGACCCCAATGATAGGGAGGGGTACCAAAGGGCTACAGAACTGAGTTTTAGGCGCAGAGATTTGGCACTCTGGACAGGACTCACAATAGTTACGCACATCGTTATGTATTCCGGGCCACACAAAACAATGCGATATCCTTTCTGTGGTTTTCTGTACCCCCAGATGTCCCCCCATTATATGTCCGTGGGCCAGGTCCAGTACCTTCCACCGATAAGGTTTGGGTACCACTAACTGATGTACAATATCTTCCCCTTTTTTCTCTACCTGGTAGAGCAAATCATTTTCAAGAACCATGTACGGGTACGCTAGCCTAGTGTCAGGTTCTACGGGTACCTCATCTATCATTTTTACATTTTTCCTAGCCGGAGTCAGGGTAGGATCTCTCATTTGCTCGCTGTGGAAGTCATCCAACTGGACTCCCAAATCTGGTAGGCAGGGTGCTGGATGGCTGTCTGCCTCCGCCTCTCACTGAGTTTCCTCAGTTTCCTCAGTTTCCCCCGCCATAACTGAGAAGGGGAACTGAAGGTTAGATTCAATAACCTCCCCAGCAACGTCTGCCTGTGGGACCTCCTCTAGGAGTTCGGGACCTCCAGATGGTATGGGGGAAGGTTCACAGCTACCGTGAAGGAGCAACTGATTCTCCCATAACTGCCAGAAATGGGGGAAATCCCTACCCAGGATTATATCATGTAACAATGCGGGAACGAGTCCCACTTTGTGTTGCACAGACCCATAGGGAGTGGAGATCGGTATGACCGCTGTTAGGTTCCTTCACCCGTAGTCGCTGGAACAGTCTTACCGGTTCCACGAAGAGAAGGCACAGACCTGGTGCCAGTGGTTTCGTCGGGAAGTCCTTCTGCCACGGAATAACGCTCGACCAACTCCACAAGTTGATCCGCTGTCGTGGGATTTCCTTGGCTTACCCACCTTTTCAGCGCTGGAGGTAGCACTCTCAGATACTTGTCCAAGACAACCCGCTGAATTATTTCTGGGGTTGTCAGTACCTCGGGTTGCAGCCATATCTTTGTCAAGTAGATCAGGTCGAACATCTGAGACCGCGGCGGTTTATCCGGCTGGTAGGTCCACTGGTGTACCCTCTGCGCACGGACAGCCGTCGTCACACCTAGCCGGACCAGGATCTCAACTTTCAGCTTCTCAAAGTCCTGAGCGACTTCCGGGTCTAAGTCATGGTAAGCTTTTTGGGCCTCGCCGGAGAGAAACGGAGCAATCAAATCGGCCCATCGTGCCTTCGGCTACTTCTCCCTCAACGCCGTCCCCTCGAACGTTGTCAGGTATGCTTCGACGTCATCTTCTGCAGTTAACTTTTGCCAGTACCGACTCACATGGATCCTTCTGGACTCTGCTTCCGGGTCTACCTCAGGCATGCTCACCAGGCGCTGCGCCACCTGTTGGAGAAGCTGGCGGTCTGCAACCGTCATGTCCAATAACTCCTTCAGCTGTGCGGCCATCAAGCGATTAGCTTCATGCTGTGCAGCAGTGGCCTGCTGCTGTACAGCAGTGGACTGTACTAGGGCTTTCACCACGTCTTCCATACTGTCGCCTGTGCCACGCGATGCCCGCGTTCTCCACCACAATGTAACAAAACACTCCGGGATCGCCTTTGCTGGGGTCAAAGGTCACGTGGTTTGTGCATTGAACTCTGAGGCGTACAGCAGGTTTCTGAGTAGACTGACCTCCGGTCAGATTTATTAAAGTGAAAGCAATACAAATGAAAACAAAACATAAAAATAAGTCCTAGCCTGTCCGGCGCTAACTAAACAAATACGTTCCTATCTAACAACTGGGGGGGCTTCTCCCTCCCAGCTAACATTACACAGATCATGAGCTCAGCTCTCACTCACGTTTGTCTCACACAGACAGGCATTCTGTGTGCCCCAGGCTGACACCTGAAACCTCCAGCTGGTCAGCCTTTATTCCTGCACTTATTAACCCCTCGGTATCCTGAAGATACTGAGCGGCCTAATTCACATAGGACAAATACCTGGGCGAGATATACCTGCCCCCGACTACCAGACCGACATGACTCTTACAATATGTTGGAACGGTTATGTGAGCAGCAGCAAGCTGTAATGGAGTACCAGCTGCATCAGGCGCAAAGAAGTCGCACTACGCGCCGTTCAGACTTCACAACCACAGAGTGGGCCACTATGAAGGACGTCTGCCAGGTTTTGCGACCCTTCGATTATTCCACGCGGATGGCGAGTGCAGATGATGCACTAGTCAGCATGACTGTCCCCCTTATCTGCCTGCTTGAAAAATCACTGCAAGCGCTAAGGGATGATGTTGTGGAAGAGGTGGAGGATGAGGATTCACCATTTCCATCATCTTCTGGACAGTCAGCGCCACGTGGTTCCTCACAAATGCGTAGGCAGGGGACACTTTGTGAGGAGGATGAGGAGGAGTCAATGGAGGAGGAAGACATCTGTCCAGAGGAGGGAGTTACACAATTGTCCAGTACTCAGTGTGTACAGCGAGGGTGGGGTGATGATGAGCGGGCAGAGATCACGCCTCCAGCAGGGGACAGCGTTTCTTGGCCAGTTGGCAGTCTGCAGCACATGGTGGATTACATGCTGCAGTGCCTGAGAAACGACTGCCGCATCGCCCACATTCTCAACATGTCTGATTATTGGGTGTTCACCCTCCTCGATCCTCGCTACCGGGACAACGTAGAAAGCCTCATCACACCGTTGAACCGGGAGCGAAAAATGCGGGAGTACCAAGACACACTGGTGAATTCCATCATCTTCTCCAGTCCAACTGAGAGAAGTGCTGCTAGTGCATTACAAAGCAGCTCATTGCGTCCAGGCAGTGGAGGAGGCTCTGCAAAAAGAGGGAGCAGAAGCAGTGCCTCTGCCCAAGGCAAGACCAGTATGGCCCAACTGTGGCACAGTTTTTTGTGCCCGCCACAAAAGTCTACACCATCACAGACGGCTCCAGTCAGCAGGAGGCAACGGTTCCGTCAGATGGTGACAGACTACATGTCCTGCCCTCTTGCTGTACTCCCAGACGGCTCTTCCCCTTTCAAGTTTTGGGTCTCAAAGCTGGATACATGGCCAGAGCTAAGCCAGTATGCATTGGAGGTGCTGGCTTGCCCTGCGGCTAGTGTATTATCGGAACGCCTCTTTAGTGCTGCAGGTGGTGTACTAACTGACCGTCGCATGCGACTATCCTCCGATAACGTTGACCGGCTTACTTTCCTGAAAATGAACAAGGCCTGGATCTCGCAGGAATTTGCCACTCCTCTTCCTGATTAAATAATTAGGTGACTGTCTACTGTATCCAGGTCTCCTGTTGTGTTCATCTTTCTACCACCTGAACTTTAATTCCTGGGCTCCAACACCGCCAGTTGAGGCTCAGAAGTGCCGTCTGCACAGTCAAAACATACGACCCAGTGTTATTGGGTTTCAGTAACGTCAGCTGATCCCCAGCTGTGTAGCCGGCAATGTGTCCTGCGACCGACACGCTGACACAACTGAAATGTAAGGGAACCTGTCCCCCCCCCAAGGCTTTTGTTACTGAAAGAGCCACCTTGTGCAGCAGTAATGCTGCACAAGGAAAAGGTAGCTATTTTTGTTTAGCTCCTTGCACACGCAGAACTTTTCACTTATAAAATGTGTCCACTGATACCGTAAAACCGTCCCGGAGGTGGGACTTTCCTTCGTAATATGACGCAGCACAGCTGTCATTCCTACCCCCTTGGCGCCGTTCCCCGGCTCCTCAGCGTTGTTTGATTCCGTCCCGGAGCCTGCGCTGTTATGTTATCCCTTGGCCAGGCACACTTAGCGCTGCCCCTCATCTCACATCATTTGGTGTCAAGCTGACTGCGCCTGTGCGGCCGCGCTGGCCGAGAGCCCGCCTCGCAGTGTCTTCTGATTTAATCCAACTAGGGGCCTGAGATCCATGGACATGCGCAGTGCATATCTGAACCTCCGCCTCTCACTCATCTCCCTATGCCTTCTTTAGACTGTGCACCGTCAGCTGATCCCTAATAGCATGCCACGGCCGTGACGCCGCACAGTCTGAAGAAGCCGTAGGGAGGGTAGTGAGAGGCGAGGATATGCACTGCGCATGGCCACAGATCCCAGGACCGCGGTGGGATTACATTTGACGTCACTGCGAGGCGGGCTCTCGGCCAGCGCGGCCGCACAGGCGCAGCCAGCCTGACACCAAATGATGTCAGAAGATGGGCAGCGCTAAGTGTGCCTGGCCAAGGGATAACATAACAGCGCAGGCTCCGGGACGGAATCAAACAACGCTGAGGAGCCGGGGCACGGCGCCAAGGGGGTAGGAATGACAGCTGTGCTGCGTCATATTACGAAGGAAAGTCCCACCTCCGGGACGGTCTCACGGTATCAGGGGACACATTTTATAAGTGTTTAGTTCTGTGTTTGCAAGGAGCATAATGAAAAGAGCCACCTTTTCCTTTTGCATCCTTTGTGCTGCACAACCTGGCTCTTTCAGCTACAAACGCCTTGGGGGGGTTAAAGGTTCCCTTTCGACTTTCTCCAATCAGGCTTCGGCCTACACTGTGTTCCTCTGCTCCTCCTGCTGTCCCTGGGCTCCAACACCGCTAGTTGTTGCCTGGTAGTGCTGTACGCACAGTCAACAGTCGCTCCTGTGTTCTTGGGGTTCAGTAACGTCAGCTGTTCCCCAGCTGTGTGTGTGGCAATCCCTCCTATCTCCTCCACCTCCTCCTCCTGCTGTCCCTGGGCTCCAACACCGCTAGTTGTTGCCTGGTAGTGCTGTACGCACAGTCAACAGTCGCTCCTCTGTTCTTGGGGTTCAGTAACGTCAGCTGTTCCCCAGCTGTGTGTGTGGCAATCCCTCCTCTCTCCTCCACCTCCTCCTCCTGCTGTCCCTGGGCTCCAACACTGCTAGTTGTTTCCTGGTAGTGCTGTACGCACAGTCAACAGTCGCTCCTCTGTTCTTGGGGTTCAGTAACGTCAGCTGTTCCCCAGCTGTGTGTGTGGCAATCCCTCCTATCTCCTCCACCTCCTCCTCCTGCTGTCCCTGGGCTACAACACTGCTAGTTGTTGCCTGGTAGTGCTGTACTCACAGTCAACAGTCGCTCCTCTGTTCTTGGGGTTCAGTAACGTCAGCTGTTCCCCAGCTGTGTGTGTGGCAATCCCTCCTATCTCCTCCACCTCCTCCTCCTGCTGTCCCTGGGCTCCAACACCGCTAGTTGTTGCCTGGTAGTGCTGTACGCACAGTCAACAGTCGCTCCTCTGTTCTTGGGGTTCAGTAACGTCAGCTGTTCCCCAGCTGTGTGTGTGGCAATCCCTCCTATCTCCTCCTCCTCCTGCTGTCCCTGGGCTACAACACCGCTAGTTGTTGCCTGGTAGTGCTGTACGCACAGTCAACAGTCGCTCCTCTGTTCTTGGGGTTCAGTAACGTCAGCTGTTCCCCAGCTGTGTGTGTGGCAATCCCTCCTATCTCCTCCACCTCTTCCTCCTGCTGTCCCTGGGCTCCAACACCGCTAGTTGTTGCCTGGTAGTGCTGTACGCACAGTCAACAGTCGCTCCTCTGTTCTTGGGGTTCAGTAACGTCAGCTGTTCCCCAGCTGTGTGTGTGGCAATCCATCCTATCTCCTCCACCTCCTCCTCCTGCTGTCCCTGGGCTACAACACCGCTAGTTGTTGTCCAGAAGTGCTGTCCGCACAGAGCCAAACACCTCGCCAATGTGTTAGTGGGGTTCAGTAATGCCTGCTGCTCCCCTGCTGTGTATACGGCAACGTGTCATGCGACCGCCACGCAGGCACAACAACTTAAATTTAAGGGAACCTGTCCCCACCCCAAGGCGTTTGTTACTGAAAGAGCCACCTTGTGCAGCAGTAATGATGCAAAAGGAAAAAGTGCCTCTTTTCGTGGTGCTACTTGCACATGCTGAACCTAACACTTATGAAATGTGTCCCCTCACACCGTTAAACCGTCCGGTAGGTGGAACTTTCCTTTGTCATTTGACGCAGCACAGCCGTCATTCTTACCCCCTTGGCGTCGTGCACCGCCTCCTCAGCGTTGTTTGAATCTGTCCCAGAGCCTGCGCTGTTAGGTTACCCCTTGGCCATGCACACATTTTGCGCTGCCAGTCTTCTGACATCATTTGGTGTCAGGCTGGCTGCGCCTGTGCGGCCGCGCTGGCCGAGAGCCCGCCTCGCAGTGTCTTCTGATTTAATCACACTGGGGGCCTGAGATCCATGGACATGCGCAGTGCATATCTGAACCTCCACCTCTCACTCATCTCCCTACGGCTTCTTCAGACTGTGCGGTGTCAGCTGATCCCTAATAGCATGCCACGGCCGTGACACCGCACAGTCTGAAGAAGCCGTAGGGAGGGGAGTGAGAGGCGAGGATATGCACTGCGCATGGCCACGTATCCCAGGCCCGCGGTTGGATTACATTAGACAACACTGCGAGGCGGACTCTCGGCCAGCGCGGCCGCACAGGCGCAGCCAGCCTGACACCAAATGATGTCAGAAGACGGGCAGCGCAAAATGTGTGCATGGCCAAGGGCTAACCTAACAGCGCAGGCTCCGGGACAGATTCAAACAACGCTGAGGAGGCGGCGCACAGCGCCAAGGGGGTATGAATGATGGCTGTGCTGCGTCACATGACAAAGGAAAGTTCCACCGACCAGACGGTTTAACGGTGTGAGGGGACACATTTCATAAGTGTTCAGCATGTGCAAGGACCATAATTAAAAGAGCTAAGTTTACCTTTTCCGGCATTAGTGCTGTACAAGATGGCTCTTTCAGCTACAAACGCCTGGGGGGGGGGTTAAAGCTTCCCTTTCAACTTGCTCCAGCGCAGGCTTCGGCCTACACTATGCTCCTCCTGCTGACCCTGGGCTCTAACACCGCCAGTTGGCGCCCAGATGTGCTAGCTGCACAGAGAAAAACACCAGCCAATGTGTCAGTGGGGTTCAGCAACGCCAGCTGTACCCCTGCTGTGTAGCCGGCAACGTGTCCTGCAACAGCCACGCAGACACAACAGACCTAAAGCTGCCGCCTGTGCAGGCTTCGGCCTACACTCTGCTCCCTCTCCTCCTGCTGACCCTGGGCTCTAACAACGCCAGTTGGGGCCCAGAAGTGCTAGCTGCACAGAGAAAAACACCAGCCAATGTGTCAGTGGGGTTCAGCACCGCCAGCTGTTCCCCTGCTGTGTAGCCGGCATCGTGTTCTGCAACAGCCACGCAGACACAAGAACTGAAATTGAAGGGAACCTGTCCCCCCTCCCCCAGGCGTTTGTATGTTTCACAGCCACCTTGTACAGTAGTAATGCTGCATGTGTGCAAGGTGGCTCATAAACTTATTCCCCTTGCACATGTGGAACTGAACACGTCTAAAATGTGTCCTCTGTGACCATTAAACCGTCCCTGAGGTGTGACTTTCCTTTGTAATGACATGCTGCAACCCCCTTGGTAGCGCTGCCCGTCTTCTGGCATCACTGTTTGGCTGGCTGCGCCTCTGCGGCCGCCCTGCCCCACACAACGCCCCTCGGTGTCTTATTTATTTTGACTGCGAGGGTGTGATTGACGGGCATGAGCAGTGCATATCTTCGCCAGGCTGTCCCTCATCTCCTTCCGCCTTCTTCAGACTGTGCGGCTTCATGGCCGTGGCATGCGATAAGGGATCAGCTGACGCCGCAGTCTGTGGCAGGTGTAAGGACACGAGCGAGAGGCGAACATATATACTGCGCCAGGCCATGAATCCCAGCCCCGCAGTGTGAAACACTGTAAAGACACTGCGGGGCTGGGATTCATGGGCATCGCGAACCGCACCAGCCGACATGAAATGATGTCAGAAGACGGGCAGCGCATGGCCAAGGGATAACGCAACAACGCAGACTCCTGTACAGCAAAATGCGATGCTCAGGAGGCCGCGCCAAGCACCAAGGTGGTATTTTTGCCAGCTGTGCTGCGTCTCATTACAAAGGGAACTCCCGCCTCCAAGACAGATTGACTGTATAAGGGCCAAAATGTTGTACGTGTTTCATTCAGCTTGTGCAAGGAACAAAATTAAAAGAGCAACCTTTGACTTGTGCAGCACTACTGCTGCATAAGGCGTGGCTCTTCTAGTTTGTAACACCTGAGGGGGGGTTAAAGGTTACCTTTAAAATTGGTTCAATTAGGCTTCGGCCTACACTCTGCTCCCTCTCCTCCTGCTGACCCTGGGCTCTAACACCGCCAGTTGGGGCCCGGTACTGCTAGCTGCACAGAGAAAAACACCAGCCAATGTGTCAGTGGGGTTCAGCACCGCCAGCTGTTCCCCTGCTGTTTAGCCGGCAACGTGTCCTGCAACAGCCACGCAGACACAAAGCTGCTGCCGGTGCAGGCTTCGGCCTACACTCTGCTCCCTCTCCTCCTGCTGACCCTGGGCTCTAACAACGCCAGTTGGGGCCCAGAAGTGCTGGCTGCACAGAGCCAAACACCTCGCCAATGTGTCAGTGGGGTTCAGCACCGCCAGCTGTTCCCCTGCTGTGTAGCCAGCATCGTGTTCTGCAACAGCCACGCAGACACAAGAACTGAAATTGAAGGGAACCTGTCCCCCCTCCCCCAGGCGTTTGTATGTTTCACAGCCACCTTGTACAGCAGTAATGCTGCATGTGTGCAAGGTGGCTCATAAACTTATTCCCCTTGCACATGTGGAACTGAACACGTCTAAAATGTGTCCTCTGTGACCATTAAACCGTCCCTGAGGTGTGACTTTCCTTTGTAATGACACGCTGCAACCCCCTTGGTAGCGCTGCCCGTCTTCTGGCATCATTGTTTGGCTGGCTGCGCCTCTGCGGCCGCCCTGCCCCACACAACGCCCCTCAGTGTCTTATTTATTTTGACTGCGAGGGTGTGATTGATGGGCATGAGCAGTGCATATGTTCGCCTGTCCCTCATCTCCTTCCGCCTTCTTCAGACTGTGCGGCTTCATGGCCGTGGCATGCGATAAGGGATCAGCTGACGCCGCACAGTCTGAAGCAGGTGTAAGGACCCGAGTGTGAGAGGCGCCAGGCCAGGAATCCCAGCCCCGCAGTGTTTTAACAATGTAAAGACACTGCGGGGCTGGGATTCATGGTCATCGCGAACCGCACCGGCCAACATTAAATTATATCAGAAGATGGGCAGCGCTAACAGCGCAAGGCCAAGGGATAACACAACAGCGCAGACTCCTGTGCAGGAAATAACGACGCTCAGGAGGCCGCGACCAGCACCAAGGTGGGATTTTTGACAGCTGTGCTGCGTCACATTACGAAGGGAACTCACGCCTCCAAAACAGTTTGACTGCTTAAATGTTATACGTGTTTCTTTCTGCGTGTGCAAGGAGCAAAATTAAAAGAGCAACCTTAGACTTGTGCAGCATTACTGCTGCCCAAGCTGTGGCTCTTGTAGTTTGTAACCCCTGAGGGGGGGTTAAAGGTTACCTTTGAAATCGGTTCAATTAGGCTTCGGCCTACACTCTGCTCCGCCTGCAGAGCCCGGGCTCCAACAACGCTAGTTGCTGTCCGGAAGTGCTGGCTGCACAGAGCAAAACACCCGCCACTCTGTCAGTGGGGTTCAGCACCGCCAGCTGTTCCCCTGCTGTGTAGCCGGCAACATGTCCTGCAACAGCCACGCAGACACAACAGACCCAAAGCTGCCGCCAGTGCAGGCTTCGGCCTACACTCTGCTCCCCCTGCTGACCCTTTGCTCCAACACTGCTAGTTGGGGCTCTAGGAAGACAAGCTTGAATAGGTCCCCATCCTGGTTCCAGTACCGTCAGCTGGTTCTCGGCAGTGTCTTTTGCTCTTTTACCTTCTGCTCCCCATCCTGGTTCCAGTACCGTCAGCTGGTTCCGGGCAGAGCCTTTGGCTTAGGTGCCTCCCTCTGGGTATCCGAGTTCCACCAACGTCAGGTGGTCCTTGGTAGTGCTTTCAGGCACGGGTACCTCCTGCTTAGTAACCGGGTTCCAGTAACGTCAGCTGGTCCTCGGTAGTTCCATTGGCTCTTGGACCTTCGGCTACCCATCCGGGTTCCAGTACCGTCAGCTGTTTCTCGGCATTTTCTCAGCCTTCTTGTACCTTCTGCTACATTTCCAAGTTCAAGAGACTAAAGACGATGACCCGGAAGACAACCCCTAAGATGACGACGACACCAGAGACGAAAACCACTGAGATTACGACGACCCTGGAGACGATGACCCTGAAGACCACCCCGATGACGACGACCCCGGAGACGACGACCCTGGAGACGACGACGACCTGGAAGACCGAGAAGCAGAAGAACTAGAGGCTGCAGAACAAAGAGCAGAAGAACATTAAGCATAAGACTAAATATCAGAGCAAAAGATATTATCTAAATTATAAGCAGAAGAAGACTAAGCAGTGTATGGGGGTGAGTCCGTTCCTCCTCGTGGTGCCCCTGGATAAAGCCTGATGCTGCAGGCCAAACTGAACGCGGACAAATGTAACTCTTTTGTGACAGGCAGAACGGAAGGTGTAATCTTCAAACTTTTATAGATAACAACTACGGGAATGCCTGTCACAAATAAGAATATGATGAAGAAGTTGAATATGGAGAAGATAATAGTAAAATAAAAAGAATATGAACAATGTAACAAAAAAAATAATAGGTAGAAGATGAAGAAGAAGATGAATAAGGTGAAGAAGTTGATGTCAAAGAAGCTGATGATGAGGATAATGAAGAAGAAAGTGTGGGAGAAGTAAAAAAGAAGGTGAAGGGCGTGGAGGTAGTGAAACATCAATATCTGACAAAATAAAAAAAAAATTAACATAGTCAAAATCTTTCTAACGCCGAACGTCATAAAAAAAAATAAAATTCCTGCTATTCTATTTGATTGGGCTAAACCTCTGTGACTTTAATGTCTCCGCCACCTCCCCCAATACATCCTACATTATTCTTAGTTGTTTTCCTTCATGTAGAATGAACCTACAAGGAAAGAAAGGGGAAAGGGTTTATTTTAATTCCGATATTTTCGTCCCATTGACTTGCATTGGGATCGGGTATCGGTATCGGATTAGATCCGATACTTTGACGGTATCGGCCGATACTTTCCGATACCGATACTTTCCGATATCGGAAGGTATCGCTCAACACTACCCAGAAGACATACAAAAGGTTACAAAAATTTTTTTTTTTTACTGTTGGGCGAGTATGCACATTTAGGGAAAAAGAGCAAAAAGGCAAAATACACGGTAACTGTATAGACATCACCCCTAGAAAACAGATCAGGAAAATCTCTCCGCTAAAATGCGTTGATCCAAAACCTGTCAGCCTAACCAGAAATCTGCTCCTTATCTCTGTCTACCACCCTACCTATCCTCTCCACAGCACTGCACAACCCTCCATCTCTTCATTCATCTCTGCCTCTATCAGATTACTCAATCTTTCCACAGTGATGCACTTCCCTATATCTCCTCCGCTTTTCTCTCTAGAACCCTTCTGAAACTTTTCATGGTTCTACACAACCTTACATCTTGCAGGCATCATTGTATAAGAAAAATGAGTTCTCCACTCAATGATATCTGTGAAAGCGCCACCTATGCCGATGACAACGTCATTTTATATGCTGACCAACACCAACTGGGAATTCAATCTGTACTCACGCCACCCATGACAATAATGATGCTGGTGCAAGATTTGAACCAGACCAGGCAGGTCAATGAAGAAGCAGTTGCCTGCCATTCAAAGACCGGAGGTAGGTGGAGGGTAGGGGAATCACAGACACTGATGAGAAGATCCAGCGCACTGTCCAGCCCCTGTGCACCAAAGTCTAATTAGCAGAAATCTTCAAATTATGAAAAAAAAATAACAAAGTGGATTTCTTCCCCAAACATATTAATTTAATGAGTATTAAAGCGTCATTACTGCCATATCATTATTATACACTATAAAATTGTACTGACATGATTTCTTAAAGTTAATTAGCACCAATTAACACAGCATAACAGGGCTGAGCAAGAAAGAGACCATGCATTTATTTTCTTCTACGTGATAGGAGACATGGTTGCATTTTACCACTACAATTATGGATCGTTTATACACAAGCTTCTTGTGTCCCTCACTTCCGTGTAGCCTTGCTATTGCATGGCTTCTTTAGTGTGTAGCATCTTGCCACTAGAATTGAGCTAATATGTGTTAGGAGTCAAGTTCCTGCCTCTGCACAGGGGGAATCTCGGGCCATCTCCGCTGCGGTCTCCCATTCTGCTCCTGCCGCAGTGGAGTCTGCTCAGCGGAGATGTCGGTCCCAGCGTCTCGCTCAGTCTGACTCTGCGCAAAGGGTTACTGCTGCCTTTCCAGCTTCTGCCATAGTAGCCAGTACTGGGCAACGGCGAGCAGATGTTTTTGGGACTAAGTCCTACTTTTCCCCTTCTAAGCATGCCCAAGGTAAGATCTCTCGTTGAAGATCAAGGGTCACATGCTTACATACTGCAGCTAATCCCATTGGTCCTCTAGGAAGTTCCTGAAGATGCTCAACTTCTGTGGCAGCCTCCCATTGGTCCTTCTGGGAAGGTCCTGTACTTGCTGCAGCTATAAAAGCTTTGCATGACCGCAAGGCCATGCGCTAGTATCAATCCAAGTTATGTGCTTTGCACCAGTGTGGTTATGTGTGATTGTATTCAGGGACCCAGCTGAAATAAACCCCTAGAATACCGGCACCTCCAGTGAGGAGATTGTGTGATTGTATTCAGGGACCCAGCTGAAATAAGCCTCTAGAATACCGGCTCCTCCGGTGAGGAGATTGTGTGCTTGCATGACCACTGACTGCTATCAGTTCGGCAGTTAGCTTTTGCTCCTGTGAGTCTAACAGGGCGCAGTGCTTTCCTTTCATGGCTACTCTGTGAAGTAACAGAGCTAGCCTATACCACCAAATAGTGCCACCATTCACTAGCAGCAGGTTCCTCCTGCACGGTGGACCCCGGGCAGCGAACGTACCAATAATAATAAACATCTATATCTACTCGGTGCGTTCCGCTAGCCCTAACAGAATACTAGCACCAGGGTCTGGCTAGTAAATGGCGGACAATCAGCGTCTACAGCGGTACATCCAGCAGCTGGAGGGTAGGTTGGCGGCTCTAGAATGCACAACCTCAGCTGTGGATGTTACCACAGTCGCTGTTCAGGCTGCAAGTGTAGCTGCAGCCAGATTGTCCTCTGCCACCCCTGCTCAGACTTTATCCCGTCTCCCGCTTCCAGACAAGTTTGCTGGTGACAGTAAGCTATGTTGGGGATTCGTGAGTCAGTGCTCAATACATCTAGAGCTCCTGGCTGCACGTTTTCCTACGGAACAGGCGAAAGTGGGATTTATAGTATCCCTGTTGTCGGGCAGCGCGCTTGAAAGGGCAACGCCGCTGTGGGTGCATGATGATCGTGTGGTGCAGAGTGCTCCTCTCTTCCTGGACGCTCTGAAACAGGTTTCTTTAGGACCTCGTGTCACCCTCGATACTGCGCTCCAGTTGTTGGCAATTACACAGGGTTCGTCCATGGTCAGCCAGTTCGCCGTCCAATTCCGGACTCTGAGCTGGAGTGGCCAGATAAAGTCCTTATTCTGGTGTTCTGGAAAAGACTGGCAGAACATGTGAAGGACGCCTTGGCCAGCAGGGAGATTCCCGCCACACTGGAAGAGCTCATTTCAATATCCACCCGCATCGACCTCCGTTTTAACGAGTGGAGGTTAGAGCGGACCCAGTGTAGGCAGAGGTTTCGGCTGGCTCCCACCTTCGCCAGACCTCTAGAATCTTCCGTTCAGGTATCCGACTCCCATGAGGCCATGGAGGTTTCTCGAGCGGGACCAAAGTCTCGGACCGCTCGAGTACCCGTAATTTGTAAAAATTGCCAACAGCTAGGACATTATGCCAATAAATGTCCACGGCGGTCAAGAAAACGATCGCGTCTAGTAACCATTGGAGGAGGTTCACTAGACACAGCCGCATTTTCCTCCAAGCTGTCCTTTAAAGGGACAATCACGTTAGGCTCATCCACTCTTACAGTTGAGCTTTGTGTGGACTCTGGAGCAGAGGGGAATTTCATGTCCTCTGCTTTTGCTCTGCGCCATGCAATACCTCTGGTGATGCTCGCCAAACCGATGACTGTTAGAGTAGCGAATGGGTCGACACTTCCCTCACAAATCACACACCAGACTGTCCCTTTCACGTTATCCATGTTCCCTTCCCACCAGGAGATTATTTCCCTTCTTGTCCTTCCCGAGGGAATGAACGAGATTCTGCTGGGAATACCCTGGCTCCGTTTCCACTCCCCACATATTGAGTGGACCTCTGGGAGGATATTGGGTTGGAGTGAATTATGTAAGGGCAGATGTGTGAGGGAGTGCATTCAGGTTTCCACTACCGAGATACCCACAGATCTTTCTTCCTTTCCCAAGTGCTATTGGTCGTATGCAGATGTGTTCTCCAAAAAGGCTGCGGAGACCCTTCCGCCTCACTGCCCCTATGACTGTCCTATTGATCGCATGCCTGGAGCAGAACCTCCTCGGGGATGGGTCTATCCCCTCTCTCTCCCGGAAATGGAGGCTTTGTCCCAATACATCCAGGAGAATTTGGCAAGAGGGTTCATTAGGAAGTCAGTGTCACCTGCAGGGGCGGGGTTCTTCTTCATGCAGAAGAAGAATGGAGAATTACGTCCATGCATAGATTACAGGGGTCTTAACGCCATCACAGTTAAGAATAAGTACCCGTTGCCCCTGATTTCTGAGCTCTTTGATAGGCTATGGGGAGCAAGTGTATTTACCAAATTAGATCTGCAGGGTGCTTATTACCTGATTCGCATCCGTGAGGGAAGCAAATGGAAGATGGCTTTTAATAACAAGGAGGGGCACTATGAGTATCTGGTGATGCCCTTCGGGCTCTGTAATGCCCCAGCCATTTTCCAAGACTTTGTTAACGATATCTTCCGGGATATGCTTCCACCTCGGTCATAGTCTATCTGGATGATATTCTCATCTTCTCTCCAGATATTGACTCCCACCGGAGAGATGTTGGCAGAGTCTTCGACCTCTTACGGGCAAATTCCCTCTATGAAAAGTTGGAGAAGTGTGTGTTTGAGCAGGATTCTTTACCTGTCCTGGGCTATATCATCTCCGCCCAGGGATTGGCTATGGATCCTGCCAAACTACAGGCTGTGATGGACTGGCAAGAACCCTGTTGTGAATTCCGTTCTCGGGCTCCCTCCTGTGGTCATGAGTGGTACTGTGTGAGTTTGTTCTTGGGCTCCCTCTGGTGGCCTTTAGCGATATGGCTGGTCTGTGACTGGGCTCAGCTGCTTCATTTCCTGCTATGCTGTTCCTATTTAACTCACCTGGACCTTCACTTGTTGCCTGCTGTCGTTGTACTCAGTCCAGATTTTGATCTCTCCTGGATCTCCCTTGTGACCTGTCTCCTGCTGGAGAAGCTAAGTCTTGCTTGTTCATTTTGCTCATTATTTCCTTGAAAACGTTTCTCAGTATATGATGAGTTCAGTCCAGCTTGCTTTAATGTGATTTTTCGCTTGCTGGTTAGTTCTGGGGTGCAGAGTGCGCCCCTCACATCGTGAGTCGGTGTGGGGGTTCTTGTCTTCTCTGCGTGGTTCGTTTTTGATAGTTTTGTACTGACTGCATAGATTCCTATCTATCTTCTGTCTATCTAGTGTAAGCGGGCCTCATTTGCTAAACCTGTTTCATTTCTACATTTGTATTTTCCCCTTAACTCACCGTTATTATTTGTGGGGGGCTGTCTTAAACTTTGGGGTTATTTCTCTGAGGCAAGTGAGGTCTTTGCTTTCTCTCTAGGGGTAGTGTTGTGAATTGGATTTTTTGGCTCCCTCTTGTGGTCACTAGCAACATGACACTTTGAGTTTCTTTCCTCAGCTTGGTACCCACCTGGCTCGTTAGTCCAGGGGTGTTGCTATTTAAGCTTCCTGGATTTTCAGTCTGGTGCCTGGCATCGTTGTAATCAGTTCCTTTCTGTTTGCTCCTGTCTGCTGGTCCTGGTTCTTGCAAAATAAGCTAAGTCCTGCTTCCTTATTTTTTGGTTATTTGCATTGCTCTTATTTTTGTCCAGCTTGTACTAAATGTGATTCCTGATTTTGCTGGAAGCTCTAGGGGGCTGATATTCTCCCCCCGGGCCGTTAGACGGTTCGGGGGTTCTTGAATATTCAGCGTGGAAATTTTGATAGGGTTTTTGCTGACCGTATAAGTCATCTTCCTATATTCTGCTATTAGTCAGTGGGCCTCTCTTTGCTAAAAACCTAGTTCATTCTTACGTTTGTCTTTTCTTCTTACCTCACCGTTATTATTTGTTGGGGGCTTGTATCCAACTTTTGGGGTCTTTTCTCTGGAGGCAAGAAAGGTCTATCTTTTCTCTTCTAGGGTTAGTTAGTTCTCCGGCTGGCGCGAGACGTCTAGAACCAACGTAGGTACGTTCCCCGGCTGCTGCTATTTGTGGTGCTAGGATCAGGTATACGGTCAGCCTAGTTACCACTGCCCTATGAGCTGGTTTTTGTGTTTGCAGACTTGGTAATAACTTCTGAGACCCTCTGCCATTGGGGTCATAACATTGTAGCCAGTTTCTCAGGCTGTGATGAGGCGTCTAGGTTTTTAGGAACGCTCCACGGCTGCCTTTAGTGTGTTTGGATAGGATCAGGATTGCGGTCAGTATAGCTTCCACATCCCCAGAACTTGTCCTCATACTCTGGTTATATGACAGGTCAGTTTTGTAATCCTACCACCGGATCATAACAGTACAGCAGGCCCACAAAGTGTTAATGCACCGCCGAAAAGGGAGAAGAGCAGTCCTGAGATCATTTTTTTTTCCTCTGCTGTGTGTCTAGCCTCTCTCCTCCCCTTAATCTCTGGGTGGTTCTGAATTCAGCTGCAGATATGGACATTCAGAGTCTGTCTTCTAGTGTGGATCATCTCACTGCAAGGGTACAAGGCATTCAGGATTATGTAGTTCGCAGTCCTATGTCAGAGCCTAAAATACCAATTCCTGAGCTGTTCTCCGGAGACAGATCTAGGTTTTTAAACTTTAAGAATAATTGCAAGTTATTCCTTTCTCTGAGACCTCGCTCCTCTGGTGACTCTGTTCAGCAAGTTAAAATTGTTATTTCTTTGTTGCGTGGCGACCCTCAAGATTGGGCATTCTCTCTGGCGCCAGGAGATCCTGCATTGCTAAATGTGGATGCGTTTTTTCTGGCGCTCGGATTGCTCTATGAGGAACCTAATTTAGTAGACCAGGCAGAAAAGATTTTGCTGGCTCTCTCTCAGGGTCAGGATGAAGCAGAGGTTTATTGTCAGAAGTTTAGGAAGTGGTCTGTGCTCACTCAATGGAATGAATGCGCCCTGGCAGCGATTTTCAGAAAGGGTCTTTCTGAAGCCCTTAAGGATGTTATGGTGGGGTTCCCCACGCCTGCGGGTCTGAATGAGTCAATGTCTTTGGCCATTCAGATTGATCGGCGTTTGCGGGAGCGCAAACCTGTGCACCATCTGGCGGTATTTTCTGAGCAGAAACCTGAGCCTATGCAATGTGACAGGATTCTGACCAGAACTGAACGGCAAAATCACAGACGTCAGAATGGGTTGTGCTTTTACTGTGGTGATTCTGCTCATGTTATCTCAGAGTGTCCTAAGCGCACAAAGAGGTTCGCCAAGTCTGTCACCATTGGTACTGTACAACCTAAATTCATTTTGTCTGTTACTTTGATTTGCTCTCTGTCATCCTACTCAGTTATGGCTTTTATGGATTCAGGTGCTGCCCTGAATTTGATGGATTTGTCATTTGCCAGGTGCTGTGGTTTCATCTTGGAGCCTTTACAATTCCCTATCCCACTAAAGGGAATTGATGCTACACCATTGGCCAAGAATAAACCTCAGTACTGGACTCAAGTGACCATGTGCATGACTCCTGCACATCAGGAAGTGATTCGCTTTCTTGTGCTACATAATTTGCATGATGTTGTTGTGTTGGGTCTGCCATGGCTGCAGGTTCATAATCCAGTCCTGGATTGGAAAGCAATGTCTGTGTCAAGTTGGGGTTGCCAGGGGATTCATGGCGATGCTCCTTTGGTGTCAATTGCTTCTTCTACTCCTTCTGAAGTCCCTGAATTTTTGTCGGACTACCAGGATGTATTTGATGAGCCCAAATCCAGTGCCCTACCTCCTCATAGGGATTGTGATTGCGCTATAAATTTGATTCCTGGTAGTAAGTTCCCTAAGGGATGACTTTTTCATTTATCTGTACAAGAACATGCCGCTATGCGGAGTTATATAAAGGAGTCTTTGGAGAAAGGGCATATTCGTCCATCCTCGTCCCCTTTGGGTGCGGGGTTCTTTTTTGTGGCCAAGAAGGATGGTTCTCTGAGACCCTGTATAGATTATCGCCTTCTAAATAACATCACGGTCAAATTTCAGTATCCCTTGCCACTGTTGTCCGATCTGTTTGCTCGGATTAGGGGGGCCAGTTGGTTCACCAAGATAGATCTTCGAGGAGCGTATAATCTTGTGCGCATAAAGCAGGGCGATGAATGGAAAACTGCATTTAATACGCCCGAAGGCCATTTTAAGTACTTGGTGATGCCTTTTGGGCTTTCTAATGCCCCCTCTGTGTTTCAGTCCTTCATGCACGACATCTTCCGAGAGTATCTGGATAGATTTATGATTGTGTACCTGGATGATATTTTGGTCTTTTCTGATGATTGGGAATCTCATGTGAAGCAGGTCAGGATGGTATTTCAGGTCCTGCGTGCCAATGTCTTGTTTGTGAAGGGCTCTAAATGTCTCTTCGGAGTCCAGAAGGTTTCCTTTTTGGGCTTTATTTTTTCTCCTTCTACTATTGAGATGGATCCAGTCAAGGTCCAGGCTATTTATGACTGGACTCAACCTACATCTGTGAAGAGTCTTCAGAAGTTCTTGGGTTTTGCTAATTTTTACCGTCGCTTCATCACTAATTTTTCTAGTGTGGTTAAGCCTTTGACGGATTTGACCAAGAAGGGTTCTGATGTGACGAATTGGTCTCCTGCGGCCGTGGAGGCCTTTCAGGAGCTGAAACGTTGGTTTTCTTTGGCTCCTGTTTTGTGCCAGCCGGATGTTTCTCTTCCCTTTCAGGTCGAGGTTGATGCTTCTGAGATTGGAGCAGGGGCTGTCTTGTCGCAGAAAAGCTCTGATGGCTCTGTGATGAGACCATGTGCTTTCTTTTCTAGAAAGTTTTCGCCTGCCGAGCGGAATTATGATGTTGGTAATCGAGAGTTGTTGGCAATGAAGTGGGCATTTGAGGAGTGGCGACATTAGCTTGAGGGAGCCAAGCATCGTGTGGTGGTCTTGACGGATCACAAGAATTTGACTTATCTCAAATAATTTGACGGTTGAGTCCTAGACAGGCTCGATGGTCGCTGTTTTTCTCTCGTTTTGATTTCGTGGTTTCATATATTCCGGGTTCGAAAAACGTGAAGGCTGATGCTCTTTCTAGGAGTTTTGTACCTGACTCCCCGGAAGTTTCTGAACCGGCTGGTGTCCTCGGAGAGGGGGTGGTTTTGTCTGCTATCTCTCCTGATCTGCGACGAGTGCTGCAGGAGTTTCAGGCCAATAGACCTGACCGTTGTCCACCAGAGAGACTGTTTGTCCTGGACAGATGGACCAGTAGCATTATTTCTGAGGTTCATTCTTCGGTGTTGGCGGGTCATCCTGGAATTTTTGGCACCAGGGATTTGGTGGCGAGGTCCTTTTGGTGGCCTTCCTTGTCACGGGATGTGCGTTCCTTTGTGCAGTCCTGTGGGATTTGTGCTCGGGCCAAGCCTTGCTGTTCTCGTGCCAGTGGATTGCTTTTGCCTTTGCCTGTCCCAAAGAGGCCTTGGACGCATATTTCCATGGATTTTATTTCGGATCTTCCTGTCTCTCAGAGGATGTCTGTCATCTGGGTGGTTTGTGATCGTTTTTCTAAAATGGTCCATTTGGTGCCTTTGCCTAAGTTGCCTTCCTCCTCCGATTTGGTGCCGCTGTTTTTTCAGAATGTGGTTCGTTTGCATGGTATTCCAGAGAACATTGTGTCTGACAGAGGATCCCAGTTTGTGTCCAGATTTTGGCGGTCCTTTTGTGCTAAGATGGGCATTGAATTGTCTTTTTCGTCGGCCTTCCATCCTCAGACGAATGGCCAAACCGAACAAACTAATCAGACCTTGGAAACTTATTTGAGATGTTTTATTTCTGCTGATCAGGATGATTGGGTGACCTTTTTGCCATTGGCTGAGTTCGCCCTCAATAATCGGGCTAGTTCTGCTACTTTGGTTTCACCTTTCTTTTGCAATTCTGGTTTTCATCCTCGTTTTTCCTCAGGTCAGGTTGAGCCCTCTGACTGTCCTGGGGTGGATTCTGTGGTGGATAGGTTGCAGCAGATTTGGAACCACGTGGTGGACAATTTGACATTGTCACAAGAGAAGGCTCAGCGCTTTGCTAACCGCCGTCGCTGTGTGGGTCCCCGATTTCGTGTGGGGGATTTGGTATGGTTGTCTTCTCGTTATGTCCCGATGAAGGTTTCCTCTCCTAAGTTCAAGCCTCATTTCATCCGTCCTTATAAGATTTTGGAAATCCTCAACCCTGTGTCATTTCGTTTGGACCTCCCAACATCGTTTGCCATTTATAATGTGTTCCATAGGTCATTGTTGCGGAGATATGTGGTGCCTGTGGTCCCTTCTGTTGATCCTCCTGCTCCAGTCTTGGTTGAGGAGGAGTTGAGTATGTGGTGGAGAAGATCTTGGATTCTCGTATTTCGAGACGGAAGCTTCAGTACTTAGTTAAATGGAAGGGCTATGGTCAGGAGGATAATTCCTGGGTTGTCGCCTCCGATGTCCATGCGGCCGATTTGGTTCGTGCCTTTCATTCGGCTCATCCTGATCGGCCTGGGAGCTCTGGTGAGGGTTCGGTGACCCCTCCTCAAGGGGGGGTACTGTTGTGAATTCCGTTCTCGGGCTCCCTCCTGTGGTCATGAGTGGTACTGTGTGAGTTTGTTCTTGGGCTCCCTCTGGTGGCCTTTAGCGATATGGCTGGTCTGTGACTGGGCTCAGCTGCTTCATTTCCTGCTATGCCGTTCCTATTTAACTCACCTGGACCTTCACTTGTTGCCTGCTGTCGTTGTACTCAGTCCAGATTTTGATCTCTCCTGGATCTCCCTTGTGACCTGTCTCCTGCTGGAGAAGCTAAGTCTTGCTTGTTCATTTTGCTCATTATTTCCTTGAAAACGTTTCTCAGTATATGATGAGTTCAGTCCAGCTTGCTTTAATGTGATTTTTCACTTGCTGGTTAGTTCTGGGGTGCAGAGTGCGCCCCTCACATCGTGAGTCGGTGTGGGGGTTCTTGTCTTCTCTGCGTGGTTCGTTTTTGATAGTTTTGTACTGACTGCATAGATTCCTATCTATCTTCTGTCTATCTAGTGTAAGCGGGCCTCATTTGCTAAACCTGTTTCATTTCTACGTTTGTATTTTCCCCTTAACTCACCGTTATTATTTGTGGGGGGCTGTCTAAAACTTTGGGGTTATTTCTCTGAGGCAAGTGAGGTCTTTGCTTTCTCTCTAGGGGTAGCCAGTTTCTCAGGCTGTGATGAGGCGTCTAGGTTTTTAGGAACGCTCCACGGCTGCCTTTAGTGTGTTTGGATAGGATCAGGATTGCGGTCAGTATAGCTTCCACATCCCCAGAACTTGTCCTTATACTCTGGTTATATGACAGGTCAGTTTTGTGATCCTACCACCGGATCATAACAGAACCCCATTCTCTTAAAGCGGTGCAGCGCTTTATGGGGTTCATTAATTACTATCGCCAGTTCATTCCCCACTTCTCAACTTTGGTAGCTCCCTTGGTAGCCCTCACCAAGAAGGAAGCAAATCCCAAATTGTGGTTTGAGGAGGTCTCCAAGGCTTTCTCTTCTATTAAGTCTCATTTTGCTAGCGCTCCCATCCTACATTGTCCCGATGTTGATAAGCCATTTATAATGGAAGTGGATGCCTCATCCATGGGTGCTGGAGCATCCCTCTTCCAAAAGGATGCTCAAGGTCAGAAGCATCCTTGCTTCTTCTTCTCCAAGACCTTCACACCAGCGGAGAGGAATTATTCCATCAGGGACAGAGAGTTACTAGTAGTGTTGAGCATTCCGATACCGCAAGTATCGGGTATCGGCCGATACTTGCGGGTATCGGAATTCCGATACCGAGATCCGATACTTTTGTGGTATCGGGTATCGGTATCGAAACAACATTAATGTGTAAAATAAAGAATTAAAATAAAAAATATTGCTATACTCACCTCTCCGACGCAGCCAGGACCTCACCGAGGGAACCGGCAGCGTTCTTTGCTTAAAATGCGCGTGTTTCCTGCCTCCCGTGACGTCACGGCTTGTGATTGGTCGCGTGCCGCCCATGTGGCCGCGACGCGACCAATCACAGCAAGCCGTGACGTAATTTTCAGGTCCTGAATGCCTAATTCTAGGCATTCAGGATTTTAAAATTACGTTCCGGCTTGTGATTGGTCGCGTCGCGGCCACATGGGCGGCACGTGACCAATCACAAGCCATGACGTCACGGGAGGCAGGAAACGCGCGCATTTTAAGCAAAGAACGCTGCCGGTTCCCTCGGTGAGGTCCTGGCTGCACATTAATATGGATCCCAGGGCCTGAAGGAGAGTTTCCTCTCCTTCAGACCCTGGGAACCATCAGGGATACCGTCCGATACTTGAGTCCCATTGACTTGTATTGGTATCGTGTATCGGTATCGGATTAGATCCGATACTTTGCCGGTATCGGCCGATACTTTCCGATACCGATACTTTCAAGTATCGGACGGTATCGCTCAACACTAGTTACTAGCAATGAAGTTGGCCTTCTCGGAGTGGAGACATCTTTTGGAGGAGGCTCGCTTTCCCTTCCAAGTCTTCACGGACCACAAAAATTTGGTTTATTTACAAACAGCCCAGCGGCTAAATTCTCGTCAGGCCAGATAGTCCTTGTTCTTCTCCCGGTTCCACTTCAACCTCCATTATCTCGTTGGGGAGAAGAACATTTGTGCTGACGCCCTCTCTCGCTCCGTTGTGTCTTCTGAGGAGGAGGAAGGGGAGCCTCGACTTATTGTCCCTTCTGAGAGCCTGAGAACCGTAGCTCCGGTTTCACTAGAGTCAGTGCCTCCGGGCAAGACGTTTGTACCTATTAACTTGCGACCGGAGGTTCTCTCTTGGGCTCATTCGTCCAGGGTGGGTGGACATTTTGGGACAAAGAGGACATCTGAGCTGCTGGCGAGGACGTACTGGTGGCCGCATATGGTCCGTGACATTGGAGATTATATTTGGGCGTGTGTCTCCTGCGCTAAAAATAAGTTTCCTTGACAACGGCCAGCTGAGTTACTTTATCCCTTGCTGGTGGCAGACAGGCCCTGGGAGATGGTCGGGATGGACTTTGTGGTGGGCTTGCCCAAGTCTCGTGGCTGTACCATCATTTGGGTTATCACCGATCATTTTTCTAAAATGGTGCACTTTTTGCCGCTTCCACGGCTACCTTCTGCACGGGCCTTGGCAGCATTGTTTATAAAACACATCTTTCGCTTACACGGTATGCCAGACAAAATAATCAGTGACCGGGGTCCTCAGTTTGCGTCTCGGTTCTGCAGAGAGCTTTGTCGTCTTCTCAGCATTGAGTTGAATCTCTCTTCTGCATATCATCCCGAGACGAATGGGTTGGTAGAGAGGGCCAACCAGACCTTGGTCACATATCTGTGACATTTTGTCTCAGCCATTCATGATGACTGGGCATCCTTGCTATCGTGGGTGGAGTTTGCGCTGAACAACGCCGTAGCCGACTCCACTAGACAGACCCCATTCCTCCTTAACTATGGTCAGCATCCGCGGATGCCTGTGCCTATGACTGTGTCTTCCGCCGACTCTAGGGTGGCAGACTGGGCTGTGGAGGCACGGGACATTTGGGACCGCACTCAGGATGCCATTCGGGCCTCTAAGGAGAGAATGAGGTCCTCCGCCGATGCACATCGGTGCCCCGCTCCGACCTTTGCTCCTGGCGACTTAGTGTGGCTCTCCGCCGGTAACATCAGGCTGCGAGTTGAGTCCACTAAGTTTGCACCTCTCTACTTGGGCCCTTTCCAGGTCCTCGAACAGGTTAACCCTGTGGTCTACTGTTTAGCCCTTCCGCCATGCCTGGGTATCACCGACACCTTTCATGTGTCCCTCTTGAAACCCGTATACATGTCCCAATTTTCCGAGTCATCCGGGACATCGGGTTCATCTATGAATGATTACGAGGTGAACGCTATTTTGGGGTGCAAGGTTGTACGCGGCAAAAAATGTATTTGGTGGACTGGAAGGGTTATGGTCCTGAGGACAGGTCCTGGGAGCCTGCTGAGCACATTCAGGCTCCGCAGCTCATTGCTGCCATCGAGCGTAGCGAGGTCCAAGGAGGGGGGCCATGTTAGGGGTTGAGGTCCTGCCTCTGCACAGAAGGAATCTCAGGCCATCTCCACTGCGGTCTCCCATTCCTCTCCTGCCGCAGTGGAGTCTGCTCAGCAGAGACGTCGGTCCCAGCGTCTCGCTCAGTCTGACTGTGCAAAGGGTTACTGCTGCCTTTCCAGCTTCTGCCATTGTAGCCAGTACTGGGCAGCGGTGAGCAGACATTTTTGGGACTAAGTCCTGCTTTTCCCCTTCTGAGCATGCCTAGGGTAAGATCTCTCGTTGGAGATCAAGGGTCACATGCTTAGATATTGCAGCTAATCCCATTGGTCCTCTAGGAAGGTATTGAAGGTGCTCAACTTCTGTGGCAGCCTCCCATTGGTCCTTCTGGGAAGGTCCTGTACTTGCTGCAGCTATAAAAGTTTTGCATGACCGCACGGCCATGCGCTAGTATCAATCCAAGTTATGTGCTTTGCGCCAGTGTGGTTATGTGTGATTGTATTCAGGGTCCCGGCTGAAATAAGCCCCTAGAATACCGGCACCTCCGGTGAGGAGATTGTGTGCTTGCATGACCACTGACTGCTATCTGTTCGGCAGTTAGCTTTTGCTCCTGTGAGTCTAACAGGGCGCAGTGCTTTCCTTTCACGGCTACTCTGTGAAGTAACAAAGCTAGCCTGTACCACCAAATAGTGCCACCATTCACTAGCAGCAGGTTCCTCCTGCACGGTGGACCCCGGGCTGCGAGCGCACCAATAATAATAAACATCTATATTTACTCAGTGCGTTCCGCTAGCCCTAACAATATGTTTCGACACAATCGCCGAATCCAAATTTGCCATATTCGTGCCATTTTTGTACCCTATTTATGCTGAATTTATGTTTGATGATTGGTTCCAACCAATTCGCAATTCCAGTCCCAATGACTCTATTGACATTCGGCTGTCATTGAAAATACAACATTCTCCATCGATCGTAATCCGAACCAAATTTTACAAAATTCACTCAACTTTACTAGGCACACACCAATTTTGTTCTTCTATATTAACTTCGTTCTCTAGTGCCTGTTAGGCTGTCATCCTGGAAATTTCACTAAAGTTGCGTGGGCTCATGAGTTTTTGGCCTTGCTTAGTGAATGATTTCTCCTCTATCCAGTGCTTACTTGCCGGGCAACAGATTCTTCAGATCTTTGAGTTAGTCTTCTTTAGACGTAGGGTGTTTCTTCTTCAGACTGGCTACAGTTTATGAGTCTTTACTTAAAGAGGTTGTCCACTACTTTAGCATTGATGACCTATCCTTGGGATTTCTAGCTCCCAAAAACTCAAGAAGTCCAGGCACAAGATTTTTGATACCTTTCAGAAAATCACAAATGCAAGTCTATGGGTTTCTGAGAAAATTGAACAGTGCTTGGATGCCATCTGTAAACAGTATGTTTACCATGGACTATTTAATGGGGGAAGCACCATCAGTTTTTTTTAATCTAAGAAAATTTGATGAAAGTCTGACCAAACTCCAAAGGTAAAAACTGACCAAGAGAAAAAAAAAGAGACAAAAATCATCAGTTCACCAAAATGCTGCAAAGGACGTATAAATTCTGAGATGATCGATGCTCAGTTCCTCAGGGGCAGTATCCACGAATAAATTATGTCCTTTCTCATCTCACTGTCCGAAACGCGTAAGGATTTTCTTCTGTCCTGGAGTTTTCCATTTTATTCCATGTAATGAATAAAAGTTAGCACTTTTAATATTTTTCAGGGCTGGATTGCAAACTTCTCACTTCACTTTGGTAAAGACTGACGCTAACTGAACTCTGATGACATCGGTCGAAAACCCTGATGGAACCTGGACCGGTTTTTGGCTTCTTATAAAATTTCTGAATGAAACCTTAATAAATTCCTATTGCTGCTCTTTTATGCCGTGTTAATTGGTGCTGACTAACTTAATTGGCATGTAAAGTATGTGTTTTATGACTTCTTAGTAATATTTCTTTTATCAAAAGTATTTGTCTACCGTCAACCCATTATGTGCTACCCGCGGACTCCAGGAAATAAAAATATCATGTAAGTAAATTCTATTCTTTCAGTGGAGACGATTCTCATATCTGTAAAACTGAGAGCCAGATCACCTCCATGGATCATCCATAGTGAGAAAGAATAATTAATGCCATTATGGGAGGACATATAATTATTAGTAGTGATGAGGGAGTATACTCGTTGCTCGGGTGACCTCCGAGTATTTATGACTGCTCGGAGATTAAGTTTTCATTGCCTCAGCTGAATGATTTACAGCTACTAGCCTGCTTGATTACATGTGGGGATTCCCTAGCAACCAGGCAACTTCCACATGTACTCAGCCTGGCTAGTAGCCATAAATCATTCAGCTGCCATGATGAAAACTAAATCTCCGAGCAGTCATACTCGGAGGTCACCCGAGCGTGCTCGGGAAAACCCGAGCAACGAGTACACTCGCTCATCACTAATAATTAGTAATATTATCTTAGAAAAAGATAATTTATTTATATTTTTAATTATAATTCTGTAATGTAAGATATGTGTAACACCCCTTTAACCCCTTCACCCCAAGCTACATTCGGACTATAAGATGCACCCCCATTTTTCTCCCAAATTTGGAGGAAAAAAATCTCTTATGGTCCGGCGCATCATATAGTTCGCAAAATATGGTAAGTAAGTTTTTGTCTTTGAGTGGTCTAAGTGGTCTAACCAGACGACCAAGGTTTCTACACCTTCTAGGTCATTCTAATAGGCAAATTGTCAATATCGACTCTTTAATGAGCCTTGTCATATGACTTAGGATAAAAGCCAAATCAGAATCTTAATTTGCAGACATGGTGTTTTTAGGATCGCTGCTTTCAATAGGTGGCTCTAGAGTTCTAGTACTCTTCCTCTGTGAAGAGACAATTTCTATATTTATTTTCCCAGAGGAGCATGCATGGCTTAAGTCTCCTCACTCTGAGATGCCAGGCTTGGCTTGTCACTCTCCACAAGGAGAAACGTTACCCCTTATACCCTAGGTCAGTCTGACAAAGACATCTTTTTTTATAAGACAGAAAAATGAAGACATGTAAATGAAAATATATACTAATAAGAATATAATATTGTAATTCATCAATTGGAAAAAAAAAATGATAAGCTAGTGGACCCTTTAAAAACATTTTCTTAAACATGACCTGTATGACAGGACAACATTGCCATGGTCAACATGAAAGGAAATAAAAAAAATATTTTAATGATGTATTTGAAGGAGGGTTCAACGTTTTGTCCCCCGACTACTTGGTTGAACATAACGATGGGGGTCTCCACCCAGTACAGGGAGAAAACTATAAAATTCAGCAAAAATCCCTAAATTTTTAAACTTTAATATGTAAATTAAAAAAAAATTATAATTTGCTTTATATTTCATTGCAATATTAAATGAATGGAAGATTTACAAATAATACATCAGGAAAAGTCACTAATAAATCTAACAGTCTCAAATAAAAAAATCAAGATGATATTTTTCTCCAAAATATTATTTAATTTACACACTGGAATATATCTGTGAATATCTTCATTATCTTTCCTTCAGGTCTTCAATTTTTGCCCTCGTTGTTCTGTAAAAAAGACAAAAATAATATGATATTGTAATGTCCAAAAAGTAACGTATTCTCATTAATTAATTGGAAAAAGATGAAAAAAAAGTGGCTGTAGCAGAGCTGGGATTATCACTTGACAATATTTTTTGATATTCATTTGCCCCTCTCCCTGAAGATTTAGGGTTGTACAACATTATTTTTTTTGTTTATGCACTGAAACATAAAATAGTAACTGAAGGAATTGCAAGCTGCACAAATAATTTAATGGGCAATATATTTTTTTATTATTAATATTATAATTTATATTATTATTATTATTATCTGCATAATAGTAGTACTATTAGTAGATTGATCATATATTTATTTTTAACTATTATTTATATTATAATAATTTTATATTAAATTTATTATTATTAACTACTACTAACAATAATAATAATAATAATTGTTATTTTTATTATTACATTTAGTTTACTATTATTATCTATATAATAATAGTTCAGGCATACATTTATTTTCAATTTTTATTTTATATATTAATAAATATGCTATTTTATAAGTATTTAATTGCCATCCATATTACATATTTATAAGTATTATAAGTATGTGTAATATTATTATCTGCATAATAGCAGTACTAATAATAGTTAGATCATACATTTATTTTTTACTATTATTTATATTATAATAATTTTCTATAATACTACTACTACTAACAATAATAATAATTATTATTACATTTAGTTTACTATTATTATTATTATCTATATAATAATAGTTCAAGCATACATTTATTTTACATTTTTATTTAATATATAAATAATAAATATGTTATTTTATAAGTATTTAATTAGCATCCATAAAACATATTCATAAGTATGTGTATTATTATTATTATTATTATTTTATATTACTCTGTAGATCATATTGGTTCTGGTTTTCATCCCTCCCCCACCCTTCAGATTTGATTGTGCAGCAATGATTTTTTTTTTTTTTCATGTGTTGGAATATTAAGCTTTAACTGAAGGTATCAAAACCTATAAAAGTAACAGGTTGATGCCCAAATTTATTCTTATTCTTATTACTATTATCTGAATAATAATAGTTTGATCATTAATTTATTTTAATTTGTAAATAAATATTCAGTTTTATACTATTTTTATTACTGCATATGATACAAATTAATGCCAAATTTGCCACAACTATATATCCCTATCATTAAAAGTTGTGAAATTTCTATGAAAAGTTGCATCTTGATATAGAGATAGATTTACTTACAATTTATCTTAGTCAATTATGTTAGTGCACGATAGAAATTGTTAGATGACAAACACAACTCTTCCACATTTATATGTTCTTAGAGCTCTTGAAAAACCTGTTGGGTCACTGCTGGGAGTTCATCATTTTTTGGGAGGACACATTTGTAATTCCAGAAGGAATCAATGTTTCCTCAGGCATGAGGAATCACAATGAGTCTAATGTACGTGATATATGTGGTTTTGTGCCACTGCCTCCAGTAATAAAAAATAAGGAAATTATAGGGAAGAAAACTTTTCTGACATTGGATAAAAAGATTCCTTTAAGAGGAAAAATAGCAAAAACATCTAAATTATTTTAATTATTTATATTTGAAATAGCAACTTTAATATATGGAAGCATAAAACAGCCTTGTAAATTTTTATCTCATAGTTTATTAGTCATATAAACATATTCTAAGTAAGTCCAACTGAGAAATGGGAGAGGTTAAAGAGAATGTACAACCATAATGCATGAACTAATCTGTCCTCCAGATTCTAAGTGTTGATAAACAGGATCTACATGCAGAATAAAAACCACTTCGTACATTTCTAGCATTTAGCATTGCCCAATTTTATTTTAGTTGCAATACCATATCTGACCACAAGGTGTACCATAACTTAGCATGCGCTACAGCACACCATGAGGTCGCGATTAGTATTGCAATCATAAAATTTGTTGGAGTGTGAAATAATTTAACTGAAGAGTAAAAAGGACTAAAATAAATTGTGTTCAGAGACAAATAGTGATAGAGCAGAATGGAATTTACAGAATAAAGGAGGATCTGTTATAATGAATAATAACTATAGAATGGCCAATTACAAAAAATCCACCCAAAACTAGTGGGTTTTTATTTATATAGAAAAGGACCACAAAAAGCAGAAAATCGTAGAATCATAGAATGTTAGAGTTGGAAGAGACCCCAAGGGTCATCGTGTTCACTAAACCATCTCAGACAGATGTTCTGTCCAGCCTGTGATTGAAGACTTCCATTGAAGATGAACTCACCACCACTTGTGGCCTGTTCCAAAAGCAGTATACTTGAATAAATTAATTACCGTATATACCTGAGTATAAGACGAGTTTTTCAGCACTTTTTTTGTGCTGAAAACGCCCCCTCGGATTATAATCAAGTAAGTGTCTCAGAAGATGGAGAGGAAGCGGCAGTGGGTCACAGGAGGCAGAAGCCAGCTGCGGCACTGGCAGTGAATACTCATTTCTCTGTAATAGTGGGCACAGTAGTCACAGTCGCTGGCTTCCTGCAGTGGTCAGGCGATCACGTGTGCCCACTACTTAAGAGAAATGAATATTCACTTCTCTCCACTCAAGTGATCACCCGGCCACTACAGGAAGTTGGCGGCTGTGGCTGACACTGTGCGTCCTACTAAATAGCAATGAATTCTTACTGCCCTCCATGCACATAGTTCTGGCGTGGGGAGCAGTAGGTATTCCGGCAGCTGAGCTCTGCTTGTAAGCAGCGCATGACATCATTGTAGAGACGGTAAGTAGAATGGTTAATTTTTTTAATGTTTTTTATGGGGGCCATGCATACTTACGAGTCACCATGGCATTACTGCATTCATAGCTTATCTTCATTTGACCAGTGGTGCTTGTTGTGGCATGGCCATCGTAGTTGGAGCACATGTTTTCGGTAGCACATCCTGCCATGGCCAAGATTGGTTCTGAAGGGTCTAAAAAGAAAACACAAAGAAATTTAGTATTTACATTTCATGCTTATAAATTTCTTTAAGGAGAACCTGTCAGCAGGATTTTGCTACGTAAGGTACAAACATGGTCATATTGGATGCGAGTGAGCATGCGCCAACCACAGTACTATTGTATTGGAGACCTAATGCAAATTGTCATATTATTTGAGAAAAACTCAGTTCCACTCAGATACAGTGATGAGCAAAAGGATAACAGGTTCCATATCTCACCATCCACTTCTGCTTTGATCGTGACACTACCATCATTTTATAGACAATCATCTTGGATATATCATACATGGCTTCGGGCCATTGTCCTGCTGGAACACTATGTCGTCCTTTTCATACCCATAGTACTTGAGTGTACAAAGTAACTCATCTTGTAGGATACTCACATATAGTTTAGCATTGAGACCACCGTCGATCCTGGTCAGGTATCCAACGCCTTTAGCTGTGAAACAACCCCATATCATCAGTCTTCCTAAAGATAAACTTGACAGGTCCTTCAATTTCTCAATCCATTAGACTCTTTTCCCTTGTTTCTTCCAGACCCATTTGCACCCATCAGAGCCTAGTCTATCGACTTTTATCTCATTGCTCCAAATCACCAGTTTCCAGTCTTCAACTGTCCACTTTTTGCACTTTTTTTCAAACTTGAGCTTACATTTCTTATGACGATATTGAAGTCGAGACTTCACCTCTTTTCAGGCCACCATTCCAGACTTGTGTAATGTGTCTCACACAGTGCTTGCATGGACGTCTGTGATCTCATTATTATGAAGCATACAAACCTTTTCCAGAACTGATAGACCTAGTGATGAGGCAACTTGTTGACTCCGATATTTTGTCTGGATGTCCACCTCTTGGCTTTTGAATGGATTGATGGACTTCATTTCGTATTCTTCCAACTGAGATGGCACTAACAAGATGCAGTTTGGCAATTTTCTTGGCTGAAAGATGGCTATCGATGAGCTGAATGATACTCTGACTCTTTTTTTGTTAAATCTTCTTGGCTCCCCCCTTCAAACTAGTGACCTTTCACTTGGGAATCAACCTAATAACACACTGAGCTATTAGGCAATGTGAGACCAAACTAGTGTAAAGTAAAGTAAAGTAAAGTAGTAAAGTAGTTTCTTGTAGTATATAGGAAGAAAAATATTTTTCCACCACCAGGATCAAAACAGTAACAATACAGTGACATGACGAGAATCTGCATAACTAATCATATGCTAAATAGGTGCAAGTCAATTTTATGTATGGGATATTCAAGATAATTGTCTATAAAATGATGGCAGTCTCATGTTCAAATCCATAGTAGTTGGTGAGATATGGAGCCTGAAAGTCAAAAGTTTAAAACATTGTTACCCTTTTGCTTCTCACTATATTCCCTCAACTGTAGAAGACAGATATTAAAGATTTGACACCACTCAACTGAAGACAACACTCAACTGAAACTGCCCTAACTAAAGTGACCAATGACCTACTAACCACCAAGAGCAAGCGACATTACTCTGTCGTCCTCCTCCTCCTGGACCTGTCTTCTGCCTTCGACACTGTGGACCACTCCCTCCTGTTACAGATTCCCTCATCTCTTGGCATCACAGACTTGGCCCTATCCTGGATCTCATCATATCTAACAGACCGGACATTCAGTGTCTCCCTCTCCCACACCACCTCCTCATCTCACCCTCTCTCTGTCGGTGTTCCCCAAGGCTCAGTTCTAAGACCCTGGGTTCTGGGACAGCTCATAGAATCCCACGGTCTACAATATTATCTCTATGATGATGACATGCAGATCTACCTATCTGGACCTGATTTCACTACCTTACTGACCAAAATCCCACAATGTCTGTCTGCTATTTCATCTTTCTTTTCTGCTCGCTTTCTAAATCTGAACACGACAAAACAGAATTCATCATCTTTCCCCCACCTCACTCTACCCCTCCACCCGATCTATCCATTAATGTCAGTGGCTGCTCACTTTCCCTGGTCCCGCACGCTCGCTGCCTCGGGGTGATCCTTGACTCTACCCTGTCTTTCAAGCCACATATCCAAACCCTTGCCTCCTCTTGCTGGTTCCAAAACATTTCCCAGATCCCTGCATTCCTTGACCATGAAACCACAAAAACACTAGTGCATGCCCTTATCATCTCTCGCCTCGACTACTGCAACCTCCTACTCTCTGGCCTCCCCTCTAACACACTGGCATCACTCCTATTCATCCAAAACTCTGCTGCCTGACTATTCCACCTGTCTCCCCATTATTCCCCAGCCTCTCCTCTCTGCCAGGCCCTTCATTGGCTTCCTATTGCCCAGAGGCTACAGTTCAAAACTAGTGTTGAGCATTCCGATACCGCAAGTATCGGGTATCGGCCGATACTTGCGGTATCGGAATTCCGATACCGGGATTCCGATACTTGCCGCGTATCGGATACCGGAATCGGAAGTTCCAAGATTCAAAATGCAGAAATTCAGCCAATGAGAATGATTCCAAGTGTGGGCACATCCTGTTTAGCATGGAGGGCATGAAACTACTGGCAAGGCTGTGATTGGCTGCTGAAATGATGTAATGATGCAGTTTAAAAGTCGCTGGCGCCATTTTGCGATCACTCTGCTGTGAATTCAGTTAGTGACAGGACGCTGTTTGCTGACTGAGGGACAGTTTAGAGATAGCGATTTGCTTCTTTGTGCTTTCCAAAGGCTAATTTAGCAACCGCTGTGTTCACCTACTATTCACCTTGCTTTTGCCTTGTAGCGCTGTTTTCACAGCGATCTGCAAGGTCTGTGTGTGTGTGTGTGTGAGTGCAGCCCACTCTCTAGTCTGAGTGCAGCCACATAGGCCATCCATAGCTGGTTGTATTCAGTTCAGGGAGGGTGGTTCATTGCCTCATACTGTTCTTTTTTTTTTTTTTTTTCAAGTAGTGTAGTCTGCTGCTAATTTATTCAAAAAAATCCTATTAGTGTCTTTCCACCCGTCTCCAGCTAATTTGTGGAAAAACACTACATAGGATAACGTAGAGGAGGGTTTTTGGGCCTTGCAGCGCCGTTTACGGCTGTCTGCACAGTCTCCGTGTGATTGCAGCTCGCCCTGTAGTCTGTGAGCAGCCATAGCCTGGTTGTCTCCAGCTCAGGGTTGTTCACTGCGTCATACCGCCAAATCAATTTTCATTTTGTTTTAAGTAGTGCAGGCTGCTGCACATTTTTTCAAAAAATTCCTATTAGTGTCTTTCCACCCGTCTCCAGCTAATTTGTGGAAAAACACTACATAGGATAACGTAGAGGAGGGTTTTTGGGCCTTGCAGCGCCGTTTACGGCTGTCTGCATGGTCTCCGTGTGACTGCAGCTCGCCCTGTAGTCTGTGAGCAGCCATAGCCTGGTTGTCTCCAGCTCAGAGTTGTTCACTGCGTCATACCGCCAAATCAATTTTCATTTTGTTTTAAGTAGTGCAGGCTGCTGCACATTTTTTCAAAAAATTCCTATTAGTGTCTTTCCACCCGTCTCCAGCTAATTTGTGGAAAAACACTACATAGGATAACGTAGAGGAGGGTTTTTGGGCCTTGCAGCGCCGTTTACGGCTGTCTGCACGGTCTCCGTGTGACTGCAGCTCGCCCTGTAGTCTGTGAGCAGCCATAGCCTGGTTGTCTCCAGCTCAGGGTTCTTCACTGCGTCATACCGCCAAATCAATTTTCATTTTGTTTTAAGTAGTGCAGGCTGCTGCACATTTTTTCAAAAAAATCCTATTAGTGTCTTTCCACCCGTCTCCAGCTAACTTGTGGAAAAACACTACATAGGATAACGTAGAGGAGGGTTTTTGGGCCTTGCAGCGCCGTTTACGTCTGTCTGCACGGTCTCCGTGTGACTGCAGCTCTATCCGTTGTCAGTTCAGCCCCCCAAAAATAAATAAATAATAAAGTTCACCAAACACACCAGTTACACCACTTTACATTTGTGTAGGCCACATTAGCTCATATTAAAGTCTAGTCCACACTTTAGAAAATTAGTTTCTTATACCTGTTAGGAGGAGTTGCTCAGGAATAAGCACACAAAGCCGTTAGTACTTTTCTGCTTATCTTTATCAGTCAACCAAGATGAAGAAGGCAGTGAGTAAGGCACGTGGGCGTGGGCGTGGGCGCGGAGCAGGGAGGGGACGTGGGGATTCTGTGCCTGCTGCGGGCACCGGTGACTCATCAGCACCCACTTTCACCAGGCAACAGTCATTCATGCGCAGCTTTGTGTCAGAGCGCCGTACACCGCTGCTGCGTGAAGAACAAATTGAAGCCGTTGTCGGATGGATGGCAGCTAATGCATCAACTTCAATTAGTGCCACATCCTCTCAGACACAGAGCACTGGAGAGCAGCCATCTGTCTCTTCACCACCTGCCAAATTGCCCAGGCAGACAGAGAGCCCAGGACAGGAGCCGTCTCTACTTCTGTTCTCTGAATCTCTTGGCTTGGAAACAGGGGGCCAGCCAAGCAGCATTGGAGAAATGGAAGAAGAGGCAGGGTGCAGTGATGCCCAACAGCTTTTTCTCTCTTCCTCTGAAGAGGCGGGTGGGCCAGTGGCTCCGGTCACCACATCGCAGGCCGCATCAGCTGATGATGACACTCAGGTGCCACTTACTGGTGCGTGCTCTGCTGCTGAGACTACCCAGGAGGAGCAGTTGGGGGCAGAGGGTAGTGTAGATGATGAGGTCCTTGACCCATCTTGGCGTGAGGGACAGGAAGGTGGTGGGAGCAGCTCTGAGGAAGAGATTCCCCGTACGGCCCAAAGAGGGAGAGGGAGGGGGAAGACTGCGGATCCTGCAGCCTCCGCTTTGGCACCCGTTAGGAGCATGTCTCTTCCAAAAGCCAAAAAGGGCGCTCCCAAGACTTGCAGTGCCTGGTCCTTTTTTGACACAGTTGCAGATGACATTTGCTATGTCAGATGCAAGGTGTGTCATCAAAAAGTCAAAAGAGGTCGAAATGTTAGCAACCTCAATACCTCCAACATGTGGAAACATGTGCGCAACAGGCACCCGGCGGAGTTAGAAAAACACACTGAAGAGCTAGGCCAACCAACAGCGGCAGCTACCACCTCTTCAGCTCGTGTTGCCTCTTCCTCTAGCTCACACCCAGCTGGTTCGGCTTCCTCCCAGGATCGCCGTGGAAGAACCTCTGGCCCTGTTGTCCAGAGACCCGCTGTAATTCCACCCGCAGCACCACTTTCCCAGTCATCCACACACTCCCAGCCCAGTCTACAGCCATCGGTAGTACAGGCATGGGAGAAAAGGAGGCCTTTCTCGTCAAACCACCCACGAGCACAGGCTCTGACTGCAGGCATTGCCAAACTTCTGTCACTGGAAATGCTGTCATTCAGGCTGGTGGAGACTGACAGCTTCCGTGACTTGATGTCATTGGCAGTCCCACAGTACAATGTGCCCAGCCGCTTTTACTTCAGCAGGCAAGCCGTCCCTGCCCTGCACAAGCATGTGGAGGGACACATAAAACACGCGCTACTGAACGCCGTCAGTAGCAAGGTCCACCTCACCACCGATGCGTGGACCAGTCAACATGGACAGGGGCGATACCTTTCCCTCACTGCCCATTGGGTTAATGTCGTTGAGCCGGGTACAGACCGTGCGAGTGGCGCAGGACGTGTCCTGCCCACTCCAAGGATTGCAGGAATCCATTCTGTACGCATTGACTCCTCCTCTTACACCAGTTCCTCAGAATCATCGCTGCAGGAGCCGTCACAGTCCACCTCCACATGGACCCGTGATGAACGTGTACCTGTTACGACCGACATGAGCACAGCCGTGGCCAAACGTCAACAGGCCGTCTTGAAATTAATTTTTTTGGGGAATCGTAGCCACACAGCGCAGGAGCTCTGGAATGCCATCAAGCAGGAGAGCGATGTGTGGTTTGTGCCAGCGAATCTCCAGCCAGGCATGGTAGTGTGTGATAATGGCCGAAATCTGGTGGCAGCTCTGGGCCTCGGCAACCTCACTCACATCCCATGTCTGGCACATGTACTCAATTTGGTCGTGCAGAGCTTTTTGAGGGACTATCCGGATCTTGATGCAGTGCTGCACAAGGTCCGCCTAGAGTGTGCTCACTTGCGGCGTTCCAGCACGGCAAAAGCGCGCATTGCGGCTCTGCAGCGCCGACACCGCCTGCCGGAACATCGCATCATATGTGACCTACCTACCAGGTGGAATTCCACGTTACATATGTTGGAGCGGTTGTGTGAGCAGCAGCAAGCTGTAATGGAGTACCAGCTGCTTCAGGCGCAAAGAAGTCGCAGTCAGCGCCGTACAGACTTCACAACCACAGAGTGGGCCACTATGAATGACGTCTGCCAGGTTTTGCGTCCCTTTGATTATTCCACGCGGATGGCGAGTGCAGATGATGCACTAGTCAGCATGACTGTCCCCCTTATCTGCCTGCTTGAAAAATCACTGCAAGCGCTAAGGGATGATGTTGTGGAAGAGGTGGAGGATGAGGATTCACCATTTCCATCATCTTCTGGACAGTCAGCGCCACGTGGTTCCTCACAAACGGCAGGGGACAGTTTGTGAGGAGGATGAGGAGGAGTCAATGGAGGAGGAAGACATCCGTCCAGAGGAGGGAGTTACCGAATTGTCCAGTACTCAGTGTGTACAGCGAGGGTGGGGTGATGACGAGCGGGCAGATATCACGCCTCCAGCAGGGGACAGCGTTTCTTGGGCAGTTGGCAGTCTGCAGCACATGGTGGATTACATGCTGCAGTGCCTGAGAAACGACCGCCGCATCGCCCACATTCTCAACATGTCTGATTATTGGGTGTTCACCCTCCTCGATCCTCGCTACCGGGACAACGTAGAAAGCCTCATCACACCGTTGAACCGGGAGCGAAAAATGCGGGAGTACCAAGACACACTGGTCGATTCCATCATCTTCTCCATTCCAACTGAGAGAAGTGCTGCTAGTGCATTCCAAAGCAGCTCAGTGCGTCCAGGCAGTGGTGGAGGCTCTGCACAAAGAGGGAGCAGAAGCAGTGCCTCTGCCCAAGGCAAGACCAGTATGGCCCAACTGTGGCACAGTTTTCTGTGCCCCCCACAAAAGTCTACACCATCACAGACGGCTCCAGTCAGCAGGAGGCAACGGTTCCGTCAGATGGTGACAGACTACATGTCTTGCCCTCTTGCTGTACTCCCAGACGGCTCTTCCCCTTTCAAGTTTTGGGTCTCAAAGCTGGATACATGGCCAGAGCTAAGCCAGTATGCATTGGAGGTGCTGTCTTGCCCTGCGGCCAGTGTATTATCGGAATGTGTCTTTAGTGCTGCAGGTGGTGTACTAACTGACCGTCGCATGCGACTATCCTCCGATAACGTTGACCGGCTTACTTTCCTGAAAATGAACAAGGCCTGGATCTCGCAGGAATTTGCCATTCCTCCTCCTGATTAAATAATTAGGTCACTGTATACGTTATCCAGGTCTCCTGTTGTGTTCATCTTTCTACCACCTGAACTTAAATTCCTGGGCTCCAACACCGCCAGTTGAGGCTCAGAAGTGCCGTCTGCACAGTCAAAACATACGACCCAGTGTTATTGGGTTTCAGTGATGTCAGCTGATCCCCAGCTGTGTAGCCGGCAATGTGTCATGCGACCGCCACGCTGACACAACAACTGAAATGTAAGGGAATCTGTCCCCCCCCCCCCAAGGCGTTTGTTACTGAAAGAGCCTCCTTGTGCAGCAGTAATGCTGCACAAGGAAAAGGTAGCTATTTTGGTTTAGCTCCTTGCACACGCAGAACTTAACACTTATAAAATGTGTCCACTGATACCGTAAAACCGTCCCGGAGGTGGGACTTTCCTTCGTAATATGACGCAGCACAGCCGTCATTCCTCCCCCCCCGGCGCCGCGCCCCGGCTCCTCAGCGTTGTTTGATTCCGTCCCGGAGCCTGCGCTGTTATGTTATCCCGTGGCCAGGCACACTTAGCGCTGCCCGTCTTCTGGCATCATTTGGTGTCAGGATGGCTGCGCCTGTGCGGCCGCGCTGGCCGAGAGCCCGCCTCGCAGTGTCTTCTGATTTAATCCCACTGGGGGCCTGGGATCCATGGACATGCGCAGTGCATATCTGAACCTCCACCTCTCACTCATCTCCCTATGGCTTCTTCAGACTGTTCGGTGTCAGCTGGTCCCTAATAGCATGCCACGGCCGTGACACTGCACAGTCTTAAGAAGCCGTAGGGAGGGGAGTGAGAGGCGAGGATATGCACTGCGCATGGCCAGCGCGGCCGCACAGGCGCAGCCAGCCTGACACCAAATGATGTCAGAAGATGGGCAGCGCTAAGTGTGCCTGGCCAAGGGATAACATAACAGCGCAGGCTCCGGGACGGAATCAAACTACGCTGAGGAGCCGGGGCGCGGCGCCGGGGGGGGTAGGAATGACGGCTGTGCTGCGTCATATTACGAAGGAAAGTCCCACCTCCGGGACGGTTTCACGGTTTCAGGGGACACATTTTATAAGTGTTTAGTTCTGTGTTTGCAAGGAGCATGATGAAAAGAGCCACCTTTTCCTTTTGCATCTTTTGTGCTGCACAAGCTGGCTCTTTCAGCTACAAACGCCTTGGGAGGGGGGTTAAAGGTTCCCTTTCGACTTTCCCAGGCTTCGGCCTACATTGTGTTCCTCTGCTTTTCCACCTGTCCCTGGGCTCCAACACCGCTAGTTGCCGTCCAGAAGTGCTGTCCGCACAGTCCCAACAGTCGCTCCTCTGTTATTGGGGTTCAGTAACGTCAGCTGTTCCCCTGCTGTGTGTGTGGCAATCCCTCCTACCTCCTCCACCTCCTCCTCCTCCACCTGTCCCTGGGCTCCAACACCGCTAGTTGTTGCCTGGTAGTGCTGTACGCACAGTCCCAACAGTCCCTCCTCTGTTATTGGGGTTCAGTAACGTCAGCTGTTCCCCTGCTGTGTGTGTGGCAATCCCTCCTACCTCCTCCACCTCCTCCTCCTCCACCTGTCCCTGGGCTCCAACACCGCTAGTTGTTGCCTGGTAGTGCTGTACGCACAGTCCCAACAGTCCCTCCTCTGTTATTGGGGTTCAGTAACGTCAGCTGTTCCCCTGCTGTGTGTGTGGCAATCCCTCCTACCTCCTCCACCTCCTCCTCCTCCACCTGTCCCTGGGCTCCAACACCGCTAGTTGTTGCCTGGTAGTGCTGTACGCACAGTCCCAACAGTCCCTCCTCTGTTATTGGGGTTCAGTAACGTCAGCTGTTCCCCTGCTGTGTGTGTGGCAATCCCTCCTACCTCCTCCACCTCCTCCTCCTCCACCTGTCCCTGGGCTCCAACACCGCTAGTTGTTGCCTGGTAGTGCTGTACGCACAGTCCCAACAGTCCCTCCTCTGTTATTGGGGTTCAGTAACGTCAGCTGTTCCCCTGCTGTGTGTGTGGCAATCCCTCCTACCTCCTCCACCTCCTCCTCCTCCACCTGTCCCTGGGCTCCAACACCGCTAGTTGCCGTCCAGAAGTGCTGTCCGCACAGAGCCAAACACCTCGCCAATGTGTTAGTGGGGTTCAGCACCGCCAGCTGTTCCCCTGCTGTGCAGCCGGCAACGTGTACTGCGACCGCCACGCAGGCACAACAAGTTAAATTTAAGGGAACCTGTACCCCCCCCCCCAGGCGTTTGTTACTGAAGGAGCCACCTTGTGCAGCAGTAATGATGCAAAGGGAAAAAGTGCCTCTTTTCGTGGTGCTCCTTGCACATGCTGATCCTAACACTTATGAAAAGTGTCCCCTCCTACCGTGATACCGTACGGTTGGTGGAACTTTCCTTTGTGATGTGACGCAGCACAGCCGTCATTCTTACCCCCTTGGAGCCGTGCGCCGCCTCCTCAGCGTTGTTTGAATCAGTCCCGGAGCCTGCGCTGTTAGGTTAGCCCTTGGCCATGCACACATTTTGCGCTGCCCGTCTTCTGACATCATTTGGTGTCAGGCTGGCTGCGCCTGTGCGGCCGCGCTGGCCGAGAGCCCGCCTCGTACTGTCTTCTGATTTAATCCCACTGGGGGCCTGAGATCCATGGACATGCGCAGTGCATATCTGAACCTCCACCTCTCACTCATCTCCCTATGGCTTCTTCAGACTGTTCGGTGTCAGCTGGTCCCTAATAGCATGCCACGGCCGTGACACCGCACAGTCAGAAGAAGCCGTAGGGAGATGAGTGAGAGGTGGAGGTTCAGATATGCACTGCGCATGTCCATGGATCTCAGGCCCCCAGTGGGATTAAATCAGAAGACAGTACGAGGCGGGCTCTCGGCCAGCGCGGCCGCACAGGCGCAGCCAGCCTGACACCAAATGATGTCAGAAGACGGGCAGCGCAAAATGTGTGCATGGCCAAGGGCTAACCTAACAGCGCAGGCTCCGGGACTGATTCAAACAACGCTGAGGAGGCGGCGCACGGCGCCAAGGGGGTAAGAATGACGGCTGTGCTGCGTCACATCACAAAGGAAAGTTCCACCTACCGGACGGTATCACGGTAGGAGAGGACACTTTTTATAAGTGTTAGGTTCAGCATGTGCAAGGACCATAATTAAAAGAGCTAAGTTTACCTTTTCCAGCATTAGTGCTGTACACGATGGCTCTTTCAGCTACAAACGCCTGGGGGGGGGGTTAAAGTTTCCCTTTCAACTTGCTCCAGTGCAGGCTTCGGCCTACACTCTGCTCCCTCTCCTCCTCCTGCTGACCCTGGGCTCTAACACCGCCAGTTGGGGCCCAGATGTGCTAGCTGCACAGAGCCAAACACCAGCCAATGTGTCAGTGGGGTTCAGCACCGCCAGCTGTTCCCCTGCTGTGTAGCCGGCAACGTGTCCTGCAACAGCCACGCAGACACAAGAACTGAAATTGAAGGAAACCTGTCCCCCCTCCCCCCAGGCGTTTTTACGTTTTACAGCCACCTTGTACGACAGTAATGCTGCATGTGTGCAAGGTGGCTCAGAAACTTAATCTCCTTGCCCATGTTCAAGTGAACACGTCTAAAAATGAGTCCTCTGCGACCATTAAAACGTCCCTCAGGTGTGATTTTCCTTTGTATTGACACGCAACAAGCTCCTTGGTAGCGCTGCCCGTCTTCTGATATCATTGTTTGGCTGCCTGCGCCTCTGCGGCCGCCCTGACCCACACAACGCCCCTCGGTGTCTTATTTCTTGGGACTGCGAGGGTGTGATTGATGGGCATGAGCGGTGCATCACTTCGCCTGTCCCTCATCTCCTTCCGCCTTCTTCAGACTGTGCGGCTTCATGGCCGCGGCATGCGATAAGGGATCAGCTGACGCCGCACAGTCTGAAGCGGGTGTAAGGACCCGAGTGCGAGAGGCGAACATATGTGCTGCGCCAGGCCATGAATCCCAGCCCCGCAGTGTTTTAACAATGTTAAGACACTGCGGGGCTGGGATTCATGGTCATCGCGAACCGCACCGGCCGACATTAAATGAGGTCAGAAGATGGGCAGCGCTAACAGCGCTAGGCCAGGGGATAACACGACAGCGCAGACTCCTGTACAGCAAATAACAACGCTCAGGAGGCTGCACCCAGCACCAAGGTGGGATTCTTGACATCTGTGCTGCGTCTCATTACAAAGGGAACTCGCGCCTCCAACACAGTTTGACTGTATAAAGGGCTAAATGTTATACGTGTTTCATTCAGCGTGTGCAAGGAGCAAAATTAAAAGAGCAACCTTTGACTTGTGCAGCACTACTGCTGCATAAGCTGTGGCTCTTCTACTTTGTAACCCCTGAGGAGGGGTTAAAGGTTACCTTTGAAATTGGTTCAAGTAGGCTTCGGCCTACACTCTGCTCCCCCTGCAGAGCCCGGGCTCCAACACCGCCAGTTGGGGCCCGGTACTGCTAGCTGCACAGAGCCAAACACCAGCCAATGTGTCAGTGGGGTTCAGCACCGCCAGCTGTTCCCCTGCTGTGCAGCCGGCAACGTGTCCTGCAACTGCCACGCAGGCACAACAGACCCAAAGCTGCCGCCAGTGCAGGCTTCGGCCTACACTCTGCTCCATCTCCTCCTCCTGCTGACCCCGGGCTCTAACACCGCCAGTTGGGGCCCGGTACTGCTAGCTGCACAGAGAAAAACACCAGCCAATGTGTCAGTGGGGTTCAGCACCGCCAGCTGTTCCCCTGCTGTGCAGCCGGCATCGTGTCCTGCAAAAGCCACGCAGACACAAGAACTGAAATTGAAGGGAACCTGTCCCCCCTCCCCCAGGCGTTTGTACGTTTTTAAGGCCACCTTGTACAGCGGTAATGCTGCATGTGTGCAAGGTGGCTCATAAACGTATTCTCCTCGCACATGTGGAACTGAAAACACGTCTAAAATGTGTCCTCTGTGTGACCATTTAACCGTCCCGGTGGTGTGACTTTCCTTTGTAATGACACGCTGCAACCCCCTTGGTAGCGCTGCCCGTCTTCTGGCATCATTGTTTGGCTGCCTGCGCCTCTGCGGCCGCCCTGACCCACACAACGCCCCTCGGTGTCTTATTTCTTGGGACTGCGAGGGTGTGATTGATGGGCATGAGCGGTGCATCACTTCGCCTGTCCCTCATCTCCTTCCGCCTTCTTCAGACTGTGCGGCTTCAAGGCCGCGGCATGCGATAAGGGATCAGCTGACGCCGCACAGTCTGAAGCGGGTGTAAGGACCCGAGTGCGAGAGGCGAACATATGTGCTGCGCCAGGCCATGAATCCCAGCCCCGCAGTGTTTTAACAATGTTAAGACACTGCGGGGCTGGGATTCATGGTCATCGCGAACCGCACCGGCCGACATTAAATGAGGTCAGAAGATGGGCAGCGCTAACAGCGCTAGGCCAGGGGATAACACGACAGCGCAGACTCCTGTACAGCAAATAACAACGCTCAGGAGGCTGCACCCAGCACCAAGGTGGGATTCTTGACATCTGTGCTGCATCTCATTACAAAGGGAACTCGCGCCTCCAACACAGTTTGACTGTATAAAGGGCTAAATGTTATACGTGTTTCATTCAGCGTGTGCAAGGAGCAAAATTAAAAGAGCAACCTTTGACTTGTGCAGCACTACTGCTGCATAAGCTGTGGCTCTTCTACTTTGTAACCCCTGAGGGGGGGTTAAAGGTTACCTTTGAAATTGGTTCAAGTAGGCTTCGGCCTACACTCTGCTCCCCCTGCAGAGCCCGGGCTCCAACACCGCCAGTTGGGGCCCGGTACTGCTAGCTGCACAGAGCCAAACACCAGCCAATGTGTCAGTGGGGTTCAGCACCGCCAGCTGTTCCCCTGCTGTGCAGCCGGCAACGTGTCCTGCAACTGCCACGCAGGCACAACAGACCCAAAGCTGCCGCCAGTGCAGGCTTCGGCCTACACTCTGCTCCATCTCCTCCTCCTGCTGACCCCGGGCTCTAACACCGCCAGTTGGGGCCCGGTACTGCTAGCTGCACAGAGAAAAACACCAGCCAATGTGTCAGTGGGGTTCAGCACCGCCAGCTGTTCCCCTGCTGTGCAGCCGGCATCATGTCCTGCAAAAGCCACGCAGACACAAGAACTGAAATTGAAGGGAACCTGTTCCCCCTCCCCCAGGCGTTTGTACGTTTTTAAGGCCACCTTGTACAGCGGTAATGCTGCATGTGTGCAAGGTGGCTCATAAACGTATTCTCCTCGCACATGTGGAACTGAAAACACGTCTAAAATGTGTCCTCTGTGTGACCATTTAACCGTCCCGGTGGTGTGACTTTCCTTTGTAATGACATGCTGCAACCCCCTTGGTAGCGCTGCCCATCTTCTGGCATCATTGTTTGGCTGCCTGCGCCTCTGCGGCCGCCCTGACCCACACAACGCCCCTCGGTGTCTTATTTCTTGGGACTGCGAGGGTGTGATTGATGGGCATGAGCGGTGCATCACTTCGCCTGTCCCTCATCTCCTTCCGCCTTCTTCAGACTGTGCGGCTTCATGGCCGCGGCATGCGATAAGGGATCAGCTGACGCCGCACAGTCTGAAGCGGGTGTAAGGACCCGAGTGCGAGAGGCGAACATATGTGCTGCGCCAGGCCATGAATCCCAGCCCCGCAGTGTTTTAACAATGTTAAGACACTGCGGGGCTGGGATTCATGGTCATCGCGAACCGCACCGGCCGACATTAAATGAGGTCAGAAGATGGGCAGCGCTAACAGCGCTAGGCCAGGGGATAACACGACAGCGCAGACTCCTGTACAGCAAATAACAACGCTCAGGAGGCTGCACCCAGCACCAAGGTGGGATTCTTGACATCTGTGCTGCGTCTCATTACAAAGGGAACTCGCGCCTCCAACACAGTTTGACTGTATAAAGGGCTAAATGTTATACGTGTTTCATTCAGCGTGTGCAAGGAGCAAAATTAAAAGAGCAACCTTTGACTTGTGCAGCACTACTGCTGCATAAGCTGTGGCTCTTCTACTTTGTAACCCCTGAGGGGGGGGTTAAAGGTTACCTTTGAAATTGGTTCAAGTAGGCTTCGGCCTACACTCTGCTCCCCCTGCAGAGCCCGGGCTCCAACACCGCCAGTTGGGGCCCGGTACTGCTAGCTGCACAGAGCCAAACACCAGCCAATGTGTCAGTGGGGTTCAGCACCGCCAGCTGATAGAATTAATAATATTCAAAGATTTTTCCATCGGGAAAGATAGAATTAATAATATTCAAAGATTTTTCCATCGGGAAAGATAGAATTAATAATATTCAAAGATTTTTCCATCGGGCATACCAACCAATAACCCCTAAATCAACCAAGGAGAATATCACTCCCATTAGAGAATCACTAAAAATTCTTGAACAACTATTACTTAAAGAAATGCGTGATTTGTGGGAAGTGGCTACGCTAGAGAGATACATTGCTTTTGACTGTATCCCAAGAGGTTTGGAGGTTCATAAAGCTCTCTCAGGAGACATTGGAGATCCCGAGACACTATTCCAATGGAACAACATGTTCAAAGCTTTTTCGAAACAAGCGGTGGAATTTATTATAGAAAAAAGAAAACAACAATTGGTAGCTAGTAAACAGAAAATTTCAAAATTATTTGACACTATTAGACCATATAAGGAACATCCTGAGATTATCAAACTATCTACCAGTATCCGAATGAGAATTAAAAATAAAGAACTAGAAATCATTAATAAAAAAAAGAAGAAATTTGGTAGAGACGCAGTACCAGAGTGTGCATTTGGAGATAGTTCTCAAGTTGAGTCTACGTTTGAAACTATTGATCAAGTGGAAAATAGTAATTTAGATTGCTCCGCTGTTTCTGAAATATTCTCCATATATCCTACTTCCCCCTCTCTGTCTCAACCAGATGTACAACCAAATGACCTTAACGTAGAGGGGGATGCTAATCCACCCGTACCAGTGACACCGCAGACACCATGTGCCAATACCCAGAATCGTTTTCAAGCTTTGAGTAATTATCCTGAGTCACCTATGGAGGGAACAAGTCATTCTAGAAGGGGTTATACTAAAAAATTCCCAAATAAGTCGTTGCCCCCCACAGGAAATCAAGGAGCTGAATCTAGGATGGGGGCAAAATGTACCAAAAAACCATCTGCCAAACCAACTAAACATCCTTTTTTTCACATGGCCCCAAAAAAATCCGTAAAAGGGGGTGCAGAGGTGGGAAATTCACCCAAAAAACGAAAAGGTCATTAAAAAATTCAAAAAATATTGATGTGTCGATGATCTTTAACTTGAGCAAACGCAAATTAAATAAGGACCAGTTATCCCTACTGTCCAAAGGCCTAAAATATGCCCCGGCTAGTAAATTTAATACATTTGAATCATATATTGGCATTAAACTCTTTATGAGGAAATTGGCCATTCGGAGACATTTTTTAAAAAATCCAATCAATAAGGATCAGGATGCTATATCCGACAAAACCTATGTGCATACTAACCTTAGGAATAAATCCCATTTCCATCCATATAATGAGTATTCCGAACAGATGGAGACTTTTCAAACTAACGTAATAGAAGATTTACGTAAAATTAATGAGAAGCGATGTCACAAATTTAAATATAATCTGACACGTAGGGAAAAGAATGCTCTAAAAGTTTTACAGAAGAAAAATAATCTTGTTATCCGTCCAGCTGACAAGGGGGGGGGGGATTGTGATTTTAGATCACGATACTTACCACAAGGAATCAATACGTTTGTTAAGTGATTCCCGGACGTATAAAAAATTAAAAAATGACCCCACCAAAGAATATATGAGAGAAATGAAACTATTGACCACTAGAAGTCTCGATATTGGATATATAAACCAACAGGAGTTTGAGTTTATCAATGATGGGCCTCCCAGGTTGGCGGTATTTTACCACCTACCTAAGATGCACAAAAACAGAAATGATCCACCTGGGAGACCCATAATATCAGGTATCCAATGCTTGACAGCGAATCTGTCCAAACTAGTGGATTGTCACCTTCAAAAGGTGGTACCACTTTTACCGGCATATTTAACTCCTTAAGCCCCGAGGGTGGTTTGCACGTTAATGACCAGGCCAATTTTTACAATTCTGACCACTGTCCCTTTATGAGGTTATAACTCTGGAACGCTTCAACGGATCTTGGCGATTCTGACATTGTTTTCTCGTGACATATTGTACTTCATGTTAGTGGTAAAATTTCTTCGATATAACTTGCGTTTATTTGTGAAAAAAACGAATATTTGGCAAAAATTTGGAAAATTTCGCAATTTTCCAACTTTGAATTTTTATGCCCTTAAATCACAGACATATGTCACACAAAATACTTAATAAATAACATTTCCCACATGTCTACTTTACATCAGCACAATTTTGGAACCAAAATTTTTTTTTGTGACGGAGTTATAAGGGTTAAAAGTTGACCAGCAATTTCTCATTTTTACAGCACCATTTTTTTTTAGGGACCACATCTCATTTGAAGTCATTTTGACGGGTCTATATGATAGAAAATACCCAAGTGTGACACCATTCTAAAAACTGCACCCCTCAAGGTACTCAAAAACACTTTCAAGAAGTTTATTAACCCTTCTGGTGTTTCACAGGAATTTTTGGAATGTTTAAATAAAAATGAACATTTAACTTTTTTTCACACAAAATTTATTTCAGCTCCAATTTGTTTTATTTTACCAAGGGTAACAGGAGAAAATAGACCCCAAAAGTTGTACAATTTGTCCTGAGTACGCTGATACCCCATATGTGGGGGTAAACCACAGTTTGGGCGCATGGCAGAGCTTGTAAGCAAAGGAGCGCCATTTGACTTTTCAATGCAAAATTGACTGGAATTGAGATGGGACGCCATGTTGCATTTGGAGAGCCCCTGATGTGCCTAAACATTGAAACCCCTAACAAGTGACACCATTTTGGAAAGTAGACCCCCTAAGGAACTTATCTAGATGTGTGGTGAGCACTTTGACCCAACAAGTGCTTTACAGAAGTTTATAATGCAGAGCCGTAAAAATAAAAAATCATATTTTTTCACAAAAATGATCTTTTCACCCCCAATTTTTTATTTTCCCAAGGGTGAGAGAAGAAATTGGACCCCAAAAATTGTTGTGCAATTTGTCCTGAGTACGCTGATACCCCATATGTGGGTGTAAACCATTGTTTGGGCGCAGGGCAGAGCTCGGAAGGGAAGGAGCGCCATTTGACTTTTCAATGCAAAATTGACTGGAATTGAGATGGGACGCCATGTTGCATTTAGAGAGCCCTTGATGTGCCTAAACATTGAAACCCCTAACAAGTGACACCATTTTGGAAAGTAGACCCCCTAAGGAACTTATCTAGATGTGTGGTGAGCACTTTGACCCAACAAGTGCTTTACAGAAGTTTATAATGCAGAGCCGTAAAAATAAAAAATCATATTTTTTCACAAAAATGATCTTTTCACCCCCAATTTTTTATTTTCCCAAGGGTAAGAGAAGAAATTGGACCCCAAAAATTGTTGTGCAATTTGTCCTGAGTACACTGATACCCCATATGTGGGTGTAAACCATTGTTTGGGCGCAGGGCAGAGCTCAGAAGGGAAGGAGCGCCATTTGACTTTTCAATGCAAAATTGACTGGAATTGAGATGGGACGCCATGTTGCGTTTGGAGAGCCCCTAATGTGCCTAAACATTGAAACCCCCCACGAGTGACACCATTTTGGAAAGTAGACCCCTTAAGGAACTTATCTAGATGTGTGTTGAGCACTTTGACCCAACAAGTGCTTCACAGAAGTTTATAATGCAGAGCCGTAAAAATAAAAAATCATATTTTTTCACAAAAATGATCTTTTCACCCCCATTTTTTTATTTCCCCAAGGGTAAGAGAAGAAATTAGACCACAATAGTTGTTGTGCAATTTGTCCTGAGTACGAGGATACCCCATATGTGGGGGTAAACCATTGTTTGGGCGCATAGCAGAGCTCAGAAGGGAAGAAGCGCTATTTTACTTTTCAATGCAAAATTGACTGGAATTAAGATGGGATGCCATGTTGCGTTTGGAGAGCCCCTGATGTGCCTAAACATTAAACCCCCCCACAAGTGACACCATTTTGGAAAGTAGACCCCCTAAGGAACTTATCTAGATGTGTTTTGAGAGCTTTGAACCCCCAAGTGTTTCACTACAGTTTATAACGCAGAGCCGTGAAAATAAAAATTATTTTTTTTTTTCACAAAAATGATTTTTTAGCCCCCAGTTTTGTATTTTCACAAGGGTATCAGGATAAATTGGACCCCAAAAGTTGTTGTCCAGTTTGTCTGGAGTACGCTGATACCCCATTTGTGGGGGGGGGACCACTGTTTGGGCGCATGACAGAGCTCGGAAGGGAAGGAGCGCCATTTGGAATGCAGACTTAAATGGATTGGTCTGCAGGCGTCACATTGCATTTGCAGAGCCCCTGATGTACCCAAACAGTACAAACCCCCCACAAGTGACCCCATATTGGAAACTAGACCTCCCAAGGAACTTATCTAGATGTGTTGTGAGAACTTTGAACCCCCAAGTGTTTCACTACAGTTTATAACGCAGAGCCGTGAAAATAATTTTTTTTTTTTTCACAAAAATGAAATTTAGCCCCCAGTTTTGTATTTTCACAAGGGTATCAGGATAAATTGGACCCTAAAAGTTGTTGTCCAATTTGTCCTGAGTACGCTGATACCCCCTATGTGGGGGGGAACCACTGTTTGGGCGCATGACAGAGCTCGGAAGGGAAGGAGCGCCATTTGGAATGCAGACTTAAATGGATTGGTCTGCAGGCGTCAAGTTGCATTCGCAGAGCCCCTGATGTACCCAAACAGTACAAACCCCCCACAAGTGACCCCATATTGGAAACTAGACCTCCCAAGGAACTTATCTAGATGTGTTGTGAGAACTTTGAACCCCCAAGTGTTTCACTACAGTTTATAACGCAGAGCCGTGAAAATAAAACATATTTTTTTTCCCACAAAAATGATTTTTAGCCCCCCAAATTTTTATTTTCCCAAGGATAACAAGAGAACTTGGACCCCAGAAGTTGTTGTTCAATTTGTCCCTAGTACGCTGATACCCCATATGTTGGGGTAAACCCCTTTTTGGACGCACGGGAGAGCTCGGAAGGGAAGGAGCACTGTTTTACTTTTTCAACGCAGAATTGGCTGGAATTGAGATTGGACGCCATGTCGCGTTTGGAGAGCCCCTGATGTGCCTGAACAGTGGAAACTCCCCAATTCTACCTGAAACCCTACCCCTAACCTCACCCCTAACCGTTTACTGAACATTTTCTGACAGTCATAAGTGCCACGTATATAAGTGCCACGTATATAAGTGCCACGTATTTAAGAGCCACGTATTTAAGTGCCACGTATTTAAGTGCCACGTATTTAAGTGCCACGTATTTAAGTGCCACGATATTTCAGTGCCACGTATTTCAGTGCCACGTATTTCAGTGCCACGTATTTCAGGCACTGAAAAATACGTGGCACGTAAATACTTCAGTGCCACGATATTTCAGTGCCACGATATTTCAGTGCCACGTATTTCAGTGCCACGTATTTCAGGCACTGAAAAATACGTGGCACGTAAATACGTGGCACGTAAATACGTGGCACGTAAATACGTGGCACGTAAATACGTGGCACTTAAATACGTGGCACTTAAATACGTGGCACTTAAATACGTGGCACTTAAATACGTGGCACTTAAATACGTGGCACTTATATACGTGGCCACTGAAATATCGTGGCACTTATATACGTATATACGTATATAAACGTATATTTCAGTGCCACGTATTTCAGTGCCACGTATTTCAGGTTAGGGGTAGGGTTAGGGGTAGGGTTAGGGTTTTTTGTTTTTTTCTTGTTTTCTTGTGTTTTTCTATAAAAACGCATGCGTTTTACCGCGTTTACATGCATTTTTTCACACATGCGGTTTTTTTAAAAAACGCATGCAGATAAAAACGCAAGTGTGAAACCAGACTAAAAGACGCTTTTTATAGCAAAAAAGTTTTTGCGTCTCCACATTTTGAGACCTATAATTTTTCCACATTTTGGTCCACAGAGTCATGTGAGGTCTTGTTTTTTGCGGGACGAGTTGACGTTTTTATTGGTAACATTTTCGGACACGTGACCATTTTTTATCACTTTTTATTCCGATTTTTGTGAGGCAGAATAACCAAAAACCAGCTATTCATGAATTTCTTTTGGGAGAGGCGTTTATACCGTTCTGCGCTTGGTAAAATTGATAAAGCAGTTTTATTCGTCGGGTCAGTACGATTACAGCGATACCTCATTTATATCATTTTTTTATGTTTTGACGCTTTTATACGATAAAAACTATTTTATAGAAAAAATAATTATTTTGGCATCGCTTTATTCTGAGGACTATAACTTTTTTATTTTTTTGCTGATGATGCTGTATGGTGGCTCGTTTTTTGCGGGACAAGATGACGTTTTCAGCGGTAACATGGTTATTTATATCCGTCTTTTTGATCGCGTGTTATTCCACTTTTTGTTCGGCGGTATGGTAATAAAGCGTTGTTTTATGCCTCGTTTTTTTTTTTTTTTTCTTACGGTGTTTACTGAAGGGGTTAACTAGTGGGCCAGTTTTATAGGTTGGGTCGTTACGGACGCGGCGATACTAAATATGTGTACTTTTATTGTTTTTGTTTGGTTTTTTTAGATAAAGAAATGTATTTATGGGAATAATATTTTTTTTTTATTATTATTTATTTAGGAATTTTTTTTTTTTTTTTTACACATGTGGAAATTTTTTTTTTTACTTTTTTACTTTGTCCCAGGGGGGGACATCACAGATCGCAGATCTGATAGTGTGCACAGCACTCTATCAGATCCGCGATCATACTTTAATCGGAGCAGGCTGCAGCTTTCATCTGCAGCCTGCTCCGACCCGGAAGTGCTCCCTGCAGGACCCGGATACAGCCCCTCGGCCATTTTGGATCCGGGGCCTGCAGGGAGAAGACGTTCGGTACGAGGTGAGTACATCACCTTGTACCGATCGTCTCAGGGAAGCCCGCAGGGAGCCCCCTCCCTGCGCGATGCTTCCCTGTACCGCCGGTACACCGCGATCATGTTTGATCGCGGTGTGCCGGGGGTTAATGTGCCGGGGGCGGTCCGTGACCGCTCCTGGCACATAGTGCCGGATGTCAGCTGCGATATGCAGCCGACACCCGGCCGCGATCGGCCGCGCTCCCCCCGTGAGCGCGGCCGATCGCGTATGACGTACTATCCCGTCACCGGGAATTAAGGCCCACCCCACCTCGACGGCATAGTACGTCATACGGGCTTAAGGGGTTAAAGGACAGTGCCCATATTTTAAAATGTTTGGAAACAATCAAATGGGAAGATCATTATATCCTTGGTACACTGGATATTGCTTCCCTTTATACAGTGATTGACCACAGCAAGGGCTGTGATGCTGCTAAATATTTTTTAAATAAATATTCAAACATTCCTGGAGAACAAATTAATTTTTTAGGTGAATGTATGCACTTTATTTTAACCCACAATTATTTTATGTACCAGGATAACTACTACTCCCAGCAGTGGGGTACTGCTATGGGGACCAGGTTCGCGCCCAGTTACGCTAACCTGTATGTTGGCAGGTGGGAGGAAACCGCCATATACCAGCAGGGGGGTGTGCTGCGCGCGGACCTGGTCCTCTGGCAACGTTTCATTGATGATGTGATTTTTATTTGGTCGGGGGGTCAGGAGTCCCTAAACCAGTTTTTAATTAATTTAAATAAAAATGAATTCTTTTTAAATTTTACAAATAACATCAGTGCACATCAGATCAATTTTTTAGATTTAACTATTTTTATTGAGGAAGGCACTATCCAAACTCGAACCTTCAATAAACCAACAGACACTAATAGTTTTATCCCCCTAAATAGTTGTCACCTCCCACAATGGCTTTTAAATATTCCTAAAAGCCAATACATGCGACTTAACAGGAACTGCTCTAAATCGCAGGATTTTGAGGTTGAAGCGGAGGCTCTCACTACAAAATTTGTGGAAAAAGGGTATAGCTTAAACGTGTTGAAGGAATCTAGGGATGCAGCTCTCTTGAAACCACGTCATGAATTGATATACCCTACTCCTAAAATAAAAAATAACAATTTGGACTGTATCCCAATAATTACCCAGTATAATGCTAATTCAAACATACTGCGCAGAATAGTGAGAAAACACTGGGATCTATTGAAAAAAGATAAAATCCTGGGGGGCAGCATTACGGAGGTACCTCGCTTTATTTATAAGAAAAGTCGTAATTTAGGTACGTATATTGCTCCCACAGTACAAAATAGATCAGTATCTATTCAAACTACCCTCTCACAGAGTGTTCTAAAAGGTTTTTTTCCCTGCAAAAAATGCAATATGTGTAAAAAAACTCAAACACATAAACAAACGAAAATTGGCAATACCGAATTGGGGATTGAAGAATTTATAACGTGTTCATCTACAGGGGTGATTTACACCATTACTTGCCCCTGCAACAAAATGTACGTTGGACGTACTAAGAGACCTCTACAGGTTCGAATAAACGAACACACTCGTAATATCAATAATAAATTCCTGGGTCACCCACTCTCGAAGCATTTTATTGAAATACATGAGGGAAAGGCAAAATGTATGAAGGTTGTGGGAATTGAAAGGGTACACCCACATTGGAGAGGAGGAAATTTCATCAAATCCATGTCAAGATCAGAAACCAAATGGATCTTCACTCTAGACACCCTTATTCCTAAGGGTTTGAATTGTGGGATAGAACTTTTCGGGTTTCAATAATTAATGGTACGGCTGGCGTCTATATAAGGACTACTATTTGGAGGTATGGACCATACCTGAAGAAGGAGACAGGCGTCTCCGAAACGCGTTGTACTTTTTTGGTCCATATCGCCACCCGTACCTTACCCTCTGTCACGTGTGCGGTCACATTGCGTACTACGGCTCACAGGTCCTGCGCAGGCGCCGATCGCACTAACCGCACCGAGGGGGTTCGTGACTTCTCCTCTGAAACTTTTGCCGTGTTACCTATAAGGACATTATGCATTGTTACCTGTACGGCCAGTGAAGCGACATCCTGGGACTTTCTCTGACAGCAGATCCTCATCCAGGATCGCCCACATCCTTCCCACGGATTTGCGGTAAGGATGAGAACGAACTTTCTTTTTTTCTGACCAGGAAAGCCGGTTGGTCTGTTTATCTGCAATATTGGACATTGCAGTTTGCCAATACAGTTCTCTATGTATATTATCTCAGAGTGGTTGTCAGTGTAGGAGATGTTTGCCGACAGGCAGTTATACCAGCGCAGGTTCCTGATGTAATCATTTTTATGTGATCATCTCTTTACTTCATTTTTACTACTACAATCCCTTGTGGTGATTGTTTTCACCTGCGGCAGGCAAACTGCTTTGTGCTCCATAGCGCCACTCATATTGATTTATTAACCTTTGACTTGTGCAGCACTACTGCTGCATAAGCTGTGGCTCTTCTACTTTGTAACCCCTGAGGGGGGGTTAAAGGTTACCTTTGAAATTGGTTCAAGTAGGCTTCGGCCTACACTCTGCTCCCCCTGCAGAGCCCGGGCTCCAACACCGCCAGTTGGGGCCCGGTACTGCTAGCTGCACAGAGCCAAACACCAGCCAATGTGTCAGTGGGGTTCAGCACCGCCAGCTGTTCCCCTGCTGTGCAGCCGGCAACGTGTCCTGCAACTGCCACGCAGGCACAACAGACCCAAAGCTGCCACCAGTGCAGGCTTCGGCCTACACTCTGCTCCATCTCCTCCTCCTGCTGACCCCGGGCTCTAACACCGCCAGTTGGGGCCCGGTACTGCTAGCTGCACAGAGAAAAACACCAGCCAATGTGTCAGTGGGGTTCAGCACCGCCAGCTGTTCCCCTGCTGTGCAGCCGGCATCGTGTCCTGCAAAAGCCACGCAGACACAAGAACTGAAATTGAAGGGAACCTGTCCCCCCTCCCCCAGGCGTTTGTACGTTTTTAAGGCCACCTTGTACAGCGGTAATGCTGCATGTGTGCAAGGTGGCTCATAAACGTATTCTCCTCGCACATGTGGAACTGAAAACACGTCTAAAATGTGTCCTCTGTGTGACCATTTAACCGTCCCGGTGGTGTGACTTTCCTTTGTAATGACACGCTGCAACCCCCTTGGTAGCGCTGCCCGTCTTCTGGCATCATTGTTTGGCTGCCTGCGCCTCTGCGGCCGCCCTGACCCACACAACGCCCCTCGGTGTCTTATTTCTTGGGACTGCGAGGGTGTGATTGATGGGCATGAGCGGTGCATCACTTCGCCTGTCCCTCATCTCCTTCCGCCTTCTTCAGACTGTGCGGCTTCATGGCCGCGGCATGCGATAAGGGATCAGCTGACGCCGCACAGTCTGAAGCGGGTGTAAGGACCCGAGTGCGAGAGGCGAACATATGTGCTGCGCTAGGCCATGAATCCCAGCCCCGCAGTGTTTTAACAATGTTAAGACACTGCGGGGCTGGGATTCATGGTCATCGCGAACCGCACCGGCCGACATTAAATGAGGTCAGAAGATGGGCAGCGCTAACAGCGCTAGGCCAGGGGATAACACGACAGCGCAGACTCCTGTACAGCAAATAACAATGCTCAGGAGGCTGCACCCAGCACCAAGGTGGGATTCTTGACATCTGTGCTGCGTCTCATTACAAAGGGAACTCGCGCCTCCAACACAGTTTGACTGTATAAAGGGCTAAATGTTATACGTGTTTCATTCAGCGTGTGCAAGGAGCAAAATTAAAAGAGCAACCTTTGACTTGTGCAGCACTACTGCTGCATAAGCTGTGGCTCTTCTACTTTGTAACCCCTGAGGGGGGGTTAAAGGTTACCTTTGAAATTGGTTCAAGTAGGCTTCGGCCTACACTCTGCTCCCCCTGCAGAGCCCGGGCTCCAACACCGCCAGTTGGGGCCCGGTACTGCTAGCTGCACAGAGCCAAACACCAGCCAATGTGTCAGTGGGGTTCAGCACCGCCAGCTGTTCCCCTGCTGTGCAGCCGGCAACGTGTCCTGCAACTGCCACGCAGGCACAACAGACCCAAAGCTGCCGCCAGTGCAGGCTTCGGCCTACACTCTGCTCCATCTCCTCCTCCTGCTGACCCCGGGCTCTAACACCGCCAGTTGGGGCCCGGTACTGCTAGCTGCACAGAGAAAAACACCAGCCAATGTGTCAGTGGGGTTCAGCACCGCCAGCTGTTCCCCTGCTGTGCAGCCGGCATCGTGTCCTGCAAAAGCCACGCAGACACTTGCTCTTGTACCTTCTGCTCCCCATCCTGGTTCCAGTACCGTCAGCTGGTTCTGGGCAGAGCCTTTGGCTTAGGTGCCTCCCTCTGGGTATCCGAGTTCCACCAACGTCAGGTGGTCCTTGGTAGTGCTTTCAGGCACGGGTACCTCCTGCTTAGTAACCGGGTTCCAGTAACGTCAGCTGGTCCTCGGTAGTTCCATTGGCTCTTGGACCTTCGGCTACCCATCCGGGTTCCAGCACCGTCAGCTGGTTCTCGGCAGTGTCTTTTGCTCTTGTACCTTCTGCTCCCCATCCTGGTTCCAGTACCGTCAGCTGGTTCCGGGCAGAGCCTTTGGCTTAGGTGCCTCCCTCTGGGTATCCGAGTTCCACCAACGTCAGGTGGTCCTTGGTAGTGCTTTCAGGCACGGGTACCTCCTGCTTAGTAACCGGGTTCCAGTAACGTCAGCTGGTCCTCGGTAGTTCCATTGGCTCTTGGACCTTCGGGTAGCCATCCGAGTTCCAGTTCCATCAGCTGGTTCTCGGCATTTTCTCAGCCTTCTTGTACCTTCTGCTACATTTCCAAGTTCAAGAGACTAAACACGATGACCCGGAAGACCACCCCTAAGATGACGACGACACCAGAGACGACAACCACCGTGATGACGACGACCCTGGAGACGATGACCCTGAAGACCACCCCGATGACGACGACCCCGGAGACGACGACCCTGAAGACCACCCCGATGACGACGACCCCGGAGACGACGACCCTGGAGACGACGACGACCTGGAAGACCGAGAAGCAGAAGAACAAGAGGCTGCAGAACAAAGAGCAGAAGAACATTAAGCATAACACTAAATATCAGAGCAAAAAATATTATCTAAATTATAAGCAGAAGAAGACTAAGCAGTGTATGGGGGTGAGTCCGTTCCTCCTCGTGGTGCCCCTGGATAAAGCCTGATGCTGCAGGCCAAACTGAACGCGGACAAATGTAACTCTTTTGTGACAGGCAGAACGGAAGGTGTAATCTTCAAACTTTTATAGATAACAACTACGGGAATGCCTGTCGCAAATAAGAATATGATGAAGAAGTAGAATATGATGAAGATAATAGTAAAATAAAAAGAATATGAACAATGTAACCAAAAAAATAATAGGTAGAAGATGAAGAAGAAGATGAATAAGGTGAAGAAGTTGATGTCAAAGAAGCTGATGATGAGGATAATGAAGAAGAAAGTGTGGGAGAAGTAAAAAAGAAGGTGAAGGGCGTGGAAGTAGTGAAACATCAATATCTGACAAAATAAAAAAAAAATTAACATAGTCAAAATCTTTCTACCGCCGAACGTCATAAAAAAAAACAAAATCCTGCTATTCTATTACATTGGGCTAAACCTCTGTGCCTTTAATGTCTCCGCCACGTCCCCCAATACATCCTACATTATTCTTAGTTGTTTTCCTTCATGTAGAATGAACCTACAAGTTTATAAAGGGTTTATTTTAATTCCGATATTTTCGTCCCATTGACTTGCATTGGGATCGGGTATCGGTATCGGATTAGATCCGATATTTTGACGGTATCGGCCGATACTTTCCGATACCGATACTTTCCGATATCGGAAAGTATCGCTCAACACTATTCAAAACACTAACAATGACATACAAAGCCATTCACAACCTGACTCCTCCATACATCTGGGACATGGTATCCCGGTACCTACCTTCACGCAACCTTCGATCATCTCATGATCTCCTTCTCTACTCCTTTCTCATTTCTTCCTCCCACAACCGCATCCAAGACTTCTCCCGTGCTTTCCCTATACTCTGGAACTCTCTACCCCAAAACATCAGGCTCTCGCCTACCACGGAAACCTTCAAAAAGAACCTGTAGACTCACCTCTTCCAACAAGCCTACAACCTGCAGTTATCCTCAGTCTACTGAACCCCCGCATGACCAGCTCTAGCCTCTCCGAGTGTATCCTCACCTATCCCCTGCAGACTGTGAGCCCTCGTGGCAGGGTCCTCTCTCCTCCTGTACTTGTGTGTGCCTTGTTTTACTCATGTTTATTGTACTTGGATCGCCCCCACTGTCGCAGGGCCGAGGGGTACCCGGTACCGGGCCTCTCTGTCTCGATTTGGGGATTGTCACGGTGGCTAGACCCGGTCCGTGACCCTGCTGGGGGGCGTCCAGTAAAAGTTGAGAATGATGTGGTGTGGTGCAGGTCGCGATGAATAACGAGGGCACCAGTGTTATGACCCCAGTGGACAGGGTCTCAGAGGAACGTGTAAGTCTGCAAGATACAAAAATCCAGCTCATAGGGCTGTGGTAACTGGGTTGACCAAATAGCTACTCCTAACGCCAACACTAGAAGTAGCCGGGGATCATGCCTACGGTGATCGCTAGATGACTCGCGCCAGCCGGAGAATCTAACTACCCCTAGGAGAAGAAAACAAAGACCTCTCTTGCCTCCAGAGAAAGGGACCCCAAAGCAAGATACAAGCCCCCCACAAATAATAACGGTGAGGTAAGAGGAAATGACAAACACAGAAATGAACCAGGTTCAGCAAAGAGAGGCCAGCTTACTAATAGCAGAATATAGCAAGATAACTTATCTGGTCAACAAAAACCCTATAAAAATCCACGCTGGAGATTCAAGAACCCCCGAACCGTCTAACGGTCCGGGGGGAGAACACCAGCCCCCTAGAGCTTCCAGCAAAGGTCAGGATACAGATAGGAACAAGCTGGACAAAAATACCAAACAAAACAAAAGCAAAAAGCAAAGAAGCAGACTTAGCTTGAAAAACAGGAACCAGGATCAGAGGACAAGAGCACAACAGATTAGCTCTGATTTCAACGATGCCAGGCATTGAACTGAAGGTCCAGGGAGCTTATATAGCAACGCCCCTGAACTAACGGCCCAGGTGAGGATATAGGAAAAGACAGACGCTCCAGAGTCAAATCACTAATGACCACTAGAGGGAGCAAAAAGCAAAATCACAACAGTACCCCCCCCTTAGTGAGGGGTCACCGAACCCTCACCACGACCACCAGGGCGATCAGGATGAGCGGCGTGAAAGGCACGAACTAAATCGGCCGCATGAACATCAGAGGCGACCACCCAGGAATTATCTTCCTGACCATAGCCCTTCCACTTGACCAGGTACTGAAGCCTCCGCCTGGAGAGACGAGAATCCAAGATCTTCTCCACCACGTACTCCAACTCGCCCTCAACCAACACCGGAGCAGGAGGCTCAGCAGAAGGAACCACAGGCACAACGTACCGCCGCAACAAGGACCTATGAAACACGTTGTGGATAGCAAACGACACAGGTAGATCCAGGCGAAAGGATACAGGATTAAGAATTTCCAATATCTTGTAAGGACCAATAAAACGAGGTTTAAATTTGGGAGAGGAAACCTTCATAGGAACAAAGCGGGAAGAAAGCCACACCAAATCCCCAACACGTAGTCGGGGACCCACACCGCGGCGGCGGTTGGCAAAGCGCTGAGCCCTCTCCTGTGACAACTTCAAGTTGTCCACCACAAGATTCCAGATCCGCTGCAACCTATCCACCACAGAATCCACCCCAGGGCAGTCAGAAGGTTCCACATGACCCGAAGAAAAACGAGGGTGGAAACCAGAGTTGCAGAAAAACGGCGAAACCAAGGTGGCGGAACTAGCCCGATTATTAAGGGCAATCTCAGCTAACGGCAAGAAGGTCACCCAATCGTCCCGATCAGGAGAGACAAAACACCTCAAATAAGCCTCCAAAGTCTGATTAGTTCGCTCCGTCTGTCCATTAGTCTGAGGATGGAAAGCAGACGAAAACGACAAGTCAATGCCCATCCTACTACAAAAGGATCGCCAGAATCTGGAAACGAACTGGGATCCTCTGTCTGACACAATATTCTCAGGGATGCCGTGCAAACGAACCACGTTCTGGAAAAACACAGGAACCAGATCGGAAGAGGAAGGCAGTTTAGGCAAAGGAACCAAATGGACCATCTTGGAGAAGCGATCACATATCACCCAGATAACAGACATGCCCTGAGACACCGGAAGATCAGAAATGAATTCCATGGAGATATGTGTCCAAGGTCTCTTAGGGACAGGCAAGGGCAAGAGCAACCCGCTGACACGAGAACAGCAAGGCTTAGCTCGAGCACAAGTCCCACAGGACTGTACAAATGACCGCACATCCCTAGACAAGGAAGGCCACCAAAAGGATCTGGCCACCAGATCTCTGGTGCCAAAAATTCCTGGGTGACCTGCCAACACCGAGGAATGAACCTCGGAAATGACTCTGCTGGTCCACTTATCAGGCACAAACAGTCTGTCAGGTGGACAAGAATCAGGCCTATCAGCCTGAAATCTCTGCAACACACGTCGCAGATCAGGAGAAATAGCTGACAAGATAATACCATCCTTAAGAATACCAACAGGTTCAGCGACTCCAGGAGCATCAGGCACAAAGCTCCTGGAAAGAGCATCGGCCTTCACATTCTTTGAACCTGGTAAATACGAGACAACAAAGTCAAATCGGGAGAAAAACAATGACCAGCGGGCCTGTCTAGGATTCAGGCGTTTAGCAGACTCGAGATACATCAGATTTTTGTGATCAGTCAAGACCACCACACGATGCTTAGCACCCTCGAGCCAATGACGCCACTCCTCAAATGCCCATTTCATGGCCAACAACTCCCGATTGCCCACATCATAATTTCGCTCCGCAGGCGAAAACTTCCTAGAGAAAAAGGCGCAAGGTCTCATAACAGAGCAACCAGGGCCTCTCTGCGACAAAACGGCCCCTGCTCCAATCTCTGAAGCATCCACCTCAACTTGAAAGGGAAGCGAGACATCAGGCTGGCACAAAACAGGCGCCGAAGTAAACCGACGTTTCAACTCCTGGAAAGCCTCCACGGCAGCAGGAGCCCAATTAACCACATCGGAGCCCTTCTTGGTCATATCCGTCAAAGGTTTCACAATGCTAGAAAAGTTAGCGATAAAACAACGGTAGAAGTTAGCGAAACCCAAGAACTTCTGAAGACTCTTAACTGACGAGGGCTGAGTCCAATCAAGAATAGCTCGGACCTTGACTGGGTCCATCTCCACAGCAGAAGGGGAAAAAATGAACCCCAAAAAGGGAACCTTCTGTACACCAAAAAGACACTTTGAGCCCTTGACAAACAAAGAATTTTCACGCAAAATTTTAAAGACCATCCTGACCTGCTCCACATGCGAGTCCCAATTATCAGAAAAAACCAGAATATCATCCAGATAAACGATCAGAAATTTATCCAGATAGTTCCGGAAAATGTCATGCATAAAGGACTGAAAAACTGAAGGGGCATTAGAGAGCCCAAAAGGCATCACCAAGTACTCAAAATGACCTTCGGGCGTATTGAATGCGGTTTTCCATTCATCCCCTTGCTTAATGCGCACAAGGTTGTACGCACCACGAAGGTCTATCTTGGTAAACCACTTGGCACCTTTAATCCGGGCAAACAAGTCAGACAACAGCGGCAAAGGATACTGAAATTTGACAGTGATCTTATTTAAAAGCCGATAGTCAATACAAGGCCTCAAAGATCCGTCCTTTTTAGCCACAAAAAAGAATCCCGCACCAAGAGGGGAAGAAGACGGACGGATGTGTCCTTTCTCCAGAGACTCCTTGATATATGAACGCATATCGGTATGTTCAGGTATCGACAGATTAAACAGTCTTCCCTTAGGAAATTTACTGCCTGGAATCAAATCTATTGCACAGTCACATTCCCTATGAGGAGGCAATGCACTGGACCTGGACTCGCTAAAGACATCCTGATAATCAGACAAGTACTCCGGAACTTCCGAAGGCGTAGAAGAAGCAATAGACACAGGCAGGGAATCCTCATGAATACCACGACAGCCCCAACTAGACACTGACATAGCCTTCCAGTCAAGGACTGGATTATGGGTCTGTAACCATGGCAGCCCCAAAACAACCAAATCATGCATTTTATGTAGAACGAGAAAACGTATCACCTCGCGGTGTTCAGGAGTCATGCACATGGTAACCTGTGTCCAATACTGCAGCTTATTTTCTGCCAATGGCGTAGCATCAATACCCCTAAGAGGGATAGGATTTTCTAATGGTTCAAGAATAAAACCACAGCGCTTAGCAAATGAGAGATCCATAAGACTCAGGGCAGCACCCGAATCTACAAACGCCATGACAGGATAAGATGACAGTGAGCAAATCAAAGTTACAGACAGAATAAACTTAGGATGCAAATTACCAACGGTGACAGGACTAACAACCTTAGATATACGTTTAGAGCATGCTGAGATAACATGTGTAGAATCACCACAATAGTAGCACAAGCCATTTCGGCGTCTATGAATCTTCCTCTCATTTCTAGTCAGGATTCTATCACATTGCATCAAATCAGGTGTCCGTTCAGACAACACCATGAGGGAATTTGCGGTTTTTCTATCACATTGCATCACATCAGGTGTCTGTTCAGACAACAACATGAGGGAATTTGCGGTTTTGCGCTCCCGCAACCGCCGGTCAATTTGAATAGCCAGGGACATGGTATCATTCAGACCTGTGGGAATGGGAAAACCCACCATAACATTCTTAATGGCCTCAGAAAGGCCATTTCTAAAATTAGCGGCCAGTGCACACTCGTTCCAATGTGTCAGCACGGACCATTTCCGAAATTTTTGGCAATACACCTCAGCCTCGTCCTGGCCCTGAGACATAGCCAGCAAGGCTTTCTCTGCCTGAATCTCAAGATTGGGTTCCTCATAAAGTAAACCGAGCGCCAGAAAAAACGCATCAATATCAGCCAATGCCGGATCTCCTGGCGCCAACGAAAAAGCCCAATCCTGAGGGTCACCCCGTAAGAATGAAATAACAATTTTTACTTGTTGAGCAGAGTCTCCAGACGAACAAGGTTTCAGGGACAAAAATAATTTACAATTATTCCTGAAATTCCTAAACTTAAATCGGTCTCCTGAAAACAGTTCAGGAATCGGAATCTTGGGTTCAGACCTAGGATTTCTGGTAACATAATCTTGTATACCCTGCACACAAGCGGCAAGCTGGTCCACACTTGTAATCAAGGTCTGGACATTCATGTCTGCAGCAAGCTTAAGCCACTCTGAGGTAAAGGGGAAAAGAAAAAAAAAAATGAGAGAGGGAAAAAAAAAAAACTCAAAATTTTCTTTCTTATAATCCCACTTCTGCAATGCATTAAACATTTAATACTGGCCTGGCATACTGTTATGACCCCAGTGGACAGGGTCTCAGAGGAACGTGTAAGTCTGCAAGATACAAAAATCCAGCTCATAGGGCTGTGGTAACTGGGTTGACCAAATAGCTACTCCTAACGCCAACACTAGAAGTAGCCGGGGATCATGCCTACGGTGATCGCTAGATGACTCGCGCCAGCCGGAGAATCTAACTACCCCTAGGAGAAGAAAACAAAGACCTCTCTTGCCTCCAGAGAAAGGGACCCCAAAGCAAGATACAAGCCCCCCACAAATAATAATGGTGAGGTAAGAGGAAATGACAAACACAGAAATGAACCAGGTTCAGCAAAGAGAGGCCAGCTTACTAATAGCAGAATATAGCAAGATAACTTATCTGGTCAACAAAAACCCTATAAAAATCCACGCTGGAGATTCAAGAACCCCCGAACCGTCTAACGGTCCGGGGGGAGAACACCAGCCCCCTAGAGCTTCCAGCAAAGGTCAGGATACAGATAGGAACAAGCTGGACAAAAATACCAAACAAAACAAAAGCAAAAAGCAAAGAAGCAGACTTAGCTTGAAAAACAGGAACCAGGATCAGAGGACAAGAGCACAACAGATTAGCTCTGATTTCAACGATGCCAGGCATTGAACTGAAGGTCCAGGGAGCTTATATAGCAACGCCCCTGAACTAACGGCCCAGGTGAGGATATAGGAAAAGACAGACGCTCCAGAGTCAAATCACTAATGACCACTAGAGGGAGCAAAAAGCAAAATCACAACACACCAGGTTGCAGTCTCTTTACCTCTTTACTGAAGGCTTCAGGATCCTCAATCCGGAGTACGGTTAACAGGGCTGTCTGAGACCGGCCGGTCCGATGGCACCTCCAGAGTTCCCTTTGCAGGTGGAAATCTGTGCCTACCTTCTAGCTCTTGTGTGTTGTAGTCCTTCCCTGCTTAGCACCACGGGATAGTCCTCACAACTGTTGTGTCTGTTTCTGAAGTTCCCTCACAACTGATTCTGATGTTCTTCTCCGTCCCCCCAGATGATATGGCTAGGACGCACCCGTATGACGGGTAGGCCTGGAGTTCTTCCGGGACCCTAGAGTCGCCCCTCTCCAACTGTTGCCCCCTATGTCTGCTTAGGTGATTTAGGTGAGACAGCCCGCCTATAACTGACTGTCCTGTCGTAGGTTTGAAGTAAGGCTTGGAGCTCAATACTTCCTCGGCGTTTCCGGCCACCGGCTACGCGCCTCAGTAGGATGTTGCCTCGGTCTTACAGCACGACTCCTAGTGGTGTTATCTCCTTGTTGCATTGATCTCGTTTCTCACTCTTCACAATAAACCTCGCTTCTTGTCCTTTCTTGGGGTACCGCCGCAATGAAGTGCAGGCGCGGTCCCGTAACGTTCTTTCTGTTCGCTAGGCCTCTGTCAGGATCCCACCCCTGACAGGGACCCCCCTGAATCTTCCCCTGCAACACCCTCTGCCACAGAATGTTGCCTGGTTCCAACCCAGTCAGCTTCTCTGTCTAACTTCCTATCTAACCCCCAGTTTTACCAGATTGTGAGGAGTGGCCTAATACATAGCACCCTTAGCTCCCCCTGGAGACCAGACTGTGAAGTGTATTGGTGTCTGTGATACCTGGTCAGGTGAACTCCTTCAGTGCCATCAGACGTACCAACACCCCCCTTAGCGGCGGAGCATCAGTACTGCAACAACCAGGACTCTGGGGCGCTGCATACTTGTCTAAATTTGCCCCATTCACATGTAAAGCACCATGGAATAAATGGCGCTATAAAAAATGTATAATAATAATAATAATTTGTGGGTACCTTAATACTTATCAGATAAAGGTTTTGCATGTGGATCACCCCCAGGTTAGGGCAATGGGGTACTCGGTGCCGGGTACTTGCGGTTCGGGAGATGTCACGGTGGCTGACCCGGTCCGTGGCCCTCAGGGGTGTCCAGTAAAAGAGTATATATATGGGCAAGGTGCAGTAAAGAACGAGGAGACAGGTTTGCAGTCTTTTACCTTGTTTACTGAAGCCTTCAGATGGTATCCTCAGCCCGGAGCGCCAGATGACAGGGCAGGCAGAGTCCGATCGGTCTGAAGGCAATTCCAGAGTCCCCATATCCAGGTGGAAATCAGTAGCCTTCCTCTAGTGCCTGTGTGTTGTAGTACCTCCCTGCTGAGCTTCTCGGTAAGGTCCTCACAACTCTTGTAGATGTTCTAGATGTTGTTTCTTTCTCTCTGCCCCCCAGATGGTATGGATAGGACAAACCCGTATGACTGATGGCCTGAGGCTTGTTTATAGGGACCCTAGAGACGCCCCGACCCCCACAAGTTGCCACTGTGTCTTCCTAGGTATTAAGGTCGGGCAGCCATCTTGGAATTGACTGTCCTGCCGGTCTCTGGAGCAAGGCTTAGAGACAGTTGCTCCCCCGGTGTTCCTGGCTACCGGCTTCTGCGCCCCAGAAAGGAGCAGCTTGTTCCTGGCTTATCTCCCTCTGATATTCCTCTCCTGTGCTCTGCTTTCCTGCACACTCTCTGCAATAGGCTCACTGTTTAGTGTCTTTTCCCAGGAGTTGCAGCACTTCGTGCCAGCAGAGCTCCTCTTCTTCTGTCTGCCTCACAGGAACTGAACTCTTTTCTCTCCAGATCAGGATGTTAAATAGGGGAGTTCACCCTAAACAGGCTTAGAGATCCCCCTTCTGGTCTGGAGTGTGAACATGTTGCATGTGTGTGATACCTGAATGTGGTTGTCTTTCATTGCCTTCAGACTTGACATCACTTCTCCCCTGAAAGGATAATGACATCACTGCGACGACCAGGACACTGGGGCGCCGCACATGCCTCATTAAATAATGTAGAGTAATGGACTCTGTTGAATTTTAGTTGTAATACCGCATATGCCCATTGTATTTGCTGCTTTTAGAAAGTATACATATCATTTTTGTTAGTACTTACCAGTGGCAGTGCTGATTGAGTATGATGTGCACCGGTTTTCATTTCCAGTGCACTGAATTTGGGTATCTGGTTTACATGTTGAAGATGTTATTGTAAAACAAGAAGGGCAAGCCAGACCATTTGTATCCTTTTTTTCAGATAATACTAAAATGAGAGTGAAAATATAGAGATTAATCATTTTTTTAATTTAAATATTAACTATAAAATTACAAAATATTAAATTGCATAGTATAAAGTTAATACAAGTACTGGATTAAAAATTCTGAAAAAAATGTGAAATACCTATTGGTGCAGTCGGGGTACATTCATCAGTTTGGCAGCAGAGAGTATTTAGATCTATGGAAATAAACTGATTACTCAGACTCTTCGGATTATTGCAGTCGGACGACTGTCCACATCCTCTCACATGGGAGTAAGTTGCTAGTCCCAACATGGTCACTAAGGAAAATAAAAGATTTTTAATAAATTAATACAAAAATATCTCTAATTAGAACTTCCAACTTTCTGTAAGAAGTTCAAAACATAAGATAAAAATAAAAAGAAGAAAGAGTGATAGAATGGAGTGAGAGAAAAAGGAAAAAAGAGTATAAGAGGGGAAACTAAAAAGGGAAGGAAAGGAAAGGAAAGGGGGAGGGAATGGGTAGGAAGAAAATTATAGGGAAGGGATGGAATGGAAAATAAACGGAAAAGAAGGGAATGAAAAAGAAATATGGAATGAAAGGAATTGAAAATTAAATAAAAAGGAAAGGACATGTGAGAGAATGGTAGGATACAAATGAAATATAGAGGAAGTGGTCTGGTAGGAAAGGAAATAAAAGACGAGAAGGAAAGTCAAGGGATAGACACTGATAAGGATGGAATGCAATGTTAGGAAAGGTAAGTAAAGGGAATGAATGAAGGAAAGAATAGGAAAAAAAGGATTGGAAAGGAAAGGGAGAAGGCTAGGAAAATAATAGGGAACGGATAGAAAGGAAATAATGAAATTAAATGGGGAAGATGGAAAGGAAATTAATTAAATAAAGTTAGGAGAAAAGGAAAGGATAGGAAAGAAAATGAAAGAAAATGATAGGAAAGCAAAGAAAAGGAAAGCTAGCAAAGGGAAGGATAGGAAAGGAAATGAAAGGATAGGAAAAAATGGAAAGGATTGGAAAAGAAAGAAAAGGAAAGAATAGGTAAGGAAATGAAAGGAAAAAAGGAAAGGATAGGAAAAAAAAGGAATTATAGGAAAGGAAAGGAAAGGAAAGGAAAGGAAAGGAAAGAAAAGGATAGGAAAGGAAAGGAAAGAAAAGGAAAGGAAAGATAAGGAAGGGAAATGAAAAGAAAGGGAAGCAAAGGAAAGGGAGAAGTCTAGGAAGATAATAGGGAAGGGATAGAAAGGAAATAAGGAAATTAAATGGGGAAGAAGGGAAGGAAATTAATTAATTAAAGTTAGGAGAAAAGGAATGGATAGGAAAGAAAATCAAAGGAAAGGATAGGAAAGGGAAAAAAAAGAAAGGATAGAATAGGAAATGAAAGGAAAGAAAATGAAAGGATAGGAAAGGAAAGGAAATGAAAGGAAAGGAAGTAAAGGAAAGGATAGGAAATGAAAGGAAATAAAAAGAAAGGATAGGAAAGGAAAGAAAAAAGGAAAGGAAAGATAAGGAAGGGAAATGAAAAGAAAGGAAAGCAAATGAAAGGGGGAAGGCTAGGAAGATAATAGGGAAGGCATAGAACGGAAATAAGGAAATTAAATGGGGAAGAAGGGAAGGAAATTAATTAATAAAAGTTAGGAGAAAAGGAAAGGAAGCCTAATGGGTGTTGCAAAAGGAATTGAAAAGGAAGAATGGATAAGAAAAACATAGCAGAAAAAGAAAGAAAAGAAAAGGCAAAAAAAAGTAGAAATAGACAAGGGATGGAAAGAGATACATTTAAAAAAATAAAAGGAGAAGAGGAGCAGCAAGAAAAAGATTTACATTAAATTGAGTGGAATACAAAAAGATGGATTAGAGAGAGCATAGAGCAAACACATAGGAAAGAGAAGGGGAAGCAGAAAGATCAATAACATGGGAGAGGATAACAAGAAAAGGGAAAGCAAAAGAGAAGAGAGGAGAAGTAAGGAGACAGAGGAGGATTGAAAGGAAACGTAAAGAGATTCCAAGGAGTGCAGGAGGGGAGAGAAAAAAAAATGAAAGAGCAAGAAGAGGAGGAGAAAGTAAAACGTGAGCTTATTAAGAGAACAGCGTTAATGTGCGAGGGATAGCAAAAAGAAGAGGAAAAGCTAAAACATGGCAAGTGAGGGAGAAGGAAGGAAGAAAGGGAAATTAGATGACAAGGAAGAGAAAGAGAAAGGGAGAAAAAGAGAGACAGAAGAATAGAGAGAACAGTGAGGAGAAGAAAATAAGATCACATGAATTTCGGAGAGAGAAATAGGGAACGAAATGAGGAAGTATTCCCATTAGGAGTAGTGGTCCTGTGTGACCAATCACTTAGGAGTTGATTACAAGATGCATGACTCGTACTTTTGGTTTCGGTGTAGATGGAGGTGCAGACGTCTTCGTTGGCCGCACATGTGACTGCAGTCCCAGTGCATGGAGCTTGATCTGCGCCGGTACAACTTATACATGAGAGAGAATAGCCTGCAAAACATTCAGAAGAACAGTAACAAGACATCACTTGGCTACTCGATAAATTAATCTCGAAAGTTAACAGCTCCAATTCTCAATCTTCAGAAGCTGATAACACTGAGCTTATAATACACTGCTCACACATCCAGTGTCGGAGAGGGGTACCTAGGGCTCACCAGTAACCAACTTCAGGACCCCACTTTTCAGCTACATGTAAATATGACATGTGCCAAGTACTGCTCATATAAGAATGTGGTGGCCCACCAGAGGTTTCTCCTGTTCTCCAGTGGGCCAGTCTGTCATGAATCCCCAATGGCTAGGGATAGCACAGGACAAGCAAAGTACAAATAATTAACGGACGAGCTCTAGGGTGATGGAACCTGGGCTGACCGCTGCCCTACGCCTGACAAACGCAACTAGAGATAGCCAGGGAGCGTGCCTACGTTGGTTCTAGACGCCACGCACCAGCCTAAGAGCTAACTAGTACTGCAGAGAGAATAAGACCTCACTTGCCTCCAGAGGAATGAACCCCAAAAGATATAGTTGCCCCCTCACATGTATTGACGGTGAAATGAGAGGAAGGCACACACATAGAGATGATATATATAGCTTTAGCAAATTGAGGCCCGCTGTAAACTAGAAAGCAGAAAGATACAAAAGGGGACTGAGCGGTCAGCAAAAAACCCTAATCAAAAATACCATCCTGAGATTACAAGAACCCATGTGCCAACTCATGGCACATGGGGAGAACCTCAGTCCACTAGAGCTACCAGCTAGCATAGAGACATAATAAGCCAGCTGGACAAAAAAACAAACAACTGAAAATCAGCACTTAGCTTATCCTGAAAGATCTGGGAGCAGGTAGGCAGGAACCAAACAGAGCACATCTGAATACATTGATAGCCGGCAAGGGAATGACAGAAAGGCCAGGTAAAATAGGAAACACCCAGCCTCTGATGGACAGGTGGAAACCAAAGGCCGCAACCCACCAAAGTCACCCAGTACCAGCAGCAACCACCAGAGGGAGCCCACAAACAGAATCCACAACAGTACCCCCCCCTTGAGGAGGGGTCACCGAACCCTCACGAGAACCCCCAGGGCGATCAGGGTGAGCTCTATGGAAGGCGCGGACCAAATCAGTCGCATGAACATCGGAGGCGACCACCCAGGAATTATCCTCCTGACCATAACCCTTCCACTTAACCAAATACTGGAGTTTGCGTCTGGAAACACGAGAATCCAAGATCTTCTCAACAACATACTCCAATTCTCCCTCCACCAGCACAGGAGCAGGAGGCTCAACCGAAGGAACAACGGGTACCTCATACCTCCGCAACAACGACCGATGGAACACATTATGAATAGCAAACGATGCTGGGAGATCCAAACGAAAAGATACAGGGTTAAGAATCTCCGAGATCCTATAAGGACCGATGAACCGAGGCTTGAACTTAGGAGAAGAGACCTTCATAGGGACAAAACGAGAAGACAACCACACCAAATCCCCAACAAGAAGTCGGGGACCCACGCGGCGACGGCGATTAGCAAACTGCTGAGTCTTCTCCTGAGATAACTTCAAATTGTCCACCACCTGATTCCAAATCTGATGTAGCCTGTCCACCACCACGTCCACTCCAGGACAATCCGAAGACTCCACCTGACCAGAGGAAAAACGAGGATGAAACCCCGAATTACAAAAAAAAGGAGAGACCAACGTGGCAGAACTAGCCCGATTATTAAGAGCAAATTCGGCCAGTGGCAAAAAAGCAACCCAGTCATCTTGATCAGCAGAAACAAAACACCTCAAATAAGTTTCCAAGGTCTGATTAGTTCGCTCCGTCTGGCCATTCGTCTGAGGATGGAATGCAGACGAAAAAGACAAATCAATGCCCATCTTGGCACAAAACGTCCGCCAAAATCTAGACACAAACTGGGATCCCCTGTCAGAAACGATATTCTCCGGAATCCCATGCAAACGAACCACGTTCTGAAAAAATAAAGGGACCAACTCAGAGGAGGAGGGCAACTTAGGCAAGGGCACCAAATGAACCATCTTAGAAAAGCGGTCACACACAACCCAGATAACAGACATTTTCTGTGAAACCGGGAGATCAGAAATAAAATCCATGGAAATGTGCGTCCAAGGCCTCTTCGGGATGGGCAAGGATAACAACAACCCACTGGCCCGAGAACAGCAAGGCTTAGCTCGAGCACACACTTCACAAGACTGCACAAAGGTACGCACATCCCTAGACAAGGAAGGCCACCAAAAAGACCTGGCCACCAAGTCTCTAGTACCAAATATTCCAGGATGACCAGCCAACACAGAAGAATGGACCTCGGAGATGACTCTACTGGTCCAATCATCCGGGACAAACAGTCTTTCTGGTGGACAACGATCCGGTTTATCCACCTGAAACTCCTGCAATGCACGTCGCAAGTCTGGGGATACGGCGGACAATATTACCCCATCCCTAAGGATACCAGTAGGCCCAGAGTCTCCAGGAGAGTCAGGCACAAAACTCCTGGAAAGAGCATCTGCCTTTACATTCTTTGAACCTGGCAGGTATGAAACCACGAAATTGAAACGAGAAAAAAACAACGACCAACGAGCCTGTCTAGGATTCAAACGCCTGGCAGACTCAAGGTAAATGAGATTCTTGTGATCAGTCAAGACCACCACACGATGTTTAGCACCCTCAAGCCAATGACGCCACTCCTCAAATGCCCACTTCATGGCCAAAAGCTCCCGATTACCCACATCATAATTGCGCTCGGCGGGCGAGAATTTTCTAGAGAAGAATGCACATGGCTTCATCACCGAGCCATTAGAACTTCTCTGCGACAAAACCGCCCCCGCTCCAATCTCGGAAGCATCAACCTCAACCTGAAAAGGAAGTGAAACATCTGGTTGACACAACACAGGAGCAGAAGAAAACCGGCGCTTAAGTTCCTGATAGGCCTCCACAGCCGCAGGAGACCAATCAGCAACATCAGCACCCTTTTTAGTCAAATCAGTCAAAGGTTTAACAATACTGGAAAAATTAGCAATGAACCGACGATAAAAATTAGCAAACCCCAAGAACTTCTGAAGGCTCTTAACAGATGTAGGTTTTGTCCAGTCACAAATAGCCTGAACCTTGACGGGATCCATCTCAATAGTAGAAGGAGAAAAAATGTACCCCAAAAAAGAAATCTTCTGGACTCCGAAGAGACACTTTGAGCCCTTCACAAACAGAGAATTGGCCCGCAGAACCTGAAACACCTTCCTGACCTGTAGAACATGAGACTCCCAGTCATCAGAAAACACCAAAATATCATCCAAATACACAATCATAAACTTATCCAGATATTCACGGAAAATATTGTGCATAAAGGACTGAAAGATTGATGGAGCATTGGAGAGTCCAAAAGGCATTACCAAATACTCAAAATGGCCCTCAGGCGTATTAAATGCGGTTTTCCACTCATCACCCTGTTTTATCCGCACCAGATTATACGCACCGCGAAGATCTATCTTAGTGAACCACCTAGCCCCCTTAATGCGAGCAAACAAATCAGTTAATAATGGCAATGGATACTGATATTTGACTGTAATCTTATTCAGAAGGCGATAATCTATACAAGGCCTCAGGGAACCATCTTTTTTAGCCACGAAAAAAAAACCTGCTCCCAGAGGGGACGAAGATGGACGAATATGTCCCTTTTCCAAGGACTCCTTAATATAATTCCGCATAGCAGTATGCTCTGGCACTGACAGATTAAATAAACGACCCTTAGGGAACTTACTGCCAGGGATTAATTCTATAGCACAGTCACACTCTCTATGAGGAGGGAGCGAATTGAGCTTAGGCTCCTCAAAAACATCCCTATAGTCAGACAAAAACGCAGGGATCTCAGAAGGAGTAGATGAAGCAATTGAAATCGGAGGTGCATCACCATGAACCCCCTGACATCCCCAGCTTAACACAGACATTGTTTTCCAGTCCAGGACAGGATTATGAGTTTGTAACCATGGCAGACCAAGCACTAGTACATCATGTAAATTATACAGTACAAGGAAGCGAATCACCTCCTGATGAACGGGAGTCATGCGCATGGTCACTTGTGTCCAGTACTGCGGTTTATTCATAGCCAATGGTGTAGAGTCAATTCCCTTCAGAGGAATAGGAACTTCCAGAGGCTCCAGACTAAAACCGCAGCGTTTAGCAAATGACCAATCCATAAGACTCAGGGCAGCGCTCGAATCCACATAGGCATCGACGGAAATGGAAGACAGTGAAAAAATCAGTCACAGACAAAATGAACTTAGGCTGCAGAGTACCAATGGCAAAAGATTTATCAACCCTTTTTGTGCGTTTAGAGCATGCTGATATAACATGAGCTGAATCACCACAATAAAAACACAATCCATTTTTCCGCCTATAATTTTGCCGTTCACTTCTGGACTGAATTCTATCACATTGCATAGTCTCAGGTGCCTGTTCAGAAGACACCGCCAACTGGTGCACGGGTTTGCGCTCCCGTAAACGCCGATCAATCTGAATGGCCATAGCCATAGACTCATTCAGACCTGTAGGCGTAGGGAACCCCACCATAATATCCTTAATGGCCTCAGAAAGACCATTTCTGAAGTTTGCAGCCAGGGCGCACTCATTCCACTGAGTAAGCACCGACCATTTCCGAAATTTTTGACAATATATTTCCGCTTCATCATGCCCCTGAGAGAGGGCTAATAAAGCCTTTTCAGCCTGAATCTCCAGGTTAGGTTCCTCATAGAGCAATCCCAATGCCAGAAAAAACGCATCCACACTGAGCAATGCAGGATCCCCTGGTGCCAATGCAAATGCCCAATTCTGAGGGTCGCCCCGCAGGAAAGATATTACAATCTTGACCTGTTGAGCAGGGTCTCCAGAGGAGCGAGATTTTAAAGAAAGAAACAATTTACAATTGTTCCTGAAATTCAGGAAGGTAGATCTATCTCCAGAAAAGAACTCTGGAATAGGAATTCTAGGTTCAGACATGGGAGTGTGAACAACAAAATCCTGTATGTTTTGAACTTTTGCTGCGAGATTACTCAGGCTGGAAGCCAAACTCTGGACATCCATGTTAAACAGCTAAGATCAGAGCCATTCAAGGGTTAAGAGGAGGTAAGAAGCAGCTAGACAGCAATTAAGGGCTAGGCAGCAAAACTCTGAAGGGAAAAAAAAAAAAAAAATTTTTCCCTTAAACACTTCTATTTCTCCTGCTTCAGCCCAAAATATTAACACTTTGTGGGCCGGCTATACTGTCATGAATCCCCAATGGCTAGGGATAGCACAGGACAAGCAAAGTACAAATAATTAACGGACGAGCTCTAGGGTGATGGAACCTGGGCTGACCGCTGCCCTACGCCTGACAAACGCAACTAGAGATAGCCAGGGAGCGTGCCTACGTTGGTTCTAGACGCCACGCACCAGCCTAAGAGCTAACTAGTACTGCAGAGAGAATAAGACCTCACTTGCCTCCAGAGGAATGAACCCCAAAAGATATAGTTGCCCCCTCACATGTATTGACGGTGAAATGAGAGGAAGGCACACACATAGAGATGATATATATAGCTTTAGCAAATTGAGGCCCGCTGTAAACTAGAAAGCAGAAAGATACAAAAGGGGACTGAGCGGTCAGCAAAAAACCCTAATCAAAAATACCATCCTGAGATTACAAGAACCCATGTGCCAACTCATGGCACATGGGGAGAACCTCAGTCCACTAGAGCTACCAGCTAGCATAGAGACATAATAAGCCAGCTGGACAAAAAAACAAACAACTGAAAATCAGCACTTAGCTTATCCTGAAAGATCTGGGAGCAGGTAGGCAGGAACCAAACAGAGCACATCTGAATACATTGATAGCCGGCAAGGGAATGACAGAAAGGCCAGGTAAAATAGGAAACACCCAGCCTCTGATGGACAGGTGGAAACCAAAGGCCGCAACCCACCAAAGTCACCCAGTACCAGCAGCAACCACCAGAGGGAGCCCACAAACAGAATCCACAACACCAGTCCAAGCCTGCACAAAGCTCACCAGAAATCACTCCTGTTTAGCACTAATCTAATGAGCCAGGGGTGGCAAATAGTGCTTTAAAACCAGATGCAAATAAGCCTGGATTGTCATTGGGGGTGTCTCGAACCACTATCCATAAACTCCTATTACAGCTGCATGATGGATATTCATGGGATGTTCTGACAATGCGCAAGCTGGATGGAAATTGTTTGCTAAGGATATATTTTTGATATTTTTGCCTGTTTCATTGTCACACTGTATCTTACGTCGGTGATCTGATATTGCTTAGGTTACCACAATGGTCATACTATGCTGTACTCTAAGTGCTGCCGATGTATATATATGGATTCATTATACCTGCCTTTCCTGCAAACAAAGAAGGGGCAATGTTATTACACTGATGTCTATGTGTCATGTAACCTCAGATAACTCAACCGGGTTACACACCTGGGCACAAACATGTTATTTCTGACCCCTCCGAAAAATAGTACATTTTAAAAATATATCTTGGCATTTCTCTTTGAGATATACCTCTACTCTACTCTCCACTTATGGAAAAACAAGTTTACAAAAAACTAAAAATGTCCCACTGCCTATGTGCAGACCACTACAATACAGATCTACAGACCTAAGGGATTACAAGGTTGTAGACTACAAAAAATAAACGTCTGACAGTCACAAATCTATCTATCTATCTATCATGAAGAGTTAAAATGAAATTAGGATTCTTACCTTTTGATATTGTGGATAGAAGGAAGATGATGGCTAAGAAGAACTTCATGGTTGAAGACCAAGTTACACAAGACGCTGACAGGTGTGAGGCTTATGAATGATATGGGACGGACTGTATAGAAATATGTTTTAATCTCAGAAAAAGGTGCAGCAGAGTCTAAAGGTTGAACTCTATTCTTTAAATACAAGGGTGTGAGCAATATGTGTAAGTCATATGTATCTGGAAATAAATACTGAAGTCATAGTATGGAGCCACAATAGCTTGAAGTCACTTTTTAGGAAACTATGGAAGCCACTACATAGCATTATGACTAGTGACGGGTGGACCCGAGGATGTTCGAATCCGTTGGGTTCAGCCAAACTTTTAACAAAGTTTGGTTTGGGTGACTGAACGGTACCAAAAATCAAACCCAAACCCAGACCCCATTAAAATGAATGGGAAGCCCAAACAACTGGTGGTTCCCATTATGTCATCTTTGTGATTCACCATTTCTGAGGCGACTGAGAGTTGATGTTATTAGTCTGGGAGGGGGACAAGATCTCCTTCCTAGGCTATTAATATCAGCCTGCAGCAGTCTATTTATCCTTTGCTAGTTAGTAAATATAGACGGGACCCAACGTCATTTTTGGTGGGTCTCCTTGACAATTACCAGTAAAGGTTACTCAGACAGCTATAGGCTGATATTAATAGCCTAGAAACATTCATAGTATAGTATAAAATAGTGGCCCCTTCCCAGAATAATAATACCAGTGCCCAGCTGTCCACTTTTCCTCAGCTGGTTAATAAAAATATCGGTGTGACAGCATAGGAACCGCAGCTCTCTGACCGATGGTAACATGGAAGCTTATCATCTGTCAGACCACCGGACAGTTGTGTGGTGCCTGTATGGTCCGCAGTCTGGTAATGACCGATAACAACAACATCCCACAGCAGAGAGCCAGCTGTAAATCAGCATGACATCAGCAGTGATATCCCATCGACAGAGCAAAGCAGAAAAGAATGAGCTACTCTGTCAAAGACATCATAGGAAGCAGGAGAATCGCTGGTGGGCGCAAGTCTGTGGCTGCTATGATCTGCGAGAGGTAGTGACAGGGCAGGAGAGGCAGGTAGTTAGCAACTAACTGCCGATAAGTGCTTAGCTCTCTATGGTGAAAAAAATGTCCCACAGTAAATCTTTTATGGGAATACACCTTATACATATTAGACCATCACAAAATACAACAAACGATAAAATATAGTAATTGGCTTTGAAATATATAGTATGTGATATATAGTCTGACATTTGACCATACTTCTTAGTCATACAGGGTGTGCTACTAAATCAACATTCTTTACTATTATTTTTCTAACAATAGCCTAATTCTATAGAGGTGAGAAACTGGTGAGTCACTTCTGGACATCAAATCACAGTAAGTACCGTAGGTGTTTTTCCTTTATTATTATGATTCCATTCATAAATTTACAAGTTTATGGTAAAAAAAAGAGCTACATCTGATGTCAGTGATGTCAGGGGTGAAGGTATAGAAGGTGTGGCGATAGCAGTGTCACTGGGCCCCTGTCACCATGTAGAGCTGAAATCCAATCTAGCTTAAAAGAAGATTCCAGTATTCTAAATTCTTCATAGTAGGTGAATGGCTCAGTTACTGACCTTTTGTTAGGGTCCAGGTTCTGTTAAGCCTCCATACACTTTTCATAGCTGTTGGCTGAACCATCATTCGCCCGGTAGCTATCTTGTCAGACTCTCCCATACAGAGGAACACTTGGTCTATCGTGGGCAAACTTCCAGGACCTCCACAATCCAGAGAAGCAAAACCTCCAAGTCAGCAACTGATGTAGAAAGTCCATCACAACCTCTTTCTCTTGATCAGAGTGGTGGCCTTTTCATTCTGAGGATAGGTTGGTGACCTGCTGAAGAAATTTACAGTCGGGAACAGACTGCGATATAAATACACTTGGAGAGTGTTAGGAATCTTACCAGCATGTTGTGCTTCTAAAGATACATAAAACCTTGAAATTTGAGTTTGAAGGAATCCTAAAAATTGTAGATATGTGAAAGATTCAAAGAAAAAAATATTTTTAAGGAAAAATTTGGCCACGTATGATACATGTAAGTCAGAAGTTCTCGTAATCACAAGTTTGTGACAAGATCACCGTGGAGTTCCTCTACTATTGGCAGTCATTTTTCATTAAGTTTAATGAAAAGTAAGTATGGGGTTAACATCATGTTGGAGTCATTTCAGCTTTTTTTTAATACTGTGAAAATGTTAACGGCTAGATATAGAATTTTCTGTACAGTAAATTTAATTTTGGCAATGAGCCCAGAAGACCGGTTTAACATGCATGCCTTTTTGTGCCGTCACCTGTAGTAACCTATCCTTATGAAAAGAACTCCTAATGTGCTCATGTTGAAAGCACCTCAGCTATTCCAAGTCAAGATCTTCACAGACTTTAGACTTTTTTTGTTCGATTAGGTCAATTATCGTATCTGGTTCTACCAATTGTTGCACCAATCACAATCAAATTAGCTCGCTGGATCATCGTAATGGACAAAACCATGCATGACTAGTCAGGGACACTAAAATGGATCAATTTCGTTGCACGCAGATTTAGAAGAAGAGTGCAGTCAACTGGATATTTCAGCTCAGGTCCTTCAGTGAAGCGATATCAGGTATTAGAGACTCAGATGAATGGATAGTTTAAAATTCAAATTTGCCATCTTTATCAAATTCACCAAAACGGCACCCAACTGTCCCACACTGGGACCTGCTGATCTCTGATAACCCAGGAACTGGCCAACAAATTACAAGGTATGATAATTTGGTCGAGAAACTAGTATAAACCATGTGATGTCATAGCTGTGGGATATTTTTGGGTAAAACGTCGTTAGACTGTTCTGTGATGGTTCAGAAGTGTGGAAAACAGTTCCTAGCAAGTTTTTCTTTTTAAGATTCTTACAAAGCGAATCTCAAAGTGTTTGGATACATGTGGAACCACATATTTGAGGAAATTCAACTCAAAGTCGATCCTCCTCGTATTGATCTGTTCATCTCTAGATATATTAAGTCAGTTAAAGCTTAAATTAGATTCAAGTGCTTGGTTCTGCCTATTCCTTTATACATATCAACACAGGTTTAATAAAAATAAGACAGAGAATTCTGTAGTAAGACCAGACTCTAACACAATTTTGGGCTCCAAAAGATTTATCCATAGACAACCCCATTTGGAGATGAGTTTGGAGGCAACCACTCATATATATCCTACTAGATTTTTATCTCATAAAGGTAGAAATGAGAGCTCATGTGTTAGGGCTGGCGGAATGCACCAAATAATATTAAGGAAGTTATAAGGTGCGTTCACAGCGATGTGCAGAGATGACACCTGCTGCTTGGTAATGGCGGACAGTATATGGCGGTATAATGTGAACACACACGGGTTAGCTTCACCTGGTATGTAAGGAGGTGAACCCTGTTGCGTTACAGGGCCACAATACCGCAGAGTGAAAGATAGTGTTTTGGTCACAGGACTCTGCCCCAAGGACACGGGGTTAGAGTCCCTCTAGACCCACTAGCGTTCAGCACCACAACTGCGGTGCCAGGGAGAGCTAAGCTAAAGATTTACTGCATCAGGTGCGAGCAGCACCCCTCTGGTGGACGCCACTAACCACCCTAACTTGGGCCTGGAAAGCGCACTAGTTGTGCACAGCGCTGCACTGGCGAACGCTGCTTTATTGATGCTGTCTGCTCGTGCCTAGTGCTGAATGGCCCAATGTGGCGCTAGTCAGGTCAAACACCAAACACTCAACCACATGCAACAACACTAGGGAGGGGGTTGATTAGGAGCTTTCACCAGATATCTAACACACATCCACACATACACGATATTAGTTTATACTAGCGCATGGCCGAGCAGTCATGCAAACCTTTTATACTTGCAGCCTTTTGGGACCTTCCAGGTGGTCCAATCAGAGCCACTACAGGATCTGTGCATGTGACTCCTGACCTCCAATGAGAGGCCGTCCCATGGGCATGCTCAGTAGACGAAAAGCAGGACTTAGTCCCTAGAGCATCTGCTCACCGCTGATCAATGCTGGTTAGAATGGCTGAACCTGGGACAGCAGCAGTAACCAGTCGCACAGTATCAACTTGAGCAAGACGCTGGGACCGAAGTCTCTGCTTAGTAGGCTCCTCTGTGGCTGGGGAAGTATGGGAAACCACAGAGGACATGGTTCGAGGTTCCCCTGGTTCCCCTGTGCAGCAGCGGGAACTCGACCCCTAACATCATGTCTCAGAATTATTTTCTTTGGTAGGACCAGAGTAGACACCAGTTATGTTGAACCGTGTAAAAGGAATTCCACCATTGATAGAGCTATTAGTCATGTGGTTACCCAAGCAAATTACGGTGGTTACCTAAGCAAAATAGGGAGAACTTAGTGTTACTAGTTGTTACAGTGGATATCCCATGCCATACACAATCAGTGGGTGAAGTTAAAGTAAATCTCCAGTTTTCAAAAAAAAGTTAACACAACATATATTGTAGAAAGTGTAGTTGAAGTACCGGTTACCCTAATCTTTAGTCCATTTGTGACAGATCTGATAATTTTTTAATCCCACTTCAATAATTTACAATGACTGTCAGGTTCCTAGCTTGTGCTTTAGTTACTTCGGAAGTCTAAGACAATCCCCCCTGTTGCCGAATTGACCAGCACTCACTTATAAACTGACTCTGTTTTACTCTCTGGAGTTCTAAGGAAAGTAGACATTTTAGGTGGTAGCTGCAGTAAATATAATTGTTTTTTGGGGATGATATAAAGGCAGGAATAAAAAAGGATTTGCCCGAAACTTATACGTAACCTATGATGATACATGGCACAAATATAACAAGGTTTGAGATTTGTACCCAATTATTCTTCGAAGGAACACATCATTACAATTTTTATCTAAGGAACCAGTGATAAAACTTGACTTTGAAGAAGCTAAAGTCTAAAATTGAAAGACAACCCAAAGTTACTTCTGGCAATATGTAATATACAACAGTGAGTAATATCTACAAGTATTTTCTTTTTTACTCAAACATTGGCAGCAGCTACAAAACCTCATGCCAGGTAACTCACATAAAGATTAATATTCAGCCCAATTTAAAGAATTTTTGTAGTTGCTATCCAAAAACCCTCCCCCGAATAAAAGCCACAACCTGGGGAAATTACCATTGTAAGACAGAAGAAGCTTACAGATTGTCAACATGGCACGGTCCGCACCTGTTCTCACCATTCTCTTTGTTTTCATTGTTACAGGTGAGGTTTATTTTAGTATATTTTTGGGAGTAAATATTTTTGAATATTTTAGTTAATTTTAGGATTTATTGGGCTCAACAATATTTTAAAGACCATATAATTTTAAATTTGTAAATTAACAAATTATTGAAAATACTGATTCTGCTTGTACCGGGGCTATCACTGTCGGAGTCCAGGTTCTGCATTGGATCTCTGTTTGCAAAAAAAAACAATTGTGTTGGTCTTCTGGACATCACATAAAGCCACTTTAATTTTAGTCATAGTTTAGAAAGGACAAACTTACAACACCTGCATTTAATTCATCCTAAATGGAACAAAATAACAATCCATCCATAAAAAAAATGTTTTTTGATGATTTAACCCATGTGATTAAAAAGCACAAGAAAGACATAAGAAATTAGGACACAGACGCGTTTCGGAATGAAACTTTGAAAAAGGATATATACCGTATTTCGCGGACTATAAGACGCACCGGACCATAAGGCGCACCCCAAATTTGGGGTGAAAATTGCAGAAAAAAAGATTTTTTATAAGATGGGGGTCCGTCTTATTGTCCGAATTTACAGTATCTTACCTGAGGGCTGGTGGTGGCAGAGCAGGGTCACAGGAGGCATGGTGTCGGCAGAGGTGGGGTGATGCGGTACGGCGTGCACCTGAGCAGGGTCCCTTCCTGCTTAGGTGGGCGACGCCACGGCCTGGTGTCCATGGGAGGGTGGCAGCAGTGGTTACCGACAGGAGCTGGGATGAGGAGGCACAGTGAGAGGTATGGCGTGGGCAGGGTCCCTTTCCCCGGTGAGGTGATGGAAGGATCTCGTGGGCACATGGACTGGAGATGATGGAGGTAGTGGTGTACATTGTGAAGCGAGTATTCCACAGGAGCTCAGATGTCTGAGTCCTTGCCGCTTCCCGGCGATCCTCAGCGCAATAATTATTTCAGAAGCCGGTAATAAGTGAGGAGCTCCGCTACCGAGACACAGCCGCCATGACCGGACACTGCGGGAAAAGCGCCTCTGTACTGCTGGAGGCAGAGAGCCGGCTGTGCCATGCGGTGCTGAGGAGCGCCGGGAAGCGGCAAGGACTCAGACATCTGAGCGCCTGTGGAATACTCGCTTCACAATGTACACCACTACCTCCATCATCTCCAGTCCATGTGCCCACGAGATCCTTCCTGAACCTTGCTGCACCCATCCTGGGAAGCAAAAGGATGGAGTATACAGAGTCCAAAGTCCCGGTGAGGTGATGCAATAGTCGCAATGCAGGCTTACCGTGGCGGCAGAGGTGCGGCGGCAGAGGTGTGGCGGCAGAGGTACGGAGATGAGGAGGCGCAGTGAGCGGGGTCCCTTTTCCTGGTGAGGTAATGCAGCAGCCCGGTAATGCAGCAGAGCCGGGTGAATCCTGTTGATATCGGTGGGCGCGGCCATCTTCCTGAGGCCGCGCGTTCGCAGATGGAGCTCTGCTGCCCGGGGCTTCAGGAAAATGGCCGCCGCGATCCCCATCTGCGCACGCGCGGCATCCCGCGGCCATTTTCCTGAAGCCCCGGGCAGCAGAGCTCCATCTGCAAACGCGCGGCCTCAGGAAGATGGCCGCGCCCACCGATAACATCAGGATTCACCCGGCTCTGCTGCCTTACCGGGCTGCTGCATCACCTCACCAGGAAAAGGGACCCCGCTCACTGCGCCTCCTCATCTCCGTACCTCTGCCGCCACACCTCTGCCGCCGCACCTCTGCCACCGCACCTCTGCCGCCACGGTAAGCCTGCATTGCGACTATTAGACGCACCCCCCATTTTCCCCCCTTTTTTTGGGGGGAAAAAGTGCGTCTTGTAGTCCGAAAAATACGGTAATTCTGACACGCGACAGTTGTCTGAATATCTGATTTTTTGGTGTTTTTAAGCACACAGATTACTTAAATAATATACTTTTAAAGGAGGATGTAGTGCCATTTTTTCCATTTAGTTTTACTCTTAGATAAAGTCATCATTAGTCTCGAAGAACAGACTTGGAAGGGTCTCATACTTGCTCTGGGAACAAATAATGTCTTAAGGTTTTATACTACTTCCCGTAACTGTCCTATAGAGAGACATTGATATATTGTTGAGAAAAGGGAAGTAGTTGCTTATAAGGACCAGTAATATTGAAGTTCTTATTGAGGCCTCTCCTGCTGCACAGCACGCCGGCATTTTGTAACAGCATGTCTCAAGGTAAGTTAGGACTTCTTTAAATGATGCACACACTCATTGTAGTTGCTTGGACCTGTTACATCTGCTTTGTATGTCCATTTTTTCTGGTTTAATACTTAAGCGCTTAATGTCATATTCACTGACTACAATTTTATGGATTGATCATGCTCTTGTACCATGCAGCTTTTTGCCCTAATCAGTTTTATTCAGTTATGATCAAATCCATTATGAGTATATAACACCTGCCAGTGTGCTGTCCCAGCAGGGCTCCCTTATCCGGATTCATTTGTGTCCTGTTCCAGTATTACTTTTTACCATCTGTTCATACTGGACGTTTTCTATTGTTGTTCTTCACTCACCACCATGTGTCTGTATATGTCATATACGTACTTTTTTGATATGCTTTGATACCCTAATAAATTATATTACTATTTATGATACCTCTATTTGTTGGCGTGGATTTTTGGTTATAGTTTATTCGTGAATATTATATAACTAGATCCTTTGGACATTCATCATTGTCCTTTAGCCATACGTAGCTTTATAGGTTTACATACTTCCCGTAACTGTCCTATAGAGAGACATTGATATATTGTTGAGAAAAGGAAGTAGTTGCTTATAAGGACCAGTAATATTGAAGTTCTTATTGTCAAAAGGATCTCGTTGGCTAACATTGAAGTGTTATCCTGGCTGTATTTCTGCAATACTTTTTTTTCCAACAGGGAATTCTCTTAAGTGTCGAGAATGTACCACTACCTCCAAAGGCTTTTGTAGGGGTAAACTCCTCGAATGTCCATCCAGATCAAAAAGTTGCATACAATCTCTCGGACTAACAGTCATTGGTGAGTTTGCGCTTTTTATTTGTTTTCCTGGGGAATATTTGATCCACCTTTAATCTATATAGCATAATAAATATTTGTTAGTAAGTATGCATTAATTGGAAAAAAAATTACAACAGAATTTTTTTTGTGAAATGCAAATTACATGTCTAATAAAAGTTGTTCCCATCTTCAATGAATGAAAGCACATAAAATAGTAGACCAAACAAAATATTTGATTATATTGACCAAACAATCAGGTTCGATCATGGTCAGCCTTGTTTCTAGAAATCAAGACACCACAAAGTGGTAACAAAGACAAGATGTGGCAATGTAATTCTAGATGAAAAATTTAAATATATTCGAATGGAAAAAGCTAAGAAGATATTTCAAGGATTATGGACAACATGGAACCCCAACAAAAACCATCATTGCAATATTGGAGAATATTTGAAACATTTTCCAAATTTTGAAAGTTTGGTTAACCTCACATAATGATTAAAAGTGGTGAAAAATCAACAAGAATGTTGCAACATATCTTAATAGAACCACAGAAGAACTAAAAGCATCCTATCATTAGAGAATCTTTAGAAAAATAATGGATGGACAATATGATTATATGGACCAAACAATCAGTTTCGATCAAGATTAGCCTTGTTACTATAAATCAAGAACCGCCACAGAGTCGTAGCAAAGACATAATGTAGAAAATGACATTCTAGAAGAAACATTGACTGATATTCGAATAGAAAGAGTTATCAAGACATTTCAAGCACTTTGGATCACATGGAACCACAACAAGAACCATCATCCCTACATTTGAGAATTCTTGTAACATTGGTCAAGACACAAAAATTTGGCCAAGTGCCCAAAATTATTAAAATTGTTAAAAAAAATCATCAAAATATCCCAATAGAATCATAGAAGAACTAAAGACATCCAATCTTAAGAGAATCTTTTGAAAAATAATTGCTGAAAATAATGGCATAAAAGATAAGTAAAGTGGCCACCATATTTATTCAAAAGTAACATCTCTTCACTTCTTAAACCCACCCTTAAAAACTATCTACATTTTCTGCAGGATAGAATATAGACAGCCTAGACAAAAGTGGAACTTTGTGGTCATTTATGTTTAAGGTACTCATGTAGATCCATAGGCTTCTATATTCCAAGCAGACATCAATATGTGTCTTCTGGGATAAATCTGGATGAAATGGGTATGCTTACCTTTTTATATGAATGTGTTTGAAAGTTCGAGATGCAAGGGGTCACGTTTTTATTTCAAGTCAGTAAGTACACTAACTGCAGAAATGTTTGGCTTAGAAAAACCAAAGCAGCTCAAAAGTGATTATTTTTTTAACCTTTCTTCATGTAGGTAATGATGTTTACAAATCGTTTTCACGTGACTGCAACGACGACGACCATTTATGTAACCAGGATTTTGTCATGAATAGTGGCCATGGGAATAAACAGGCGTGCATTATAACCGAGTGCTGTGCGTCAGATGACTGTAATAGATGCAAGATGAAGAGTAAGTGCTCAATCTCATGGAAAAATTGCTTAAAAATAATAAGAAGGAGAAATTCTGTAGCATCTACGGTCATACCACCGTGTTTTCTCTCATCTGATAGAATGGGAACGATTATGAGAATCACACTCTAATCAGATTTTGATCAGAGTGTGATCAGAGTGTCTTTAAGGCTGGGTTCACATTGCGTTAATGTGTGCACGCTAACGGACAGCGTTGCACGGCGAAAATGTCGCAATTAACGCCGTGCAACGGGGCCGTTAGCGTGCCCATTGACAGCAATGTCAATTTCTCCTGCAGCGCATCACTAGCGCGTGCCTTTTTCGGCTCGCGCTAGTGATGTGCCGTTCTTCTGTGACGCGCCTCGGACGCTGCTTGCAGCGTCCGCGGCGCGCCCGAGGTCCGTTCCCCGCTCTCGCAGATCGGGGATCTGCGAGAGTGGGGACGTTAACGCGACCCCTAACACGGCCCCTAAATAAACATTGCGTTAGCGCAATCCGCTAGCGCTAGCGCTAAACGGATTGCCCTAACGCAATGTGAACCTAGCCTAAGAGGGTAAAACTTTGATGGGAGGAGTGGGTCTTTAGTAGAAATATTACTTATTGTACTTGTGCTCACGTGATACTGTCTTTACTCTTAGTACCTCCATATAATTCAACACTAAACGGTTTCATCTGCCCTGTCTGCTACTCATACAATTCCTACGACTGTATGCACAAAGGCTACATTGAATGTAGAGGAAACGAACTGGAATGTATTGACTTTGCGGCAACACTTCATAAAGAAGGTAACAACCTCCAATATGTAGATAATATAGCAAAACCAATGCATTACAGACAAGATGCTCCCTCAATTGAGTCGTGGTTATGGGCCAAGACATGTTCATGTTCAAGACATAGTCATGTCTACTTAGTGGTCTATTTCATCCAAACCCTCAAAAACTTGATGTTTTAGTTGACCCCTTTTGGGATTTTGCAACTTAGGTGTTATAACATAGGACCCTTTTTCTGTATCACATTGTTCTTAAAGGGAATCTGACCGGTCCCCCATGCCCTCCAACCAACCAGCATTAGACTATTTGTAGATAAATACCTTGCTTAACCAATATATTGTTTAACACCCATATTTTAAAAAAGGCTTTATAAACTTTGTATCCCATAAGCTAATAAGGCCATTGACAAGTTGTCGGATCCTTTGTTTTCCCCAGACTAGTTGTCTATCTCTGCATGTAATCACAACTTTCTTCTCCTACATAATTGCTCCTCTGAAGCTGGGTGTTCGCTTCCCGGCTTCGGAGGTGTATTGGAAGTGTCTTCCTAACAAGCTGGTAATTCTCCTGCTTCCTGTGATGTCACGTTGAGCAGTTTCTTCTCTTCTGATCTGCTCTTCTGCACTGTCAACGTCATGTTGATTGAAAATCAGCTTAGCCTAACACAATATTTCTTTGATGCTTCTTTAGGTCACTCCCTTAGAGGGAATATGAACTCCATAGAGTTGAGTTTCACAGTTGGGATTCCCTCTATGTGCCGATAACATCAGCTTATATGGTATTGTCCATGTACAACACCGTTGACCTTTCATCTGAATGACCAGCATGTACTATTACATTTACGGTCCAATGATATACCAAATAGTGTTCTTTAACTTTAAGATTCTCACTAATTGTATTATTTTTATTATTATTTGACAGGCTATCCAAATTTCAAGTTTGCTCTCATGGGATGCATCACTCAAGGAGGTTGTTCTTTGGGATCAAAAATTATACCTGGGACCAAAATAGTAGATGTAAAACGTTTGTCGTGTAAAAGCGCAAGACCAATTACCCACTAGTAGGAGTTTCTGCTTTGACTCCAACCTCAGCTTGTTCCAATTAAAGACTAGGCCACTTCTTACTGTAGACAGAGGAGTTGTCTGATAATTTTCGCATTATACTCTGAGTAGCATCAAAACCAACAGGATGGATTTATAGCTGGGCAATGTGGAATAACAATGTCTATTCTGTTATAAATTGCTAGTACAAAATCAAGGAACCCATGATCACATAGGGACCGAAGAGCTTAAAGGTACAGTACCACTGCAAAGTTATACCTACCCATCTAAATGTGATATACACTTGTTGATTGTTATAAGCACAAAATGTCTATCTATCTATTATCTAGCTATATATTATCTATATATTATCTATCTATTATCGGAGAGGTGGGGATAGCGATGTTTTTTGTTTTGGTTCTTTCTTTTACACATTTATATGGTTCCCAGGGCCTGAAGGAGAGTTTCCTCTCCTTCAGACCCTGGGAACCATCAGGAATACCGTCCGATACATGAGTCCCATTGACTTGCATTGGGATCGGGTATCGGTATCGGATTGGATTCCGATACTGTGACGGTATCGGCCGATACTTTCCGATACCGATACTTTCCGATATCGGAAAGTATCGCTCAACACTACTCACGAGCAGGGTCGTCTTATTTTGCTTTATTGCTGTATTGTTAACATTGTTACCTATGACTGTTGTGTTTGAAACTGTTAAACTGTAAAGCGCTGCGGAATATGTTGGCGCTATATAAATAAAGATTATTATTATTATTATTATTATTATCTATTATCTATCTATACAGAAAAAATGTTCTTAGTGCATAAATTGGCCAATTCATGTGTGCCAAACAACCACGGCAAGGTGACCTCCCTCTGATGGGTCCTATTTCTTCTGTACATGCCACTCTTGAGCTATCAGCCCACAGTTAAATGCACAAACCTGTCTCTCTAGCCATGAGCCTGCAGTTCAAATGGGCAAGTAGAACTGATTCCGATCACCTGCAGGTCAATAGGAGGAGTGCAGAGTCAGGCTGGAGGCAGTCACACGTCCCATTGACCTGCAGGTGATTGAAATCAGTTCTACTTGCCTACTTGAACTGCAGGCTCATGGCTCAAGAGAGACAGGTTTGTACATTTAACTGAAGGCTGATAACTCAAGAATGGCATCTATTCTCTATCTATTATCTATCATCTATCTATTTAACTCTGCAATAGTAAGATTTGCTCGGGCTCATGGAAAAGTCCATCCTAAATTCCCATCTGTAACCTCCAAATGTTCTAATATGGAACAAGGCTGTGACCCTATAACGATTTTTAAGGATGTACAATGTACAATCCTTTTTTACTTACATCTACTCTTACTTTTGTCCACCAAAAAGAAAGCATAGCTTAAAAAAAGTAGATAACAGTCACCTAGGCAAGTTTCCCAGCTCAGACTGGCCCACTGGGGAACATATAAAATTCCCTGGTGGGCCCTACAATGACTACATGAGCAGTTGTAGGCACAACTTCACTTTATACAGACATGGGAAGCATCTCATCATTAATTTAAAAAAACAACCTCGTTTATACAGAAGCTGAGATAAATTTGTGAATGAGGGTAATGTAATATTTGCATGTAGCTGAACAGTGGGCCACCAGACTCAATATTTTTGGTGGGCCATTGGCATCCCAGTCCATCTCTGGAGTGACCTATCAATGAAACCGAGCTTAGCAGTGTGAGGCTGGCAAAGAGTCTAAGACCCATATGGCTATATGACTTTTCTTGATGTGCCTGATAGGTTCCTTCTCAGTTATTCTATGTGGAGGAGAAACAACCTAGATGCATCAAAAACAAGGCAAGCCATAGATAATGTAACTTTATTTTTTTCCTAATTATCATTATTGTTATTGTGTTTCTCCAAAAATAAGACAGGGTCTAATACTATGTTTTGTGTCCAGAAATGGGTTAGAGCTTATTTTCAGAGGATGTCTTATTTTTTTTCCATGAACAACTATCCACATTTATTATTCAACTATAATCACACACCACACATACGTGAATATATATATATAAACACACTACATACTAGCCTCTTTCCTCTTCAGTTTCTCTAGACTCTCACATTTAAAAGGACCTTTGGTGATATCATGGTCACATGACCATGATGTCACCAAAGGTCCTGACATCATGGTCACATGACCATGATGTCACCAAAGGTCCTTAAGCAGTCCTAACCTCTGGGAGGCCATAAGAGAGCGGGGGCCCTAAGTAATTATCCAGTTTCCCACCAATGCCGTCTCTAATTGTAACTATGGCTTATTTTTTATAGTATTGATTATATTTCAAGCATACTCCAAAAATCCTGTAAAATCATGCTAGTGCTTGATTTCGGGGTAGGTCTTATTTTTGGGGAAAATAAGAGTGATGGTAATGCTGACGCAGCCGTGCACATTTTATTCCAAATTTCCATGTGTATTCATAGATCCTGACCATAAATATTCATTTACACTGGGTGTTAGGCCAACAATCTTGTTGAATAATCTTGTAATGATTGTTCATGGATAAACAATCTTTCATATGATTTTCCTAAAAGAATCAAACACGGTCGACCTAATTTCAATTGATGACTGACTGTGGTCAGTCTGTTAAGGCAATCATTGATTCTAAAATTGGATTTTGGGGGGGATTGCGTTCCTGTTATTTATATTTTGCATAACCAAATTTAGTGTGTGTGCTTATAACAATCAATGATCGTAGATGTTGCATTTAACGTTTAGGGCCATGGTGTCATAAAATCCATCCGTATTTAACTTGACATAAACTGAAACAATCAAGAATGTATTGGCTGCATTTGTAGTTCTCTTATTCAGAAGCAGAAAATAAAAAATCAAGCATTCAGCGGTCCTAGGCCACTTTTCTTTCCTATGCAGTGTTACCGCCTCCAATGAGGTCACTTTGCTTAGATATTAGACGTAAAAGCTGAATATTTGTGTTCTGATAACTGATTTAGGAGAAGGCAGAGTTCCTTTGCAGGAAATATGTACACGATGAGTGTTTTCTGTATTTGTAACTTGGTGCGATGAGTTGGCATTGATGTGGAAAGCTTAAGCAGAAGCTCGAAAGGTTTCACATGCTTGCCAGTCGATAGGACACAAGGGCACACAACCAGCGTGTGTTAGTGTATGGGCTTGTCTGGTCTCAAATGCCCGGTTAAAAGTTTTTCTTACAACTTTAAAGATATGAAAAGGAGTATGGCTCTACATTATCTAAGGAAGAAGGTATTTTAATTGGGAAATTATAGATTCTGCAGAAGTCCTTGAAACTTCTTCCTATGCCTTCTTTAACAAACAAAGCTTAACCTCTAAGACACCTCTATATCGGAGGCAATGCCCTGTGTTATTGCTTTTATGAAAAACACTTATAAAGCTAATTTAAAAAAATATTAAATTATCAAAGAAATGTAAATTGTCTGAATGATAATCAAAGCAAAGTATAAATATTTACCGTAACAGCATCAATCAGCTTCCCGAAGAATAAGCCAATTCTATGACATCAAAAGGAGCAAACTAATTACTTTTTTATTAAAAAGTCAATATACTTCAATGAAGCCATTAAATTTGTCATTGATTAGCAATGTTTTGTGTTGCCAAAATCGTAGTTCATCTCTTAGCTTCCAAGGACTCATGTTGGATGGATTGTTCCTTTTTTTACGTGGATGATATTTCAGAATTTGGCAAATCTTCGGCACCTGGCAATCATTCAATGACAAAACCGTCTCTCCAGTACATTCTTAAATATTCCGAACAGAGCATTAATGGAAATACAACATAATTTACCCTTTGCATTGAATATTGCAAATTTAGATGGGAAAGTATTTACAGGTCAAAGGCTCCCCAAGTACAGGTAGGGGTACTATCCATTTAAAAGAATAAGGACAAGTTTTAAAAGGAAGTAAGTTGCAAAGGAAAAACCCCCAAAAATTGATGTATGAAGGCTACTTTAATTTTTTAGCATAATTGGTGCTATTCAAATGTTCAAAATGTTGTCTATTTTGCTCCCATACCTAAAAATGGTTTTCTTTATTTAGTCTTCAAAGCTCCTGTACTACCACCCTGAAATGCCTGATATCTGTCATGCCGCAACAATGCAGGTAGATGCACACTCCACTAGATGGCAGTAGAGTGGAGGGAAGACTGCAACACTTGCCAGAGCAGACCTGCAGCACTGCAGCGAGGCCACCACCAGGTGGCAACAAGGTAGTCAAATAAGCTGCATCAAAACCTGGAGAGTAATGTAGTACAAAGGGGAAAATCAACTCAGAGTCAGAGACGTGCCCGAGGGTCAATACCAGACAGAAGCAGAAGTACCAGGAGCAAAAGACAGAGTCAGGTCAGAGACAAAGCCGAGTCAAATACCAGAGAGTCCAAACATGAAGGGAAAACACTGAGTCGGAATGGGGGAAGGGGAATGAACAAACACGGGAACAGTCAGGAATCGCAGCAGGACAAATCAGGATATACACAGAGTCAGCTACTCACGCCATAGGCAGAAGCTATAATTGACACCGCCTGCAGGATGCAGAAGAGATAAATAGAAAACCTGAGACCAGACAGAGGCTGAGAAAAGTTAACCCCTGACATGATCATAGCAGGAAAATGGAAGACAGGACTCAAAACCCGGTCTGGATCATGCCAATATCATTATTGTCTTTCAAAGCTTTCCTAAATTCTTCTTCCATCACTTATTCTGGAATGTTTCTCATTATTTATTCAAGCTTCTCTTGCGCTGCACTTGGGTAACGGAATTCTTCTTGCTGTGCATGTCTTTAATTCTTTCCTGTTCCGCTTCTATAAAATTGACTTGCATTGATAATTTCAAGAGTGTAACCAGCAATAGTGTGGCCCATTAGCAAAACATTAAAATGATTGTCTGCTACTTGGACAACTCCTTCTTTAATACTATAATCCCCAGTGTAAAATAAAAAAAAAACAGATACTTATGTCCAGAACCCTAAGTTATAGCCGTATCTCCAGGGGCTTGCTGGACATCATTATGTCACATGAGCACTGCATCCAATGAGATGTTGCTAATGAGCTTCTTTGCTCACTCCTCCTTTGCGCAAACCTCAGATGTCTTAAGAATGTTTGAGAACTTCAGCCAATTAGAGATCCCTGATTGGCTGCAGTGCTTGTTGCATAATCATCAAAGTCAGCATATGGCGGTCATGTAGGAGCACTGAGGAGGCAGCCCAAAGGATGAAAAAAGTGTCGAGTACGGCTGCAGCTCCAGCCGAACACCTCCAAGGGAGGAAGGAAGCAGGATCTGGGGATGGGAATCGGTCACAGGAGCGCTGAAAGGAAACTCTGACACAGGATAGAGTTTAGCCACAACGCGTTTTTGACGGACGTGCCATCTTCATCAGTTGGGAGTTTTAGTTTCAAAACTCCCACCTGATGAAGACGGCACGTCTGTTGAAACGTGTTGTGGCTAAACTCTATCCTGTGTCAGAGTTTCCTTTCAGCGCTCCTGTGACCGATTCCCATCACCAGATCCTGTTGCATAATCATGTCACACAAGACCCAAGGAGTCCTGACATTAACATCGCTAGGTTCGGGAGGCGAGTATATGTTGCTTTATGTTACACTGGGGAATAGGGTATTTAAGAAGGGGTTGTCAAAGTGGTAAAACTCCTCTAGGACCCCAATTTTTAATTAATATTGTCTGCCATTTTATTCAGTTTGCTGCAAAGTCTATAATCCAAATCTGAAAGATATTATAAAAAATAATTAAAAGAAGGCAGCAGATCAGCTCTTATATGTATTTTGAAGAAAAAGGTTTCAGATCATTCAAGTCTGTTCTGGTTTTCCTCCAACCCATTTTGATCTCAGGTCTTTCACGGTATGAGCTAGAAATGGCTCCATAAAGATCAATACTTGGCGGTTTGTAAGTGGAGCACCGGCAATAGTCCCAGGAAGGGGAAGGTAGATGGCTGTGTCCCCGCAGCTCCAGCCGGGCACCCCCGATGGAGGATATAATGACAGGTTATAGAAGAGAAAGCCAGTCCTAGGAGCGCAGAATGAAGGACTCTGACACCAGGTTAAGTTGAGCCACTCCCCGTTTCAACGGCATACACCGTCTTCTTCAGGTGGTCCACCTAAAGAAGATGGTGTATGCCGTTGAAACGCGTAGTGGCTCAACTTAACCTGGTGTCAGAGTCCTTTATTCTGCGCTCCTAGGACCGGCTTTCTCTTCTACAACCAGAAATGGCTCCATGACCTTCTATTCCATTAGTTATGCCCAGGCACCACTCACGTTCGGTGTATGGGAAAGTCTTGACACTCCTTGACAGAGATAAGGTAGTTGGGGTGGTACAAATAAGCTACTGCCAGAGTTGTCTATCAGAAGCTTGGCAAAAAATAAATATGGCTGGACTTTGGTGATGACTCACACTTATAATATGGCTGGACTTTGGTGATGACTCACACTTAGTCCTATTACTGGAGATAATGGGCGTCACTGCACATTGAATTATTAGCAGTGTCGGGAGAGGTTCCTTCTCACACACTTATTGTGTTTGCGGTAATATTGACTTTTTAGATTAAGTAAATTAAAACTAAAACTTTTAAATAAAATTAATTGCTTCTTAGGTTGTTGCTGCCAAATGGTAAATACATAGTTCCGCATGTTCTTGTAATACAGGAACTGAGATACCTCATCATCATCTTGTACAATACAATACAAAATAGAGAACAAAGGGTATATCCATCATTACGTCCATGATAGGTAATTAAAAGCAGAACTCTTTATTAGGCCGTTTTAAAAATTCAATAGATAAAATTCCATGGAAAAAAAAGAGTAAGGTATGAACAGAGAAGGACCTTACGCATTTCGGACACACATGTTCTTAGTCATAGAACAATTCCCTCTGTTGAATGACTCGATTTTACAACAAAGTAAGAGGAAATGACATTTGTGGTCCAAAATCTGGAGAATGAATGGCATAATTAAAAATAATAACTTAATGAATATACATGAGGTCAGAGCTAATATTCATCTAATATTCACTACATACCGCCGGCCAATCAGAGGCCGGCAGCCAACGACATCGTTCCTGTGACTGGTGGTGCATGACAGTGACATCATGCGCTTCCCATCGCTTGCACTCTCAAATCAAATCAGCTGCCGGCTATAGAAGAGGACACCACGTGGTGTTGGAGTGGGGGCAAGGTGAGTAGAATCTTTCATTTTTTTATGCGGTAAAAATCAGCGGAAGAATGGGGGACATGTATACCAGGATGGGCCCAGGATGTGGAACATATATACCAGGATGGGGGGGCATACTGTATATACCAAGATGGGGACGTATATACCAGGATAGGGAACATATATATTGGGATGAGGCCATAAACATCAGGATGGTCCCAGAATGGGGAACATATACTGTATACCAGGATGGCCCAGGATAAAGAACATAAATAAAAGTATAGGGGACATAAATACCAGGATGGGGGGATATTTATACCAGGATGGACCTAGGGTGGGAGACAGATATAGCAAAATGGGGGACATACTGTATATACCAGGATGAGGGGCATATATACCAGGAAGGGGCCCAGGATGGGGGACATGCAGCGCCCCAGAGTCCTGGTCGTTGCAGTAATGTCGCTCTTCCACCAGGGGGAGTGATGTTACGTCTGATGGTACTAAAGAGTTCACCTGACCAGGTATCACAGTCACACACTACACTTCACACTCTGGCCACCAGGGGGAGCAAAATGTCCTATCTATTAGGCCACTCCTCACACACGGGTAAAACTGGGGGTTGGATAGGAAGTTAGGAGAGAAGCAGACTGGGCTTCGACCAGACAGCATCGAGTCAGGAGCCGCCTGGGTTAGACCCAGAGAGGTCCTGTCAGGGATGGGATCCTGACAGCGGCCTAGCACGAGATAGAGTGTTACGGAGCTGCGCCTGCACTTCATTGCGGCAGCATCCTAAGAAAGGACACGAAGCGAAGTATGTTGTGGACAGTGAGAACCGAGATCACAGCACAAGGAGATAACACCAGAGGGAGTTCTGCCTTAAGATCGGCAACATCCTTCTGAGGCACGTAGCCGGTGGCCGGAACACCGAGGGAGTACTGACTCTACGCATTACTCCAAGCAGGACAGTTAATTCCAAGTTAGCTGCCCAACCAAAATACCTAAGAAGACACGGAGGCAATTGTGGGAGAGGGGCGTCTCTAGGGTCCCTATAAATTAACTCCAGGCCTACCCTGTCATACGGGTTGTCCTATCCATACCATCTGGGGGACAGAGAGAGAGAACATCAGAAACATCTACAAAGGTTGTGAGGACTTTCCCGTGGTGCTCAGCAGGGAGGTTCTACAACACACAGACGCTAGTAGGAAGGCTACTGATTTCTTCCTGGATAAGGGAACCCTGGATGTACCTTTGGACCGGCCGGACTCAGCCAGCCCTGTGAACAGTGCTCTGGACCAGAGGTGTCAAACTGCATTCCTCGAGGGCTGCAAACAGGTCATGTTTTCAGGATTTCCTTGTATTGCAATTGACAATTTAATCACCTGCACAGAATGATTCCAGCACCTTGTCCAATGCTAAGGAAATCTTGAAAACATGCATGGTTTGAGGCCCTCGAGGAATGCAGTTTGACACCTCTGCTCTGGACTGTGGACGCTGAAGTCTTCAGTAAAAGGTAAAGAGACTGCAACCTTGTGTCCTCCTTATTCACCGTACCTTACATCGTCCACCATCATCACCTACACATCTGGGAAGCCCTGGGGATATACTTCACCTGTGGGAAGGTATACCATCTAGCTGCTATAACATCACCCCAGTGGACCCCTAGGCAGCGTCAGTCACCCTGACCGAATGCCACAGGTGGCGTCACGAACACCGTACAAACTACTCCTTTAATTTGGGCGCCCCTCAAAGGGCCACGGACCGGGTCGGGCCACCGTCACATCCCCAGAAGAGAGACAGAGGGACCCGGTACCGAGTACCCCATTGCCCTTACGCGTGGGGGGCGCTCCAGACATATATACCAGGATAGGAACATATATACCAGATAGGGGGGACAAGTATACTAGGAAGGGGGACATGTGTACCAGGATGAGAGACATATATACAAGGAAGTGTATCAGAATGGGAGACATATATATGAAGGGAACCAGAGGAACATATGTATCAAAAAGGAGGACACATATACCATTATAGGGGACAAATACACCAGGAATGGGTCCTACATGGGAGACATACAGCATGAACCAAATTTTGCATCAAGGCTCTCCGGACTCTAGTTATGCTACTGGTTACAGGTTCTCCTCTTGCCCTTTTTAGTTTAGCCTTTCTCATTAACTGCTCGGTGCTCCTGTCCTCACAATGGCTGCTCATAGATGAGTATTTGATCAGTTCTGTCCATCAGCCTCCTGGAACCAAAATAATTGAAAATGAACACATAAAATCTAATTTTCAGTTGGAAAAGGCCAGGCACAAATTTGGTCACATATTCCTCCAGCATTGTGTTATTCTTTTAAGCCATGAAGAAGCTGAAAGTCAAAATTTTAAATATTATGTATGCTTTAAGTGACCTTGTAGGGTCAATCTCAGAAGTTCACCAGGTCTCATGGTCATCACACCTCCCTAAAAAGATTTGTAAAAAGTTATTAAAACATCATATGTACCCTAAATTGGTATCAATAAAACCACCAGCTTGTCCTGAAAAAAGCCGTCACACAGCTCCATTGATGGAAAACTAAACATGTTGCAGATCTCGGTAAAAGGCAACATAAACCCCAATTTTATATTAGTTTTTTTTTTTTAACAAAATTCCAATTTTTTCCCCACTATTTAAAAGAAAAAATCTGTACAAGTTTGGTATTCTTGTAATCATACTGACCTGGCAAATCATGCTGCCAGGTAATTTTTACTATACAATGAAGGCTATAAAAAAATCTGTTGCAGCATTGCATATTTTTCATTATTCCATCCCACTTGGAATTTGTTTCAAATTTTTTTTATACATCATATGGTAAAATGGATGCAGTCATTTGAAACGACAACTCGATCGACAAAAAAAGGGCTTTGGCTTTATAGACAGAAAAATGGAAAAAATAATTACAGCTCCCGAAACAATGGTAGAGAAAACTGGAAACGGAAAAAAAGGAAAATTTGCTGCGGAGTCGAGCAGTTTAAGAAATTTTTCATGATCAGAATATTAATGACAAAGACAGGTTATCATTCAATGTTAGTTTAGCTGAGGAATGAGTGTTGTCATCACTGCTGATCAACAGTTGGAAGGGGTAGAAGAATACCCTTTCTGAGGGCTTGAGCAGACAACCAAAGTTTTGGTCTAAGTGCGATCTGTTAAAACATCGGCTTGCACTCGGACCAATGTTATGCAATCAGGCAGTGCACATGTCCAAATTTTTTCTTGGACAGAGTGGTCCAAGGAAAAAAAATCACAGCATTCCCGATTAGCTTCCGATAATTAGGTGGCACCAACCCACCCATGTCTACGAGTCCGCAGAAAACGTTGGACCGCACTTGAATGATGTCTGATCTTCACGGATAGAATTAATGGAGAACATGGTGAAACATCTTTTTTAAGTCTTTGCGTCCAAGAAAGTTGGATCTCACTCCGACCAGGACCGTTATTCTTTGATGGAGAACATATGGTCACCTGCACCTGCCCTTACATCAGGCATGGATGTACAATGTCTGTTTGGTGTTGTTGTATGGAGGATCTGAGCCAACACCACACATGGCAGATGGCAGATACTTTATATTTCACGGCACGTTGGGTGCCTGCTTCATACACCTGCACCCAACACATCATGTACTGTAATGGGTACCATGGTGGCTTAGTGGTTTGTACTCTTGCTCTGAAACACTGGGGTCCTGGCTTCAAATCTCACCAAGAAGTTTTCATGGTTTTCCTTCGGGTTCTCAACTGTGCAAAAATGTCAGTCTAGTCTATAAAAATATGCCACCTTTTTGCCCTATCTGTAAACATTTTTTTAGGCACCTGTGATTTTTTGTTCAAGCTGAAGAAACTTCTATAGATTATTTTGACTGTAATTATCATCACATTACATATCACAATTATGGACTGTAGCCATGTATCACTTATAATCATAACGATTTATTATAGTTTTCCAATGTGTCTGTAAAAAATATTGTGTCAATGATTTTTACTGTCCAGAAAAAATAAAAAGTAAAATTTGCAAATCTGAATCCAGATTCCTTCCAAACTCCAAAGACACACTGATAGGAGAATTTAGATTGTGAGCCCCCTAATAAAGATAGTGTACTTACTTTAAATATCCATGTTATTGCATGATATACTGCTCAACGTTGAAATTTTAACACAAAGAAGAAAAAGTCATAGAATTATAGAAATCACAGGCTGAAGACATTACTGGGTTACAAATGATGAAAAAAATGGAAGCAAAATTTTGAAATCCTCTCAATTTATTCAGCCTGGAGTATGAGTCGCGTGCAGGAATCCCCGCACATATAGCCTCGACTGCTATCAATGAGGTTATTAATGGTCATCTGTGGAAGGTTATAAATGCCCGCAATGCACGGACTGGTCATGGACCTCCTGACTAGAGAGTGACAGCCTCATAGAAATTTATGAAGCTGCCATGCTCCGGTTGGTAGACACGCAGCTATTCCGTCCATTGCGGTTCATGATCAGACTGAGATTCATGGATATCTGCATCAACCCTAAGGTAAACTGTTTCTCATACACATTTTTTATGTCAGAGGCAGATTAAGAGTAACCAGGGCCCCGGTCAGTTTAGAATGTGTGGCCCTCCTAGTCCCCGATGTATCATATGGCTTGTCACATGATCTCCTTTGATAGATCATATGACAGGTCATGTGATTAGCACACTGGCGCTCTTGTGTACGCCTGTAGATTTAAAATGACAGAGACATCTCCACACACCTAGCGCTATACATAATAGAAAAGGGGTGGGATATTCGTTTTCCAAAGGGGCCACATGAGAGACTGTGGCTGTTGTGAGGGCTGAACCAATGGGATGAAATTAATTATGTTCAATATTAATATTAACATATTAATTCTAACTATTATTTTATAATAATAATTGAGCAGAATTAAATATGTTGACATTTTCGTGTATACCATATGAGCCAACACATACCCCCTCTATATACAGTATGAGCCCTCACATAGCACCACTATATAAAGTATGAACTACAACATAGCATTGTACATACAGTATTTGCACTCACATAGCCCCCATGTACAGAATGAGCCTCTATATAACCTTGTATATACAGTTTGATCCCTCACATAGCCCCCTATATAAAGCATGATGAATCACATAGCCTTTATTAATGCAGTTTGAGCCCCTACATAGCCCCAATATACAAAATGAGCCCTTGCATAGCCCCAATATACAGTATGAGTCCCCACATAGCATCCCAATATACAGTATGAGCCCCCACATTGCTTCATATATACAGTGTGAGCCCCCACGTCACCACACCATATGCAATATGAGCCCCACATAGCCTCTTTATAAAGTACTAGACTGTGGCCCGATTCTAATGCATCGGGTATTCTAGAATATGCATGTCCCCGTAGTATATTGACAATGATGATTCCAGAATTCGCGGCAGACTGAGCCCGTTGCTGATTGGTCGAGGCAACCTTTATGACATCATCATCGCCATGGCAACCATTATGACATCTACGTCGATACTGTGCCCGTCGCTGATTGGTCGAGGCCTGGCGGCCTCGACCAATCAGAGACGCGGGACTTCCATTATGACATCATCGTCGCCATGCTGTGCCCGTCTCTGATTGGTCGAGGCCTGGTGGCCTCGACCAATCAGAGATGTGGGATTTCCAGGACAGACAGACAGACAGACAGACAGACAGACAGACGGAAAAACCCTTAGACAATTATATATATAGATGAGCCCTCATATTGCCTCCTTATATACAGTATTAACCTTCACATAGTTCTTAAATGCAGTATGACCTACCATATAGCTTACTATATACAGTATGTGCTCCACAAAGCTTCTTAAATACAGTATGAGGTATGAGCCCTCACATAATCCCCTATATACAGTGTGAGCCCCCACATTTCACCCTATATACAGTATGAGCCCCCTCATTGCTTCTATATATACAATGTGAGCCTCATATAGCCTCTATATATGTGCTGTGAGCCCCTCCATAGCCTACTATATACATTATGTGCCTCCAACATAGCCTCCTATATAAAGTATGAGCCCTCATAAAGCCTTCTAAATACAGTATAAGCCCTCACATGGCTTTTTCTGTATACAGTACAAGATCCCACATAGCTTCTTTCTATGCATTGTGAGGCCCATATAGCCTCACTGCATATGATGTGAGCCCTCACATACCACCTATATACAGCGTGAGCCCCCACATAGCTGCCTACATACAGTATGAGCCCTAACATAGCCTCCTATATAGTGTGAGCCCCCACATAGCTTCCTATATTCAGTATGAGCCCTCACATAACCTCCTATATACAGTGTGAGCCCCCACATAGCTTCCTGCATACAGTATGAGCCCTCACATAGCCTCCTATATACAGTGTGAGCCCCCACATAGCTTCCTATATACAGTATGAGCCCTCACATAGCCTCCTATATACAGTATGAGCCCCCACAATAGCTTCTTATATACAGTGAGAGCCCCCACATAGCTTCCTATATACAGTATGAGCCCCCATATAGCCTCCTATATAGTGTGAGCTCCCACATACCCTTCTTTATATACACTGTGAGCCCCCACATATTATCTCTAGATACAATGTGAACCCTCAAATAGCCGACTGTATACAAAATGAGCCCTCAAATTGCCTACTATATGCAGCAAAAGCCCCTACATAGCCTCTTATATAAAGCATGAGCCTCCATATATCTCCTATAGACAATATGAGCCCTCATAGCCTCTCTATATACAGGGATCTATTTCTTCTTGTGGCTAGCTTGTGTGCATGCTGGCACCAGCACGATGACGTCTTTGCGCCGACACATCATAGAAAATACGGTGGGGGCTCCCCTGGAGTTGCACTGCCATTCTGTATTGTCAGCAGCAGAGCTTCAGGAAAGCTCTATGCCCAAAGATTAGCGCACAAGCCATTATAGTGAGGGTACTCTGGCCATGGACCCTCCCGGAGTCACGTGCCCCAGGCGGTAGCCCAGATTGCCTTTATAGTAATTTACGTTTGATAACATCATCCACCAATCACCACCTTCAACATCTTCTTCGATGCAGTCTTCAGTGCTGCAAATCTTGCATAAGTGAAAGCTTAGTGTATGATTTGTGAGAGTACACAGTATAGGAAGCTTTGATGATCAAAGAGGACATCACCTTTGAAAATCCAGTTATGGTCCTAAAGATGATGTGCAGGTCACAATTTCTGTGTAATGTAAACCTTGCCCAACACAGGCCTTCAGTAGTGTGAAATCCATTTTCTGACTGTCAAACTCAGCAAATAATACTGCTCTGTCACTTTCCCGTGTTTTAACCTACAGATCAGTTTTTTCTTATTTGCTGCTAAATATTAACAGGTGCCCTCCAAAACCGAACCAGATTTATTGAAGGTTTTTAATGGAACCATACATGAATTTGATCTTTTCCACTCCATGAAATTTTAAGAAATTAATGAAATACACAATGCTGTTAAACACTTTATTAATAAGCAGTAGACGATTCATGGCACTAAAGCTGTTCATATGTTACTAATATTACTGAAATCATTATCAGGCTATGTTCACACTGAGTTTTTTGATGACCAGAAACCGCTTCAGAATACTTTTCCTTATTTTAAGAGGGAATTTTTGAGGAGTTTTTTTTTTCAGAAGATTTTCCTTGGGAAGTATTGAAAAGTTTTGGAAGACTTTTTTCCTTCATTGTGTCGTTTATTTTTTGCATTAATTTGATTGGACAGTGTCTGTCTTGAAGAGTTTTCCTTCAGGATCTCCTTTAAAGAAGTGACATGAATGTTCATTTTTTTTCTACCATACATTTTTCAAAGCCAACTAAATAATGTTGAAACGTACGTCGGGGTCTGAGAAGAAGGCTTATGTGACACATTCTACTATTATGTAACTTTATCTCTTCACTATTGATATTATTTTTGTACATTAAATTGAACCAAAGCTCTATATATCTAACTCACTGAATTGCATTATAGTTACCTTTGTGGATATTCATTATATCTCTGTTATCATCCCTGTTATCATCATTTCTTGGCTGCATTCTGCAATCTATTGCCTACCCTTTCTATTGTTTTCTTGCTTTAATTATTTTATGTCTCTCATTGGCCTCCCCCTGCTTTCATTGTAACTTGTTTTTATTTTTAACTTTTAGATTTTTTTTTACTGTGTAGTTGAGCATTTTAATAAAATATTTATTGCATGTATCCTTTTGTCTAATTTGTGATTAAATTGGAGTAACACATATATTTTTCAAAGCCTCTTCTGAAATTAATGCTAAAAAACCTCATCTGAGCAGCAAATTGGATTTCCCATAATAAATGAATAAGAAGAGTTTTCAAAAAAGATTTTGAATGGATCCACTACAAATACTCTTCAAAAACTGTGTGTCCACTTAGCCTTATGCTACTTAAAGTTACCAAAGCCACTCTTATAATTAACCTCCATGCATCAATTAAAGGGATATTGCACGTATTTGTTGAGTGATTACATTCTAAATGGTCTTTGCTTTTTCACAGATGAAGTGATCTCTGTCAATTTCACGAACTCCTGGAACAGGCTTATATTCATATTTGCAGCCAAGTTCTGTAATGCAACCTTGTACAGACATCCCCACAGTCTGTCCATCTATAAGACACAGTAAAAAAAATAAAAACTCCATTAAATGACTCAGTGAAGTAGGGTATGTCATAAAACTCCACAATAATAATCATCTAGAAGTGTGAAGATTAATGTAGAGTTAAAACCAGAATTGACCAGAAGGGAACTGAAGATAAACTGGCCAGTTACTGTAAACAATGTTTCTGTTTATTTTCACTTTCACCCCTATAATCCTTCACTTTCTGCTAACTCCTCTAATCCCTACACCAAGTAAGGAACTGTTAATCTCCTCTTCAATCCTCCCCATCCATCTCACCTCCTCCTCAGAACTGCTCCTTAACATACAATCCTCTGTCTCCAAGCACAGACAGCCACCTCATGCCCTCTCCTGCTCCCACCTGCTAACACTTTCTCTGCTCCTTCTCACTGCTGGTAATATCTCTCCAAATGCTGGTCCTCCTCACCACATCCCCACAGTCAGTTATACCTCCCATCCACGCTCTATCACAAATTTCCGTAACCTCTCTAACCTTATACCCATTCGCCCAGCCCCCACCTCCCCAGTCCCACTAAGAGGAGCTTTATGGAATGCTCGCTCTGTCTGCAACAAGCTTTCCTACATCCATGATCTTTTTATTACTAACAAACTTTCCTTCTCGCCATCATCGACACCTGGCTCACCCCTTTTGACAAAGCCTCTCCTGCTGCACTTTTGTATGGTGGCTTTCACCTTTCTCACACACCCCAACCCAGCAGCAAGCATGGCGGAGGAGTTGGTTTTCTCCTGTCAGATAACTGCTCCTTCACCCCAATCCCACTGCCACCCTCTGTTACCCTCCCTTTCTTTGAGGTGCACTCTGTGTGCATCTACTCCCCTTTCAACCTTCAACTGGCTGTCATTTACCGCCCCCCAGGGCCAGCCACCACCTTCTTTGACCACTTCACCACCTGGCTACTTAATTTCCTTTCTGCGGACATCCCCACTATCATCATGGGCGACTTCAACATACCCATTGACACTTCCCTCTCAGCAGCCACTGAACTTCTATCTCTCACTTCCTCCTTCAACCTCACTCAATGGTCTTCTGCAGCCACTCACAAAGATGGTCACACACTGCACCTCATCTTCACCCGCCTCTGCTCCCTATCTAACCTCTCTAACCCACTTCTTCCTCTTTATGACCACAATCTACTTACATTCTCTTCCCTCTCCACTCCTTGTCTACAATCCCCACCCCACAAACTTGCACACCCTCACAGAAATCTTAAACACCTTGATCTACACTCACTCTCTAAATCCCTCCTCCCTCTCACAGACATAAATTCCCTACATAATGCGGATGACGCTGCCGCTCTATATAACACCACAATAGCTGTAGCTTTACAATCTCTTGCCCCTCTCACACATACCAAAGCTCGCAAAATCAACAGACAGCCCTGGCACACCAGCCTGATCAAAGAACTGAGGCGAGCTTCCAGGGCTGCTGAGTGGAGATGGAAAAGATCCCACTCCAACGAGCACTTCATCGCATTCAAACAGTCCCTCACTACTTTCAAGACCACACTCGCCACAGCAAAACAAACCTACTTCTCATCTCTCATATCCTCCATGTCTCACAACCCTAAACAGTTATTCAACACCTTCAACTCTCTCCTCCATCCCCCAGCACCTCCTCCCTCCCCACTCATCTCATCTGAAAACTTTGCCTCATTTTTCAAGCAGAAAATTGACAACATCAGAGACAGTTTTAGTCAACAACCCCCAGAGCCCTTCCTCCCAAATACCCAGCCCTCAACCTCCAAAACCAACTTCTCCACCATTACAGAAGATCGACTCTCCACTCTACTCTCAAGATCGCATCTCAACACCTGTGCACTTGACCCAATCCCTTCCCACTTCATCCCAAACCTTGCCACAGTCTTCATCCCAACCTTAACCCATCTCTTCAACCTATCACTAACAACTGGTGTTTTCCCCTTAAGGTTTAAACATGCCTCAATCACACCTATCCTCAAAAAGCCCTCTCTTGACCTAACCTCTGTATCTAGCTATCGCCCTATATCACTTCTCCCCTATGCCTCAAAACTACTGGAACAACATGTCCATCTTGAACTGTCCTCCCATCTATCTTCCTGCTCCCTCTTCGACCGCTTACAATCAGGCTTCTGGTCACACCACTCCACTGAAACTGCCCTAACTAAGGTCACCAATGACCTATTAACTGCCAAGAGCAAGCGACACTACTCTATCCTCTTCCTCCTGGACCTGTCCTCTGTCTTTGACACAGTGGACCATTCCCTGTTGCTGCGGACCCTCTCATCCCTTGGCATCACAGATTTGGCCCTATCCTGGATCTCATCATACCTAACTGACCGGACATTCAGCATCTCCCACTCACACACCACCTCCTCAGCTTGCCACCTATCTGTCGGAGTCCCGCAAGGTTCAGTTCTAGGGCCCCTGCTCTTCTCCATTTACACTTTTGGCCTGGGACAGCTCATAGAATCTCATGGTTTTCAGTATCATCTCTATGCTGACGACACACAGATCTACATCTCTGGACCAGATATCACCACCCTACTAACCAGAATCCCTCAATGTCTATCCTCTATTTCATCCTTCTTCACTGCTAGATTTCTAAAACTTAACATGGACAAAACAGAATTCATCATCTTTCCCCCATCTGATGCGACCCCCCAACGAACCTATCCATTACAGTAAATGGTTGCCCACTCTCCCCAGTCCCACAAGCTCGCTGTCTCGGGGTAATCCTTGACACTGATCTCTCCTTCAAAACGCATATCCAAGCCCTTTCCACTTCCTGCCGCCTTCAACTCAAAAATATTTCATGGATCTGTACATTCCTAAACCAAGAATCTGCAAAAACCCTAGTCCATACCCTCATCATCTCCCGCATCGACTACTGTAACCTCCTGCTCTGTGGCCTCCCCTCTAACACTCTCGCAACCCTCCAATCAATTCTAAACTCAGCTGCCCGACTAATCCACCTGTCCCCCCGCTATTCCCCGGCCTCTCCCCTCTGTCAATCCCTTCACTGGCTCCCCATTACCCAGAGACTCCAGTACAAAAGCCTAACCATAACATACAAAGCCATCCACAACCTGTATCCTCTATACATTTGTGACCTCATCTCCCAGTACTTTCCTGCACACAACCTCCGATCCTCATAAGATCTCCTTCTCTACTCCCCTCTTATCTCCTCTTCCCACAATCGCATACAAGATTTGTCTCACGCATCACCCCTACTCTGGAACTCTCTACCCCAACATATCAGACTCTCGCCTACCATCGAAACCTTCAAAAAGAACCTGAAGACCTACCTCTTCCGGCAAGCCTACAACCTGCAGTAACCACCGATCGACCAAACCACTGCACGACCAGCTCTATCCTCACCTACTGTATCCTCACCCATCCCTTGTAGATTGTGAGTCCTCGTGGGCAGGGTCCTCTCTCCTCCTGTACCAGTTGTGACTTGTATTGTTCAAGATTATTGTACTTATTTTTATTATGTATACCCCTCCTCACATGTAAAGCGCTATGGAATAAATGGCGCTATAATAATAAATAATAATGATAATCTAAGGCAAAACTTAAAAAGAAAACAAAAATGTCTTACTCGACAGTTGAAGAGTTCCGCCATATCTAAAACACTTGGTTTCGGTTCCGCCGCAGATCATCTCTCCTTCGGCTGTACATCCTTTGGTAGTGTTGGTAAGAAAACAGCTTGGACACTTATATTTATTTAGTGGCAACGGATCCTCGCAAATTTCTTGTAAAAAAACAAATAATACAATAATAAGCCCTTAACAAGTACCGTATTTCGCGGACTATAAGACGCACCGGACCATAAGACGCACCCCAAATTTGGGGTGAAAATTGCAGAAAAAAAGATTTTTTATAAGATGGGGGTCCGTCTTATTGTCCGAATTTACAGTATCTTACCTGTGGGCTGGTGGTGGCAGAGCAGGGTCACAGGAGGCATGGTGTCGGCAGAGGTGGGGTGAGGCGGTACGGCATGCACCTGAGCAGGGTCCCTTCCTGCTTAGGTGGGCGACGCCACGGCCTGGTGTCCATGGGAGGGTGGCAGCAGTGGTTACCGGCAGAGGTGTTGGGATGAGGAGGCACAGTGAGAGGTATGGCGTTAGAGGGGTCCCTTTCCCCGGTGAGGTGATGCAGCAGCCCGGTAATGCAGCAGAGCCGGGTGAATCCTGTTGTTACCGCGGTGGCAGAGGTGTGGAGACGAGGAGGCGCAGTGAGCGGGGTCCCTTTCCCCGGTGAGGTGATGCAGCAGCCCCGGTAATGCAGCAGGGCCGGGTGAATCCTGTTGTTACCGTGGTGGCAGAGGTGTGGAGATGAGGAGGCGCAGTGAGCGGGGTCCCTTTCCCCGGTGAGGTGATGCAGCAGCCCCGGTAATGCAGCAGGGCCGGGTGAATCCTGTTGTTATCGGTGCGCGCGGCCATCTTCCTGAGGCCGCACGTTCGCAGATGGAGCTCTGCTGCCCGGGGCTTCAGGAAAATGGCCGCCGCGATCCCCATCTGCGCACGCGCGGCATCCCGCGGCCATTTTCCTGAAGCCCCGGGCAGCAGAGCTCCATCTGCGAACGCGCGGCCTCAGGAAGATGGCCGCGCGCACCGATAACAACAGGATTCACCCGACCCTGCTGCATTACCGGGGCTGCTGCATCACCTCACCGGGGAAAGGGACCCCGCTCACTGCGCCTCCTCATCTCCACACCTCTGCCACCACACCTCTGCCGCCGCACCTCTGCCGCCACGGTCCACGGTAAGCCTGCATTGCGAATATAAGACGCACCCCCCATTTTCCCCCCTTTTTTGGGGGGGAAAAAGTGCGTCTTATATGCCAAAAAATACGGTAATTATTAATACATAAAAGAAATAAAGACATAAACTGTATCATAAATAACAAAATAAATAATCAAGGAAATTAATAAATAAGGTCTAAAGAAATGAAAAATGTAATGATTAATTAGTTGAAGGAGTACATGAAAAATGAGAAAATGGAAGCAAACAAAACAATGAATGAACAAATAAATGAAAAAAGTAAATAAATTAATTAAGTAATTAATTTAAATAATTTGTTGAAATGACATAATTAGATCCATGCATTGAAATACTAGTGGAGTATCTAAAGATGACACGACTACAAATGGTGCACACAACAAAATGATTTCCACCATGTTCCTGCAATCTGCATTACATGTATATAAAGCCTCAATCAGAAGTCCCTTCTTCACGTATGTGTTCTACCATGGTTTTCACAGATAGAACATGTACATGTTAGTTTATATGGCAGTGTTCCCCAACCCCAGTCCTCAAGGCCCACCAATAGATCACGTTTTCAGGTTTTCCTTAGTACTCCACAATATCTCTTAGTTAATACTAAGGGAATCATGAAAACACAACCTGTTGGTGGTCTTTGAGGACTTGGATTGAGGAACACTGGTCTATGTTCCTGTTAACATGTATTTTTTTTTGCATTTTTTTCAGTCTAGAAAGACTTCTGTGAACTAAGTAATGAAGTAATCTAAGACTTAATTCTGTGTTGCCGTATGGAAGAATAGAAGAGAGCAATATTCAGGAAAGCAGATTATTGGTCAAAGCTTTTCGAAGTTCCAAACTTCTTTATCAAGACAAACTACAGTAACACTGTGGTTTGTCCTGATGAAGAAGCTTGGAACTTTGGTCTCCCCATTGTGACTCGGATAAAACCTTATTTGCCCTTTATTTTTACTCCAGATTTTCCTTATGATTAAGTACAGCAGTAACATGAACATGTTCCCTATCTAGCACTCAGATAACCCGCACTCAGGTTGACTTCACATGCCCTACATTCATTTTCTGAGAGCAGATGAGGTCTCGTGAATAGGGATGAGCAAATAAATGTTTAGTGGAATTGAATTTTCCTTTTATTTTACAAAGATCTGCTTTCTCCGCTGGCAGCCATTGTTCTGAACCATTATAAATTGCCAAAAGGTTGAAAAAAAAAATTAAATCCACCTCACCACTCACCTTTTTGTCCCCTTCTCTATTCATCCATCCTGTCCTCTTCTGATCTCCACCGCTCATGATGAAATCTTCGGTTCTCTTGCACTGTGAAGGATTTCAGGGTGTCCAAAAGGGTTATGAGTAGTGTTGAGCGATACCGTCCGATACTTGAAAGTATCGGTATCGGAAAGTATCGGCCGATACCGGCAAAGTATCGGATCCAATCCGATACCGATACCCGATACCAATACAAGTCAATGGGACTCATGTATCGGACGGTATCCCTGATGGTTCCCAGGGTCTGAAGGAGAGGAAACTCTCCTTCAGGCCCTGGGATCCATATTAATGTGTAAAATAAAGAATTAAAATAAAAAATATTGCTATACTCACCTGTCCGACGCAGCCTGGACCTCAGCGAGGGAACCGGCAGCGTTGTTTGTTTAAAATTTGCGCTTTTACTTGGTTACGTGAAGTCCCGGCTTGTGATTGGTCAGGGCGGCCATGTTGCCGGGACGCGGACCAATCACAGCAAGCCGTGACGTAATTTCGTCACGGCTTGCTGTGATTGGTCCGCGTCCCGGCAACATGGCCGCCATTAACCAATCACAAGCCGTGACGTCACTGGAGGCTGGACACGCGCGCTTTTTAAAATACGCGCATGTCCAGCCTCCCGTGACGTCACGGCTTTTGATTGGTTAATGGCGGCCATGTTGCCGGGATGCGGACCAATCACAGCAAGCCGTGACGTAATTTCGTCACGGCTTGCTGTGATTGGTCCGCGTCCCGGCAACATGGCCGCCCTGACCAATCACAAGCCGGGACTTCACGTAACCAAGTAAAAGCGCGAAATTTAAACAAACAACGCTGCCGGTTCCCTCGCTGAGGTCCAGGCTGCGTCGGAGAGGTGAGTATAGCAATATTTTTTATTTTAATTCTCTCTTTTACACATTATTACATTAATGTTGTTGCGATACCCGATACCCGATACCACAAAAGTATCGGATCTCGGTATCGGAAATTCCGATACAGCAAGTATCGGCCGATACCCGATACTTGCAGTATCGGAATGCTCAACACTAGTTATGAGCAAGTGCATGAAAGGTCAGAGCGCATGTCATGTTGTCATGATGCTGCTAACCTCTCATGCTTCCATGCAGAAACCTCCCAGACGCCATGAATCCCAAAGTCCAGAACAGTGCGAGAAGACCAAAGACTTCAACATGAGGGTATCAGAAGATGCGATGAGGACTTGATGAGTGATAGTGAGTTGCGGAGGGGCCAAGCTGAGCGATAAGATGGGTATAATGAAATTCCTTTCTATTCAAATATTACCTTTATTATGCTCTGGGGTCTTGAGAGATCTTAGAGTATAATTAAGGACATTCAATTCGCAAAGAATAACTCGAATTTCCCAGGAAAACTAGTGGGAACTTTGACTTATGCTCTCACTCTTGACCCAAATTCAACCGCCTCTTATATGTTTAAGAGGCTGTTGAGCTTTGTTCAGGAGATCTATGGCCAGCATGGACATTGTGGTCTGTACTTACAATATTTCTATAAAGCCGACTCCACGTATCTGACATTAATAGTTTGAGTACAGACCACAATGTCCATGCCGGCCATGACTGTCCTGAACAAAACTCAACGACCTCAATCCGATCAGAAGGACTCGATCAGCCATCATTCTCAATGGCAGGATATTATTTAGAAAATAACTCAAAATATTTATTGGTAAATGTAGAAACTGGGAGAAAGAAGAGAAAATAGAGAAATATTTATACTCACTTTTGAAATTCAGATCAGCATTGCTACGTTCTCCGTCTCCACATTCATTACTGACTCGCAGCTGGAATCCATGGATGTTGGATGCAGAGTAGCAGACACCGCAAAGCTCTTCTATTGCACAGGTTTTCTGCATTGTGTTGAATTCTACACCCTCTTAATTTAAATGTATAAAAGTTGATTTAAAGAATAATTAATTTAAAGGCTTCATAAATAAATTGCATGTGGGGATATACAAAAAATATATGTGAATAAAGTAAATTTGCTATGATGTCTTCCATACACTGCACACAAAGACATAAGTGATTCCTACTCTACTGTATCTGTGATCTGAAACAGCAGCAGCATTAGTAACATTATGGAGCAGAACTGAACAGAGTAGCTGTGAATCCAGCATAAATAGATGTCTGATTGGCTCTAGATTTGTTCTGCAGCATGAAAATGATCCCAACCATCCAGCCAATGTCATTAAGAACTATTTTAATTGTAAAGAAGAAAAATAAGCGATTCCTACTCTATTGTCTCTGTGATCTGAAACGACAACAGCATTGGTAACAGTATAGAGCAGAACTGAACAGAGTAGCTGTGAATCCAGCATAAAGAGATGTCTGATTGGCTCCAGATTTATTCTGCAGGAGGAAAATGACCCCAACCATCCAGCCAATGTCATTAAGAACTATTTTTAGTGTTAAAAAGAACAAGAATTCCTGGAAGTGATGATATGGCCCTACAGAGCCCTGATCTCACATCATCCAGTCTGTGTCATGTCGGACACTGTTCACACTAGGGCGTCCGACAGATAGCGGTAATTCCTTGTTCATCCACTATATGCTCAGTGGCGCCGGCTAGATTGATCCAGATTTTCCGGTGTTAATCTGGCTGGTACTCGGGTTGGAGGCTTAGTCACGCCCACTGCCTTTAAATAGTTTTGCTGGGCTTTAGGCGTCGCCGATTATAGCTTGTGTCTTGTGCCTGGTGATCTCGGTTCGGAGTGGTGGTCTTGGAGAGGAAATATCATATCTGGTGGTGTATTATCCTTTGTCATATTTCTCCTTCCTATATTTGTGTTTTGTTTTGCCCTGTGCACATTATATTGTGTTCCTTAGTGTGTATGCCGCATGTTGCGTATTTACTTTTCCCTGTCTATGCTTTCTGTAGGGGTTGGTGTGAGGTCTAATTACAGGGAGGTGGGTGGAGGTTTCAGCTTAGTTCTGAAGCAGGAATCAGGGAGAGGCCTGGCGGCCCAGACATGCACACCTTCAGTGTAAACTCTGGGAGAGGGACAGACAGGGTTTCCCTAGCCTGAGGGATATTGCAGGGGACCGGGTAATTAGTTGTAGTGTACCCAGATTCCCCGTGACAGTCTGTCTGGGATCACATGAAGAGACAGAAGGATCAGAACAAGCCTCATACACAGAAGATCTGTGGTCTGTTCTCCAAGATATTTGGAACAATGTCCCTGCTGAGCTCCTCCAAAATCTGTATGCAAGTGCAAGAGTACCTAAAAGACCTGAAGAAGGTAAAGAGCAGCCATCAAATATTGATTTGATTTAGATTTATCTTTTGTGAATTTACATTTTGTTAATTCATTAAATTAAACAATTAGCACTTCTAATTTTGGAAGCATTCTTTGCAGTTTTTTTCAACACCTGCCTAACATTTGTATAAAATAGGGTACATTCTTTTAGTCTGTTAATAGATTTTTAGAGTGAGCCACTGATGCTCTATTACATAACCATGACTTATTTTGTAGAAGTCACACTTACTGCATTTACAATATTCAGAAACCGTCATACACTTAGATCCAGGGCAGTCAATTTCTTTTTCGTTGCAACATTGCGTGTAGTCATTAACCCAGCATCTTTTGCACTTGATGCCGTGAGCTGAAATAGAGGTAACATTTTTAGACAGAAGGATAGATAATAGATAGATAACAGATATACAGATAATAGATATAGATGATAGAGAAACAGATCGATAGATTGATAATAAATAGATTATAGATAATAGATAGATAGATAGATAGATAGATAGTATATAGATGGATATATAGATGGATAATAGATAGATAAAAGAAAGATAGATAGATAATAGATAGATGATAGATAGATAGATAGATAGATAGATAGATAGATAGATAGATAGATAGATAATAGATAGATAGACAATAGATAAATAGAGAATAGATAGATAATAGATAGATGGATAGATAGATAATAAACAGATAGATAGATAATAGTTAGATAATAGATAGATAATGGATAGATTAGATAGATAATAGATAGATGACAGATAATAGATAGAGATGGATGATAGATAATAGATCTATTGATAGATAGATAGATAGATAGATAGATAGATAGATAATAGATAAATTGATAGATAGATAATAGATAGATAGATAGATAGATAGATAGATAGATAATAGGTAGATAATGGACACATGATAGATAATAGATAGATAATATATAGATGATAATAGATAGATGATAGATAGATGGATAATAAATAGATAATAGATAGATAATAAATAGATAATAGATAGATAATAGATAGATGATAGATAATAGATAGATATACAATAGATAAATAGATAATAGATATATACCAGTTAGGTCCATATATATTTGGACAGAGACAACATTTTTCTAATTTTGGTTATAGACATTATCACAATGAATTTTAACCAAAACAATTCCGATGCAGTTGAAGTTCAGACTTTCAGCTTTCATTTGAGGGTATCCACATTAAAATCGGATGAAGGGTTTAGGAGTCTCAGCTCCTTAACATGTGCCACCCTGTTTTTAAAGGGACCAAAAGTAATTGGACAGATTCAATAATTTTAAATAAAATGTTCATTTCTAGTACTTGGTTGAAAACCCTCTGTTGGCAATGACTGCCTGAAGTCTTGAACTGATGGACATCACCAGACGCTGTGTTTAATCCTTTTGGATGCTCTGCCAGGCCTTCACTGCAGTGGTTTTCAGTTGCTGTTTGTTTGAGGGCCTTTCTGTCTGAAGTTTAGTCTTTAACAAGTGAAATGCTGCTCAATTGGGTTGAGATCAGGTGACTGACTTGGCCTTTCAAGAATATTCCACTTCTTTGCTTTAATAAACTCCTGGGTTTCTTTGGCTTTATGTTTTGGGCCATTGTCCATCTGTAGTATGAAGCAACGACCAATCAGCTTGGCTGTATTTGGCTGGATCTGAGCACACAATATGTCTATGAATACCTCAGAATTCATTCGGCTGCTTCTGTCCTGTGTGACATCATCAATAAACACTAGTGACCCAGTGCCACTGGCAGCCATGCATGCCCAAGCCATCACACTGCCTCCGCCGTGTTTTACAGATGATGTGGTATGCTTTGGGTCATGAGCTGTACCAAGCCTTCGCCATACTTTTCTCTTTCCATCATTCTGGTAGAGGATGATCTTGGTTTCATCTGTCCAAAGAATGTTCTTCCAGAACTGTGCTGGCTTTTTTAGATGTTTTTTAGTAAAGTCCAGTCTAGCCTTTTTATTCTTGATGCTTATGAGTGGCTTGCACCGTGCAGTGAACCCTCTGTAGTTACTTTCATGCAGTCTTCTCTTTATGGTAGATTTGGATATTGATACGCCGACCTCCTGGAGAGTGTTGGTCACTTGGTTGGCTGTTGTGAAGGGGTTTCTCTTCACCATGGAGATTATTCTGCGATCATCCACCACTGTTGTCTTCCGTGGGCGCTCAGGTCTTTTTGCATTGATGAGTTCACCAGTGCTTTCTTTCTTTCTCAGGATGTACCAAACTGTAGATTTTGCCACTCCTAATATTGTAGCAATTTGTCAGATGGGTTTTTTCTGTTTTCGCAGCTTAAGGATGGCTTGTTTCACCTGCATGGAGAGCTCCTTTGACCGCATGTTTACTTCACAGCAAAACCTTCCAAATGCAAGCACCACACCTCAAATCAACTCCAGGCCTTTTATCCGCTTAATTGAGAATGATATAACGAAGGGATTGCCCACACCCGTCCATGAAATAGCCTTGGAGTCAATTGTCCAATTACTTTTGGTCCCTTTAAAAACAGGGTGGCACATGTTAAAGAGCTGAAACTCCTAAACCTTTCATCCAATTTTAATATGGATATCCTCAAATGAAAGCAGAAAGTCTGAACTTCAACTGTATCTGAATTGTTTTGTTTAAAATTCATTGTGGTAATGTCTATAACCAAAATTAGAAAAATGTTGTCTCTGTCCAAATATATATGGACCTAACTGTAATAGATAGATGAATAGATAGATAATAGATAGATAATAAACAGATAGATAGACAGATAGATAGATAATAGTTAGATAATGGATAGAAAGATAGATAGATAGATAGATAGATAGATAGATAGATAGATAGATAGATAATAGATATATTTATATAGATGGATAATAGATAGATAATAGATTTATAAATAGATAGATAATAGATAAATGGATAGATAGATAATAGATAGATAATAAATAGATAATAGATACATGATAGATAGATAATAGATAGATAATATATAGATGGATAATAGATAGATAGATGATAGATAGATGGATAATAAATAGATAATAGATAGATAGATAGATAGATAGATAGATAGATAGATAATAGATAGATAATAAAGAGATAATATATAGATAGATAATAGATAGATATGCAATAGATAAATAGATAATAGATAGATAATAGTTAGATAATAGATAGATAATGGATAGATAGATAGATAATAGATAGATAGATAGATAATAGATAGATAATATATAGATGGATAATAGATAGATAATAGTTCTATAGATAGATAGATAATAGATAAATGGATAGATAGATAATAGATAGATAATAAATAGATGAAATATAGATAGATTAATAGATAGATAATGGATAGATAAATAATACATAGATAATAGATAGATAATAGATACATGATAGATAATAGATAGATAATATACAGATGGATAATAGATAGATACATGATAGATAGATAGATAGATAGATAGATGGATAATATATAGATAATAGATACGATAGATAGATAATAGGTAGATATATATTTGATAGATAATCTACTATATAATTGTCTAAGGGTCACTTCCGTCTGTCTGCCTGTCTGTCAGTCTGTCACGGAAATCCCGCGTCGCTGATTGGTCGCGGCCCGAGGCCGCGGCCAATCAGCGACGGGCACAGTCCGGTCACGAATTGGCCACTCCCTCCTCCCCTGCTGTCAGTGCCCCCTCCCTATTCCCCCCCAGTCAGTCATGTAAGGCAGTCCATTAACGCTGCCATTAACCCTGTGTGTGACCAACTTTTTACTATTGATGCTGCCTATGCAGCATCAATAGTAAAAACATATAATGTTAAAAATAATTAAAAAAATAAAAAAATCATTATATACTCACCCTCTGACGGCCCCCGGATCCAGCCCAGGCCTTTCCCACTCCTTGCGCGCCGCTCTGGTCCCCAGAATGCATTGTGGCAATGACCGGAGATGAAGTAGCAGTCTCGCGAGACCGCTACATCATCACGTGTTATTGCCGCTTGGGACCGGAGTGGCGCGCGAGGAGCGGGAAAGGCCTAGGCTGGATCCGGGGGCCATTGGAGGGTGAGTATATAACTATTTTTTAAATTCTTTTTTTTAACAGGGATATGGTGCCCACATTGCTATATACTGCGTGGGCTGTGTAAAATACTAAGTGAGCAGTGTTATATACTGCGTGGGCTGTGTTATATACTACATTGGCTGTGCAATATAATACGTGGCTGTGCTATATACTACGTGGGCTGTGTAATATACTACATGGCTGTGCTATATACTGCGTGGGCTGTGCTATATACTGCGTGGGCTGTGTTATATACTGTGTCAGCTCTGCAATATACTGCATTGGCTATGCAATATACTACGTGGCTGTGCTATATACTACATGGGCTGTGCTATATACTACGTGGACTTTGCAATATACTATGTGGCTGTGCAATATACTACGTGGCTGTGCAATATACTACGTGGGCTGTGCTACATACTACATGGCTGTGCAATATACTACGTCGGCTGTGTTATATACTACGTGGCTGTGTTATACACTATGTGGGCTGTGTTATATACTGCATGGGCTGTTATATACCACGTGGGCTGTGTAATATACTATGTGTGTGTGTAATATACTGCGTGGGCTGTGCAATATACTACGTGGCTGTGCTATATACTACGTGGGCTGTGTTATACACTACGTGGCTGTGTTATACACTGCGTGGGCTGTGTTATATACTACGTGGTTGTGTTATATGCTATGTGGGCTGCTATATACTACGTGGCTTTGCTATATACTACGTGGCTGTGCTAAATACTACTTGGCCGGTCGTGAACAATCAGCAACAGGCACACTCCGGCCACGAATTGGCGCAGGATTTGAACCACGCTTCGATAATTGGTCATGCCCGGCCAGCTGAATTCTATGCATTCATTCTATTATTTTAAAATCTTCATAAATAAACTACATATATATTCTAGAATACCCGATGCGTTAGAATCGGGTCACCATCTTGTAGATAGATAATAGATAATAGATAACAGATAGATAGATAATAGCTAGATAATAGCTAGATAGATAATAGATAGATAGATAATAGTTAGATAGATAATAGCTAGATATGTGATAGATAGAAAATAGATAGATAATAGAAAGATGATAGATTGATAGATAACAGATAGATCGATAATAGATAGATAGATAGATAGATAGATAGATAGATAATAGATAGATTGATCAGCATCTACATTGCTAGTAGAGATATTCAAAACTATTCCAACCACCCTGGACTGGTATTTAGTTCAATTGTTGAAGGCAGTTGGACCAGGGCAGTGTTCAGTTGCGCCTAGTAATCAGCAAAGGCAGCCAAGATGCCGAGCAAAAATTTGTCGGTGCAGAAGTGAACATTGCCCTGATCCAACTGCTACGGAGAATCCAAATGAATGCCGCTTGAGAGTAATTTAAATAATTTTGATCATCTCTATTAGATATACAGTTGGTTTCAGTAGAGTATACACATACATCAGCAAATTCCCTTGGATATATTGTTCGTTAAATCTGAACTATGTTGTTGGCTTTAAAAAAATTGCAGTATGACCACGATGTTTAGCTCATAGGTTTTCCATTCGGGAAGGGCATGATTTACCATGGTGGACAGATCTATCGGTGTATATAGCTGCACTTTTATTGGCCACACAATGGCCCCAATTAATCAAAATCTTAATCAAATCTTGCATAAAACATTGAAAAATTGCAAAATTTTGGAGTAGTGCAATGTTCTGAAAAATATTTCAACTTGCCATTTTTGCATCTGTTTAGGCTTGTTTTGCCAAAATAGGTGTAGCTGGTGAGGGAAGGGAGAAAACTCATCTAATTTAAGATAAGTTGTGGTGTAACTTAATGACTGGAGTAAGATTGTTGATAAAGTGCACAGAGTAGCTGCCACCTTTAAGACACGCTTGATTCTTTAAGCGGCATGCACCTCTTAATAAATCAGGTGTCTCAGGCTCTACTATGCCCCCTCATATATACTGGCATAAGCAACACCGGTCTTGATGAATTGGGGCCAATTTGTCACATTTTACTATAGGAAATATACTTTATAAAGGAATCTAACAAAATCAAATCTGTAGAGTCTATAATTAATATAGAATGGGTGTCTATCAGTAAAATGAGTAATGGGAGGCTAATGGTGATTGTGGTGGAGGATTGGATGGCTACATGTCACTATACATGAGTAGCCAGCTAACTTTCTTCTATTTCTAAGGCTTTTAGAAATCTTTAAGGCTATTTTGCAAAATATCATAAAATTATGTACTTGTTAGTCTATGGATCAACTCACCAGCACCAATAAGAGCAATGAAGAAAAGAGTCAAGTAAGTTTTCATTTTCATGGAATTACTCTTGGTCTTTGGGTTTTCTCCTGTCCTTCTCATCCTTATATCTAGCATGCTGCTAATCTCCATCCTATGACATGATGCTTTGGGGAAATAACAACATTATGTCCCATCCAAACCTCATTAGTGAAGAAACTGGCTATGTGCCTGGATACCTGGGAGGCTTAGATGCCAAATATTTGACATTTGGACCAAAATAACTTTGGCAATGTAGACAGATAAAAATATGTTAATATTTAGAATTCAGATTAGTCCACAAGCTAATTAGATAACAATCATTTGAGCGTTTTTTTCATTTACCTTGGGTTAAACCTTATATTTAGTTTGGGAAATTGAGTTTTGGAACATTAATTATTAATCATTCTTTCCAATTAGTGGCCATCAAGATAGAGATGGCTTCAATTTTGCCATTAGATCAGTCTTTTCTCCTCTTGAAGGACTTTCCACTAGATACTGGAACATGGCTCTGGTCATGCTGGCTTATTGGTGCTAAGGATATGTATTTGATTCAAGATATCCAAAATGAATCCATATATATAAAATGCATTATGAATCAAAGAGACTGATGATGTGTCTATGTACTACAACAAATCATACCTGTCAGTAGTTGTAGAACACTTATGTGGACTTTGATATGATAGCGTGTCCACTTTATATTAATAGAGAATTAAGTAATGCTTAGGAAAAGAACAGAATCATAAAGCCAATGAATATTGACTACAGTCCTCCCGAGTGAGGAAAAATTAGGGGTTTTTACTAATGATCGGTATGATAAGTGATAATCTATTCTGTACCTTTTCCAGAATAATAAATCAGATTTTCTGCTTGTGACTGTGTGTTTAATCCCTTGTAGTTTTTCTCTGTGTACACTTAAATCTCTCTGATATACAATTTGGCCACAAACAATTAAGCTTAGTGTGACTCTAAGGCCATGTGCACACGTTGCGGATTTCTTGCAGAAATTTCCTGAAGAAAACCGGAAATTTTCTGCAAGAAATCCGCATTTTTTTTTTGCGTTTTTTTTCCGTTTTTTTCGCGTTTTTTTAGCATTATGCAAGCGTAATTAGCTTGCAGAATGCTAAAGTTTTCCAAGCGATCTGTAGCATCGCTTGGAAAACTGACTGACAAGTTGGTCACACTTGTCAAACATACTGTTTGACAAGTGTGACCAACTTTTTACTATAGATGCAGCTTATGCAGCATCTATAGTAAAAGATAGAATGTTTAAAAATAATAAAAAAAATAAAAAAATGCTTATACTCACCCAGACATCTCATAAGCGGCGTCCGTTCGTCTTCCTATAGCTGGTCTGTGCGCACAGGGCCTTCCGTGACGTCACGGTCACGTGAGCGGTCACATGACCGCTCACGACCAATCACAGGACAGTGACGTCATCGGCAAGGTCCTTCGCCGCACACCAGCTACAGGAACCGAACGGCAGCGTGCAGCGGTGAGGCGGGAACACTGCGCGGGACATCGAGGGTGAGTATAGGACTATTTTTTATTTTATTTCTTATTTTTTGACCAGTTATATGGTGCCCAGTGCGTGGAGGAGAGTCTCCTCTCCTCCACCCTGGGTACCAACCGCACATAATCTGCTTACTTCCCGCATGGTGTGCACAGCCCCGTGCGGGAAGTAAGCAGATCAATGGACTCCTAGGTGTGCGGAATCCCTGCAATTCCGCATTTTTAATGAACATGTTGCTTTTTTTTCCGCTATGCGATTTTTTCGCGGAAAAAATCGCAACATTTGCACAAAAAATGCGGAATACCTTGTAAATAATAGGAGGCATATGTTAGCGTTTTTTTCGCGTTTTTATCACGTTTTTATAGCGAAAAAACGCGAAAAAAACGCTAAAAATCCTGAACGTGTGCACATGGCCTAACAATATAATATGCACATGTTGGACCAATGTCCGTTCATCTCTGGGACACAGAACCAGTCTCCTTCCTGAGCTGTATGATGGCTAGACATTCCCATCTTGTTTGTACTTGTGTGTAATTGTTTGTAAAGATGAAAGAGGAACCTTCAGGTATCTTGAAATTGTGCCCAATGATGAGACCGACTTGTACCCAAGGATGAGTCAGACTTGTACCCAAGGATGAGCCAGACTTGTACCCAAGGATGAACCAGACTTGTACCCAAGGATGAGCCACACTTGTGCAAATCCACAATTCTCTTCCTGATATCTTGGCTGATTTCTTTACACTTTCCCATGATGCTACACAAAGAAGCTGTGTGTTTCATTAAAATACATCCACAGGTGTGACTCTAACTAACTCAAATGTTGCCAAAAAACCTACCAGAATCTTCCAAGCAGATGACATCATCATATGGGCAGACCAGAATTGTTTAAAGGCATAGTAATCTTAGTGTATGTAAACTTTTGACTTTGCAGTAAGTAATAAAAATGCTTAACCCCTTCCCGACTTGTGACACAGCGTATGCGTCATGAAAGTCGGTGCCAATCCGACCTGTGACGCATATGCTGTGTCACAGAATGATCGCGTCCCTGCAGATCGGGTGAAGGGGTTAACTCCCATTTTACCCGATCTGCAGAGACAGGGGGAGTGGTACTTCAGCCCAGGGGGGGTGGCTTCATCCCCCCGTGGCTACGATCGCTCTGATTGGCTGTTGAAAGTGAAACTGCCAATCAGAGCGATTTGTAATATTTCACCTATGAAAATGGTGAAATATTACAATCCAGCCATGGCCGATGCTGCAATAGCATCTGCCATGGCTGGAGACCCCGATCTGCCCCCACCCCACCGATCGCCTCCCCAGTCGTCCTTTTTGCCCCGATCTCCGTTCCGCTCCCCTCCTCCCTCCTGTCGGCTCCCCCGGTCCTCCTGTCCGCTCCCCAGGTCCTCCGATCCCCCCCCGTGTTCCGGTCCCACCCCCCCATACTTACCTAGCTCCGATGTCCCTCCCTGTGTCCGGCCGTCTGCTTCATGGGCGCCGCCATCTTGGAAAATGGCGGGCGCATGCGCAGTGCGCCCGCCGAATCTGCCAGACGGCAGATTCGTTCCTGCACATTTTGGTCGCTGTGATAAGTTCTATCACAGCGATCAAAATAAAAAAAATAGTAAATAAATCACCCCCTTTATCACCCCCATAGGTAGGGACAATAATAAAATACAGAAAATATAATTATTTTTGTTTTTCCATTAGGGTTAGGGTTAGGGGTAGGGTTAGGGGTACGGTTAGGGGTACGGTTAGGGGTAGGGTTGCACTTAGGGTTGCACTTAGGGTTGCACTTAGGGCTAGGGTTGCACTTAGGGTTGCACTTAGGGTTGCACTTAGGGCTAGGGTTGCACTTAGGGCTAGGGTTGCACTTAGGGTTGCACTTAGGGTTGCACTTAGGGTTGCACTTAGGGCTAGGGTTGCACTTAGGGTTGCACTTAGGGTTGCACTTAGGGCTAGGGTTGCACTTAGGGTTGCACTTAGGGTTGCACTTAGGGCTAGGGTTGCACTTAGGGTTGCACTTAGGGTTGCACTTAGGGCTAGGATTGCACTTAGGGTTGCACTTAGGGTTGCACTTAGGGCTAGGGTTGCACTTAGGGTTGCACTTGGGGCTAGGGTTGCACTTAGGGCTAGGGTTGCACTTAGGGCTAGGGTTGCACTTAGGGCTAGGGTTAGAATTAGGGTTAGAATTAGGGTTAGAATTAGGGTTAGGGATGGAATTAGGGTTAGAATTAGGCTATGTGCACACGGTGCGGATTTGGCTGCGGATTCGTATCAGTTTTCCATCACGTTTACAGTACCACGTAAACCTATGGAAAACCAAATCCGCTGTGCCCATGGTGCGGAAAATACAGCGCGGAAACGCTGCGTTGTATTTTCCGCAGCATGTCAATTCTTTGTGCAATTCCGCAGCGTTTTACACCTGCTCCATAATAGGAATCCGCAAGTGAAATCCACACAAAAAACACTGGAAATCCGCGGTAAATCCGCAGGTAAAGCGCAGTGCGTTTTACCTGCAGATTTTTCAAAAACTGCGGAAAAATCCACACAAATCCGCAACGTGAGCACATAGCCTTAGGGTTGGAATTAGGGGTAAGACTAGGGTTAGGGGTGTGTTGGGGTTAGGTGTTGTGAATTTGGATTTTGGGCTCCCCCGGTGGCTACTGGTGGAATTGAACTGGTGTCTTCATCTTCTCTGTTCACCTGTTCCCATCAAGATGTGGGAGTCGCTATATAACCTTGCTGCTCTGTTAGTTGCTTGCCGGTCAACAATGTTATCAGAAGCCTCTCTGTGCTTGTTCCTGCTCCTAGACAACTACTAGATAAGTTGGACTCTTGTCCATGTTTGTTTTTGCATTTTGTTCCAGTTCACAGCTGTAGTTTCGTTACTGTGTCTGGAAAGCTCTTGTGAACGGGAATTGCCACTCTGGTGTTATGAGTTAATGCCAGAGTTTTAAAGTAATTTCTGGATGGTGTTTTTGATAGGGTTTTCAGCTGACCATGAAAGTGTCCTTTCTGTCTTCTGCTATGTAGTAAGTGGACCTCAAATTTGCTAAACCTATTTTCATACTACGTTTGTTATTTCATCTCAACTCACCGCCAATACATGTGGGGGGCCTCTGTCTCCTTTCGGGGTATTTCTCTAGAGGTGAGCTAGGACTAATATTTTCCTCTGCTAGCTTTATTTAGTCCTCCGGCTGGGCTGGGCATCTAGAATCAACGTAGGCATGCTACCCGGCCACTGCTAGTTGTGCGTTAGGTTTAGTTCATGGTCAGCTCAGTTCCCATCTTCCAAGAGCTAGTTCCTATATATATGCTGATGCTATGTTCTCTTGCCATTGAGATCATGACAGTTTGACCGGCCCACAAAGTGTTAATTGTTTGGGCTGAAGCAGGAGAAAAAGAAGTGTTGAAGGGAAATTTATTTTTTTTTTTTCCCCTCAGAGTTTTGCTGCCTAGCCCTTAATTGCTGTCTAGCTGCTTCTTACCTCCTCTTAACCCTTGAATGGCTCTGTGTCCACCTGTTTGTAATGGATCTTCAGAGTGTAACTGCAGGTTTGAATAATCTCGCCACGAAGGTACAAAATTTGCAAGATTTTGTTTGTCATGCACCTGTATCTGAGCCGAGAATTCCTTTGCCGGAATTTTTCTCGGGGAATAGATCCGGGTTTCAGAATTTTCGAAATAATTGCAAATTATTTTTGTCTCTGAAATCTCGCTCTGCCGGAGACCCTGCACAGCAGGTCAGGATTGTGATTTCCTTGCTCCGGGGCGACCCTCAAGACTGGGCTTTTTCATTGACACCAGGGGATCCTGCGTTGCTCAATGTGGATGCGTTTTTTCTGGCCTTGGGGTTGCTTTATGACGAACCTCATTTGGAGCTTCAGGCAGAAAAAACTTTGATGTCCCTATCTCAGGGGCAAGATGAAGCGGAAATTTACTGCCAAAGATTCCGTAAATGGTCTGTGCTTACTCAGTGGAATGAATGCGCCCTGGCGGCGACTTTCAGAGAGGGTCTCTCTGATGCCATTAAGGATGTTATGGTGGGGTTCCCTGTGCCTGCGGGTCTGAATGAGTCCATGACAATGGCTATTCAGATCGATAGGCGTTTGCGGGAGCGCAAACCAGTGCACCATCTGGCGGTGTCCACTGAGAAGTCGCCAGAGAGTATGCAGTGTGATAGAATTCTGTCCCGAAGCGAGCGGCAGAATTTTAGACGGAAAAATGGCTTGTGTTTCTATTGTGGTGATTCTACTCATGTTATATCAGCATGCTCTAAGCGCACTAAAAAGCTTGGTAAATCTGTTTCCATTTGCACCTTACCGTCTAAATTTATTCTATCTGTGACCCTGATTTGCTCTTTGTCATCTATTACCACGGACGCCTATGTCGACTCTGGCGCCGCTTTGAGTCTTATGGATTGGTCCTTTGCCAAACGCTGTGGGTATGATTTAGAGCCTTTGGAGACTCCTATTCCTCTGAAGGGGATTGACTCCACTCCATTGGCTAATAATAAACCACAATACTGGACACAAGTAACTATGCGTATTAATCCGGATCACCAGGAGATTATTCGCTTTCTGGTGCTGTATAATCTACATGATGATTTGGTGCTAGGATTGCCTTGGCTGCAATCTCACAACCCAGTCCTCGACTGGAGAGCTATGTCTGTGTTGAGCTGGGGATGTAAGGGGGCTCATGGGGATGTACCTGTGGTTTCCATTTCATCATCCATTCCCTCTGAAATTCCTGAGTTCCTGTCTGACTATCGTGATGTCTTTGAAGAATCCAAGCTTGGTTCGTTACCTCCGCACCGAGAGTGCGATTGTGCCATAGATTTAATCCCGGGTAGTAAATACCCAAAGGGTCGTTTATTTAATCTGTCTGTGCCTGAACATGCTGCTATGCGAGATTATATAAAGGAGTCCTTGGAAAAGGGACATATTCGTCCATCGTCATCTCCCTTAGGAGCCGGTTTTTTCTTTGTGTCAAAAAAAGACGGCTCTTTGAGACCATGTATTGATTATCGGCTTTTGAATAAAATCACTGTTAAATATCAATACCCATTGCCGTTGCTGACTGATTTGTTTGCTCGCATAAAGGGGGCCAAGTGGTTCTCTAAGATTGACCTTCGTGGGGCGTATAATTTGGTGCGAATCAGGCAGGGGGATGAGTGGAAAACCGCATTTAATACGCCCGAGGGCCACTTTGAGTATTTAGTGATGCCTTTTGGTCTTTCTAATGCTCCGTCAGTTTTCCAGTCCTTTATGCATGATATTTTTCGCGATTATTTGGATAAATTTATGATTGTGTATCTGGATGATATTCTGATTTTTTCGGATGACTGGGACTCTCATGTCCAGCAAGTCAGGAGGGTTTTTCAGGTTTTGCGGTCTAATTCTTTGTGTGTGAAGGGTTCTAAGTGTGTTTTTGGGGTACAGAGGATTTCCTTTTTGGGATATATTTTTTCCCCCTCTTCCATTGAAATGGATCCTGTCAAGGTTCAAGCTATTTGTGATTGGACGCAGCCCTCTTCTCTTAAGAGTCTTCAGAAATTTTTGGGCTTTGCTAACTTTTATCGTCGATTTATTGCTGGTTTTTCGGATATTGCTAAGCCATTGACCGATTTGACTAAGAAGGGTGCTGATGTTGCTGATTGGTCCCCTGATGCTGTGGATGCCTTTCGGGAGCTTAAGCGCCGTTTTTCCTCTGCCCCTGTGTTGCGTCAGCCTGATGTTGCTCTACCTTTTCAGGTTGAGGTCGACGCTTCTGAGATCGGAGCTGGGGCAGTGTTGTCGCAGAAAAGTTCTGACTGCTCCGTGATGAGGCCTTGTGCCTTCTTTTCCCGTAAATTTTCGCCCGCTGAGCGGAATTATGATGTTGGGAATCGGGAGCTTTTGGCCATGAAGTGGGCTTTTGAGGAGTGGCGCCATTGGCTTGAAGGGGCCAGACATCAGGTGGTGGTATTGACTGACCACAAAAATTTGATTTATCTTGAGACCGCCAGGCGCCTGAATCCTAGACAGGCGCGCTGGTCATTATTTTTCTCTCGGTTTAATTTTGTGGTGTCATACCTACCGGGTTCTAAGAATGTTAAGGCGGATGCCCTTTCTAGGAGTTTTGAGCCTGACTCGCCTGGTAATTCTGAGCCCACAGGTATCCTTAAGGATGGAGTGGTATTGTCAGCCGTTTCTCCAGACCTGCGGCGGGCCTTGCAGGAGTTTCAGGCGGAGAGACCTGATCGTTGCCCACCTGATAAACTGTTTGTTCCTGATGATTGGACCAGTAGAGTCATCTCTGAGGTTCATTCTTCTGCGTTGGCAGGTCATCCTGGCATTTTTGGTACCAGGGATTTGGTGGCAAGGTCCTTCTGGTGGCCTTCCCTGTCACGAGATGTGCGAGGCTTTGTGCAGTCTTGTGACGTTTGTGCTCGGGCCAAGCCTTGTTGTTCTCGGGCTAGTGGATTATTGTTGCCCTTGCCTATTCCTAAGAGGCCTTGGACGCACATCTCGATGGATTTTATTTCAGATCTGCCTGTTTCTCAGAGGATGTCTGTCATCTGGGTGGTGTGTGACCGTTTTTCTAAGATGGTCCATTTGGTTCCTCTGCCCAAGTTGCCTTCTTCTTCCGAGTTGGTTCCTCTGTTTTTTCAAAATGTTGTTCGTTTGCATGGTATTCCTGAGAATATCGTTTCTGACAGAGGGACCCAATTCGTGTCTAGATTTTGGCGGGCATTCTGTGCTAGGATGGGCATAGATTTATCTTTTTCGTCCGCTTTCCATCCTCAGACGAATGGCCAGACCGAGCGGATTAATCAGACCCTGGAGACATATCTGAGGTGTTTTGTGTCTGCTGACCAGGATGATTGGGTTGCTTTTTTGCCATTGGCGGAGTTCGCTCTCAATAATCGGGCCAGCTCTGCCACTTTGGTGTCCCCGTTTTTCTGTAATTCGGGGTTTCATCCTCGATTTTCCTCTGGTCAGGTGGAATCTTCGGATTGTCCTGGAGTGGATGCTGTGGTGGAGAGATTGCATCAGATCTGGGGGCAGGTGGTGGACAATTTGAGGTTGTCCCAGGAGAAGACTCAGCTTTTTGCCAACCGCCACCGTCGTGTTGGTCCTCGGCTTTCTGTTGGGGATTTGGTGTGGTTGTCTTCTCGTTTTGTCCCTATGAGGGTCTCTTCTCCTAAGTTTAAGCCTCGGTTTATCGGCCCGTATAAGATATTGGAGATTCTTAACCCTGTTTCCTTCCGTTTGGACCTCCCTGCATCCTTTTCTATTCATAACGTTTTTCATCGGTCATTATTGCGCAGGTATGAGGTACCGGTTGTGCCTTCCGTTGAGCCTCCTGCTCCGGTGTTGGTTGAGGGTGAGTTGGAGTACGTTGTGGAGAAAATCTTGGACTCTCGTGTTTCCAGACGGAGACTCCAGTATCTGGTCAAGTGGAAGGGATACGGCCAGGAGGATAATTCTTGGGTGAATGCATCTGATGTTCATGCCTCCGATCTGGTTCGTGCCTTTCATAGGGCCCATCCTGATCGCCCTGGTGGTTCTGGTGAGGGTTCGGTGCCCCCTCCTTGAGGGGGGGGTACTGTTGTGAATTTGGATTTTGGGCTCCCCCGGTGGCTACTGGTGGAATTGAACTGGTGTCTTCATCTTCTCTGTTCACCTGTTCCCATCAAGATGTGGGAGTCGCTATATAACCTTGCTGCTCTGTTAGTTGCTTGCCGGTCAACAATGTTATCAGAAGCCTCTCTGTGCTTGTTCCTGCTCCTAGACAACTACTAGATAAGTTGGACTCTTGTCCATGTTTGTTTTTGCATTTTGTTCCAGTTCACAGCTGTAGTTTCGTTACTGTGTCTGGAAAGCTCTTGTGAACGGGAATTGCCACTCTGGTGTTATGAGTTAATGCCAGAGTTTTAAAGTAATTTCTGGATGGTGTTTTTGATAGGGTTTTCAGCTGACCATGAAAGTGTCCTTTCTGTCTTCTGCTATGTAGTAAGTGGACCTCAAATTTGCTAAACCTATTTTCATACTACGTTTGTTATTTCATCTCAACTCACCGCCAATACATGTGGGGGGCCTCTGTCTCCTTTCGGGGTATTTCTCTAGAGGTGAGCTAGGACTAATATTTTCCTCTGCTAGCTTTATTTAGTCCTCCGGCTGGGCTGGGCATCTAGAATCAACGTAGGCATGCTACCCGGCCACTGCTAGTTGTGCGTTAGGTTTAGTTCATGGTCAGCTCAGTTCCCATCTTCCAAGAGCTAGTTCCTATATATATGCTGATGCTATGTTCTCTTGCCATTGAGATCATGACAGTTAGGGTTGTGGTTAGGGTTGGGATTAGAGTTAGGGGTGTGTTGGGGTTAGTGTTGGAGTTAGAATTGAGGGGTTTCCACTTTTTAGACACATCAGGGGGTCTCCAAAAGCGACACGGCGCCACCATTGATTCCAGCCAATCTTGCGTTGAAAAAGTAAAATGGTGCTCTCTCCCTTCCGAGCCCCTACGTGTGCCCAAACAGTGCTTTACCCCAACATATGGGGTGCCAGCGTACTCAGGAGAAACTGATCAACAACTTTTGGGGTCCAATTTCTCCTGTAACCCTTGGGAAAATAAAAAATTGCGGGCTAAAAAATTATTTTTGAGGAAAGAAAAATGATTTTTTATTTTCACGGCTCTGCGTTATAAACTTCTGTGAAGCACTTGGGGGTTCAAAGTGCTCACCACACATCTAGATAAGTTCCCTTGGGGGTTTAGTTTCCAAAATGGGGTCACTTGTGGGGAGTTTCTACTGTTTAGGCACATCAGGGGCTCTGCAAACGCAACGTGATGCCCGCAGAGCATTCCATCAAAGTCTGCATTTCAAAACGTCACTACTTCAATTCCGAGCTCCGGCATGTGCCCAAACAGTGGTTTACCCCCACATATGGGGTATCACCGTACTCAGGAGAAACTGGACAACAACTCTTGGGGTCAAATTTCTCCTGTTACCCTTGGGAAAATAAAAAAATCAGGGCTAAAAAATTTTTTTTTGAGGAAAGAAAACTTATTTATTATTTTCACGGCTCTGCGTTATAAACTTCTGTGAAACACTTAGGGGTTCAAAGTGCTCACCACACATCTAGATAAGTTCATTTGGGGGTCTAGTTTCCAAAATGGGGTCACTTGTGGGGGGTTTCTACTGTTTAGGCACATCAGGGGCTCTGCAAACGCAACGTGACGCCCGCAGAGCATTCCATCAAAGTCTGCATTTCAAAACGTCACTACTTCCCTTCCGAACCCCGAAGGGGTTCAAAGTGCTCACCACACATCTAGATTAGTTCCTTGGGAGGTCTAGTTTCCAAAATGGGGTCACTTATGGGGAAGCTCCAATGTTTAGGCACACAGGGGCTCTCCAAACGCGACATGGTGTCCGCTAATGATTGGAGCTAATTTTCCATTCAAAAAGCCAAATGGCGTGCCTTCCCTTCCAAGCCCTGCCGTGCACCCAAACAGTGGTTTACCCCCACATATGGGGTATCATCGTACTCAGGACAAACTGGACAACAACATTTGGGGTCCAATTTCTCCTGTTACCCCTGGGAAAATAAAAAATTCTGGGCTAAAACTCATTTTTGAGGAAAGAAAAATTATTTTTTATTTTCACGGCTCTGCGTTATAAACTTCTGTGAAGCACTTGTTGGTTTAAAGTGCTCACTATGCATCTAGATAAGTTCCTTGGGGGGTCTAGTTTCCAAAATGGGGTCACTTGTGGGGGAGCTCCAATGTTTAGGCACACAGGGGCTCTCCAAACGCGACATGGTGTCCGCTAATGATTGGAGCTAATTTTCCATTCAAAAAGCCAAATGGCGTGCCTTCCCTTCCAAGCCCTGCCGTGCACCCAAACAGTGGTTTACCCCCACATATGGGGTATCATCGTACTCAGGACAAACTGGACAACAACATTTGGGGTCCAATTTCTCCTGTTACCCTTGGGAAAATAAAAAATTCTGGGCTAAAACTCATTTTTGAGGAAAGAAAAATTATTTTTTATTTTCACGGCTCTGCGTTATAAACTTCTGTGAAGCACTTGTTGGTTTAAAGTGCTCACTATGCATCTAGATAAGTTCCTTGGGGGGTCTAGTTTCCAAAATGGGGTAACTTGTAGGGGAGCTCCAATGTTTAGGCACACAGGGGCTCTCCAAACGCGACATGGTGTCTGCTAGCGATGGAGATAATTTTTCATTCAAAAAGTCAAATGGCGCTCCTTCCCTTCCGAGACTTACCATGTGCCCAAACAGTGGTTTACCCCCACATGTGAGGTATCAGTGTACTCAGAAGAAATTGCCCAACAAATTTTAGGATCCATTTTATCCTGTTGCCCATGTGAAAATTAAAAAATTGAGGCTAAAATAATTTTTTTGTGAAAAAAAAAGTACTTTTTCATTTTTACGGATCAATTTGTGAAGCACCTGGGGGTTTAAAGTGCTCACTATGCATCTAGATAAGTTCCTTGGTGTGTCTAGTTTCCAAAATGGGGTCACTTGTGGGGGAGCTCCAATGTTTAGGCACACGGGGGCTCTCCAAACGCGACATGGTGTCCGCTAAAGATTGGAGCCAATTTTTCATTCAAAAAGTCAAATGGCGCTCCTTCCCTTCCGAGTTCTGCCGTGCGCCCAAACAGTGGTTTACCCCCACATATGAGGTATCAGCATACTCAGAACAAATAGGACAACAACTTTCGTTGTCCAGTTTCTCCTTTTACCCTTGGGAAAATAAAAAAATTGTTGCTAAAAGATCATTTTTGTGACTAAAAAGTTAAATGTTCATTTTTTCCTTCCATGTTGCTTCTGCTGCTGTGAAACACCTGAAGGGTTAATAAACTTCTTGAATGTGGTTTTGAGCACCTTGAGGGGTGCAGTTTTTAGAATGGTGTCACTTTTGGGTATTTTCAGCCATATAGAACCCTCAAATTGACTTCAAATGTGAGGTGGTCCCTAAAAAAAATGGTTTTGTAAATTTTGTTGTAAAAATGAGAAATCACTGGTCAAATTTTAACCCTTATAACTTCCTAGCAAACAAAATGTTGTTTCCAAAATTGTGCTGATGTAAAGTAGACATGTGGGAAATGTTATTTATTAACTATTTTGTGTCACATAACTCTCTGCTTTAACAGAATAAAAATTCAAAATGTGAAAATTGCAAAATTTTCAAAATTTTCGCCAAATTTCCATTTTTTTCACAAATAAACGCAGAAATTATCGACCTAAATTTACCACTAACATGAAGCCCAATATGTCACGAAAAAACAATCTCAGAATCGCTACGATCCGTTGAAGCGTTCCCGAGTTATTACCTCATAAAGGGACACTGGTCAGAATTGCAAAAAACGGCAAGGTCATTAAGGCCAAAATAGGCTGGGTCATGAAGGGGTTAAAACATTCTCTCTCATTATTCTGGAATTTGGCAAATATTAATAATTATGGTAATACTAATTGACTTAAAATGGGAAAGGTTTATTCTAATTTCATGTCAGATATTGATAAAAACATGCAGATGTGTCTTTTTATTTAGTGGATGAAAACTTCTGGTTTCAACTGTACATATTTGATCATAAAAGAAAGTACTACACAGATATAGTAAAACAATTGGATGTCGGAAACATAGGTGAGTGGCTTGAAAGTTGCATGATATCCTCAAAGGTTTTGCCTTATTCAAACTGAATATTTTCACACTCACCACGCTCGTCCCATGACCACTCCATGTATGCTGCACACTTATAATGACAAGCTTATAGTTTACATAATGTGCATATCCATGTCTGCCATATCTTCAGAAATGGATGGGATTGACCCCATGTGTTATGATTCGGTGACCTAGGAGCTGCATGGAACTTTCTCAGGAGAAGTGGAATCTGTACTGACCGCAAACCCTGAACTTAACACCGCAACTAGAAGTAGCCGTGGAGTGTACCTAACCAACCTAGACACCTCGACACAGCCGGAGAACTACATAACCCTGTAGATGGAAATGGGAAAACTAACTCGCCTCAGAGCAGACCCCCAAAGGATAGGCAGCCCCCCACAAATATTGACTTTGAATAGGAGAGAAACGACACACATAGGCAGAAAACAGATTTCAGCAAAAGAGGCCACTCTAACTAAACAGGGAAAGATAGAACAGAATACTAAGTGGTCAGTATTAAAAACACTCCAAAAAATACCCACAGCAGAAAATACAAAAAGGTTCCACAAACTAACTAAAGTCATGGAATGTACATCTGCATCTCCTGAGAATCCAACAAGACTGTGAAAACACTGACACAATCAAAGCTGGACAGAAAAACACTGAAAAGCACTGAATCATAAAGCATACAAAATGTATGCAGAAAAGAAACCAGAACTTATCTTTGCAGACTTGGCAGTAAGACAGAAGGGACCAGGCATGGATGAAACCTCCAAAAACAATGGACAACTGGCATGGACTAATGAATCCTGCAAACCTAAATACTCCAGTCAGGACTGCAATTAGTAGATTCAGCTGCCCAGGGCTGCAAACCAGGAACCACTGCATTACCATCTACAACCACCGGAGGGAGCCAAAAAGCAGAATTCACAACAGTACCCCCCCCCCCCTTGAGGAGTGGTCACCGAACCCTCACCAGAGCCCCCAGGCCGATCAGGACGAGCCAGATGAAAAGCATGAACCAAATCAGCAGCATGGAGATCGGAGGCAAAAACCCAAGAATTATCCTCCTGGCCATAACCCTTCCATTTGACAAGATACTGAAGCCTCCGCCTCGAAAAACGAGAATCCAAAATCTTCTCAACCACATACTCCAACTCCCCATCAACCAACACAGGGGCCGGATGATCAACAGAGGGAACAACAGGTACCACATATTTCCGCAATAAAGATCTATGGAAGACATTATGAATAGAAAAAGAGGCAGGAAGCGCCAAACGAAAAGACACCGGATTAATAATCTCAGAAATCCTATGAGGACCAATAAACCGAGGTTTAAACTTAGGAGAAGAAACCGTCATAGGGACATGACGGGAAGACAACCAGACCAGATCCCCAACCCGAAGCCGGGAACGAACACCCCGACGATGGTTAGCAAAACGTTGAGCCTTCTCCTGAGACAACACCAAATTGTCTACCACTTGAGTCCAAATGTGCTGCAACCTGTCCACCACAGAATCAACACCAGGACAGTCAGAAGGCTCAACCTGCCCAGAAGAAAAATGAGGATGAAAACCAAAATTACAAAAAAAGGCGAAACCAAAGTAGCCGAACTAGCCCGATTATTAAGGGCAAACTCGGCCAATGGCAAAAAGGTCACCCAATCATCCTGATCAGTAGACACAAAGCATCTCAAATAAGTCTCCAAGGTCTGATTAGTTCGCTCGGTCTGGCCATTTGTCTGAGGATGAAATGCAGAGGAAAGGGATAAATCAATGTCCAGCCTAGCACAAAAGGCCCGCCAAAACCTAGAAACAAACTGGGAACCTCTGTCAGACACAATATTCTCCGGAATACCATGCAAACGAACCACATGCTGAAAAAACAACGGAACCAAATCTGAGGAGGAAGGCAATTTAGGCAAAGGCACCAAATGAACCATCTTAGAGAACCGGTCACAAACAACCCAGATAACCGACATCTTCTGGGAAATGGGAAGATCAGAAATAAAATCCATAGAAATATGCGTCCAAGGCCTCTCAGGGACCGGCAAAGGCAAAAGCAACCCAAAGGGAACAACAAGGCTTGGCCCGAGCACAAGTCCCACAGGACTGCACAAAAGAACGCACATCACGCGACAAAGAAGGCCACCAAAAGGACCTACCAACCAAGTCTCTGGTACCAAAAATACCAGGATGACCAGCCAACACAGAACAATGAACCTCAGAAATCACTCTACTAGTCCATCTGTCAGGAACAAACAATTTCCCCACTGGACAGCGGTCAGGTCTGTCAGCCTGAAATTCCTGAAGAACCCGTCGTAAATCAGGGGAAATGGCAGAAAGAACAACCCCCTCTTTCAGAATGCCGACCGGTTCAAGGACCTCAGGGGAATCAGGCAAAAAATTCCTAGAAAGGGCATCAGCCTTAACATTCTTAGAACACGGAAGATACGAGACCACAAAATCAAAATGAGAAAAAAACAAAGACCATCGAGCATGTCTAGGATTCAACCGTTTGGCAGACTCGAGGTAAATCAGATTCTTATGATCAGTCAGAACCACAAAACGGTGCTTAGATCCCTCAAGCCAATGTCGCCACTCCTCAAACGCCCACATCATAGCCAACAACTCACGATTGCCGACATCATAATTGCGTTCAGCAGGTGAAAATTTACGGGTAAAGAAGGCGCATGGTTTCATCAAGGAACCACTAGGATCCCTCTGAGACAAAACGGCCCCTGTGCCAATCTCAGAAGCGTCAACCTCAACCTGAAATGGAAGAGAAACATCTGGTTGACGCAACACAGGAGCGGAAGTAAATTGACGCTTAAGCTCTTGAAAGGCAAATACCGCCGCAGAGGAACAATTCGCCACATCAGCGCCTTTCTTTGTCAAATCGGTCAAGGGTTTAACCACGCTAGAAAAGTTAGCAATGAAACGGCGATAAAAACTTGCAAAACCCAAAAATTTCTGAAGGCTCGTTACGGACGTAGGTTGAATCCAATCATGAATGGCCTGAACCTTAACTGGATCCATCTCAATAGATGAAGGAGAAAAAACAAAACCCAAAAAAGAAACCTTCTGCACCCCAAAGAGACACTTAGACCCCTTCACAAACAAAGCATTGTCACGAAGGATCTGGAACACCAACCTGACCTGCTGCACATGAGACTCCCAATCATCAGAAAAAAATCAAAATATCGTCCAGATACAGTATATAATCAAGAATTTATCAATATAATTCCGGAAGATATCATGCATGAAAGATTGAAAAACAGATGGAGCATTACAGAGCCCGCACGGCATCACAAGGTATTCACAATGAATTCACAACACCCATGTGCAGTGAGTAGGAAATAGGAGAATGCTGTGTTACTACAAGGGACAGTACAGTCAGGCAGGTCGCTCACCTCGTGGCTACTTACTGTAGGGGTGGAAGACTCTAAGTCTGGGGCGAAGCAGATGGGAGTAAGCCAAAACGTGGCAGAGCTGAACAGGGAGAACGCTGAGGAACTGAGTGAGGCAGTTCATCCCGGGGACGTGCTGTGTAATAGCTAAGAGAGTGTAGAAAAGTAAAAAAGAGCATGTACGTGAAAACTGCTGTTGATGATGTGACCACTAAAGATGTGCTGTGTAACAAAGCCAGTAATGAAGTTATGATGAAAATTAATATGGACTGTGTGTCATTCTGTATAAAACCATGGGGAGAGATTCCTCAGCAAAGCAGAGAAAATCCGGATGATGCAGAATCGTGGACACAGGTGTGCTGAACCATGGACATGTTTTTCATGTATTGGGAGACCAGGGCACAGATATATCTGGGTGGCGATGACTACTGCCCTGGTCCAGACCCCTATATTTGTAATGCGGAGAAACCGTGAAAAGAGAAGATGATGATTTGTATGCCACTGTTGTGACCAGAGAGAACAGTGATGAAGAATTTGTGGATGCTTTTGAAATATCGGATGCGATTCACGAACTGGACTTGTCTTATACCGTGAAAGAGACTGACATTGTGGTGGCCAAGATGGCTGCCATGAAGATGGTGGGAAATGACGCCAAAGAAGAGGTTCACAACGTGGACCTCACCCTTTGTGGGCGTTTCAGTGCAGTAAAGGTGCCAAGATCCACCGAGAGAACCCGACCCGGCAGACCATGGGAGGGCATCGCAGGGGTCTCAACTTACCAGCTTGCAGAGAGACCTTTGGCGCAAGTGCAGCATCCAGAGCTAGAAGGGCATGCGGAACCAGAGGAGCCAAAACAGCGGGCGGAAACCGTGTCTCGGCGCCAGGAGGAGGAACCTCATCAACCGGAAACAAAGTTGTTTGCTCAGTGGGAGCTGGAAGGGGCGACCGCCCCAGAGGAACCACTACCAAACACCGAGGATGGGCTGGAACTACATCTTGCAGCCGCACCTGCGGATGGATTCAGTGTTTCCGGGACTGGCTCAGCTCCTGGATGGGTGAGTGCACCTCAACCCTCGATAACGGAGGGATGGTACTTACCCTGGGCAATCATTCACCCCGTGTACAGGAAGGGGGGTCTGCTAATCATTCCTGTCCCTTGGAGGCCCAGCCCATCTCCAGCTCTGCTATGGCCCTTTCCCTACTCCCGGGTAGGCGGCCTGGAATGAGGGCATCATAAAGCTGAAGAAACAGTGGGAGCAAGAGGTCTGGGCTGAGTTGCGCCAACCTGGAGGGGGTGCTATGGCCGGCCGACGCACCCCCGTGCAGTTGGTTTAAACTGATATAGGAAGAGGATACAGATTTATCCGTGAAGACGTGATGGATGCTAAGATATACGTCAATGTAGCATCTGTGAAATTCGGGAAGCCTTTGTGGGAGGGTGACCGAGCCACATTTTTTAAGAACTGCCTCCAGGGGTATTATGCCGTTGTAGTCACCCTTGAGGCGGTGGGTGACCAGGGACACTGTCCGGGCCCGGAGCTGGCTCAACCTGCACCTGACACCCAGGCTGCTGCAAGGCTTGGTCAGTTCTCCACTACTTCATGGCCATCCATGACCCCTGCGGCTGCAGGGTCATCTTCAGCCCAATACCAGGCATGGCATTCAGCAATGTGTGCAGTGGCACAAGATACACGCTGCTGATTTTGTGTTTTGCTTAATAAGAGTAACAAGTGTGCCCTTTGGAATCCACGGTCTGTATGTAACAAGCTTCCTTTCCTGCACAACTACTTTCTGAACAACTCTCTCAATCTGTTGGCCCTCACTGAGACCTGGATCCAGGACTCTGACACTGTCTCCCCTGCTGCCATTTCCCATGGTGGCTTACAATTCTCCCATTCCCCAAGACCCACAAACAGACCTGGTGGTGGAGTTGGCATACTCTTGTCCCCACAATGCACATTCCAGGTTATACCCCCAGTTCCATCACTCTCATTCCCTTCTTTTGAGGTCCACACCATCAGGCTCTTTCGTCCCCTCTCCCTCAGAGTAGCGGTCATATACCGGCTCCCAGGCTCACCCACCCACTTCCTGGATCACTTCTCAGCCTGGCTGCCGCACTTCATGTCCTCAGATCTCCCAACCCTTATCCTGGGAGACTTCAACATTCCCATTAACAGCCCCACTTCCACTTCTGCATCCCAGCTTCTATCACTAACCACTTCCCTAGGCCTCTCACAGCTCTCAACCTCTGAAACACACAAAGACGGTAACACCCTGGACCTGGTCTTTGTCCGGCTCTGTTCAATCTCCTACCTAGACAACTCACCGCTTCCCCTCTCTGACCACAACATTCTCTCCTTCACACTCACAATTCCTCGCCCACCCCAGCACCCTCCTACCTACCATTCAGCCAGAAATCTACAAGCCATTAACCCTCAAACACTTTCAGACTCCTTACACTCATCACTGTCCCCAATCTCTTCTTTTTCCTGTCCTGATCTGGCTGTACACCACTACAATGACACTCTTAGAAGCACCCTAAACCAAGTAGCTCCCCTCACCCGCAGAACCTCCAAACACAGAGTGAAACAGCCCTGGCTCACATCGCAAACCCGATTTCTCCAGCGATGCTCTAGGTGTGCTGAACGCTTATGGAGGAAAACTCGCAGACCAGAAGACTTCATCCACTTCAAATTTATGTTAAGGACCTATAACTCTGCACTTCACTTCACCAAACAGTCCTACTACACCACCCTGATCTCCTCACTATCCAACAACCCCAAGAAACTTTTTAACACCTTTCACTCCCTCCTCAGGCCAAAAGCACAAGACCCTATCACAGACATTTGTGCTGATAACTTGGCCTCCCACTTTATAGAGAATATAGACAATATCCGTCAGGATATCCGCTCCCAGACACCCAGTGCAATGACTCCCATTCCTCCCTGCATCTCCCCTGGCTCACTCTGCATTCGATCCCATCACAGAAGAAGAAGTCTCAAAGCTCCTCTCCTCTTCTCGTCCGACTACATGCACCACCGACGCCATTCCCTCACACCTCCTCCAGTCTCTCTCTCCAGTTGTCACAACTCACCTAACCACAATCTTTAATCTCTCCCTTTCCTCTGGCATTTTTCCCTCCTCCTTCAAACACTCTATCATTACTCCATTACTAAAAAAACCTACCCTTGACCCATCATGCACAAACAACTACAGACCGGTCTCCAATCTCCCCTTCATCTCAAAACTTCTGGAGCGCCTAGTCTACTCCCGCCTTACCCGTTACCTCTCCACTCATTCCCTCCTAGACCCTTCACAGTCTGGGTTCCGCCCCCTACATTCGACAGAAACTGCACTCATCAAGGTGACCAATGACCTACTGACAGCAAAATGTAATGGTGACCACTCTCTGCTCATTCTCCTCGACCTTTCTGCAGCCTTCGACACTGTTGACCACCCTCTCCTACTCTCTAGGCTCCAGTCAGTAGGCATTAAAGGGAACCTGTCACCCCTTTTTTCCATATGAGATAAAAATACTGTTAAATAGGGCCTGAGCTGTGCATTACAATAGTGTATTTTGTGGACCCCGGTTCCCCACCTATGCTGCCGAAATACGTTACCAAAGTAGTCGTTTTCGACTGTCAATCAGGCTGGTCTGGTCAAAAGGACGTGGTGTCTTCCCCCAGATCTTGCTTAGTTTTCCGTTGGTGGCGTAGTGGTGTGCGCATGCCCAAGTCCAGAATCCACTGCACAGGGGATGGAAAATAGCGCGACCTGCAATATTCCCCTGTTGATCGGTGGGCGCGGCCATCTTCCTGTGGCCGCGCGTTCGCAGATCGAGCGCTCTGCTGCCCGGGGCTTCAGGAAAATGGCGCATGCGCAGATAGAGATTGCGGCGGCCATTTTCCTGAAGCAGAGTTCGCATCTCTGCTTCAGGAAAATGGCCGCCGCGATCTCCATCTGCGCACGCGCGGCATCCCGCGGCCATTTTCCTTTCTTCGCCAGTCGTTACACTGGCTGCCCATTCACTACAGGATACAATTCAATAAAAATCTAATATAATAATAAACTAATTCTCCAGTAAATGTGCAATAAATGTAATCAGTTTTGGTTGGTTTGGTTATGTCAAATTTGGCATCTACCTATACTTCACAAATGTAATGTGCCTTATCTAAAAAATTGGAACCCTTTGTTTTTAAAATGTTGTTGTTTAATAAAAATTTTTTCTAAGTTTTCTACCCTGCTTCAAAGAACAAATTTATACCATACCATATTTATTTGTTTGTCAGATCGCCGTGTATCGTTGTTTTTGACAGCAAAAGCAACGATACCAGCGATGTTTTACAATGGTAACCAGGGTAAATATCGGGTTACTAAGCGTAGGGCGGCGCTTAGTAACCAGATATTTACCCTGGTTACCAGTGTTAAATGTAAAAAAAACCCCAGTACATATACTCATGTTCGCGTCCCCCGGCGTCCGCTTCCTGCAGTGACTGAGCGCCGGCCGTAAAGTGAATGCACAGCACAGCGGTGATGTGACCGCTCTGCTGTTAGGGCCGTCACTCAGTCAGTGCAGGGAAGCGGATGCCGGGGGACGCGATTGTGAGTATATGTACTGTTTTTTTTTTACATTTAACACTGGTAACCAGGGTAAACATCGGAAGCGCGGCCCTGCGCTTAGCAACCCAATGTTTACCCTGGTTACCCAGGGACCTCGGCATCGTTGGGCGCTGGAGAGCTGTCACACAGACAGCTCTCCAGCGACCAAATAGCGACGCTGCAGTGATCTGCATCATTGTCTGTTTCGCTGCAGCGTTGCTTAAGTGTGAAGGTACCTTTAGGGTATGTGTTCACGTTCAGGATTGCATCCGGATTTTGTCAGGATTTTCCATCAGTATTTGTAAGCCAAAACCAGGAGTGGAAAAATTAGAGGAAAAGTAGAATAGAAACATATGCTCCACTTCTGTATTTATCACCCACTCCTGGTTTTAGCTTACAAATACTGAATCAAGACCAAATCCTGATGCAATCCTGAGCGTGGACACATACCCTTAGTGTTTGTAAACACCTCATACAGCAATGAGAGACACCCAAAAAAAGGCAAAATAAAAATTGTAAAAATAGTGTCTGACATTGCATATATGAGGTGTTTGAGGCACAAAATATGTGTATACGGCGCACGGCGTTAATTGCCGAGAAGTATACTGGAAAATAAGAACAAATATTTTTGTTTTATATCAAACAATTTTTATTGGGGGGAAACAGAAAAAAAAAAGGGGAAAGAAACTTAGGGGGTATCAACCTCCGCTACCAGCGGTGAATGGAAAGTCTCTGGTGTTTGGGAATGGGGAGAGGAAGAGGATGCTGAGCCAGAGTCCAGGAGGCTAGATGGCAGGTCCAAACCCTCCTCTGGGTATACTGGGGATGACACCGCCACATCTGTAGGGGAGGGAGGAGGCAACACAAGCCTTTGAAAGGTTCTTGGTTGGCCCTGGCTGCTCCTGCTGCGGCTAGAGCCCCGACGCGCACTTGGTGTCTGTATTGGAGCAGCCAGAGCCTCCGTGTGTGTCCTCTTGCGTTTTCTTTTCCTCTTCTCTCCCGCGGCAGCTCCCCCAGAATGACGGCTACGGGAGGATGAGGGCCTGGCAGGAGCAGGAGTCGGCGGCACACTGCTATGGTGCCTGTGGTGGCGTCGCTCGGCACTTGGACCTCGGTGGGGTGGCTGGAGTGGCTCTGCAGCAGGAGTCGGAGTCATGCTAGCCAGCGACGGCACTACGGGCATTGTCGCTGACTGCATGACCCGAGCCTGCTGCAGAGCCCTCACGTAAGCAGTGTTGCAGGCCTGCATCACCGAAATCTGGAGTTCCGGCGTAAGGTGTTCCACCATGCCCTTAGCAATGGTACTAAAAAAATGTTTGGCCGGACTCGAGAGCTCGGATTCCATAGTTTCAAGGCGCTGGTCGATATTGGACAGACGAGTGTCCATTTTATCGCTCAACGCCTTGAAACAGTTCTGGAAAAACGTGCTCAAATGCAAAAATTCGGGCATGGCTGGCCTGTCCGAGGCCCGCTGGCGCTGTCGGTAATTCCCGAACGAAGGTGCGCCAGAGGCCTCGGGCAGGGGAACACCTGATGGACCGGCTGCCGGTTCTCCAGATGGTGGTGCAAGCCTGCTGTCGCTGTGGGAGGGCTGTGACGGGTCAGATGGTGATTCATGAAGGTCCGCTCCTGCGGGGCAAACTCGCTCGAGGGTGCTGCTGTGTGTCCTGTGAAAAGATAAGGGAAAAATTAGTCTTCAATTAATAACCTATCACATACGCCAACTCCTGTAATAAAATTAACATTACATTACACAACAATACAAATCCTCTGTCTCTCAGTCTGTGTGGCCTATAATAAATTGCTGATTGTTATCGCCAGCTGACCGTTATGGCTGACGATAACAATCATGGACATACCAACGGCTGAAAATTAATGTTCATTCCCGCTGCCAAAGCCTTTTGACCGCATACCACTGTCATGGGTAAAAATATTTTTTGTCTAAAACTCTTTCTTGACGCTGCCTATGCCGCAAAAATAGTCTAAAATTTAACGTCAAGATAAAAAGTAAAAAAAAAAAAAAAAATTACACAGTGACTTTGCTGATCTGATCGCAGGAACGGGCATGACGTTAGGATCATGTGATCGAGACGTCATCATTATTCCTGCGATCAGAACTACCCTGACTCCGAACATAACCTGTCATGGACTACAAGGACTCACGCTAGAAACACAAAAAATTACTAATGAGCTATATACCATTCCACTAGGGAAAAAGTTACGTGGATTGTCAAAATGCTACGCTGACTACATGGATGGCCAATACACTATGTGCATGGGAAATATACTATGTTGATACGTGGCTAGAACGTGTACTATGTGGCTGCGATATAGTGGCCTGGCAATATACTATGTGGATGCACAATGTACGTGGCTGGGCAATGTACTATGTGGCTGTGCAATATGCTATGTGGCTGGGCAATGTACGATGTGGCTGTGCAATATGGTATGTGTGCAAAATACTTACTGTCGGCGGCCAAGGACCGGTCTTAAAAACTGTAGTGCCCTGTGGTACTTGTATGGCACAGACTTGGCCGCAGCAGCACCACTGCGAGCTTGCTCTTCCTCAGCACGGATCCCCTTATAGAAACGGTCCTTCATGGATCGCCATCTGGTCCTCAACTTTTTAACTGTGAATGCAAAGAAAAAAACAAGGTTACATATTTAGCATTTTAAAAGGATAAAACAACCGTGTGCGATACAAAGTTTAGGCGTTGATCGCATCACACACGGTTGTGTTTATCCTGGCAAGATGGGTCATAGCAGCGTATCAGCAATACTCACGAAAGTTGCCTTTGTCTGTGCTTGAAGCGCTGTCAAAGCCATCCCACAGCGACTTTTCCACCTCTACCCACAAACGCCTCAACACCACCTGGTCCATGCGCGGGTCACGGCTGTCCCACAACGGGCCACGCTCCTGGATGCTGGAGATCAGGAGGTCCACATCAATTCCGGTATCTCCTTGGTCACGTTGTGAAACCTAGAAGAATTAGAAAACAAAAAGGTTACAAATATGCAAATATTAACAACCACCAGCACCTGTTATGATATGTTCCTTTGCCCTATCCTTTGCCATCTGATGTATGTATATTGATGGTTTCTACACCTGTATTTTCGAATTTTTTTGTGCAGGGAGTTCAACTTTATGTTACCTTCCCCCAATACTTGCTGCCCTGAAAAGCTATAAAGCTAACATCCCTAGTGAAAGCAGGATGCTACTCAAATGTAATGTTCCTCACAGCAGGATGCTACTCAAAAAAAAAAATGTAAAAAAAAAAATAAAAAATACTCACTCGCCGGCCTGACGCCACACCTTGGCCCCGACCTCTCTGCTCCCGCTGTGTGCCTTCTCCCTCACTTGAAGAAGCCTGTAAAAATTGTATAGAAAAATTATTGTCAATGCTACAAATGGCAGTGAATAGTAAGCAACTGGGCATAATTACTCACCGCACTCCCCCGCGCCGATTGGCCAGATGCTGATGAACTTGGCATTCTTGCAAGTTTGTTCTGCAATGAAAAAATGAGCAAAAAATCACATCCAACGCTAACAATGACACATACAATAAAATAGGCCAAAAAAATTAAAACAACCACAATTGACTGTTGACTGATAGGACAATGCAAACTCAACAAGCGACACCACAACGCCATACATTGCAAGAGAAGACAATAGAAGAAACAATACAAGAATAGACCCAAACAAAATTAAGCAAAAATAGACACCTATGTCCAAATTTTTAAATATAAAAACTTACAAAAAAAACATTACAGGAAAAAAAAAGGCACAATGAAATAGCAAACTAATGAACGCCATAATTTACAAACAAGACATGATCCAAAACAACACCATCTGGTGACATCTAACCACAGAAATACATCAGAAAAAGGCGATAAATACCATTCTAGATAATAAGCAATAAACATTACGGGACAACCTCTGTTACAAAATACAGCAACCCAAAAGATAAACCATAGTCAAATAGAAAAGAAAACACATGAAATAAAAAAAAAAGGGCCCCACCAAAAAAAAAAAAAAAAACCCATTATACTACACACTTGGCAATGCAAACAGTCAAGGAAGGAAGATATATGCCATACGGAAAACGACGTAAAACCATCAGAGATAAAAAAAAAAAATTAAAAAAAAGGGAAAATACAATTGAAAATAGAATGGCATAGCAGCACGGAACAATACAATACAAATGAAACATCATAAATGTAGCCCCCCCACCAGCAAGAAAAGACACTCAAGGAAAGAAAAAAAAATGCCAACAGCATAATAAAACACAGCAAGACATGAGCCAAGAAAACGCCATACGGTTACCCCCAACAATAGAAACCAGAAAAAGACATGCACCAGAAATTTAACAAGAAAAAATCAGCCAAAAAAAAGACATTGAACAACCGCATGACACCAGAACAACCCAAAACCAATCCAATACCAAGCAAGGCCGAAGACAATAAATGCCATCATAACGCCAGAAGTACATCAGAACCAGATTAAAAAAAACAATTTTTCAATAACAACCCACAGTGCCATAACCGTAACATAGCACAGACCAAACATTGCACAAATTAAATAAAAATCAAGAAATAAAACACAGAATAAAAAATATGCAAAGAGAAATATATACTTACAGGTTTGGAAAGCAGATTCTCCTCTCAGTCTTTTCTCTCTGGAATAGCCTTGTGAAAGACAATGCCAAACCCCCTTTTTTATATATATATATATATATATATATATATATATATATATATATATATATATATATATATATATATATAGTGTTTTTTTAGTGTCTAGACAAAGTGTAGACAATGTTTTGCATTTTTTATTGGAAAACGCATGCGTCGTACAACGCACCACGACGCAAGTACTTGCGTCGTCTGCGTTGTCAATACAAGTCAATGGGGAAAAAGGCGCATCGACGACGCAAACACGACGCAAACACGACGCATGCGTTTTTTAAAAGGTCGGCGCCACCCGAAAAATGCAACATGTTGCGTTTACCGCGCCCTGACAGGTGCGCCCTAACGCCGCATGCGGCGTACAACGCAACACAACGCATGACAATGCATGTACATGCGGCCCCATGCGGCGCCAATGTTAAAGATAGGGCCGCACGACGCATGCGTTTTGTTGCGGCGACAATGCTGCGGCGCACACCGTAAATGTGAACGTAGCCTTAACCCATGACTGTTGTGTTTGAAACTGTTAAACTGTAAAGCGCTGCGGAATATGTTGGCGCTATATAAATAAAGACTATTATTATTATTATTATAATAAGAGTAGTGCACGTTGCACCTTGAAAGATGGGACTGTTCTGCGTCCCTAAAAAATGGGACTGTTCTTCATCCCTGCGGGCGATGGAGCCCTGGAGCACCGTAAGAAATGGATGTAGTACGGCCAGACGGCTTGAGAAAATAATAATTTAATTTTTGTTGCGCTTGTTGCGCCCTTTGTGCTGGAAAGCAGGAACTGTCTTCCTTTGACTCTGATATTCCCAGATGGGAAAAATGGCTGGACTCAATGAAACAGGACTGTGCGCTCCTTAAGGGAAGGAGAGAACATCTACAGAATCTGCAGACCCAATATAAGGGGTCACACTTTAAAGAATGTGTGTTTTTAATCCCACCTGGAGGGACCGTGCTCTCTTCAAGGTAAGGGGGAGCTCATCCCCAAGGACTACAGACCTCTCTTAGGGGTCATGCTGTGAATAAATGTTTTATTGCGCAGCATAAAACTGTATTCGGTAGACTTCACCTGGAGGACTGTGAGCCAGGATTATGTTCTTACTGCACGGACTGTGGTGCATCATTTAATGGACACAGCTCGCGTTGAGTCAGTTGCAGTCAGTAGTGAATGGACTACCTCATGTTGCCTCCCTGTGTGTAGTATTATGTGCAAAAATAAAAAAAAAGTTATTGCGGTACTAGGTCGGGACGAACAAGTTAAAGGGAAGGGGGAATATAAGGGGATTGAAAAAATGTTGCTGTTTTACCTTTCCTCCTTAATATATCCCGCTACCGTATGTTCTAGGGTAATTTAAGTTAGTGTGTATTTGCTGTAATATTTTGGTACTGCTGCATGATTCTATATATTACCGCTTATAAATAATGGTACTGCTACACTAATATGTGTATTGCCATTCCCTGCAAAATGTATATATATTCTAATTTCTTATATACTGTAATGCATATGCATTTGTACTCATTATAGGGAAAGTGTAGTGGCCATGTTTGGCCACTAGATGGGAGGCATTATAGTGGGAAGAGCTTTCACCTAGTGTGAAGTATAGGGAACAGTTACTGTAACAGAGGGGGGGTTTACTGGAGTAAGTCAGGAGTAGCTTCCTGGATCCAGTCAGTTGGGACAAGAGCGCTCATACAGCTCGGGTGGGCATCTGAGCCAAAGTTCCCCAGGGGCCCCACAACACTTATCAAGTGGGAGCCCAGTCATCCTTAGAAGAAAGGATAAGGCAGCATACACAAGCAGCGGTGTTGAGACTAAGGACACACAGCTATATTCAGAATGTGGCAGCTTGTGGCATGGGCTGACATCTTTCTGTGAAAGCAACACTGATTGACAATCAATTTCACATGCTGTTGTGCAAATGGAATAGACAAGATGGTAATTATTGGCAATTATCAAGACACCCTCAATAAAGGAGTGGTTCTGCAGGTGGGGACCACATCTCAGTACCAATGCTTTTTGGCTGATGTTTTGGTCACTTTTGAATGTTGCTTGTGCTTTCACATTAGTGGTGGCATGGGATGGACTCTATAAACGACACAAGTGGCTCAGGTAGTGCAGCTCATCCAGGATGGCACATCAATGTGAGATGTGCCAAGAAGGTTTGCTGTGTCTGTCAGCGTAGTGTCCAGAGGCTGGAGGCACTGCCAGGAGATAGACCAGTACACCAGGAGATGAGGAGGGGGCCGTAGGAGGGCAACAACCAAGCAGCATGACCACTACCTCTGCCTTTGTGCAAGGAGGAACAGGAGGAGCACTGCCAGAGCCCTGCAAAATGACCTCTAGCAGGCCACAAATGTGCATTTGTCTAGACAAACAATTAGAAACTGACTCCATGAGGATGTTCTGAGTGCCCGACGTCCACAGATGGGGGTTGTGTTCACAGCCCAAAACTGTGCAGGACATATGGCATTTGCCACAGAACACCAGGATTGGCAAATTCGCCACTGGCGCCCTGTGGTCTTCTCAGATGAAGGCAAGTTCACACTGAGCACATGTGACAGATGTGACAGAATCTAGAGATGCCATGGAGAGTGATCTACTGCCTGCAACATCCTTCAGCATGACCGGTTTGGCAGTAGGTCAGTAATAGTGTGGGGTGGCATTTCTTTAGAGGGCCACACAGCCCTCCATGTGCTCGCCGGAGGTAACCTGACTGCCATTAGGTACCGAGATGAGATACTCAGACCCCTTGTGAGACCATATGCTGGTGCAGTTGGCCCTGGGTTCCTCCTAATGCAGGACAATGCCAGACCTCATGTGGCTGGAGTGTGCCAGCAGTTCCTGCAAGTTCCTGGCTCACATGAGGACCGCCCCAGGAAAGGAAGACCAAGAGCCGCCTCCGTTTCTGAGGATAAGTTTATCCGAGTCACCAGCCTCAGAAATCGCAGGTTAACAGCAGCTTAGATTAGAAACCAGGTCAATGCCACACAGAGTTCTAGCAGCAGACACATCTCTACAACAACTGTTAAGATGAGACTTTGTGCAGCAGGCCTTCATGGTAAAATAGCTGCTAGGAAACCACTGCTAAGGACAGGCAACAAGCAGAAGAGACTTGTTTGGGCTAAAGAACACAAGGAATGGACATTAGACCAGTGGAAATCTGTGCTTTGGTCTGATGAGTCCATATTTGAGATCTTTTGTTCCAACCACCGTGTCTTTGTGCGACGCAGAAAAGGTGAACGGATGGACTCTACATGCCTGGTTCCCACCGTGAAGCATGGAGGAGGAGGTGTGATGGTGTGGGGGTGCTTTGCTGGTGACACTGTTGGGGATTTATTCAAAATTGAAGGCATACTGCACCAGCATGGCTACCACAGCATCTTGCAGCGGCATGCTATTCCATCCAGTTTGCGTTTATTTGGACCATAATTTATTTTTCAACAGGACAATGACCCCAAACATACCTCCAGGCTGTGTAAGGGCTACTTGAGCTTGACTGCAGAGTGAAGGCAAAAGGGCAAACAAGTGTAAGCATCTCTGGGAACTTCTTCAAGATTGTTGGAAGACCATTCCCGGTGACTACCTCTTGAAGCTCATCAAGAGAATGCCAAGAGTGTGCAAAGCAGTCATCAAAGCAAAAGGTGGCTTTTGAAGAACCTAGAATATAAGACATAATTTCAGTTGTTTCACACTTTTTTGTTAAGTATATAATTCCACATGTGTTAATTCATAGTTTTGATGCCTTCAGTGTGAATGTACAGCTTTCATATTTATGAAAATACACAATACACAAAAATCTATAAATGAGAAGGTGTGTCCAAAATTTTGGTCTGTACTGTATATATATATATATATATATATATATATATATATATATATATATATATACAGTAGATGATTTTTAGATTCTTGGTGCCAAGACAAATTATACGTATATCGTAAAGTTTTTATATGTGTAAACTAGTGTTACCTAACTTCAGTCCTCATGGCCACCAACAGATCATGTTTTCAGAATTTCCTTAGTATTGAACAGGTGAGGCATTATTAAAGAAAAACTATACCACCTCGCCACTCACTTGTCCTACTGCCGCCCAAACTTCCAATTCAGTTTTCTGCAAATCTCCATCAAACCTCCTTTTTCGTATGCATCTGATGTCCCCTTACGCCATCTTCACCCTTTGCTGGGGCTTATGGCACTGAGGAAGCTTGATGTCCTGGTACAGAATAAAGATATCAGAAGAGGACAAGGTGCATCGATGAGAAAAAAGGCTGAATGGAGCTTTAGTGGACATCTAATCGAAGGACTCTGGCAGTGAGCTGGGAGGTTTTTATTTAACGGCTTTCCTGGCCATCTGCAAATCAGTAAAATGGTGGTAGGCGGGCTCAATTTTTACTTTATTTGTATAAAGAGAATGACAAAAATATTGAGATTAAAGTGAATCCATTTTTTTTTTTTTTAATTCCGAGCATATTCAATTCTCCTTGTACCGATTTTCTCATCTTTACTAATGAGGCACAGGGTTCATATTCAACAAAAAAAAGTAATGTTTTAAAAGTGTCAGGCTTTTATCGACATTAATACTCAATGTGGAGTCTAAAGTGGAGCTGATGACCACAAATTTTAGGAAAAATTAATAATTTTGATTTTTTACTCATGAGATCATTCATTTGAGCCACAACAACCCCTCGGGTAGTTTCATAGCACCTGCGATGTAAAAAAACAATATTGTATGTTCTGTTGACTTCCAGCAAATATTTCTGCACCTGGTAAATGTTAGTGTTTCATACAGTACTGCCAATGATAAAATAGCAGATAATATCATAAACCAATGTTTTCCAACCTTTTGGGCATCCTTAGTAAAAACAAATCTAAACTTGGAGAATCAGTAAAAATATTTTTTTTGCAAACGTCCAAAAACACCTAAAAACATAACACACAACGCCTATTATTCACTCTTAGAATAAAAATGTGACATTAAAATTGAAAAAAGTAGGTTTCCCTCTTCAGTGACACCTGGGCTTCCTTCATCTTCCACAAGACTTGAAACTGAGACTTGAACACGGAATAATACGTGTACAGGGTGAGACCTGATAGTCAATGGCAGTGGGCGGGAATAGGCTTCCGGGGGCCCAACTATTGGACTAGTAATAATAATAATAATAATAATAATAATAATTTTTATTTATATAGCGCCAACATATTCCGCAGCGCTTTACAACTTATAGAGGGGACTTGTACAGACAATAGACATTACAGCATATCAGAAATCACAGTTCAAAACAGATACCAGGAGGAATGAGGGCCCTGCTGCTCGCAAGCTTACAAACTATGAGGAAAAGGGGAGACACGAGAGGTGGATGGTAACAATTGCTTTAGTTATTTGGACCAGCCATAGTGTAAGGCTCGGGTGTTCATGTAAAGCTGCATGAACCAGTTAACTGCCTAAGTATGTAGCAGTACAGACACAGAGTGCTATTAACTGCATAAAGTGTATGAGAACACGATGCGAGGAACCTGATTATGTGTTTTGTTGTTTTTTTTTCTATTTTTAATAGGCCACACAGGGATAGTTAGGTTAATGCGTTGAGGCGGTAGGCCAGTCTGAACAAATGCGTTTTTAGGGCACGCTTAAAACTGTGGGGATTGGGGATTAATCGTATTAACCTAGGTAGTGCATTCCAAAGAATCGGCGCAGCACGTGTAAAGTCTACTACGTGACTATTTCCAACTTTTATAGTATGTCTCTGAAATGCTGCAGCATTTCCTTTAATATAATGTGCTCCCTGAATCTAAAATTGAACATATTCCTCTGACTGAATATATAATTTATATATTGTGCCTCTTGAACATTAAAAAAAAAACCATAAAATAAGTAAATATATGTATATTTAGAGTGGACAACACATTTGTTTTATTATTATTTATTTATATAGCACCATTATGGTGCTGTACATGAGAAAGGGGTAACGTACAGAGTTATAGATATCATTTACAGTAAACAAATTTACAATGACAGACTGGTACAGAGGGGAGAGGACCCTGTCCTTGCGGACTTACATTCTATGGGATAATGGGGAAGAGACAGAAGGTCAGGGGAGCAGCAGCTCTGGTGGTGGTGAGGCGGCAGCTCTGGTGGTGGTGAGGCGGAAGCTCTGGTGGTGGTGAGGTGGCAGCTCTGGTGGTGATGAGGCGGCAGTTCTGGTGGTGGTGAGGTGGCAGCTCTGGTGGTGGTGAGGCAGCAGCTTTGGTGGTGGTGAGGTGGCAGCTCTGGTGGTGGTGAGGTGGCAGCTCTGGTGGTGGTGACACAGCAGCTCTGGTGGTGGTGAGGTGGCAGCTCTGGTGGTGGTGAGGTGGCAGCTTGGGTGGTGGTGAGGCAGCAGCTCGGGTGGTGGTGATGCGGCAGAATAGTTATTGCAAGCTGTAGGCTTTCCTGAAGAGATGGGTTTTCAGGTTCCGTCTGAAGGATCCGAGGGTAGTGAATAATCGGATGTTTTGAGGCGTGGAATTCCAGTGGATGGGGGATATTTGGGAGAAATCTTGGAGGCGGTTGTGTGAGGAACGAATAAGTGTGGAAGAGAGTAGGAGGTCTTGGGAGGATTGAAGATTACATGAGGGAAGATAATGGGAGATTAGTTCAGAGATATAGGGAGGAAATAGGTTGTGGGTGGCTTTGTAGATCAGTGTTAAGGTACCGTCACACATAACGATATCGTTAATGATATCGTTGCAACGCCACGCTTTTTGTGACGTAGCAACGATCCCGCTAACGATCTCGTTATGTGTGACAGTGACCAACGATCAGGCCCCTGCTGGGAGATCATTGGTCGTAGCCGTAGGGAATGATCAGGACCTTTTTTTGGTCGCTGATCACCCACTGTCATCGCTGGATTGGCGCGTGTGACGCCGATCCAGCGATGTGTTCACTTGTAGCCAGGGTAAATATCGGGTTACTAAGCGCAGGGCCGTGCTTAGTAACCCGATATTTACCCTGGTTACCATTGTAAAAGTTAAAAAAAAAACGCTACATACTCACATTCCGATGTCTGTCACGTCCCCCGCCGTCAGCTTCCCTGCACTGACTGTCAGCGGCAGCCATAAAGCAGAGCACAGCGGTGACGTCACCGCTGTGCTCTGCTTTACGGCCGGCGCTCACACAGTCAGTGCGGGAAGCTGACGGCGGGAGACGTGACAGACATCAGAATGTGAGTATGTAGTGGTTCTTTTTTTTAACTTTTACAATGGTAACCAGGGTAAATATAGGGTTACTAAGCGTGGCCCTGCACTTAGTAACCCGATGTTTACCCTGGTTACCCGGGGACTTCGGCATCGTTGAAGACAGTTTCAACGATGCCGAATTCGTTCCCCTGATCGTTGGTCGCTGGAGAGAGCTGTCTGTGTGACAGCTCCCCAGTGACCACACAACGACTTACCAACGATCACGGCCAGGTCGTATCGCTGGTTGTGATCGTTGGTAAGTCGTTTAGTGTAACGGTACCTTTAGTAGGGAGCACAATATGTTAATATATGTACAGTACAGACTAAAAGTTTGGACACACCTTCTCATTTAAAGATTTTTCTGTATTTTCATGACTATAAAAATTGTACATTCACACTGAAGGCATCAAAACTATGAGTTAACACATGTGGAATTATATACTTAACAAAAAAGTGTGAAACAACTGAAAATGTCTTATATTCTAGATTCTTCAAAGTAGTCACCTTTTGCTGTCATGACTGCTTTGCACACTCTTGGCATTCTCTTGATGATCTTCAAGAGGTCATCACCGGAAATGGTTTTCACTTCACAGGTGTGCTCTGTCAGGTTTAATAATTGGGATTTCTTGCCTTATAAATGGGGTTGGGACCATCAGTTGTGTTGAGCAGAAGTCTGGTGGATTCACAGCTGATAGTCCTACTAAATAGACTGTTAAAATTTGTATTATGGCAAGAAAAAAGCAGCTAAGTAAAGAAAAATGAGTGGCCATCATTTCTTTAAGAAATAAAGGTTAGTCAGTCTGAAAAATTGGGAAAACTTTGAAAGTGTCCCCAAATGCAGTTGCAAAAACCATCAAGCGCTACAAAGAAACTGGCTCACATGAGGACCGCCCCAGGAAAGGAAGACCAAGAGTCACCTCTGCTTCTGAGGATATGTTTATCCGAGTCACAAGCCTCAGAAATCACAGGTTAACAGCAGCTCAGATTAGAGACCAGGTCAATGCCACACAGAGTTCTAGCAGCAGACACATCTCTACAACAACTGTTAAGATGAGACTTTGTGCAGCAGGCCTTCATGGTAAAATAGCTGCTAGGAAACCACTGCTAAGGACAGGCAACAAGCCGAAGAGACTTGTTTGGGCTAAAGAACACAAGGAATGGACATTAAACCAGTGGAAATCTGTGCTTTGATCTGATAAGTCCAAATTTGAGATCTTTGGTTCCAACCACCGTGTCTTTGTGCGAAGCAGAAATAGTGAACGGATGGACTCTACATGCCTGGCTCCCACTGTGAAGCATGGAGGAAGAGGTGTAATGGTGTGGGGGTGCTTGGCTAGTGACACTGTTGGGGATTTATTCAAAATTGAAGGCATACTGAACCAGCATGGCTACCACAGCATCTTGCAGCGGCATGCTATTCCATCCGTTTTGCGTTTAGTTGTACCATCATTTATTTTTCAACAGGACAATGACCCTAAACACACCTCCAGGCTGTGTAAGGGCTATTTGACCAAGAAGGAGAGTGATGGGGTGCTACGCCAGATGACCTGGCCTTCACAGTCACCAGACCTGAAACCAATCGAGATGGTTTGGGGTGAGCTGGACCGCAGAGTGAAGGCAAAAGGGCCAACAAGTGCTAAGCATCTCTGGGAACTCCTTCAAGATTGTTGGAAGACCATTTCCGGTGACTACCTCTTGAAGCTCATCAAGAGAATGCCAAGTGTGTTAAAAGCAGTCATCAAAGCAAAAGGTGGCTACTTTGAAGAACCTAGAATATAAGAAATATTTTCAGTTGTTTCACACTTTTTTGTTAAGTATATAATTCCACATGTGTTAATTCATAGTTTTGATGCCTTCAGTGTGAATGTACAATTTTCATAGTTTTGAAAATACAGAAAAATCTTTGAATGAGAAAGTGTGTCCAAACTTTTAGTCTGTACTATATGTGTACTAAATAATAAGATATTCAGATTAGATATTAGAAAAAACTTTTTGACAGTGAGGGTGATCAATGAATGGAACAGGCGGCCACGAGAGGTGGTGAGTAGCGATGAGCGAATATACTCGTTACTCGAGATTTCCCGAGCACGCTCGGGTGTCCTCCGAGTATTTTTTAGTGCTTGGAGATTTAGTTTTCCACACCTCAGCTGAATGATTCACATCCCTTAGCCAGCTTGATTACATGTGGGGATTCCCTAGCAACCAGGCAACTCCCACATGTACTTATGCTGGCTAACAGATGTAAATCATTCAGCTGCGGCGATGAAAACGAAATCTCTGACCACTAAAAAATACTTGGAGGACACCTGAGCGTGCTCGAGAAATCTCGAGTAATGAGTATAATCGCTCATCACTAGTAGTGAGTTCTACTTCAATGGAAGTCTTCAAACGGAGGCTATACAGATATCTGTCTGAGATGGTTTAGTGAATCCTGCACTGAGCAGGGGGTCAGACACGAGGACCCTGGAGGTCCCGTTCGAATAATATTCTAGGATTCTATGATATATATATATATATATATATATATATATATATATATATACAGTATAAATATATATGTATGCATATATATATATATATGATATTCAATTGTACCCACGCTTTGAAGATATGGAGGTAATTAAATATGTTAGCGGCTTCAGAAAGCCAAGGTGAGGAACAGCAGTCCATCTTGCCAAATACAGTTTGCCAAGAGAGGGTCAGGATAGAAAAATAGGAGATAGTAGAGGCTTTTTCCACTTAGTAAAGAATGCATCCGCCATTGGTAGACTAGCAGAGATAAAGGTGAAAATTATCCACAGCAGAGGTAGAGTATCACACCAATGGAGTCTGTATTTTGGTGCTTGAAACTATGAGTGAAGAGATTTGCCAACACTGAGATACAGAAGAAAGTCATGCTTGACTAAGAGAGACTGATACATGGTAACTGTGTAAGCAGAAGTGCACAAGATTACAAGAACTGCAATAGTAGAGCAATGCTAACAAGAGGGGTAACCAAGCGGAGCCATTGCTACAAAGCCCTGGCACTGAGAGCGCTGTATTCCAGAGATTTGATCCAGGAGACATTAGGCAGTCATCCAGCAAGTGCAAACTAACTGCTGTGCAGGGATGTAATGATCACGGTAACGGTCAGCAGGCCTGTGTGGGTGGAGGGCCTGCCGACGTTAACGCCTACTTCAGCTTGATGTGTATCCAGCCAAAGTGTATTGCAGGGCAGTGACCCTACGGGCACTCAACGGCCAACAGTTGAATTGGCGTGCCAGGCATTGGCATCACATGACAGTGATGTCATGAATCGCCAAGGCAGGCATGTTGATATTAGCTGCCGGCCTCGGTGCTGGCTGCGGAAGAGGAAGCCGCTCATCAAGGGACCGGAAGAAGGTGAGTTGAAATTTTTTTTATATTTAGGCAGAGTGGGGAATATATAAATGACTAAGGTGCTCAGGATTGAGGACATACAGCTCTGGCAAAAATTAAGAGACCACTGAAAATGTTCAGTTTGTCTGATTTTTCTCTTTAGAGGTATATTTCTGAGTAAAATGTAAATTGTTCATTTCTTCTATAAACTTCTGACAACGTCTCCAAATTTCCAAGCAATAAATTGTTGTTTTTTTTCTGAAAAGGAGAAATAGTCCAAATTAAAAAAAAAATCCAGTGCTTTCAGACCTCAAATAATGCAAAGAAAACAAGTTCAGTCATTTAGAAACAACAATACTAATGTTTTAACTCAGAAAGAGTTCAGAAATCAATATTTTGTGGAATAACAATGATTTTTAATCACAGCTTTCATGCTTTCCACCAGTCTTTCACACTGCTTCAGGCGCAAAGATGTAAGCAGTTCTTCTTTGATGGCTTGTGACTATCCATCGTCCTCTTGATTACATTCCAGAGGTTTTCAATGGGTTCAGGTCTGGAGATTGGGCGGCACATGACAGGATTTTGATGTGGTGGTCTCTTAATTTTTGCCAGAGCTGCATATACCAGAATGGGCCCAGGATGAGGAACATGTATACAAGGTTAGACTGGGCTATCTGGGGCACAGAAGGAATTTGACACTAGGGGCCCACTCTACAGCTACATGCAAATTCCTGTAAGCAGTTATCCGTGTTATAGTGGAGCATCGACTGTAAAACACAGGTGGCTCCTGCACATGTACTGAGCACATAACATAACTGGGATGTACAGTTACGGAAATTTACATTAAAGAAGTTGTCCACTACTTGAACAACTTCTTCTCATACTCTTGGTCCAAATAAAATAATAAAATTTATACCGACCACTAAGGTTGATCGAATAGCTTTGGATAAGTGCTTATCCGAATAGCTATAGCGCTTACCGAATAGCTACATCGGTAACCCGGATAACTGGAACGCTCCCGATAAAGTTATTCTTTGATGAAAACAAGTTATCACCTATCCACAGATTAGGTAAGCGATAACTTATTGATTGGTGTAATCTGAGCACTGGAAACCGCACTGATCGGAAGAATGGGGAACTTTTATCCATGATAGGGGCACTTTTATCCCCTTATTAAAATGCAGTGACAGGTCAGATTTCTCACCACTGCTCCACTCATCTTCTTTGGGGCTTTCAGAAAAAGGCAAGTACATCATGCAGCCACGTAGGGAATGAATGGATCAGTGACCAAAGAGAAAATGCCAATGCCACTTCACATTAATGGGGATAAAAGGTCACATTTTGCCTATCGGTGTGGGATCCACACCAATGAATAACTTATGCTTAGGCTACGCTCACGTGCTGAGTATATGGTCAGTATTTTACAAATTGTCTCTTCAGAGAGGAAGAGAACTAGAACTCTAGTGCCACCTATTGGAAGTATGACCGGGATCCAAAAAGTATTGTTTCTCCTTGCGGAGAATGACATGTTAATCATGTCGAGATGAGGAGACTTAAAGCCACAATGCTCCTCTGAGAAATATGCAAATTGTCTCTTCAGAGAGGAAGAGGACTAGAACTCTAGTGCCACCTATTGGAAGTAGCAATCCTAACAGTTAATGTCGACCCTTTAATGAGCCTTGTCACATGACTTAGAATAAAAACCAAACCAGAATCTCAATTCGCAGACACTGTGTTTCGTGGTGCTGCCCCTCGTCAGTGCAAAGTCTGAGATCTGATTTGGCTGAGTGAGAGGTGTCTGACCGGGATCCAAGAAGTATCGTTTTTCCTTGCGGAGAGTGACATGTTAATCATGTCGAGATGAGGAGACTTAAAGCCGCAATGCTCCTCTGGGAAATATGCATAACTTATTTGTAAGCCAAAATCAGGAGTGGAACAATCAGAGGAGAAGTATAATAGAAACATGTCACCAGCTCTGCATTTTATTTCACTCATGTGACTTGTTGTTTTTCACACGTATTTCCAGACAAATATATGGCGGGTGCTAGTGTTTTATCTTGGGCACTCCCATACATAATACAATCTCAGCTCAATTTCAGTGTGGTCATAAATTAGCATATAGGAGCTCAGAATTACAGATAAGAACTATAAACCCCAACAAACTTACTCATAGATTTTCATTCAGCTCATTCTGCATCCAGAAATGTAAATGTAAAGTGAAGCAATGATACACACTAAACTGTTCAAATGTTTTAATAAAAAAAAATAAATTTTGAACTTAAAATATATTAAGTTAATAAAAGAAATGTCACTGAAGAGGTCCATATCGTTAAATGTCTAAGAAGTCAGGTTTTGTTAACTTGAAGCCTAATGTTGATCTGATGACCACAAATTTTAGAACAAACCTTTAGTGTGATTCTTCATGCAGACATCTTGACTGACTGCCTTACAGTGTTGACATCTTAGGGCGTCACCTTAGAGAAAATTTGAAGACAATGGTTCCTCATGAATCCCAACAATCCCTAAGGTAGTTTCGAACTACTTATAGAAACAAAGCAAAACAGAGATATACTGCTGACTTCCAGCAAATAATCCTATGCTGAGTAAATGTTAGTTATTTGTACAGTACAGCCAACATTAAAATAGCAAATAACATATTTTATTACTATGTTACATAATAGATCAGCTTGTGCCAAAAGAAGCTACCAAGTACAGTATAAAGGTCTCTCTACTAACCAGTCAAAATACAACCAACCAAACTTATCGTGTAGACTTGTCATCTAGTTACCTTCAACTTGAGCTTCAGATTCATCGACAATGAAGTGCTTCCTTGTCTACATGGTCTTTTCCATTGGTGTGATCACCATGGGTAAGAGAATAATATCGGTGCATATTACCTTGTACTTTTGATTAACGTTCATTATTTTTTGGTCAATTTATTGACTTTTCTCAACCCACCAAAATCTAGAACGGTAAAATGGAAGAGATTGAATTATTGTTTCTAACTAAAACAAATGAAAAATTTTGTACTGAACTATGTCATAACATATCACACAAAAAAAATAAAGTAGACCAATTTGGTCAAAAACATGATATTAGGCTGCACTGATATAATAAAGAATCCTAAGGGCCAAGATGAGTTGATTGGTTTTCATTTCGACAACACGTTTCAATGCTGAATTACCATCTTTTTCAAGTGAAAAAAACAAATGCATCTTTTTTTTTCACTTGAAAAAGATGATAGTCCAACGTTGAAACGTGTTGTCAAACTAAAAAACGTTCAACTCATCTTGGTCCTAAAGATTTTTTATTACAGCGGCATAGCACCATGTCATGTTATCGTCAAAATTGGTCAACTATCTTGGAGGAGAGCCACGAGGCAGCATTAGCTCATATATTCAGGTGTTCATATCAGTTGTGCCTGCACAAAACCTTCTCAGGTGAGCACCTTCCTATTACTTTCCTAAATGGATATCACCCAATGGTCTTGTGGGCTTTTGTTTCCCAACAGTTTTTCTGCTATAAAAGGGTTGAGCAAATTTGTTACCCACATGTTGTAGGATGGTTAATAAGAACCTCAAGGTTCTTCTGTTTCCTTTGTGGAGGTCCATGATAGTTCATGTGTTAGACTCCATTTTCTGGTTTTGGAATTATCTTATTATCCATTGTATTATCCTGAAGTTCTTCAAAGTTAGTATGATTGAAAAAAGACTTATGTCCTTCAAGTTCAATAGAGGAATGGAAGATGGCATTGAATGAAGGGAAAAGGTATAGGTCCAACTGTCTTTTTAACTCTTTGTTATAGACCTTAATATTGAATGAAGTAATTGCTGATATTAAATGTTTGTGATGGCCAAAGTCACTGCGTAGTCACAGCCTTAATTTTTCTTCAAACTTTCTCTTAGGTAATGCCCTAAAATGTCGACACTGTAAGGCAGTTGGTGAAAAAGACTGCTCAGGACCCTCACTTGAGTGCAAAAATGAAGATGACGTTTGTGTTCAGGGAATTGAACACAACATTCTCGGTAAGTTGGACCAAATGAAAACTAAATTGTACATATTGGTTAATTAAATGTGCATAAACATCACTATTTGTGAACAGCATGACACATTTCTTATAGGATTGATTCAGGTACACAGTTCACTATTTTGAAATACTGTTCGTTTCCAGATATTTTTCATTTTCAGTTTCTTTCATTTCCAGTCTCTTTATGTGTCACGTTTGTTACAGAACCCCCCAGCACCAAGAATATGTTATGCAGTATATGTATATATACCGTAATAGTTTCCATGTGAAATGCATCAGTCCACAGGCTGCGCCCCTGGACAAGATATTTTCCTTCTGACCTCCCCCACCTTCACCTTTGTAATTCCCCCAGTAAATATTGGCAGGCTCCGGCCCCCTGCAGCTATTGTAATGTATGTCTGGCCTGTTTTTCTATTGGCCTGCCCTGTGTATCTGTGTTATATATTCTGTGGGCTGTGAATAAAGTGTGTTCTTAGACTGGAAATACGTGGAGAAGCAGTCAGCTTTTATATGCTCTCATGTAATCAAGAAATTCCTGCCAGAGTCCTTCATTCAGACTCCAGCCAAAGCAGAGTGGACCTCTTGACCCATGGGGTGGAACGGAAAGCGGTACTACAGCACAGAAGACCCCGTTACAACGTTATAACTATCTTTATTCCCTTATCAGTTTTAAGTCCTAACAAGGACAGCCAAAGGCTAATTAGACAAGTTTTTATCTGGATTAGGCATTCAGTAGATGACCTCTTCGTCAATTATCAGCTTGTGTAAACTTGTAGTCAATCACTCAAACAACTAGCAAAACTCTCATTCGTTGGATGATTGAATACTTCATGTTGGCATTAAAATCATTGTTATCGGCAGCACATGATCCTTGTAGACAGTAGATGTTCTGCCGAGAGCAATGATGTTCTATACGATCAGAGATCATAAGTAATGAGTGTTCTGTGCCATAGGATTCTGGTTAGTATGTCCAAACAGGCCAATAAATGACCACAGATTGGCTTGTAAATGGCCAATTGGTAGTCATTTATGGGATGGAGATGGCAGGCGTACATTAACTTAAAGAGTTTGCAAGACATATAAGATTTTTTTGTCTGTACTATTGGTTTTAAATGAGTGGGTATGGCTTCCCCTGATGAGTGAATAAACTGGTGTGGTTCCTGGGTGGTTCTTGGGCCCAGGAAGAAGCACCTGCTAGATGTGAAATGACTATTATCCATACATAGGAGTATGCTATTCACTACCACGCTGTTACTTTTCTATATCTGGAAATAAAGCTTCTGAGATTTATGCATGGGTGAGTGCTGCTATTTCCTCTCTTCTACAATACTATTGGACTTTCTATGTATTTATTGCTTGGCACCATCAAAAGTGAACGAGATAACATTATTTTGTGGAGTGCCAATATTTTGTCTTTTCATTGGCTCCTTAAACAGGTGTTATGAAAATAAGCAATTTTCACCTTACTTCTTATTGAAAATCTCAAGAATGGAGGTATTTTTAACTTGATACTTTATTGTTCTGACTAGGTTACCAACCACTTCCGTAGTCTGTTAGTGGTGGCCATTTTCCTAGACAAGAAGCATAATGCTTCCAAGCTCATTCCAATAAAGCTTTTACAAACTGCTAGGAAGCTGGCCTCTGGTCCAAACTGTCCATCATTATGCCCTTTGGCAAGCAAGGAGCCAAAAAGGGGAGCGACGAGTTCCTGAAAATCAGTAGTGAGACAACCTCATTTCCTTAGGAACAGAATGCAGTTGAGAACACTGCTATAAACATTCCGGCTTGAAAATATCTTAATATTCTTACTTTTTCTAGATGGTGATAAGAGACCCACTGCCCACAGAGGATGTTTTAATTTTACGATGGTGTGCGACCAAATTGTCATTTTGAATACAGGGCGCTTCCAGCTGAATTTTTACAACAAATGCTGCAAAACTGACGACTGTAATTCCGATCCAATTGAAAGTATGTAAAATAAAACCACCAACATATGTCATATAATGTGTATTTTGAAATCTGAAGCTGGCAGCATGTAGATGCCAGGGTTTGACTATCTAAAGAAACATAACTATTTATAATGTTCCCTTTCTCTTACAATATTCTAGTGCCACCACCGAATAACACAAAAAATGGACTCTATTGCAAGTCATGTTTTGCGGAGGGAAGCTACAAATGTGAGAACTATGAGTCTGTTCCGTGCACTTGTAATCAGGGAGATTGCATTGAGTTTACTGGAGATGCAACTCGTCCAGGTAACACTTTCCTGTTTAGGAATTTTATTACTATGTAAAATGTCTTGATGTACAGTTAGCTGGTTGGCAGATAATTAACATGTGACAGATAGAGTCTCTTGATTATTATCTCTGAAATTAGTAGAAGCTTGTGGACTTGTGCTGTTTTAAGAAGTTGTTGTCGTGACATCTAGGGTGTCACTGGCACTGCCTAGGGGGCGCTATCAGGGGGGGCACAAATAAACATAGTGAGTGCAGAAACAAGTCACACTGAACTCAAGTACCTTACTCTAATGTAGTGAGCACAGGACCTGGTACAGAGCAGTCATGTGACCCAGGGGGCGGAGCCACAGCACGTGAGTGTAGGGAAAGACACTGAACACACAGTGTTAAGGGCTCAGACAGAAAGGTTAGTCAAATAGAGCCAAAGGTCAAAGCCAGGAGGGAGTGAAGTACCTTAGGGATAAGACAAAGAGTAAGGGTACCGTCACACAGTACCATTTTGATCGCTACGACGGTACGATTCGTGACGTTCTAGCGATATCGTTACGATATCGCAGTGTCTGACACGCAGCAGCGATCAGGGATCCTGCTGAGAATCGTACGTCGTAGCAGATCGTATGGAACTTTCTTTCGTCGCTTGATCACCCGCTGACATCGCTGGATCGTTGTGTGTGACAGCGATCCAGCGATGTGTTCACTTGTAACCAGGGTAAACATCGGGTAACTAAGCGCAGGGCCGCGCTTAGTAACCCGATGTTTACCGTGGTTACCAGCGTAAACGTAAAAAAAACAAACAGTGCATACTTACATTCCGGTGTCTGTCCCCGGCGTCTCAGCTTCTCTGCACTGTGAGCGTCTGCCAGCCGGAAAGCGAGCACAGCGGTGACGTCTGACGTCACCGCTGTGCTTTATGGCTATGGCGCTTACACAGTGGAGAGAAGCAGAACGCCAGGGGACAGACACCGGAATGTAAGTATGCACTGTTTGTTTTTTTTACGTTTACGCTGGTAACCAGGGTAAACATCGGGTTACTAAGCGCGGCCCTGCGCTTAGTTACCCGATGTTTACCCTGGTTACCGGGGACTTCGGCATCGCTCCAGCGCCGTGATTGCAACGTGTGACCGCAGTCTACGACGCTGGAGCGATAATCATACGATCGCTGCGACGTCACGGATCGTGCCGTCGTAGCGATTAAAATGGTACTGTGTGACGGTACCCTAAGGCCTCTTTCACACTAGCGTTGTGCACTGCACGTCGCTATCCGTCGTTTTGCAGAAAAAACGCATCCTGCAAAAGTGCTTGCAGGATGCGTTTTTTCTCCATAGACTATCATTAGCGACGCAGTGCGACGCTTTGCCACACGTCGCAACTGTCGTGCAACGGTTGCGTCGTGTTGCCTCGGTCCGTCGCCACCAAAAAACGTTGCTTGCAACGTTTTTTTGGTGCGTAGTGAACGTCTTTTCCGACCGCGCATGCGCGACTGGAACTCCGCCCCCGCTTCCCCGCACCTCACAATGGGGCAGCGGATGCGTTGAAAAACAGCATCTGCTGCACCCGTTGTGCGGCGCAGACAACGCTAGCGTCGATGCTAGTGTGAAAGTAGCCTAAACAGGGACAAGCCAAGGGGTCTGATAACCAGGAGAGACAGAGCAGTACAAAGCAGAATGCAAAGATGGAAGTCAGAGAACGAAACCGAGTCATACACAGGAAGGCACACTAGCATAGAGAGGCACAACCTTTATGGACGAGAACCTGGGTCAGCAATCACAAGCCAAATATACGGGAGCATCACCGACACACATTTCAGGAACTGCCAACATTAAACAGCCGCCCCAAAACCAAAGAGAGGTGGACTAAACTTAACTTTGACCTGACCAGGATGGAGGTGGCATCATCCTGTCCAGAGTCATCACAATTGTTTCATCATATACTTCCCCCTTATCTCAGAGCCACTAAGAAAATTAACTGATATCTATCACGGCAATTTTTAAAGAATGGCTTTGTTAGGGACAATATCTGTCACCAGGTTTTCCCATATAAAGTGGGGGCAGCACCTGTAAACCCTTATATATAAAATTCTAGAATGATGTATTTTTGTCCGCAACATAGGGTGCGATACAGTCCGATGGGCGTCAAACTTCTTGATCCAGCACCTCATCTCTTCTTATTATTTCTATTTTGCTTCACCTGGATGACACATCCTACGTCATCCACAGTGTCCTCCATCACGCTCTTGCATAGGTGTACTTCTCTTTGCACTGCCGAGGGCAGAGCACAGTAATGTGGCCAAATATCGCCGATGTATGCCCTCTACAATGCTTTGCTCTGCCATCGGCAGTGCTGAAACGTGCACGTAAGCAGGAGAGCAATGAAGGACACTGTGAGTTTGACGCATCCTATGTCAAGAAGGACAAAAATCGCAAGAAGAAAGGAGGCACCAGATCAATAACCAGCTTCGCCCAGTTGATCGGTCGGACTTCGTCATCTGCGAGTATAATAAAAGCCATCTTTTTGTGCCTTCTAGAGCATATTGGGAACATATCTAATAAGCTGTAACAAAGGGCTTATAGTTTCAGGACCTATGTTATATGGGAAAAATCTGGTGGCAGGTTCCCTTTAGTATCTAAAGCCAATTTTAGTTTTTGGTTAAATTACTTTTTTTATTTTTCTTCATTGACAAAGATGTATGGGGGCTTTCTACTGCACAAGTCGTAGTTTTGAAAGACAACATATATTTTAACATTTAGTGTATGGAAAAATTGGGGAAATTCCAAGAAGGGTCACACACTGTAGTTTATTTTTATTGCATTTTTTTGTGAAAGATAACACACAAAAATAAAATATAAATTTCGGAAATGCATTTTTTTTTTTTAAATTTACTATACGGGTTAAATAGTTATATATTTTGATATATATAACTCGTATTTAATACGATTAATCCCCAATCTCCACAGTTTTAAGCGTGCCCTAAAAACTCATTTGTTCAGATTGGCCTACTGCCTCAACGCATTAACCTAACTATCCCTGCGTGGCCTAATAAAAAAAAAACAAACCATAATCAGGTTCCTCGCATCATGTTCTCATACACTTTCAGCAGTTAATAGCCTCTGCGTCTGTACTCCTAGATACTTAGGCAGTTAACTGGTTTATGCAGCTTTACATGAACACCCGAGCCTTACACTATGGCTGGTACAAATAACTAAAGCAATTGTTACCATCCACCTCTCGTGTCTCCCCATTTCCTCATAGTTTGTAAGCTTGCGAGCAGCAGGGCCCTCATTCCTCCTGGTATCTGTTTTAAACTGTGATTTCTGTTATGCTGTAATGTCTATTGTCTGTACAAGTCCCCTCTATAAGTTGTAAAGTGCTGCGGAATATGTTGGCGCTATATAAATAAAATTATTATTATAAAATTATTATTATATATTAGCCTTTTATAGGCTTGGTAATCCTAATATGCACGTTGTTTTATTTTTTTCACTTCATTATATTTTATGCAAAAAAAGGGGAGGGAGTCAAATTTTTATGTTTTTGTAAATTTAAAATACAGTATTTTTGAAAAAAAAATGTTTTTTACTTGTATTTTCAGTTTCTCTAGTAGAACTGAATCTGTGAACATTTGATTGCTTGTACTATATATTGCAATATTGGGGATTTTGCAGTATATAGTAAAAAATTATGGTTTCTTATGAAGCCCAGTCACAGGAGAACCAATATAGCAGAAATGGATGACTTCAGTTGACTCATGGCTAGGATGACAACCCATTGGTATCCCAAGACCATGATACTAGGGTGCCGATGGAAACACTAAATGGACTCCTGAGAAATATTGTAGTGTTAGGAATACCTTCCGTGGACGCAATCGTCCTCCTCTGGTTTCCAGACTTCCCTGCTGGTGTGTCCATGCTGGGGGCAGTGTTTCTCATGTGTGGATGTGGTGAGTGATGTGGAAACATGGACTGCTGCGCTTCCCACTTGTTTTGAGGTCCGAGAGACATGTGACGCTGTGTCAAGCAACGCAGAACAATGCCTTCTCTGGTGTTAGCCAATGGTGGAGATGGGTGCCCCCTGCTTTACAGGTAAGCAGGGACTGGCTGGGAGGAAAGCATCACCTGATTTTTATCTTTAGCATTGGGTTAGATATTTAAAGCCTGTAATCAATGGTCAATTCTCATGGGACATTATTCACATACAAAAAATTGTAGAGTAATAGGGAAGGGGAAAGAGAAAAAGAGGGGTGTGTGAATAAAAAATAACTTTTATTGATGTGTTAGATAATAATATGTTTTAACCCCTTAGTGACGGAGCCAAATTTTTGAAATCTGACCAGTGTCACTTTATGTGGTAATAACTCTGCAACGCTTCAACAATTCCCAGTGATTTTGAGACTGTTTTTTCGTGATACATTATACTTTATGATAATGGTAAATTTAGGTCAATATGTTTTGTGTTTATTTATAAAAAATATCAAAAATTTGAGAAAAAAGGTAAACAAATATCAATTTTCTAAATTTGAATGATTATTTCTTTAATCCAGATGGTCATACCACAGCAAACCATTAATAAATAACATTTCCCACATGTCGGCTTTACATCAGCACCATTTGTAAAATGTTATTTTACTTTGTTAGCATTTTAGGAGGTTTAAAAATGTAGCAGCAATTTTTCATTTTTCCAAGGAAATGTACAAAATTTTTTTTTTTAGGGACTTATCCATGTTTGAAGTGACTTTAGGGGTCCTATATATTGGGAAACCCCCAAACGTGATACCATTTTAAAAACAGCACCCCTAGACATATTGAAAACTGCTGTCAGGTAGTTGATTAACCCTTCAGGTGCTTTACAGGAATTAATGCAAAGTGGTATGACAGAAATGCAAATGTGTATTTTTACCACCTAAATGCCTCTAACTTCTGAACAGATTACTAGAGCTGTCAGACTCTAAGGCTGCTATTTGGTCATGAACTGACATGGCAAACATCAGGACCACAAAATCCTGACCTGAGGGCACCAGTTTGGATAAAGAGGAGGCCCCCACACCCTATTAACAGTTTATAATGGTGTAGTCACTATTGACAGCAGCATCTAAGGGGTTAAACAGATATGTACGGTGACAACACTGATCGTGGCTGATACAGCAAGTTGTCAGCTATAGTGTAGTCAACAACTGCTGGATTGTCACCTGTATGGGGAAGCTATTCTCTTATATTTCAGGTCAGTTAAAAGACGTATTGGCTGTCATTAAGGGGTTAAAAAACATTAAGTTCACATACATCCAAATGAGGTCGAATATTGGGTCATAGTTGAATGGGTAGTTGTGGGATTATCACAAGCTGTAACTTACTAAAATCCTGATATAGAGCCTGATTGCAGAGATATAATTATTTATGCAAGTCTTGGGGAAATATATGTGACCCTTTAAGAATATAGTACACAATTTCCATGGGTGGTCCTGTGGTTTACCTTTTAGGGATGGTGAAAGGAAAGAAAGGGTCTATAGGAGACTGTTTGGAAACAACTTTTAAGCACCATTTCAGCATTTATTTTAATTGCAACTCTGAAGTGGTGTTATTAATCTATGATCCTTGACCCTAGTCTCATACTTACCTGCTGCACTCTTCACCTTCTATCAGCACCACTCCGGTCGGTCTTCAGGAGGTTGTGACCTGTTGGATCGCTCCAGGGTTTGTATAAGGAGCGAGATGAGGGCACTTTTCAATGTAAGACTGAAGAATGTTTTACATTTAGCGCTTTTGATCATTACCTCTGACTTCCGGTCAGTCAAAAGTTGGATTCACAAGATGGAGCCGCGGAACTGGAGTGACGCCAATAAAAGGAGAAGACAATGGTGGGTAAGTATAAAACTATAGCCTGGACCTTAAAACCAGTAGCACCACTCAAGTGCTGTAAACTAAACCTTGCTTTATTCACGAAGAGGAAAAGTCGTACAAGTTCATCATTCTTGATGGACTGAATAATCTCACAATAGGCTTGTAATCTACAGATCTTGGGTAGGTAATCTGGTAGAATCTCCACCATTAACCTTGACAAGGTGATAACTCTTCTTAGCCAACAAAGTTATGACAATAAATTCAAGAGGCATAAATCCTTAATAATGCAGGTGGATACAGGGGTAGACTCATTTTCCAACCTCTTAGAAGCTAATCACAAAGTGTCACCTTGCTCGAATTTACGGTGGTCAGTTATAATTTTGGGGGATACCTGTTTTTAAGTGTTTATTTTCTCTGCAGCACCACCACAGGGGAAATAAGTCATGGGTATTCCAATACGTCATTTCTATAGAACCTCACAACATTTCTAATTTCCATTCTAAGAAACTCAACCCTTCCATTGGCCATAATGGTAGCCATATTAGTTGACATCTACTTGTTCTAGAAGAATCTGGACAAAAAGCCTTGTCCACAGATACAGACATGTGAATATGTATTTTACTAAGCTGCATATGAATGTTAATTTGCAATCCTTTGCCTTACTTTTGCATTTAGGCGATGTGGAGAAGAAATATGCATTCGCTGGCTGCGCTACAAAAGGAGCCTGTGTTATTGGATATAAAATACTACTTGGGACCTCAGTGGGAAAAGTTGAAAGCCTGCGGTGCCCAATGGAAAACATCATATCTGTTAAATAATAATTGCTCTCCGAGAGCCAGAAAATACAGATGAAAATCAAATGAAACTATGCATTGCTTTCTGCATAAGTTCAAAAATCTTATAAAATACTAAATAAAATAAAATCAATCTATGCATTGCTTTAAGCATATGTTAAAAATTCTCTTAAAATACTAAATACATTTTCTTGCAAATTAAAAAAAATTCTTTTGTGTATTTTTAAGTATTTCCACACATTTCTAGCTACTCTATATATTTATGGCACACTATCTAAACCTGACACCCAGTCCATGTCTTTTATGGGCTAGAGTCACCAGTATGATATCCATTCCATCTCAGACCATTAAGTTCAAATTAAAGTTCAGGTCCATCTAGCATTCGATAGTACAGGAATCATGAATCACAAGCCATAACTCATGCCCCAAATATTTTTTAGTAAACCGATGTGACGGTGAGTCTTCTTTAGAGAATAACAAATGGATTTGATGCTTATCAAATCTGTATCAAATTTTATGAAATTTTGGCAAATTTGAAAATTTGTGATTCGATTGCGGCAAATCACCAAAAATTGCTTCTGCATTTTTACACATTGAAAGTTATTGCATTAGCCACAGAGGCACCCATGTGAGAAAACCAATCAGTTTAGCATCTTCCCACTACAGGTCTCTGGTTGATTGCTTTACTGACCAATCAGATGAGGATCCTCCCAATAGGAGCCAGTATCTGAGTTAAGTATGATCATACCAATGTTGGATAAATTATTTAATCGATATGTAGCTGCTTTCTGATTGGCTGCCATGAGGCCATCTTTATTTGCGATCTTTTTGAGATGCCAGAATAGGACACAGAGACTACTGTCAAAAGTGATCTGTACCTAATTTGTTTTGAAGACAATATGATAAACCTCCACTGTCCGCTGTGACTTGACTAAAGAGAAATCTAAGGGTGAAGTGTCTGGAGAAACTGAAGAGAGTGGGATCTGAAGTGAGACTGCAGATACACTCCAGAGAGGGAAGCTTTTGGAGATTGCAGAGAGATCCCTGAGATGAGAACACCAACTGTGAAAACTGAGTAGTCTGTTTGGCATGTCACCGGCGTCTGACGTCATTGTCAGTTGCGGGCGAGTGCACGCTTCAGCTGCGTGTAGAGAGCAGAAGCGCGGCAGGTAAGCAAAACTTGTCTTTTTTTTTTTATTAAGAGCGGCGATCCGGGGGGGCCAGGGCAGAATGCTGGACACGGGGCAGAAAGCTGGACACAGGGGCAGAAAGCTGGACGCAGAGGCAGAACACTGGACACAGAGGCAGAATGCTGGACACAGGAGCAGAACGCTGGACATAGGGGCAGAAAGCTGGACACAGAGGCAGAACGCTGGACACAGAGGCAGAAAGCTGGACACAGGGGCAGAAAGCTGGACACGGGCAGAACACTGGACACAGGGGCAGAAAGCTGGACACAGGGATAGAAAGCTGGACACAGGGGCAGAACGCTGGACACAGGGGCAGAATGCTGGACACAGGGGCAGAAAGCTGGACACAAGGGCAGAAAGCTGGACAGAGGGGCAGAACGCTGGACACAGTGGCAGAACGCTGGACACAGGGGTAGAACGCTGGACACAGGGGCAGAATGCTGGACACGGGCAGAAAGCTGGACATTGGGGCAGAACGCTGGACACAGGGGCAGAATGCTGGACACAGGGCAGAATAGAGATACGGGGCATGATTGGAGACACAGGGGGCAGGATGAAAGGCATGGGGGCATGACTGGAGACACTGGGGCATGACTGGAGACAGATGGGGCAGGATTGGAAACAGATGGGGCAGAATGGAGACACAGGGGGCATGATTGCAGACATGGGGGCATGATTGGAGATGGTGCAGAATGGTGATACAGGCATGATTGGAGACACTGAGGGCAGGATTGGAGACAGATGGGGCAAGATAATGGGGCAAGATGGATACGATGGAGACAGATGGGGCAGTGTTATGATCTGGTGGCCTAGGAGCAGCATGAGACGTACTCTGGAGAAGGTGGTACCTGTACTGACCGCAGACCCCGAACTTAACACGCAACTAGAAGCAGCCGTGGGATGTTCCAACCAATCCTAGACACCTCGACACAGCCGGAGGACCAAATACCCCCATAGATAGAAAAGGGAAAACTATCTTGCCTCAGAGAAAATCCCCAAAGGATAGACAGCCCCCCACAAATATTGACTGTGAAAGGAGAGGAAAAAACATAGGCAGACTGAAAACAGAATTTAGCAAAGGAGGCCACTCTACCTAAATAGAAAGGAAAGGACAGACTATTGTGCGGTCAGTATTAAAACACTAGAAAATATCCACCACAGAAAATACCAAAATCTCCACCTCTAACTAAAGATATGGAGGGGTAGATCTGCATCTGCAAAATCCCAAGAATTATCCTCCTGGCCATAACCCTTCCACTTGACAAGGTACTGAAGCTTCCGCCTCGAAAAACGAGAATCCAAAATTTTCTCAACCACATACTCCAACTCCCCTTCAACCAACACAGGGGCAGGAGGATCAACAGAAGGAACAACGCGCACCACATATTTCCGCAACAAAGATCTATGGAAAACATTATGGATGGCAAAAGAGGCCGGAAGGGCCAAACAAAAAGACACTGGGTTGATAATCTCAGAGATCCTATAGACAACCAGACCAAATCCCCAACCCGCAGCCGGGAACCAACACACCGACGACGGTTAGCAAAACGCTGAGCCTCCTCCTGAGACAACACCAAATTGTCCACCACATGAGCCCAAATCTGCTGCAACCTGTCAACCACAGAATCCACACCAGGACAATCAGAAGGCTCAACCTGCCCTGAAGAAAAACAAGGATGAAAACCAAAATTACAAAAGAAGGGCGAAAACCAAAGTAGCAGAACTAGCCCGATTATTAAGGGCAAACTCGGCCAATGGCAAAAAAGCCACCCAATCATCCTGATCAGCAGACACAAAACATCTCAAATAAGTTTCCAACGTCTGATTAGTTCGCTCAGTTTGGCCATTTGTCTGAGGATGAAATGCGGAAGAAAAAGACAAATCAATGCCCAGCCTAGCACAAAAGGCCCACCAAAACCTAGAAACAAACTGGGAACCTCTGTCGGACACAATATTCTCCGGAATGCCATGCAAACGAACCACATGCTGAAAAAACAACGGAACCAAATCAGAGGAAGAAGGCAATTTAGGCAAAGGTACCAAATGAACCATCTTAGAAAACCGGTCACAAACCACCCAGATAACAGACATCTTCTGGGAAACCGGAAGATCTGAAATAAAATCCATAGAAATATGCGTCCAAGACCTCTCAGGGACCGGCAAAGGCAAAAGCAACCCACTAGTGCGGGAACAGCAAGGCTTGGCCCGCGCACAAGTCCCACAGGACTGCACAAAAGAATGCACTTCCCGTGACAAAGAAGGCCACCAAAAGGACCTACCAACCAAATCTCTGGTACCAAAAATTCCAGGATGGCCAGCCAACACAGAACAATGAACCTCAGAAATCACTTTACTAGTCCATCTATCAGGAACAAACAGTTTCCCCACTGGACAGCGGTCAGGTTTATCAGCCTGAAATTCCTGAAGAACCCGTCGTAAATCAGGGGAGATGGCAGAAAGAACCACCCCTTCCTTCAGAATACCGACAGGTTCAGGGACCCCAGGAGAATCAGGCAAAAACCTCCTATAGAGGGCATCAGCCTTAACATTCTTAGAACCCGGAAGATATGAGACCACAAAATCAAAACGGGAGAAAAACAGGGACCATCGAGCCTGTCTAGGATTCAGCCTTTTGGCAGACTCGAGGTAAATCAAATTTTTATGATCGGTCAAGACCACAATACGGTGCTTGGCTCCGTCAAGCCAATGTCGCCATTCCTCGAATGCCCACTTCATAGCCAACAACTCCCGATTGCCAACATCATAATTGCATTCTGCAGGCGAAAACTTTCGAGAAAAAAAGGCACACGGTTTCATCAAGGAACCATCAGAATTCCTCTGAGACAAAACGGCCCCTGCCCCAATCTCAGAAGCGTCACCCTCAACCTGAAATGGAAGGGAAACATCTGGCTGACGCAACACAGGAGCAGAAGTAAATCGGCGTTTAAGCTCCTGAAAGGCAGAAACAGCCGCAGAAGGCCAATTCGTCACATCAGCGCCTTTCTTGGTCAAATCGGTCAGGGGTTTAACCACACTGGAGAAGTTGGCAATGAAACGGCGATAAAAATTAGCAAAGCCCAAAAATTTCTGAAGGCTCTTCACGGACGTGGGCTGAACCCAATCATGAATGGCCTGAACCTTAACCGGATCCATTTCTATAGATGAGGGAGAAAAAATGAAGCCCAAAAAAGAAACCTTTTGCACTCCAAAGAGGCATTTAGACCCCTTCACAAATAAAGCATTATCACGAAGGATCTGAAATACCATCCTGACCTGTTTCACATGAGACTCCCAATCATCGGAAAAAATCAAAATATCATCCAAATATACAATCATGAATCTATCAAGATAACTCTGGAAGATATCATGCATGAAAGACTGAAACACAGATGGAGCATTAGAGAGCCCGAATGGCATCACAAGGTATTCAAAATGGCGTTCGGGCGTATTAAACGCAGTTTTCCATTCGTCACCCTGCTTAATACGAACAAGATTATACACCCCTCGAAGGTCAATCTTAGTAAACCAACAAGCCCCCTTAATCCTAGCAAACAAATCAGAAAGCAAAGGCAAAGGGTATTGAAATTTGACCGTGATCTTATTCAAGAGGCGATAATCAATACAGGGTCTCAAGGAGCCATCCTTCTTGGCAACAAAAAAAAACCCGCTCCCAATGGTGAAGAAGATGGCCGAATATGCCCTTTCTCCAAAGACTCCTTAACATAACTCCGCATGGCAGCATGTTCTGGCACCGACAGGTTGAAAAGTCGACCCTTAGGGAACTTACAGCCTGGAATCAAGTCAATAGCACAATCACAGTCCCTATGCGGTGGAAGGGAACTGGACTTGGGCTCATCGAATACATCCTGGAAATCTGACAAAAACTCAGGAATTTCAGAAGAGGGGGAAGAGGAAATTGACATCAAAGGAACGTTATTATGAACCCCCTGACAACCCCAACTAGTCACAGACATAGATTTCCAATCTAACACCGGATTATGTACCTGTAACCATGGAAAACCCAGCACAATAGCATCATGCAAATTATGCAACACCAGAAAACGACAATCTTCCTGATGGGCTGGCGCCATGCACATGGTCACCTGTGTCCAAAACTGGGGTTTATTTCTAGCCAAAGTTGTAGCATCAATGCCCCTCAAAGGAATAGGGCTCTGCAAAGGCTGCAAGGGGAAACCACAACGCCTGGCAAATTCTAAGTCCATCAAGTTCAAAGCAGCACCTGAATCCACAAATGCCATGACAGAAAATGACGATAATGAGCAGATCAAGGTCACAGATAACAGAAATTTAGGTTGTACAGTACTGATAGTAACTGAAATATCGATTCTCTTTGTACGCTTAGGGCAATCAGAAATAACATGAGCAGAATCGCCACAGTAAAAACACAACCCATTCTGGCGTCTGAGTCCTTGTCGTTCAGCTCTAGACAAAATCCTATCACACTGCATAGGCTCAGGACTCCGCTCGGAGGACAACGCCATATTGTGCACAACCCTGTGCTCGCGCAAGCGCCGATCAATCTGAATAGCCAGAGACATAGAATCACTCAGACCAGCAGGCGTGGGGAACCCCACCATAACATCTTTAACGGCTTCAGAAAGGCCCTTTCTGAAAATTGCCGCCAAAGCATCCTCATTCCATTTAGTCAGCACAGACCATTTTCTAAATTTCTGGCAATATGATTCTGCTGCTTCTTGACCCTGACACAGGGCCAACAAGGTCTTCTCAGCATGATCCACTGAATTAGGTTCATCATACAATAATCCAAGCGCCTGAAAAAAACCGTCCACATTAAGCAAAGCCGGATTCCCCGATTCCAAGGAAAATGCCCATTCCTGAGGATCACCACGTGGCAGGGAGATGACAATTTTAACCTGCTGAATGGGATCACCAGATGAACGGGGTTTCAGAGCAAAAAACACTTTACAATTATTTTTAAAGCTCAAAAATTTGGACCTGTCCCCAAAAAACAAATCAGGAGTTGGAATTCTAAGCTCTAAAACCGGAGTCTGAACAATATAATCGGAAATACCCTGTACTCTAGCAGCAAGTTGATCCACACGAGAAACCAATCCCTGAACATCCATACCAGCGCCTAACTCCTGAGCCACCCAGAGTAAAAGAGGAAAGATCAGACTACAGAAAAAAAATGGCTCAGCACTTTTCTTCCCTTCTTCTGAGATGCGTTTAACTCAATGTTGGCCAGTTGTACTGTTATGATCTGGTGGCCTAGGAGCAGCATGAGACGTACTCTGGAGAAGGTGGTACCTGTACTGACCGCAGACCCCGAACTTAACACGCAACTAGAAGCAGCCGTGGGATGTTCCCACCAATCCTAGACACCTTGACACAGCCGGAGGACCAAATACCCCCATAGATAGAAAAGGGAAAACTATCTTGCCTCAGAGAAAATCCCCAAAGGATAGACAGCCCCCCACAAATATTGACTGTGAAAGGAGAGGAAAAAACATACGCAGACTGAAAACAGAATTTAGCAAAGGAGGCCACTCTAGCTAAATAGAAAGGAAAGGACAGAGTACTGTGCGGTCAGTATTAAAACACTAGAAAATATCCACCACAGAAAATACCAAAATCTCCACCTCTAACTAAAGATATGGAGGGGTAGATCTGCATCTCTCAGAGATACCAGCTTGGCTGAACAAATTCTTACACAGACTAAGCTGGACAAAAACATGAAATGCACTGAACTGTAAAGCCCACAGCATGTGGGCTGCAAAAACAATAGCCAGAACTTATCTTTGCTGATTTGGGCAGCAGAGCAGGAGAAAACAGGCAGAGATGTGAATCCTCCAGGAACAATGGACAACTGGCACTAACTAAAGGATCCAGCTGGACTAAATAGCCCAGTCATAATTGTAATAGGTGGACACACCTGATAAATGCTGTGATCCAAAGACAGCAGCAGTACCACTTATAACCACCAGAGGGAGCCCAAGAGCAGAATTCACAACAGGGCAGGATCAGGAGATCATATGGGGCAGAATGGATACTCATTAGGGCAGGATGGGAGAACATATGGCTGACGCCAGGAATGAGATACACGGGGCTAGGATGGCGAATATTATTACCATAGGGGCTAATTAAGGGATATTATTACTGCAGTGATGTATTTATTTTATTTTTTGAGTATACTGTTTTAAATGGAGGGGCGGTCCTATTACTGTGTAGAGTGATACTATGTTGCCATCTTCATGTGGTGTAATGTAGAAGTTGGGAAAATTAAGTAATGTGTTCTGCAAGCGGAACTCGAGATAACGGTGTTATTTCCTGCAGAGAAGAGTCCTGGCTGGATGAAGTGATGGCGGTCTGTGCTGAATGAAAGATGAAGGACTTCACCTAGAGATGTCACTTGTGAGTCAGTGTGTTACCTATACACTTGCACTATACACTGTATATGGAGCGCCCCCACGTTAAAGGGAACCTGTCACCACGTTTTTGGAAGATGGGATAAAAATAGCGTTAAATAAGGGCAGAAGTGGGCATTACATTAGTGTGTTTGTTATGCGTTTATTACCCACCTAAGTTGCCGAAATACCTTTGCAAAGTCTCCGTTTTCGCCTGTCAATCAGGCTGGTCTGGTCAAAAGGGCGTTGTCTTCCCCCAGATTTTGCGTAGTTTTCCGTTGGTGGCGTAGTGGTGTGCGCATGCCCAAGGTCCCGAATCCTCTGCAAGGGGATTTAAAAGAGCGCGCTGTTCGTTTTCATTGGTGATCGGTGGGCGCGGCCATCTTCCTTTGGCCGCGCGTGCGCAGAAGCGGCGCTCTGCTGGCCGCGGCTTCAGGAAAATGGCCGCCGCGATATCCATCTGCGCACGCGCGGCATCCCGCGGCCATTTTCCTGAAGCCGCGGCCAGCAGAGCGCCGCTTCTGCGCACGCGCGGCCAAAGGAAGATGGCCGCGCCCACCGATCACCAATGAAAACGAACAGCGCGCTCTTTTAAATCCCCTGGCAGAGGATTCAGGACTTTGGGCATGCGCACACCACTACGCCACCAACGGAAAACTACGCAAAATCTGGGGGAAGACAAGACGCCCTTTTGACCAGACCAGCCTGATTGACAGGCGAAAACGGAGACTTTGCAAAGGTATTTCGGCAACTTAGGTGGGTAATAAATGCATAACAAACACACTAATGTAATGCCCACCTCTGCCCCTATTTAACGCTATTTTTATCCCATCTTCCAAAAACGTGGTGACAGGTTCCCTTTAAGGGCAATGGGGTACTCGGTACAAGGTCCTTCGGTTTGGGGGATGTCACGGTGGCCTGACCCGGTCCGTGGCCCTTTGAGGGGTGTCCAATAAAGGGAAAGTTTGTATAATGTTCATGACGCCACCTGTGGTATTCGGTCAGGGGGACCGACGCTGCTTAGGGGTCTGCTGGGGTGATGTTATGGCAGTTAGATGGTATACCTTACCACAGGTGAAGTGTATCCCCAGGGCTTCCCAGAAGTGTAGATGGTGATGGTGGATGATGTGAGGCGCAGTGAATAACGAGGACACAAGGTTGCAGCCTCTTTACCTTGTTTACTGAAGACTTCAGCATCCACAGTCCAGAGTGCAGACCACAGGGTTGGCAGAGTCCGGCCGGTCCGAAGGCAAATCCAGAGTCCCCTTATCCAGGTGGAAATCAGTAGCCTTCCTACTAGCACCTGCGTGTTGTAGTCCCTCCCTGCTGAGCAACTCGGTAAGGTCCTCACAACTTTCGTGGATGTTCTAGATATCTTTCTCTCTGTCCCCCAGATGGTATGGATAGGACAAATCCATATGACTGATGGCCTGAGGCTTGTTTATAGGGACCATAGAGACGCCCCGACCCCCACAATTTGCCACTGTGTCTTCTTAGGTAATTAGGTCGGGCAGCCAACTTGCAATTGACTGTCCTGCCGGTCTCTGAAGTAATGCGTAGAGTCAATTACTCCCTCGGTGTTCCGGCCACCGGCTACGCGCCTCAGACGGAGGCAGCCTATTGCAGGGCTGAACTCCTCCCGGTGTTTTCTCCTTGTGCTGTGACTTCGTTTCTCACTCTCTACCACACAGTTCTCTTCGTGTCCTTTCTTAGGATGCTGCCGCACGTGGGGCAGGCGCAGCTCCGTAGCTTTCTATCCTGCTAGGCCTCTGTCAGGATCCCACCCCTGACAGGGACCCTCTGTCTGCAGCTCAGATGTTCCTCCTTTTCCCCCTGTCTGCCTGACAGGTACTCACTGGGTCAAACCCAGGCAGCGTCTGACTAACTTTCTATCCAAACCACCAGTTTTACCCTTCTGTGAGGAGTGCCCTACTAGATAGGAGCATAGCTCCCCCTGGTGGATTGGAGTGTGAAGTGTGGTGTTTGTTTTGTGATACCTGGTAGGAAGATCTCCTTTATTACCTTCAGATGTAACATCACTCCCCCTGGTGGAAGAATGACATTACTGCAACGACCAGGACTCTGGGGCGCTGCATATACTATACAGTATACAGCGGTCCTGTGTATAATGTCACCAATGATCACTGTATTACCTATACACTATATGCAGAGCTCCTGTGTATAATGTCACTGGTGATCACTGTATTACCTGTACACAGACACTGCATACTAAGTACAGATCTCCTGTGTATAATGGCACTGATGGTGATAGTATTGTGGGGGGGTTATTACTGATCAGTATTGTAGTATTCAGTCACTATGTGGTGGTAATATGTGGTCTGGTCATGGTGTTGTGGTATTTGTTCCTTGTATTTGATATTATTCGATCACTGTGGTGGTAATATGTCATCTGGTCATGGTGCTGTGGTATTTGTTCCTTGTATGTGGTATTATAGGTCATTTTAAAAATTTAAAAATAAATAAAAATATACCTAAATTGTATTGCATATTTTAACAAATACTGTATTTAATAGGTTACAGAAGAGTAGGGCCTGGCCAAAAGTGTCTACCTTGTCATTTTGGTGGCTTAAAAAATCTTTTGGACAAAACAAAAGCTGCCGGCTATATGGTGATCTGGTTATGGGAACTGTCAATGTGTGATCGGTGAGAAGTGGAGATTTTCCAAGAGAGAGCGGTGGGACTGTAGACAGTTCGAGGGGTGGAGCGGGGAGGTGGGGCTGGGGTGGAGCCTGGGCGGAGTCTCAAGGGGGCCCCGAAAATTTTGCCAGCATGGGGCCCCGAAATTTCTAGTGGCAGCCCTGGTCAACACTTGGGTGGATATGGTGTGACCACTGGTAAGAGAAGCACGAAGCAAAAATGAGGCAAAAATACTGTAGAGTCAGGAGCATGCCGTCCTGGTAAGCCAAGCAAGAAGTAAAATTTTAGACACGTTTGTGGTTGTGTAAGGAGCACATCGCCCTGGACAGGTTGTTTTGCTTTCTATAACAAAGGAAAGCATATTTTCATATTTTGAGAGTAAACAGAATCAAAAGTGCATGACTGGAGCACCATGGATACTTAACTATTTCATTAGCAATCATAGGAACTTTTTAAGTTCTTGGTAGACAACTTTTAGCCATGTCCTTTAAGTGGGATATTTTTCTTCCTTATAACCATGCCCCATTCAGACCACACTACTTTTTGGATGTTCAGCACTTCTTTGACGCCTCCAATGCTTCTTTCATCTGCTTGATGAGCTGATGTACTATCTAATGAAAAAGCATCTTGGTTTCACGCACGGTAAAACTTTCAAAAATGCAGTTTACCTGGAGGTCTTAATGGTACCCATGACATTTTTCAACTCTTGCGGAAGTCCGGGTCAATTCTTTTCTTAAAGAGCCTTATGGATCTTCTCGGAGGGTAAATATATCTCTGATTGGGGCAAACTAGGCACAGTGACTATGTTAGGGTACTTTAGATAAGTTCAGATGTCAGTTGTTTGGTCCATTTTCAAAACTGATTCTGAAGGACAATTCTCACAGAGACAGGAAATAGGGAAGAACAGGGATTCCTTTTGGAGGCTTGAAGATCCCTCTGCCCCAAAAGATGGACCTTAAGAGTTATAATATAATGGTCTTTTACATAGTTTTCATTTTGATTGTTTTCTGATTTTGGACACTTTGTCCTATGGAGTAGGGTTGAGCGACTTTTATTTTTATAGGATCAGGCCGGGTTTCATGAAACCCGACTTTCTCAAAAGTCGGGTCGAGTGAAATCGGCCGATCCTATAAAAAAGTCGGGGTCGGGGTCGGCCGAAACGCGAAACCCAATGCAGTGCAATGGGATACTATGGTTCCCAGGGTCTGAAGGAGAGGAAACTCTCCTTCAGGCCCTGGGATCCATATTTAAGTGTAAAATAAAGAATTAAAATAAAAAATATTGATATACTCACCCTCTGACGCGCCCTGGTACTAACCGGCATCTTCTGTTCCTAAGAATGGCGCTTGAAAGACCTTTCGAATGCTTCACGGCTTGTGATTGGTCGCGGCGGCCCACGTGACCGCTCAGCGACCAATCACAACAAGCCGTGACGTAATTCTCAGGTCCTAAATTCCTCATTCTAGGAATTTAGGCCATGAGAATTACGTCACGGCTTGTGATTGGTCGCTGAGCGGTCACGTGGGCCGCCGCGACCAATCACAAAGCCGTGACGTCATTTCACGCGCTAATTCTTAAGAAGAAAGGCTGCCGGAAAGAAGCCGAGGGTGAGTATATTCCTATTAGGTATATACTCACCCTCGGACGCACACCCTGCTTCTTTCCGGCAGCCTTCCTTCTTAAGAATTAGCGCATGAAGGGCCTTAGATGACGTCACGGCTTTGTGATTGGTCGCAGCGGCCCACGTGACCGCTCAGCGACCAATCACAAGCCGTGACGTAATTCTCATGGCCTAAATTCCTAGAATGAGGAATTTAGGACCTGAGAATTACGTCACGGCTTGTTGTGATTGGTCGCTGAGCGGTCACGTGGGCCGCCGCAACCAATCACAAGCCGTGAAGCATTCGAAAGGTCTTTCAAGCGCCATTCTTAGGAACGGAAGATGCCGGTTAGTACCAGGGCGCGTCAGAGGGTGAGTATATCAATATTTTTTATTTTAATTCTTTATTTTACACTTAAATGTGGATTCCGATACCGAGTTCCGATATCGCAAACATATCGGAACTCGGTATCGGAATTCCGATACCAGATTCAGAAGATCGCCGACCTCATGGCCGACCCCACACAGGGGTCGGGTCGTCTTTCATGAAACCCGACTTTGCCAAAAGTCGGCGACTTCTGAAAATGGCCGACCCGTTTCGCTCAACCCTACTATGGAGACATTGGTGAAGGAACCATCTTGTGTCCCAAATGAAAGTTGGATCAACATCTTCTTCAAAAAAATGGAAACACCTAGGATTAGGGTTGAGTGACTTTCATTTTTTTAAGATCAAGTCGGGTTTTGCGAAACCCGAATTTGTCCAAAGTCGAGTCGAGTGAAGTCGGCCGATTATCGCGAAAAGTCAGGGATTGACCGAAACATGAAACCCAATGCAAGTCAATGGGGAAGCATAGTCGGCAGTGAGTGGAGGCCAGGAAAACACCTACAGTGCCCATTTTAATGCCAAAAACATCCATTCTTGTTTCTGAAGCTTGTCAATCTTTATTAACTTTATAATAATAGTTGGGCATTGGAAATTGGGGTCATTTGGCTAAAGTTGTGGGGGGTAGGGCTGGTACAAGGTTTAGTGGGCCCAGGAAACGTGGACTACGTCACGGCGGTGGAGCAGTGAGAGGTAAGTATTTCAACTTTGCAAGTGCTGTGATCCTGAGCAAGCAGGGAGACCCACTCGTTCGCATTGGCACTGGCACAGGGCCCCTCAAAGTACGGCGGTGTGTTTGCATGGTGGGGCGCCTCCCACCGGCAGCGACATTTTTGCGTACTCTGAGGGGCCCTGTGCCTGTGACGTCGCCAACGAGTATGCCCCCCTACCTGTTGAAGAAACCTGCACTTTCATCTGCACCTTCCTCTTTGTCCCTGTGTAAGGTGGTATAGTATGCGGGAAGGGGAACCTGACTTTCAGCAGGGTCAGATTGTGACTGTGTAGCGTGCAAGGGGAATGTAGTGGTCTGGGTCAAAGTACCACAAGACTCATCTAGCACCGGCTGGGCAATGGGCAGGATGAGGCGGAAACACTGATATAGGCCCAAATAATAAAGTGGGTAAAATGCAGTTCAAAATTGGTAACAGGACTAACCAGGTGACATTGCTTAGTTCAGTGGAGTAGAAAACCCAGGAGCGGCACACACCGTTAGTAGGCCCCAACCACCAATTTTTAAAAACAACTACTTAATGAGAGCCTGAAGGTTGAAGCTCAGACAAGGAAACCTGGAGGAGAACACCCAGGAGGAGGAGAACACCCAGGAGGAGGAGAACAGCCAGGAGGAGGAGAACACCCAGGAGCGGCACACACCGTTAGTAGGCCCCAACCACCAATTTTTAAAAACAACTACTTAATGAGAGCCTGAAGGTTGAAGCTCAGACAAGGAAACCTGGAGGAGAACACCCAGGAGGAGGAGAACAGCCAGGAGGAGGAGAACACCCAGGAGCGGCACACACCGTTAGTAGGCCCCAACCACCAATTTTTAAAAACAACTACTTAATGAGAGCCTGAAGGTTGAAGCTCAGCTTTATACAGTGGAGGACAACACCAGGGAGCGGCACACACCGTTAGTAGGCCCAACCAAACTAGTAGCCCCACTGCATTTTTCAAATTCCTATAGGCTGAAAACCTGACAACTGAAGCTCAGTTTTTTTCAGAGGAGGACAGCTTTATTGAGTGGCGCAGACAGACACAAGTAGTAGGGCTTAAACAAAAAAGTTGGCTCAATGCAGTTTAAAAAAGGTTACAGGGGTACACAGGCAGCATTTGTGTGGTCAGCGGAGAACAATTTGAATTAGGGACTGCAGACAGACTTAGTAGGCCTAAAATAAAAAAAGGAGGCTTTATGCACTTTAAAATAGGTTCCAGGGGTACACAGGCAGCATTGGTGTGGTCAGTGGAGGACAATTTAAATTAGGGACTGAAGACACACTTAGTAGGCTGTCCCCTGTGGACCATGCATCCACCACATTAACCCATTGCGCCGTAATGGACACGTAACCTTCCGTGGCCATGCCTACAGGTCCATGCGTCTGTTGTCAGGTGCACCTTTGTACTCACAGATTGCCAGAGTGCATGGACAATGCGGTCTTTTACATGCTGGTGGAGGGCTAGGATGGCTTTTCTCGCAAAAGAAGTGTCGACTGGGTAGCTCGTAGCGTGGTACAGCGGAGTCCATCAGGCCTTTATTAATATTAAATAAAATAAATAAATAGCCTCTATGAACTTTAAAATAGGTTCCAGGGGTACACAGGCAGCATTGGTGTGGTCAGCGGAGGACGATTGCAAGGAGGGACCGCAGACAGGCTTACTAGGCCTAAAATAATTAAAAATAGGCTCAAGGCACTTAGAGTTATCTCGCAGGGGTACACAGGCAGCATTGGTGTGGTCAGCGGAGGACGATTGCAAGGAGGGACCGCAGACAGGCTTACTAGGCCTAAAATAATTAAAAATAGGCTCAAGGCACTTAGAGTTATCTCGCAGGGGTACACGGGCAGCATTGGTGTGGTCAGCGGAGGACGATTGCAAGGAGGGACCGCAGACAGGCTTACTAGGCCTAAAATAATTAAAAATAGGCTCAAGGCACTTAGAGTTATCTCGCAGGGGTACACGGGCAGCATTGGTGTGGTCAGCGGAGGACGATTGCAAGGAGGGACCGCAGACAGGCTTACTAGGCCTAAAATAATTAAAAATAGGCTCAAGGCACTTAGAGTTATCTCGCAGGGGTACACAGGCAGCATTGGTGTGGTCAGCGGAGGGCAATTGCAAGGAGGGACCGCAGACAGGCTTACTAGGCATAAAATAATTAAAAATAGGCTCAAGGCACTTAGAGTTATCTCGCAGGGGTACACGGACAGCATTGGTGTGGTCAGCGGAGGACGATTGCAAGGAGGGACTGCAGACAGGCTTACTAGGCCTAAAATAATTTAAAATAGGCTCAAGGCACTTAGAGTTATCTCGCAGGGGTACACAGGCAGCATTGGTGTGGTCAGCGGAGGACGATTGCAAGGAGGGACCACAGACAGGCTTACTAGGCCTAAAATAATAAAAAATAGACTCAAGGCACTTAGAGTTATCTCGTAGGGGTACACAGGCAGCATTGGTGTGGTCAGCGGAGGACGATTGCAAGGAGGGACCGCAGACAGGCTTACTAGGCCTAAAATAATTTAAAATAGGCTCAAGGCACTTAGAGTTATCTCGCAGGGGTACACGGGCAGCATTGGTGTGGTCAGCGGAGGACGATTGCAAGGAGTGTCTGACACAGTTAGTACTCCCAAGAAATAAATATATGTTAATGTCTCGCAAAACAACAAAACAAAAAAACAAAAGTGTGGCATACTTAGGTACAGGGGTGGGCTCCTCTGCTGAGTTTCAGACATAGTAATTTGGCACTAAGTATTTACTGGTGGTGTCAATATAGGACACTGACCCTGACTATTTTAACTAGCATCATACATGTCAACAAATTGCTATTGTCAGTGCCAGGCATTGAATGATGTCAGCGCATAGACTAAACATTGGTGGAGCTGTGAGAGATAATTTTGCACATGGTAGAGCACAGTTTGAGCTGGGGGGGGGACTCTCTTGTGGCCGGCGGTACCGTCCCAGGGCCCCTCATGTTACAACGGTGTGTCTGACGTTGGGTGCGCGCCACCACCGCCAGAGACACTTTATTGTACTATGAGGGACCCAGTGGCAGTGCCGTCGACCAAAAGCGGGCACACCCACCTCTTCAGACAAACGGCACTCTAACGGGTGCTTGCACCAAGTGGCGAGACCACGGCCCCGTGGGGGGAGTTTTCCCATTGAGGGAGGTGTAAACATGTCGTATGCTGGACAAACAGCTGCTGCAAATTAAGAGATTGGAACACTCAGTAACACCAGTCCACAAGCAAGACCTTTTTATAGGAAAGCTAGGTGTCAGCCGGGAAAGGTGGGGCAAAATAATTTGAAATCCAGGAGTGGTTCATTTTAATGAAGGTTAGATCATCCACATTTTGGGTAGCCAGACAAGTCCTTTTTTCAGTTAATATTGAACCAGCAGCACTGAATACTCTTTCTGATAGCACACTAGCTGCTGGGCAAGCAAGCTCCTGCAATGCATATTCTGCCAATTCAGGCCAGGTGTCTAATTTGGATGCCCAGTAATCAATGGGAATGACGGTTGAGGGAGAACATCGATACGGGATGAAAAATAGTTTGTAACCATACTGGACAATTGTTGTCTCCTGTCACTTTGAATAGATGCTGCAGTACCTGTCCTGTCTGCGGTCATTGCGAAATCACTCCACAACCTGGTCAGAAAACCCCTGTGTCCAACGCCACTTCTGATTTGTACATCTCTAACACCTCTGCCCTGTAGCCCCCTGCATCTCGTGTGAGAACCATCACCGGCGCTGTGTGCTGGGAATGCCTGAATCAAACGTTCTACGATAGTTGCTTGTTTGTTTGCTAATATTTGTTCGAGGTTCTCATGGGTCATAATATTTTGCAATTTGCCTTTATAGCGAGGATCAAGGAGGCAGGCCAACCAGTAATCGTCATCGGTCATCATTTTAGAAATGCGTGGGTCCTTTTGGAGGATACGTAAGGTGTAATCCGCCATGTGGGCCAAAGTTCCAGTTGTCAAATCTGCGGTTGTGCTGGTTTGAGGGGCAGTTACTGGCAAATCTACGTCACTTGTCTCCCTTAAAAAACCAGAACCCGGCCTTGCAACGCCACTAATTTCTGTTGGCCCAGGAGAAGCTTCCTCATTAAAAAAGTACTCATCCCCATCATCCTCCTCGTCCTCCTCCTCCTCTTCGCCCGCTACCGCATCCTCTACACGGCCCTGACCAGACAGTGGCTGACTGTCATCAATGCTTTCCTCTTCCTCGGCTGCAGATGCCTGCTCCTTTATGTGCGTCAAACTTTGCATCAGCAGACGCATTAGGGGGATGCTCATGCTTATTATGGCGTTGTCTGCACTAACCAGCCGTGTGCATTCCTCAAAACACTGAAGGACTTGACACAGGTCTTGTAGCTTCGACCACTGCACACCTGACAACTCAATGTCTGCCATCCAACTGCCTGCCCGTGTATCCTCCCACAAATACATAACAGCACGCCTCTGTTCGCACAGTCTCTGAAGCATGTGCAGTGTGGAGTTCCACCTTGTTTCACCTTATCGATGATTAGGCGATGCTGGGGAAGGTTCAAAGACAGCTGATAGTTCTGCATACGGCTGGAGTGTACGGGCGATTGGCGGATATGCAAGCAAAGTCTGCGCACTTTGAGGAGCAGGTCGGGTAACCCCGGATAACTTTTCAGGAAGCACTGCACCACCAGGTTTAAGGTGTGAGCCAGGCAAGGAATGTGTTTCAGTTGGGAAAGGGCTATGGCAGCCATGAAATTCCTTCCGTTATCACTCACTACCTTGCCTGCCTCAAGATGTACAGTGCCCAGCCATGACTGAGTTTCTTTCTGCAAGAACTCGGACAGAACTTCTGCGGTGTGTCTGTTGTCGCCCAAACACTTCATTGCCAATACAGCCTGCTGACGCTTGCCACTAGCTGTCCCATAATGGGACACCTGGTGTGCAACAGGGGCAGCTGCGGATGGACTGACTGTGCGACTGCGGTCTGTGGACGAGCTATCGCTTCTGCAGGAGGACGAAGAGGAGGATGAGGAGGGGGGGCGAACGCCAACAGACAACTGTTTCCTAGACCATGGGCTAGGCAGAAGTGTCCCAATATTGCTGTCCCCTGTGGACCCTGCATCCACCACATTCACCCAGTGTGCCGTGATGGACACGTAACGTCCCTGGCCATGCCTACTGGCCCATGCATCTGTTGTCAGGTGCACCTTTGTAGTCACAGATTGCCTGAGTGCATGGACGATGCGGTCTTTAACATGCTGTTGGAGGGCTGGGATGGCTTTTCTCGAAAAAAAGTGTCGACTGGGTAGCTCGTAGCGTGGTACAGCGTAGTCCATCAGCGCTTTGAAAGCTTCGCTTTCAACTAACCGGTAGGGCATCATCTCTAATGAGATTAGTCTAGCAATGTGGGCGTTCAAACCCTGTGTACGTGGATGCGATGATGAGTACTTCCTTTTCCTAACAAGAGTCTCATGTAGGGTGAGCTGGACTGGAGAGCTGGAGATCGTGGAACTAGCGGTGGTGCCGGTGGACATGGCAGACTGAGAGAGGGTTGGAGATGGTATTCTTGCTGGTGCCCTACATGCAGTGTTTCCTACTACGAACCTGGTGATTCCCTGACTGCTTTGGCTTGGAGACGAAAGCTGCACAGATACTGCAGGTGGTGCGGGAAATGGTGGGCTTACAGTGAGGGAAGGGATGTAGCGTTGCTGACTAGCTTCATTGGCCGAGGGTGCTGCAACCTTTAGGGACGTTTGGTAGTTAGTCCAGGCTTGCAAATGCATGGTGTTTAAATGTCTATGCATGCAACTTGTATTTAGACTTTTAAGATTCTGACCTCTGCTTAAGGTAGTTGAACATTTTTTACAGATGACTTTGCGCTGATCATTTGGATGTTGTTTAAAAAAATGCCAGACTGCACTCTTTCTACTATCGGATACCTTTTCAGGCATTGCAGACTGAGCTTCTTTAACCGGATGGCCACGCTGTCCTCCAACTGGTTTTGGTTTTGCCACGCGTTTTTGGCCAGATACGGGCCCGGCAGATGGAACCTTTTGTGATGTTGATGCCTGCTGCGGCTCCTCCTCCTCCTCCTCCACTTCAGAACTACTGCCGCCTGCACCCTGTTCCCCCAATGGCTGCCAATCGGGGTCAACAACTGGGTCATCTATGACCTTCTCTTCTATCTCGTGTGCAACTTCGTCTGTGTCACCGTGTAAGCCGGTGGTATAGCGTTCGTGACGGGGCACCATAGTCTCAGCTGGGTTTGATTCTGGCTCAGTACACTGCGAGGGCAATGTTCTGGTCTGAGTCAAAGGAACAGCATAGTAATCTGGCTGTGGCTGTGCATCAGTGCACTCCATGTCCAATTCAACTTCTAATGGGCATGGCCTGTTAACTGTTTCACTGCTAACCCAGGAACGGTATGTGTAAAGAGCTCCATGGAGTAACCCGTTGTGTCGCCTGACGCATCATTCTCTCTTGTTTTGGGTGAAGAAGACAAGGAAGCGACTTGTCCCTGACCGTGAACATCCACTAACGACGCGCTTTTACATTTAGCACTTTCAGAAGAGGAGGCAAAAGAGCTAGAGGCTGAGTCAGCAAGGAAAGCCAAAACTTGTTCTTGCTGCTCCGGCTTTAAAAGCGGTTTTCCTACTCCCAGAAAAGAGAGTGTTCGAGGCCTTGTGTAGCCAGACGACGAACCTGTCTCAACAACTCGAGACTTAGGTGCTGTATTGCTTTTACCACGACCACCTGATGCTCCACCACCACTACCATCATTACCAGCTGACAATGACCGCCCACGGCCACGACCTCTTCCACCAGACTTCCTCATTGTTTGCAAAACGTAACCAAAGTAACGGTATCTGTTACTGTAAAACAACTTATAAGGTGAACTCAAACTTCTGTAGGATTTATATATACCTTTATAGGTGGCTGACAATGAAAGGAAAATCAGGCCCAATTTTACACACTAGGTTTTATGTGCCCCAATAATTTGAGACAGATGGCACACACAGGAACGGCACTCAAGCACAAATGCCAATCTTAATCTCCCACTATGGTTTTTTTTTCAGGGAGAATTTAAAAAAAATAAAAAAATTCCCAGTATGACACACTAGGTTTTATGTGCCCCAATAATTTGAGACAGATGGCATACACAGGACCGGCACTCAAGCACAAATGGCAATCTTAATCTCCCACTATGTTTTTTTTTTCAGGGAGAATTTAAAAAAAATAAAAAAATTCCCAGTATGACACACTAGGTTTTATGTGCCCCAATAATTTGAGACAGATGGCACACACAGGACCGGCACTCAAGCACAAATGGCAATCTTAATCTCCCACTATGTTTTTTTTTTCAGGGAGAATTTAAAAAAAATAAAAAAATTCCCAGTATGACACACTAGGTTTTATGTGCCCCAATAATTTGAGACAGATGGCATACACAGGACCGGCACTCAAGCACAAATGGCAATCTTAATCTCCCACTATGTTTTTTTTTTCAGGGAGAATTTAAAAAAAAATAAAAAAATTCCCAGTATGACACACTAGGTTTTCTGTGCCCAATAATTTGAGACAGATGGCACACACAGGACCGGCACTCAAGCACAAATGGCAATCTTAATCTCCCACTATGTTTTTTTTTTCAGGGAGAATTTAAAAAAAATAAAAAAATTCCCAGTATGACACACTAGGTTTTATGTGCCCCAATAATTTGAGACAGATGGCACACACAGGACCGGCACTCAAGCACAAATGGCAATCTTAATCTCCCACTATGTTTTTTTTTTCAGGGAGAATTTAAAAAAAATAAAAAAATTCCCAGTATGACACACTAGGTTTTATGTGCCCCAATAATTTGAGACAGATGGCATACACAGGACCGGCACTCAAGCACAAATGGCAATCTTAATCTCCCACTATGTTTTTTTTTTCAGGGAGAATTTAAAAAAAAAAATAAAAATTCCCAGTATGACACACTAGGTTTTCTGTGCCCAATAATTTGAGACAGATGGCACACACAGGACCTGCACTCAAGCACAAATGGCAATCTTAATCTCCCACTAGGTTTTTCTTTTTCAGGGAGAATTTAAAAAAAAAATAAAAAAATTCCTAGTATGACACACTAGGTTTTCTGTGCCCAATAATTTGAGACAGATGGCACACACAGGACCAGCACTCAAGCACAAATGGCAATCTTAATCTCCCACTATGTTTTTTTTTTTTCAGGGAGAATTTAAAAAAAATAAAAAAATTCCCAGTATGACACACTAGGTTTTATGTGCCCCAATAATTTGAGACAGATGGCTCACACAGGACCGGCACTCAAGCACAAATGGCAATCTCAATCTCCCGCTGTTTTTTTTCAGGGAGAATTTAAAAAAAATAAAAAAAATTCCCAGTATGACACACTAGGTTTTATGTGCCCCAATAATTTGAGACAGATGGCACACACAGGACCGGCACTCAAGCACAAATGGCAATCTTAATCTCCCACTGTTTTTTTTTTCAGGGAGAATTTAAAAAAAAATAAAAAAATTCCCAGTATGACACACTAGGTTTTATGTGCCCCAATAATTTGAGACAGATGGCACACACAGGACCGGCACTCAAGCACAAATGGCAATCTTAATCTCCCACTGTTTTTTTTTTCAGGGAGAATTAAAAAAAAAATAAAAAAATTCCCAGTATGACACACTAGGTTTTCTGTGCCCAATAATTTGAGACAGATGGCACACACAGGACCGGCACTCAAGCACAAATGGCAATCTTAATCTCCCACTAGGTTTTTTTTTTCAGGGAGAATTTAAAAAAAAATAAAAAAATTCCCAGTATGACACACTAGGTTTTCTGTGCCCAATAATTTGAGACAGATGGCACACACAGGACCGGCACTCAAGCACAAATGGCAATCTTAATCTCCCACTAGGTTTTTTTTTCAGGGAGAGTTTAAAAAAAATAAAAAAATTCCCAGTATGACACACTAGGTTTTCTGTGCCCAATAATTTGAGACAGATGGCACACACAGGACCGGCACTCAAGCACAAATGGCAATCTTAATCTCCCACTAGGTTTTTTTTTTCAGGGAGAATTAAAAAAAAAAATATAACAGTATGTCACACTAGGTTTTCTGTGCACCAATTATTTGAGACAGATGGCACACACAGGAGTGGCACTCTAGCAGAAATGCCAATCTTAATCTCCCACTACTTTTTTTTATTCAGGGAGAATTTTAAAAAAATTTCACAGTATGACACACTAGGTTTTCTGTGCCCCAATTATTTGAGACAGATGGCACACACAGGAGTGGCACTCTAGCAGAAATGCCAATCTTAATCTCCCACAATTTTTTTTTTTCAGGGAGAATTAAAAAAAAATGTATATAACAGTATGACACACTAGGTTTTCTGTGCCCCAATTATTTGAGACAGATGGCACACACAGGAGTGGCACTCTAGCAGAAATGCCAATCTTAATCTCTCACAATTTTTTTTTTTTCAGGGAGAATTAAAAAAAAAGAAAAAAAAAGAAACTGTCCTACAATTACTATCTCCCTGCAGTAATCTCAGCCAGGTATGGCAGGCAGCAATAACAAGGAGTGGACAGCTGCACAAAAAAAAAAAGTGTGGACAAACAAACAAGATAGCTGTGCAGAAAGGAAGGAACAACAGGATTTGTGCTTTGAAAAAAGCAGTTGGTTTGCACAGCGGCGTACACACACAGCAACGCGGCTATCAGGGAGCCTTCTAGGGCAGCCCATGAGCTACAGCGCTGAGGAAAAAAAATGTAGCCTCCACTGTCCCTGCAAACAAAAGGTGGTGTTGGACAGTGGAAATCGCTACAGCACAAGCGGTTTGTGGCTTTATGTACCCTGCCTATCACTATCCCTGCTTCTGACGAAGCGGCAGCAACCTCTCCCTACGCTCAGATCAGCAGCAGTAAGATGGCGGTCGGCGGGAACGCCCCTTTATAGCCCCTGTGACGCCGCAGAAAGCAAGCCAATCACTGCAATGCCCTTCTCTAAGATGGTGGGGACTGAGATCTATGTCATCACGCTGCCCACACTCTGTGTCCACCTTCATTGGCTGAGAAATGGCGCTTTTAGCGTCATTGAAATGCGACTTTGGCGCGAAAGTCGCGTACCGCATGGCCGAACCCACACAGGGATCGGGTCGGGTTTCATGAGACGCCGACTGCCAAAAGTCGGCGACTTATGAAAATAAACGATCCGTTTCGCTCAACCCTACCTAGGATTAGCAAGAAACAGCATTTGTGCCAAATTTTAATCAAAGTAGTTTATATGGGTCCTTCTGTATTTTAAGCCTTCCAGCCAACACACAACATATTGATTTTAATTTCATGTATTCTAGATTAATTTTAGACCTTTATGTACACGGCATTGCAGTAGCTTAAGTTTCTATGGTTACGAGTCCGACCACTCATATAGTGACAGTTAGCTGTTAATGGTCATATCCATGCATAAGAAAGTTGCAATGCCCGGCACATGGGATAAGCAACATAGTAAATCAGTAGAACTATACCACATTTATAATATTATTATTTTTATTAAACCTTCTACATATTGGTATAGGATATTGAAGATGGGAATACCACTTTAAGTTAGCAGCTTACAAACAATGGCATGAAGTTTGACCTGACATATAGAAGACGTTGACATGATTGTTAATTAAACAGAAACAGTGACACAGCCCACATGTGAGCATATAAATGCTTTAGTCGTTAGGCTCCCACATAAAAAAAAATCAGATTTAATACTGCCCAGAAAACCTCCTTGATTTTGAACATGATTAGGATCTTGATTGTCTCTTTTACTATCTTCTGGGCCATTTTATGGACAGGTAAGATCTTTTAAAAGTATTTATAATTTTAAGATGAATTTTCGATATCTGTAACACTAAAAAGAAGACCACATGATTTCAAGTGAAGACAAGGCGGCAACTCAAGTAAAGTAACAGTCCAGCAGGTCTAAAATGTTATCCTGACCTGAAGACAAGAATATGGAGCTTGTTCTCCTGGAAGAACCACTTTGATGATTTCTCGTAAGAGGATAGTCCTCCTGTTAGATATTTTTTATGTCCTTTATTTGATGTAGGTGTGAAAAGGTTCTAAAATATAATAATAGTACTGGATTAAGATAAATGATCTGTCTGCCTAGTCTTGGCTCTTAAAGAGAACTAGGATCAGGCATGTTAAACTAAATGCATGGGCATAAAGGAGCTGTCCTACCGGTTTATCAAAGAATCCTAGAATGTTAGAGTTGGAAGGGACCTCCAGGGTTATCGTTTCCAACCCTCTGCTCAATACAGGACTCACTAAACCATCTCAGACAGATGTCTTTCCAGCCTCTGTTTGAAGACTTACATTTCCAAAATCGATTCAAAAGGACAATTTTGACAGAGATAGGAAACAGCCAAGTACAAGGATTTCTTTGGAGGCTTGAAGATCCCTCTGCCACAAACGAGGGACCTTAAGGGTTATAATTAGTGATGAGCATCTAGTGATGAGCTAACATCTGTTAGCCAGCATAAGTACATGTGGGGGTTGCCTGGTTGCTAGGGAATCCCCACATGTACTTATGCTGGCTAACAGATGTAAATCATTCAGCTGCGGCAATAAAAACTAAATCTCCGAGCACTAAAAAATACTCGTAGGACGCCTGAGCGTGCTTGAGAAATCTCGAGTAACGAGTATATTCGCTCATCACTAAAAGTTATAATATAATGGTCTTTCATATAGTTTTACTATTTATTATTTCCTGATTTTGAACACTTTGTCCTGTGGAGACAATGGTGAAGGAACCATCTTGTGTCCTAAGTTAAAGTTGGATCAACATCTTCTTTTAAATAGACACACCTAGGATTGGCAAGAATCAGTATTTATGCAAAAATTTTATTTAAGTCTTTAATATGGGTCCTTCTCTATTTTAAGAGTTCCAGCCAACATACAACATACTTATTTTGAGGAAATAAATTCCAGATTAACTTTAGACCTTTATGTACACAACATTGCAGCCGATGAGGCATTTATGGTTACGACCACTCATATAGTGACAATTAGTTAGTTGTTAGTGGTCGGAACCATGGATACCTTAGTTACTGCAATGTCCTGACATGGGATAAGCAATATTGCAAATTAGAAGAAAAATACTAAGTGCCACTGCAACTCAGAAGAACTATAAAAGGTGCCTTCCCTGTAAAAATCTAAACCATGGTTAATCTTTAATTATCTTTGGAATTTTGTGTGCAATAAGCTGTTCGTGCATCAGAACGAGACTGTGATTGGAGTATTTGGCTCTATGCAGGCCCTTCAGCTGCCTCTGGTGTCAGTATATTTTTACTGTTTTAAATTTCACGCTTGTGCGGTTTTGTCCCATTACATCTGACGTAGAAGTAACACAGCATTTCAGAAAAGGAACATTATACCAACATTAAAATATAGTGGTGGTAGTATGATGGTCTGGAGCTGGTTTGCTGCTTAATGACCTGGAAGACTTGTCGTGGTAAATGGAACCATGAATTCTGCTGTCTACCAAAAAATCCTGAAGGAGGTTGTTGGCTAAAATCTTGGGATATATGACTCCATTCATCTTTCCTTCAATACGGTGCAGTCGCCCTGTCCTCTTTAGAGAAAAGTACCCCTAAAGTATGATGTTTTCTCCACCATGCTTCACAGTTGGGATGGTGTTATTGGGGTTGTACTCATCCTTCTCCTCCAAACACGGCTAGTGTTGTTGATACCGAAAAGTTCTATTTTGCTGCCATCTGACCTCATGACCTTCTCCCATGCCTACTCTGGATCATCCTGATAGTAATTGGTGAACTTCAAACGGGCCTAGACATGTGCTGGTGTGAGCAGGGGGACCTTGTGTGCCCTGCAGGATTTAAATCCATGAGGGTATTGTGCCTTTCTAATTGTAATATTTAGCCTGTGGTCCCAGCTCTCTTCAGGTAATTGACCAGGTCCTCCCATGTAATTCTGGGCTGATTCCTGACCTTTCTCCAAATCATCCTTCCCCCACGAGGTGAGATCTTGCATGGAGCCCCAGACTGAGGAAGATTGTCAGTCATCTTGTGTTTCTTCCATTTTCTAATAATTGCACCAACAGTTGTTGCCTTCAAGTTCTCACTAAGCTGCTTGCCTATTGTCCTATAGCCCATCCCAGCCTTGTACAGGTCTACAGTTTTCTCCCTGGCGTCCTTAGACAGCTCTTTGGTCTTGGCCAAGGTGGAGAGGTTGGAATGCGATTGATTCTATTATCTACCTATCTATCTATCTAGCTATCTTATTATCTATCTATTTATCTATTATTTATCTATTATCTATCCATTATTTATTATTTATCTTTCTATTATCTATCTATTATCTATGTATCTATTATCCATCTATTATCTATCTATTATCTATTATCTATCTATCTATTATCTATCTATTGTAATAGTTATAAATAAATAAACAGATAAATAATTATTTATCTAGTATCTATTATCTATCTATCTATCTATCTATCTATCTATCTATCTATCTATCTATCGATCTTTATATAAGATTGATTTATTCGTTTTGTAAACTAGCCGTAAGTTACATAGAGTATTATGATGTGTAGAAGGTGATGTTAAAAACGATTTGCATAAGATGCTTAGCGAGGAAAAAATCGCACACTTGCATTGCATTTGTATAACATACGGAGTGACATTCTCATGACTTCCGTCCAACTTTTTGTGATGAACATTGGAGTGATTTTTAATATGTTGATGTGAGCGAATGCTAAGGTCACATTCACACGTTCGGTATCTGGTCAGTATTTTGCATCAGTATTTGTAAGCCAAAACCAGGAGTGGGTGAAAAATGCAGAAGAGGTGATGCTTTTCTATTAGACTTTTCTTGATTGTTCCACTCTTGGTTTTGGCTTACAAATACAGATGTAAAATACTGACCAAATAATGAACATGTGAACGTGGCCTAAAGGTCTCTCTCCTAACTAGTCAAATTACAACTAATCAAACTTATCGTGTAGACTTGTGGTCTAGTTACCTTCAACTTAAACTTTAGATTAATCCACAATGAAGTACGTCTTCATCTTTTTGGTCTTTGCCACTGGTGAAATCACCGTATGTAAGAGAAAAATATTAGTTTATATTATATCTTACTTATGATTAACGTTCGTTATTTTTGGTCACTTTATTGACTTTTCTTAGGTTACCACCCACAGACCACATAAGAATCTAGAACACTAAAATGGAAGAGATCGAATCATTGTTTCTAACTAAAGCAAATTAAAACTTTATACTGTTCTGTGTCACGGCATATCATTAAAAAAAAGGGTTGAGACTGAGAGCATATTTGTTACTCACATGTTGTAGGATGATTAATGTGAACCTCAAGGTACTCCTGTTACTTTTGTGGAGGTCCAGCTCACATGTTGACATCACAAAATTGATAGCTATTGTGTTAGGCTCCATTTTCTGGTTCTGGAATGAACTTATCATCCATGATATGATCCTGAAGTCCTTCATAGTTAGTAGGATTGAAAAAAGACATATGTCCTTCAAGTTCATCAGAGGAATGGAAGAAGACATTGAATGAAGGGAAGAGGTATACAGTAGGTCCAACTGTCTTTTGAACTCTTTGTTATAAACCTTAATATTGAATGGCATAATCACTGATACTAAATGTCTGTGATGGCTAAAGTCACAGTGTAGTCACAGCCTTAATTTTTCCCTTCAAATATTTTCTTAGGTGAGGCCATAAGATGTCAACAATGTAAGGAAATTGGTGAAGAATACTGCTCAGGACCCTTTGTTGAATGCGAAAATGAAGATGCTGTTTGTACTACAGCAAAGGAATACAGCAGTATTAGTAAGTCGGACCAAAGGAAAAAAAAAGTACATATTAGTTACTTATATATGCATAAATATCACTATTTTTGTGCGATATGACAAATTGTTCTTATAGGACTGATTACACAAGTACCCGGTTCACTATTTGGAAACATTGTTCTCTTCAGTCAAGGTTTTATCATTCCCTATAGCCTAGGGACACTGTGAATGACAGCTCAGCCACCCTATAAGATCTGGAGCGACTGGACTGCCAGTATTGTGAGTGACAGCTAAATCTTATTCTGGGGCTGGCTGGGCTGCCAGCATTTTGATTGACAGCCGTGCTGCTCAATCTGGCCTACTCTAAGGGCATTCCTCTGGGTGTCTCCCGTTCCTGATTATTTGCTAGCTATTTAGCTGGCTACTTTTGAGCTGATCATTGTCAGCTCTAGCATTGCTCTGTGATGTGTGTGCTTGGCTTTGTGTCTGATTTCCTGATCTTGTTGCCAGACCTAAGATTTGTTGTGACTATTCGTGTGTTATCCCTTTTGCTCTTGACGCTCTATGACCTCAGGTACCTGATCCCGGACTTGGCCACTGACCATCCGTTTCTCTTATCCCCTTTAACTTGATGTACTCTCCTGGCATTGGGCCCCATGACTGTTACATGATCATATCCTTGTATTGCCTCTCTAAACTACTAGTTCTCCTGGTATCTGACTCAGACCTTCTGACTACCCTGTCTCATGGCTTGCTACTGAGACTCACAGCCTCCAGATATTTTTCATTTTCTGTCTGTTTTTTTTTTGTCTGTACTTTTATTTTTAAATGTGTGGTTATGGCTTCCCCTGACAAGGGAATAAACTTGTGTGCTTCCTGGGTGGTTCTTGGGACCAGGAAGAAGCACCTGCTAGATGTGAAACGGCTATTATCATACATAGGAGTATGCAATTTACTATCACGCTGTTAATTTTAACTATTTGAAAATAAAGCCTCTGAGATGCATGCAATGCAGGTGCTGCAATTTCCTCCCTTCTACAATACTATTGGACTTTCTATATATTCATTGCTGGGCACTATCAAAAGTGAACGGGGCAACATGATTTTGTGGAGTGACAATATTTTGTCTTTCTATTGGCTCCTTAAAGAGTTCTTATGAAAACAAGCAATTTTCACCTTACTTCTTATTGAAAATCCTCTCAATTCTCAAGAAAGGAGGTATTTTTAATTTTATACTTTATTGTTCTGCAGTCTGTTAGTGGTGGCCAGTTTCCTAGACAAAGAGCACAATGCTTCCAAGTTCATTCCAATAAAGCCTTTACAAGCCACTGGTCCAAACTGTCAATCATTATGCCATTTGGCAAGCAAGGAGCCAAAAGGGGGCGATGAGCTCCTGAAAATCAATAGTGAGACAAACTAATTTCCTTATTAATAGAATACAGTTGAGCACACTGTTATAAACATTCCGGCTTAATAATATCTCTATATTCTTACTTCTTCTAGATGGCGAAACTGAGGTCACGGCCTTCAGAGGATGTTTGGATTCCTATATGAAGTGTAACCAACTTCTGACTATGAATGCAGATGTCTTCAATATGACATTTTACTACGACTGCTGTGACAGTGATGACTGTAATAATGGTACAATTGTAGGTATGTAAACTAAACCATCAACACACAGTATGTCATATAATGTGTGGAATAAAATCTGAAGCTTGCAGCATGTAGATGCCAGGGTTTGCAGGACCCATTGCAATCTGAAAAAACCTAACTATTTATATTGTTGCCTTCTTCTTATAATATTCTAGTGCCACCACTGAATACCACAGAAAATGGAGTCATTTGCCCACATTGTTTCAAGGTGGGAAGCTACCAATGTGAGGAGTATGATTATATTGCCTGTACTGGTAATCAGAGAGCTTGTATGGAGTTTGGTGGAGATGCAACCCGTGCAGGTAACACTGAAGTCTGTTTAGGAACTTTATTACTATACAAAATGTGTTGTTGTATAATTTGCTGCTTGGCTGTTAGTTAATGTGTGACAGATAAAGTGTCTTGTTCACAGGACCGGCGTTAGGATCAGGCAAACAAGGCAAATGCTTAGGGCACAACCCACAAAGTGGGCTCACTGCTTCTGCAGCCCCTTTATGAAGTACACAGAGGGTGTAAAGCATTAATTATAGTAAGGGCTGGCTTTAGGGGTAGGGGTAGGGCAAACAAGGCAAATGTCTAAGGCCCCACTGACAAAGGAGGTCCCCTTCTTCTGCAGCCCCTTTATGAAATGAACAGAGGGTGTACAGCATAGCTCACAGTGAATAATGCTCTGTAGTCCCTGCCCGTGCCTCTCTCCTCTTACTCTGGCAGTGTCGGGTTGGAAACTGAGAGTGAGGGGGAGGGGCTGTCTCACAGCACCGCAGAGGTCAGACGCTAGGGGCAGGAAGCTACCTGCAGTCCTGTCTGTGTCTGTGTCCCCTCCTACTCGTCGTGGCTGCTGCTAAACCATATATATATATATATATATATATATATATATATATATCTGTATTTGTGTGTACATGTGCACAGTATACAGTGTGTGTTTCTGTATATGTGTATATAGTATGTGTGTACATATATACAGTGTACAGTATGATTGCGTATATCTGTGATGTGTGTATATATATATATTTATATATATATATGTACATATAATATATAGTATGTGTGCATTGGTATATATTTATTTTATATATATATATATATATATATATATATATATATATATATATATATACACACAGTACAGACCAAAAGTTTGGACACACCTTCTCATTTAAAGATTTTTCTGTATTTTCATGACTATGAAAATTGTAAATTCACACAGAAGGCATCAAAACTATGAGTCAACACATGTGGAATTATATACCGTATATACTCGAGTATAAGCCGAGAATTTCAGCCCATTTTTTTAGGCTGAAATTGCCCCTCTCGGCTTATACTCGAGTCATGCCCAGGGGACGGCAGGGGAGGTGGAGTGGCAGCTATCTAAGCATACTCACCTGCTCCTGGCGCGGTCCCTGGTTCCCCGATGCCGGCAGCTTCTTCTTGTAGTGAGCGGTCACATGGTACCGTGATAATGAATATGGACCCCACTCCACTCCCACAGGGGTGGAGCCGCATATTCATTACCGTAATGAGCGGTACCATGTGACCGCTCACTACAGGAAAAGCTGCCGGCGGCGGGGAAGCAGGGATCGTGCCAGGAGCAGGTGAGTATAAGCAGTGTGTGATATTCACCTGCTCCCCATTCCACCGTCTGCTTCTTCTGCATCCTCTGCACTGATGCTTGGGTCAGAGGGTGTGGTGATGTGATTAGTGTGCGCTGCCTTCTGCCTGAGCAGTCAGTGCAGTGGATGGGGAACATAGCGGCGGCTGGCAACGGTGGAACGCGGAGCAGGTGAATATAGGAAGTGCCGGGGGCCTGAGCAACGAGAGGTGAATATGTGATTTTTTTTTATCGCAGCAACAGCATATGGGGCAAATGACTGTATAGAGCATTTTATGGGGCCATAAACAGCATTTATGGAGAATTACATGGGGCACATGACTGTATGGAGCATCATATGGGTCCATAATCAGCATTTATGGAGCATTACATCGGGCAAATGACTGTATGGAGCATCTTATGGGGCCATATTCAGCATTTATGGAGCATTATATGGGGCAAATGACTGTATGGAGCATCTTATGGGGCCATAATCAGCATTTGTGCACCATTATATGCGGGAAAATGTTTGTATGGAGCATCTTATGAGGCCATAATCAGCATTTGTGCAGCATTATATGGGCAAATGTCTGTATGGAGCATCTTATGGGGCCATAATCAGCATTTGTGCTGCATTATATGGGGCGTATTTTGTATGGAGCATCTTATGGGGCCATCATGAACTGTATGGAGCATTATATGGGGCTCCTGATTCAATATGAATATTCAAAAACACTTAACCTACTGATGTCTCAATTCATTTTGCTTTTATTGATATCTTTTTATTTTTGAAATTTACCAGTAGCCGCTGCATTTTCCACCCTAGGCTTATACTCGAGTCATTAAGTTTTCCCAGTTTTTTGTGGCAAAATTAGGGCTCTCGACTTATACTCGGGTCGGCTTATACTCGAGTATATACGGTACTTAACAAAAAAGTGTGAAACAACTGAAAATATGTCTTATATCTTAGGTTCTTCAAAGTAGCCACCTTTTGCTTTGATGACTGCTTTGCACACTTTGGCATTCTCTTGATGAGCTTCAAGAGGTAGTCACCGGGAATGGTTTTCAATTCACAGGTGTGCCCTGTCAGGTTTAATAAGTGGGATTTCTTGCCTTATAAATTGGGTTGGGACCATCAGTTGTGTTGTGCAGAAGTCTGGTGGATACACAGCTGATAGTCCTACTGAATAGACTGTTAGAATTTGTATTATGGCAAGAATAAAGCAGCTAAGTAAAGAAAATCAAGTGGCCATCATTACTGTAAGAAATAAAGGTCAGTCAGTCCGAAAAATTGGGAAAACTTTGAAAGTGTCCCCAAGTGCAGTGGCAAAAACCATCAAGGGCTACAAAGAAACTGGCTCACATGAGGACCGCCCCAGGAAAGGAAGACCAAGAGTCACCTCTGCTTCTGAGGATAAGTTTGTCCGAGTCACCAGCCTCAGAAATCGCAGGTCAACAGCAGCTCAGATTAGAGACCAAGCCAATGCCACACAGAGTTCTAGCAGCAGACACATCTCTACAACAACTGTTAAGAGGAGATTTTGTGCAGAAGGCCTTCATGGTAAAATAGCTGCTAGGAAACCACTGCTAAGGACAGGCGACAAGCAGAAGAGACTTGTTTGGGCTAAAGAACACAATGAATGGACATTAGACCAGTGGAAATCTGTGATTTGGTCTGATGATTCCAAATTTGAGATCTTTCATTCCAACCACAGTGTCTTTGTGCGACGCAGAAAAGGTGAATGGATGGACTCTACATGACTGGTTCCCACCGTGAAGCATGGAGGAGGAGATGTGATGGTGTGGGGGTGCTTTGCTGGTGACACTGTTGGGGATTTATTCAAAATTGAAGGCATACTGAACCAGCATGGCTGCCACAGCATCTTGTAACGGCATGCTATTCGATCCGGTTTGTGTTTAGTTGGACCATCATTTATTTTTCAACAGGACAATGACCCCAAACACACCTCCAGGCTGTGTAAGGGCTATTTGACCAAGAAGGAGAGTGATGGGGTGCTAAGACAGATGACCTGGCCTCCACAGTCACCAGACCTGAACCCAATCGAGATGGTTTGGGGTGAGCTGGACCACTGAGTGAAGGCAAAAGGGCCAACAAGTGCTAAGCATCTCTGGAAATTCCTTCAAGGTTGTTGAAAGACCATTCCTGGTGACTACCCCTTAAAGCTCATCAAGAGAATGGCAAGAATGTGCAAAGCAGTCATCAAAGCAAAAGGTGGCTACTTTGAAGAACCTCGAATACATATGTTCAGTTGTTTCACACTTTTTTGTTAAGTATATAATTCCACATGTGTTAATTCATAGTTTTGATGCCTGCAGTGTGAATGTACAATTTTCATAGTCATGAAAATACAGAAAAGTCTTTAAATGAGAAGGTGTGTCTACACTTTTGCTCTGTACTGTATATATATATATATATATATATATATATATATATACATATATATATATATATATATATATTGTAAGATTGCTCTTACTGAGTGTATTGGGGATACTCGCTTGGCCGCGATATTCAGCACATGGGCACGGTTTTTTCAAACAAAGCAGTCCATACGGTTTACTAAGCCTCATAAACCATATCATGAGCAGTCCATTTACACACTGAACCAGGTCATCACATTAAGTTTCAGAACCTTAGTCTGTGGTATCTAAACACGCTGGACCTCACTGACCAGTTGCCGTGGGTTACCACACAGTTCATGATACAAGCACCAACAGTTTATGGCGGTACCTTACGGGAGCTCCTGCTCCATCTGCTGACTCCTTGTCAGTCGTCTTTTCCGGGTAAGCTGCCTCACAGGGATCACCAACTTGCCTGGGCGGCATATCTTAGTCAGTCCAGACCCTCCGGAGGACCGTAGCTTCCCCACACAGTAGCTGTGCGCTGCTCAGGGATCCAGTCCTACTCCCAGGACCACCCACGCTGCTCAGGGATCCGGTCCTACTCCCAGGACCTCCCAACACCAGCATGTGCTTTCCAGGAAGCCTAATCCCAGGTCTTCCAACACAGGAACATACACAGGGACCTGTGACCCACACCCTGGTCACATTATGTACCTTGTAACCACACCACATAGGTGAGGTATATCACATGGGCTGATCATGTGATCATGACATCACTGCAGGTCCTCATACTCCTGCAGGGAAAAAGGTACAGTGAGTGCCCTCACCCAGTGGTGAGGTATGTGGGTAGCCAGACCCTCCCATCTCTCATAGCTACCCGCAACCCGGACCCAGGTGCGCTAAATGACATCTTCAGTGCTTACGTGCTCTAATGACAAGATACACCGGGTTGCATCGCAGGGAGCATCCATCCCTGTGACACATACCTCCCATTAACCACAATGCTGGACACTGTCTCACTACCACATCCATGCATACCCATGACCTCAATATGCCTCCGTGCGTATACTGGAGAGACCATGCAGCGCCCCCTACCTGTTACAGGGGTCACTGCATCACAATATATATAGTGGGTATGGAAAGTATTCAGATCCTTTTAAATTTTTCACTATTTGTTTCATTGCAGCCATTTGGTAAATTCAAAAAAGTTCATTTTTCTTCTCATTTATGTACACTCTGCACCCCATCTTGGCAGAAAAAAACAGAAATGTAGTATTTTTTGCAAATGTATTAAAAAAGAAATACTGAAATATCACATGGTCATAAGTATTCAGACCCTTTGCTCAGTATTGAGTAGAAGCACCTTTGAGCTAGTACAGCCATGAGTCTTTTGGGGAATGATGCAACACGTTTTTCATCCCTGGATTTGGGGATCCTCTGCCATTCTTCCTTGCAGATCCTCTCCAGTTCCGTCAGGTTGGATGGTGAACGTTGGTGGACAGCCACTTTCGGGTCTCTCCAGAGATGCTCAGTTGGGTTTAGGTCAGAGCTCTGGCTGGGCCAGTCAAGAATGGTCACAGAGTTGTTCTGAAGACACTCCTTTGTTATTTTAGCTGTGTGCTCAGGGTCATTGTCTTGTTGGAAGGTGAACCTTCGGCCAAGTCTGAGGTCCAGAGCACTCTGGAAGAGGTTTTCATCCAGGATATCTCTGTACTTGGCCGCATTCATGTTTCCTTCAATGACAACCAGTCGTCCTGTACCTGCAGCTGAAAAACACCCCCATAGCATGATGCTGCCACCACCATGTTTCACTGTTGGGATTGTATTGGGCAGGTGATGAGCAGTGCCTGGTTTTCTCCACACATACCGCTTAGAATTATCACCAAAAAGGAATATCTTCATCTCATCAGACCAGAGAATCTTATTTCTCTTAGTCTGGGAGTCCTTGATGTGTTTTTTTAGCAAACTCTGTGTGGGCTTTCATATGTCTTGCACTGAGGACAGACTTCCGTCACACCACTCTGTCATAAAGGACCGACTGGTGGAGGGCTGCAGTGATAGTTGACTTTGTTGAACTTTCTCCCATCTCCCTACTGCATCTGTGGAGCTCATAGTGATCTTGGGGTCGTCTCTTTACCTCTCTCACCAAGTCTCTTCTCCCACGATTGCTCAGGTTGGCTGGACGGCCAGGTCTAGGAAGACTTCTGGTGGTCCCAAACATTTTCCATTTAAGGATTATGGAGGCCACGCAAATGTCACAATTTACCAGTGGCAATAATTTTCCTTAGTCTGCTGTTGCCGTGTGTCAGCAAGTGGTTTGACCAAAGGGAATACTTGGTCAACTGTTCCGCTGACCCCCCCACTCGGCTAGATAACAGGCCAAAGGTGTTTTGCTTCCCTGTATGGCAGTTTTTTTCTGAAAGTCCTTCAGAAAAAACAACTGTAATTTGCATCATCTGCCAAATCAAGTTAAGAAGAGGTAAGAACACTGCCAACCTGAGCACTATCAGCATGCAGAAGCACATAGCATCCAAGCACCCCAGTAGGTGTGCGGAACATCTGGGTACAAAATCTGTGTCTGATGATGAAACCCCTGGCCCTTCCCCTGTGTTATGCCCTTCTCAATCCACTGTCCAGGAAGGAGGCACTGAGGCCTCCTGTTCACAACCTGTGGTTGCACAGACACAACAGTCAGCAACCACATCCAGTTTGTTGTCCCAGCGCAGCGTTCAGTTGTCCCTTATCAGCATATTTGTCTGTTCACAAATTGTTAGTTAGATAGGGCATACATATTCGTTACCACTTTACATTGACTGATGCAGGACAAAGACCATTGCTGACTTTTCCAGGATCCTAAATGAGACTTGTGTCTCTTTATTAAACTGTCCCTTCCCCTAAGGCTATGTTCACACAGTGCAGATTATTTGCGGTTTTTTAGCGTTTTTGCGCTATAAAAACGCTATAAAACCGCAAATAATCTGCATACATTAAGCATCCTATCATTTTTAATGAAATCCGCAATTTCTGTGCACATGATGTGTGTTTTTCCGCATGAAAAACGCATTGCGGTAAAAAAACGGACATGCTCATTAATTTTGCGGTTTTTTCGTGGTTTTCCCACTGTCTAATGCATTGGGAAATGTTTGGGAAAAACCGCGTCAAAAACGCGTCAAAACCGCGTCAAAACCGCGTAAAAAAACGCGCTAAAAAACGCATGCGGTTTTCATGCGGAAATCCGGCAGAAATGTCAGGATTTTCACAGGAATTTTCTGCATCAATTCCTGAACATGTGTATGGGGCCTAAATTTTCTAAATTTGGGTCGTAAAAAAATGGTGGTGGGGTATTGACCTAGTTTTTGTACATTTTAAGCATGTCTAAGAGACTGGGTTAATACGCTCCACAGACCTATTCAGGCCGCAGCCTCACACATATTGGAACATGGTCATTGCCACACTAAGGCTTTAACCTGAGCTCTGTAGCACTGCATGTCACCTGAGTAATACACTCCACAGACCTCGTCACTCTCTGGGACATATCCTGCAATTACTCCATTGTTGCTCAAAACCATGCAAAAGATACATTCTGCCTAGTTGGGTAGTTTCCAGAAGTAGTGCTGGGGCTTGGGCAGATTGGTCAATGGCACTCCCGTCTCTTTCCTTTGAGGAGGCTGCTTCCAAGTAAAATGAGGCTTGTACATGTATCTGACATGGGTTTCAGGCCTGACTGACCACAATACAGGCCCTTGCTTGCATACACTGTATTCAGAATTTTATTCTAATGTTTTTGGTGTCTGGTAGAATCCAATTTCCTGACATTGATCATACAGCTCACCCAACTCCTGTATTATATTCACCTTACAGTGGCTCCATTGGAATCTGGTGGCAAAAATGAACTGTGGAGCTTATAAAACTCAGGTTTGACTGCACCTGGTGGCCCTCTGAAAATGACAAGCGAGGGCTGCATAATGACATGGCGGTGGACATGGTGGTGGTGGAGGTGCAGCGGCCCAGAGTCCTGGTCGTTGCGGTACTGATGCTCCGCCGCTAAGGGGGGCTATGGTACGTCTGATGGCACTGAAGGAGTTCACCTGACCAGGTATCACAGACACCAATACACTTCACAGTCTGACCTCCAGGGGGAGCTAAGGGTGCTATGTATTAGGCCACTCCTCACAATCTGGTAAAACTGGGGGTTAGATAGGAAGTTAGACAGAAAGCTGACTGGGTTGGAACCAGGCAACATCCTGTGGCAGAGGATGTTGCAGGGAAAGATTCAGGGGGGTCGCTGTCAGGGGTGGGATCCTGACAGAGGCCTAGCGAACAGAGAAAACGTTACGGGACCGCGCCTGCACTTCATTGCGGCGGTACCCAAGAAAGGACAAGAAGCGAGGTTTATTGTGCTGAGTGAGAAACGAGATCAACGCAACAAAGAGAATCACCAGTAGGAGTCGTGCTGTAAGACGAGGCAACATCCTACTGAGGCGCGCAGCCGGTGGCCGGAAACGCCGAGGAAGTATTGAGCTCCAGGCCTTACTTCAAACCTATGGCAGGACAGTCAGTTATAGGCGGGCTGTCTCACCCAAAATCACCTAAGCAGACACAGGGGGCAACAATAGGAGAGGGGCGACTCTAGGGTCCCGGAAGACCTCCTAGCCTACCCGTCACACGGGTGCGTCCTATCCATAGCATCTGGGGGCCGAAGAAGAACATCATAATCGAGTTGTAAGGGAACACGAGAAACAGACACAACAGTTGTGAGGACTATCCCGTAAGCACAGCAGGGAAGGACTACAACACATAAGCGCTAGAAGGTAGGCACAGATTTCCACCTGCAAAGGGAACTCTGGAGGTGCCATTGGACCGGCCGGACTCAGGCAGCCCGGTTAACCGTATTCTGGACTGAGGATCCTGAAGCCTTCAGTAAAGATGTAAAGAGACTGCAACCTGGTGTCCTCATTATTCACCACGACCTGCACCACAACATCATCACATTCTCAACTTTCACTGGACGCCCCTCAGCAGGTTCACGGACCGGGTCTAGCCACCGTGACAACCCCAGAACTGAGACAGAGAGGCCCAGTACCGGCTACCCCTCGGCTCTGCGGCAGTGGGGGCGCTCCAGAGGCAAAACCCCTAATTCAATTGGGCATGTTTTAGCTGGCATTGTAAAGGTATGGGGAATATGTATTCCACTATTTTGCTAACTATTTGGCATGAGAGAGGGACCTCCCAAATGTTGGAGTGAGAGCCCTCACAAATGTAAAAGGAAAAACTAAAGCCAAAACGCTCCTTGTGAACATATGTAAAGGGGTGGTTTAATTTTTTTTTTTTTTTGCATTATATACAAGTAATTATGAAGGAAAAAATGTTTCTTAGCATGTTTCCCTTTAAAAAAATGTAGGTTTGATTTAGTAGGTCTTCTTATAAATCCTTAAAACTGGTGCAATAGTCTGACAACATTATTCCCAGATACCATACGTAAGTCAGAAAGGCATGCAGGCATCTTCTCCATGCTGTTCCCATTTAGTTTTAGCTCTTTCCTGTCCATTTCAGCATTTCAGCTTTTTTTCCCATGCCCCCAGACCCGTTAGTTGGGTCCAGTACAAAAATATTCGGCTTTCCCATTGACTTGAATTGGATTCGTTATTCGGTACGAATACGCGGATATTAGAAATTATTTGTGCCAATTTTCCTGAACCCGAATATTTCACTATTCGATCAACACTAGTCTTTTCTTCTCTTTTGTGGTGTTAATGTCCAGGTAATACATGGAGTTGGGATTAATTTTGGATGCAAATTTAAGACCCAATTCATTAAAGGGAACCTGTCACCTGAATCTGGCGGGACAGGTTTGCGGTCATATGGGCGGGGTTTTTCGGGTGTTTGATTCACCCTTTCCTTACTCGCTGGCTGCATGCTGTCCGCAATATTGGATTGAAGTTCATGCTGTGTCCTCCATAGCACACGCCTGCGCAAGGCCCTTATGACCGCAAACCTGTCCCGCCAAATTCTCCCCCACTTTGATGTCCTCTAATTTAAGCAAAAGTTGTCACATATACTGTATAAGTTGGTAATGCTGTAACAAATTGTCTTTATAACTTATCATTATAAATCCCATAATTTTTGGAAATACAGTCTTTGCCTGAAACTATTGACCGGCCTTTCAACAGGATAAACCCCCACTCCTTACAGTGGCTGAATAGGGTGGTGGTGGTGTGATTTGGTTTTATTCACCATTGTCTGATTATAACATGTAAACTAATCAATAAAAGTTAAGTACAGAGTTTTCTACTGTGAGAAAAGTCTGGGGGGACAGCTTACTGCTGCACTGAGATGAGGAAATGTGCGTAATTGCTGATGTTGGTTGCGAATGTCCAATGATAGGGGCAGGGCAGGAGGCACCGACACCTGCATCCTTGACATGGGATTGGCAAGCATGTAGCACAGGCACAGAGGCAGTGGGGTCACTTATTGTTGACCCAGGCCCACCTAGTGGCATGCTTGGTTGACATGTGCCTGAGCACTGAGCATGCTGGTGGTGGTCAGGCCTGTAATGCACTACTATCCATTCTCCAGCATCTTTTCCTACACTAAATACCGCTAACAAAGGTATTTGTAATGAATAGAATAGATGTAACCCTGAAAAGTACTTTTGGTTATAGGTTTCAGCAGCAAGGATTGTAAGGCTATATAAACCCTGCCTAGAGGCCTGTAATTCATTACAATCCCTTCTTCCAATAGGTGGTACTAGAGTTCTAGTCGTCTTCCTTTCTGAAGAGACAATTTGCATATTTCCCACAGGAGCATTGCGGCTTTAAGGCTCCTCATCTCGACATGCTTAACATGTCACTCTCCGCAAGGAGAAAGGATACTTCTTGGATCCCGGTCAGACGCCTCTTACTCAGCCAAACCAGATCTCCACTTTGCACTGATGAGGGGCAGTACCCCGAAACACAGTTTCTGCAAATTGAGATTCTGGTTTGGCTTTTATCCTAAGTCATGTGACAAGGCTCGTTAAAGGGTCAACATTGACTGTTAGGATTTGCTACTTCCAATAGGTGGCACTAGAGTTCTAGTCCTATCCCTTCTTCAGCAGCTATCCCTACTCTGTTTCCCGGGTACAGTGTGGTAAACATTGTGTCACCCAATGATGTGTTGCAGCCGATCAATCACAGTAGTGCCAGTTGCCAACATGGCTATGGCATTATCGCGATTGTCAGGCAATCTCCGCATGTTTAGTGGCTGAAAACGCACAGCAAAAAAAAGACCACGCGCGTCAGGGGCGTGAGCATGTGGTCGAGCAATCGAGATACTCGAGTATTAAGCATGCCCGAGCATCCTGATGCTCGAACAAGTATCAAGCAGTGCTGAGCACGTTCGATCATCACTGGTGGTCAGTTACAATTTGTTGGGAAATGTGTTGATAAGCTTTATTTTCTCTGCATCACCGCAAGGGAAATCTTACATGGGTTTTCCTTTACATCATTTCTAGAGAACCTCATGACATTTCTCATTTCCATTCTAAGAAACTCAACCCTTCCATGACCCGGAATGGTAACCACATTAGTTGACATCCACTTTTTCTAGAAGACTATACAACAAAAAGCCTTGTCCATAGATACAAAAATGTACAGTAAATGTGACTTATAGAAATGTTAATTTACATCCCTTTGCCTTACTTTTGTTCTCTTGCATTTAGGCCACGAGGAGGGCAAATATGCTTTCGCTTGCTGCGCTTCAGGAGATGTCTGTCAAATTGGATATGATATACTAATTGGGTGCAGTGTGGGAGATTTTAAAAACATGAATTGCACCGTGCATTAACAATATCTGTTAAAGACTAAGTGCTCTTCAAGAGTCAGAGAATAGAGATGAAAATCGATTAAAAACTATACATTGATTTCTGCATATGTTAAAAATTATCTTAAAATACTAAATAAATTTTCTGCAAATTTACAAAAAAAAACCTCTTGTGTATTTTTTTGTATATGTAGCCACCCCATATATTTATGGCACGCTATCTAAACCCAACACCCACTCCATGACCTTTATGGACTCGAGTTACCATTATGATATCCATACCATCTCAGACTATTGAGTTCAAATTAAAGTTCAGGTCCATCTAGCATTCGATAGCACAGGAATCATGAATCACAAGCCATAACTCATGCCCAAAATATTTCTTAGTAAGCAGATGTGACAATGAGTCTTCTTTTGAGATTAATAAATGGATCTGATGCTAATCAAATCTAGGTCAAAGTATATGAAATTTGCAGGTCCTGGCAAACTTGAATAATTTGCGATTCAATTGTGGCAAATCACCAAGAAAAGTTCTCCTGTATTTTTCTACTTTGAAGGCTATTGGATTATCCACAGAAGGCATGCATGACCTCAGATGCGACCACACAGCCTTTCGTTGCAGCTATCACATGACATGAGAAAGGAAACCCATCAGTTTGGACTATTGTAGCCTGTATAAAAGCCAAGGCAGGGAATTTAGCAGCTGTTTTATTCTGATTTATGATAGTGAATAGTAAAAGCACATCAAAGCTCACAGACCAGTGGAGCACCTGCTAGGACCATGGGGTACTTGGGCCGGGTCTGTTGGTTCTTAAGGGGGATGTCACGGCAGCAGTTACTCGGTCCGTGGCCCTGGGTGTCCAATAAAAGTAATGAAATGAAGGGGAAATAGAGTCTATAGGGGGGTTAGTTCATGATGCCACCTGTGGTGTTCTGCAATGGATGGCCGACGCTGCTTAAGGGGATCGGTGGGGCTGATAGTGACGCAGCTGGAATGGTTCTGCTCCCCACAGGTGGAAAGGGGCTCCAGGGTTACCGGTATAGTTGGTAACGGATTGTAGATGATGGAATGCAGGACTGATGGTGCAGGTAATGACTGATGGACACAAGGATTGCAATTTCCTTACCTTTATGTAACAACCCTGCTGGCATCACTGCATGGCCTTCCATTCCCCACCTGCCTGATACATCAACTCACTCACCCCGGGCCATGCTGTGAGTTCTGTCTGCTGCCGGCTCCAAACGGTGTGCCTCATTGCTGCCTGTTCTGTGTACACTTCCTGGCTGTGTGCATAGGGGGGCGGCGCAGGCAAATCCAGATTCTTATTGAGACTGGGTGCACCTCCCTATGGTATCCTGTTATGATCCTTAATGGTTGAGGATCACAAATTACTCCAGCTAAGAACTAAACATAGGACAAGCTCTAGGGAGGTGGCAAACTGGACTGACCGCAAATCTGAACCTATCCAAACACACTAGAGGTAGCCGGTGAACGTGCCTAAAATCCTAGACGTCTCGAGCCAGCCTGAGGAACTAACTACCCCTAGAGAGAAAGAAAGACCTCTCTTGCCTCCAGAGAAAACCCCAAAGATATAGAAGCCCCCAACAAATATTAACGGTGAGGTAAGAGGAAGGCACATACACAGGGGTGAAAACAGATTCAGCAAATGAGGCCCACTAATACTAGATAGCAGAAAATAGCAAAGGGGTCTATGCGGTCAGTAAAAAACCCTTACAAAATATCCACACTGAGATTTCGAGAACCCCCACACCAACTAACGGTGTGGGGGGAGAAACTCAGTCCCCTAGAGCAACCAGCAAGCGAGGGAATCACATTTTAGCAAGCTGGACAAAAAACATGATGAATGCTGATAACAAACAAAAACTTAGCTTGTCTTGGAGAGACTGGGAGCAAGATAGTCACAAGGAATCTGAAGAGCACTGAAAACATTGATAGCAGGCAAGGAACTGAATATCCAGGTGAGCTAAATAGGAAACCAACCAAGGATAACAAACCAGCTGATGCAGCAACCTGCAGAAAGACAACACTACACAGTACCGCTTGTGACCACCAGAGGGAGCCCAAAAATAGAGTTCACAACAGTACCCCCCCCTTGAGGAGGGGTCACCGAACCCTCATCAAGACCCCCAGGGTGATCAGGATGAGCAGCGTGGAAGGCACGAACCAAATCGGCCACATGAACATCACAGGCGACAACCCAGGAATTATCCTCCTGACCATAGCCCTTCCACTTAACCAAATACTGAAGCCTCCGTCTAGATATACGAGAATCCAAAATCTTCTCCACCACATACTCCAATTCGCCCTCGACCAGCACCGGAGCAGGAGGCTCAACAGAAGAAACCACAGGCACCACATACCTCCGCAACAAGGACCTATGGAATACATTATGAATGGCAAACGATGCTGGGAGATCCAAACGAAAAGACACCGGGTTAAGGATTTCCAAGATCTTATAAGGACCGATGAAGCGAGGCTTGAACTTAGGAGAGGAGACCTTCATAGGAACATACCGAGAAGACAGCCATACCAAATCCCCAACAAGAAGTCGGGGACCCACACCGCGGCGGCGGTTGGCAAAGCGCTGAGCCTTCTCCTGTGACAACCTCAAATTGTCCACCACATGGTTCCAAATCTGCTGCAACCTATCCACCACAGAATCCACCCCAGGACAGTCAGAAGACTCAACCTGACCCGAGGAAAAACGAGGATGGAAACCAGAATTGCAGAAAAAAGGCGAAACCAAAGTAGCAGAACTAGCCCGATTATTAAGGGCAAACTCGGCCAATGGCAAAAAAGTCACCCAATCATCCTGATCAGCGGAAACAAAACATCTCAAATAAGTTTCCAACGTCTGATTAGTTTGCTCGGTTTGGCCATTAGTCTGAGGATGGAAGGCCGACGAAAAAGACAAATCAATGCCCATCTTAGCACAAAAAGTCCGCCAAAACCTGGACACAAACTGGGATCCTCTATCAGACACAATATTTTCAGGAATGCCGTGCAAGCGAACCACATTCTGAAAAAATAGAGGAACCAAATCGGAGGAGGAAGGCAACTTAGGCAAGGGCACCAAGTGGACCATCTTGGAAAAACGATCACACACCACCCAGATGACAGATATTTTCTGAGATACTGGAAGATCCGAAATAAAATCCATGGAAATGTGCGTCCAAGGCCTTTTCGGGACAGGCAAAGGCAAAAGCAAACCGCTGGCACGAGAACAGCAAGGCTTAGCCCGAGCACAAATCCCACAAGACTGCACAAAGGAACGCACATCCCGCGACAAGGAAGGCCACCAGAAGGACCTAGCCACCAAATCTCTGGTACCAAAAATCCCAGGATGACCCGCCAACACCGAAGAATGAACCTCGGAAATAACTCTGCTGGCCCATCTATCCGGGACAAACAGTCTCTCTGGTGGACAACGGTCAGGTCTATCCACCTGAAATTTCTGCAGTACTCGTCGCAAATCTGGGGAAATGGCAGACAAAATCACTCCCTCTCTGAGAATACCAGCCGGCTCAGCAACTCCCGGAGAGTCAGGCACAAAACTCCTAGAAAGTGCATCAGCTTTCACGTTCTTCGAACCAGGCAGGTATGAGACCACGAAGTCGAAACGGGAGAAAAACAACGACCAACGAGCCTGTCTAGGATTCAGGCGCTTGGCAGATTCGAGGTAAATCAGATTTTTGTGATCAGTCAAGACCACCACACGATGTTTAGCTCCCTCGAGCCAATGTCGCCACTCCTCAAATGCCCACTTCATAGCCAACAACTCCCGATTACCAACATCATAATTCCGCTCGGCAGGCGAAAATTTTCTTGAAAAGAAAGCACATGGCTTCATCACAGAGCCATCAGAGCTTCTCTGCGACAAAACAGCCCCTGCTCCAATCTCAGAAGCATCAACCTCAACCTGGAAGGGGAGAGAGACATCTGGCTGACACAAGACTGGAGGTGAAGAAAACCGGAGCTTCAGCTCCCGAAAGGCCTCCACGGCCGCAGGAGACCAATTAGTCACATCAGAACCCTTCTTGGTCAAATCCGTCAAAGGTTTAACCACGCTAGAAAAATTAGCGATGAAACGACGGTAAAAATTAGCAAAACCCAAGAACTTCTGAAGACTCTTAACAGACGTGGGCTGAGTCCAGTCATGAATAGCCTGGACCTTGACTGGGTCCATCTCCACAGTAGAAGGAGAAAAAATAAAACCCAAAAAGGAAACCTTCTGTACTCCGAAGAGGCATTTTGAGCCCTTCACAAATAAAGCATTAGCACGCAGGACCTGAAACACCATCCTGACCTGCTTCACATGGGACTCCCAATCATCAGAAAAGACCAAAATGTCATCCAGATAAACAATCATAAATTTATCCAGATATTCTCGGAAGATGTCATGCATGAAGGACTGAAACACAGAAGGAGCATTAGAGAGTCCAAAAGGCATCACTAAGTACTCATAATGGCCTTCGGGCGTATTAAATGCTGTTTTCCATTCATCTCCCTGCTTAATGCGCACAAGGTTATACGCACCACGGAGATCTATCTTGGTGAACCAACTGGCACCCTTAATCCGAGCAAACAAATCAGACAATAGTGGCAAAGAATACTGAAATTTGACTGTGATTTTATTCAGAAGACGATAATCTATACAAGGTCTCAAAGAACCGTCCTTCTTGGCCACAAAAAAAAATCCTGCACCAAGAGGGGAAGAGGATGGGCGAATATGTCCCTTCTCCAAAGACTCCTTTATATAACTCCGCATCGCGGCATGCTCTGGTATAGACAAATTAAAAAGTCGTCCCTTAGAGAATTTACTACCAGGAATTAAATTTATAGCACAGTCACAATCCCTATGAGGGGGCAGGGCACTGGACCTGGGCTCATCAAATACATCCTGATAGTCAGACAAAAACTCAGGGACCTCAGAAGGAGTGGAAGAAGCAATAGACACCAACGGAGTATCGCCATGAATTCCCTGACAACCCCAACTTGACACTGACATAGCTTTCCAATCTAAAACTGGATTATGAGCCTGCAGCCATGGCAGACCCAAAACGACAACATCATGCAAATTATGCAGAACAAGAAAGCGAATCACCTCCTGATGTACGGGAGTCATGCACATTGTCATTTGCGTCCAATACTGAGGTTTATTCTCAGCCAATGGCGTAGCATCAATTCCCCTCAGAGGAATAGGAAATTCCAAAGGCTCCAGGACAAAACCACAGCGCCTGGCAAACGACAAATCCATCAGATTCAGGGCAGCACCCGAATCCACAAAAGCCATAACTGAGTAGGACGACAAAGAACAAATCAAAGTAACAGACAAAATAAATTTATGCTGTATGGTACCAATGGTGACAGGTTTAGTGATTTTTTTTAAGCGTTTAGAGCATGCTGAGATAACATGAGTAGAATCACCACAGTAAAAGCACAACCCATTTTGACGTCTATGACTTTGTCGCTCAATTCTGGTCAGAGTTCGATCACATTGCATAGACTCAGGTCTCTGTTCAGAAAATACCGCCAAAGGATGAGCAGATTTGCGCTCCCGCAAACGCCGATCAACCTGAATGGCAAAAGCTATAGAATCACTTAGACTTGTAGGGGTGGGAAACCCCACCATAACATTTTTAATGGCTTCAGAAAGACCTTCTCTGAAATTTGTAGCCAGGGCACACTCATTCCATTGAGTAAGCACCGACCATTTCCGAAATTTTTGACAATACACCTCTGCGTCATCCTGACCTTGAGAGATAGCCAGCAACGCTTTTTCTGCCTGATTCTCAAGATTAGGCTCCTCATAAAGCAGTCCAAGAGCCAGAAAAAATGCATCTACATTAAGCAATGCAGGATCTCCTGGCGCCAGAGAGAAAGCCCAATCCTGAGGGTCGCCACGCAACAAGGAGATAACAATTTTAACTTGCTGAGCGGAATCACCAGAGGAACGAGGTCTCAGAGATAGAAATAACTTACAATTATTCTTAAAATTCAGAAACCTAGATCTATCTCCAGAAAAGAACTCAGGAATGGGTATCTTTGGTTCTGACATAGGGCTATGAATAACAAAATCCTGAATACTTTGCACCCGTGCAGTAAGATGATCCACACTAGAATTCAGAGTCTGAATGTTCATGTCTGCAGCTGAGCTCAAAACCACCCAGAGTTCAAGGGGATGAAAGAAGCTAAACAGACTGCAGCAAAGGAAAAGCGGGAGGAGAGAAAAAAAAATGTACTCAGGTCTTCTTTTTATCCCACTTCTGCGATGCATTAAACACTTTTGGCCTGCTATACTGTTATGATCCTTAATGGTTGAGGATCACAAATTACTCCAGCTAAGAACTAAACATAGGACAAGCTCTAGGGAGGTGGCAAACTGGACTGACCGCTAGGGTTGAGCGACTTTCATTTTTTTCAGATCGAGTAGGGTTTTGGGAAACCCGATTTTGTCCAGAGTCGAGTCGAGTGCATTCGGCCGATTATCGCTAAAAGTCGGGGATCGACCGAAACACGAAACCCAATGCAAGTCAATGGGGAAGCATAGTCGGCAGTGAGTGGAGGCCAGGAAAACACCTACAGTGCCCATTTTAATGCCAAAAACATCCATTCTTGTTTCTGAAGCTTGCCAATCGTAATTAACTTTATAATAATAGTTGGGCATAGGGAATTGGGGGTCATTTGGCAAAAGTTGTGGGGGGAGTAGGGCTGGCTCAATTTTTTCGTGGGCCCAGGAAATGCGGACTACGTCACGGCGGTGTTGCAGGGAAAGGTAAGTATTTAAACGTTGCAAGTGCTGTGATCCTGAGCAAGCAGGGGGGGGCCCACTCGTTCGCATTGGCACTGGCACAGGGCCCCTCAAAGTACGGCGGTGTGTTTGCATGGCGGGGGCGCCTCCCACCAGCAGCGACACTTTTGCGTACTCTGAGGGGCCCTGTGCCAGTGACGTCGCCAACGAGTATGCCCCCCCCACCTGATGAAGGAACCTGCACTTTCATCTGCACCTTCCTCTTTGTCCCTGTGTAAGGTGGTATAACATGCGAGAAGGGGAACCTTACTTTCAGCAGGGTCAGATTCTGGCTGTGTAGAGTACAAGGGGAATGTAGTGGTCTAGGTCAATGTACCAGCAGACTCATTTAGCAGTGGCTGGGCAATGGGCAGGATGAGGAGGAAACAGATATAGGGCCAAAGAATAAAGTAGGCTAAATGCAGTTCAAAATTGGTAACAGGACTAAACAGGCGGCATTGCTTTGTTCAGTGGAGTAGCAAACCCAAGAGCAGCAGACACTGTTTCAAGGGCCTAACCACACTAGTAGGCCAAATGCAGTTTAATATCTGATAGTATAGGGCGAAAGGCAGAATGTGGAAGCTCAGCTTTGTTCAGTTGAGGACAACACCAGGGAGGGGCAGAAGCCGTTAGTAGGCCCTATCCACCATTTTGTTTTTTCAAAACCACTTAATGATAGCCGGAAGGTTGAAGCTCAGCTTTATTTAGTTGAGGGCAACACCAGGGAGGGGCAGAAGCCGTTAGTAGGCCCTATCCACCATTTTGTTTTTTCAAAACCACTTAATGATAGCCGGAAGGTTGAAGCTCAGCTTTATTTAGTTGAGGGCAACACCAGGGAGGGGCAGAAGCCGTTAGTAGGCCCTATCCACCATTTTGTTTTTTCAAAACCACTTAATGATAGCCGGAAGGTTGAAGCTCAGCTTTATTTAGTTGAGGGCAACACCAGGGAGGGGCAGAAGCCGTTAGTAGGCCCTATCCACCATTTTGTTTTTTCAAAACCACTTAATGAGAGCCGGAAGGTTGAAGCTCAGCTTTATTTAGTTGTGGGCAACACCAGGGAGGGGCAGAAGCCGTTAGTAGGCCCTATCCACCATTTTGTTTTTTCAAAACCACTTAATGATAGCCGGAAGGTTGAAGCTCAGCTTTATTTAGTTGAGGGCAACACCAGGGAGGGGCAGAAGCCGTTAGTAGGCCCTATCCACCATTTTGTTTTTTCAAAACCACTTAATGAGAGCCGGAAGGTTGAAGCTCAGCTTTATTTAGTTGTGGGCAACACCAGGGAGGGGCAGAAGCCGTTAGTAGGCCCTATCCACCATTTTGTTTTTTCAAAACCACTTAATGATAGCCGGAAGGTTGAAGCTCAGCTTTATTTAGTTGAGGGCAACACCAGGGAGGGGCAGAAGCCGTTAGTAGGCCCTATCCACCATTTTGTTTTTTCAAAACCACTTAATGATAGCCGGAAGGTTGAAGCACAGCTTTATTTAGTTGAGGGCAACACCAGGGAGGGGCAGAAGCCGTTAGTAGGCCCTATCCACCATTTTGTTTTTTCAAAACCACATAATGAGAGCCGGAAGGTTGAAGCTCAGCTTTATTTAGTTGTGGGCAACACCAGGGAGGGGCAGAAGCCGTTAGTAGGCCCTATCCACCATTTTGTTTTTTCAAAACCACTTAATGATAGCCGGAAGGTTGAAGCTCAGCTTTATTTAGTTGAGGGCAACACCAGGGAGGGGCAGAAGCCGTTAGTAGGCCCTATCCACCATTTTGTTTTTTCAAAACCACTTAATGATAGCCGGAAGGTTGAAGCTCAGCTTTATTTAGTTGTGGGCAACACCAGGGAGGGGCAGAAGCCGTTAGTAGGCCCTATCCACCATTTTGTTTTTTCAAAACCACTTAATGATAGCCGGAAGGTTGAAGCTCAGCTTTATTTAGTTGAGGGCAACACCAGGGAGGGGCAGAAGCCGTTAGTAGGCCCTATCCACCATTTTGTTTTTTCAAAACCACTTAATGATAGCCGGAAGGTTGAAGCACAGCTTTATTTAGTTGAGGGCAACACCAGGGAGGGGCAGAAGCCGTTAGTAGGCCCTATCCACCATTTTGTTTTTTCAAAACCACATAATGAGAGCCGGAAGGTTGAAGCTCAGCTTTATTTAGTTGTGGACAACACCAGGGAGGGGCAGAAGCCGTTAGTAGGCCCTATCCACCATTTTGTTTTTTCAAAACCACTTAATGATAGCCGGAAGGTTGAAGCTCAGCTTTATTTAGTTGAGGGCAACACCAGGGAGGGGCAGAAGCCGTTAGTAGGCCCTATCCACCATTTTGTTTTTTCAAAACCACTTAATGATAGCCGGAAGGTTGAAGCTCAGCTTTATTTAGTTGAGGGCAACACCAGGGAGGGGCAGAAGCCGTTAGTAGGCCCTATCCACCATTTTGTTTTTTCAAAACCACTTAATGATAGCCGGAAGGTTGAAGCTCAGCTTTATTTAGTTGAGGGCAACACCAGGGAGGGGCAGAAGCCGTTAGTAGGCCCTATCCACCATTTTGTTTTTTCAAAACCACTTAATGATAGCCGGAAGGTTGAAGCTCAGCTTTATTTAGTTGAGGGCAACACCAGGGAGGGGCAGAAGCCGTTAGTAGGCCCTATCCACCATTTTGTTTTTTCAAAACCACTTAATGATAGCCGGAAGGTTGAAGCTCAGCTTTATTTAGTTGAGGGCAACACCAGGGAGGGGCAGAAGCCGTTAGTAGGCCCTATCCACCATTTTGTTTTTTCAAAACCACTTAATGATAGCCGGAAGGTTGAAGCTCAGCTTTATTTAGTTGAGGGCAACACCAGGGAGGGGCAGAAGCCGTTAGTAGGCCCTATCCACCATTTTGTTTTTTCAAAACCACTTAATGATAGCCGGAAGGTTGAAGCTCAGCTTTATTTAGTTGAGGGCAACACCAGGGAGGGGCAGAAGCCGTTAGTAGGCCCTATCCACCATTTTGTTTTTTCAAAACCACTTAATGATAGCCGGAAGGTTGAAGCTCAGCTTTATTTAGTTGAGGGCAACACCAGGGAGGGGCAGAAGCCGTTAGTAGGCCCTATCCACCATTTTGTTTTTTCAAAACCACTTAATGATAGCCGGAAGGTTGAAGCTCAGCTTTATTTAGTTGAGGGCAACACCAGGGAGGGGCAGAAGCCGTTAGTAGGCCCTATCCACCATTTTGTTTTTTCAAAACCACTTAATGATAGCCGGAAGGTTGAAGCTCAGCTTTATTTAGTTGAGGGCAACACCAGGGAGGGGCAGAAGCCGTTAGTAGGCCCTATCCACCATTTTGTTTTTTCAAAACCACTTAATGATAGCCGGAAGGTTGAAGCTCAGCTTTATTTAGTTGAGGGCAACACCAGGGAGGGGCAGAAGCCGTTAGTAGGCCCTATCCACCATTTTGTTTTTTCAAAACCACTTAATGATAGCCGGAAGGTTGAAGCTCAGCTTTATTTAGTTGAGGGCAACACCAGGGAGGGGCAGAAGCCGTTAGTAGGCCCTATCCACCATTTTGTTTTTTCAAAACCACTTAATGATAGCCGGAAGGTTGAAGCTCAGCTTTATTTAGTTGAGGGCAACACCAGGGAGGGGCAGAAGCCGTTAGTAGGCCCTATCCACCATTTTGTTTTTTCAAAACCACTTAATGATAGCCGGAAGGTTGAAGCTCAGCTTTATTTAGTTGAGGGCAACACCAGGGAGGGGCAGAAGCCGTTAGTAGGCCCTATCCACCATTTTGTTTTTTCAAAACCACTTAATGATAGCCGGAAGGTTGAAGCTCAGCTTTATTTAGTTGAGGGCAACACCAGGGAGGGGCAGAAGCCGTTAGTAGGCCCTATCCACCATTTTGTTTTTTCAAAAGCACTTAATGATAGCCGGAAGGTTGAAGCTCAGCTTTATTTAGTTGAGGGCAACACCAGGGAGGGGCAGAAGCCGTTAGTAGGCCCTATCCACCATTTTGTTTTTTCAAAACCACTTAATGATAGCCGGAAGGTTGAAGCTCAGCTTTATTTAGTTGAGGGCAACACCAGGGAGGGGCAGAAGCCGTTAGTAGGCCCTATCCACCATTTTGTTTTTTCAAAACCACTTAATGATAGCCGGAAGGTTGAAGCTCAGCTTTATTTAGTTGAGGGCAACACCAGGGAGGGGCAGAAGCCGTTAGTAGGCCCTATCCACCATTTTGTTTTTTCAAAACCACTTAATGAGAGCCGGAAGGTTGAAGCTCAGCTTTATTTAGTTGTGGGCAACACCAGGGAGGGGCAGAAGCCGTTAGTAGGCCCTATCCACCATTTTGTTTTTTCAAAACCACTTAATGATAGCCGGAAGGTTGAAGCTCAGCTTTATTTAGTTGAGGGCAACACCAGGGAGGGGCAGAAGCCGTTAGTAGGCCGTAACCAAAGTTGAAGGCCAAATGCAGTTTAATTTCTGATACTATAGGCCGAAAGCCAGAAGGTGGAAGCTCCGATTTAGACAGTGGAGGACAATTTGAATTATGGACTGCAGACATACTTAGTAGGCTGTCCTCTGTGGACCATGCATCCAACACATTAACCCATTGTGCCGTAATGGACACGTAATCTTCCGTGGCCATGCCTACAGGTCCATGCGTCTGTTGTCAGGTGCACCTTTGTACTCACAGATTGCCAGAGTGCATGGACAATGCGGTCTTCTACAAGCTGGTGGAGGGTTGGGATGGCTTTTCTCGCAAAAGAAGTGTCGACTGGTTAGCTTGTAGCGTGGTACAGCGTAGTCCATCATGGCCTTATTAATAGTAAATAAAATATATAACTAGGCTCTATGAACTTTTAAATAGGTTCCAGGGGTACACGGGCAGCATTGGTGTGGTCAGTGGAGGAGTATTGCAAGTAGGGGCCGCAGACAGGCTCACAAAGGCCTAAAATAACAAACAGTAGGCAGTCATGGCAGTTTTACATCGGTTACATGGATACACAGGCAGGCACTCCAGGCAGCATTGTGGTCAGTGGAGGAGTATTGCAAGTAGGGGCCGCAGACAGGCTCACAAAGGCCTAAAATAACAAACAGTAGGCAGTCATGGCAGTTTTACATCGGTTACATGGATACACAGGCAGGCACTCCAGGCAGCATTGTGGTCAGTGGAGGAGTATTGCAAGTAGGGGCCGCAGACAGGCTCACAAAGGCCTAAAATAACAAACAGTAGGCAGTCATGGCAGTTTTACATCTGTTACATGGATACACGGGCAGGCAGCTTGGTGGTGAGTGGAGGAGTATTTAAAGTAGGGACCGCAGACAGGCTTCAAAGGCCTAACATAATAAAATGGGCTGGCTGTAGGCACTTTAAAATTGGTTCCAGGGGTACACGGGCAGCAGTGGTCTGGTCAGTGGAAGCCTAGTGGAAGGAGGGACCGCAGACAGGCTTCGAAGGCCTAACACAATAAAATGGGCTGGCTGTAGGCACTTTAAAATTGGTTCCAGGGGTACACGGGCAGCAGTGGTCTGGTCAGTGGAGGCCTAGTGGAAGGAGGGACCGCAGACAGGCTTCGAAGGCCTAACACAATAAAATGGGCTGGCTGTAGGCACTTTAAAATTGGTTCCAGGGGTACACGGGCAGCAGTGGTCTGGTCAGTGGAGGACTAGTGGAAGAAGGGAGCGCAGACAGGCTTCGAAGGCCTAACACAATAAAATGGGCTGGCTGTAGGCACTTTAAAATTGGTTCCAGGGGTACACGGGCAGCAGTGGTCTGGTCAGTGGAGGACTAGTGGAAGGAGGGAGCGCAGAAAGGCTTCAAAGGCCTAAAATAACAAACAGTAGGCAGTCATGGCAGTTTTACATCGGTTACATGGATACACAGGCAGGCACTCCAGGCAGCATTGTGGTCAGTGGAGGAGTATTGCAAGTAGGGGCCGCAGACAGGCTCACAAAGGCCTAAAATAACAAACAGTAGGCAGTCATGGCAGTTTTACATCGGTTACATGGATACACAGGCAGGCACTCCAGGCAGCATTGTGGTCAGTGGAGGAGTATTGCAAGTAGGGGCCGCAGACAGGCTCACAAAGGCCTAAAATAACAAACAGTAGGCAGTCATGGCAGTTTTACATCTGTTACATGGATACACGGGCAGGCAGCTTGGTGGTGAGTGGAGGAGTATTTAAAGTAGGGACCGCAGACAGGCTTCAAAGGCCTAACATAATAAAATGGGCTGGCTGTAGGCACTTTAAAATTGGTTCCAGGGGTACACGGGCAGCAGTGGTCTGGTCAGTGGAGGCCTAGTGGAAGGAGGGACCGCAGACAGGCTTCGAAGGCCTAACACAATAAAATGGGCTGGCTGTAGGCACTTTAAAATTTGGTTCCAGGGGTACACGGGCAGCAGTGGTCTGGTCAGTGGAGGCCTAGTGGAAGGAGGGACCGCAGACAGGCTTCGAAGGCCTAACACAATAAAATGGGCTGGCTGTAGGCACTTTAAAATTGGTTCCAGGGGTACACGGGCAGCAGTGGTCTGGTCAGTGGAGGACTAGTGGAAGGAGGGAGCGCAGACAGGCTTCGAAGGCCTAACACAATAAAATGGGCTGGCTGTAGGCACTTTAAAATTGGTTCCAGGGGTACACGGGCAGCAGTGGTCTGGTCAGTGGAGGACTAGTGGAAGGAGGGAGCGCAGAAAGGCTTCAAAGGCCTAAAATAACAAACAGTAGGCAGTCATGGCAGTTTTACATCGGTTACATGGATACACAGGCAGGCACTCCAGGCAGCATTGTGGTCAGTGGAGGAGTATTGCAAGTAGGGGCCGCAGACAGGCTCACAAAGGCCTAAAATAACAAACAGTAGGCAGTCATGGCAGTTTTACATCGGTTACATGGATACACAGGCAGGCACTCCAGGCAGCATTGTGGTCAGTGGAGGAGTATTGCAAGTAGGGGCCGCAGACAGGCTCACAAAGGCCTAAAATAACAAACAGTAGGCAGTCATGGCAGTTTTACATCGGTTACATGGATACACGGGCAGGCAGCTTGGTGGTGAGTGGAGGAGTATTTAAAGTAGGGACCGCAGACAGGCTTCAAAGGCCTAACATAATAAAATGGGCTGGCTGTAGGCACTTTAAAATTGGTTCCAGGGGTACACGGGCAGCAGTGGTCTGGTCAGTGGAGGCCTAGTGGAAGGAGGGACCGCAGACAGGCTTCGAAGGCCTAACACAATAAAATGGGCTGGCTGTAGGCACTTTAAAATTGGTTCCAGGGGTACACGGGCAGCAGTGGTCTGGTCAGTGGAGGCCTAGTGGAAGGAGGGACCGCAGACAGGCTTCGAAGGCCTAACACAATAAAATGGGCTGGCTGTAGGCACTTTAAAATTGGTTCCAGGGGTACACGGGCAGCAGTGGTCTGGTCAGTGGAGGACTAGTGGAAGGAGGGAGCGCAGACAGGCTTCGAAGGCCTAACACAATAAAATGGGCTGGCTGTAGGCACTTTAAAATTGGTTCCAGGGGTACACGGGCAGCAGTGGTCTGGTCAGTGGAGGACTAGTGGAAGGAGGGAGCGCAGAAAGGCTTCAAAGGCCTAAAATAACAAACAATAGGCTCATGGCAGTTTTACAGCGGTTACATGGATACACGGGCAGGCAGCTTGGTGCTGAGTGGAGGAGTAGTGCAAGGAGTGTCTGTCCCAGTACTCCCAAAATATAAATAGATGTTAATGTCTCGCAAAACAACCAAAACAAAAAAAAAGGTGGCATACTTAGGTACAGGGGTGGGCTCATCTGCTGTGTTTCTGACATAGTAATTTGGCAGTAACTATTTAATGGTGCCAATATAGGACACAGACACAGACTACTTTAAGTTGCATCATAGATGTCTACAAATTTGTATTGTCAGTGCCAGACATTGAATGATGTCAGCGAATAGACTAAAGATTGGTGGAGCTGTGCGACATAATTTTGCACGTGGTAGAGCCCAGTTTGAGCTGGGGTAGGGGGGAACTCTCTTGAGGCCGGCGGGACCGCCCCAGGGCCACTCATGTTACAACGGTGTGTCTGACGTTGGGTGCGCACCACCACCGCCAGAGACACTACATTGTACTATGAGGGACCCAGTAGCAATGCCGTCAACCAAAAGCGAGCACACCCACCTCTTCAGACAAACAGCAGTCTCACGGGTGCTTGCGCCAAGTCGCGATACCACGGCCCCGTGTGGGGAGTTTGGCCATTTAGGGAGGTGTAAACATGTCGTATGCTGTACAATCTGCTGCAGCAAATTAGACATTAGAAAAGTAATTCACAGGCAAGAGCTTTTCATAGGAAAGCTAGGTGTCGGCCGGGCAAGGTGGGGCAAAAGATTTTGAAATCCAGTTGTGGTTCATTTTAATGAATGTTAGATCGTCAACATTTTGGGTAGCCAGACGAGTCCTTTTTTCGGTTAATATTGACCCTGCAGCACTGAATACTCTTTCTGATAGGACACTTGCTGCCGGGCAAGCAAGCTCCTGCAATGCATATTCTGCCAATTCTGGCCAGGTGTCTAATTTGGAGGCCCAGTAATCAAATGGGAATGACGGTTGAGGGAGAACATCGATAAGGGATGAAAAATAGTTAGTAACCATACTGGACAAATGTTGTCTCCTGTCACTTTCAATTGATGCAGCAGTACCTGTCCTGTCTGCGGTCATAGCAAAATCACTCCACAACCTGGTCAGAAAACCCCTCTGTCCAACGCCACTTCTGATGTGTGCACCCCTAACACTCCTAGTCTGCTGCCCCCTGGAGCTCGTGTGAGAACGATCACGTGCGCTGTGTGCTGGGAATGCCTGAAGCAAACGGTCAACAAGAGTTGATTGTTTGGTTGCTAATATTAGTTCCAAGTTCTCATGTGGCATAATATTTTGCAATTTGCCTTTATAGCGTGGATCAAGGAGGCAGGCCAACCAGTAATCGTCATCGTTCATCATTTTCGTAATGCGTGTGTCCCTTTTTAGGATACGTAAGGCATAATCCGCCATGTGGGCCAAAGTTCCAGTTGTCAAATCTCCGGTTGTGATTGGTTGAGGGGCAGTTGCAGGCAAATCTACGTCACTTGTGTCCCTCAAAAAACCAGAACCCGGCCGTGACACGCAACCAATTTCCTGTGCCCCCGTGAAAGTTTCCGCATTAAAAATATACTCATCCCCATCATCCTCCTCGTCCTCCACCTCCTCTTCGCCCGCTACCTCGTCCTGTACACTGCCCTGACCAGACAATGGCTGACTGTCATCAAGGCTTCCCTCTTCCTCTGGTGCAGACGCCTGCTCCTTTATGTGCGTCAAACTTTGCATCAGCAGACGCATTAGGGGGATGCTCATGCTTATTACGGCGTTGTCTGCACTAACCAGCCGTGTGCATTCCTCAAAACACTGAAGGACTTGACACATGTCTTGTATCTTCGACCACTGCACACCTGACAACTCCATGTCTGCCATCCTACTGCCTGCCCGTGTATCCTCCCACAAATAAATAACAGCACGCCTCTGTTCGCACAGTCTCTGAAGCATGTGCAGTGTTGAGTTCCACCTTGTTGCAACGTCTATGATTAGGCGATGCTGGGGAAGGTTCAAAGACCGCTGATAGGTCTGCATACGGCTGGCGTGTACAGGCGAACGTCGGATATGTGAGCAAAGTGCACGCACTTTGAGGAGCAGGTCGGAGAACCCAGGATAAGTTTTCAATAAGCACTGCACCACCAGGTTTAAGGTGTGAGCCAGGCAAGGAATGTGTTTCAGTTGGGAAAGGGAGATGGCAGCCATGAAATTCCTTCCGTTATCACTCACTACCTTGCCTGCCTCAAGATCTACTGTGCCCAGCCACGACTGCGTTTCTTGTTGCAAGAACTCGGACAGAACTTCCGCGGTGTGTCTGTTGTCGCCCAAACACTTCATAGCCAATACAGCCTGCTGACGCTTGGCAGTAGCTGGCCCATAATGGGACAACTGGTGTGCAACAGTGTCATCTGCCGATGGAGTGGTTGGCCGACTGCGTTCTGTGGAAGAGCTGTAGCTTCTGCAGGAGGACGAGGAGGAGGAGGAGGGGGTGCGAACGCCTACAGCCAACTGTTTCCTAGACCGTGGGCTAGGCACAACTGTCCCTAAATTGATGTCGCCTGTGGACCCTGCATCCACCACATTCACCCAGTGTGCCGTGATGGACACATAACGTCCCTGGCCATGCCTACTGGTCCATGCATCTGTAGTCAGGTGCACCTTTGTACTCACAGATTGCCTAAGTGCATGGACGATGCGCTGTTTAACATGCTGGTGCAGGGCTGGGATGGCTTTTCTGGAAAAAAAGTGTCGACTAGGTAGCTCGTATCGTGGTTCAGCGTACTCCATCAGGGCTTTAAAAGCTTCGCTTTCAACTAAACGGTAGGGCATCATCTCTAACGAGATTAGTCTAGCTATGTGGGCGTTAAAACCCTGTGTACGCGGATGCGAGGATAAGTACTTCCTTTTTCTAACCAGAGTCTCATGTAGGGTGAGCTGGACTGGAGAGCAGGAGATCGTGGAACTTTCGGGTGTGCCGGTGTACATGGCAGACTGAGAGACGGTTGGAGACGGTATTGTTTCCGCCGGTGCCCTAGATGCAATATTTCCTCCTACTAAACTGGTGATTCCCTGACCCTGACTGCTTTTGGCTGGCAAAGAAACCTGCACAGATACTGCCGGTGGTGCGGAAAATGGTGGCCTTACAGTGACGGAAGGGACGTTGCGTTGCTGACTAGCTTCATTGGCCGAGGGTGCTACAACCTTAAGGGACGTTTGGTAGTTAGTCCAGGCTTGAAAATGCATGGTGGTTAAGTGTCTATGCATGCAACTAGTATTTAGACTTTTCAGATTCTGACCTCTGCTTAAGCTAGTTGAACATTTTTGACAGATGACTTTGCGCTGATCAGTTGGATGTTGTTTAAAAAAATGCCAGACTGCACTCTTCCTAGACTCGGATCCCTTTTCAGGGATTGCAGACTGAGCTTTAACCGGATGGCCACGCTGTCCTCCAACAGGTTTTGGCTTTGACACGCGTTTTGGGCCAGATAGGGGCCCGGCAGATGGAACCTGTTGCGATGTTGATGCCTGCTGCGGCCCCTCCTCCACCTCCGCTTCTGAACTACTGCCGCCTGCACCCTGTTCCCCCAATGGCTGCCAATCGGGGTCAATAACTGGGTCATCTATTACCTCCTCTTCGAGCTCGTGTGCAACTTCGTCTGTGTCACTGTGTCGGTCGGTGGTATAGCGTTCGTGGCGGGGCAACATAGTCTCATCAGGGTCTGATTGTGGATCTGTACCCTGAGAGGGCAATGTGGTGGTCTGAGTCAAAGGAGCAGCATAGTACTCTGGCTGTGGCTGTGCATCAGTGCACTCCATGTCAGAATCTACTTGTAATGGGCATGGCCTGTTAAATGTTTCACTTTCTAAGCCAGGGACGGTATGTGTAAAGAGCTCCATGGAGTGACCCGTTGTGTCGCCTGCTGCATCCTTCTCTCTTGTTGTAGTTTTTGCTGAGGAGGACAAGGAAGCGACTTGTCCCTGACCGTGAACATCCACAAGCGACGCGCTGCTTTTACATTTACCAGTTTCGGAAGAGGAGGCAAAAGAGCTAGAGGCTGAGTCTGCAATGTAAGCCAAAACTTGCTGTTGCTGCTCCGCCTTTAAAAGCGGTTTTCCTACTCCCAGAAAAGAGAGCGTTCGAGGCCTTGTGTAGCCTGACGACGAAACTGGCTCCACAGCTCCAGACTTAGGTGGAATATTTTTATCCCCACGACCACCTGATGCTCCACTATCACTACCATCATTACCAGCTGACAATGAACGCCCACGGCCACGACCTCTTGCACCAGACTTCCTCATTGTTTTAAAAATTAACCAAAGTAACTTTATTTGTTGCTGTCAAACAACTTACACGGTGAGCTATAACTTCAGTATGATTTCAATATCCCTTAACAGGTTGGTGAGACCACAAGGAAAATCAGGCACAATGTTACACACTCTGTTTTCTGTGACACCAAATCACAGAGATGACACACACGCAGGACTGTCACTCAAGCACTAATGTCAATATTAATCTCCCACCTAATTTATTTTTTTTTTTTTCTCTGTGAGACTTTAGAAACCAAATAATATTTAAAAAAAAAAAATAAAACAAGGCTTTCTATGGCCCACTGAATGAGAGGGACAGAGGTGGCACACCCAGGAGTCAAGACTGGCACACAAGCTGAAATGGCAATATTACTCTCCCACTGTTTTTTTATGTATTTTTTTTTTATTTTCAGGGAGACTTTAGAAACCAAATAATATTAAAAAAAAAAACAAAAAAACAAGGCTTTCTATGGCCCACTGAATGAGAGGGACAGAGGTGGCACACCCAGGAGTCAAGACTGGCACACAAGCTGAAATGGCAATATTACTCTCCCACTGTTTTTTTATGTATTTTTTTTTTATTTTCAGGGACACTTTAGAAACCAAATAATATTAAAAAAAAAAAAAACAAGGCTTTCTATGGCCCACTGAATGAGAGGGACAGAGGTGGCACACCCAGGAGTCAAGACTGGCACACAAGCTGAAATGGCAATATTACTCTCCCACTGTTTTTTTATGTATTTTTTTTTTATTTTCAGGGAGACTTTAGAAACCAAATAATATTAAAAAAAAAAACAAAAAAACAAGGCTTTCTATGGCCCACTGAATGAGAGGGACAGAGGTGGCACACCCAGGAGTCAAGACTGGCACACAAGCTGAAATGGCAATATTACTCTCCCACTGTTTTTTTATGTATTTTTTTTTTTATTTTCAGGGACACTTTAGAAACCAAATAATATTAAAAAAAAAAAAAACAAGGCTTTCTATGGCCCACTGAATGAGAGGGACAGAGGTGGCACACCCAGGAGTCAAGACTGGCACACAAGCTGAAAGGGCAATATTACTCTCCCACTGTTTTTTTAGGTATTTTTTTTTTATTTTCAGGGAGACTTTAGAAACCAAATAATATTAAAAAAAAAAACAAAAAAACAAGGCTTTCTATGGCCCACTGAATGAGAGGGACAGAGGTGGCACACCCAGGAGTCAAGACTGGCACACAAGCTGAAATGGCAATATTACTCTCCCACTGTTTTTTTATGTATTTTTTTTTTTATTTTCAGGGACACTTTAGAAACCAAATAATATTAAAAAAAAAAAAAACAAGGCTTTCTATGGCCCACTGAATGAGAGGGACAGAGGTGGCACACCCAGGAGTCAAGACTGGCACACAAGCTGAAAGGGCAATATTACTCTCCCACTGTTTTTTTAGGTATTTTTTTTTTATTTTCAGGGAGACTTTAGAAACCAAATAATATTAAAAAAAAAAACAAAAAAACAAGGCTTTCTATGGCCCACTGAATGAGAGGGACAGAGGTGGCACACCCAGGAGTCAAGACTGGCACACAAGCTGAAATGGCAATATTACTCTCCCACTGTTTTTTTATGTATTTTTTTTTTTATTTTCAGGGACACTTTAGAAACCAAATAATATTAAAAAAAAAAAAAACAAGGCTTTCTATGGCCCACTGAATGAGAGGGACAGAGGTGGCACACCCAGGAGTCAAGACTGGCACACAAGCTGAAATGGCAATATTACTCTCCCACTGTTTTTTTATGTATTTTTTTTTTTATTTTCAGGGACACTTTAGAAACCAAATAATATTAAAAAAAAAAAAAACAAGGCTTTCTATGGCCCACTGAATGAGAGGGACAGAGGTGGCACACCCAGGAGTCAAGACTGGCACACAAGCTGAAAGGGCAATATTACTCTCCCACTGTTTTTTTAGGTATTTTTTTTTTATTTTCAGGGAGACTTTAGAAACCAAATAATATTAAAAAAAAAAACAAAAAAACAAGGCTTTCTATGGCCCACTGAATGAGAGGGACAGAGGTGGCACACCCAGGAGTCAAGACTGGCACACAAGCTGAAATGGCAATATTACTCTCCCACTGTTTTTTTATGTATTTTTTTTTTTATTTTCAGGGACACTTTAGAAACCAAATAATATTAAAAAAAAAAAAAACAAGGCTTTCTATGGCCCACTGAATGAGAGGGACAGAGGTGGCACACCCAGGAGTCAAGACTGGCACACAAGCTGAAAGGGCAATATTACTCTCCCACTGTTTTTTTAGGTATTTTTTTTGTTTCAGGGAGACTTTAGAAACCAAATAATATTTTTTAAAAAAAATAAATAAATAGGCGTTCTATAGCCCACTGAATGAGAGATAGCACACAGCAGTGGCACACAAGCCCTGACTGAGGCCAATATTTTTCTCCCACTGATTGATGTAGTGTTTTTGTGTTGAGGTAGATTTTAGAACACAAATGAAGGAAAAAATAAATAGGCTTTCTATGGCCCACTCAGTGAGAGATGGCACACACAGGGATGGCACTCTAGCAGAAATGCCAATCTTAATCTCCCACAAAAAAAAAAAAAAAAAAAAAAAAAAACAGGGACTGTCCTACAATTACTATCTCCCCTGCAGTAATCTCAGCCAGGTATGGCAGGCAGCAATAGGAGTGGACTGATGCACAAATTAAATAAAAAGTGTGGACAAACAAAAAAGATAGCTGTGCAGAAAGGAAGGAACAAGAGGATATGTGCTTTGAAAAAAGCAGTTGGTTTCCACAGTGGCGTACACACAGCAATACAGCTATCAGGGAGCCTTCTAGGGCAGCCCAATGAGCTACAGCGCTGAGGGGAAAAAAAAAAAAAAATAGCTTCCACAGTCCCTGCACACCGAAGGTGGTGTTGGACAGTGGAAATCGCTGCAGCACAAGCGGTTTGGTGGTTAGTGGACCCTGCCTAACGCTCTCCCTGCTTCTGACGAAGCGGCAGCAACCTCTCCCTAAGCTCAGATCAGCAGCAGTAAGATGGCGGTCGGCGGGAACGCCCCTTTATAGCCCCTGTGACGCCGCAGACAGCAAGCCAATCACTGCAATGCCCTTCTCTAAGATGGTGGGGACCAGGACCTATGTCATCACGCTGCCCACACTCTGCGTTCACCTTCATTGGCTGAGAAATGGCGCTTTTCGCGTCATTGAAACGCGACTTTGGCGCGAAAGTCGCGTACCGCATGGCCGACAAGCACAGGGGTCGGATCGGGTTTCATGAGACGCCGACTTAGCCAAAAGTCGGCGACTTTTGAAAATGATCGACCCGTTTCGCTCAACCCTACTGACCGCAAATCTGAACCTATCCAAACACACTAGAGGTAGCCGGTGAACGTGCCTAAAATCCTAGACGTCTCGAGCCAGCCTGAGGAACTAACTACCCCTAGAGAGAAAGAGAGACCTCTCTTGCCTCCAGAGAGAACCCCAAAGATATAGAAGCCCCCAACAAATATTAACGGTGAGGTAAGAGGAGGGCACATACACAGGGGTGAAAACAGATTCAGCAAATGAGGCCCACTAATACTAGATAGCAGAAAATAGCAAAGGGGTCTATGCGGTCAGTAAAAAACCCTTACAAAATATCCACACTGAGATTTCAAGAACCCACACACCAACTAACGGTGTGGGGGGAGAAACTCAGTCCCCTAGAGCAACCAGCAAGCGAGGGAATCACATTTTAGCAAGCTGGACAAAAAAACATGATGAATGCTGATAACAAACAAAAACTTAGCTTGTCTTGGAGAGACTGGGAGCAAGGTAGTCACAAGGAATCTGAAGAGCACTGAAAACATTGATAGCAGGCAAGGAACTGAATATCCAGGTGAGCTAAATAGGAAACCAACCAAGGATAACGAACCAGCTGATGCAGCAACCTGCAGAAAGACAACACTACACAGTACCGCTTGTGACCACCAGAGGGAGCCCAAAAATAGAGTTCACAACAGTATCCCTGGCCAAATGCCTAGAGGCCTCTGATACTTAAGCTGTCCTCACCCATTGGAGGAGACATAAGTAAACTATTTCCCTCAATTAGTATTTGCTACTGAGCTGCCAGGTCATGTTCTGTCATTGTCTCTGAGGGCTGCAATACGCAGGCCTATATCTGTGTCCAGTTCTATTATCCATGTCTGTTTCTGTCTAAACTCTGGTCTATGTCCGTTCCTGTTGTTTCTTTGTTTGTTTGCCATTCCCACTCTACTGTGTGTACCTCTATGTTCACTCCCTCTGCTCGCCACTACCTGTGGCTCTGCACCTCTCTGCTCTGCTCGCCACAACCTGTGGCTCTGCACCTCTCTGCTCTGCTCGCCACAACCTGTGGCTCTGTGCCTTCTGGCTCCTGGCTCCGCCTCCAGCTGTACTGCTCTTGGCTCCACCTCCAGCGGTTCTGCTCTTGGCTGCGCCTTCTCCTTCTCTGCTCTTGGCTCTGCCTCCTACGTTTCTGCTCCTAACTCCATCTCCTGTGGTTCTGCTTTGCATCCGTGTCATGATCTCTGCAGGCAGAGATCATAGCAAGCCTATAGAGGGACAAGCTCTCGGAAGATGGAACTATACTGACCATGAACTAAGCCTGCCGCGCAACTAGAAATAGCCAGGTAGCATTTCCTATTTAACGCTAGATGCCCAGCTCTGGCCTAAGACCTAAATAGCTAGCAGAGGGAAATATAAGACCTGGCTCACCTCTAGAGAAATATTCCAAAGAAGACAGTAGCCCCCCACATATAATGACGGTGAGTTCAGATGAAACAACAAACGCAGCAGGAAAATAGTCTTAGCAAATTTGAGGTCCGCTTACTAGATAGCAGAAGACAGATAGTATACTTTCATGGTCAGCAGAAAAACACTAACAAAACACCATCCAGAGATTACCTTAAACTCTGGCATTAACTCATAACGCCAGAGTAGCAATCCCTGATCAACGAGAGCTTTCCAGACACAGTAACAAAACTTCAGCTGTGAACTGGAACAAATAGGCAAAACAAAACATGGACAAAAGTCCAACTTATCTAGTAGTAGTCTAGAAGCAGGAACAAGCACTGAGAGGCATCAGATAACATTGTTGACCGGCAAGAAACCACCAGAGAAATGAGCTTAAATAGCGACACCCACTACTGATGGAATCAGGTGAAACAGGAAAGAGGATGACAAGTCCAATTCCACAAGCGGCCACCGGGGGAGCCCAGAATCCAAATTCACAACAGTACCCCCCCCTCAAGGAGGGGGCACCGAACCCTCACCAGATCCACCAGGGCGACCAGGATGAGCCCTATGGAAGGCACGAACAAGATCAGAAGCATGAACATCAGATGCATTGACCCAAGAATTATCCTCCTGGCCGTAACCCTTCCAGTTGACCAGATACTGGAGTTTCCGTCTGGAAACACGAGAGTCCAAAATTTTCTCCACAACGTACTCCAACTCACCCTCAACCAACACCGGAGCAGGAGGCTCAACTGAAGGTACCACAGGTACCTCATACCTGCGCAATAACGACCGATGAAAAACGTTATGAATGGAAAAGGACGCAGGGAGGTCCAAACGGAAAGAAACAGGATTAAGAATCTCCAATATTCTATAAGGGCCGATGAACCGAGGTTTAAACTTAGGAGAAGAGACCCTCATAGGGACAAAACGAGAAGACAACCACACTAAATCTCCAACACAAAGCCGAGAACCAACACGACGATGACGGTTGGCAAAACGCTGAGTCTTCTCCTGGGACAACTTCAAATTGTCCATAACCTGCCCCCAAATGTGATGCAATCTCTCTACCACCGCATCCACTCCAGGACAATCCGAGGATTCCACCTGACCGGAGGAAAATCGAGGGTGAAACCCCGAATTACAGAAAAACGGGGACACCAAGGTGGAAGAACTGGCCCGATTATTGAGGGCGAACTCTGCCAATGGCAAAAAAGCAACCCAATCATCCTGGTCAGCAGAGACAAAACACCTCAGATATGTCTCAAGGGTCTGATTAGTCCGCTCGGTCTGGCCATTAGTCTGAGGGTGAAAAGCAGACGAAAAAGACAAATCTATGCCCATCCTAGCACAGAATGCCCGCCAAAATCTAGACACAAATTGGGTACCTCTGTCAGAAACAATATTCTCAGGAATACCGTGCAATCGGACAACATTCTGAAAAAACAGAGGAACCAACTCAGAAGAAGAAGGCAACTTGGGCAGAGGAACCAAATGGACCATTTTAGAGAAACGGTCACAGACCACCCAGATGACAGACATCTTCTGGGAAACAGGCAGATCTGAAATAAAATCCATCGAGATGTGTGTCCAAGGCCTCTTAGGAATAGGCAAGGGCAACAGCAGTCCGCTAGCCCGAGAACTACAAGACTTGGCCCGAGCACAAACGTCACATGACTGCACAAAGACTCGCACATCTCGTGACAGAGAAGGCCACCAGAAGGATCTTGCCACCAAATCCCTGGTACCAAAAATTCCGGGATGACCTGCCAATGCAGAAGAATGTACCTCAGAGATAACTCTGCTGGTCCAATCATCCGGAACAAACAGTCTATCAGGCGGACAACGATCCGGTCTATCCGCCTGAAACCCTTGCAAGGACCGCCGCAGATCAGGAGAAACGGCCGACAAAATTACTCCCTCCCTAAGGATACCTGTGGGTTCAGAATTACCAGGAGAGTCCGGGTCAAAACTCCTAGAAAGGGCATCTGCCTTAACATTCTTAGAACCCGGTAGGTATGACACCACAAAATTAAAGCGAGAAAAAAATAAAGACCAGCGCGCCTGTCTAGGATTCAGGCGTCTGGCAGTCTCAAGATAAATCAAATTTTTGTGGTCAGTCAATACCACCACCTGATGTCTAGCCCCCTCGAGCCAATGGCGCCACTCCTCAAACGCCCACTTCATGGCCAAAAGCTCCCGATTCCCAACATCATAATTCCGCTCTGCGGGCGAAAATTTGCGAGAAAAGAAGGCACAAGGCCTAATGACGGAGCAGTCGGAACCTTTCTGCGACAACACTGCCCCAGCTCCGATCTCCGAAGCGTCAACCTCAACCTGAAAAGGCAGATTCACATCAGGCTGACGCAACACAGGGGCAGAGGCAAAACGGCGCTTAAGCTCCTGAAAGGCCTCTACAGCATGAGGGGACCAATTAGCAACATCAGCGCCTTGTCTGGTCAAATCAGTCAGTGGTTTAACGACATCCGAAAAACCAGCAATAAATCGGCGGTAAAAGTTGGCAAAGCCCAAAAATCTCTGAAGACCCTTAAGAGAGGAGGGCTGAGTCCAGTCACAAATAGCTTGCACCTTGACGGGATCCATCTCAATGGAAGAGGGAGAAAAAATATACCCCAAAAAGGAAATTTTCTGGACCCCAAAAACGCACTTAGACCCCTTCACACATAAAGAATTAGACCGCAGAACCTGAAAAACTCTCCTGACCTGCTGGACATGAGAGTCCCAGTCATCAGAAAAAATCAGAATATCATCCAGATATATTATCATAAATTTATCCAGAAAATCGCGGAAAATATCATGCATAAAAGACTGGAAAACTGAAGGGGCATTAGAAAGACCAAAAGGCATGACCAAATACTCAAAGTGGCCCTCGGGCGTATTAAATGCGGTCTTCCACTCATCCCCCTGCCTGATCCGCACCAAATTATACGCCCCACGAAGATCAATTTTAGAGAACCACTTAGCACCCTCTATACGAGCAAACAAATCAGTAAGCAATGGCAATGGGTATTGATACTTAACAGTGATCTTATTCAGAAGCCGATAATCAATACATGGTCTCAAAGAGCCGTCTTTTTTTGAGACAAAGAAAAACCCAGCTCCCAAGGGAGAAGAAGATGGACGAATATGTCCCTTTTCCAAAGACTCCTTTATATATTCCCGCATAGCAGCATGTTCCGGCACAGACAAATTAAACAAACGACCCTTTGGATATTTACAACCCGGTATCAAATCTATGGCACAATCGCACTCACGGTGCGGAGGTAACGACCCAAGCTTGGGTTCGTCAAAGACGTCTTGATAATCAGAGAGGAACTCAGGGACTTCAGAGGGAATGGACGACGAAATAGAAACCAAAGGTAAGTCCCCATGAATACCCTTACATCCCCAGCTCAACACAGACATTGCTCTCCAGTCCAAGACTGGGTTGTGAGACTGCAACCATGGCAATCCCAGTACCACATCGTCATGTAAATTATACAGCACCAGGAAACGAATAATCTCCTGGTGATCCGGATTGATACGCATGGTTACTTGTGTCCAGTATTGTGGTTTATTATTAGCCAATGGGGTGGAGTCAATCCCCTTCAGAGGAATAAGAGTCTCCAAAGGCTCTAAATCAAAACCACAACGATTGGCAAAGGACCAATCCATAAGACTCAGAGCGGCGCCAGAGTCAACATAGGCGTCCGTGGCAATGGATGACAAAGAGCAAATCAGGGTTACAGACAAAATAAACTTAGACTGAATGGTGCTAATGGAAACAGACTTATCAAGCTTCTTTGTACGCCTAGAGCATGCTGATATAACATGAGTAGAATCCCCACAATAGAAACACAATCCATTCTTCCGTCTAAAATTCTGTCGCTCGCTCCTGGACAGAATTCTATCACACTGCATACTTTCTGGCGTCTTTTCCATAGACACCGCCAGATGGTGCACCGGTTTGCGCTCCCGCAGACGCCTATCAATCTGAATAGCCATTGTCATGGACTCATTCAGACCTGCAGGCAAAGGGAACCCCACCATAACATCCTTAACGGCATCAGAGAGACCTTCTCTGAAAGTTGCCGCCAAGGCGCACTCATTCCACTGAGTAAGCACAGACCATTTACGGAATTTTTGGCAGAAAACTTCAGCTTCGTCTTGCCCCTGAGATAGTGCCATCAAAGTTTTTTCTGCCTGAAGTTCCAAATGAGGTTCCTCATAAAGCAAGCCCAAGGCCAGAAAAAACGCATCCACATCGCGTAACGCAGGATCCCCTGCTGGCAATGAGAAGGCCCAATCTTGAGGGTCACCCCTGAGCAAGGAAATCACAATCCTAACCTGCTGAGCAGGGTCTCCAGCTGAACGAGACTTCAGGGACAAATAAAGCTTACAATTATTTCGGAAATTCTGGAAGCTAGCTCTATTCCCTGTGAAGAACTCCGGCAAAGGAATTCTCGGTTCAGATACCGGAGCATGTACCACAAAATCTTGTAAATTTTGTACTTTCGTGATGAGATTATTCAAACCCGCAGTTACACTCTGGAGATCCATTATTGTCAGGTGCACACAGAGCATACAGAGATTAGGAGGAGAGAGAGAGAAAAGACTGCAGCAAGGCAGACTGGAGGAAAAAAAAAAAAAAAAAATTTCAGCAGACTTCTTATAACTCTCCTTTCTCAACCTGGGTCTTTAACACTTTATGGGCCGGTCAAACTGTCATGATCTCTGCAGGCAGAGATCATAGCAAGCCTATAGAGGGACAAGCTCTCGGAAGATGGAACTATACTGACCATGAACTAAGCCTGCCGCGCAACTAGAAATAGCCAGGTAGCATTTCCTATTTAACGCTAGATGCCCAGCTCTGGCCTAAGACCTAAATAGCTAGCAGAGGGAAATATAAGACCTGGCTCACCTCTAGAGAAATATTCCAAAGAAGACAGTAGCCCCCCACATATAATGACGGTGAGTTCAGATGAAACAACAAACGCAGCAGGAAAATAGTCTTAGCAAATTTGAGGTCCGCTTACTAGATAGCAGAAGACAGATAGTATACTTTCATGGTCAGCAGAAAAACACTAACAAAACACCATCCAGAGATTACCTTAAACTCTGGCATTAACTCATAACGCCAGAGTAGCAATCCCTGATCAACGAGAGCTTTCCAGACACAGTAACAAAACTTCAGCTGTGAACTGGAACAAATAGGCAAAACAAAACATGGACAAAAGTCCAACTTATCTAGTAGTAGTCTAGAAGCAGGAACAAGCACTGAGAGGCATCAGATAACATTGTTGACCGGCAAGAAACCACCAGAGAAATGAGCTTAAATAGCGACACCCACTACTGATGGAATCAGGTGAAACAGGAAAGAGGATGACAAGTCCAATTCCACAAGCGGCCACCGGGGGAGCCCAGAATCCAAATTCACAACACATCCGCTCTTGCGGTCATGCTCTACGTCAGTTCTGCAACTTGCCAAACAAGTCTCTACCTGTTTCCTTATATCCTCCAGTCCGAACAGGTTCCTACCTGTTTCCACATACCTGCCTGTATACCAGTTCCTACCTGTCCAGCCAGAGTATCAGCCCTGTCCGCCTGCCAGAGTGCCAGCCATGCCTGCCTGCCTGGCAGTGTCTCAGCCGTGCCTGTCTGCCCGCCATTGTCTCTGCCGTACCCGTCCATCTGTCAGTGTCACTGTCGTGCCTGCCTGTATTCTGTCCCCTAGTGGGATCAGCAGCCACAGCTAGACACCACCCTGGACTTTTTTTTTTTTGCAAACTTTGGAATTTTTTTTCACCACTTAGATAAAAAAGAACCTAGACATGTTTGATGTCTGCGAACTTGTAATGACCTGGGGAATCCTATCGGCAGGTCGGTTTTAGCATTTAGTGAACATGGTAAAAAACAAAAAACAATTGTTGAGTTGCACTTTTTTTGCAATTTCACATCATTTGGAACTTTTTTTTCCCATTTTCCAGTACATGATATGGTAAAATTAATGGTGCCATTCAAAAGTACAACTCGTCCCACAAAAAAGCAAGCCCTAATATGGCCATATTGATGGACAAATAAAAAAGTTATAGCAGTGGGAAGAAGGGGAGCAAAAAAGGGAAACGCAAAAACGGAAATACCCTTGGTCCTTAAGAGGTTAAAAAAGCCGAATTAGAGATGTTGATGTGGCGCCCCTAGGGGTATTTGCCACAAAAATAGTTATTGACACCAAATACAAATACTAGAATAGCAAGACTGCACTACCATCTCTGGCCAGAAGGGGGAGCTCCAGAGACTCCCCTTGATCTATTCTGGTCTGAGAAAAGGACTGGCAGTTGGGTTGAGGAGCTGAAAGTGAGAGGTCATATAACTGAACTCCTAACAGCCGTATGACGGATTATAGACCTGTAATACCCACAGTAGGAAAAGAGGAATAGAGAAAAAGGACATTGTGAGAACCGGGTAGCAATAACCTCTACCCAGAAGAGGCGCAGAGACGGATACCGGATCCGTGGCTATATTCATTATATATAATACAGCAACCGGAAGGAAGTGAGGTGATATCGACTTCACCAGGGTAAGACGCAGCAACAGACACAGAGTTCAGCGGTACTCCCAAAGGGGGTAAGCTGACAAAAAGGACTCGGGTTGTCCGTCGAACCAGAGCACAGAAGAGACAGATTGGGTCGGCATTCAGTTCACATACAGCAGCAGGGCCATACAGAAACTGCGCATAATAAGAGGTGGAAATCCTGACAGGGTCAAAGTAATTCAGAGTTCTTATACAGACTCCGGTGACAGTATTAGTTGCAAATCCCTTTTTGTTGAAGTAAACTGGTTAAACGTTTCAGCGCCTCAGTCTTTCATTTGGACAATAGCCATCGGTCCAGGATCGGGGTCATCACAGCCGAGAGGACCTGCTGCTGATCAAGTAAGTGTCTGTTCCTTCATGATATCCCTTACATTGTGCATTGCCTGAGGCCACAGCACTGGGTCAAGCCACTAGTGACATCCCCCTCAAGAGACGGACCTCATTGATCTGGTGCTGGGTACCTCGGTCTCCCGGGCGTCACAACTGGCGTCACGAACAGGATTGGGCCAGCCAGTACACCGGGTATTGTGTGCCGTAATTGGAGTCTGAAACTGTGAAAATTTGGATGAAAAATCTTGGATATTGACTTTGTTAAAGAAAATCCCGTTCCCCATTGAAAACTATTGAAAGTGACTTTTCTCCATTGGTTATAATGGGGTAAAAATGGCCACCATCCCCTGATGTAACCATCTCATAACCATTAGGCACAAAACTGTTAATCGAGCTAAGTCATTACCCAAGCCCCAGTCTAACTGAAAAACTTCAAAATCCACCATCACAGAGCGTGCGGCAGTTAGAGGCAGCAGGGGGCGTGTCATTGTCATCCGGCTGCACAGAGGAACGAATCTACATTATCTAGACGGAAGCTGGGACCGGAGGGGTCTGGATTAACTAAGGAGGTACAGTATGTCGCAGCACGGAGACGCCGCAGCACCCGGCGACGCTAATGCAGCTGAAATACAGAGTGTCGATAGAGAGCCTGGCAGCGCAGCAGTGCAAGGAGTGGCGCCCATCATGCCGGTGTTGATGCCATATACCCCGGGTGGCCCGTGGCTTCCAATGTATGAAGGTGAACCTAATACCCTTGACGATTTCAGGAAAAAGATGCTGGCTCATTTTGATATGTTCCCCGTGGGTGAAGCTCAGTGTGTTAGTCTCCTGATGATGCAGTTAAGTGGCCATGCTAAGCGAGAAGTCACGGCATGGGCAACTGATCTAAATGGTACTGTTGAACGCATATTTGCTGGATTAAAAGCTACATTTGAAACCACTGCTAGCAGCAAAGCTAAAGTACGATTCTTTAATTGCAAACAAAAAGCTAATGAGGGCATGAGAGATTTTGCCTTAAACCTGCAGGAAGCCCTTAAATCACTTACACTGGCTGAACCCATTTTTAACACTGGAGCGGATAAACTGCTAAGAGACCAATTTATTGAGGGACTCTACACCCTGTTGTGAATTTGCTTTTTGCTCCCTCTAGTGGTTACTAGATTTTTGACTCTGGTTTTTCTGTCATTCCTTTTATCCGCACCTGGGTCGTTAGTTAGGGGTGTTGCTATATAAGCTCCCTGGACCTTCAGTTCTATGCCTGGCAACGTAGTTATCAGAGCTAATCTGCTGTGCTCTTGTCTACTGATCCCGGTTCCGGTTATATCAGCTAAGTCTGCTATTTTGCTTTTTGCTATTTGTTTTGTTTTGTATTTTTGTCCAGCTTGTTCCAAATCTGTATCCTGATCTTTGCTGGAAGCTCTAGGGGGCTGGTGTTCTCCCCCCGGACCGTTAGACGGTTCGGGGGTTCTTGAATTTCCAGTGTGGATTTTGATAGGGTTTTTGTTGATCATATAAGTTACCTTTCTTTATTCTGCTATTAGTAAGCGGGGATCTGGAATCATGTGGTGGACAACTTGAAGTTGTCACAGGAGAGGGCTCAGCGCTTTGCCAACCGCCGCCGCGGTGTGGGTCCCCGACTACGCGTTGGGGATTTGGTGTGGCTTTCTTCTCGCTTTATTCCTATGAAGGTCTCCTCTCCAAAATTTAAACCTCGCTTCATTGGTCCTTACAAGATATTGGAAATCCTTAATCCTGTATCTTTTCGTCTGGATCTTCCTGTGTCGTTTGCTATTCACAATGTATTTCATAGGTCCTTGTTGCGGCGGTACATTGTGCCTGTAGTTCCTTCTGCTGAGCCTCCTGCTCCGGTGTTGGTTGAGGGCGAGTTGGAGTACGTGGTGGAGAAGATCTTGGATTCTCGCCTCTCCAGGCGGAGGCTTCAGTACCTGGTCAAGTGGAAGGGCTATGGTCAGGAGGATAATTCCTGGGTGGTCGCCTCCGATGTTCATGCGGCCGATTTAGTTCGTGCCTTTCATGCCGCTCATCCTGATCGCCCTGGTGGTCGTGGTGAGGGTTCGGTGACCCCTCACTAAGGGGGGGGTACTGTTGTGAATTTGCTTTTTGCTCCCTCTAGTGGTTACTAGATTTTTGACTCTGGTTTTTCTGTCATTCCTTTTATCCGCACCTGGGTCGTTAGTTAGGGGTGTTGCTATATAAGCTCCCTGGACCTTCAGTTCTATGCCTGGCAACGTAGTTATCAGAGCTAATCTGCTGTGCTCTTGTCTACTGATCCCGGTTCCGGTTATATCAGCTAAGTCTGCTATTTTGCTTTTTGCTATTTGTTTTGTTTTGTATTTTTGTCCAGCTTGTTCCAAATCTGTATCCTGATCTTTGCTGGAAGCTCTAGGGGGCTGGTGTTCTCCCCCCGGACCGTTAGACGGTTCGGGGGTTCTTGAATTTCCAGTGTGGATTTTGATAGGGTTTTTGTTGATCATATAAGTTACCTTTCTTTATTCTGCTATTAGTAAGCGGGCCTCTCTGTGCTAAACCTGGTTCATTTCTGTGTTTGTCATTTCCTCTTACCTCACCGTTATTATTTGTGGGGGGCTTGTATCCTGCTTTGGGGTCCCTTCCTCTGGAGGCAAGAGAGGTCTTTATTTTCTTCTACTAGGGGTAGTTAGATTCTCCGGCTGGCGCGTGTCATCTAGAATCAACGTAGGAATGATCCCCGGCTACTTCTAGTGTTGGCGTTAGGAGTAGATATATGGTCAACCCAGTTACCACTGCCCTATGAGCTGGATTTTTGTATCTTGCAGACTTCCACGTTCCTCTGAGACCCTCGCCATTGGGGTCATAACAACACCCCTTCTCACCGGGGGCATGTGAGCATGCTTGTTTTTAAGAACCCTGAATTGACATTTGCCCAATTAAAGGAGAGCGCTATACGTCTCCAGTTGGCAGAGGCACCTCGGGATCAGGATCTCACACAACCCATGGCAGATACACTTCAGCAACGGGGAATGCCAGTGACATCAGCTACGTCCGGTGCCAGTGCTAAGTCCCTGGGGCCGATTACTAATGAGGCTCTTCAGCAAAAGCTTGACTCTTTAACTGATGTTATTGCTTCAATGGCTAAAACCATGCAGGAGATGAGAGAACCCAAGATGGAGTTGGCAAACCGTAGAGAGGATGTTCCATGGATGAGGTCCCGGAGATACCCGACATGGAGGGGACGACCCCGTGACCGCTACCAACCGGATGGACAGCCCATTTGCCGCCGTTGCCAGCAGCCAGGCCACTTTGCACGAAATTGTGATTTAAACGGGAATCCCCTGGGAATGCGGGCCGCTTCGCAGGAATGAATTTTCAAGGCCAAACAACCTGGCACGACAGGTACATCGGAGGACGACCCATCATCCCTATCGTGCTGGATGGAATTCCCCTCAACGCTTTGCTGGATACAGGTTCCCAGATTTCATCTATACCATATATCCTTTATAAGAGGTACTGGGCTGAGGTAGATATTGATAAAGGACCCTCTGATGTTGAACTAGATATATGGGCCAGTAATGGTAAGTTGGTACCGAAACTAGGATTCAGGGAGATGACCATAAAGATTGGTAAAGCAGAATTGAAGAAACAGGGTATAATTGTCGTTGATGTTGACCGACAGAACTGTGAACTAACTGTATTGATAGGAATGAATGTGTTAGAGAACTGCTTTTCCGAAGTTATTTCTGTCTTACAACAAATTGCTGAAACTGCCCGATCCTGCCAGCAGAGAGTTCTCTGGAGGGAAATAAAAGTATTAATGTTAAGGCAACAGATAGAAGTTGCAGGTGGAGAAATCGGCAGTGTGAGGGCGAGTGATCCAACGTCTATTGTAATCCCACCAAAAACAGAAATGCTGGTATGGTGTAGAGCGGCCATTGGTACTAAAGGACGAGACTATCAAGCCTTAATAGAACCAGCGTACACCGACACAGGCCCACTAAACTCACGGCATGAGGGGTGGTTGAGGTACACCGGGGACGGGTGCCGGTACGACTTTTGAACTGTGGAGAGGAAGAGGTCACTTTGCCAAGGTACGCTACAGTGGCAAAGTTATATACTGTTGACAACAATGCCATCACAACCATTGAGCCCTTAGAATCGACCTGTCAGGTGGAAAATAACGGCTCAGATGGAGAATCGGAGGATTGGTGCCAACAGCTAGACGTGGGTGTAGATTCAACACCTACCCATCAAAGACAAGGGGTGTATAGATTAGTGACGGAATATGAACAGGTCTTCAGTAAACACCCATTGGACTTCGGACGGACAGAAGGGGTGGAACATACAATCCCCACCGGTGCCCATCGCCCGATAAAAGAAAGATATCGACCTATACCGCCCGCTCACTATCAATGCGTGAAGGACATGCTGAGGGAGATGAAACAGGCCGGGGTAATAAGAGATAGCTGTAGCCCTTGAGCGGCCCCTCTGGTGATTGTCAAAAAAAAGGACGGAACCATGAGAATGTGCGTAGACTACCGGCGGATTAATAACATCACCCATAAAGACGCCTATCCCTTGCCTAGGATAGAAGAGTCCTTGACTGCTTTGAAATCTGCTAATTATTTTTCCACCTTAGACTTAACAAGCGGGTATTGGCAAGTCCCTGTGGCTGAGAGAGATAAAGAAAAAACGGCATTCACCACACCAATGGGTCTAAGCGAATTTAATCGCATGCCGTTCGGACTCTGCAATGCATCCGGTACTTTCCAGCGACTGATGGAATGTTGCCTCGGACACAAGAACTTCGAGACCGTCCTCCTGTACCTAGATGATGTGATCGTCTACTCAAAGACTTACGAACAGCACTTAACAGACCTGGCAGAGGTGTTCGAAGCCTTATCCAAGTATGGTATGAAAATCAAACCATCCAAATGTCACCTTCTCAAGCCAAAGGTGCAATACTTACTCGTGAGTTCGGAGGGAGTAGCACCGGATCCCGAGAAAATAACTGCCATAAGGGACTGGCTAAGACCTACCAACGCAAAAGAAGTGAGGCAATTCTTGGGATTAGTGGGTTACTATCGTAGATTTATAAAAGGATTTTCCAAATTGGCAGCGCCCTTGCAAGATGCTTTGATAGGGCAGACGAAGAAACCTTCAAACCGAAACCCTCCTTTTCAGTGGAACGACGAAAGAGAAGACTCCTTTGAACAACCAAAGAAGGCACTAACCGGAGAAGAAGTTCTGGCGTACCCGGATTACCATCAACCTTTCATCCTCTACACCGATGCCAGTAATGTGGGATTGGGAGCGGTGCTGTCACAAAAGCAAGAAGGTCGGAAGAAAGTCATCGCCTTTGCAAGCAGAAAACTCCGGCCTACTGAAAGAAATTCTGAAAATTATAGCTCCTTCAAATTGGAGCTACTGGCAGTAGTTTGGGCTGTGAGTCTGTGACTGAACGTTTCAAACACTATTTGACCGGTGCAGAATTTATTGTCTATACTGACAACAATCCATTGACCCACCTAGACACGGCTAAATTAGGTGCTTTAGAACAGCGATGGATAGCCCGGTTATCTAATTACAACTTCGTGATCAAGTATCGAGCAGGTCGCAAGAATGGAAATGCCGATGCCCTATCCCAGATGCCACACTTGAGAGATGTAGAAGAAGAAACGGGGGAGCTTGAAGAAATTGAACTGCCAGCCTTTCATCAGCCCAAGGTAAAACATCGTCAGTCAAATACCTATCAGAAACAACAAGAAGTGAATTTTAATCCGTTAGCACACCATAGATGGGCTGACACCCAAGATAGCAATCCGGCTGTGAAGCTAGTGAAGGAACTATTGACTGAGCAAAGTGCATATCCCGATGAGGATGCCCCAGAAGAGACACATCAACTCTGGAAAGAGAGAGGCAAAATGTTCCTCTATCAAGGGAAACTCTGTAGAAGATACACCAATCTGAAAACACATGAATTGGTTTGGCAGATTATCGTGCCTAAACAAGATGTGAGGATGGTCCTCGAGGCTTACCACAATGGTGCTGGTCACTTTGGTTGGAAAAAGCTAGAAGTACTTCTGAGAGAAAGATTTTATTGGGTCGGGATGAGAAAATCAATCGAACAGTGGTGTAGAAACTGTGGCCCGTGCAACCTCAGAAGGAACGATCAAAAGAGCCAAAGAGCACCACTGCAGCCCATAATCACCAAACAACCACTTGAACTTGTAGCCATGGACCACGTGAAGTTGACACCGAGCAGGTCCGCTTACGTCTATGCCTTGACCATCGTGGATCATTATTCGCGCTTCTTGGTAGTAGTACCTGTAAAAGATTTGACTGCAAAAACAGCAGCCAAAGCGTTCCAAACATACTTTTGTAGACCCCATGGATATCCGGAACAGGTTCTCACTGACCAGGGTACAGCCTTGGAATCAGAGATCTTCAGAGAATTCTGTAATATGTATGGTTGCAAAAAGATCCGGACGACGGCCTATCATCTGCAAACAAACGGCTTATGTGAGAAGATGAACCATATTGTGATAGACCTACTAAAGACTACCTGAAACGGAAAGGAATCTATGGCCAGAGAAATTGCCTGACTTGGTGGATCTGTATAATCATGTCCCGGTGAGCTCTACCAACTGCACTCCAGCTTATCTTATGCGTACAAGACCCGGCCAATTGCCAATAGATCTAGAAATGGGAATTCTGAAACCAGACGCAGAAGTTCAAGACTCCAATTGGGATGTCGTACGGCAAAAGCAGTATTGCCAAGTGCAAGAGAGTGTGGAAAGAAGCCTCCAGCAAACCAGAGAAAGACAAGAGCGAACTTTCAACCAGAATGCTCTAGCAACTCCATTAAGACCGGGTGACCAAGTACTCAAGAGGAATCGTCGAACCAATAAACTGGATAATCAATGGGAAGCCGTACCTTACACAGTTTTACCAACAAGAATGGATAATCCTAAAATGTGTCTCATTAGCAAAAATGGACATTTAATATCTGTACTAGTGTCAAGAGACAATCTTAAATTATGTCCGGAAACGTTGAAAGAGCCAGAAGCTGTCCAGCCAGAATCAGAAGTTATTAAACCTATACAGGTTCAACCAGTAAAGGAAAAAGAGGAGGAAATGTATCACACCTGTATAGGAGACTTTCCCAAAACCCTACTAACATACCATGGTGCAGTAGTGGTTCCCATGGTGGCCTTTTATCCAACACCGAATCCAAAATTAGAAGTCCCAAGACAGGAAGAGGCTGACCCCGTACTACAAGAGGTTCCAGGTCAGGAAGAACAGATTCCTGATCAGAGTGATCCCATTCACAGTGGACTTGCCAACCCCATAGTGGTGGAATTATCTTTAGCAGAGAGGGCAGATACTATATCCGCAGTAGACAGTAGTACACCACATAAAGAGACACCGCTATTACGTTGATCCCAGCGTAGTACCCAGGGTCAATTGCCGGCCAGGTATGCGGATTACCAACTATATGACTATAGTCATTGTTATCGTTCTGTAACGTTTAAGCCCAGTACCTACAGAGACTTACCTGGATGAACTTTTTGCATATTCTTGAACTTTTTATCAGCCCGGAAACACTAAATCAAAGCTCCGGAAAGACTGCTTTGTGAACTTTGCTTCCTAGTACCTTCAAGGATAGAACTGTATTAATGGACGCTATTTGAAGTGACTTTTTACAGAATTCCATTTTTTTTTGTTTCTTTGAGTGGTTTTTGTAACTTTTCATTTTTAAGACTCTGTACATATCAATTGTTATTTCAAAATGTTATCATCCCGCAGTCCCGGAGTACTGTTCTTAACTAAGGGGGGATGTGGTGCCCCTAGGGGTATTTGCCACAAAAATAGTTATTGACACCAAATACAAATACTAGAATAGCAAGACTGCACTACCATCTCCGGCCAGAAGGGGGAGCTCCAGAGACTCCCCTTGATCTATTCTGGTCTGAGAAAAGGACTGGCAGTTGGGTTGAGGAGCTGAAAGTGAGAGGTCGTATAACTGAACTCCTAACAGCCCTATGACGGATTATAGACCTGTAAAACCCATAGTAGGAAAAGAGGAATAGAGAAAAAGGACATTGTGAGAACCGGGTAGCAATAACCTCTACCCAGAATAGGCGCAGAGACGGATACCGGATCCGTGGCTATATTCATTATATATAATACAGCAACCGGAAGGAAGTGAGGTGATATCGACTTCACCAGGGTAAGACGCAGCAACAGACACAGAGTTCAGCGGTACTCCCAAAGGGGGTAAGCCGACAAAAAGGACTCGGGTTGTCCGTCGAACCAGAGCACAGAAGAGACAGATTGGGTCGGCAGTCAGTTCACATACAGCAGCAGGGCCATACAGAAACTGCGCATAATAAGAGGTGGAAATCCTGACAGGGTCAAAGTAATTCAGAGTTCTTATACAGACTCCGGTGACAGTATTAGTTGCAAATCCCTTTTTGTTGAAGTAAACTGGTTAAACGTTTCAGCGCCTCAGTCTTTCATTTGGACAATAGCCATCGGTCCAGGATCGGGGTCATCACAGCCGAGAAGACCTGCTGCTGATCAAGTAAGTGTCTGTTCCTTCATGATATCCCTTACATTGTGCATCGCCTGAGGCCACAGCACCGGGTCAAGCCACTAGTGACATCCCCCTCAAGAGACGGACCTCATTGATCTGGTGCTGGGTACCTCGGTCTCCCGGGCGTCACATTAGCTAGAGGCAAGCAAGAAGTAAAATTAAGACAAGTTTACAGTTGTTTAAGGAGCACATCGCCCTGGTCAGATTGTTTACTTTGTACAACAAAGGAAAGCATATCTTCATATTTTGAGACTGAACAGAATCAAAAGTACATGATTGGAGCACCATGGAGACTTAACTTTTCAGTGACAATCATATCAAACTCACGTTTTAGGATCTTGATAGACAACTTTTATCGATGTCCTTCTGGTAGGATATTTTTTCCTTATAACCATGCCCCATTAAGACCACACCACTTTTTGGATATTCAATAGTTTGACACCTCCAATGCCTCTTTCACCTGCGTGTGGTGTTAGTGCTCTATATAGTGAAAAAGCATCCTGGTTTCATGCACAGTAAACCTTTCAAAAATGAAGTTTACCTGGAGGTTTTCATGGTGCCTATGAGATTTTTCAACTCTTTGGGGAGTCCTGATCAACTCTTTTTTTTTAAAGAGCCTTATGGATGTTCAGGGAGTATAAATATATCTCAGATGGGGCAGCATAGGCAGAGTAACTACTCTAGAGGACTTTAGATTAGCTCAGATGTCAATTGTTCATTTTCCAAAATTGATTCAGAAGGACAATTCTGACAGAGACAGGAAAAGAGTCAAGTACAAGGATTCCTCTGGATGCATGGGTCATGGGTTAAACCATAAAAAACTTCAACTGACTCTTCTGATTCATGTCATTTGGTGTTAATAAAACACAGTGGACCTATACTAGCAGATGACATGGCTCCCCAAACCAGCACTGATTAAGGATACTTTCCACTAGACATTGGAAATCAAGGTTCCGGAGTCTGGAGGAAGAGTGGAGAGGCCACAATCCACGCAGCCAAGAAGTCCAGTGAGAAGTTTCCACAATCAGTGATGGTTTGGGGAGCCATGTCATCTGCTGGTGTAGGTCCACTGTGTTTTCTCAAGACGTTAGCGCAGTCATCTACCAAGAAATTTTAGAGCACTTCATGCTTCTCTCTGCCGACTAGCTTTTTGGTGATGGAAATGTCATTATCCAGCAGGACTTGTCCCCTGTCCACACTGCCAAAAGTACCAATACCTGGTTTACAAACAACAGTATCACTGTGCTTGATTGGCCAGAAAACTCACCTGACCTTAACCCCATAGAGAATCTATGGGGTATTGTCAAGAGGAAGATGAAACACCAGACCCCACAATGCAGACGAGCTGAAGGCTGCTATCAAAGCAACCTGGGCTTCCATAACCCCTCAGGAGTGCCACAGTCTGATCGCCTCCATGCCACACCGCATTGATGCAGTAATTGATCCCAAAGGAGCCCCGACCAAGCATTGAGTGCATTTACTGAACATACATTTCAGTAGGCCAACATTTCGGATTTTAAAATAATTTTTCAAGCTGGTGTTATAAAGTATTCTAATTTACTGAGATAATGACTTTTGGGTTTTCATTGGCTGTAAGCCATAATCATCAACATTAACAACAATAAACACGTGAAATAGATCACTCTATGTGTAATAATTGTATATAATATATGAGTTTCACATTTTGTATTGAAGAACTGAAATAAATTAACATTTTGATGATATTCTAATTTGGTGAGAAGCACTTGTATATTTACACACATTTAATGAGCCAAATGGTGTTAAGCTATGGGAAAAAGTCTCCCCTTTCGAGCAATATGTCCACTTTGACTTGACAAATGTAATAATAGTGGGCGTTTTTCATGTATTGTCTTAGAAATGCATAAAACCATTTATTTCATAGACTCATTCCAGCTCAGCAATTATTTGACCAAGGTGGCACTTTTTGTTTCTGTCTTGGACCATTTCCGTGACATTTTTAGAGCAGGTTTTGCAAAATGTTGTAAAACAGTGCTCAAAAATATCTGCTTTGCATAAAATCACTCCAGGGAAGGAGGATTGGAGCACATTTGCAACAATTTTGGCAATTTTTTTGAAAAGTGATGAATCAGGCAAAAACATCTGGAAAACATGAACCCCAACAAAACTGAAAAAGAAGCAGGCCATCCTCTATAAAATAGACAAAAAGGGCGCAAGTGTAAAGATGAATTTGATGCAAGCAGAATAAAAGGCACAAAACAACAAAAAATCAACAAGAAAAATGATAATTTAGTATGCTTTGCCTAAATAGCTCCATCATATTCCATAGCGTTTTACATATATTATCATCCCTGTCCCCAGTGGGGCTCACAATCTATGTTCTTTATCATTATGATTGTGGAATGTAAGAGAAATCTAGAGAATACCCAAAAAATGGGGAGAACATACAAACTCCTTGCAGATTTTGTCCTTGGTGGGATTTGAACTCAGGACCCCAGTGCTGCAAGGCTGCAGTTCTAACCCATACAATGACCAAATGTCCCATCATTAGTCCGGTTCACACTGGTGCCATAACCAGTGTCATTCCCAAGACTGGGTATGGAATAACTCAATAGTCTGTTGTGTTCTATCCATTTGGGAACAACATCAATTATATCATGTCAATCCTAACCACAGATGGTCATTTTGGTGAACGATTATTGAAATAAATGGAAAAAAATAAAAGGAAATTCTTTTTGTTGAATAAACCATAAAATTAAAAACTTTGGAGCGAACTGTCGGGATCACATTTGGTAGCAGTTACAAGATGAATTTCATAGTGATTAGGATGAGCATGACCAAGTAGCACGGATGTGTTCTCCCAACGCCACTGGTGGTTATCTTGGTGGCTGAGGTCACCGGCTTGGCTTTGGTGGTACTGGTAGTGGAAGCCTCAGTTTCATTGGGTGTAACAGTTGTTTTTGCTACTAGAAGGTTCTTATTGCAGAGGTTTTCTGAACAAAATGCGGCATTAAAGGATAGGCTATACACGTCGATATCGATGTTGATGGCGGTGTCATTGGTAGGCAAAGAACATTCCTTAATAAAAATGGGAAAAGTGATTCCTCCTGGAAGACAAGGAAAGAGAGAACATAAGGTGTTATAACAGCGTACATGGGTCATCTGTTTTATCAATTAGTGTTTAAAGGGAGGAACATGAGACCCCCGATATTAGACAGAGTCAATATGTACAGAATGAGCACCAATTAAAATGTTAAGTTCAAAAAACCGGCAGCTACTTACCAATCGAATTCCCCGGTTCTGCACCATGCCAAACTATTGAAGTCATTGATTGGCTGATGAAGGTAACATCAACCCACCTGAAGTGATGACATCCTGTCCATCAGTCACTTAACTGCTGCAGCCAATCAGTGATCACAGTGGTCAGCTGACTGATGGATGAGACGTTATCGCTTGTGGTCCAATGGAGATGACCAGAGCGACGGTGATGGCAGCGTGGGGAATTCAAATAACAGGCAAAAATACCATTTTTCCAGGTGTTGATGTTTGGAGATGTAATTTCAACAGGTATAACATGTAGCATCAATAGTCATTCAGTTACAGCATTTAGTTAGTCATTATGATGACACTGCAGTGGTTAAAATAAATCTGTCAATTTTTTTCCATATAGTCTGAGAAAAAGCTTAATGTAAAGAAAGAGACTCTGGTTCCAGTGACGTAACACGTATTTTGCTCCTTTCTGTAGTTTTGATAAAATCACAGTTTTATCAGCAGGAGATTATCACTGGAGGACTAGTAAACCTGCTGTCAGATAGTCCAACCACACCCTCAGCACTAATTGGTAGCTTTCTGCTTATGTACGCAGAAAGTAACCAATCAGTGGTGTGGGCGGGGTCATATGGAGCTCAGCATTCAGGGAACTGCAATGCCCAGTAAATTTAGTGATCACTGTAATCAAGATCTTTGCACCGACATCATGCTGTTTTCAGATGGGGTAGCGAAAAACATGACAGATGATACATTTCCTATAAAGGGTCAGTGACCTACACAAACAGATTTTTTTAATGCAATGCAATGAAATATACCAAGTGAGTCACTTGATTAGTACCATTTAGGCTTCATATAACCAAATATTATATTAATATATCCTACATCTATAGATCTTTTTTTAGTTAGATTTCCTGTAAAGTAGTTCTGTGGTGCCTACTGATACCAAAAGGTAATAAGCAAGATGCAGAAAAGTCACTTGCTGATTATCATTGGGACCATATAATAAAAAAACAGTAAGAAGTAAATTTCACTCTGGCTAAAGTTACATGTTTACAACTCCATGACACAAAGTTCGAGGTTACTCACTTATTGTGATGTTTCCTGCAGCTTCGTAACAAGAAGTGAGATTCAACGCACATCTCACTTTCTCAGCTGATTCCACAGAGCATTGTGATTCATTTGTGCTGAGGCAAGAGTAACATTCCAGACCACTGGTTCCACTGACTAATAACATAAAGCAACATATGACATTAATAATTTCATTATAATATGCTTTAATAGGATGCAGTGACTTCGGAGCCCATCATATCCTTCCCAGTCAATCATATGGTTCTCGGCGGAGGGCACTAGCGTTGTCTGTGAGTGTCGAACATGGGGAATTGTAATAGTGGAGGCTGATGTCCACCCAAGACCATTCATAGAAACACAAGACTGTTCTGTTGGCCAATTTCCGAACCATTCCATTCTAATAAAAATCAGCTTAGTGAGTAACCGAGGATCCATGGTTAGTTTAAAAGGAAAACCCATAGAGCCACATGGTTGGGCACCCAACGTTGTTCCACACATCCAGGATAGGATTATGAGAACCTTGAGGAAATCAGCAGGTGAACGTCAACAGAACAACATTTCATTGAGTACTAAAATTTCTTCACCTGAAGCCATCGAAGGGCAAGAGTTAAAGGAGGGAGAGAAAGAGATGTGTGCATGAAATTGCAATCTGGCTACTGGTTAAGATCATGGTGGTCATTTTAACTCCTTTCGATTAAGGGCACTTCTGGCACCAAGTAGACCTCTGATATCACTGTGAGGTGTCATGACAATAAGACAAACGTTACTTGGGTCATTGCCGGCACTGATGTCAGAGGTCTACATGAGGTCCAAGGGATAACGTTTCTCCTTGTTGAGAGTGACATACCGGCTCTGGCATACCAAGGTAAGGAGGCTCGTTTGCTCCTCTGGGAAATTTAATATGAAAATTGCCTCTTCAGAGAGGAAAAGGACTTGAACTCTTCACACCACCTGTTGGAAGTAGCGATCCTACAAGTCATAGTAGACCTTTTAACGAGTCTTGCACTATGACGTAGGATAAAACCCTACGTGGTCTACTTGATAACTGAAGCACCAGCCTAGAGTGAAGAAAGCCGAAGAGGAGGTGTATCACGAAGAAGAAGAAGAGGTGTAGAGGACCAGACGCCTAGCTACAGGGGTTGCGGCAAAGGTGAGTATTATTATCATTTTGTTTTTTTACCATTTTCCAGCTTTCTATGATTCAGCAAAATGGCAGCAGTGGTTCACGGCCGTTTTGCTGAATTTGTGCAAAGGAAATTGAAAAAAAAATCCAATTCTGGAGAAAATGAAGTTTGGGAAAATTTGAGGAGAATTTAGTTCTACTAAAAAAAATGCTACTTTCTAGTTGCAATACACCAGCAATACAGACCCACACAGCAATTAGTTTTTTCATGGTAACCCTCTACAATTCAACGTAGTGGCATCTTTGGACATGATCTCATGGATACAAAAAACAAATATGGGATTTTTAGGAAACAGAATTTTTTTAAGGCTTAGGCAGTTGGCAGAGTCTTATGACCCATCCTCTTCCTACCCATAAAACCTGTTTTGTTTCTTTGATGTGAGATCTGACATTTGTTGCTGTGTCATGAGTCTATTTGTCTTGATTTTACAAGAGAACATTTCCTTGGCATTTTTCCATTCTCATTAAAATTGATTTATTGCTAATATCAATGTGAATTTTCTCATTTCAATAAGGTCTAAAACATATCAGTCTATGGTCTTTGACACAAAGTAAGGCCACCACCAATGGCCACCATAGCCGAGCCCAAATGTTCTGTCAACTGGATTTCTATGGGCCCTGGAAGGCCAGGCCAGCTAATCAAAAGAACGCCAAAGGATGCCAGCAGTTAAGAGAAGGTTCTCAATGCCCCTGTCCATCAAAGACAGATTACAGGAGATACCCCTTTTCACAGAGCAAATGACTGGGAGGAGGCTATGTATGACTTGTCCTTATACATGGGTTCTATTAATGAGCTGTACAGGAGCAATGTGCTCATGCACACCTGTACGGATGTTTCCTCCCTTAACGTTCCATACATTTTTTCAATATTTTATCACAACATGCTAATAAAATTTTTGCCAAAGTGATATTCACACCTTAACCACTAGGTGGCCATATAAAGACACATTGTTAGCGATTAGCGATTGTTAGCGCCAGCAATTGTTAGTGTTAGTGTTATTCTCATGCAAAGTTCCAAATCCTCTACATAAACATAAAGAACCCTATTCACTATTGCACTTGCACCTTTTTTGTTGTCCCTTGCTCCATCACATATTTCTATTTGCACATTTTTTAAGTCTATTTTATATGTGTTTTAACTTGCCACTTTTGGCATGGTTTAAGATTTCTAGATATTTTCAGATATTTTCACCTGATTTGGAACATTTAAAAAAAATTACAAAATGTGTTGCACATTTACTCTAGCCCCAGACTAGAGTGATTCTACGAACATAGCGCTGTGCATATAGATTAGGAATCACTTACCCTGCTTCCTTCTCCAGACCCAGTGATCATATGATCATATGATTGGGTGTCATGAGGAAACAGGAGATGCTGGGTCTTAGAAAACTCTGGCAGCTCTACTATGCAGCCAGAAGGCTTATATTCCTTTGTAGCTGGTGCTAATATACCATCCCCAGTTACAGCAAAAATAAAACAGAAAAAAAGCATAAAAAATTAACGAAAAAAAGGGACGCTGGCAGTCTAAATCGCTGTTTCCAATCACTCTCCCAGAAATGTGTTTAATATATAAAAATAATTTCTATGGAATGGTTAATGCAATTTAAAAAATGTTTAGCAATCCTTTATAGTCGTAATTAAAAATAAAAAAGTAAAAAATAGACACATATTTCTTATTTTCCTTTACATTTTCTCCCAATATCAACAAAAATAAATAAATATAAAAATAGCATAAAAATGAAGGCCTATGTGTGGCAAAATAAAAAATAAGTAAAAAGTATTTGGATACCTGAATGAGAAAAAATTATAGAACCATTAAAAGAGAATATATGATAAAATGTGAAAATGTACCTGGCGAGAAAGGAGAGAATTAAATGGCGCGGTCATGAACTGGCTAGAGCTATGAAAAAATACCATTTTTGACTTTGCACAAAATTCATTATCTACGTGCACCTTTTTGGCACAAAAACATAAGTGAATACCACTAGGCAAAAGAAAAGTAATCTAAAAAAATACACAAATGATCAATTGAGGCAAAAAGTGATGTTACCACTAGAGAGACCTCACAAGTCCATCTCATAAAATTTATGTATTGATGTCAGTACACTTTTAAACTCTCAGCTCCTGATGAAGCTTGATGCGAAATGTACGTCAGGTGCGTTTTCTTTTATATATAACGTGTACTCCATGCCACTGTGCACTACTATCAGTATGTGATAAAAAATTATTAGTATAGATTATCAGGATTAGTTATTGAATTGGCTCACCAAAAAAGACTAATATCATTAAAAATTAAACTTTATTAATTATTTTTTTTTTTTTTAAAACACCAAAAAAAAGAGAAAGTGAAAAAACATTTTGCTTGTTTTTTCCACTTTTTGTTTTTTGGTGTGTTTTTTTTTTTAAATAATTAATAAAGTTTAATTTTTAATGGTATTAGTATTTTTTGGTGAGCCACTATCAATATGTGATATCACTCTCTCCCTGTTTATCTGTATATACCTTAAAGGGCTTTAATTTATACAGCACCGGCCATTTTGGCTTGTACCTTTTCAGCATCCATCCTCAATACTGTAATTGCACATAATATAATTCTGTATTGATTTGTAGTATTCACACTAGAGTTTTGTTATTATTAGTGATGAGCGAGTGTGCTCGTTGCTCGCTTTTTCCCGAGCATGCTCGGGTGACCTCCGAGTATTTGTTATTGCTCGGAGATATAGTTTTCATCACCTCAGTTGCATGATTTACGGCTTCCAGATACACTGAATACATGTGAGGAAAGGCTGTTTGTTAGGGAATTCCCACATGTATTCAGCGTATCTGGAAGCCGTAAATCATGCAACTGAGGCGATGAAAACTATATCTCCGAGCAATAACAAATACTCGGAGGTCACCCGAGCGTGCTCGGGAAAACCCAAGCAATGAGTACACTCGCTCATCACTAGTTATTATCACTTACCTACCTTTAGCATTTTATGTCTGACTTTTCTATGTCCATTTTTATGCTTTCAATCATTTTGTTATCCAATAAAGAATATATTTTATATTAAATTTGAGCCTTGCACATTATTATAAAGGTATTCCTGAAATTATTGGTGCATTTGGGCCCTTTATCTATTGCTCCTCATACTCATGTTGGCTGGAGTAATTTCATTGATGTTCGTCATGTAACGGAAGGGTCCCCACAATAGAGAAAATTAACGTTTCTTTGTTCTCTTCTCTACTTTTGGCATTCAACTCAGAGCGGGTGGCCTTGATTGCAATTTTTAGAAGATACATGAGGTCTATGCTGATTTTATCAAAACACCTTAATTAATGCCCAAATGTTTCTACTCAATGACAGCAGAACGAGATCTTGACATTGAGAATCCACTTTTACAATTTATCAAAAAGTTAAGGAGCTTAGAGGTAACGTGACATTTCCCCATGTATGTCCATGATCCTTACCTTCAACATCAGGGAATTTGTCACTCAAGTCTTCGATATGTTCATTACATGTCGATGAGTCACAGAGAGTCCTCGAAGCAAGAATTTGTACCCCAAAAGGAATTGATGAAACAATGGAAGTCATAGGGTAACCGCGGTCACATCCCTTCACTATCAGGTGCTCCGTCAGTTTTCCTGATGAAACACAATGAGATTGGTTACAATCTGGTGACCCTATGATATTTTTCTTTACTAGTGGCCAACCCCAACCCAATGAAGCCTAACTCAACCAACTGTGGTCTGGAACCCCCTATATAAAGTCATCCCATGCTATTTAGTATCTCATAACATCCACAGTCAACTGATGACATTGCAGAGGTTGAAATTCCACCTACGTAGATCCTTGTGCTTGGTGGTTGCTCCTCCATATAAGACAACAGAGTTACTTTAAGTTGAAAAATAACATATCCTACATGTCCAATTTGATATTTGGCAAAGCTGATCTTGAAGTGGTTGTGTTACCTTTACTTAAAAGGTTATTACCATCTTAACCCCCAGTGATTCCAAGAATGCAAAAATTTCCCATATGCCCATGTACCCCAGCACTCCATCCATTGTCTAGAATTATCCTCAGCTCCAGAAGCCTTGTAGACAATAAAATTAAGGTGGTGCCAGGCATCGTGAAATTCCGATGTGGCAATTTGGAGCCCCCATTGTGGACATGCTCCATCCACCACTTTTACTGTAGATTTTAGTATTGTTTTGGGTGCCGGTGGTGGAACCCCCAGGAATCAGCAAGCTATCACCTATCCTGTGGAAGGATGATACTTTTTTTACGTTGGGCATAAAGAAGCAACAAATACAAAAAATAATGCATTTTCTTTTTTGGAGAAACACTTAGATTTTAAGTGTTTTTACAATCCAAGAAAAGGTCATATAGGATTGCTTCTTCTGCCTCAGATTTTGCTTTCATAGTAACAGAAATCACATTTTTGTCATTTTTACCTAATTTGGCAGAAAATGAAACTACTGCACAGGCGTTATCATCTCCAGTACAGTTAACTGTACTCGAATTGGAACATCTGACATCCAGAGTCTCATTACAGGCAAAACACTCCAAACAGTGGCAACCTGCAACAGCAAGAATATTAATATTAGTCTATCTATCATCTAGTTATTATAGTAAAGAACACAGGAGGTCATTTGTGGGCAACATACTGTAATGAAACCTCTAACTCCTCCATCTCTCCACTCCCCCTGGAATAAAGTAATAATATTATGTGCTAGAAAACCATTAAGAAATTACCGGACACAGAAAGGAAGCTGGTGATCAAACCCAAGAAAATAGCGGTGGTTGATGGCATTGCTGGAAGCCCAATGGTGTTACACCTCTGGTAGTGACGGGAGATGGTTCCTACAGGAGAACAATGATTGCTTAGGAAGTTCCGTGAGAGTCTAATGATGTCCTTGATTCTGAAGCTCCACCCAATAGATGACACGTTATCTCGGGGTGAGATGTGTTATTGGCCACTTAAAATTTTATTGTGTCACTGCAAAAAAATGCTCAGAGTGGTGAAACATTCACAGTTTTAATGGAGTTTTTCAGTTTACGACAGGTCAAGGAGGTTTGCGAGATTTTGTTATCTTCAAAAGAGAAACATTTTTGAAATTGTGAGTTCACGCAACTTTGGGAAACTTAATATGTAAGCCATACAATTCTTCTTAACCTCACAGAAAAAGTGAGATACATCTGAAGAACGGATGTCTGTAGCCACTGGGGACATATTTAGAGATGGCCTCAATGGGAACTGCAGGAGTGTATCTATAGGAGTTACAAAATGAAAAGTCACACTGAGGCACTAGTGGTTTAGGAGGACCACTGACATATATAACAAAGAAAGTCACCAATGCAGATTTTGCATTCCAAGATTTTGCTGATTTTGGGGCTCAAAAGCTTCAAGTTACACCTCCGTAGAGATGGTTAAATCTTTCACAACTTTTCCTACCAAGTCTAGTAAAAGCCATTGTCCCATATTATCTCTTGTAGTAGAAAACAATCTTCATGCTCTTCAGGCCAGCTCCTTGGACCCATGAAGCCTCAAAAAATTTGAAACTCTTCCCTTCATAGTCGATTTTTTTTTTGACATTTAGTAAGGTTTTCTTATCCTTCTCTTTTTTTCCCCAAGAACCATAACTTTTTTACTGTTTAATCACCACAGCCATATGAGGGCTACATTTTTTTTGCAGTTTTTCATTTTTCCATCCAATGTACCAAAAAATAGAAAAAAAATTCTACGTTGGGTGAAATCGTGAAAAATGCATTACTTCCATTGTTTAATTGTTTATCTTTTTTAACAATCGGATGGCAATCTTGCTGAAAGCACCAATATATTGGTGAAGGGGGATTCACAGAACAAAATGCCACACTCACCAATACTTGTCACAAAACCAATATACTGCATGATGACGACAAGTCCCATTGATAGGGTTAGGTTAAATTGTTGGAGTGGAATTGAATTTATCTTGAATTTTACAAAAATCCATATTCTTAGAAATGCAGATTTTTTTTGTAATTTGTTCCAAACTAATTCAGCAATATAGCGATCTTAGACATCTTTATACTATGCCGGGACTTCCAGCTGGGCCTATCTGTGCCAAGAAATCCCAGACTAGAGCGTGCGTCATAGGATTTTGGCACAGGTTGTGACGTCTTGATGTGCACCATCACGTTACGATGTACATTCTGGGCTGGGAGTTGAGGCCGCAAGTAAGCCCAGGGCCTAATTTCCAGCTGCGACTAGGTCTGGGACATCAATGAAAGCCTTGTCACAATCGGAGGTCCAGGCCTAGTATATAGAAGTCAAAGGTTTCAGGTCGTGGCAATGGTAAGGACCTTACGGGGGACATGGAGCAGCTGAGGTGAGTGGTAAAGTATTAGTTGTTTTGTTTTCTGCATCCCATATTTTTTATGCCTTGAAGTCTCTCCAAACACCAGAGAGTAATAAGAAACATTCAATTTTGCGGAAAATAAATTTGCTTCTAAATTATTTTCCTAGCAAAATCATCTACATTTTCTGAATTTGAAACTCATCTAACCAGCTACGTACAACGTGGTCCCGACAAGTGTTAAGAAAAATATATAAGATATATTATATAAGACCTTGTGCCAAATTGAAACAGAAATCTGTAGAAGCCATTAGGTTACAAGTTTTTGTAGGTCCACCTGCTGGACCTCACCGGTAGATTTCTCAACTCTTTAGAGGACATAAATAAGTCTAGTTTTTGGTTGGGTTTTTCATGATTTTCCGAGTGTGTGTTTGAAATTTGGGCTTTGAGGCTGAGAAAAATAGTGATCCATAGAGCAGTAGAGTTGGGAAAGTGGAACTTGTCTGGAAGGCTTGTCGAAGAATGAGATAATAGTCAGTCTCGTAATGGACTGTATGTTAGACTGTGCACTCTACTGTTCTTACACTTTTACCTGCTTTCATATTTTAATAGTTTGCAGAACTCAGGCATGAAAATAGTGGAAAATTTCCAGCTTCCTCAATTTGTCTGTCATTTCACACACAGTAGCTCCTGGCACTCCTCGTATAATGATATCATTACACAGGAGTTGAGAAGTTTATAGTTAATTAGTCATGAGGGCCAAACCCAAGGTGAAAAACAGCATTTTACGGGACTTTTTGTTATGTACGCAGATGAAACTCATCAACTAATACTGTATGCGTCATCAATGCGGCTGCTGTAGTCCTGTAATTAAGGACTACACTAATGTGTCCAGAAAAAAGAACCCCCTCATTCCTGTTGGCTGTCTGTCATACTACAGCAGTCACACCCAAAAAGTTAAGGAATTTATTCGAGTAAAATTGAATTCTCCTTGAATTTTACAAAAAGTATTAAAATGTGGTTTATTTGCTTCATGATAATTCATCAAAATGGAGGACAGCTGTGGCATTCAATAGAGGCACCAGGTAAGAGGTTAATAAAAAAATAATAATAATCACTTCACAGCTAACCTGTCCCCTGCAGCCCCCTCTCCGATACTTCATGGCTCTTCTTTTCTTCTTCCCCCATTGCACATATCCTCTTCAGAAGCTTCACTCCAGGGTGTGACTTCCAGCACCAGGAATCAGACATCACTGCAAGTTGCACCGTTTCTCCAGACATTTGACATTATGATTTTACATTGAATATCTCCCAAATTATCGGGCTCTATGAAGAGTTATGTGATGATGGTGTCCATAGTGACAGTTCTCTCTTTCTCCTCCTCCCATTATGCTTTACTTCTATTACTATCACCACCCCTCATCCTTCTCCTTCTCTACCCCCCTACTTCTACTAACTGACCTCATCTTCCCCTTACTCTTCATTTACCTGAGTACATGGAGGAACGGATGTCAAAGAAACTTGGTGAAACAGAGCCTTCAAAAGGAAGCATGAGTATGAAGGAAAATTGAGACTCTGAAATTTCTACCAATCTAGAAAAAGAAGAGGCCCCATTACTAGTTTGGTGTTGCAGCCTTTTTTATGGTTTCCCTATAATGAACAGTTTTCATTAATATTTTGGGACGTAGAAGAGGATTATTCGGCACTCTGTTGACAATCCAACTGACCACAATGGCTAATCATGGAGGAATGTAAAGACTTGTCATCCAAAGTAACATTGCCATTAATATCTTACCAGCTATACGTGTATATCAGAAACAACACTAAAAGTTACCACATGAAACTGAAAAATATTTAGAATTGAGAGTCCTCAGTGGTTGATACCTTTTAATGGCTAACATGGTACCAAGATATATATCTTTCCTGTATCACATGAAACTGGTAATTTCATTGCCATCGGAGAATGGAATGGACAGGTCTTTCTAGGTGCCACCAAAATCTATGAAAAGTTTAGAACTGATTAAGAAATTTATTCAGATATTGGGAATACCTCAAGATATTTCCTTTGACTTTGGTCGATAATTATTTCATGTGGTATTGAGTGGAAACTTTTTCAGTCAATTTCTATATTTTCACAATTTTTGTTTATCATTTTCATATGATTATTATAAAATAAGGTCACAAATGGCAGAAAAGCAAAGACATTGCAAACAGTTAAAAAAACTGGGGTCTCACCAGACAGAGACAAACAACATATTCATTTATCACGATATTCACGTGAATTCACCTTGTGACTCTATATATCATTTTATTGCATGGCTACTATGAAATCTTTTTATCCCTTTGACTTGAGATGAGCAGTACAGAATGTTTCCGAATTAATAAACCTTACCCCTAAATTTACTATATTATCGATGAGTTCTGATGTGCACCTCAGACGAAATGTTCACATTTATCATTTTCATTTTTCTTTATTTCGTGACTGAAAATTTGGGATACTAGATGAGACAGTTTGATCTCCAGTTCTCCTAGCAGGAAGTTCTAGAAGAACTTCAAAGAATACTTAACAGGCAGACTAAGATATTCATCCTACATCTGCCTCTTGGACTCTGCACTGATTAAATAAGTGTGCCTCCTCTAAATCTGTAGCCGATGGACGAGAGCCCTCAGAACTTTCTAACCCGATGACATCCTTGGCTTTTCTCTTGCCTAGATGGCCTGGCGCTACATAAACATTGTGTTATGACATCAAACCAAGTTGGTTAATCAAAATTAGATCCACGGGTGCCATAGGTATGAGCAGGTTCTCAAGGTTCCCACCCAATGGCCACAGATTACTGATGTGGCCAATGGACCGATACCTGCTAGTCGATTCGGACTAACTCTAAAATTTATAATTTACTCTGTTTAAAATGTTGAGTTGGACTCAATTTCTCTTCTCATTTGGCCAAACTACAGATAAAAAACAATGTGGTTTTTACCAAAACAACTGCCAGCTGATCCACAAGGTTATTTTCTTAAGTTCCTGGGATCGTAGTTTTACATTTACCAAAAACAAGTCAGACACCAAGATTTTTTTAAAATTTATTTACACATTTTATTATTTCAAAAGGTCATAATCATTTATTTTATTTCATGTATCCAAAATATATAGTCTTTTTTTTACATCACATATTAACTTGTATTTAAAGCATTAGATGCCAAAATAAAGGTTGTAGGCTTGACATGAAGGTGGGTTAGGTTTTTCCAACTGAGAAGTAATTCCAGCAGAGGATGGTGATGGTAGGACATATGGCCACCAATATGGTTCCTTATGAATTTTGTGCATTTTAGGGTTTTGAATATGTTTTGCACAGATGTGTCTACCCAAACATTTCCCCGAATGTCCCTAAGATCAAAACTTTATCATATTACAAATTCAATATATTATCACAACATTCTTCCAAAGCTGGTAATCTCATGGCACTCATCTTTGGATATATTGAGCCAAGAAGAAAGATAAAAGAGGGCACATTTTGTATATTATTATTATTCTAGGGGAAATATGTTTTTTTCCAGTTGCAAGACAATAAAATAGAAGATGTCAGTCAAAACAACAAAGGTAGTCTATAAAAATGGATCATACAATAATTGCAAACATACATGTAATGAACATATTAAAGACATAATAAGTTATAAAAACAAAGAAATAGCACACTCAACCCTTGCCTTGTATTTAGTGAGATCTGCATTCAGTTCAGAACGAGCAGAGCCAAGGCTGAGAAGATGACAAAGTGCCCCGATTTTGCCCAGAAAGTGGTGGCACTATTGGACATGGTACCGTTTTTACTTCCAGATCCATTGTTAGCACCATCACTGGTTGAATCATTTGTACTTCTACCTGGAATCAGCACGTCTGTGTTATGGCCAGACAAATTTGTATTGTAGACATTGCCGTTACCATCTGTACTGGCACCACCATTAGATGATCCACCACTACCTACTCCAGGCACCATCATATTTGAGTTATGGCTGCTGTTATTTATGTTTTCATGGCCCATATTATTTCCAGCACCAGGGTTGCTTCCACCAGAGGGAATTACATCTGAGTTATGTTCATTGCCATTGTTGTAACCATTACTATAGCCCCCAGGGATCATGTCATTTGGGTTATTTGGTTGACCATTGGATCCTGACCCCCAGAAAATGCCATTTGTGTTGGTAGAACTATTATTTGGAGAACCTGGAGATATAAGGTTTGGGATTTGAATATTGCCATAAGATCCAATGTTGTAAGGAATTGGCCCTGAACCATTTGCATGTGGATTTTTTACATTTGGATTATACATAATATTGCTCCATCCACTACCAATATTACTAATGTTGAGAGGCCCATTATTAACACTAGGGAACATAGAAGGTATGTTGGGAATATTACTGTTGTTCCATGAAATGCCTAGACTTTTAAAATAGTCACTTAGAGATCTATTAAACATGGAATTTACATTATACCCAGAGCCATTATTAATACCGGGGGGCATCAAATTTGAGAAAAAACTATTTTTTTGGATCCATTCATTGATTTTTTGGCTGTCATTGCTATGGATAGATCCATTCAATTTTGAAAGAAAATTCTGGATATTATTGTAATAGCTGGAAGAATCATTATTGTTGGTCATCATATTTGGATCATAGTTACTGCCAAAAATCCAACCTGTTTTATTGCTATCGCTAGATCCTCCAGGTAGAAACTCATGCATCCAAGAGCTAATGTTGGGGTGTGACCCATTGTTATTTTCCCCTGAGGATATATGGTTTAGATATGATTCAATACTGTCCCATGGACCACCATAGTTGCTGATATTTCCGGAAGTAGGTCCATTGTTTGGAATCATAAAGTTAGAGCTATGGTTGCTATCTGAGAAATGGCTACTGCCATTGCTATTGAAAGACCCATAATTTCCACCTGGTGATGCCATATCATGATAAGAACCATTGCTGTTGACCCATTCATTGGTCATTCCAGTTCCATTGCTAGAACTGGTATAAGATGTTGAGGAACCATTACTCCCAGGGACGTTGACATTCGCCCCTGGTACCAACATACCATAATTCAAAGAACTATTGTCATTGCTAATCTCAGTTCCATGTCCAGGACTGGCATACGAGGTTGAAGAGCCATTACCTCCAGGGACATTGGCATAACCTTCAGGTATCCCCATACTATGATTAGAGTTATTACTATTAATAATCCCAGTCCCATTACCAGAACTGCCATAAGATGTTGAAGAGTTATTGCTTCCTGACATATTAGTATATCCCCCTGGAACTGATGTATTAGGTTTAGAGTTATTGTTATTACTAATGTCATTGGCAAGTCCAGTTCCATTACCAGTACTCGTGTAGGAAGTAGTTGAGCTATTATTTCCATTAATATTTGCATGCCCCACATGTTCTGTCATATTAGAGTTAGAACTATTGCCCCATCCATTCATCCCACCAGGCCCAGCATAGGAGACTGATGAGTCATTATCTCCAGGACTATAGTAGACCACAGTGTCGAGCCACTCAGAACCTATCCGAGTCCCATTACTAGAACTGCCGTTAAAAGGTGAGTAGTTATTTCCATGGATATTGGTATACCCTACAGGCATTGCATTATTGTGGTTGGAATAATTATTGCTGTTGCTCCATTCATTGGTCATTCCAGTTCCATTTCCTGAATTGATGTACACAAGTGAAGAGGACCCAGAACTGCCGGCAATAGAGCTGTTTCCACTTCCTGCTGTGTTGTTTCCTGATGAGGAGATATAATTTCCAGAACCATTAATGTTTGCAATACCCGTATTATAAATGTTAGCACCATGCCCTGAAATATGTTGCTTAATACCAGAATTATGGGTCTTTGTTTTGACAGGGTCAACTGAGTGTCCATTGTTGCCACTTAATGGAATGGTATTTAGATTATATGAACTACTGTTATCACTACCAGAATTACCAACAATATGATTATTATTAGGATCTACGCTACCTGTAGCCACCGTGGGAGAATTTGATGGATCCTCACTATAGTCTACGTCTGTGTAAACTACATCAGTGAAGCCGGCACTAAAGTCATTACTATTTGGGAAGTCTACGTCTGTGTAAGCTATTTCTGTGAAGCCACTATTGTCATAGCTGTTATATTCATTATTATATGGGACGTTCATATTATTGTCAGAATTTGAGTTGGGAAAAAAATTGTCCTCCCCATAATTGCTAAAGTTTGGAAACGTTGGGTGTGCGTCCGGGATGGAGCTACCATCACTAGTACTATTGTTATTATAGTTTAATAGAACATCTCCTCCAAGTGTTGGTGGTCCTGTTGATGATACACTGAGATTGTTTTGCCCCGTTGAATAATGAATTGGACTAGAGATATTACTTTCAGAGACAATATTATTAGCAGTACCAATATTAGTCGTATTAGTTCCATATCCTGAAATTTGCTGATTAGAATCAGAATTGTGAGGTTTTGCTGTTGTGAGGTTAAGATTCTGCACATTACTGTTATGTCCTGTAACATCACCACCAGGATTGCCAACAGAATCATGACTATTAGGAACTTCACTATCTGGAGAAACTGTGGGAGAATTGAATTGATTGTTATTCCAGTCTAAATCTGTGTAAACTACATCCGTGAAGCCGGCACTCTCATAGTTGCCAAAGTCGTCACTATTTGGGAAGTCTACGTCTGTGTAAGCTATTTCTGTGAAGCCACCATTGTCATAGCTGTTATATTCATTATTATATGGGAAGTTCACATCATTGTCAGAATTTGAGTTGGGAAAAAAACTGTCCTCCCCATAATTGCTAAAATCTGGAAACGTTGGGTGTGCTTCCGGGATGGAGCTACCATCACTGGTACTATTGTTACTATAGTTTGATAGAACATCTCCTCCAAGTGTTGGTGATCCTGTCGATGATACACTGAGATTCTTCCCCTCTGATGAATAATGAATTGGACTAGAGATATTATTTTCAGAACCGTTATTATTAACAGTGCCAATATTATGTATATTAGTTCCATATGTTGAAATTTGCTGATTAGAATCAGAATTGTGAGGTTTTGATGTTGTGGGGTTCAGATTCTGCATGGTACTGTTATTTCCTGGGACATTCCCATTACTACCATTATTCACTGTGTTTGTTGAGTATCCACCGGTCTCGTTGCTAGCTAATAAAATGTCATTTGGATTGGAGGCAGAACTACCAATAGAATCGTGACTATTAGGACCTACGCTATCTGGTGCCACTGTGGGGGAATTGGATGGATCCTCATTAAAGTCTAAGTCTGTGTAAACTACATCCGTGAAGCCGGCACTCTCATAGTTGCCTAAGTCGTTACTATTTGGGAAGTCTACGTCTGTGTAAGCTACTTCTGTAAAGCCACCATTGTCATAGCTGTTATATTCATTATTATATGGGAAGTTCATATCATTGTCAGAATTTGAGTTGGGAAAAAAACTGTCCTCTCCATAATTGCTAAAATCTGGAAATGTTGGATGTGTGTCCGGGATGGAGCTACCATCACTGTTACTATAGTTAGAGTTTGGTGAACCTTCTCCTCCAAGTGTTGATGGTCCTGATGATAATACACTGTTATTATTTTCCCCTGATGAATAATTAATAGGACTAGAGATATTATTTCCAGAGGCATTATTGTTACCAGTATCCATATTAGAAATGTTAGTGCCATATCCTGAAATGTGGAGATTAATATCTGAATTGTGGGTCTTTGGTGTTGTGGATGTCAGGTTTTGCACGTTGACATGATTTCCTTGCACATTCACATTACTACCATTATTCACTGTATTAGCTGAGTATCCACCGGTCTCGTTGCTAGCTGATAAAATGGTATTTGGATTATAGGCAGAGCTACCCATAAAATCATGACTATTAGGCCCTACGCTATCTGGAGCCACTGTGGGAGAATTGTATGGATCCTCATTAAAGTCTAAGTCTGTGTAAACTACATCCGTGAAGCCGCCACTCAAGTCATTACTATTTAGGAAGTCTATGTCCGTGTAAGCTATTTCTGTAAAGCCACCATTGTCATAGCTGTTATATTCATTATTATATGGGAAGTTCATATCATTGTCAGAATTTGAGTTTGGAAAAAAACTGTCCTCCCCGTAACTGGTGAAATCAGGAAAAGTTGGAGGTGCGTCCAGGATGGAGCTACCATCATTGACACTATAGTTAGGGTTCAATACAACTGATGGTCCTGGTGATAACATGCCATCATATGCTTGCCCTGGTGAATAATTAATAGGACTGGAAACAGTGTTACTTTCACTATCAATAAAAATTCTATCGTGGTCTGTATAGCCATTATTACTGTGTGAACCAGTGCCATATTTGGTAACGGCGGGATGTTCCGTTTTTAATGGGTTGCCTCCAGAAGTAGCATCAGTAGAAGGTCGGTTTTGGATACCTGTTCCTGGAGAAGCATTTCCCACGGGTAAATAGCCACTGGCTTGAAGACCGCTCTCAGAATATTGACTGTTGCAGAGACTTTCGTTGCAGCACTTTACAGTAGGGGTGCCCAACTTTTGTAACAAGGGTAGGATAGGTACGTTGCATATTGATGGTGTAGCACAACCTTTGATCACAGTGGGTAAAGTTTGTCCATCTAGGAAAATAAAAACAGAGCAATAATTGAGCAGAAATCACAGCATGAAATCAAATAAGGAAGTCTATTTATCAGCTCCACCTTCTGCGAATGTTAGAAGAATGCAATCATAGTAGTAGAGCTATCTACTTACCTTTTACAAATGTTCCTTCAATTTCTAAGCAAGAGGTCAGGGCTCCATAACATTGGGCTTTGACTACTGACTCAGTTGAGCAACTTGAACCATCAAGTGTATTACAGCTGTAGCATTGTAGTCCATTGGGTGTTTTGTCCTCAGACTTAGAATCTACACAGAAGACATACTGGATTAGTATCTGAATTGTACTGTATTATTTTCATATATAGCTTCAAAAGTTAAATGTGAACCATTCATTTGACGATTTTCTATTTCGTTTTACAAATATTATGTTTAAGGACACTTGGTGACTCCATCTACTTGAGTGGTGACTGAATCAGGAGACCATCAACGCCACTATGGTTGGTCCATTACATGTTGAACTTAAAAGTTCAGTTTCAAGAGTTTTATGGAAATTTACAGTCCATCAAAAGTCAATGGTATAACATAAAAACATACAAATTTGCCCAAAAAAGAATAACCATGATGCGCTCGATCCAATCTCCAACAACTGTAAAGATTCTAGTTTTCCTCAATTTGCTTGATGTAAAGAGCCTTCAAAGAAAATCTTGAAGAAGAACATTGAATATTCCTCACACAACAATATTTTTGCAATATTTTTGGTAGTAGGATATTGACAAACTCTTAGAGTCACCCACGATATTTGATTTTCACTTCTTAATGAAAAATTGATCATTACGGGGTCTCCGGTGTATGGCTAGAGCTCAGAAGCTGATCCCCTTCCACTAATGGTAGATGCTCGCTAATATTAAATAGGCAGCATCTGTGTTAAGCATCTGTGTTCTGAGCTAAGAGTTGACCGATGCTGCTAACTATATAAAACTCAGACATCAGCATCAAAATGGAGGGGCTGCCGCTGCTCTGATCGCCCCCCACATGATGCCTGCTAAATGCTCCTGTTGATACCATCTTTCTACTCCTGCAAAGGTCAGTAAAAGACTACAGTTCATCGTAGATCTTTATTTTCTCTATATATCGTGACACCGTATTATATGTGGTCAAATGATCACAGGCTAAAGTCCCCTAAAGGAGCTAAAAATATATGAAGTAAAAAATAAAAATAAAAAACATTTAAAAAACTAAAATATAAAAATTTGAATCCTCCCCACTATTAACAATAAACAAATAAAAAAAATTAAAACCATAAATAGTATTAAATATAGAAAAGTTCAGCCTGTCAAGATATAAATTAGTTAATCCATTTGTGTAATGGAAATCAAAACGCAAAAAACTTTGTTTTTTGACCACCAAACCTCCAAAAGAAAAATGCAATAAAACACTATAAAAATGTCGAATATTCCCCAAATTGGTGGCAATAAAATTGTTAGCTTAGGACCCCCAAAAAATATCCCTTACACAGCTTTATTGATGGAAAAATAAAAATGACATAGGTCTCGGAATCCCGCCTGATGTAAATAGAGGGGAGTTGATAATAGGCTGCTTTATGGATAGAGATACATCTTACGTAATGGTGTGAATGATACCCTATGCAATTAGAATACTAGGCAGCCACCCCACGGATATTTGGTTGGTGGCTAAGTGGTTGTTTTCAGTATTTTTCACGTGTGCTGCCCCCGCCTTTATCAGCGTTCCTGAAGAAGCCAAATGGCGAAACGTGTGTTAAATGGATCAGTGGTAAACTTACTCTTAGTTTTTTAGTTGCTATTAGGGAATCTTAGTTGGTACTTCAGTTTAATTTTAATGCTTAATTTATTTAGTGCTTACGTTTCATTAATTAAACCTTGACTCTATGCCTGCGGGGATTATCTTTGGGTTATGAATTGACTATTTATCTTTTTTACTTGCAGCTTTATAGCTGTTTGGGATTACCAAGTACTGGGCCCACTACTGTTTAATCCTCACTTGAGGTTCTAGAGTCATTATTATTTTATAACTTCCCTGGCCACATAGTCTTTGGTTTACATGTGATTCTATTTCCACTCACTAGATGATGCTATTATTCTAGATATTTCTAATACAATGTTATCTGTACTAATGCCATTGATATAAATAAAAAATGTGCGAATGGGCAAGATTCTCTAAAAGTCAATTTTATTATTTTATTACATCTGTCTTGTCTCTGCTCTACAGTATTGTGTTTCCTCATGTAACTTGGGAGCTGATTATTATATTTACTATATATGTAACTGCAGCGCCCCAGAGTCCTGGTTGCTGCAGTAATGTCGCTCTTTCACCAGGGGGAGTGATATTACGTCTGATTGTACTAAAGGAGTTCATCTTGCCAGGTATCACAAGTCACACACCACACTTCACACTCCAGTCCACCAGGGGGAGCCTTCTATCTATTAGGGCACTCCTCACACACGGGTAAAACTGGTGGGTTGGATAGGAAGCTAGTCAGACGCTACCTGGGTTTTACCCAGAGAGGACCTGTCAGGCAGACAGGGGGAGAAGGAGGAACATCTGAGCTGCAGACAGAGGGTCCCTGTCAGGGGTGGGATCCTGACAGAGGCCTAGCACGAGAAAGATAGCTACGGAGCAGCGCCTGCCCCACGTGCGGCAGCATCCTAAGAAAGGACACGAAGCGAAGTGTATTGTGGAGAGTGAGAAACGAAGTCACAGCACAAGGAGATAATACCGGGAGGAGTTCTGCCCCAAGATCGGCAGCCTCCTTCTGAGGCGCGTAGCCGGTGGCCGGAACACCGAGGGAGTAATTGACTCTACGCATTACTTCAGAGACCGGCAGGATAGTCAATTCCAAGTTGGCTGCCCGACCTAAATACCTAAGAAGACACGGAGGCAAATTGTGGGGGTCGGGGCATCTCTAGGGTCCCTACAAACAAGCCCCAGGCTATCCCAGTCATACAGGTTGTCCTATCCATACCATCTGGGGGACAGAGAGAGAGAGAACATCAGAAACATCTACGAAAGTTGTGAGGACTATCCCGTGGTGCTCAGCAGGGAGGTACTACAACACACAGGCACTAGTAGGAAGGCTACTGATTTCCACCTGGTTAAGAGAACTCTGGATTTGCCTTCGGACCAGCCAGACTCTGGTTGCCCTGTGAACGGTACTCTGGACTGTGGATGATGAAGTCTTCAGTAAAAGGTAAAGAGACTGCAACCTTGTGTCCTCGTTATTAATCGTGTCTTACATCGTCCCCCATCACCACCTACACATCTGGGAAGCCTTGGGGATATACTTCACCTGTGGGAAGGTATACCATCTAGCTGCCATTCCATCACCCCAGCGGACCCCCAAGCAGCATCGGTCACCCTGACCGAATACCACAGTTGGCATCACGAACACCAGACAAACTTCACCTTTAATTGTACGCCCCTCAGAAGGGCCACGGACCGAGTCGGGCCACCGTGACATCCCCAGAACCGAGAGAGACAGACCCGGTACCGAGTACCCCATTGCCCTACACGGGGGGGTGCTCCATAACCAAGATACCACGACTATTCTCTGTATAAATTCTCCCTTTTTTTATGTGTTTTTAATTATTGTAAGAAAGATTTAGACATTTCTTAAAATATTTTCTGGGTGGTCCATTCTTTTTTGTTTTTTCTTTATCATGTGGGATCTGCTGCATCCTGTTTGTGCATTTGTGTCTGGACATGGTATTGCAAGTATGACTGCTTTTTCTCTTTTAGTGATGTTTTTATTGATTTTTAGCCCTTTTTTCAGTGAATTACACTAGATGTGAAACCTCAATTTTCTCTATACACTGCGACGCCATGTTATAAGTGATCAGGTGACCGCATGCTAAAGTCCCTTAAAGGAACTAAAAAATTAAGTAAAATAGAAAAAGAACATTCTCATTGAGGTCACCGCAGTTCATCATCCCGGCTGACAATAAAGTGAGCTTGGGAATGCACCTTCAAAGAACGGCGGTAACCTCTATAACATAACCGCTCGTCACTGAAGCCGTGCTCGCAGCACCTCATTGTCTCCTGGTTTTCAGCCTGGACATTCGCATCATGCCACCATTCATGTTGTAAACTAGATATCGCTGAGATGGACTACGACATGGGACAGTATTGTTAATCTTCACTTCGGGCAAATAAGGGATATGGTTGTTTATTATTTTTTTAATTTTGTTATTATTTTTGTTACTTTTTTTACAGGGGACATGGGCATTGGTGAATTAGGCGTAAGGTGAGTATTATGGTTGTTTATTATTTTCTGTCTTTACTTGGGACAAGGGCTTCAATAGAATAGGCCTAAGGTGAGTATAACTTTGTTTCTTATTTTGAAATAAATGTGTAAATTAATTATTTCAAATAAAGGATTTTATTCTTGCTTTGCGTTTATTGCCTAACTTACTATGAGGTTAGCAATGGGGGCGTCTTATAGACTCTTCTCCATTACTAACCCATGATCTTGATGTCAGCTGACAATTACCCCACTTGCACTGCTATAGGACAAGTTGGAAGCGTGAGACTAAGAGCCAGATTTGGCGCATCTTATGGATGCACCATTTTGGGGGCGGCTGAGAGATGGTGCTGTTAGCCAAGGGGGGCAATATTTCTGACTCCTTCCCAGACTATTAATATCAACCCAAAGCTGTCTGTTTAGCTTTTGCTGGTTTGAATTTATAGGGGGATCCTACATTATTTTTATCTGGGGTCCCCTATACATTCACCAGTAACGGCTAAGCAAACAGATGCGAGCTGATATTAATATCTTGGGAACCTTACAGGGTATTGTCTCTTGTCCCAGATTATTAACATCAGACCTCAGCTGTGGGCTTTCCCTCTGCTGGGTATGAAAATTGCATGGGAGGCCATGCCATTTTTTTATTTAATTCTCAATTTTACACAAGATGTACACAATGATGAGCGCTGCCTTCATCAGCTGGCGCCTGGGATCAGCGCGTACTATACTAATTTTCCTAGGTGCCGGTATGGCAATGGATGTGGAACACAGACACATGGATAGCAAACGGATGCAGGGATGTCATATAGGTACATACGGATGGCACACGGAAACGGACCACCGATCTCACTAGTACTGGTTTTTCCTTTGCAGGAATCACCAGGGCTTGTAAAAGAGGCCTTACAAAGCTTTATTGATGACAAATAAAAATGTTATAGGTTTCGGAAAATGTTGGCACAAATTAAAACTATGTTTTACAAAAATCTTAAGTTTTTTCACCACTTAAACAAAAAAATCTACAAGTTTGATATCACCATCATTTTAATGACCTGGAGAATCATGCTGCTAGATCATTTTTACTACACAATGAACACTATTTACAACTCCTCCCACAAAGAAAAAAACAAACAAACTGGTTGACTTGCATTTTTTTCCCCATTTCATCCATCTTAGAATTTTTTGTTTGCTTTTAGTACATGGTGTAGAAAACTATACCTCATCCGGCAATAAACATGTCCTCATAAAAAAAAAAAAGTTATGACTCTTGTAAAAAGGCGAGGATAAAATATAAACATAACACGATATAAGATACGGCCACCACCTTTCAGGCCTGATATACAGCATTCTATAATGCTGTAGATAAGCCCCGGTCCAACCTGAGAGATAAGAAAAATAAGGTTTATTATACTCACCCAGGGGGGCGGTCTGGTTCCGATGGGTGTCGCATATCCGGGTCCGGCACCTTCCATCTTCTTATGATCGCCGCCCTCCTGCTTGCTTCATGGCACCCCGGAATCGCGCTCCTGCCCAGGCGCACTTATCTGCCCTGTTGGGGGCAGAGCAAAGTACTGCAGTGCGCAGGCGCCGGGAAAGGTCAGAGATGCCTAGCGCCTGCGCACTGCAATACTTTGTTCTGCCCTCACCAGGGCAGATAAGTATGCCTGCGCATGAGCACGATGCCAGGAAGCCTGTGAAGCAAGTAGGAGAGCGGCATCACAAGAAGATGGGAGGCGCCGGACATAGACCTGAGAAACCCATTGGACTAGACCGTCCCGTAGGTGAAAATAATTAAACTTATTTTTCGGATCTTGCAGGTCGGATCGGGGGCTTATATACAGCATTATAGAATGCTGTAGATAATCCCTGAAAGGCGGTGGCCGTTCCTCGCATCGGTCAAACCTGGTGACAGGTTCGCTTTAAAACCATGGACAATATGTCATTTCTAAGCTGAAGGCAGGATTTACTTGGGGGTTCAGCCGGGACAGGAATATTTCTAGACTGGACCTCTTACGTCCTAAACATTGTCTACTTGATTATTACTATCAAAAGGTTCCTTCGAACTGTGCATCTTCTATATGGGACATTACCTGTGCCACTGTTGCAAAAGTTTTCATTACAGCACTGGACGGACACTGAAGATGTTTGACTGGAGAAAACCAAGTTCTGGGTACAAGATGGAATCTCTCCACATCCTTTTATGTTGACATCTGATATGTCACCTTTTGTTAGATAAGGAAAGACAATGATGTTAGGGGTAAAACGCGCTAAAAATTAATGCTCAATATTTTATGCAATTTTGTAAGTTTTATAGTAAATTTGTTTCGAAAAAACTTGTGAGTTCCTCCTTACCATTAACATAACTTTTGTTGACGAGTGGTATTAATTGATTGGAATTTTTTTTTTTTACTGATCATAAGTCGTCATTTTCATCAATGGAAATATATTTTAGCTGTACATACTTGTCATATACAACCCTTCCCTTTATCCATCTACTCACCAAAGGAACCTACGACTTTCATATCTACACACAGTTTCTGTTCTCCCATGCATCGCATTGTCTTCATTGTATCACTGTTGCAGGCGCTTCCAGGAGATATACATGAGTGACAGTAAAGATCATTTTGAGTTGTGTTAGGACCTGAAAACAATAAAATGATAGTCAAAGCTGACAAAATAATATTAATAATTCCTACATAAACCACCATGTTATCTCATGACTAGTACGTTTGGACCAGCTCTTGCAGATCTTGTCGATCTGATTTAGGAAAAATTTACAACCAAAATATTTAAACCAAAATATGAAAATTGGTAAAAAAAAACACTGAATCCATTTTTTCCAATATGGACATTACGATCCATAGATTCATAACAATAACTGTGATAAGATCAGACAAACTCCTAGGGTCTATTTAATTGCAAATCAGTCAGTCCAATTTCTGTGAAACAAACCTTTTCGGGGCATCTTAGAAACCCATGACCTTATTGGGATACAAGATGGTGAGTTAAACTAATGCCTTTTTACATGGCCTGATAATTGTCAAAACTTCTCAGACCCCACTGATCTCATGTAAACATAACAGCAGCCAGCAAGCATTCAATTTAAATGCTTATTTGTGGGCTGATTGGATAATTTATGCAGGCTTAAAAATTATTTTTGTCATCAGCATACTTCCCTGTTTTTTACAAGGGATATGGTTTTGTCAAGATATGATTCTTCATCCTCATACAGATTGAATTAACCTGTGTTAAGGAGCCTTGAACAAAAGATGAGCAGCTTAATTGTATTGTTCGGTTGGTTTTATTGGCTTGGTTGTATCAGCTTAGTTGTATCGTTGAGTGGGTTATATTGGCTTGGTTGCATCAGCTTAGTTGTATCGTTGAGTTTGTTATATATTGGCTTTGTTGTATTGTTGAGTTGGTTATATTGGCATGGTTGTATCAGCTTAGTTGTATCGGTGAGTTGGCTTTATTGGCTTGGTTGCATCAGCTTAGTTGTATCATTGAGTTGGTTATATATTGGCTTGCTTGTATTGTTGAGTTGGTTATATTGGCTTGGTTGTATCAGCTTAGTTGTATCATTGAGTTGGTTATATTGGCTTGCTTGTACCAGCTTAGTTGTATCATTGAGTTGGTTATATTGGCTTGGTTGTATCAGCTTAGTTGTATCATTGAGTTGGTTATATTGGCTCGGTTGTATCAGCTTAGTTGTATTGTTGAGTTGGTTATATTGGCTTGGTTGTACCAGTTTAGTTGTATCGTTGAGTTGGCTTTATTGGCTTGGTTGCATCAGCTTAGTTGTATCGTTGAGTTGGTTGTATATTGGCTTGATTGTATCGTTGAGTTGCTTATATTAGTTTGGTTTTATCAGCTTGATCACTGCGTTGATGATATTGGCTTGGTTGAATCGACTTGGTTGTATTATTGAGTTGGTTATATTTGCTTGGCTGTATCAGCTTGGATATATCATTGAGTTGGTTATATTGACATGGCAGTATCGTTGAGTTGGTGATATTGGCTTGGTTGTATCGACTTGGTTGAATCATTGAGTTGGTTATACTGACTTGGTTGTATCGTTGATTTTGTGATATTGTCTTGGTTGTATCAACTTGGCTGTATCATTGAGTTGGTTATATTGGCTTGGTTATATCAGCTTTGAGGCATTGATGAGTTGGTTTTATTGGCTTGGTTGTTTTGGCTTGATTGTATCATTGAATTGGTTGGCTTGGTTGTATCGTTGAGCTGGTTATATTGGATTGAATGTATAAGCTTGTTTGTATCATTGAGTTTCTTATATTTACTTGGTTGTATCAAATTGGTTGTATCGTTGAGTTGATTATTCTTTGGCTTTGATGTATCAGGTCGGTTGTATCGTTGAATTTATTATATTGGCTTGGTTGTATCAGCTTGAGTGTATATTTACGTACAGAAATCTGCTTGTGTAAACTATATTATTTATTATTTTGCCATGACCAACCATGGTTCTTCACGAAAAACCCCATCACTCATAGTCGAGAACGCTGGTGCCGGTTTATTAAGACTGGTGTTGTACATGCCAGTCTTAATGAGGGGCATAATGGAGCAAGTGCACTCAATTTATTAAGAGGTGCTGCCCACCTATTTATACTGTATTTGGAGCATTTTGAGCTCTGCACCTTTGTCAGATACTAGAGTGATATTTCTGGCATAAGTTAAGAAACTCTTGATGTATTTGATGGGAGGATGCCATCATGTCCCATCCAGCCCATGCTCTGCTCAATTTGAAAATTCCAAAAGCTGCCAGCTTTTCAAAATCTTTTCAACTTTTCAGTGTTTTATTCCAGAAAATCGACATAAACACTTTAATGAATCGACCCCCCCCCCAATACTTTTAGAGTCAGTCTTTAATTAACTGCTCATAAAGCCATCTTGGAAAAATTGTGCATACAGTGACCTCTAGTGATTGCCAAAATATACCTTCGGTCACATGCATTCTAAAATAGTTGCGTTGACTGTGGAATCTTCAATGTTGAGGTTTGGCCACATGCTCATCTGTGGCACCCACCATTTTGAAAAATACTCATCTGTTGCTCATGGAAACCAATAGTAGGTTATCGAATGGCCGACCTTTCAAGTTGACAAACAAGACCCAAGAGTGAACCCCAACCTAAACTTGTCAATGGAGCAAATTCAGCTAATTCGATATTTCGTTATCTTAAGTCCCAATACACTAAGACCATAATAACCTACAAATATATGGATATGGCTACTGTACCTGGGATTCCTTTAGTGTTACAAAGATCCGAGTCGCAAAACCTCTGCTGCAGGGACAAGGTGATCCGGTCATTTGGGGATATTGATATTTTTTGGGAACTTTTAGTTGAGTTTATGCAGCCTTTAAAAACTTTCTGCACCTTACAAGGAACTTTATAAAAAAAAAAAGAAATGTTATATCACTTATTCACAATAGCTATAAAGAATAGGCAATTACATTTTCCAAATCCACATTTTTGGCTATTATCATGACTATACCATGTCTATATAACATACATAGTTCCTTCCAGTTCTTTTAGTAACTAAAATAATATGTACAACAATGAGAATAGAAGAAAGAAGCTCCACAGTTCAGAATGTGAAATCTGTTCTCCACCCTGAGGCCTGATCGGAGACATATTTTCATAATTTAACTTATGGTTGAACTCAAAAATTATTTTAACATTTTTACCTCGGGAAGAAATTGCAGCAGGATGCACTATGGGAAGAAGACAAGCCGGCGGTGGTCATGTGATGGGGTGATGTTCTGATGGAAATCTCTTGCCTTATCATCATGTAGATGTGACACCTACCTAACATTGTGCAGACCAAGTTCCCCCCTTCATGGCAGTGGGATCAGCTAATGTCAATGCCTCTTTGGGGACATAATTGTGTGTCAGAAATGGAGGAACATGAAAAAGATCAAGGTGATTACTTATCACCAAATTCCCAGATCACAGTCCAAATCGACCATCTGTGGGATGTCCTAGAAAAACAAGTCTGATTCATGGAGGCCTAACCAAGAAACTTATAGGATACAAGGATATACTGCTAATGACTTGGTGCCAGATATCACAGGACTCTTCAGAGGTCTTGTGGACAAGGCACTGACAGGCCCAGATCTGTTTTGGTGGCACAAGTGACTGGAACAGGTGGCCATGAGAGGAGGGGAGTTGTCCTTCAATGGAAGTCTTCAAACAGAGTCTGGACAGACATCTGTCTTAGACGGTTTAGTGGATCCTGCATTGAGCAGGGGGTTGGACACGATGACCGCTGAGGAATCTTAATAAGGAATCCATAATAAGTGGCTACTTACAGGAGTCGACATACAAGGCGGTGGTGGAGCACTTGTCATTGTCTCCAGGACACGTCACCTCGGTTGGACTGCACCCATTATCACTACCTACGCATGTGTGACACTTCAAGGAGTAAGCTGGAAAAGAGAAAAAAGAAAAAACAGTTCAGAAGCTTGGATCATAAAGTCATATCATTTTATACATAATTTGTCCATATTTGTGCCATATTGATATGAGCATTGGCTTTCATTATACATTAATTTATATTCATCTGACACTTTACTACGAATAGTATAATGTAGGGTCAATTACCCTGATTCCGGCAATGTGTTACTTGTTGGGTTGCTAGCTGTAGTTTGGAAATGATCACTAGGTGTCTCGTGCCTCCTCATCGAACCCCGCCCCTGCACTGATTTACAGCTTTCTGCCTACGCACAGTATACTTAGAAATCAACCAATCAGTGCTATCCATATTGGGTCACTCTTATCATTCAAGTTACGAGTACCAAAGAGGTTCAGGTGAATTAGAAGCAATGATCCTCCACTGTTCGAGGCATTGATATATCTTATTTCAAAGCCATCTACTAGTAACATACTCTGACATGTCGAAAAAAAAAATGCTTTACGTGGGAAATCCTTATCATTTTGTTTCCTGGCATCAAGAGTACTAAAAAGTTTCCAAAAACTGCCTCCAAACTATATAATTCTGATTAACTTTACGGGTCTTGAAGCTTTTCCAGAATCTTTTCACAAGGATGCGAAGACTTTTGCAGCAAACTTTTTTTTATTATGCTTCTTTCTGTTACAGGGTGTGTAGTCTTATATGAGTTGTATAATATAGGGCAGGTACATATTTCTCTTGTAAGGTTTATTTACACAGTTCTCATAAATGCAGAAGAACATATATAATTATACAAGAGCATTTGTTTTTTCTATATATATATTCCTGTAATTCTTGTCGTGTAGGTGACACTGAATTTAGTTGCATAGAAGGTGTGTCATGTCATCGTACTGTGATACTCATTATTTCTCAGCAGTCAGCGGTAGAGTATTCCGCTTTTTGTTTTTTTTGTAAATCTGCCATGCTGTTCCAAAGCTAAGAACCTTTATATTTAGTGCACATTTTTATGGTCTTTACCAAGGGGGTGGTGCTCACAAGTTAACAATGCAGAGGAGCCTAAAGTCCCGCCCCAGAGGATCCAGTGAGCCCCTCCCACTTGGAACCAGATTTACAAATAATAAACAAACCATGCATGTATTATTGCATGTACACCTTTTTTGTCTAGTTTTTGGTGTTCTTAGCCAACTTAGCCAAGTTTTTTTCTCTAATTTGAATTTTTTTTAAGCTCATTTTTGTGTTGGACCTTTTTGTTATGTTTTTCAATGTGGGCCTAATTTTTGATTCCCATTGTTTGTGGCTGATTTAATTAATCAATTCCAACTTTTTAAATTTGTTGTACAAATTTTCTCCAAACAAACAAAAGTGACATGTTGCACAAAATATGTCACAAAATTTGCGCAAACAATTTCAAATGTGAATATTAACATTCCAGAGGAGGAACTGGAGAAAAATTGTACAAAAAAATGTGCTACTTTTTACAAAGTCGCAATTGATGAATATCTGGAAAACAATAACCTTGCCCACATTGGTGAAGATGAATTAGAAACAAGCAAACAAGTAAAATAAACTGAAAAAAATACAAATTAAAAGATGAATAAGATGGAAAAAAACAGGTGAAAAAGAACAAAAATTAGACAAAAAAGGGAGGAAATGTGATAATGAAAGTGTGGAAAACACTGTAAAGGATTTCAATAAATAATCTTTAGCTTATTCCATCTCTAAAAATGAAAAAAACAAAAACCAAATCAAATCTATCCTCAAAGTTGTAACAATGAAAACTGCAACTTATCCCGCAAATAAAAATAAGCTCCAACTAGTCAGAAACAAATTAAAACATTATGGGCATGGCAAACAATTGATGCATGATCAAATCCCATACTGGGATTTAAAAAAAGGAAAAAAATGGCAAAAGTATATCGCTCAAATTTCTAATAAGATTATAAAATAAAAAACTACACACGCTTAGTATTGTTTTGTCTGTAATGATTCATTCTATACATTTATTGTGATTGTTATTTTTTATCCTCTGTGGCAAACACTGTCAAAAATGCTGGTAACAATTTCAGAATACCAATCGTGCCATCCTCCACGCCTTACTAGAGATGAGAGAATTGATTTGATTTGTTATGAATTTTCTCAAAAATTCAAATTTGACAGAATCCAAATTTTAGGTATTCAATCCTTAAGAATACATCAAAATGTTGGCTAATGTTTTGCAAGATCCTATTGAAGGATGGGAAGGGGTTGCATGATAAAAATTTTGCATTCACTTGTCATAGGACCACCCTTTACTTGCAATTCTCTGCCCATTCCTCTGCTTGCTTTGGATCTTCCTTCAAATTGTTCTTCTATTTGGAGTGATCTTTGGTTCAGATCTTAACGCTCCGGCTAAACCTCATATAAAAAAATAGAAAGAATCATATGTCTTTAACGTATGGCGCATCCCAAATAACCACGGGAGGCCAAATCAGTGCCTCAAGATTTGGACTGAAAACCAAACAGAAGACTGATGCAAAGGCCAAACAGAGGATTGATCTGAAGACTTAACAAAAGAACGAAGAGAAGATTGATCTAAATACCTATCCAAACATCGAAGAGAAGAGTCATGTGAAGACCAATCTAAATACCAAACAGAAGACTCATCTGAAGACTGATCCAAAGACTGAACAGGTGATATATTTGAAGACTGATCCAAAGACCGAACAGAAGACTGATCAGAAGACTGATCTAAAGACCTTAACAGGTGACTGTTGTGAAGACTTAGCCAAAGACTGAACAGACGATTAATCTGAAGAATGATCTAAGGACCGAACAGAAGACTGATCCAAAGACCTTAACAGGTGACTGTTGTGAAGACTAATCCAAAGACAGAACAGAAGATTGTCTAAAGACCAATCCAAACACGAAGGAGAAGACTCACATGAAAATCAATCTAAATACCAGCAGAAGAATGATCCAAATACTGAACATAAGATTGATCTAAAGTCCAATCCAAACACTGAAGAGAAGACTCATCTGAAGACCAATCAAATACCAAACACAAGACTGATCTGAAGACTGATCCAAAGACTGAACAGACGATTAATTTGAAGACTGAATCAAAGACCAATCAGAAGACTGATCCAAAGACCTTAACAGGTGACTGTTGTGAAGACTGATCCAAAGACTGAACAAAGGATTGTCTAAAGACCAATCCAAACACGAAAGAGAAGACTCATATGAAAATCAATCTAAATATCAAACAGAAGAATGATCTGAAGACTGATCCAAACACTGAAGAGAAGACTTATCTGAAGACCAATCTAAATACCAAACAGAAGACTAAGTTGAAGACTGATCCAAAGATTGAACAGAAGACTGATCAGAAGACTCATCCAAAGACCGTAAGAGATGATGGATCTGAAGACTAATCCATTGGCCAAGAGAGAAATATGTACTCAAAACCAATACAAAGACTGAAGAAAAGACTTATCTGAAAACTAATCCAAAGACCGAACAGAATACTGCTCTGAAGACCAATCCAAAGTGAATAGAGGACTAGGGTGGGACCTGCAGCAGCAAGACAGGTGAAGGGTGAGCCTAGGAATGGAGAGTAATGTATACTCTTTTCTTTTTAAAAAAAACTTTGCTTACTCTCCGTTTATTATAATTGGGGTTTGGAGATATCTCCAAGAATGATAAACCTTTTTAAAAAAAATGTTGAATGATTCCCCCATCTCTAATCCTTACCAGACTATTGAAGAAAATCATTAAAATTATTTTTGGACCAGTATTTTGAAAAGGGGAATCCAAAAGGATTTGAGGGACTAATGTGAGGAGAGGATATTAATATATATTTTAGTTAATTAAAGTTTATTATTTCTCTGTACAAGGTGTGGTGGTTGGGTCATCACACGTGCTGCTCTTAAAACTCCCAGCCCTGGCCGATGCCTAATAATACCAGTAATTACAGTCTCAGATCATCAGAACTTTCTCTTTTTCCAGGATGAAAAATTATCTTTCTTCTTTCACGAAGCCTCCCAGCCGCCTCCCGCTCATTCTTACACCCTAAATTTTCTCACCCGCGCCCATAACTTCTGACTTAATTGCATTTTCACCTTTGATTCATTCATGAATATTATTCAGACTTGTGCTTTCCCATCCTGCCCAATATGTAGAAATCGCAAGTTTTAATTTATACAGATAATTAAAATTTCTCCTACTTGTATCTATCTGGAAAGCAGATGTACATGATAAATTTCGCAATATGACACACATATAAATGTAGCCAAGCCAAGTTTGCAATTCAGTGTGACTATAATTCAAATGTGAAAAATATATCAAATTGATGATTTTTACATAGGGCTGCAAAGAAGTCACATGTGGATTTTTGTATGCATCTTTTTTGTGTGTGTGCGAGTTCTGTCTGTATTTTTCACCTGTAGAACTCGTACCTAGTATAGTCCATGGGGATGTTCATATGTTCGACTTTTGTGCAGAAAAAGTGGTTGGTGCAAAATTATGGAGACATTGATTCGAGTGCCGGATAAAAATCGTCAATGCAAGTCTATAGGTCCATGAAAAAAAACTTCCGGCGCTCCGATGCCATCTGTATGGTAGATAGGGGAAAGTGGAGAAACTTCTTTTTTTTGTTTCTCATCTGAAAAAACTTTTTGAAAATTGGACCAAACTCGTTGAAAATTTGAAGAAAACCACTGAAGAGACTCGGATTGTTTTTTGCACAAAAATCTATTTTCTCCTATCTAGGATCAACATGTTAGGGCATGTTAGGTTAGGCTATGGGTTGAACTAGATGGACTTAAAGTCTTCCTTCAGCCTTAATAACTATGTAACCAGATCTTAGTAATCAAATCCTTATTACAGCACAATTATGATGCAGACTAAATATTAACAACAGTAGTCCAGACTTTCAGATAATCGGTTACCTGCTTCCGTTTCACATATTTTTTTCAACCCTCTCAAAAATGAACAATCAGGTCCCTTTATTTCCAGATTTAAGGACTTGCATATTTTCCATATTTCGGTCACATAAATTGATCAATACTGGATCTTACCTGGAATAACCAATGCCACAAGGCAGCCCAGCAACAGGGACCTTTCTGCTATGTGCGCACCCATCCTGAGTTTTCCCCCTTGTGCCATGAGCCAGGGCACAGCGTGAAGTATATATACCTGTGCCATCATTCATCGCCCATCAGAAACGCCCGGGAACCTCCACTCCCTGAATGATGATGATGAGTAACATGTAAAAACCATGCAAAGCACTAATTAATATTTTGGTACAGAAGGAGAGAATCATTATCAGCCTGGAGAAATATTTCCAAAGCAAAGTGTATCATCCTCCCCTTTAATAGGGGCAAGAAAAGATTTCCGTATATTCTTAAGAATATTTGAAGTAGGAAGAGACGAAGAGATGAAGTAGTTAAAGGAAACTCCACTACAAAAACTTTCATTGCATTTATCAACTCTCAGAGACTATTATTCATTACTAGGGATTATTACTAACAGGAGTGTACATAGAAATCATGGGACCCCACAGCAGAAGTCCTATTTGCCCCTAAAAAAGAAAAAATATATATTATGTAGATATTCGACAGGGTTACATAGCCCACAACTCTGCAGCTGTTACAAAGTAATTTTACCCCTATTGAAGCCCATTAATGTTCCCACACAGTAAAATACCCCTTTCATGGCCCCTACAAAGTATGATGCCAACAAATGTGTCCTACAAACACATTTGTAATGTCCTCCCATATAGCCTCCAAACAGTGTAATGCCCTCCATATAGCCCACCAGACAGTTTAATGGTCCCCCATAACTTTTTACACAGTATAAAGGACCCTACACTGCCCTCCAAACAGTACAATGGCCATCACACAATCCTCCAGATAGTATGATGGCCCTCCAAATAGTGTTCTGGCCCCATAAATAGCCCTACAAATAGTATGATGGCGCTAAAAATAGTATGATGGTCCATGTGAAGGGTGGGGGATTTAATGGCAGCATACAATCCTCCTGAAAGCATGTGTAGCTGAAGAAAGACACCTGACTAAGCAGGTAGTTCTGCCACACTAGTAAGTATCCAAGCTTCTGCAGGAAGACCTCCTGTGGAGCCCATGAAGTGTAACTGCTTTATTCAGGCTAGGATTTCATAAGGAGAATATGGACTTATCGTACATCCTAGCCCCACAACAGGTACATTTTTCGAGATATCCAGGGTCTCAATCCATTCTAGCACTCCAGAGTAAGGAGATACATAGGATGGCTCGTAGGAGCCAGGTAGCAAAGCCGAGTTTGGTCTCAACATGTAGCAGGGGCTCGGCCGGATCCGACGGTGACAAAATTGCCTCCCAACTGTAATGTGCTGCTACAGTGCAGTATAGTGCAACCTCCACCAGGGGTGCTGGTTAAGGAAAAGAGGTTGTACACACAGCGCAGCAACACAGGTGTCACAGGTAATGAAAGAGAAGTCAGACAAGCCAAGGTCATACACAAAGAGATCAGCGCAGTACACGGGGAGTCAGAGGGATAGTCGGGGACAAACAAGAAGTCAGAGCCTACCGGGAACGTGGTAACCAAAACGTGAGACGTAAGACGAAGTCAGGGTACAAGCCAGAGGTCAGAACAAGTCATAAACGGGTACAGGCAGTCAGAGGCAAAAGGAACACAAGTACAAGTATCCAGGTCAGGTGCTAAAACCGTGCAGCATGAACTATAGCTGTCACTGGCCCACAGGCTGCAGAGGACTTAACTAGCTCAGCCAGCTTCAAAGTGAGGCGATTAACTCCCACATGAGCAGTCCAGAGACAAGACAGCTGAACATAAACTCAGAACTGGATCATGACACCAACGATCGTCCATTAAGGTGTTTTAACTCATCTTAGGTTTTGGAGTTTTCAGCTGCTAAATGAAAGGGGAGGGGATTTAGGTCCAGCCCAGGGGGCAGGAGGGGAGTGGTACCAAGGGGATAAATGCTCATGTAAAACATGGCCTATTGCCTTTTTCTGGGGAGGTCATGATGACATATTGTGTGGGGAGAAGTCAAGGAACAGAGGGGCCCACCAGCCTTACATGTGGCAGACCTCCCACACAAGCCAGGCTTTTCATCTGACTGGTTTCTGATCCTTATCTTTTGCATACTTTGTACTACCACTATCTGTATTTGCATATCTGACCATTGTATATGTATAACCATTATATAGTGTCTTGTCTAGTGTTCCATTAAGGAAATTAAATATATAATTTAATTTTGGTTGCTCTTTTATCTCAATCCATGAATCCACACATCCGTGTTCTCAGCTGCACTTTCCATGCTACTGGGGCTAGTTTCTGGTCGGATACAATCCCACCCCGGAGCTTTTCCGTTTTTTCATTTTCGTTTTTCGCTCCACTCCTTCCCAGAGCCATAACTTTTTTATTTTTCCGTCAATATGGCCATGTGAGGGTTTATTTTTTTGCAGGACGAGATGTACTTTTGAACGATACCATTGGTTTTACCATGCCGTGTAACAGAAAATGGGAAAAAAATTCCAAGTGTGATGAAATTGCAAAAAAAAGTGCAATCTCACACTTGTTTTTTGTTTGTCTTTTTTGCTAGGTTCACCAAATGCTAAAACCTGCCATTATGATTCTCCAGGTCATTACGAGTTCATAGACACATAACATGTCTAGGTTATTTTTTATCTAAGTGGTGAAAAAAATTCCAAAGTTTGCTACAAAAAAAAAAAAAATTGTGCGATTTACCGATACCCGTAGCGTCTCCAATTTTCGTGATCTGGGGTCAGCTGAGGGCTTATTTTTTGCGTGCCAAGCTGGTGTTTTTAATACCATTTTGGTTTAGATACGTTCTTTTGATCGCCCGTTATTGCATTTTAATGCAATGTCGTGGCGACCAAAAAAACGTAATTTTGGTGTTTAGATTTTTTTCTCGCTACGCCATTTAGCGGTCAGTTTAATCCTTTGTTTTTATTGATCGATCGGGCGATTCTGAATGCGGCAATACCAAATATGTGTATGTTTGATTTTTTTTTAATTGTTTTATTTTGATTGGGGCGAAAGGGGGGTGATTTGAACTTTTATATATTTTTAACTTTTCTTATATTTTTAAACACATTTTTTTAATTTTGGCATGCTTCAATAGCCTCCATAGCACAACTCGATCGCCTCTGCTACATAGAGGTGAAGCACAGATCACCTCTATGTAGCAGAAATGCAGGTGTACTTTGAACGCCGACCACAGGGTGGCGCTCAAAGCAATCGGCCATCAACAACCATAGAGGTCTCAAGGAGACCTCTGGTTGTTATGGCAATGCACCGATGACCCCCGATCATGTGACGAGGGTCAGCGGTGCGAGCACCTCCGGCCACGCAGCAGGGAGCGCTAGTTAAATGCCACTGTCAGAGCTTGACAGCGGCATTTAACTAGTTAATGGGTGCGGGCGGATTGCGATTCCACTCGCGCTCATTGTGCGCACATGTCAGCTGTACAAAACAGCTGACATGTCGCGGCTTTGAGGTGGGCTCACCACCGGAGCCCAACTCAAAGCAGGGCATCTGCCAGCTGACGTACTATTCCGTCAGCTGGCAGAAAGGGGTTAATGATCTGGCTTATATCTAGCGGGGAACTGGTGGTAGTCCTACCGGGCTGACCGGGTGCTGTTTCACTGGGACTAGTGAAAACAGCCTCTCAACCTGTCAGGTTTGTGAGTGAGTGTGGTGCCATATCAGTGACTGAGTGGGCCACATCCTCACTACCCAAACCTCCCTCGGCCCATATAGATAGGGAGTCTGTGTAAAACTGTGCCAAGCTGACCTTATGTGTCCCCAGGGGGTGCGGAACGTCACGTTGGTGCAAGTGCGAAGACCGTACCGTGTGACTCCTAAAACGTAATACTGATGTCAGGCGGGGTGGCAAGGTGCAGATCCATCATATTTGGTGGCAGCGGTGGGATTCTGTGTGATCTCTCTCATGTCATCTTTCACAGCCCCCTACATAGCCCTCCAGATATCATGATGGCCCCAATGTAGCCCTCTAAATAGAATGATGACCCCACATAGCCCTCGAAATAACATGTTGGTGCCTCACATAGCTCTCCAAATAACGTGATGGTCTCCCTCATAGCCCTCCAAATAGCATGCTGGATCTCCAGATAGCCTTTCAGATAGCATGATGGCCCTTACATAGCCCTCCATACAGTTTGATGGTGCCCCACATAGCCCTCCAAATAGTATGATGGTGCACCACTAGCCCTCCAAATAGTATGATTCCCCCACATAGCCCTCCAAATAGCATGATGGCCCCCATATAGCCCTCTAAATAGTATGATGACCCCCCACATAGGCTTCCAAATACTATGATGGTCTCCCCATAGCCTTCCAAATGGCATGATGGCCCTGCAAATAGCATGATAGTTCCCCATATAACCCTTCAAATAGCATAACGGCCCCCACATAGCCCTCTATATATCATGAAGCCCCCTACATAGATTTCCAAATTGCATGATGACCCCCACAAATAGTCCTCCAAAAACTATGATGGCCCCTCAAATAGTGTAATGGCCCCCAAGTAGCATGATTGCCTTCACATAGCAGTCCACATAGAATGATTGCCTCCTGATTGCGGATACAGTTGAAAGTCAGGCCGGGGCAGTGCCAGAGGTGGCATCGGGCCTCCCAGACTCACCAGTCTCATAGCAGCGGTGTGGCTGGACACTACTAACAGTATGACAAATGATTACTAATTATTTGAGAGTATTATTAATTAGAAGTGACTGATTCATTATTAGGAACTAATATTATTTGGACTCAATATTTAAGGACCATTGCTGATTATTAAGAACTGAATTGTTATTAATTATTAAGGACTCAAATATTAAGGACTAATATTACTAGGGGCTCATCATTTATTTGGTAACATTCCTGATTATTAAGAACTCTAATTATTAGGACTATTAGTAATTATTTCAAACTCGTTATTTATTATGGATTGTTCCTAATTGTTAGGCTACCTCATTATTAGGGACTATTATTTATTATGGACTACTACTAATTATTAGAGACCCTTATTATTATCAGGAACTATTATTAATTAGTAGAAACTCATTATTTATTAGGAACTAATATTATTAGAAAATTTTATTATTTATTAGGGCTGTTATTAAATAGTAGGGTTTCATTGTTTATTAAGGAATGTTGTGAATTATTAGGCAATGTTAATTATTAGGGATTTTTTATTTTTATTTATTTGGAACTATTATGAGTTATTATTAAGGAAAAAAATTGGCTTTTGTCGACATTTTCCGAGACCCGTAATGTTTTATTTTTCGTGATCTGGGGCCGGGTGAGGGCTTATTTTTTGCTCCCTGAGTAGATGTTTTTATTGATACCATTTTGGGGTAGATGCAATGTTTTGATCATCTTTTATTGCACTTTATTGCAATGTTGCGGTGGCCAAAAAAACATAATTCTGGAGTTTTGATTTCTTTTCTCGGTACGCTGTTCACTGATCTGATTAATTTATTTTATATTTTTAATAGTTCAAACTTTTTGAACACAGAGATAGCAAATATGTGCGTTTTATATTTTTAGTAGAAAAAAATGTACTTTTTTTTATTGATTTATTTTTAATTTGGCAAAGGGAAGATGATTTGAACTTTTGTGTTTTTATTTTTTTTCATTTTCACTGTATTGAATAACCCCTTTAATTTAATTGGTCATTGAACCTACAGAGTTTAAGCACCTCTGACACAAGGAGTTGGCAAACTGTTGTCTCAAAGGGACTACCATTTCTTTGTTAGTTGATGACACCAGAAATGGTGTTCCTGGATGCTCTCCTGCAGGAGGAGGTGTCAGTAATAAGATGCTAATGTTCATAGCCTAAGTGCTTCTGATACGTCTTGAATAACCATGACATCCTTAGGCAAGGAGAAACAACACCTAGATGAGAAACACTGTGACACTTCAATTTTAGTTGTGGAGACATGTGGGTTTACTCATGAGCCATCAGCCATCGTTTTTCATTTGTATTGTGGCGGTCAAGATAAGGTCTGGAAGACTAAGCAAAATTTCAGTGAGAGCTGCTCATAGGATTGCTAGAAAGGCAAATAAGAACCCCCACTAAACTGCAAAAGACCTTCAGAAAGATTTAGCAGACTCTGGAGTTATGGCACATTGTTCTACTGTTCAGAGACACCTGCACAAATGTGGCTTTCATGAAAAAAGAGTCATCAGAAGAAAATCTCTCCTGCGTACTCACCATAAAATTCAGTGTCGGAAGTGTGCAAAAAAAAATTAATCAAGCCTGATGCATTTTAGAAACAAATCCTGTGGAATGATGAGGTTAAGATAGAACACGTTGGCCACAATGATCAAAGGTATGTGTGGAGATAAATGGACACGGAATTAATTTCAGGGAAAGAACATCTCACTAACTATTAACCATGGGGGTGGATAAATCATGATTTAGTTTTGTGTTGCAGCCAATTGCACAGGGAATATTTCACAGGTAGAGAGAAGAATGGATTCAATGAAATGGGCAGCATGGTGGCGCAGTGGTTAAGCGCTGCGGAATATGTTAGCGCTATATAAAAATAAAGATTATTATTATTAAATGTCAACAAATTCTTGATATAAACATAACAACATCTCTTAAAAAGCTCATGTTGAAAAGAGGATGGCTGATACACATGGATAATGATCCTAAACACACATCAAAATCCACAATAGACGACCTCAAAAGGCATAAGCTGAAGGTTTTACAATGGCCCTCACAGTCTCATGATCTGAACATCATTGAAAATCTGTGACCAGACCTCAAAATAGCAGAGGATGCAAGACGGCCCAGGAATCTCACAGAACTGGAAGAATTATCCAAGGAAGAATGGAGGAAAATTCCTCAAACAAGAATTGAAAGACTCTTTGCTGGGTACAAAAAGTGTAGCCATGCAGAGTGCCCAAACTTTTACATTGGCCCAAGTTCCTTTTTGTGTTTTTTAAAACGTAAAAGATGAAAATATTTTTTGTTCCTAAAATACCACGGAAATGTGTCATCTTTAACGTTAGGTCTTTTAGAGATCTTCTCATCTTCAACTTGCTTAACTGTTTTATTCAGTTATTGTCCAAATTTGTTTGCAGGGCAGATGTCCTTCTCTTGTCCCCTTTTAACTTCCTTTTGCAACCCCCTAGCCCTTACTATGACCATTTTACATGCTGAAGTTTGGGTCCCCATTGGGTTCGGATTTGTAGTTAACATAAACATCAAGTTTGGTCCCGAACCAAACTTTTAACTCTGACTGAACCCATAGAACCAGAGCATCTACAGATCCGCTCATACCTAATTATCGAGTGCTTTTCATTATTTTTTAGTAATTTTATAGGATGAAAAAAATCTATTTTATTCTCCTTTTAGTAATTTTATAGGATGAAAAAAATCTATTTTATTCTCCCTCTAGAATACAAATACATAGAAATACACTGATGTGTACAGTGTATTAGTACAATCTGCCTGTGGGGTCAGAGCCTGCAATACAGATCAAGTGTACAAAATTCTCCCTATTACATCACCAAAGCCTGTGGCTCAGTATCACTAGCTCCTTCCTGTAATGTTGTAGGCTGTGGGTTTGAGTATCAGAGAGACTCACAAAAAATAATAAAATGACATATTTGAGTTGTACTATTTTTAATAATCTTATAGGAACAAAAAATTCTGACTTTTTCTTAACCTCCAGTATACAGAGATCATAGACATACATTATTATATACAATGTATCTTTATGGACATGTATAATCTGCTTCACAGTTTATTGCCTGCAATACAGGACAAGATAACCAAATTCACCTACATCATTTTGGACTGTGGCTCATTGATAGAGCTGCAGTCTGCGAAAGCGGAGACTTGAGTTTGAGTCCTGGGGAGAACTGGTTGCAGGAGAGGGTGGGGAAAAGTTTAATTTAAGCACTGAGAAGAAAGATGCTTTCTCGCCCCAGAGGAGGAGCTAAGGAGCTATCAAGACGTTACAGAGAGGTATTAGAAGCTGGGACAAAAGCACTGACATGGTGGGACTGAGCTCTCAAATTGGGACAGTCCAGCTGAATCTAGGATGGTTGGTAGCTATGCATGTATATTTAAAAAATTGGCTTTTTTTTTATCATATTACAAACTTTATTAAAAATAAGATTTGTTATCATCCAATTTTCTCTCTGGCAATGGGAGCTATTTTAGACTCATACTTCCTATCCTTTTAGGAAGAGTTTTCAGCAGGTTTATTATCATCACAGACAGGATTATAATGACAGGTAACACATTAGTTTATCAGCTGGCAATCACAATAGGTGATATCTTCCCCTTACAATTACCTTTGCACATTCTCATTAGAGGCTTCAAAACAAAAGAAAGTGTCAAAATCAGTCTATTGCTGCTAATGTTCATGTGCATTTCCTGAAATGACAGGAAGTTGGGGAAAAGAAGCCCCAGTGGTTGGTGTGGGAATACATGATTTCATATTTTCATTTTTAATAAAATTTACAATATAGAAAAAATTTGCCAAAATATAAAGAACATTTTTTTATCAGAAAACAATAGGTCATTTTTAGATGATACATTACTTAAAGATGAAAATTGGCGCTATCAGATGATCAGCAGATAACAGCTCTCGGCGTTATGTTATGGTTTTGTATCATGTATTATTACACATTTACCCAAACAGAAACTCGAGCATTATAATTTATTATGACCAATGATTCATTTTGCTTCTAGGCCAAACCTACTGGATTTTCTACCTTCTGCTGAACTAGTTAGGGCCAGCTAAAATCTCGGATTGTATTCTGTTTTGTGCCAAATTATTTTGGGAGGAGCCGCATGTTCCTGATTTCTGGAGAAGGAAAGGTATAAGGATGTGTAGGGGAAGTGACTTTCTTTGGATTTCAATTTTTTTCTTCATTAGGATAAATCATTCGTTAAAAAAAATATAAAAGTTTACCATGGACATGAAGTGGAGATGAGTTAGATATATTTTCCTTATTTTTATTGCACCATCATAGTCTGTAGAGCTGTACAAACACCATCACTGTCCCCACTGGGGCTCACAATCCCCTATCAGTATGTTTTTGAAGAGTGAGAAAAAACTGGAGAAGCAAGGGGAAACCCACAAAGAACGTACAATCTCCTTGCAGATATTGTCCTTGGTGGGATTTGAGCCAAGGACCCCCAGTGCTAACCACTGAGCCACCATCCTGGCCTGGCCCACTATGACATTTATTCACAATGTATGGTGACACCTGGTTCTCAGTTTCACTGCTTGAAACAATCATTGCCATTCCCATTGAAGACCAGATGGTGATATACTATCAGTCTCCTTCACTCTTTCCAGCTGCCAGAGGGAGAAGGAGATTGATTCTGTCTGGAGTCCGCCTCCAGCAGCACCTGAAAGCAAAACGTGATGGAAAAGGGTATTAACCAAGTTTTACAAAATTTGTACAATTTTGGTTTAAAAATTATCCATGTGATAATGCCCTGAGTGAGCTAGACATGATCATGGAAAATGTTTCTACCGAGATATCATCAGGCAGGTCCATAACTGTCATTCAAGACCAAAAGCAAAGTCAATTTCATGCTGTTAATTTAGGAACACTTTAGCCCTTTTTCAGCCCTTCCTCCCCAACCCTACATGGAAACACCCATTTGTGGGTGGTGTTTGTGTATAAAACCACCCCTTTTAACCAGGATTGTTTAAAAAAAAAAATCGGTAGGGACAAATTTGACAAAGTTGACATGTGTACCTTAATGAGGGTCCTTGGCAAGGACCTTGGCAAAAGGTCCTTGGCAAGGACCTCGGCAAGAGGTCCTTGGCAAGGACCTCTTGTCAAGACTTGACTCCACCCTCCGAGCACTTTTAGCTTATTTGCATATGGGAACAAGTTTATTTATATAAGGCCAGAAAAAATATGTTGTAACTTGTGCTTTATTATTTTACCCAATGCCGTCATTGATTTAATTTCGATAAGTTTTTCTATAAGGACTTGATGCCAGATGATGCCCATGATACCAGACTGTGGGTGTTTTTTTTTACGGGGCTTCTACAAAAGTGTGAGAAACTCCTTCCCTGATCACGGAGACTTTGTCTCGTTATCTTCTCTTTGTTTATTCTGTAACCTGTACATGTTTGATTCCCAATCATTAATCATCCCGTAACACAGTAATTAACGAGAAAACTTAATTATTTCCTGATGGTATCATTAACCCTATAAATAACATCAATAGCACGACTCCTACGAGTGCACATTATGTGTGCAGCTCTTGTGTCATCTCTTTAAGCAACATTGTTAAAACAAAAAATGTGTTTCTTGTTCTGGGAGATCTGGGTGAATTACCATTTCTACAGAACTTGGCACATTCCTTTCCGAAAGATTTGTCAACTTAGATGGATTGCCCAGGAATATAAAACATGTTTGCTTCCTAGAGAAAACAGCGCCATACCTGTCCATACGTGAATGAGTCGGAGCTACAATTCCAGATGCCACCTGTGGGATGGGGTGGCGCTATTTCTGGAAGAAAACCTGTGTTTTACTAATGACTACAACTTCTTTGGGCAATAATCTGTCCTCTCCATCCATATCATAATGGATTCAGCATTGAAGAACTGGGTGACAACCTCGGCAGGTAGAAAATATACCCTCAGAATTTAACTTTCAGAAGTGATTCATTCGACACTGTCTGCTATACTTATAATGTGTAAGAAAAAACACAAAAAAATTGAGCTGGAGTTTGAGTTGCTGTACATGCAACATACATGTTCACATTGGCCATTAAACAGACAAAACCTACAAGAAACAAAATGAGCATAAACCTTGCTGTAATTAATTAAGTATAGCAATAGGATAGCATAGGGTCCTTAGTAACACTGTTTTTGATAATTAAAAAAAAGCATAAACGCCATGCTGCCAGCGCCAAGGTGACCCTATTTGGGAGGTCCTACACTGCCTAATATTAAAACATTACCATGTGTCAGAAGAGACCTATGTGAACAATGCCAAACAAGGGACTAGGTCCTGAAAACTGGACACCTCAGCCCTGGGAAGCATTTTAAATGTAATGTTCTGACTAAGGAAAGGAGGCCACGCCATCACTTGAACAAAATGCAAAAATCCAAGAAAAAACACACAAATTCAGCTGGAGTGTGAGTCGGTATACATGCAATAGTAGCCATTAATCAGACAAAACCTACAAGAAACAAAATGATCATAAACCCTGCTGTAACTAAATAAGTAAAAACCAATTGTGTATTTCAATAGCATAGGGTCCTTAGTAACACTCTTTTTGATTTTAAAAAAAGCAGAAAAGCCATGCTGCCAGCGCCAAGGTGACCCTATTTGGGAGGTCCTACACTGCCTAATATTAAAACCTTACCATGTGTCAGAAGTGACCTATGTAAACAATGCCAAACAAGACAAAACCTACAAGAAATAAAATGAGCATAAACCCTTCGGTAACTACATAAGTAAAAAAGCAAAAGTGTATTTAAATACCATAGGGTTCTGTTTTTGATATAAAAAAGTATGAAAGCCATACCACCATGGCAAGGTGACCCTATTCAGGATGGTCCTACACTGTCTAATATTAAAACTTTACCATGTGTCAGAAGTGAGCTGTGTGAATAAGGACAAACAAACGACTCTGGACACCTCAGCCTTGGGACACTTTTTAAATATGGTCTCGGTAGTGATTTCAGGGAGACATTTTCCATAACCAGACCCACTGCTTCCAGGTTACATCTTTTACACCACTTTCCCACCCAATGAATATGCATTTTTTAGCAAACCATTCAGAATTCATACAAGGGAAACTATATATATATATATATATATATATATATATATATATATATATATATGTTGTTCCCATTGTATCTCCTCTTTCGACAGTAGCCCCATTACCAGCAATAAAAAGGGAAAACCACAATAAAAACTGGGAACGGCACACCCGTCTGATTAGGAATAATAATGCTATAATAAAAGTCCATGCTCCACCCTGTGAAGATATATATTTATATGGGCACAGTACATTCCCGTAGACCTCTGTGCATCATGTAATAAATATTCGGTAATTAGTGCTCTTTATAATGATTTTACGCTCAATTACTTTAATTTATACATTTTATAAATTGGCCATTATCACAATGTCTATCATCGACGTCATCCAGTTTTCATCAGATCGAATGACGTACAGATCTATATTGTTATCCAGCTATATCCAGGGGTGAGTGCAAGAGTTGCAGTCATACCTAGGTCATGGAACTAAGGGTCGACATGTAAAGTTGCACAGGGGCCAGAGGTGTAGAGGGGCAACCATCCAGCTCCAAAGCAAATAGAATTGTGCACAATGATGAGCTATTAAAGGGCAAAGATCACATATCCGCTTCTGTTTGTGTCCCTGCTTGGAACCAAAAGGTCCCTTTTGCCAATATCAGAAGACTAAAGCTAAAAAAGACCTTTGATAATTGGAGGCCATGTTGGAAATTTTGCACTGAGGCCAACAAGATTCAATCTCCTACTGCTTTGTTTATGCCTTTCTCTAAATTCTTCTAAAACTGATGCTGATGAACCCCATTAATCACAAAGGCTTTCATTTGGGATCTATAGTTCGGGGCACCGATGCAAAATCTGTAACGGTGGCCACTCCATGCCAACAATAATACTGGTGTATTCTTATGTAGCAGAAGGATCTTTGGGGACGAAGGACCAAGTTGCCACTACTCCCTCTTGACCCTTTTTAGCTCCTCCCCTGAGGAACTCTCCTGGCTGCAAAATGTGAACAGAGCCCTAGTGATGACTGCTAGAACAATGTGAAAATGACTGTTATGAATTGGGCCCTATATGTTTTTTCTGTAAGCTTCATCAGAGCTTTAAATCTGGGCAAAGGTAATTGTGAAGGGAAGTGAAAAGGTGAGCTGTGATATCACTTGTTGTAATTAGAGATGTTATGTTTTGATAAGGAGGGGGAAAAATACTAAACTGAATGGTGGATCATGTGCTATCTGATGTACATAGAGGTGTTATCAGTCATTGTACAGGAGGAGCAGGTGAGCTGTGACATCACCTATTGTGAATGGTGGATCCTTTGTTATCTACCGTATATAGAGGTGTTATCAGTCATTGTACAGGAGGAGGAGGTGAGCTGTGACATCACCTATTGTGAATGGTGGATCCTGTGTTATCTACCGTATATAGAGGTGTTATCAGTCATTGTACAGGAGGAGGAGGTGAGCTGTGACATCACCTATTGTGAATGGTGGATCCTGTGTTATCTACGGTATATAGAGGTGTTATCAGTCATTGTACAGGAGGAGGAGGTGAGCTGTGACATTACCTATTGTGAATGGTGGATCCTGTGTTATCTACTGTATATAGAGGTGTTATCAGTAATTGTACAGGAGGAGGAGGAGGTGAGCTGTAACATCACCTATTGTGAATGGTGGATCCTGTGTTATCTACCGTATATAGAGGTGTTATCAGTCATTAAACAGGAGGAGGAGGTGAGCTGTGACATCACCTATTGTGTATGGTGGATCCTGTGTTTTCTACGGTATATAGAGGTGTTATCAGTCATTGTACAGGAGGAGGTGAGCTGTGACATCACCTATTGTGAATGGTGGATCCTGAGTTATCTACTGTATATAGAGGTGTTATCAGTCATTGTACAGGAGGAGGAGGTGAGCTGTGACATCACCTATTGTGTATAGTGGATCCTGTGTTATCTACTATATATAAATGTGTTATCAGTCATTGTACATGGGGAGGAGGTGAGCTGTGACATCACCTATAGTGAATGGTGGATCCTGTGTTACCTACTGTATATAGAGGTGTTATCAGTCATTGTACAGGAGGAGGAGGTGAGCTGTGACATCACCTATTGTGGATGGTGGATCCTGTGTTATCTACTGTATATTGAGGTGTTATCAGTCATCATACAGGAGGAGGAGGAGGTGAGCTGTGACATCACCTATTGTGAATGGTGGATCCTGTGTTATCTAAAGTGTATAGAGGTGTTATCAGTCATTGTACAGGAGGAAGTGAGCTGTGACATCACTTATTGTGAATGGTGGATCCTGTGTTATGCACTGCATATAGAGGTGTTATCAGTCATTGTACAGGAGGAGGAGGTGAGCTGTGACATCACCTATTGTGGATGGTGGATCCTGTGTTATCTACTGTATATAGAGGTGTTATCAGTCATTGTACAGGAGGAGGAGGTGAGCTGTGACTGAGCTGTGACATCACCTATTGTGAATGATGGATCCTGTGTTTTCTACAGTATACAGAGGTGTTATCAGTCATTGTAGAGGAGGAGGAGGAGGTGAGCTGTGACATCACCTATTGTGAATGGTGGATCCTGAGTTATCTACTATATATAGAGGTGTTATCAGTCATTGTACAGGAGGAGGAGGTGAGCTGTGACTGAGCTGTGACATCACCTATTGTGAATGATGGATCCTGTGTTATCTACTGTATATAGAGGTGATATCAGTCATTATACAGGAGGAGGAGGTGAGCTGTGACATCGCCTATTGTGTATGGTGGATCCTGTGTTATCTACTGTATATAGAGGTGATATCAGTCATTGTACAGGAGGAGGAGGTGAGCTGTGACATCGCCTATTGTGTATGGTGGATCCTGTATTATCTACTGTATATAGAGGTGATATCAGTCATTGTACAGTAGGAGGAGGTGAGCTGTGATATCACCTATTGTGAATGGTGGATCCTGTTATCTTTTGTATATAGAGGTGTTATCAGTCATTGTACAGGAGGAGGAGGTGAGCTGTGACATCACCTATTGTGAATGGTGGATCCTGTGTTATCTACTGTATATAGAGGTGTTATCAGTCATTGTACAGGAGGAGGAGTTGAGCTGTGACATCACCTATTGTGAATGGTGGATCCTGTGTTATCTACTGTATATAGAGGTGTTATCAGTCATTGTACAGGAGGAGGAGGTGAGCTGTGACATCACCTATTGTGAATGGTGGATCCTGTGTTATCTACTGTATATAGAGTTGTTATCAGTCATTGTACAGTAGGAGGTGAGCTGTGATATCACCTATTGTGAATGGTTGATCCTGTGTTATCTACTGTATATAGACGTGTTATCAGTTATTGTACAGGAGGAGGAGGTGAGCTGTGACATCACCTATTGTGATTGGTGGATCCTGTTATCTACTGTATATAGAGGTGTTCTCAGTCATTGTACAGGAGGAGGAGGTGAGGTGTGACATCACCTATTGTGAATGGTGGATCCTGCATTATCTACTGTATGTAGAGGTGTTATCATTGTACAGGAGGAGGAGGTGAGCTGTGACATCACCTATTGTGAATGGTGGATCCTGTGTTATCTACTGTATGTAGAGGTGTTATCAGTCATTGTACAGGAGGAGGAGGTGAGCTGTGACATCACCTATTGTGAATGGTGGATCCTGTGTTATCTACTGTATATAGAGGTGTTATCAGTCATTGTACAGGAGGAGGAGGTGAGCTGTGACATCACTTATTGTGTATGGTGGATCCTGTGTTATCTACTGTATATAGAGGTGTTATCAGTCATTGTACAGGAGGAGCAGGTGAGCTGTGACCTCACTTATTATGTATGGTGGATTCTGTGTTATTACCTGTATAGAGAGGTATTATCAGTCATTGTACAGGAGGAGGAGGTGAGCTGTGATATCATCTATTGTGAATGGTGGATCCTTTATTATCTACTGTATATTGAGGTGTTATCAGTCATTGTACAGGAGGAAGTGAGCTGTGACATCACCTATTGTGAATGGTGGATCCTGTTATCTTTTGTATATAGAGGTGTTATCAGTCATTGTACAGGAGGAGGAGGTGAGCTGTGACATCACCTATTGTGAATGGTGGATCCTGTGTTATCTACTGTATATAGAGGTGTTATCAGTCATTGTACAGGAGGAGGAGTTGAGCTGTGACATCACCTATTGTGAATGGTGGATCCTGTGTTATCTACTGTATATAGAGGTGTTATCAGTCATTGTACAGGAGGAGGTGAGCTGTGACATCATCTATTGTGAATGGTGGATCCTGTGTTATCTACTGTATATAGAGGTGTTATCAGTCATTATACAGGAGGAGGTGAGCTGTGACATCACCTATTGTGAATGATGGATCCTGTGTTATCTACTGTATATAGAGGTGTTATCAGTCATTGTACAGGAGGAGGAGGTGAGCTGTGACATCAACTATTGTCAATGGTGGATCCTGTGTTATCTACTGTATATAGAGGTGTTATCAGTCATTATACAGGAGGAGGAGGTGAGCTGTGACATCACCTATTGTCAATGGTGGATCCTGTGTTATCTACTGTATATAGAGGAGTTATCAGTCATTGTACAGTAGGAGGAGGAGGTGAGCTGTGACATCACCAAATGTAAATAGTGGATCCTTTTATCTACTGTATATAGCAGTTACCTTTCTTTGTCAGCGATAGTATTAAGACTGCTGAAAGTTCAACTGCAGAAATCAGGAGGTCAATACGTCTTGTGTCCAGTGTGAAAATTAAGTCGTCTGTGTCTTTTTCTGATAATTCTTTCCCTTTGATATATAAAATGTGAACAAAAATGTCAGTTTTTATTGTCTCCTAGTTAAGCATTTAGTCCATGAAACAGGAGGCCCTGGCTGAACAACATCTTAAATTCTGCACTAAATTTTGTAGCAATAAACTTCACGGTCCACGGTGATGATAGGGAACACTGTGTCAAGGAAAGCAGATAATGATAATGTGTGAACAGTATTTATCCTGAGCTGCACAGGAAAATTTTGGACATCAAAGGATGGTATCAGTAATTGCTAAGTTTGCATCACGTATGGACTCATAAATAGTGATTATTACAGAAGTGTTGTCTGCGGCTATAAATCTTTGCGACTGCTCTCTGATGAGAAAAGTGAACTTTTACCCCTTACACAAGAGATGCATCTTGTCTAGGAATGAGTGAACCCGAATTGAAAAGTTTGGGGTTCGTAACAGACACTAACGCCATGTTCACACGTTCAGTATTTGGTCAGTTTTTTACCTCAGTATTTGCAAGCCAAAACAAGGAGTGGGTGATAAATACAGAGGTGGTGACTTGTTTCTATTATACTTTTCCTCTGATTGTTCCACTCCTGGTTTTAGCTTACAAATACTGAGGTAAAATACTGACCAAATACTGAATGTGTGAACGTGGCATTAGTGTCCGCTACCAAACCTCAAACACAGACTTCTTACTGTCCAGTTTACTGTTTGGGTTCAACCAGGGCCGGACTGGGACTAAAATTCAGCCCTGGCATTTGAAGTTACACAGGCCCACTTGTCACATGGTGACTGTATAATATCTTTGTACACTTGTAGGCAGGGCCGGTTTTAGGCAAAGTGGGGCCCTAGGCAAAGTTTAAAATGGGTCCCCAAATGCTAACATATTGCACATCACACAGAAGCCTTTCTGTTGTATTTACGTGCGCTGAGTTCAGGCCGCTAAACGAGTTTGATCGACAATACTGAAGTTGTTCAACGCTTGTTTCCCGGCCTCTTTCCACCAGCTGAGGAATAATGATGAGACAGAACGATCACTAATAGATCACTAACAGATCACCATACAGTATCATGTTTTCAGCAGCACATCTACAGTTTACACTGGCAATGTGCTGCTGACAACAAGGCTTTTTGTTCCAGCAAAAACAATCCGAATATGCAGCATTTTACTTGTTTAGTAAAATACACCCCATAGTCCTCCATATATTATAATGTGCTCCATAGTCCTCCATATAGTATAATACACTCCCTATAGTCCTCCATATATTAAAATACACTGCTCAGTCCTCCACATAGTATAATACACTCCTCATAGTCCTCCATATAGCATAATACAATCCTCATAGTCCTCCATATAGCATAATACAATCCTCATAGTGCTCCATATAGTATAATGCACCGCCACAGTCATCCATGTAGTACAATTCACTTCCCATAGTATAATGCACCCCATAGTTCTTCATATAGTATAACGTATTCCCCATAGTCCTCGATACAGTATAATGCAGCCCACATATAGTATAATGCAGCCACCCCAGAGTATAATGCAGCCACCCCAGAGTATAATGCAGCCACCCCAGAGTATAATGCAGCCACCCCAGAGTATAATGCAGCCACCCCAGAGTATGTAACCCCCATAGAATATAATACAGCCCACCTCCCCATAATATATAATGTAGCCCCCCATAGAATATAATGCAGCCCCCCATAGTATATAACGCAGCCTCCCCCATAGAATATAATATACCCCCACAATAGTATATAACACAGCCACATAGTACATAACATGGCCTCCCCCATAGAATATAATATACTCCCCATAGTATATAGCAAAACCCGCATATTATATAGCACAAACCGCATAGTATACAGCACAGCCTGCATACTATAGCACAGCTCGCGTAGTAGATAACACAGCCCACACAGCAGTATTCAGCACAGACCACACAGTAGTATACAGCACAGACCACACAGTAGTATACAGCACAGCCCACGTAGAAGTATACAGCACAGTCCACACAGTAGTATACAGCACAGCCCACAGAGTAATATATACAGCACAGCCCACAAAGTAATATATACAGCACAGCCCACAGAGAACTATATACAGCACAGCCCACAGAGAACTATATACAGCACAGCCCAGAGAGAACTATATAAAGCACAGCCCAGAGTACTATATACAGCACAGCCCAGAGTACTATATAAAGCACAGCCCAGAGAGTACTATATACAGCACAGCCCAGAGAGTACTATATACAGCACAGCCCAGAGAGTACTATATACAGCACAGCCCACAGAGTACTATATATAGCACAGAGCACACAGTAGTATACAGCACAGAGCACAGCCCACAGAGAGCTATATACAGCCCACAGTAGTATACAGCACAGAGCACAGCCCACAGAGAGCTATATACAGCCCACAGCAGTATACAGCACAGAGCACAGCCCACAGAGTACTATATACAGCCCACAGTAGTATACAGCACAGAGCACAGCCCACAGAGTACTATATACAGCCCACAGTAGTATACAGCACAGAGCACAGCCCACAGAGTACTATATACAGCCCACAGTAGTATACAGCACAGAGCACAGCCCACAGAGTACTATATACAGCCCACAGTAGTATACAGCACAGAGCACAGCCCACAGAGTACTATATACAGCCCACAGTAGTATACAGCACAGAGCACAGCCCAGAGAACTATATATAGCACACAGTAGTATACAGCACAGAGCACAGCCCACAGAGTACTATATACAGCCCACAGTAGTATACAGCACAGAGCACAGCCCACAGAGTACTATATACAGCCCACAGTAGTATACAGCACAGAGCACAGCCCACAGAGTACTATATACAGCCCACAGTAGTATACAGCACAGAGCACAGCCCACAGAGTACTATATACAGCCCACAGTAGTATACAGCACAGAGCACAGCCCAGAGAACTATATATAGCACACAGTAGTATACAGCACAGAGCACAGCCCACAGAGTACTATATATAGCACAGAGCACACAGTAGTATACAGCACAGAGCACAGCCCACAGAGAGCTATATACAGCCCACAGTAGTATACAGCACAGAGCACAGCCCACAGAGAGCTATATACAGCCCACAGCAGTATACAGCACAGAGCACAGCCCACAGAGTACTATATACAGCCCACAGTAGTATACAGCACAGAGCACAGCCCACAGAGTACTATATACAGCCCACAGTAGTATACAGCACAGAGCACAGCCCACAGAGTACTATATACAGCCCACAGTAGTATACAGCACAGAGCACAGCCCACAGAGTACTATATACAGCCCACAGTAGTATACAGCACAGAGCACAGCCCACAGAGTACTATATACAGCCCACAGTAGTATACAGCACAGAGCACAGCCCAGAGAACTATATATAGCACACAGTAGTATACAGCACAGAGCACAGCCCACAGAGTACTATATACAGCCCACAGTAGTATACAGCACAGAGCACAGCCCACAGAGTACTATATACAGCCCACAGTAGTATACAGCACAGAGCACAGCCCACAGAGTACTATATACAGCCCACAGTAGTATACAGCACAGAGCACAGCCCACAGAGTACTATATACAGCCCACAGTAGTATACAGCACAGAGCACAGCCCAGAGAACTATATATAGCACACAGTAGTATACAGCACAGAGCACAGCCCACAGAGTACTATATATAGCACAGAGCACACAGTAGTATACAGCACAGAGCACAGCCCACAGAGAGCTATATACAGCCCACAGTAGTATACAGCACAGAGCACAGCCCACAGAGAGCTATATACAGCCCACAGCAGTATACAGCACAGAGCACAGCCCACAGAGTACTATATACAGCCCACAGTAGTATACAGCACAGAGCACAGCCCACAGAGTACTATATACAGCCCACAGTAGTATACAGCACAGAGCACAGCCCACAGAGTACTATATACAGCCCACAGTAGTATACAGCACAGAGCACAGCCCACAGAGTACTATATACAGCCCACAGTAGTATACAGCACAGAGCACAGCCCAGAGAACTATATATAGCACACAGTAGTATACAGCACAGAGCACAGCCCACAGAGTACTATATACAGCCCACAGTAGTATACAGCACAGAGCACAGCCCACAGAGTACTATATACAGCCCACAGTAGTATACAGCACAGAGCACAGCCCACAGAGTACTATATACAGCCCACAGTAGTATACAGCACAGAGCACAGCCCACAGAGTACTATATACAGCCCACAGTAGTATACAGCACAGAGCACAGCCCAGAGAACTATATATAGCACACAGTAGTATACAGCACAGAGCACAGCCCACAGAGTACTATATATAGCACAGAGCACACAGTAGTATACAGCACAGAGCACAGCCCACAGAGAGCTATATACAGCCCACAGTAGTATACAGCACAGAGCACAGCCCACAGAGAGCTATATACAGCCCACAGCAGTATACAGCACAGAGCACAGCCCACAGAGTACTATATACAGCCCACAGTAGTATACAGCACAGAGCACAGCCCACAGAGTACTATATACAGCCCACAGTAGTATACAGCACAGAGCACAGCCCAGAGAACCATATATAGCACACAGTAGTATACAGCACAGAGCACAGCCCACAGAGTACTATATATAGCACAGAGCACACAGTAGTATACAGCACAGAGCACAGCCCAGAGAACTATATATAGCACACAGTAGTATACAGCACAGAGCACAGCCCACAGAGTACTATATATAGCACAGAGCACACAGTAGTATACAGCACAGAGCACAGCCCAGAGAACTATATATAGCACACAGTAGTATACAGCACAGAGCACAGCCCACAGAGTACTATATATAGCACAGAGCACACAGCAGTATACAGCACAGAGCACAGCCCACAGAGAGCTATATACAGCCCACAGTAGTATACAGCACAGAGCACAGCCCACAGAGAGCTATATACAGCCCACAGTAGTATACAGCACAGAGCACAGCCCACAGAGAGCTATATACAGCCCACAGCAGTATACAGCACAGAGCACAGCCCACAGAGTACTATATACAGCCCACAGTAGTATACAGCACAGAGCACAGCCCACAGAGAACTATATACAGCACACAGCAGTATACAGCACAGAGCACAGCCCACAGAGAACTATATACAGCCCACAGCAGTATACAGCACAGAGCACAGCCCACAGAGAACTATATACAGCCCACAGCAGTATACAGCACAGAGCACAGCCCACAGAGAACTATATACAGCCCACAGCAGTATACAGCACAGAGCACAGCCCACAGAGAACTATATACAGCCCACATCTCTTCTCTTCCTCCCCTCCCCTCCTCCGAGAATGGCCCCACAGTCCAGAAAAAAAAAAAACTCTCCTCACCTCTCCTCGTGCCCAGCGTTGCTTCCTGGTTCCTGCTCCGGTCTCAGCAGCTGCAGTCTGCCCGGGACACAGCAGGTGCGCGATGATATGACATCATCGCGCACCCGCAGTGTCAGAGGCAGAGCGGGGAATGATGGGAGAGGGGGCGTCTGTAGACGCTCTCTCCTCCATCATTGCATTCAACTGTACCGGCGTCTATACGCCGGTATAGTTGAATGCGACGGCGGGGGCGGCGGATTGAGCGGCCCACCACTGGCACCGGCCCTTCTGGCATTTGCCAGAAGTGCCCTATGGCCAGTCCGGCCCTGGGTTCAACAGACTAATAAAGCTTGTTGAAAGGCTGCAGTGCAGCCAATCAACAACATTTTCCGTTGTGGGCACTTCCGGCACTACGCATGAAAAAAAAATTATAACATATTTTTTATAACCAGCCAAGGTAAAGCAGACAGCTGAGGGCTGGTATTCTAAGGCTGGGAAGGGCCATAAACAGTCTAAAAACAGCCACCCGAGAAAAGGCACGTACATTGGATGCTCCAATTCTGGAGCTTTGCCTTGGCTCTTCCTGCTTTTCCTCATGTGTTGGCTAGTGGGGCAACATTTTCCTCCTTTCTCTCATTTATCAAAAAATTAAGAATAATAAAAAAAAATAATCCACAGGGTCCACCAGAATCCATAATATGGTGCTCCCACGATGATTCCATTCTTCTGCATCCTCTCTATGGAGCCCCGTTCAGAGAATGCAGCTCAAAAGACTGGAGCAACAGCAACTGCTGGGTCTCGCCTGCACTTCGGCTGCTGTGAACTGAGGTGACATCAGTGAAATCACCCCATTTCATAGTGGCAGGTTCTCACAATGCACAGCTCAAGTGCCAAACTGATGGACGACCGCATCAGTCTAGCACTGGCGCTATGAATGGTGAGAATTGGCCGCTATGAACTGAGGTGACCTTACCAGTCTCCAGTTCACAGCGGCTGGTTATCACACTGCACAGTGCCAGACTGATGAGGTCATTCATCAGTCCGGCACTAACACTGTACATCGTCAGAACCGGCCGCTATGAACTGAGGTGACCTTACTGATGTCACCTCAGGTCACTATGCGTAGTGGAGCGCCCCCACTACCGCAGGGCCGAGGGGTACCCGGTGCCGGGCCTCTCTGTCTCAGTTCTGGGATTGTCACGGTGGCTAGACCCGGTCCGTGACCCTGCTGAGGGGCGTCCAGTGAAAGTTGAGAGATATAATGATGTGCGGTGCAGGGTGCGATGAATAACAAGGACACAGAGTTGCAGTCTCTTTACCTCCTTACTGAAGGTCTCGAGATACTCAATCCAGAGCACTGTCAACAGGGCTGGCTGAGACCGGCCGGTCCAAAGGCACATCCGGAGTTCCCTTAACAGGTGGGAATCAGTGTCTACATTCTAGCGCCTAGGTGTTGTAGTCCTTCCCTGCTGAGCACCCCGGGATAGTCCTCACAACTGTTGTGTCTGTCTCTGATGTTCGTTCTCTCTGTCCCCCAGATGATATGGTTAGGACGCACCCGTATGACGGGGTAGGCCTGGAGTTCTTCCGGGACCCTAGAGTCGCCCCTCTCCCACAGCTGCCTCCGTTGTCTGCTTAGGTGATTTAGGTGAGACAGCCAACCTATAATTGGCTGTCCTGCCGTGGTTTGAAGTAATGCTTAGAGTCTCTTACTTGCTCGGCGTTCCGGCCACCGACTGTTTGCGCCTCAGAAGTATGTTGCCTCGATCTTACAGCACGACCCCTTCTGGTCCTATCTCCTCTGCGCTGTATTCCTGTTTCTCACTCCTTCACAATACCCCTCGCTTCTTGTCCTTTCTTAGGAGACTGCCGCTGTAAGCACTGGCACAGCTCCGTAACGTTCTTTCTTGTTCACTGGGGCTCTGCCAGGATCCCACCTCTGACAGGTCCTCTCTCGAGCTCTTCCCAGCTCCTTTCTCCCTGACTTCCTGTCCAACCCCCAGTTTTACCCAAGTGTGAGGAGTGGCCTAATAGATAGAACCACCCCCCCTGGTGGCCGGAGTGTGAAGTGTACTGTGGGTGTGTGTTACCTGGTCAGGTGAACTCCTTTAGTGCAATCAGACGTACTATCACTCCCCTTAGTGGCAGAGCAACAGCACTGCAATGACCAGGACTCTGGGGCGCTGCACTCCCCCCCAGTTAAATCCAGTACTCCCGGACTGGGAAAAGAAAAACAACATTACATGTTAGTAGGAAACACACAAAACTTTGAAACACTATAAACAAGTAAATGCTATGAACCAGTAACTATATAACAATGCTTCCCTTTATGGGAGGTGAGGACAACTTGAACGTTACGCAAATCTTGGGTCATGCACAGTTTATGACTCCCAGTCCAGTGGTTGAGACAGCGGGGACCCCGGGTAAACAAAGGGGTCCCCTTTTGGAAGTTTTTGGAGCAATTCACTGTCCATTACTCCGTTGTCCATTTTTTTAAACCTGTAACAAAAGATATGCACACAAACATTTTCAACTAAATAGCAGCCCTCATTAATACCTCCAAGTTTTGTAGCGGAGTGGAGTTTGATTCTTGGTGCTGCGTGTCGATCTCCGCAGTGCAGGGGTTGCTATTGGCCTAACAGGGCCCGCTATGCTTGCTACCGCTGGTGTAGTGCACTGTCTCCTAGCTACGCTTCTAGTGAGTCTGGGTAGCACTGGCAGGCTGGAGCTCTCAGGGCTGCTGCTACCAACAGTGGGTACGGCAGATTCGCCGATAGCAGAGGGAGGACTTGCCGGTTCAACGGTAGGCATGGCATCGTCAGGTAGGATCTGCTGAGGTTGCGGGTCTGGATGACCTGGCACCATAATTAGTTCTGGTGGGTTCGGTTGACGGAACGTTAGGACAGGTACCACGATGGCCTGATTTATCTGAGTCCAGGACTGGGGAAAATCACCAAGAACAGTGTGTATCATCTTCTCCTCTTCTACAGGTGGGGAGGTTCCTGGAGCCGTTTCCCTCTCTCTCAACTTATCGGGGCAGACTTTAAGGTGATCCCTGGATACCGCCGTCGAGGTCTCCCCTCCGTCCTTGCTGATGAGACAGACCTTCGTGTTGTTGAAATCGGATGGCAGGATGGTATACGGTTCCGCTTCCCACTGGTCATCGAGTTTGTGTAGTCTCCTCTTTCATTTGAATAATTGCTCACCAGGTGACAAGGGAACTGCAGGAGCATGCTGGTTGTAGTCTCTTTCTTGTTTCTGTCTGGCCTGAGCGAGACTTCTTTCCACGCATTCCTGGACTTGGCGGTACCTTTGCTGCCTCTCTGCATCCCAATCTGTATCCTGCGAGGTATCTTCGGGGGTTAGGACCCCCATGTCCAGATCAATGGGTAACTTGCTAGATCTCCCTCGCATCAGGTACGCTGGAGTGCAGTTGGTGGAATTCACTGGAATGTGATTGTACATGTCCACCAAGTCAGGCAACTTGGTTGGCCACAGGTTCCGTTCCTCTACGGGCAAGGTCTTCAGTAAGTCAATCACCACTTGGTTCATCTTTTCACACATCCCATTGGTTTGGGGATGGTACGGTGTGGTTCTGATCTTCTTACACCCGCACAGGTGGCAGAACTCTTGGAACACCTCTGCTTCGAATGCTGGCCCCTGATCGGTCAGTACCTTCTCCGGGTACCCATGGGGCCTACAAAAGTACTGCTGGAAGGCCTTGGCGGCCGTTCTGGCCAATAGATCCTTGACAGGTACAACCACCAAAAATCTGGAGTAGTGATCTACGATAGTAAGAGCGTAGATATAGCCTGACCGGCTAGGTGTCAGCTTCACATGATCCAGCGCGACCAGTTCGAGCGGCCGTTTGGTGATGATGGGCTGCAAGGGGGCCCGTTGGCTGTCACGGTCCTTCCTGCGTAGGCTACATGGACCGCACTCCCGACACCATTTCTCAATGGCTCTCTTCATGCCGATCCAATAGAACCTCCCTCGGAGTAGCCTCTCCAGCTTCCTCCATCCGAAATGTCCGGCTCCATCGTGGTAGGCTCCCAGAACCATGGGCGCATTTCGCCTTGGCACCACTATCTGCCATACCAATTCATGAGTACATGGGTCGATGCTCCTCCGGCACAGCTTACCATTGTGAATAAACAGTTTGCTTCTCCCCTTCGACAGCTGTCATGCCTCCTGTGGATCATCTGGGCCGGGATGCAACCCTGCCTGCGTCAAGAGCTCTTTCACCCGACGGACCGTGGGGTCACCATCCTGGCTCTCCGCCCATCCGTGATGGGGCAGGGGATTCAGCGTGGCATCCTGTTGGTTCTTGTGCCTGTTCTTCACATGATGGGAGTACTGAGCGGCTTTGGGGCGATGGAATGCGGGCAGCTTCACCACTTCAAGTGCCTCCGGGTCCTCCCCTGCTTCTGGCAAATTGGGCATCCGGGACAAGGCATCGGCATTCGCATTCTTGCGTCCTGTCCGGTACTTGATGGTGAAGTCGTAGTTGGACAGCCGGGCCATTCACCGCTGTTCCAAGGCCCCAAGTTTGGCTGTATCCAAGTGCGTCAGTGATTGTTATCCGTGAAGACGGTGAATTTCGCCGAGGCCAGGTAGTGTTTGAACCTCTCTGTCACTGCCCAGACGATGGCAAGGAACTCCAGTTTAAAGGAACTGTAGTTGTCAGGGTTCCTTTCCGTGGGACGAAGCTTCCTGCTGGCGTAAGCGATCAACCTCTCCTTGCCTTTCTGGACCTGGGACAGCACGGCCCCCAATCCTACATTGCTGGCATCCGTATACAGCACAAACGGTTGGTCGTATTCGGGGTAGGCCAGTACCTCTTCTCCCATCAGTGCCGACTTCAAACAAGTGAAGGATCCTTCCAGCCCCTCATTCCAATCAAATGGGGCATTCTTCCCCTTGGTCTTCTTTGATTGGCCCACCAACAGGTCTTGCAAGGGCGCGGCCTTCTTGGTGAAGTCCTTAATGAACCTTCGGTAATAGCCTACCAGCCCGAGGAACTGCCGGACTTCGTGGAGGTTGCTGGGCTTCGGCCAGTCCTGGATCACTGTGACCTTGTCGGGGTCTGGGGCCACTCCTTCAGCACTCACCACATGGCCCAGGTACTGCACTTTGGGTTTCAACAGATGGCATTTGGACGGTTTCACCTTTAAGCCAAAGTTGGACAGGGCTTCAAACACCTCAGCCAGGTGCTTCAGATGGTCTTCGTAGGTCTTAGAGAAGACAATGACATCATCCAAATCCAGCAGTACGGTTTCAAAGTTCTTGTGCCCCAGACAGCACTCCATCATCCTCTGGAACGTCCCTGGGGCATTGCACAATCCGAAGGGCATGTAGTTGAATTCGCAGAGACCCATCGGTGTCGTGAAGGCCGTCTTCTCTTTGTCCGCCTCCGCCAGGGGAACCTGCCAGTACCCACTGGTGAGATCTAAGGTAGAGAAATGGTTAGCATATTTTAAGGCAGCCAGAGACTCCTCTATCCTGGGCAGTGGGTATGCATCCTTATGTGTAATGCGATTCAATTGCCTGTAATCAATTCAACACACATCCTCATTGTGCCATCTTTCTTTTTGACAAGGACTAAGGGAGCTGCCCAGGGGCTACAACTGTCTCTCACCACCCCAGCCTCCTTCATTTCTCGTAACATGTCCTTGGCACACTGGTAATGAGCTGGGGGTACAGGGCGGTATCTCTCTTTTATGGGCCGATGATCTCCTGTGGGGATATGATGTTGGATCCCTTTCACCTGTCCAAAATCTAAGGGGTGTTTGCTAAATACCCGCTCGTACTCGTGGACCACCCTGTAGGCCCCCTGTTTCTGGTGGGATGGGGTAGAGTCAGTGCCCACATGCAATTCCCGACACCAATCTTTCGAGTGCCCTGCAGAACCGTTGTCCCCCGCCAGGTCAGACGGGGCCAAGGGTCCAGGTGTCTGTATCACACTATTATTGACAGCGAACAGTTTGGCGAGCGTGGTATACTTGGTGAGATGGACCTCTTCCTCCCCACAATTAAGGACACGTACTGGCACCCTCCCCTGGCGGACGTCGACCACCCCCCTGGCTGTTAGGATAGTAGGCCTATTGTCTGAATATACGGGTTCTACCAGGGCCTGGTAGTCCTTACCCCTGAGGCCTATGGCTGCCCGACACCATATCACCATCTCACTTCTGGGAGGTATCGCGATGGGGTTTGAATCACTCACAGTGACACGACCAATTTCACCACCAGTCAGCTCTACCTGCTGTCTCTGCATCAGAGCTCTGACTTCTTTTTGCAGGGCGCGTTGTTCACTGTAGCCAGCGGTTTCTGCTACCTGTTGTAACAAGACGATAGCTTCTGCAAGACAATTTTCTATAACATTGGTACCGATAGTCATCATGGGATTACATTCACGGCGGTCAATATCAACAATTACAATCCCCTGGGCCTTCAATTCCACCCGCCCCACCTTGATGGTGACCTCTTTATACCCCACTTGTGGCAATGGCTGACCATTACTGGCTATTATGGTGAAATCGTCATCGGGGCCACGAGTAATATCAGTATCCTCCCAATACCGTTTATAAAGCACGTAAGGCATAGTCGTCACCTGAGAACCGATGTCCAGCAGAGCGTTCATGGGGATACCGTCGATCACAACAGGAAGAACTGGTCGCCCTCCAACGTATTTGGCTCTCCAATACTGCGGGCCTGGTCGTCCTACTCCTGGGGGTTGGCCCTTTGCCCCAGGGGTTGCTCGTTTAAAGGACAATACCTTGCAAGATGGCCCACCTGGTGACAGCGGCGGCAGATAGGTCATCCGTCCCGATGAAAGTGATCGTCGTCCCGGCCTCTGGTCGGCGGAGTCCTCCTCTGTCGCATCCAGGGGACATCCTCTGGTCTGGAGGCCAGCTGGATCTTCTCCTTGGGGGCCTCCTGTAGGGACTGCACAGTCCGGGCTAGGGCAGCAACGCTCTTGGTCAGCTCCTGCATCTGGAGGCAGAGTCCTGCAGGGGAGTCGTCCTCTAGGCTCTGGGCATCGGCCTCGGCGGCGACTGGGGCATCCGACGCCACCTCTTGGTGGTATGTGAGAGCGGGACGCCTGGGTGGCATTGCACGACTGGGCTGTTGCTCCTGCAGCGCCTGGATAGCTTTATCCTTGAATTGCGCAAAAGTCAAGTCTGGATTCTGCATGGCCAGGAAGTGCAATTGGCCCCTTTGGTGACTGCACAGGAGCCCCTCAATGAACCGCTCTTTCAGGAGTTTATCCTCATCCTGCATGCTGCCGGGGTCACTCTGCTTAATGGCCCGCAGCGCCTCCTGGAGATTAAGGGCATAGCCCCGTAAGCTATCCTGCGGTCTCTGTTTGCACCCATAGAAAGTCAATTTAATTTCTGTAGCAGTACGGGTATCGAAGGTGGCTTTAAGCTTTGCAAAAACCTGCTGGGCAGTTCCCTTATCCGCGGCGGGCCAGGACTTCACTTCTCTCAGAGCCGCCCCAAAGAGTTGGCTGATTATCATATGAACCTTCTGAGGCTCTGTCAGGGGATAGAACTCGAGCAGGCTGCAGATCCCTTCTTTAAAGTCAGTGAATGTATGCGACTCCCCAGAGTATCGCGGGAGCCAGGCCGCTCCGGGCAGGTACGGCATAGAGAAGGGCATTATGGCCTTGGTGGTAGCGGCAGTGTCCGACTGGCTGATGGGGGCAGCGGGTTCTGCGACAACCGGTGGTGGTATTAGGGCCGCGGCTGCATCCGCTTCGGGGACCGGAGCTGCCCCTGTGTCCACGGCTGCGACCGGCGCCCCCGCTCCTCCCGACTCAGACATGGCTGTCCCTTCCTCCCACTAACCTGCTGGAGGTCGGAGTTCCTCTTCCGGGGTTGGCACTTTACTGCGCTTTCTCGTTCCACGCCTCTTTTGACCGGTTCCGCCCACGAAGCTAAGGCTCCTCCCTCCGTGCGCGGCGATGGCGAATTGTGGCGGGAACTCTTGGCGGCAATAGCAATGCACAGTCTTTGCAATCAGTCACAGTCCAATCACAATAAATCACAGTTCCAAGGCACACATGACCTGATTCTTCAGGCTTAAGTAGATCCTGTTCGTGACGCCAGGTTGGAGTGCCCCCACTACCGCAGGGCCGAGGGGTACCCGGTGCCGGGCCTCTCTGTCTCAGTTCTGGGATTGTCACGGTGGCTAGACCCGGTCCGTGACCCTGCTGAGGGGCGTCCAGTGAAAGTTGAGAGATATAATGATGTGCGGTGCAGGGTGCGATGAATAACAAGGACACAGAGTTGCAGTCTCTTTACCTCTTTACTGAAGGTCTCGAGATACTCAATCCAGAGCACTGTCAACAGGGCTGGCTGAGACCGGCCGGTCCAAAGGCACATCCGGAGTTCCCTTAACAGGTGGGAATCAGTGTCTACCTTCTAGCGCCTAGGTGTTGTAGTCCTTCCCTGCTGAGCACCCCGGGATAGTCTTCACAACTGTTGTGTCTGTCTCTGATGCTCGTTCTCTCCGTTCCCCCAGATGATATGGTTAGGATGCACCCGTATGACGGGGTAGGCCTGGAGTTCTTCCGGGACCCTAGAGTCGCCCCTCTCCCACAGCTGCCTCCGTTGTCTGCTTAGGTGATTTAGATGAGACAGCCAACCTATAATTGGCTATCCTGCCATGGTTTGAAGTAATGCTTAGAGTCTCTTACTTGCTCGGCGTTCCGGCCACCGACTGTTTGCGCCTCAGAAGGATGTTGCCTCGATCTTACAGCACGACCCCTTCTGGTCCTATCTCCTCTGCGCTGTATTCCCGTTTCTCACTCCTTCACAATACCCCTCGCTTCTTGTCCTTTCCTAGGAGACTGCCGCTGTAAGCACTGGCACGGCTCCGTAACGTTCTTTCTTGTTCACTGGGGCTCTGCCAGGATCCCACCTCTGACAGGTCCTCTCTCGAGCTCTTCCCAGCTCCTTTCTCCCTGACTTCCTGTCCAACCCCCAGTTTTACCCAAGTGTGAGGAGTGGCCTAATAGATAGAACCACCCCCCCTGGTGACCGGAGTGTGAAGTGTACTGTGGGTGTATGTTACCTGGTCAGGTGAACTCCTTTAGTGCAATCAGACGTACTATCACTCCCCTTAGTGGCAGAGCAACAGTACTGCAACGACCAGGACTCTGGGGCGCTGCACGTAGCACTAGTGCTGGACTGATAAGCGGATGTCCATCAGTTCATCACTGGCACTGCGAATCGTGAGAACCAGCTGCTATGAACTGAGGCAACCCCATATAGTACAGCATCAGACCTGGCAGTGGCTGCTGCTAGAGGCTATAGAGCTGCGTTCTCTGAATGGGCTCCATAGGCTAGACAAAGAAGACTGGGATGGCCGTGGAATGTCCATAGGACTACAGCAGATGATGTGGACTTTTTTTTTTATACATGGGGGAAAGAGGGAAATTGTTGGGATGTTTTTTCAGATAGATATTTTTCAATGTGCTTTCTTATCTTTTTACCTACCTGGTTAGTAATGTGGGTGTTTGATAGATGCCTCTCCATTACTCACCCCTGGGCTTAATGTCAGCGAACAACAACCCTACAATCCCATTACCCCGATTGCCACCGCATCGGGGCAATCGGGAAGAGTTGAGGCTAATGGATGTGCCATTTCTGGGGCGGCTGAGGACTAGTCTTATTAGGTTGGGGAGAGGCCAATATCTATGGCCATTTCCAGCATACTGATATCATCCCTCTAGCTGTCTGCCTTCACTTAGCTGGTTATTAAAAATATGGGGGTCCTCACATCATTATTCTAAGGATCCACCATTTTAATAACCAGCAAAGGCAAAGCAGACAGCTTGGGCTGATATAACTAGGTTGTGAAGGTCCATGGATTTTGTCCGCTTCCCAGAATAATAAGACCAGCTCACAGCTGGAACCCCTACTTTGTTTTTTTTCATTTATTAATTTATTAATAAGTACAGTAAAATACACATGCATGGTAACCTTTGTTCATAGCCTCTAGGTGTTTCAGCAGCTGGAAACTCCAGTAACCTTAAAGACTCCCTTAAGGCTTCCGGGTCTCAAGGCTGCTGAGAGACCCAGTGGCTGTGAACTCTGGTAACCTTTAAGATTACCTAAGTTCACAGCTACTCGGTTCCGCAGGAGCAGAAATACCAGACTAATGGGTATCAGACTGCTTAGTGCCGGACTCGTGGTCGCTCATTGGTGCTGTTTATTCATTTATTTATAAGTATTTTTCATTTATTTATTAATTTATTATTAACATAAAAAAAAAATGGTGAGGGGTCTCCCCTATCTGCTTTATAATTGTCTAAGGGGTACTTCCGTCTGTCTGTCTGTCACAGATATTCATTGGTCGCGGCCTCTGTCTGTCACGGAAATCCAACTCGCTGATTGGTCGCGGCTAAACAGCCACCACCAGTCAGCGACGGGCATAGTCCGGCACCAAAATGGCCGCTCCTTCCTTCCTGCAGTCAGTGCCCACTCCATAATCCCCTCCAGTCACTGCTCACACAGGTTTAATGGCAGCGCTAACGGACCGCGTTATGCCTTGGTGTAACGCACTCCATTAACGCTGCTATTAACCCTGTGTGACCAAATTTTTACTATTGATGCTGCTTATGCAGCATCAATAGTAAAAAGATCTAATGTTGAAAATAATAAAAAAAATTAAAAATCATCATATACTCACCTTCCGCAGCCTTTCCCGCTCCTTGTGACGCTCCGGTGACCGCTCCATGCAAGCGGCAGGTTCCGGTGCCAAGGATGGTATGCGAGAAGGACCTGCCATGACGTCACGGTCATGTGACCGCGACGCCATCACAGGTCCTGCGAGAAGGACCTGCTATGACGTCATGGTCATGTGACCGCGACGTCATCACAGGTCCTGCGCTCATACCAACCCTGTGACCGGAAGCTGCCGCGTGCACCGCACACAGGGTCAGGACTTCAACGGGCCTTCAGAAGGTGAGTATATGTTTATTTTTTATTTTAAGTCTGTATACTACGTGGCTCTGTGCTGTATACTCCGTCTCTGTGCAATATACTACGTGGCTTGGCAATATACTACGTGGCTGGGCAATATACTACGTGCCTGGGCAATATACTACGTGGCTGGGCAATATACTACGTGGCTGGGCAATATACTACGTGACTGGGCAATATACTACGTGGCTGGGCAATATACTACGTGACTGGGCAATATACTACGTGGCTGGGCAATATACTACGTGACTGGGCAATATACTACGTGGCTGGGCAATATACATGACTGGGCAATATACTACGTGACTGGGCAATATACTACGTGGCTGGGCAATATACTACGTGGCTGGGCAATATACTACGTGGCTGGGCAATATACTATGTTGCTGGGCAATATACTACGTGGCTGGGCAATATACTATGTGACTGGGCAATATACTACGTGACTGGTCAATATACTATGTTGCTGGGCAATATACTACGTGGCTGGGCAATATACTACGTGGCTGGGCAATATACTACATGGCTGGGCAATATACCACGTGGCTGGGCAATATACTACGTGGCTGGGCAATATACTATGTTGCTGGGCAATATACTACGTGGCTGGGCAATATACTACGTGGCTGGGCAATATACTACATGGCTGGGCAATATACCACGTGGCTGGGCAATATACTACGTGGCTGGGCAATATACTATGTTGCTGGGCAATATACTACGTGGCTGGGCAATATACTACGTGGCTGGGCAATATACTATGTGGCTGGGCAATATACTACGTGGCTGGGCAATATACTATGTTGCTGGGCAATATACTACGTGGCTGGGCAATATACTACGTGACTGGGCAATATACTACGTGGCTGAGCAATATACTACGTGACTCTGGCAATAAATTATGTGGCTGGCCAATATACTATATGGCTGGCCAATATACTACGTGGCTGGGCAATATACTACGTGGACATGCATATTCTAGAATACCCGATGCGTTAGAATCGGGCCACCATCTAGTTTTTAATAATCAGCTAAGGGAAAGCAGACAGCTGCGAGCTGATATTAATAGGCTGGAACTGCCCATGGTTATTGGGCCACTTCCAACCTACAAATATCAGTTGGCAGCCACCCCAGAAGTGGCATATCTTATTTGATGCACCAATTCTGGAGCTTAGCCTCAGCTCTTCCCAATTGCCCTGGTGTGGTGGCAATCAGGGTAATTGTTTTTGGAGTTAGTAATGGAGAAGTGTCAGTCGCACACTCCCATTACTAACCAAGTAGTAAAAACAAATTTAAAAAAATATACAGAAAAAATGTTTATCTTCTTCTTTCTCACCTGTGGATAGACCGCCAGTCAGAGTGTGGGAACCACGATAAGGTTCAGTAAGGTTACAGCCGGTGAGAACCACTGTTTGTCACACAGAGGATAGCATGGTGACCACCAAATGTTCAGGCTCCCCTCCATTCACTTGAATAGAGTTTGGGGCAAATTTTTTTTACCAGAACCAAACTTTTTTCTCAGCTTTGGCCAAATTCATCCCTACTCCTGTTCACCATGAGTGATATATGTAGAGTAGATGCCAATTGCTCAAAAAGTTATAAGATGACCATATTTCGATGGCACCTAGTGAAAACGGACGGGAGTAGAGGCTATATCCTATCTGCTACATGTGGCCCTTCAGTAAACCACAAGCAAGCCCACGTTAGTGCCTGTGGTTACAACCCCTTTAATGTTTTTCTGATTTGACCCTTTAATGACTGCAACTTGAATATCTTCTCCAGGATTAAAGCTTAGGAGCACAAGTGTCTTTAGTGCCTGCACCTGGTATTGGCTGCTGGAGGTGCCCCCTTAGTGCACAGTGCCCCCTCTGTACCTGCCTTGGGTGGCACTAGCTATTCTTCCATTCACTAGTATGAGACATGTGTCACTGCTCGCTCGGCCACATTTTCACCTTCTCGTCTCGCAGGATTACAAATCCAGAGAGTTTCACAATTTATATAATCTACAGAAGATAAAAATAAACCAACAGGAGAAAATGATGAGTGTATGTGAGCGCAGCTATTACTCAACTCTACAGAACCGGTGTCCTGCCCCGGGGGCACCCACACATGTCCCTGCCCACATGGATCCATCACAGGTGACACCAATCACGCCCCGTCCTGCTTCCGACAGACACCGAAAAACGAACATGAGAAAATCCGGATTAATAAATTTTTAAATTGCCGTTTACATTCGATGAATCATTCATGAAATCAACTATTAGTTACTAATGATGTGGTTACACTATGAGTACACAGGACTGAGCATTTAAAGGGTATGTTCATCTTTAACTTCATAAAGTGCAGTACTTTTTCTTCTAAATTTCTGTCAATGAAGTATCATGAGAACTTACATTACATTAGTGATCCTGTACTGATCCTGAGTTACATCCTGTATTATACCCCAGAGCTGCACTCACTATTCTGCTGGTGCAGTCACTGTGTACATACATTACATTACTGATCCTGAGTTACATCCTGTATTTTACCCCAGAGCTGCGCTCACTATTCTGCTGGTGCAGTCACTGTGTACATACATTACATTACTGATCCTGAGTTACATCCTGTATTATACTCCAGAGCTGCACTCACTATTCTGCTGGTGCAGTCACTGTGTACATACATTACATTACTGATCCTGAGTTACATCCTGTATTATACCCCAGAGCTGCACTCACTATTCTGCTGGTGCAGTCACTGTGTACATACATTACATTACTGATACTGAGTTACATCCTGTATTATACTCCAGAGCTGCACTCACTATTCTGCTGGTGCAGTCACTGTGTACATATATTACATTACTGATCATGAGTTACATCCTGTATTATATGTTATGATCCTTAGTGGCTGAGGATCACGAATAGACCAGCAAGTGAATAAACTAAGGACAAGCTCTAGGGAGATGGTAACTGGACTGATCGCAAATCTGAACCTATCCAACACAACTAGAGGTAGCCGGTGAACGTGCCTAAATAATTCCTAGACGTCTCGAGCCAGCCTGAGGAACTAGCTACCCCTAAAGAGAAAGAAAGACCTCGCTTGCCTCCAGAGAAATAATCCCCAAAGATATAGAAGCCCCCAACAAATATTAACGGTGAAGTAAGAAGAAGGCACATACGTAGGGATGAAATCAGATTCAGCAAAAGAGGCTCACTAGTACTAGAAAGCAGAAAATAGAGCAGGGGTCTATGCGATCAATAAAAAACCCTTACAAAATATCCATCCTGAGATTTCAAGAACCCACACACCAACTAACGGTGTGTGGGGAGAAACTCAGCCCACTAGAGCATCCAGCAAGCGAGGGAATCACATTTTAGCAAGCTGGAACAGAAAACATGATAAACACTGCTGATCAAAAAATGAGCAAACAAAACTTAGCTTATCCTGGATGGACTGGGAGCAAGGTAGTCAGAAGGAATCTGAGTAGCACTGATTACATCGACAGCCGGCAACAAGTGAAAGTAAAACAGAGCTATATAGGAACCTCCCAGAGGATAACGAACCAGCTGATAGCCAGAGACCAGCAGGATAACAAACAAAGCCACCAGGGGGAGCCCAAAGCAAAAGTCACACCATACCACCAGTGACCACAAGAGGGAGCCTGAAAACAGAGTTCACAACAATTATACTCCAGAGCTGCACTCACTATTCTGCTGGTGCAGTTGCGCGCCCCAGGGTCCTGGTCATTGCAGTAATATCATTCTCCTCTAGGGGGGAGTGATGTTACGTTTGGAGGAAAAGAAAGACAACTGAATCCAGGTATCACAAACATGCAACACATTTCGCACTCCAGGCCACCTGGAGCTATGCTCCTATATATTAGGGCACTCTTCACACTTAGGTAAAATTGGTGACCTGGGGAGGAAGTTAGGCAGTTGCTGGCTGAGCTTTGCTCAGGCAGTTGGTCCCTGAAGGGATGGGAGCCTGTCAGAGGCTGAGACAGAAGGACACGGGGCTGTGCCTGCCATAAGTGCGGCAGTTCCTAAGAAAGGACACTGAAAGAGAACTGTATTGTAGAGAGTGAGAAGTCATAGCAAAGGAGTGGATACCAGGAGGAGTTCTGCCCTACACAGGCTGCATCCTTCTGGGGCGCAGGATCCCGGTAGCCGGAACACCGAGGGAGCAACAGTCCTTTATGCCTTGCTCCAGAGACTGGCAGGACAGCAAATTTCACATTACTGATCCGCCCCTACACCCAGGAGGCAAGGTGGCACCCATTAGAGGCCGGGGCATGATAGAGTCCCTGTAAAACGCCTTAAGCCACCGGTCATACAGGTTTGTCCTATCCATCTGGGGGACAGAGAGAGACATAACATCTACAACATCTGTGAGGACATTATGAGACCCTTAGCAGTAAGGTACTACAACACCAAGGCGCTAGAGGAAGGCTACTGATTTCTACCTGGACAAGGGGACTCTTGACCTGCCTCCAAACCGGCAGGACTCTGTCTGACCTGTGATCTGGTGCTCTGAACTGTGGATGCTGAAGCCTTCAGTAAATGTAAAGAGACTGCAACCTTGTGTCCTCGTTCTTCCCTGCGCCTCACACCATCCACCATCTACACACTGGGAAGCCATGGGGACACACTTCATCTGTGGGAAGGTATACCATCTAGCTGCCATACCATCACCCCAGCGGACCCCTTAAAGCAGCGTCGGTCACCCTGACTGAATATCACAGGTGGCGTCACGAACTATCCCTTTAAAGAACTTTCCCTTTTCACACGGACGTCCCAAGGGCCACGGATCGGGTCAGCCACCGTGACATCCCCCCTGAGAACCGAAGGACCTGGTGCCGAGAACCCCACGGCCCCACGGAGGTGCTCCACAATCACTGTGTACATTACATTACTGATCCTGAGTTACATCCTGTATTATACCCCAGAGCTGCACTCACTATTCTGCTGATGCAGTCACTGTGTACATACATTACATTACTGATCCTGAGTTACAACCTGTATTATTGTAGTAATTGTAGTATTTGTTACTACCAAACTTTCCTTCCTCGCCATCACCGAAACCTGGCTCACCCCTTCTGACACAGCCTCTCCTGCTGCACTCTCTTACGGTGGCTTCCACCTTTCTCACACACCCCGCCCCAGCAGCAAGCATGGTGGAGGAGTTGGTTTTCTCCTGTCAGATAACTGCTCCTTCACCCCAATCCCACTGCCACCCTCTGTTACCCTCCCTTCCTTTGAGGTGCACTCTGTGCGCATCTACTCCCCCTCCAACCTCCAACTGGCTGTCATTTACCGCCCCCCAGGGCCAGCCACCATCTTCTTTGACCACTTCACCACCTGGCTACTTCATTTCCTTTCTGCAGACATCCCCACTATCATCATGGGCGATTTCAACATCCCCATTGACACTTCCCTCTCAGCTGCCACTAAACTTCTATCTCTCTCTTCCTCCTTCGGCCTCACTCAATGGTCTTCTGCAGCCACTCACAAAGATGGTCACACACTGGACCTCATCTTCACCCGCCTCTTCTCCCTATCTAACCTCTCTAACTCACCTCTTCCACTCTCTGACCACAACCTTCTCACATTCTCATCTCTCTCCACTCCATGTCTAGAGTCCCCACCCCACAAACTTTCACACCCTCGCAGAAATCTTAAACATCTTGACCTACATTCATTCTCTGAATCCCTCCTCCCTCTCACAGACATAAGTTCCATACACAATGCGGATGACGCTGCCGCTCTATATAACACCACAATAGCTGTAGCTTTGGAATCTGCTGCCCCACTTACACATACCAAAGCTCGCAAAATCAACAGACAGCCCTGGCACACCAGCCTGACCAAAGAACTGAGGTGAGCTTCCAGGGCTGCTGAGCGCAGATGGAAAAGATCCCACTCCAACGACCACTTAATCGCATTCAAACAGTCCCTCACTACTTTCAAGACCGCACTCGCCACAGCTAAACAAACCTACTTCTCATCTCTCATATACTCCCTGTCTCACAACCCTAAACAGTTATTCAACACCTTCAATTCTCTCCTCCGTCCCCCAGCACCTCCTCCCTCCCCACTTATCTCTGCTGAAGACTTTGCCTCATTCTTCAAGCAGAAGATTGATAACATCAGAGACAGTTTTGGTCAACAAGCCCCAGAGCCCTTCCTCCCAACTTCCCTACCCTCCACCTCCAAAACCAACTACTCCACCATTACAGAAGATCAACTCGCCACTCTACTCTCAAGATCGCATCTCACCACCTGTGCACTTGACCCGCTCCCATCCCACCTCATCCCAAACCTCACCACAATCTTCATCCCAACCCTAACCCATCTCTTCAACCTATCACTAACAACTGGTGTTTTCCCCTCAAGCTTTAAACATGCCTCTGGAGCGCCCCCACTGCCGCAGGGCCGAGGGGTACCCGGTATCGGGCTCCTGAGTCTCTGCTCTGGGGTTGTCACGGTGGCTAGGCCCGGTCCGTGGCCCTGCCTGTCAGGGGGACGTCCGGTGAAAGAGTGGTGAATGATGGTGGTGGTGAGGCTGTGGTGCGATGCAGTAAATAACGAGGACACCAGGTTGCAGTCTCTTTACCTCTTTACTGAAGATCTCTGGGTCCTCAGTCCAGAATCCGGATAACCAGGCTACGCAAGTCCGGCCGGTCCAATGGCACCTCCAGAGTTCTCTTAGCAGGTGGAAATCTGTGCCTTCCTTCTAGCGCTATGTGTTGCGGTCCTTCCCTGCTGTGCTTACAGAAAGTCCCCACAACTGTTGTGTCTGTTTCTTAAGTTCCCTCACAACTCGATTAGATGATGTTCTGCTAATCCTCCGTCCCTCCCTGGTGTTCTGGTTGGGACGGCACCCGTTTGACGGGTAGGCTCGGAGCTCTTCCGGGACCCTAGAGTCACCCCTCTCCACAAGTTGCCCCACAAGACTGCATAGGTGATTTAAGTTAGACAGCCCGCATTAGACTGACTGCCCTGCCGCTGTTTAGAGTATTGCTTGAAGCTGGATGTTGAAATACTCTCTCGGCGTTCCGGCCACCGGTAGTGTGCCTCAGTAGGGTGTTGCTTCAGTCTTACAGCACGACCCCTACTGGTATTCTCCTATCGCTTGATCTCGTTTCTCACTCAGCACAATCTATCTCGCTTCTCGTCCTTCCTTGGGCACCGCCACTATCCTGAGCAGGCACGGTCCCATTACGTTCGTTCAAGTTGCCCAGCCTCTGTCAGGATCCCACCCCTGACAGAGACCCTACTGTGTCTTCCCCCCACAACACCCTCTGCCACAAGGTGTTGCCTGGTTCCAACCCAGTCAGCTTTCTGATCTAACTTCCTGCCTGACCCCCAGTTTACCCACTATGGTGGGGAGTGGCCTAGTGAATAGAACCCTTAGCTCCCCCCGGAGGCCCGACTGTGAAATGTATTGGTGTCTGTGATACCTGATCAGATGAACTCCTTCAGTGCCATCAGACGCACCATAGTTCCCCTTAGTGGCGGAGCCACAGTACTGCTACGACCAGGACTCTGGGGTGCTGCACTCCCCCCTGGTTAAACACAGTACTCCGGGACTGAGAAGAAAACAACAATACAAGTTAGCAAAAAGACATACAGTTTTGTTGAGTGCAATAACAATAAGTATACTTAAACAGAGCTTTCCTTTATGGGAGGTGAGGACACTTGAACGTTACAAACATAGTTAACTGTCATAGCAACATGCTATAAATAACTTGCTTTTACCCAACCGGGTATTCTACTAAGTGCAAAATTGTTGAACAATAATTTAACATTGCCTTTAAGGACATACACTCTGAATCCACTAAAGACCTTCTTATAATCACATTATAAGGCAATTTAACTTTTTGATTCTCCTACTTTAAATCTGCAGGACCGCCTGTCCTAACGGCACCAGACCTTCTGCCTCTCCTTTCTGTTACAGGACCGCCCCGTTCAGCCCGGGCCTACTGCCTTTACAACTACTATACACAGTATAGAGCATAACATTACTTTCAGTTTAAGAGCACCGAGCCATCTCTACATGACTCCTAGGAGGACTCAGGGTTCACCTTCTATCCTCATTGTCTATCAACATTATCAGCATTTCTTTACAATTAACTAGTTGGATACATATAACTTTCTCATGTAAACATTATCATCACTTTCTTTCATCAAACATTATTGCCACCTGTCTTAAAGCAATTTCACCATTTAAGTACAACAAATGAACATCCCCTTTAAGAAGGGACCAAGTCTCTATGAGGTAGCATATCTTCTCAAGCTACCAGTCCATACTCGGCAAAGGTTCCAGTGTGGTATCTTCACAAAGAGTCCTTTTTGAAGTAAAACCAGTAGGGAGCACCTTTAATAAGGTGCAAACTATTTACAAAAAGTTTGTATCATGCACTGTTCATGATTGCGGCAGTTCTGGAAACTTGTGCAAAAACTTAGAAGAACAAACAAAACAATAGGGATCCCGGGTCAACAAAGGGATCCCTTTAAGAGTTAACCCTGGACGGGTCTAGCAGCAAAACAGGAAACGAACAAACAGTTAAAGAATTATTTACATATTCAGAATACGGAGACATTTACTCAAACCACCCAGGAGGCAGCACCGGCGGAGGTAACCCCTTTGGGTATTGCGAGCCGCCTGGTACTGCATAAGGGGGTCTGTCGTCCCATCTGGGGGTCTGTGTACCCACAGTCTTCAGCTCCACAGCAGCACGGGCACCACCCTCCGAGGGAGGTGCCTCCTTGGCCACGAGGGTGGTGGAGGTGACAATGCTGCATGTCGTGGTCTTGACCATAGTGCACGTGGGGGTGTCTTCGGTGGTCCTGGCCACGACCACGGGCTGACCGCAGGGGGACACCTTTGCTACAGGGGTCAGCTTTACTGGCACCCTAATCGGAGGCACCGCAGGGGTTGGCTCCTTGTGGACATTCAGGGCAAACCACCCTTTTTCCCCAAAGTGCCTGGTGTATGAGACTTCATCCCCCGGATAGAGATCCCGGCCTGGGTGGCCCTCCCTGAGGTGCGACTCAACATCCCTCCGGTTCACAAACACCTCCGCATACAGACCCGGTTCTTTGATAAAGCCCCAGCCCCCACGGATCTTGAAGGTGGTGATGATGCCCTGCCTGCGCAGGGCCTGGTGAGCAGTGGGGTCCTTGCGGGCCCAGTCCTTGACCGCCAAGTCTTTCCGATGGTAGGCCTCCAGCCCGGCCTGGTATTTTTTTTCTTTTTCCTTCCACTGCTGCTCTAGCTGGACCTGATATTCTCCCCAGCTTAGGGCCTGCACCATCTCTCCCTCCTGGGTCTCCACCCCGGGGAACCCCATAAGATTGGATCCGGGGTTCACCCAGCGGCACACTGTGCGCTCCGCGTGGACCTCACACAGCAGGGGAGAGGGGGCGATTGGGGCTCGCATACGGTGTTCCATGCCCGTGGCTTCCTCCCATGGTAGCAGGCGTTGGAGTCTATGAGTTCCCGGGAGAGGTGGTGCTGCTACGGGACCCAGCAGCAAACCCTCGGCCAGCGGGACGGGGTCGGCGAACTCACCAGCCGATGCAGGTTCCTCCTCCGCGGCGGGTTCCTCCGGCGGTGTCAGCGAGGATCTCAGCGGCTGCTCCCGTAACGGTGCAGGTTCCGGCGCCTGAGGACCTTCTTCTGGCGTTGCCTGGTACGGAGCCTGGGCCTTCATGTTCAGCTGAAGGAGCTGGTCGAGCAAGCTCTCCATCTCGACTCGCAGGAGTTCGGTGCTGTCCACGGAGAACGGGCTGCTGTGCTCATCCGGGTAGTTGGGGGAAACTTCCACTTCAACCCCACTGTCGGGTCCGGAGCTGCTGGCCATGGCGTCCTCCACGTGGGTCGCTTCCTGGTCTTTTTCCCGCTCTCTCCTTCGTGGGCGGTGTCGTTTTCTCGATCTCCTCCCCCCATTGAGGATCAAGAGGCGGATCTCCGCTGCTGACGGACACGTCCTCACAGTGCAGAAATATTTAGACTGGGCGGCCATTGTTGTTCGCGCTCTCCAGCTTGCCTACGCCCACTCCACGTCCCTCTTCTTCTCCTGCGCTCTCCTCAGCGCTATAATGGCGGCGGATTTTGGCGGTAAATGGCGCAGCACAGTCTTTGCATTAAAGTACAGTCCAAGCACAACAAATCACAGTTCCAAGGCACACATGACCTGATTCTTCAGGCTTAAGTAGATCCTTTTCGTGACGCCAAGTTGGAGCGCCCCCACTGCCGCAGGGCCGAGGGGTACCCGGTACCGGGCTCCTGAGTCTCTGCTCTGGGGTTGTCACGGTGGCTAGGCCCGGTCCGTGGCCCTGCCTGTCAGGGGGACGTCCGGTGAAAGAGTGGTGAATGATGGTGGTGGTGAGGCTGTGGTGCGATGCAGTAAATAACGAGGACACCAGGTTGCAGTCTCTTTACCTCTTTACTGAAGATCTCTGGGTCCTCAGTCCAGAATCCGGATAACCAGGCTACGCAAGTCCGGCCGGTCCAATGGCACCTCCAGAGTTCTCTTAGCAGGTGGAAATCTGTGCCTTCCTTCTAGCGCTATGTGTTGCGGTCCTTCCCTGCTGTGCTTACAGAAAGTCCCCACAACTGTTGTGTCTGTTTCTTAAGTTCCCTCACAACTCGATTAGATGATGTTCTGCTAATCCTCCGTCCCTCCCTGGTGTTCTGGTTGGGACGGCACCCGTTTGACGGGTAGGCTCGGAGCTCTTCCGGGACCCTAGAGTCGCCCCTCTCCACAAGTTGCCCCCCAAGACTGCATAGGTGATTTAAGTTAGACAGCCCGCATTAGACTGACTGCCCTGCCGCTGTTTAGAGTATTGCTTGAAGCTGGATGTTGAAATACTCTCTCGGCGTTCCGGCCACCGGTAGTGTGGCTCAGTAGGGTGTTGCTTCGGTCTTACAGCACGACCCCTACTGATATTCTCCTATCGCTTGATCTCGTTTCTCACTCAGCACAATCTATCTCGCTTCTCGTCCTTCCTTGGGCACCGCCGCTATCCTGAGCAGGCACGGTCCCGTTACGTTCGTTCAAGTTGCCCAGCCTCTGTCAGGATCCCACCCCTGACAGAGACCCTACTGTGTCTTCCCCCCACAACACCCTCTGCCACAAGGTGTTGCCTGGTTCCAACCCAGTCAGCTTTCTGATCTAACTTGGTGCAGTCACTGTGTACATACATTACATTACTGATCCTGAGTTACATCCTGTAGATCTTTTATTATAAAAATGAAAAACATAACAATAATAGCAGAAAACATAACAAAAATATTAGCCAGAAAATAATCAGTATACTGAACACTGGTCCAGCCGCTCATTCTCTCTTCTCACACATATTATACAGTATATACAGAACAATAACTTCAGGTCCGGTCACCAAACAAAATAATAATAACAAATAAAATAAACAATGGAAAACAAAGACTATATACATGAAAATTTTTTTTTTTTTTTTTTTTTTTTAGTTTTAAATAAAATAACTACAAATTAAACAAATATATACAATACTACAAGCTATCCTCCATTCCCAACCCCCCGCACTGACCTGAGAGCTGGTCCTGCGTCTCATGCCTCAGTCCATGTCCACGTCCATAGGCCAGATCAGGCAGTGCCAGTTTTTCCCCCAAACAACCCGGTGTCCCATAGTCCCACAAGATAATCCCACCTCCCCCCTTTTCCCACCACCCAACCTAACACCTACACCCAAATCTATATCCCCATTTTTTTTACAATATATACATTATATACAGCAGCACACACCACAATAATTACAAAACGCGAAGCCCAAGTTCGGCGCCTGCAGCCCTACATCACTGTATAATGATCAAACAAAACAAAAATCTACAGTGTCAGCATCAGCCCACCACCAGGAAAGGAGATGACCAGACTAGGGCACACTAAAAGAAAAGCCCCTCCAGAGGAGCGCGGCCCTCCGTGCGCCCAGTCTCCCATACTCCAGAGAGCGCACCTTCACCAGGTCACCGAGTATGGTCCTAAACACATCGTCCACTGGGAGGATTTTTCGTTGCGTCGATACTAAGCACCGTGCGTTCCACGTGTGATACCTAACCACTGCGCTAACTAGAAATAAGGTGCAGCGGTCCCGACCACCCAGGTCTCCGAATGCTCCATAGGCCCATTCCGCATAGGAGAGACCGGCCAGCCGAGACCAGCCAATGAAGGCGCCCACCCTGTTGTACACCTCTGTGTTGAAGGGACAATGAAGCAGGAAGTGGTCCATGCTTTCCAGCAAGGTACCACAATGCTCCTGAGGACAATTCCTGTCCTCAGAGCTCCTACACTTCAGATTGTCCCTCACACACAGTTTCCCATGGAAGCAGCGCCAAGCCAAGTCCCAAAACTTCGAGGGGATCCTGATAGAATTCAAAAGATGCAAACCCACCCCAAGATCCCGACTTGGGCAGTCCCTGAGCGCCAGAGGCCTCTGGAAATGGGTCAACAGAACCCTACTGTCAAGTAGTTTCCTTGGCAGAGTCCTGATCTCCCACATTCCCAGACCCCACCGACGAATTACCTTCAGAACCAAGGTAGCGTAAGCCGGAAGATGTCCATGCGGTGTGCGAAGATCCTTCACTTGCCCTCCTGTCTCCCATTCCTGGAAGAAAGGCTGAAACCATCCCCTACAGGAGAATACCCACGGAGGAGCCCTCTCTTTCCAGAGGTTTGCGATATTGATCTTAATGAAGGTATCCACAAGGAATACCACAGGGTTGACCATACCCAACCCTCCTAGTCTCCTCGTACGGTAAGTAACCTCCCTCTTGACCAGGTTCAGTCTATTCCCCCATAACAGTTGGAAGAAACAAACTGTAGACCCGAGTCCAGAGAGATTCCGGCAAGATGCACACACTGCCCAGATAAATCAGTAAAGGGAGCAGGTAAGTTTTGCTCAGGTTTACCCTTTCCCTTAGGGTCAAAGACCAACCCTTCCATTGGTTCACCTTCTGAGTGGCGATCTCTAGCCTGCTGTCCCAATTTTGTTTGGGGTAATCCCCCTGGCCAAATTCGATGCCAAGGACTTTTGCAGAGACTTTGGGTCCTGGAAGGGTGTCCGGGAGATCAAAACCAGGATCTCCTCCTCCCAGCCAGAGACTCTCACACTTATCCCGGTTGATCTTGGACCCGGATGCCTCCGAGTAGCGATCTACCTCTGACATCAGCCACCCTGCCTCCTCGTGAGAGGAAGCAAACACAGTGACATCATCGGCATACGCCACCACCCTCAGAGTGGCTTCCGGTGCTGCCTGATCCATCCTGATCCCGGCCAACGGTCCACGCTCCACCCTCCTAAGAAGAGGGTCAATCGCAAACACGTACAGCAGCGGGCTCAAGGGACAACCCTGGCGAACACCGGACCCAACCTCAAAAGAGCTACCAATCCAACCATTCACAAGCGGGAAACTCTCTGCCCCACTGTACAAGGTCTTAAGCCAATCAACAAACCCCCCCGGCAGGCCATATCTCAGAAGGACGGACCAGAGGTACTCGTGATTAACCCGATCAAACGCTTTTGCCTGGTCCAGTGACAGCATGTACCCCTTCCAGTGACCAGCCCTACCCTGCTCCACTGCCTCTCGGACACAGAGCACAGCACTAAATGTGCTGCGGCCTGGAACAGAGCAATGCTGGGCCCCCGAAAGGAGTCGGGGTGCAAATTTCACCAGCCGATTAAACAGCACCTTTGCTAGAACCTTCCTGTCTGCATTGAGAAGCGCTATGGGACGCCAATTCTCAATGCAAGACGGGTCCTTACCCTTTGACAAGATGATCAGAGCAGACCTCCTCATTGACTTCGGCAGAGTGCCCGAGGAAAGACACTCATTGAATACCTCAGTCAAGAGCGGAACCAAAACGTCCTTAAAGGTCTTATAGAATTCAGATGTTAAGCCATCTGGACCAGGCGATTTTTTGGGAGCAAGCCCTTCAATCGCCAACTGAACTTCCTCTTCCCTGATCATTTCTGTCAAAACGTCAAGAGAGGGGTCTACCCCTGGTTCGGGGACAGCTTCTGCCAGGAAAGCCGACATCTCATCCCAATCAAGATCCCTCTTCCCCAAGAGGTGCGAGTAGAAGGATCTGACAACCTCCAGGATCCCTGATCTGGATCGCCTCAGGGACCCCGTAGTGTCGACCAGTCCTGTAACCACTTTACTATTCACTGACATCTTGCAGTTTCTGTAAGGGTCGGGTGAGCGGTACTTCCCGTAATCCCTCTCAAAAACCAAAGATGCGTGTCTATCGTACTGACACCTCATAAGCAAAGATTTCACTCTGGAGATCTCCTCGCGGCTACCTCCAGTTGAGACAAGATGCTCGAGTTTCCTCCTCAGACCCTGATACAGGCGGTACCTGCTCAGACTCCTGAGGCTCGAGAGCTGGCGGAAGAATCTCGCCACCCTTTCCTTGAACATCTCCCACCACTCTGACCTACTACTACAAAGATCCAGTAAGGGTACCTGGCTCTGAAGAAAATCCTCAAAGGACTGTCTTATCTCCGCTTCTTCCAAGAGAGACGAATTGAGCCTCCAAAAGCCTCTTCCCATCCGCAGGGTCTCTGTAACATTCAGAGAAAACAAAATTAAACAGTGGTCGGAGAACTCCACCTCAACAACAGACACTGCTGAAGAGACAGCTTCCTCCTTTAAATAAAACCTATCTATTCTGGACCTACAGTTACCTCTATGATAGGTGAACCCCTCGTGGCCTGGTGTGTGCCGAATGTGGACATCCACCAGGCGAGCCTCACTAGCTATACTATTAAGGGCGACGCTATCATAAGTCAGCTTGTCTCTGGAACCTCCTCTATCTCGGGGCCTCGTGACAGCATTGAAGTCCCCTCCAAAGACAACCTGCCGACTTGTAAAAAGGTAGGGCTTGATCCTCATAAAGAGACACTTCCGGTCCCACTTAGATTGGGGACCATAGATGTTAATGAGCCGGAGCTCTTGTCCCTTCATGAGGACATCTAAAATCAGGCACCTCCCCATTTCTAACTCAATAACCTGTCGGCATTCCACCGGTGCGGTAAAAAGGACCGCCACTCCGCTATACGGCTCGGCCGCAAGAGACCAATAGGAGGGCCCGAGTCTCCACTCCCTCTTAGCTTTAAACACATCTGCCATGTTTGGCAGCCTGGTCTCTTGCAAAAAGAAAATGTCAGCTTCAACCCGGCTGAGAAAATCAAAGGCCGCAAATCTAGCTGTATTTGACTTTATGCTGGCGACATTAATGGACGCCAGCGTCAACGGAGTGGGTTCTGCCATCATTGGTGATTGAGTTAGATGGCTTTCTTTTTCCCACTCCCCTTATCCTCTGCCTCAGAGGAGGAATCCTTCCCCCTCTTTAATGACATGGAGGTATCCATTTCCACGCGTTTTTTATTTTTTTCGTCCTCGTCTCCGGACTCTGGGCCAGTCCCTCCCTCCAAGGATCTTACGTTCCCAGAAGGAGGAGACTCGGCGCCCCCTGTGAGCCCCGCCGAAGCCAGAACCTCACCCTCAGCTTCCTCCTCAGAGGAAGAGATGTTTTCAAGGGCTTGGAACCGGTTAGAAAGACCAACCAGAGGGGAGTCGGTTTTTCCTTCCTTAGGTACCTTGGTCAGAGTGAGAGAAGATTTTTTATCTCCCTTCTTTCTCTTCTTTTTGGTGCCGAGCTTACTCTTGTCCTCTAGCCACTGCCTATTATCCTCATCCATACTTTCATAATGGGAGGACTCTGAGGCAGTGGCACTCTCCTCCCTGTGGATCCTCCTGACCTCCTCATCCAACTCATCATCCCTTGGGGCCTCAGCAGCAAGACTGGCATCCAGGACAGGGGCCGCCCCAGTAGCCCGAGGCTCGCCCAGCTCCCTATCCTGTCTGCGCTTGTCTAGACGCCTTAGCTGGGCAGGCGTCTTTTTATTGCTTTTCTTCCTTGGCCCCTCAGCTCCCTCACCCTTGCTAGTCCCTTCCCCAGCAGAATCAGCCTCACGGCTTTCTCCCACCGGGGTCACGACTGCGTTAGCGAAGGAGCGAGGACAACGGCTGAATGGGTGACCTAACTCACCACACAGGTGGCACCTAATCTCCACACAAGATGCAGCAAGATGGCCGACATCCCCACACAATGCACACTTCTGCACAGTGCAGTTTGCACTGAAGTGTGTGGGGTCGCCGCACTTGTGACAGAGCTTCGGTTGCCCCTGGTAGAAGACCAGGATACGATCCCTACCCAGGAAGGCAGATGATGGTATGTGGGCAACCGTACCACCTGAACGCTTAAGTTTTACCATAAACGTCCAGGCCCCTGACCAGATACCAAACTCGTCACGGTTTTTCTTTGGCATCTCCACTACCTCTCCATACCGGCCAAACCACGTCATGATGTCATAACAAGAAAGCGACTCGTTACATGTCATCACGGTCACTTTCTTGACTTGATTTTGGCGAGACACCGCCTGAACGGCAAAGTCTCGCCAGCCGGGCTCATTTTTTGCCAACTCATAGTTCGACCAGAAAAGTTCAAGCCCCTCCGGCCGAACAAAGCTGACATCAAACTCAGGTGTGGAATAGGGATGTATCAAGGCGTAGATGTCAATCGCCTTGAAGCCCATCCTCAGCAGGAGCTCCACAACCTTCGACCTTGGAGGACACGCATCACTGCCCCTCCACCAAAGACGGACCACATTCCTACGCACACTACCCGGCCCGGCTGTTGGGAGGGACCACACTGTATCCCCCCCTCTTTGCTCTCGGAAGGCCCCGAGGCCATGCCTCTCTATCCAGAAGGATAGATCAACCTCTCGACCCTCTACCATTAGTGATCTCTCTCCCTTCTTTAGAGCCTCCAGGAGACGCCGTTGCAACATGCCGTCCCCAGAGCCCAGAGACGAGGAGGACGCCCTATTTCCCCCGGAGGTGACAGCGGCATAACTCCTGACAGGTGCTGCCACCACCGGGGGGGCAACCGGACCAGTGACCACATCCACACCAACAGTATCACCATTACCCACCTCCATAACCTCCTGACCCTCCACCAAACCAGCAACCACACCACTAGACAAAGAGTTTTCCTCATCCATACCCACCACCACATTCACTCCTGCTGGACCAGTGACAACAGGGGGTGACATTTTGGCCTCCGCATCATCAGGCACAAGGGGCTGAGTCTCCTCCACAGAACTGGAGGTGACCTCACCCCTGGTTTTATGTGTGCCCTCCGCATCATCAGTTGATATTTTCCGCTGCTTCATGGTTGCTACCAGGCGCCGCTGATCTTTCGCTGTTGTGAGGCACCGCTGATCCTTAGCATCAGGATCTTGTTGACCAGCGGCGCCAACACAGAACAGGACTTTGGTGGGAACGCCCAGCCCCGGTAACCCCCTCACACTGCCGCCGCTTCTCAACTAAGTGATCAGCGGCAACAGCATTCAGGGGCACCGAGGCTACCGGAGCTGCCCCTGACACCGGGCTGCTCCCCCCTCCCACTGGGGAGCGCACCACAGTATCGTGGCCTGATTTTTCGCCCGCCGCCGGGCCGCCCTCACTGTCCAGCCTCTCGGCTGATGCACCTGCTGCTACGTCCCCGCTACTACAAGCAGAAACGGAGCTCTGCGCCTCACTACATTGCTTTGTAGTCTCCCCGCGCCTTTGCACCGGATCCACAGCAGAACCCGGGCTGGGCTGGGCAACGGGGCTTATACAGCGAGCTGACCCTGCAGCCAACTCAGGGGGTACAGGGAGGGGGGCATATACATAGCTTACCGCTTCCTGCAGCTTAGGTTTGATCTTCTTCACCTTTTTTTTCCGGCCCCCAGGTGCCTCCTCTGGCAAATCATCACCAAGATGGAAGTTCTGAAGGCACACTGGGGACTCCAGGAGCTTGATCTCTGCCATTAGTGCCCCTCCCTGGTCGATGTCACTGTCCTCCCCAGAGCCAGCAGAACTGCGACGAGATGTCATTGTCGCCTGTCCAGCAGGGACCTCGCTGCACGTGGCCTGTGAGTGACTAAGCAGGCTGCCAGGTGGAGCTTTCTGCTGGTCATCATCCTCCTCCTCATCATCATCATCCACCTGGCACTCAGGCTGCAGCCCCATCTGCCTTTGCTCTCTGTTATCAGCCATTTCTCTGAATCGATCTTCATTAATAAGTTTTTCCTTAAATGGTCCACTTTTTTCTCTGATGAGAGCTTTTCTGACTTCAAGCTCATTGATGTCATCCTTCAGTCTCCTTACCTCCGCCTGGAGCTGATTCTTCCTCGGTTTGGAGGAACCTGCAGCTTTGTTGCTTGTGCAGCGCAGCTCCTCTCGGAGCCTCGTGATGGTCTTGCTTGCGTCTTCATGCTCACGGAGGTGGCTCATGACCCGGGAGGCATAGGTGGACACAGACTCCCGGGGGCTCTGCAGCGCCCAACCCTCTTCAGTGAGGTCGGCTTCACCTCCGTGAGCACTCAGCTTTCCTCCAGAAGGACTGCCATCTTGCACACTAGCAGGCTTCTCCTCCATGGAAGCCTTGCGGCTTCTCTGGGTCTCTGCAGACCTGGGGGGAGTAGGAGCCACATTGCTGCGACTCCTGGTGGAGCGTCTCACCCCCGAATCCTCTGATGTGCAGGCTGGTTGCTGGTTCCTTCTGCCCCCCGCCAGCCTGGTCCGGGAAGCAGAAGCCTGGGACTTGGCTCCTTCACTCATCCCAGGAAACCCACTCCCTCCCTGGGTAAGAGAGAGAGCAGGTCCCCGGGTGGAGAGGTGGTGGTTCTCAGGAGCTCAGGAGCACACTGCAGGTCCAGCAGCGACCGCACCCACAATCAGCACAGTGAGTAGCAGCTGAGCAGAGCTGCACCCACTATCCTGCTGGTGCAGTCACTGTGTACATGTGGATCACCTCCACGCAAGGAAAATGGGGTACTCGGCACCAGGTCCTTCGGTTCTCAGCGGGGAAGTCATGGTGGCCCGACCCGGTCCGTGGCCCTTTGCGGGGCATCCAATAAAGAAAGGAGCGTTTTTATAGTTTTGGGAAAGGTCTTTAAAGGGGTAGTTTGTGACGCCACCTGTGGTATTCGGTCAGGGTGACCGATGCTGCTTAGGAGTCCACTGGGGTGATGTTATGGCAGCTTAATGGTATACCTTCCCACAGCTGAAGTGTATCCCCAGGGCTTCCCAGAGTGTAGATGGTGGATGGTGTGAGGTGCAGTGAATAACGAGAACACAAGGTTGCAGTCTCTTTACCTTTACTGAAGGCTTCAGTGTCCACAGTCCAGGGCACCGGATCACAGGGTAGGCAGAGTCCGGCCGGTCTGAAGGCAAATCCAGAGTCTCCTTGTCCAGGTGGAATGCAATAGCCTTCCTATGCGCACAGTAGCACAGTAGGTCCTCACTTGCATAAGCTCTAATAAGGTCCTCACTGTTATTACTCCTCTCACTGTTCCCCGTGGTCGGATAGAATAAAACACGTATGACTGGTGGCCTGAGGCTTGTTATAGGGACTCTAGAGATGCCACCGTGTCTCCTGTGTATAAAGGTCGGGCAGCCAACTTGGAATTGACTGTCCTGCCAGTCTCTGAAGTAAAGCATAGAGATCCTTACTCCCTCGGTATTCTGGCCACCGGTATTCCTGCGCTTCAGAAGGAGGCAGCCTCTCACAGGACAGAACTCCTTCTGGTTTCCTCTCCTTTTTGCTATGACTTTGTTTCTCACTCACTGCAATACACTTCTCTTCTATATCTCTTTCTTTGGATGCTGCCGCACGTGGGGCAGGCGCAGCTCCGTGGGCCCTCGTCCTCCTCAGACCGCAGTCTGGATCTGACTGGAACTCGCTCCAGCCAGCTTGGTCTGGAGACCTTTCTCGCTCAGTCTCCAGCCAGGAACTCCCTAACTTTCCCTCCAACTACCAGTTTTACCTAAATGTGAGGAGTGGCCTAGTAGATAGAACCTTTGCTCCCCCTGGTGGCTGAAGTGTGAAGTGTGTTGTGTGTGGTTGTGATACCTGGACAGACGATCTCCTTTATTGCCTTCAGATGTAATATCGCTCCCCCTGGTGAAAGAATGACATTACTGCAACGACCAGGACTCTGGGGCGCTGCACATACATTACTGATCCTGAGTTACCTCCTGTATTATCCTCCAGAGCTGCACTCACTATTCTGCTGGTGCTGTCACTGTGTACATACATTACATTAATGATCCTGAGTTACATCCTGTATTATACTCCAGAGCTGCACTCACTATTCTGCTGGTACAATCACTGTGTACATACATTACAATACTGATCCTGAGTTACATCCTGTATTATACCCCAGAGCTGCACTCACTATTCTGCTGGTGCTGTCACTGTGTACATACATTACATTACTGATTCTGAGTTGCATCCTGTATTATACCCCAGAGCTGCACTCACTATTCTGCTGGTGCAGTCACTGTGTACATACATTACATTTTTGATCCTGAGTTACATCCTGTATTATCCTCCAGAGCTGCATTCACTATTCTGCTGGTCCGGACCCCAATACTGCAAAAATGTTCATATACACTGTGTTCCAAATTATTACCGTATATACTCGAGTATAAGCCGACCCGAGTATAAGCCGACCCCCCTAATTTTGCCACAAAAAACTGGGAAAACTTATTGACTCGAGTATAAGCCTAGGGTGGAAAATGCAGCAGGTACCGGTGAATTTCAAAATTAAAAATAGATACTCTATACCGTTCATTATGGCCCTATAGATGCTCCACATAAAGCTGTGCCATATATACAATGCTCTGCACCATTGCCCCATAGATACTCCACATAAAGCTGTGCCATATATACAATGCTCTGCACCGTTGCCCCATAGCTGTGCCATATATATAATGCTCTGCACCGTTGCCCCATAGCTGTGCCATATATATAATGCTCTGCACCGTTGCCCCATAGCTGTGCCATATATATAGCGCTCTGCACCGTTCATTATGGCCCCATAGATGCTCCATAGAAAGCTGTGCCATATACAATGCTCTGCACCGTTGCCCCATAGATAGCTGTGCCATATATATAATGCTCTGCACCGTTGCCCCATAGCTGTGCCATATATATAGTGCTCTGCACCGTTGCCCCATAGCTGTGCCATATAGTGCTCTGCACCATTGCCCCATAGCTGTGCCATATAGTGCTCTGCACCGTTGCCCCATAGCTGTGCCATATATATAATGCTCTGCACCGTTGCCCCATAGCTGTGCCATATATATAATGCTCTGCACCGTTGCCCCATAGCTGTGCCATATATATAATGCTCTGCACCGTTGCCCCATAGCTGTGCCATATAGTGCTCTGCACCGTTGCCCCATAGCTGTGCCATATATATAATGCTCTGCACCGTTGCCCCATAGCTGTGCCATATAGTGCTCTGCACCATTGCCCCATAGCTGTGCCATATAGTGCTCTGCACCGTTGCCCCATAGATAGCTGTGCCATATAGTGCTCTGCACCGTTGCCCCATAGCTGTGCCATATAGTGCTCTGCACCGTTCATTATTGCCCCCATAGCTGTGCCATATAGTGCTCTGCACCGTCCATTATTGCCCCATAGCTGTTGCTGCTGCTGCAATAAAAAAAAAAAAAAACATACTCACCTGTCTTGCTTGCAGCTCCTCGGCGCCATCTTCCCGGCGTCTCTCCGCACTGACTGATCAGGCAGAGGGCGGCGCGCACACTATATGCGTCATCGCGCCCTCTGCCTGAACAGTCAGAGCGGAGAGACGCCGGGAAGATGGCGCGACGCCCGGCGTGTGGAACGAGGACATGCTTCCCCCTGCCTGTCTTCGGTGCCGCAGCCTCTTTCTCTATCAGCGGTCACCGGCACCGCTTCATTAGAGAAATGAATAGGCGGCTCCGCCCCTATGGGAGGTGGAGCCGCCTATTCATTTCTCTAATGAGCGGTCCCACGTGACCGCTCAGGGGAAGAGGCTGTGGCACCGAAGACAGTGTGACAGGCAGGGGGAGCGCCAGGATCGCCGGAACTAGGTGAGTATATGACAGTGCTCACCCGCCGACCCACCACCGATCATGACTCGAGTATAAGCCGAGAGGGGCACTTTCAGCCCCAAAATTTGGGCTGAAAATCTCGGCTTATACTCGAGTATATACGGTATGCAAATTGGATTTAAGTGTCATAAAGATTTAATCGTTTTGTTTTTCAAATAAACTCATGGATGGTATTGTGTCTCAGGGCTCAATGGATCACTGAAATCAATCTTAAATACATGTGATAATTAGTTTTCCAGGTGATTCTAATTAAAGGAAAACTACTTAAAAATGAAGTTCCACATTATTAAGCAGGCCACAGGTTTCAAGCAATATTGGAAATAAAAAGGATCTCTCTGCTGCTGAAAAGTGTTAAATAGTGCAATGCCTTGGACAAGGTTTGAAAACATTAGATATTTCACGAAAACTTAGGAGTGATCATCATACTATGAAGAGATTTATGAATGAAACAGAGTTCATGCAGATAAAGGCATATTGAGGAAGGTTTCTGCCAGACAAATTCATTGAATTAAGAGAGCAGCTGCCAAAATACCATTACAAAGCAGCAAAAAGTTATTTGAAGTTGCTGGTGCCTCTGGAGTCCCTCAAACCTCAAGGTGTAGGATCCTTCAAAGGCTTGCTTTGGTGCATAAACCTACTATTCGGCCACCCCTAAACAGTGATCACAAGCAGAAATGGTTGCAGTGGGCCCAGACATACATGAAGACTATTTTTCAAGCATTCTTGTTTACTGATGAGTGTCGAGCAACCCTGGATGGTCCAGATGGATGGAGTAGTGGATGGTTGGTGGATGGCCACCATGTCCCAACAAGGCTGCGACGTCAGCAACGAGGTTGAGGAGTCATGTTTTGGTCCAGAACAGCTGGTAGGGCCCTTTAAGGTTCCTGAAGGTGTGAAAATTACCTCTGCAAAGTGTATAGAGTTTCTGACTGACAACTTTCTTCCATGGTATAAAAAGCAGAAACGTGCCTTGAGGAGCAGAAGCATCTTCACGCATTACAATGCACTATCTCATGCTGTCATGCTGCAAAGAATACATCTGAGTCATGGTAGGCACGGTACTGTATAAGGAATGTGCCTCTTACTGCAGAGCCCTTAAGGGATAGCTAGAGGGGAAAACTGTGCAGCGCCCAATTCCCCCCTCCCACTACTTTCCCAGGTGATGTCATGATCGGGACACCCAGCGGACCGGCCGGGGAGGGGAGTCAGGCCACACCCTCAGGGGTTAAATTCTAGTGCCGGGGCTGGATTTTCCCTCTTTCTCCCCGACTGACCTTTGGAAGCGGTTGTCCCCTCTTTATCCTCGGCTGACCCAGCTCCTGACCACCATGGATGCCCCTACGATTGAGGCCCTACAGCAGGGAGCTGCACAGGAAGGTGAGCAATGGTTGCGATCCCCTAATTCTGGCCTGGGTGCTCACCTTCCTGTGCCCTCTCCTCACCCCCTAGCCTCCCCATCGTCCCCCTGGGCTCCGTCCCTGCACACACCCTCTCATGGGGCCTCGTCCTCTCCTGGCCTCCCAGCGCCGCTGGCCCCCACTCACCCTCCCGCGGAATCAGCCCCGGCCTCTGCAGACCCCGGTCCTCCGGGGCTCCCGCTCTCAGCCCCCGGCGCTCCGGCTGACCATGGCGCAGCGGTGCCGCCAGGTAGACGCTCGGTACGTTCCTCCCGTCCCCCTGAGCGCCTGCGTGTTGGAGAGGAGCCGGTGCTGCCAAGTCGCCGTGCTTCTGCCCCACGCATGGCTCCGGGGGGCGGACGTCGCGGCGTTTGCTTCAGGCTCCGCTGCCCGCCGGTGCCAGGCGCCCGCGCCATACTCCGAACGCGTCCGGGCCCCGATCACTTCCGGTTCCCTCTCTGAAACCCGGGGCCCGGCGCGCTTAGTGGAACCCCCGCCTCCTCACACTGTCTCACTGTCCAGGCCCGCCCTGTCTCCCAGAGCGCAGTGCGGGCCGGGCGGGGCACGCCCACTTCCGGCCCCACTTCCTCCCAGCAGGCCCATGGCATTGCGGGGGCAAGCAGGGGACCGCCCGCCGCCTCGGTGTCCTCGGCGGCGCGCCAGCCGCTCAAGAGGACCGGGGTGCGGCGTGGGCAGCCAGCCCTGGCACACCGCGAGTCCCCTGCAGCGTCAGGGAGTCTCCCCTCCCTGATGCCGGCATGGGACCGCCGAGCCCCGCCCACCTACTCCCCAGGAAGCAGTAGTAGCGCTGCGTTAGCCTGTGGGGCCCCAGCCCGCCAAATCGGTCGGGGGGGCACCTCACAGGCGGCGCTCACTAGCCCCCCGAGCCAGGTCCCGCCACGGAGCGCTGCAGCTTCCCCTGCCACGCCAGGGCTGCACCAACGTGGACCTCTGGCCAGCCCACTCCTGGCCCGCCATGTCCCCCCAGCAGGCACATCAGCATTGCCTGTGCGGGGGGGCGGGCGGGCGGGGGCCAGAGCCACGAACACGGCCGCAGAGCGTGATGACCGGTCTAACCGGACCAGCCAGCACGCTCTGCAGCCAGGAGGGTATGCACCAAGCACGCACACGGTCGCACCAAGCACTAACACAGCTGCAATAAATTATGCGCCACCAACACCCCCATGGTCCCAAACGCAACTCGCAGACAGTTTTTTATCATTCCCCGCCCTTTTAAGCTCACCCTGCGGTGCTAGCCTAACAGTCGCTGCGCCTTCCCCAGCTCTACACCCTGCACCGCCACTCACGCCTCATAACCAAATTTACGTCCCCCCTACTCCCGAATTAAATGCCCATAACACAACCCCAAGACGGGGCGATCACAGGCATAGATGCCGCAGATCGTCCTCACCCTCACCAGTAGAGTCCCGCCACCATCCTCGCTGTCCCTCTAGCTGTCGGCATTCCCACTCCAGTTGCCGACACCACTCATACAGGAGCCGCAGGAGCCACCACAGATCCCGCTCCTCCAGATGGCGCTCGCCATCCTCAACCGACAGCTCAGACACATCGGGGAGTCACAACGGGCGGTACCTGTCGCACGCCGAAAGACGGCGGTCTCACCGGACACCCAGAGTGGATACCCGGTGGGAACAGACATTGACACCCCCCGTCACCGACCAGGCGGATGTCGGAGCCCCGATAGCCTCTCGGCCTCGAGCACATGACAGATCTCATCCGTCAAGTGCTCCGTCTCTGGCTGACGCACAGGGAGAACTACCATACATACCTCCCCGGTCCACCAGCCAGCACCGAACCATAGAGGCAATAGAAGCCGGAGCACCTCCCTCTCCAGGAGTCGCTCGGCACCAGACGCAACACAGTGGACAACATCCCCGTGCCACGGCGCTGGCCGCTGGCCTGCCATCTTCATCCCTCCGGGCGGGCGGTCAGCACCAGGACAGCGCCACGGCGGGAGCCAGAGTACCTCCGTCCGGAGACACTCTGCCTGCATTTGACAGCGGTGAGTTCCTTGATTTTGGTGAGCACTCTATCATAAAAAATGTGGGAGAAAGCGAGCTAGCATCCGCTATCAAGGCCCTAGTTCAGCAGTTGACACGCCCAGGCGTACCAACTGACAATAGCATCACACAAGCAGCCAGTCTGCACAAGGACGTATTTTTCTGTGGTGTTAGCCCACTGGGAGCGCACGTAGACTTGGAGACAAAGCAGAAAATATGGGGTAACGATTACGTAGATATATGGTCACTGCTATCGGCCGACCAACAGTCCGTAGACAAGGAAAGGAGGATAAGTGAGCGGGTACAAGATCGGAGCAAACCAAAAATAGCGCAAACGATGAATAACTGGCTTCAGGTTTTCACGGTTCTCGGCTGCATCATGGGCCAAAAGCACCCAGAGCGCTGTTCCGAATTGTTTATTTACCAGGATCTAATTTATAATTCATATAAGTGTCACGGCGGGTCTGCATGGAAACGGTACGACGAGGAGTTCCGCAGACGGTTGGCCATGCAACCAGACTTGGGCTGGGGGGTAAAAGCGATGGACGTATGGTTACGACTCATGCTGTCCCAAAAACAGCCCCCCTTTCCAACAGCGACCACTTATTACTCAGCAGCAGCAGGCCAGAATGCAGTGGTCGTATGCGGACCTGGGGCCTGCTTACTTTTTAATGACGGATACTGCCGTTTCCACAGGTCCTGTAAATATAAACACGAATGCTCCTCCTGCGGAGGTGGACACCCTGCATCCAGGTGTACCCACCAAGCAAACAGAGCGCCTGCGAGGCTTCACCCCGGTGAACGTAACCGCAATGGGCCCATGGCTAAACCGTTACCCCAATAAAGAAGCGGCACAGCAGCTATATTTTGGTTTTAAACACGGTTTTTATATCCCCTTCAAACCCAGCCCCTCACCGACTACGGCAAGTAATTTGAAATCGGCACACGAATTCCCCGAGATTTTACATCAAAAAATCCAGAAAGAAGTAGAACTGGGCAGGATGGCGGGCCCTTTTAGATCCTTACCATTTAAGAATCTCAGGATCTCACCTTTAGGCATCGTTCCCAAGAAAGAGATAGGAAAATATCGGCTAATACATCACCTTTCTTACCCAAAGGGCGCATCGGTTAACGCGATACCCGCGGAAGAGACGTCCGTGACTTACTCTTCTTTTGACAGGGCTGTCGAGCTCGTGCGCGCAGCTGGGCCCGGTGCCCTGCTGGCGAAATCCGACATAGAGTCGGCTTTCCGTCTTTTGCCCGTTCACCCCGAGTGTTTCCATTTATTAGGTTGTGAGGTGGACAGGCTATTCTACTTCGATATGTGCCTACCTATGGGCTGTTCCATTTCCTGTCATTATTTTGAACTTTTCAGCACCTTCCTAGACTGGGTTTTACGATACGAAACTGGTAGCAATTCAACGATTCACTACCTCGACAATTTTTTGTTCGTCGGTCCCAGGGACTCCAGGCTCTGCTCCTTTCTTCTCCAAAAGTTTAGGTTTTTAGCTTGTAAATTCGGAGTACCACTCTCGCCGGATAAAACAGTCGGCCCTTGTAACGTTCTGCCTTTTCTCGGTATTGAAATGCAATGGTGTTTCGTCTACCAGCCGATAAACTGCAAAAAACCCTGCAAATGGTTAAAAACTTCCATGAAGCAAAAAAAGTCACCCTACAGCAGATGCAGTCCCTGCTAGGATTGCTCAACTTTGCCTGTCGTGTAATGCCGGTGGGCAGAGTTTTTTCACGCCGACTATCACTAGCAACCAAGGGCATAGCCCAGCCGAGCCACAGAATTAGACTAAACCGCTCCCTGAAGGCTGACTTGCTGGTCTGGAGGACATTCCTGGAGTCCTACAATGGGCATACATGCGTTATGACACGGGAGATGCCAAGCAAAGACTTAGGCCTAGTGGTTGGTGGAAATATTACGGATGGTTTCGCGGCAATCTACAAGGACCAGTGGTGCAAAGGCCAATGGCCTAAACTATGGACCACGGCTGCATGGGGCCGTGACCCATCACTGGTGGAAATTTTGGCAATAGTAACATCAGTCGAGCTATGGGGTGCCCAATTGGAAAATACGAACATCAGATTTATAACCAAACAGCTGAGAACAGCAAAAGCCCTAAACAGCATGTCCTCTTCTTCACAGCCAGTGCTCGCGCTGTTGCGCCGCCTAGCACTACTATGCCTGAAGCACAACATCTGGTGCCGGGCCAGATTTGCGGCGACTGTAGATGATAAAATTGTTAACTCTTTGTTATCTTCCGATTGGCAGGCATTCAAACTCTTCCTGCCCAGAGCGCAAACATCGGGCCTACAATGTCCTCCTTCCCTCTTGGACATGGTGGCCAATCACTGATGCCCTTGATCCACGCTTCAGTGACACCGGCGACGTGGCAGGTTTACGGTAAGGCGTGGTAGGAGTGGTGCTCGCTAACGCAAGGAAGACCAGTCGATAGGTGCGACCGGGCGAGATGCGACGTGCTAGTAGAACTCTTAGAACGGCTCAGGTGGAGAGGCGCATCGGGGACATCAGCGCAACGTCATTTATCGGGAATAGCCTTCTTCTTTCAGCTGCTAGGGTGGGTGGACGTAACCAAATATTTTTTTTCATAAAACAAACCGTTAAAGGCTGGAGAAGGCTTCAACCTAGCCAGGAATGCCGTCGCCCAGTTTCCTTAAGGCTACTGGACAACATAATTGCAATATCTTCATCAGTGTGCAAGTCACAATACGAGGCAACGCTGATATCTGCAGCGTTTGCAATCGCCTTCTTCGGGGCGCTTCGCATCAGCGAATTAGTGCCGCAGTCAAAAACAGCATCAGTAGGCGGTTTAATCAACGAAGACCTCGTCATATGCAGCGAAGCTCTGCGCATTAGAGTACGGAGATCCAAATGCGACCCCACCGGGAGGGGGACATGGGTAGTGGTCAAGACGTCAGACGGCCCTATATGCCCCGTAAAAATAGTTAAACACTATGCGGTAGTAAGACATCCGGGTAGATTTTTTCTTTCACACACCGACGGGTCCCCGCTTACAAAATATCAGTTTCAAGCGATTTTTAAACAGTGCCTAGAGGCAGTTGGCGTGGCCCCAAAAGAATATGGGACACATTCCTTCCGAATAGGGGCGGCTACCGAAGCAGCTAGAGCGGGGGTATCGGAAGTTGAGGTGCAGAGAATGGGCCGCTGGAAATCCGCATGCTTCGCAAGATACATAAGACCAGACCTGCTTTAACACTTTTTGTCTCTTACAGGCAGCTGTAGGCCCACAGTCTGGGTAGTGGGGCATTCTTTTGTCTACTGGGCATGCAAAAGGGCCAAACTAAGGCCGGGTGGAATCAATTTTGGCTTCCCGAATCTGGAAGTCAACTGGAGAGGCATCCGAGGGCTCCAGTGGCGTCAGATCTTCCCGGAGATGGTCGACATCACTAAGAGGGCCAAGGGGCCGGTGGTTCTGGTCCTACATGCCGGTGGCAATGATTTGGGCAAGCGGAAAGGGGCCGAGCTGTACACAGTAATGTCAACAGATATCGAACGGTTTGTTTGTTTACTACCGCATATGGTGGTGGTGTGGTCTGAGATAATACCTCGAGCAGTCTGGCACGGAGCCAAGGACGTGAAAGCCATCGAAAACTCAAGAAAAAGGATTAACACAAAGATGTCGAAGTTTGTGAGAGAAAATTACGGCATTGTGGTTCGCCACCAAGAACTAGAAGGGAACAATTTGGCTTTACTAAGACCGGATGGCATCCACCTCACGGAAGTCGGGTGTTGAACAGGCTCTAATGTTGTTGTGTGGGGGTCAGAGTCCTGTGTAGGTCATACACATGAACCTCCATGGCGGTAGGTAGAGGGGGGCAAAGGTTCGTAACCTCTCATCGGCTTGCTGGCCCAGCGGTCGTCGGCTGGGGCCTTCAGCAATGAGTCTGTTGCGAAATGTAATTGCCCTTCTCTACTTTGCAAAATAAACTGTGACCGACCTGTTCAACCCATCCAGGCTTGTCGGTATCTTTTATTACGGAGTGGTGGGACGGGGGAAGGCACGGTTTAAGACACACGGGTCTCTGCAGTCTGGTAGGCACGGTACTGTATAAGGAATGTGCCTCTGACTGCAGAGCCCTTAAGGGATAGCTAGAGGGGAAAACTGTGCAGTGCACAATTCCCCCCTCCCACTACTTTCCCAGGTGATGTCATGATCGGGACGCCCAGCGGACTGGCCGGGGAGGGGAGTCAGGCCACACCCTCAGGGGTTAAATTCTAGTGCCGGGGCCGGATTTTCCCTCTTTCTCCCCGGCTGACCTTTGGAAGCGGTTGTCCCACCCGCCCTCCCTTATGAACTTGTAATTGTACTGTGTTGTTACTTTGTAATTGTCCTAAATTATTTAAAAAAAAAAAAAAAAAAAAATCTTGACGTTCTTTTTTACACGTCACAGCGGTAGGTAGAGGGGGGGAAAGGTTCGTAACCTCTCATCGGCTTGCTGGCCCAGCGGTCGTCGGCTGGGGCCTTCAGCAATGAGTCCGTTGCGAAATGTAATTGCCCTTCTCTACTTTGCAAAATAAACTGTGACCGACCTGTTCAACCCATCCAGGCTTGTCGGTATCTTTTATTACGTAGTTGTGGGACGGGGGAAGGCACGGTTTACGACACACGGGTCTCTGCAGTCTTGGCTGCTATGGGCATAAAAGGAGATAAACTCATGGTGTGGCCACCATCTTCCCCTGACCTCAACCCTATAGAGAACCTTTGGATTATCATCAAGCAAAAGATCTATGAGGGTGGGAGGCAGTTCACATCAAAACAGCAGCTCTGGGAGGCTATTCTTACTTCATGCAAAGAAATACAAGCAGAAACTCTCCAAAAACTTACAAGTTTAATGGATGCAAGAATTGTGAGGATGATATCAAAGAAGGGTCCTATGTTACATGTAACTTTGCCTGTTAGGATGTTTTGGAGTTAAATAGCTTTTTTGTTCAGTGAATGTGACCTCCTAATGCTGTAAATTCCACAAATGAGCATTTTCAGTTCTTTAAAACATATCAAATGTTTAGAAATTCTACTGTGCCTAATAATTTGGAACAGTGCATTTTGAGTTTTTATTCATTTTAAAGATTATACTGTTATCATTGGGAGGTTTCTTCAATAAAATTCGATGTATACTCTAACGGGTGATGACTTTTATTAGACTGACTGTCATTTGCACCGACCATTTAGGAAAATCCGAGAAAAATGTCATTTGCATAATAATTTGGAACATAGTGTATTCAGAAGATCTTATAGTTTATCGTTGAGGGATTTTCCCAATATAGACTTTCATGGAAAATTTTGAGACTTTTTCACGTCATTGGCAGCGCTCCTGAGACCACATTTTTGTTTTATTTTTCATGGAAAATCTAAAGACTTCTTTCATAATCGTTTGTAAGACCGTTTTGGAACCAAATGAATGTGAAATATAGCACAGCAGGATGGGTTAAAAAAGACATCAGAGGAATAAGTTGGAGCATGGTGGCTCAGTGGTTAGCACTGTATGGTGGCTCAGTGTTTAGCACTTTGTGGTGGCTCAGTGGATAGTACTTTGTGGTGGCTCAGTGGTTAGCACTGTATGGTGACTCAGTGGTTAGCACTGTATGGTGGCTCAGTGGTTAGCAGGCGGGGTGCTTTCTCCTACACTCTAACGACGCACAGGGAGTCTAGATTGCGAGGATAGTGATGACGATGCCTGTACAGCACTGTGGAATATGTTGCTGCTATATAAACCGGCATAACAAGTGAATACAGTGATTTGTTTAGATTACACAGGAAGGAAGATTATCAAATTGTGGATTCTTATTTTTGGATTGGTAACTAATTGTGTATTTCCCTTTAAAATTGTGGTCAATGTATCAGGATATATCTATATTATATATCTATTATATGGAGAATGTCTTACACTGCTCCGTGTGATCAATGAATCACTGGGATGAAATATTTGTGTTTGCTCATGAAAAAGCGTCACCATCCTCATAAAGATCCTCATAAAGATCTGCACAGCCGAAACTAGGTCATTTTCACTGTTGCTCATCTGGCCGGGACCCCCCGGGGGTTTAAAGCTGACTGATCCATTAAATAATACATCATTACAAGGACAATTGTAACCTAATTCCTGCCGGAGGAGCTGCCATCAGTCTCTCGTGCTGTCGTCGTTAGGATTTTCCTTTCTTGTGGATTTAGTAAGAACTAAAATTTTGCCTCTTTCGAAAGTTTCTTTCCAACTTTTTTAGAAAATGTGCTACTCTACTCCGGGTGACCCAGATCATTTTGCATGTGATTAGTTGGAGATTGACTTTAAAATGCAGTCTTAAAGGGGTTGTGGACTACTTTAATAATCATTGCCTATCCTTTCCCACCAGATCGGTGGGGGTCCGACACCTGAAACCCTTCATGGATTTTATGACCCTTCTGGAGGCTTCATGGTCAATCGTTGACCATCGTATTGACCATCGTTGAAAGCTCGGAACTTAGCTCTTTCCATAAGCTAAGACCATATTTCTCCAGCTGTTGAGGAGGTGTTGGTCGCAAGACAAAAACCAATAATTCACATCAACCTTTGTACAGAGGGTCTTATGGTTGAATACCCAAAATTTTGGGGTTAGGCTTGAACGAGGGTATCAAAACTCACATGGTCAAGCATTGACCATCATTGAAAGCTCAGACCTTAGCTCTTTCTGTAGGCTAAGACCACATTTCTTCAGCTGTTGAGGAGTTGTTGGTCGCAAGACAAAAAACAATAATTCACATCAACCTTTGTACAGAGGGTCTTATGGTTGTGTACCACAAATTTTGGGGTTAGGCTTGGACAAGGGCATCAGAACTCACATGGTCAAGCATTGAACATCATTGAAAGCTCATACCTTAACTCTTTCCGTAGGCTAAGGCCACATTCCTCCAGCTGTTGAGGAGGTGTTGGTCCCAAGACAAGAACCAATAACTCACATCAATATTTGTACTGAGGGTCTAATGGTTGTATACCCCAAATTTTGGAGCTAGGCTTGGACGAGGGCATCAAAACTCACAAGTAAGGTGCCACCGCCTCATGAAAGATGGAAAAAAAGCTGCAGGATCTTATGCCTAGAGTATGAATAGGTTACACCAATGATGCCCAATGCAAAAAGATCAACTCATTACTTGATCCATCCGAATCCTGCATCCCCCAAATTTGTGTTGGGACGCCAAGTGATGATCACACAAGGAACCTTCCATAACGGCACCCCGGACATAGAAATGTCACGATCGTCAGGGTGATCATATGGCACTTTTATTACTAATGTTGTTGACGATTATTTTGGCACAGTGATTACAGTCCCACTCATAAAAGCATCAGAGACACAACTGTAAGTCCTCCGGGAGGAACAGAACTATGAAGATAGACATTGGCCTAGGAACCATGCTCAGTGTAAAACCCCTAAAGGCACAAGTGGGCACTTAAAAGATATGGACGCCTTCAGAGTCATGGATTTTCAGCTGAAATATTTATTTTTTCAATTGGTTTTCGTTAAAGATTTTGCACCATGATGTGTTTAGAGACTCTTTGCTTCCCAATGCATTTGCGAGTTACGAGAAAATTGGATGGCACTTGGACCACACTGTGTCCGAACCATGGTCAGAGTCTGATCAGAATAATCGGCTTCTTTTTCTTGTATGTGAAAATAATCGGATGTCTGAGTGAGGATTTTTTTTGCGCTCCTCTGAGATGGGTTTACGACCACATCGCATCAAAGTTCAATACAACTTCGATGTGGTCTGCTGTTGTAAATTAGCATAGAGCAGATCTGGTCAAAGTGCGGCCTGTAGGCCACATCCGGCCCTCTGGCTGTTCCCATCCAGCCCGTGGACCAAGACAGACGAGGGGCTGAAAACAGTAGCCTACGCACCGAACCTTGTCCTTCCCAGCCTGTCTGCCGCTGACCACTATCACTGCTATCTGCATCCTTGGAATGCAGGCAGCGGTGAATGCATTGGTGGAGGAGGGGATGCCGGCCCCTTCTTCCACCAATCAGCATGTGAGACAGCTGACGTTATTTTATCGGGTCAGTTGTGCACTATGGAGAGTCAGCGCATCAGAGAAAACAGAGGCAGAACGGGAGCGAGGTGAGTATGTGGTGGGTATTTTTGTGTTTATTGGATGTTTGGCTGGACATGGGGAGGCTCTAGGGGTCTCATGCTGGACAATGGGAGGCTATGGGAAGTCTCATTCTGGACATGAGGAGGTTATCGGGGTCTCATGCTAGACATGGGGAGGCTATGGAGGTCTCACGTTGGACATGGGGAAATTATGGTGGTCTCATGCTGGAAATGGAGTGGCTATGAGGGTCTCACATTGGACATGGGGAGGCTATGGGGGTCTCATGCTGGACATAGGGAGGCTACGAGGGTCTCACATTGGACATGGGGAGGCTATGAGGTCTCATGCTGGACATGGGGAGGCTATGTGGGGACTATAGGGGGTCTTATGATATAGGGGGCTGTGTGGGGACTCTTACAGTACATAAAGGCTGTGAATGTGCTCATACGTTATATAAAAGGGGCTGTGTGCAGGTTCAAATGGTACATAGGGTAATGTCGGCATACTTAATTCTGCTCAATATTAAGTGCTAAAATTAATATTAATAAAACATAATTATAATTATATTAATATTGAGCAAAATTAATTTCAGCCTATTGGTTTGGCCTCCACAACTGTCTTAGTCTCTCATGTGGCCCCACGGGAAAATTAATTGCCCATACAGGATTTTAAAGTCCCTGTCAGAATGAGCGCACTAAGGTTTGTCAGATAACTCAGAAGGCAAATGTTGAGAAATTTTTAATGACACTCAATTGCGAAAAATATTGTTGGGGACAAAATCTACCATATGTATTTAGGTAAAAGTGGAAATATGGACCAATGAAGGTGGGGGCAAGTACATCGAAATTGACCATGAAAATATCATTGGCAAAAGATCTGGACCCCAATGAAGTACTTCACTCAAAGACTTGTGTTCTCCAATGTGGTCCTCTATCTTGAACAAATTCTTCACCATGCAGAGAGTTGACTTTAGCCACCGTCAAAACTCTAAATTTTCATCTTGGCCTCAGTACTTTTTTAATAAAAACTGGTGGGAAATCCACATATGAGAGCAGAATTTGTGTTGCGGAAATACATTGATTGACTGGAAATCTTGGAAGACTTGTCTCTCTAATTTTTTTTATTCTTTTTGGCACAAAGTGGCTGATGGCTCTTCTCGTAATTCCTCTTCTATCCATGACATCACATCATCTTGATATGGTGGAACAGCTACCTATCATGACCCATGAAGGCCCAGAAATCAAACGTCTTGGCAGAACATAAGAACCTCTAGGAGACCTCTAAGTTTCAAAGACCTTGGTGCTGAATTAATGGAATCACCACGATTAGGAGGTCTCCAAGATGTAACTGATTAATTTTCTTCCTCATTTACAAAAATAGTAAATAATAGTCTTCGAATTCTATTCGGCGAAAGAAAAGCTTTGAAAATTACTTTATATTGGAGACCATTCCAAAATATCGGAATAACATTCCAAAAAATGCAAGGTGAAGCAGATGAAGGTTCTCGTTTTGGTTTACCTTAGTCTGTATGACCACTTCAGCTGCATCTTTGAGGATTTTTTTTACTTGTATCTTTGGCAAAGTAGATTTGGAACCTTCCAAGAACATGTGTATGATAAGTCCTACAGGATTGAGTATCGATATGATGCTTGTCACGGCTGCTACTCGTTGATGGTATATTGCAACCTCCAAAGTGCAAATTATGGAAGACATTTGTATCATCAGACAATAATAACAAGGTTCTGGATCACAAATCTTAAACATACTGAAAGGTACTGGGCAGAACAGAGTAGGGTGCAGAAAGTACAAACATCAGGTACCTAATACAGATATAACAGTCTCCTCGGCTATAAGATAAAGCAGGATCTAAGTTATGATGACTATAAAGTGTGTTGATTTGGGACTGTGCCATGAAACCTGCTTTACATAGTGTTGGGTTGAGGTTCTTAATCGACTTCTTCAATGGTGGGTCCTGAAGATCCACCTGCTGCACTGCCTCCGGCTCCAGGAAAGCCGCCTGGCATCCCTCCGGGCATTCCTGCTCCCCCGGCTCCTTGGTATAATTTAGTGATTATTGGGTTACAGAGGTTCTGCAGCTCCTTCTGTTGATGTTCATATTCTTCTTTTTCAGCCATCTAGTAGAATCACATAACGACAAGGAAAAATTGATGAGTAAGATACAAGAGTCATGAAAATCCCTGAAGAAGTATTGGCAAAACGCAAGCTTCCAAACCACGGGCAGCATGATTCAGTGCCTGGCTGCACGATGTCAGTCATGTATGTTTTATTCTGAAATGCTCCGGTGTTGCAGCTAAAACATAGTTTAACAATCTGGCTGAGGACCATAGGCAGCAATTAAACTAGTATGGTACCTCTCCTAGCTAGCTCTTACAGCACCATGGCAAGTGATTGATAGGTCTTTCCCTAAGTACACACATGGAAGATACCTGTCATTCACCAGGAGCAGTGCTGGGAAAAGCTGTCAAGAGGTGGATCCGGACTAGTCTCATCTCAGCCCATACGCACAGGATCTATTAAAGTGAATCTGTCAACAGGTTTTTGTTAACAGTTCTGAGATCAGCATAATATAGAGACAGAGAAACTGATTGCAGTAATATGTCACATATTTGACTGCTTGCTGTAGTTTTTATAAAATGACTTTATCAGCAGGAGATTATCAGTAGCGGACCAGTAAAACCTGCTGCCAGGTGGTCCAGTCACGCCTCCACCACGGATTGGCTTCTTTCTGTGAACAACGTACATATGCAGAAAAGCAGCCAATCAGTGGTGTGGGCGGGATTATACAGAGCTCAGCATTCAGAGAACTAATAGATCTGCAGCAGATAAAACAGTGATTTTATCAAAACTGTTGCACCCAGGAAAGTAAGTGATACATCACTGGAATTAGGGTCTTTGCCCCCAATGTCATACTGCTTTCAGATAGGGAAGCAAAAAACTGATGACCAATTCCCTTTAACTATGTTCTCTTTGAAACACCTGAGAGATTCAGATAAAAAATGTACTTGGCTTCAATCGCGCCACCTAATTCATGCTGCTCGTGGTTTGGGCAGCATGAATAAACTGACAGATTCCCTTTAAATCAAGATTTAAAGAGCAAGGTCCATTTACATCGGGGTGTAGAAATGGTCCAAATAAGAATAAGGCTACGTTCACATTTGCGTTGTGCGCCGCAGCGTCAGCGCCGCAGCGCACAACGCAAACAAAAACGCGGCAAAACGCACGCTAAAACGCTGCGTTTTGCGCCGCATGCGTCCTTTTTGGCCGAAAGTTGGACGTAAAAAAAATGCAACTTGATGCGTTTCTTGCGTCCAACGCTTGCGGCCATGCGGCGCAAAACGCAGCACAACGCATGTCCATGCGCCCCCATGTTAAATATAGGGGCGCATGACGCATGCGGCGCCGCTGCGGCGCCCGACGCTGCGGCGCTGACCGCAAATGTGAACGTAGCCTAACCGAAGCCTCCTCTGAGCCAGTCGACAAAGCTCCACCTCATTCCCAGATATAAGTAGAGCTTTCAGTTATCTTTAATTTTATCCTTCCTCCATAAAAAATAGGTGATTTGTGAATGTTCACTATGAGTCCCACCCCTGCCTTGCTGACTTGTAATACATTACGTAAAAGGGGTATTAGTATAACAAATTTACAGGAAATCCTACAAACTTGTGATCAGCATGTGAGGTGGCCGTATCCTTGCCGAGAACAAATGGAAAGGGTGTCATGTCATTAGAAGGGACAATGTTCGGGGTGTTCCCATTGATACAGGTGCTGATCTCAGAGGTGGGACCGGCGTCTTTGAAAAATTTATGGTATATCCTGTAGGTGTGCCAGAAATTACTGTAGTGGGAATACCACTTTAACAGTATCGGCTACTGTGTCACGGGTGTGTCAGAGGCTGTAGACAGTTGCACTGCATCTAGCCGCAGAAGGCCTCAGCAGTTGGCTTTGGAGACTCCTTCCTAGTCCTTTTGACTTTAGGACCCAGTGGAACCTCCCTCTGCTCTAGTTGACACACCTGGACCGCGGTGTTTATAACTCCCAGCTTGCTGCTGGGAGTTGCGGGCGATATTTCTAATTTCCATTTCCCTGTTGAGGCTTGGAGCTATAGCAGTCAGCTGTCTTCCTCTCTGGTGTTTGGAGGACATCTTTGTTTGTCTCTGAGTCTACTCAAGCTAAGTGTTCCCCTTGTTTGGGTATCCCATCTATCTTTACTGGTAGTGAGGATTGAATAGTGCCTATCCTGTCCTCCCCATGCAGGACTTATCGCTAGGGTCAGGCAGGGGTTAGGTATCCTACTCGGTGATAGGTGCAGAACCTACATAGGGACGATAGGGCAGACAGGGTGATGTTAGATCTGCCTAGGGGTCTCCTCTTCTCCCTTCCCTAGTGTTGGGTTCCCTTATCCCTTTGTGTTGCACTTAGTCTTCCTACACTGTGCGTGTCATACTGAAACCATAATACTCAAAAAATTGGAACAGCACAACTCCTATACTTAGCTTCAGGTGCAATGCCCATAGACCACCCGTCCACCGGTCGTCTCCAGTCAATATTCAAAAAAGCAGGCAGCACTCCATTTTCAGAAAAATATGTAGGACTTTAATGAACCCACATGTCTCAGCGACGTTTCGGCTCAACTGAGCCTTTCTCAAGCCTTGAGAAAGGCTCAGTTGAGCCGAAACGTCGCTGCCTGCTTTTTTGAATATCATACTGAAACCAGTGACTGGTCCTCCCCTGTGCAGGGCTTATCGCTAGGGTCAGGCAAGGGTTAGGTATCCTACTCGGCGATAGGTGCAGAACCTATATAGTGACGATAGGGCAGACAGGGTGACTTTAGATCTGCCTAGGGGTCTTCCCTTCCCTAGTGTTGGGTTCCCTTTCCCTTATCCCTTCGTGTTGCACTTAGTCTTCCTACACTGTGCGTGACATACTGAAACCGGTGACTGGTCTACTGAAACTTCCCTAGTCTTCCCCAAAGACCAGTTCACAGATAGGCAAAGTCCTTGATTGCACCTAATTTCCTAAAAACTGATAACTGATTTTATTCCCCCCATCTTTGTGAGTTTCATTTTGGCTTTCCCAAGAACATCCTTCTGTTATATGATATTATATCTTCTGATTGAAGTGTGGAGATAAGAATCTGACAAAACAAGTAAATAACATAATAAATAATAAATTACATAAAGAATTTTAAAACTTTTTAAGATGTGAAGATATTAAAGTTCAGTGTTGGATTAAATGGTTCGTCTTGAGGTTTTCCCTTGGCACTGCCCTAAGAAACATGCACTTAGATTCACACTACATGGAGGAGTGCTTACTTGGTTTTTGTCCAACCAGGAGATGACCTCATTGCACTTGTCTAGGATCTTCTGTTTGTCCTCTGGGCTAATTTTGTCTTTCAGCTTCTCATCTTCAGCTGTGCTCTTCATGTTGAAGGCCAAGGACTCAAGTGAATTCTTGGCGGAGATCTTGTCTCTCTGAGCTTCGTCTTCAGATTTATATCTGTCGGCTTCCTGTACCATACGTTCAATCTCCTCCTTGCTCAGACGACCTTTAATAAAGATCATAATATTAACTTTGGTTTCCATATACTAGTATATAAAAAAAGATTTACTTTCCCATACAAGCTCTACGGCATAGGACACTATAGACAAAAGGCTGGATATGTTTATATTTAACTCTATTTAAACAGGGAAGGTGGAATATTGCAGTTTTCATATTTACCTCTAGGTGTCAGTGCAAACTACTCTCCATCTCGTTTTACTGTCTGTTGTAAAACAGAATCCTAATGTCTCACTATCACATTTTCACCCTGGAGATATTTTTATTCCTCAGCAAAGCAGATTGAAAAAAGAAAAAGAGTTAGTTGACTATATTATTCAGCTGAGCAAAAATATTTGTTGAAGGTCCTTATCCCACCATTGAAAATCAGACTCCATATGACTGTCTATAGAAGCCACAAATGTGAAAATGGTGCATAAAAACTTGTGCCCTAACATCTGATATGGGAATCAGAAAAAAACATCCAGCTAGAGACCTCCCTACATTTCAAAACAAAAAGTCGAATGGCCATCTGAGGATTCCCTTCTTCCCAAGAGGTAAGGGTTCTATTAAACTTCTGGCACCATTGTTGGTCACTAGATTGATAATGCTACTTAATGGGTCATTAATTAGATAAAAACTCATTAGATAGATAGATAGACAGATAGAACCATGGAAGGAACCTCCTAGATCCTCAAGGTGCCAGAGACTCCAGGTCACATGCCTTTTATAATCTGGCTCCGCTTTTCACCACTCACCCTTGTCGTTGGTTATTGTGATCTTATTTTCCTTGCCGGTGCTCTTGTCCACAGCAGACACATTCATGATCCCATTGGCGTCAATGTCGAAGGTCACTTCGATTTGCGGAACACCACGAGGAGCAGGTGGAATTCCGGTCAACTCAAACTTTCCAAGAAGATTATTGTCCTTTGTCATCGCTCTTTCTCCTTCAAATACCTAATAACAAAGTACTCATTTCATCGGCTGTATAAGAATTATATCACTGGCTTTTCTCTATCAATTACCTCGTGACCCTATCTTGTGGTGCTCAGGGCAAACAGATATTGCCTGCTAAGTGGTGGTCATCAGACCAAGAGGAAGTTTAAAAATGGTTGCAATGCACAATATCATCTTAATAGTTGTATACCTCCAGTACAGTAGTGAGGATATATCAGGACTCATTACCTGGATGAGTACACCTGGCTGGTTGTCAGAGTAAGTAGTAAAAGTCTGAGTTTGCTTGGTGGGTATAGTGGTGTTACGTTTGATGAGAACGGTCATGACCCCTCCGGCAGTCTCAATGCCAAGAGACAAGGGAGTGACATCCAGTAACAGAAGATCCTGTACGTTCTCAGATTTGTCTCCGGATAAGATTGCAGCCTGAACAGCTAAGAAAAGAGCAATGGACGCAAGAGTCAGCGTCATCCTAAATAAAGGCAAATAACATAGAATCATAGATGGTCTACATATCTCAGTTACAAGAATTATGGAAATTAGTAAGATTTTTGAGGTATATTTAAAAAGTGTTTGAATCAACTAAAAGTCAGAGAAGGTTCTTTTCCTAATAAATTTGATAGTCCAGCTTAGAGATCTTATTAACAAGCATCCTATTAGTAAATTATGACTTAATAGAGGGGTTTCTTTGTTCAGATCTCTGCCTTAATATACAGTTAATTATAACCTTTTTAAAGTATTGTCTTTCTCGAGATACGAACCTAGTACCTTTGAAATTTAAGGTAGAAAGCTACAAGATCCACTGTTTATTATAGGAGGATTTTTTCTGCCTAAAGATCTAAATAGTACTCTTCTTCTTTATGCAGCTAAGTGTGCATGTGTAGGAGGTATGTGTGTGGGAGGTATGTGTGTGGAAGGTGTGAGTGTGTACAGACAGGGCTCACACCTAGTTGTGAGACATACCTTGAGAGCCATCATGTCAGCACCTATAACGCATGGCAGTTAGACAAGATATGTAAAGATTTTTACACAATAAGTTGGGCATTTACAAACTTTACCAGAATTTTCTCTAGATTTTTTTGGTAACATATCATAAAAAAATATAAAAAGTGGTGTTGCTTATATATATTATGGCATTTACAGGTGGAAGATGAAAAATACATAATGTTCTTACCAGCTCCATAAGCCACAGCCTCATCTGGGTTAATGCTCTTGTTCAGTTCTCTTCCATTGAAGAAGTCTTGCAGAAGCTTTTGTATTTTTGGAATGCGTGTCGATCCTCCAACCAGAACAATATCATGGATCTGAGCCTTATCCAGCTTGGCATCCCTGAGAGATTTCTCCACTGGCTCTAGAGTGCCACGGAAGAGGTCCGCATTGAGCTCCTCAAAACGTGCACGAGTTAGGGAAGTGTAAAAGTCAATGCCCTCAAAAAGGGAGTCAATCTCAATACTAGCCTGGGTACTGGAAGATAGGGTGCGCTTAGCACGTTCACAAGCCGTACGCAGGCGACGGATGGCTCGCTTGTTCTCCGTGATATCTTTCTTGTGTTTACGCTTGAATTCTCCAACAAAGTGGTTAACCATGCGATTGTCAAAGTCCTCCCCACCCAAGTGAGTGTCACCAGCAGTAGATTTAACTTCAAAGATACCATCTTCAATGGTAAGTATGGAAACGTCAAATGTGCCACCACCAAGGTCAAAAATGAGGACATTCCTCTCAGCCCCAACCTACAGGTAGAAATTATAGAATAAATAGTATTGGCTAATCTGCATTTTAACTGAAGTTAGCAAGTCCATGTTAGTCTTACCTTTTTATCCAAGCCATAAGCAATGGCAGCAGCAGTCGGCTCATTGATGATACGTAGGACATTGAGTCCCGAAATGGTCCCGGCATCTTTGGTGGCTTGTCTCTGGGAATCATTGAAGTAGGCAGGGACTGTAATCACAGCATTTGTGATTGTCTAGGAAAAAAAGATAATGTGTCAATTTACAAATGCGATCTGATAAAAAGAAAAAATTAAAATTGGAGGTAGGGAATATTCGTTAGTCAAGGAGCGCCCATCAATAAAGTCAAGATCAATCTCACTTCTGGTGCTACTTCAAGAGCTTGTTCACCCATATCTAAAGAAGGTTGACCCAACCTTCAAGTCAGCCCCATGCCATTTTGCTTTGTTTGTAGACGGGGGACCACCGCATAGACACGCAACCCATACAGAAGGCAGAGAGGGACAACCGTACGATCCATAGTAAAGGAAGTTTAAGCTTTAAGAGTTGATTTTCCCACAAGGAACAAAGGAGAAGCCAGGAGGGGCCAGACGCAACAGGGACTTTGATGCTAATTCCTGGAGCATCACTGTAAGCACAGTTTTGTGGACTCTTGTTCTTCCTGATAATTACTGATACCCTGCACATATAGACACATATCTGATTTTTGGGTCTGCTCTGGGGTCTAATTTTAAGGGTCAGATTTATTTTAGCAACTTGGGTCCAATTAACTGAGGTCTAAATTGATTTAGAGATCTGATTTGATGTCTGAATTCTTTTAGGAATCTGAATAAATTTTCCAGTTTGGGGTCTTAATGACAAAAAACATCTTCATTCTAATTTGTCATGTATTTTGTCTCTATTTTGACCACCCCCCATCACCACCTACTTTATTTTAGATGACCAACTCTACTGCTATTTCTAATACGAGCCAGTCCATAGGTCACATATACCGATATCCCACCTTTCCAAGGTAGGCTTCAGAGATTTCTTTCATTTTGGTCAAGACCATGGAGGATACTTCCTCTGCATAGAAGGACTTGGTCTCCCCTTTGTACTCCACCTGCATCTTGGGTCTCCCACCATCGTTTATCACTGTAAATGGCCAATGCTTCATGTCGGACTGTACAACGGGGTCATCGAAACGGCGGCCAATCAGGCGCTTGGCATCTATAATAACACCAAGTGGCAAAATAGAGTTTCCTAGATCTTAGGTTACAATGATCCGGATCTCCCAGGCCAAAGTACTCACCAAACACCGTGTTTGTTGGGTTCATGGCCACTTGATTCTTCGCTGCATCCCCAATGAGTCTCTCGGTGTCAGTAAAGGCCACATAACTGGGTGTGGTACGATTACCTTGGTCATTGGCAATAATCTCAACTTTGCCATGCTGAAAGACCCCTACGCAAGAGTAGGTGGTGCCCAGGTCAATGCCAACTGCTGGACCCTTAGACATTTTGCCTCTGGATTAAAAGAAAGAATAAAGATGAAGTAAAATATCATCCTCGCATTAGGCTTGGACTACACGGCAACTCTGGCCAAGCGACAACAATACTTAGGCAAATCATGTGTCCGGTGAAAAAAAAATACTCATAATTCAAAAAGTCCCATAACAGTCCACTCCACAAAGAGAAGTATATCATGTGCTGTGTATAAATTATCATGAAGTTTTTATAAGTTTATTTCTATAAGATAAACTAGGGCATCACATTCTGGCACACGGAGGGGACAATGCCAACCATGCATGTCACACCCACAGCCCAAATATAAGTGCACAATACCAAGCCTCCAATGATAACATGAAATGTACGCAGGCAGTATGACGAGTAGGTTCTCGTTACATACGGCACTAAGCACACACAACTCGGGGCCGGCTCCATCTGATTGCTTCATTTTCTACTAATAGCAAATAACAATTAATAAATGTTTTGTGCAGCGATTCGTCTCCTGTAATTATAGGATGAGTGCCCGGGCACATGTCTCCAAACGTCTCAAGGCAGCACAGATAAAGTCCTGAGAAACATGTGCATAGCTTCTCCCAGAAAATGTTTGCAATTACACATGTTTTGTCATATGCATTTTCTTTTCTTTGAGTGTTTTGGGACAACACAAAAAAAGACAGAAAATAAAAGCAAATTGGATATAATTTCATGCAAACCCCCGAAAAAGGGTCTGGACAATATTGATGGCACCGTTACAAAATTGTAGTTAAACGACTTGGTTTCAAGCATGTGATGCTTTTTCAAATTCACCTGTGGCAAGTAACAGGGGTGGGCAATATGAAAATCACACCAAAACCAAAATTGTTTAACAATATAAACAATCTCAAGGTTACATGTCCATCTCCAGAGATCTTGATGTTCCTTTGAACATGGGGCGCAACATAATAAGTAAGTTTACAACTCATGGCATTGTAGTCCATGGACGTGGATGGCAAAGAAAAATTGATGAAAGGTTGCAATGAAGGATAGTCCAGATGGTGGATAAGCAGCCCCAAACACATTCCAAAAAAATTCAAGCTGTTCTGCAGGCTCAGGGTGCATCAATGTCAGCCTGAACTATCTGTCTACATGTGAATAAAATGAAACTCTACGGCAGGAAACTCAGAAGGACCCCACTGCTGATACAGAGATATAAAAAACTAAACTTCAGTTTGCCAAAATTTACATGAGTAAGCCAAAATCCTTCTGAGAAAGCATCTTGTGGACAGATGAGACTAAGATAGACCTTTTTGGTTAAGTATGTCATTCTGTTTACTCAAAACTAAATGAAGCTTACAAAGAACACAATACCTACAGTCAAATATGGTGTAGGATCAAAAATGTTTTGGGTTGTATTGCTGCCTCTGGCACTGGGAACCTTGACTGTGTGCAAGGCATCATGAAATCTGAAGATCACCAAAGCATTCTGGGTCACAATCTAGTGCCCAGTGTCAGAAAGCTGAGTATGCATCCTAGATAGTGATGAGTAAGGGTACTGTCACACAGTGGCACTTTGGTCGCTACGACGGCACGATCTGTGACGTTGCAGCATCGCTTGATTATCGCTCCAGCGTCGTATACTGCGGTCACATGTTGCAATACACGGCGCTGGAGCGATAATTTCATGACGTATTTGCGATGTAGAAGCCATTGGTTACTGTGCGCACATCGTATACAACCTTTGTCACACGATGCAGTCATGCCGCCACAGCGGGACACTTGACGACGAAAGAAAGTTTCAAACGATCTGCTACGACGTACGATTCTCAGCGGGGTCCCTGATCGCAGTAGCGTGTCAGACACTGCGATATCGTATGCTCTGGTGTTAACCCAGAAGCTCAGGCATGATCATGTAATATGCTTGAGTCCCCGCTGCTGCATGTGTTACAGCTGTTACACAGCCGTCACACAGGCGGGCATTGCCTCGCTCAATACTGGTCCTAGGTCATGGGTCTTCCAGCAGGACAATTACCCCATATATGCTTCAAGAAACCCTCAGAAATAGATGGAAACAAAGCACTGGATAGTTCTGAAGTGCCAGCAGCGAGTCCGGATCTAAATCCCATTGATCACCCGTGGAGATATCGTAAAATTGCTGTTGGTTGAAGACCCCTTCACATATGAGAGACCTGGAGCAGTTTACAAAAGAAGAGTGGTCAAAAATTCCAGTTGAGAGGTGCAAGAAGCTTGTGGATGGTTATAGGAAGTGATTGCAGCTATTTATTCCAAAGGGTGTGAAAGCAAATATTAAGTTGGGGTGCCAACAATTTTGCCCAGGCCATTTTTGAGGTTTTGTGACAAATTATATCCAATTTTCCTTTTTTATTCTCAGTTTTGATCTCAGACCCGCACTTCATTTTACAGTGGTACAATTTAGCACATTCGGTAGAATAATTCTGCCTCTAGGTCCATTGTTGCTCGCTATGACGGTGATACCGCAAAACTCATAGTGAAGAACAGATCAGTCATTTATTGTAATTTTCAGCAGGGTGTTACATTTCTGTAGTTCAAATGTTCACAGGGTAATGCAGGCTTAGAAATCCTGAGAGCTTTCCACAACTCAGCAGCCTCTGGGCATTGTGCACTATTCATACGTGGCTCGGCTAATATAATTGTTCTGTCAGCCGCGTCTCATCCAGATGCATTGTAACCAGTGGCCATCAGCAGTTATTGGTGGGCTGAATTGGGATCCAAAACCGAGGCCTGAACCAGATTTGTGCTGGCTCCCAGCAGAAAAAGATGCATGTATAAGAAGAGTCTTATAACTAGGGTCTGATGGATTTGGACCGCCCCCCCACCCCGCCCCATCCTGGTGCATATATATCTCCCATCCTGGTATATGTTCCTTATTCTGGGACCCATCCTGGTATATATCCTTCATCCTGGTATATATGTCCCCCATCCTGGTATATGTCCCTTATCCTGGACCCATCCTGGTACATATATCCCCATCCTGGTATATGTACCTTATCCTGGGCTCATCCTGGTATATATATCCCTCATCCTGGTATATGTCCCTTATCTTGGGCCCATCCTGGTATATATATCCCCCATCCTGGTATATGTCCCTTATCCTGGGCCCATCCTGGTATATATATATCCCCCATCCTGGTATATGTCCCCTAATCTGGGCCCATCCTGGTATATAACCCCCTTCCTAGTATATGTCCCTTATCCTGGGCCCATCCTGGTATATATATCCCTCATCCTGGTATATGTCCCCCTTTCTGCTGCTGCTCTTTAATACATAGAAAAAATAAACCATTATACTCACCTTCCCTTCGCTCCCCCGCTGTACAGCATTCTGTTCAGATGCTGGCAAGTGATGGCAACGCTTGATACAACTGCCTTGTTCCCACAGTCACTGGATGCTGGCCTCTGATTGGCTGGCAGCAAGTATTGCCACTCACGGACCTGACGGGACTCTGCGCCTCAATACACTTCAGCTGAATGTGCTTCCAAGGACGCACATCCAGTTGAATATTGTGCTCACCCGCATGGACCCAGTCGCGACCTTTGCAACCTTGGTCGCTACGCCCCTGTATTAGAACTGTACTGTAAAAACATCATTACTTGTATGTGATGAGTATCAGCGATGTCCTTGGTGCAAGGTTGCAACATGCTAAAACCCAACCCTAAGCTGAAGACTATCGGCCTTGGAAATCACTGGCATAAAATAAAGTTCAGGTGCTTCTTATAAATTTAAACAGTGAAATTTATTATTTTTTTTATTTCATAAATCAACAGCACATGTGAAAATAAGTAACACTGTAATATATCTTATTAGAGAAATCTGCTTCTTTCTCCTCCTGAACTGTACTTTCACTTTTAATTCATGGGTAGAAATGGTATTCAGGAAAGACAGATTTCACCTGTGCATTAAGAATAAATGAAGATTTCTCTGATAAGATATATGACAAAGTTTCATATTTTAATGTGTACGATTAATATATGAAAAAAAATTAAAGCAATGGAAACACTTTAAATATCTTAAATATTAGAAATGTCGAATATTAAAGAATTTACTCCTCCACTTGCACACGGTATTTACTATAGGATGGTATTTTTGAAAATAATAGGCAATGTTAGTCAGCTGACCCAATGGTAAAAATTACCAAAGTCATAACTTGCTGCATCATAACACATAGGTGCTTACGAAACCACCCTGCCAAATTCTTGTGTTTCAGTTCCTTTAACCCACAGGTTAATCTCATCATGGAAAGTTCAGCTGTTAGCCTTCCAGAGTTTCGCCACCCACTTGGCCTGTGTGTGACATCACACATGGGAGAAGGCTGGAAACTTTTCCACTGAGCAATGAATTAGCTTCCATTTAATGAAAAGGTAAAGGACGCAGGTAGGAAAATCATGAAAGCTTCCTACCATAACGACAATTCTTTTATCCTGGATAATATAAAGGGTCTGGAATACAGTGACACCTAGTGGAAAATAATTGCAACTTGTTTCCATATTGTACAACACAGTGACACCTAGAGGTAGACCACGGTAACTTCCCACTCCTCTCATGAAAAAGCTTTGCAAATAGTATAGTAGTTATATTCTTGTACAGTACATAGGGAGCACCATTATAGTAGTTATATTCTTGTACATAGGAGCAGTATTATAGTAGTTATATTCTTGTACATATGAGCAGCATTATAGTAGTTATATTCTTGTACATAGGGGCAGTATTATAGTAGTTATATTCTTGTACATAGGGGCAGTATTATAGTAGTTATATTCTTGTATATAGGAGCAGTATTATAGTAGTTATGTTCTTGTACATATGAGCAGTATTATAGTAGTTATATTCTTGTACATAGGAGCAGTATTATAGTAGTTATATTCTTGTACATAGGAGCAGTATTATAGTAGTTATATTCTTGTACATAGGAACAGCATTATAGTAGTTATATTCTTGTACATAGGGAGCAGCATTATAGTAGTTATATTCTTGTACATAGGAGCAGTATTATAGTAGTTATATTCTTGTACATAGGGGCAGTATTATAGTAGTTATATTCTTGTACATAGGGGCAGTATTATAGTAGTTATATTCTTGTATATAGGAGCAGTATTATAGTAGTTATATTCTTGTACATAGGGGCAGTATTATAGTAGTTATATTCTTGTATATAGCAGTATTATAGTAGTTATATTCTTGTACATAGGGGCAGTATTATAGTAGTTATATTCTTGTACATAGGAGCAGTATTATAGTAGTTATATTCTTGTACATAGGAGCAGTATTATAGTAGTTATATTCTTGTACATAGGAGCAGCATTATAGTAGCAAAAAGAGGGGAGAAGCCAGCACTGCTGAAGGTCAAAACGCAATATCTAAAGTGCACATGCACATAATAAATTCTGACTGTATTTCAAATATGAGATATTTATCAAATAATTGATCAATTCTTTGAGCTACCCCGCCACTTCACGGCAATCTCATAATGGGGCAGTCCTAACTCTACGTTTTTTATTTACATTGTGCCATTACGGCCTCCTAAATGTATAGAGCCTCAGCCAGTTTCATCCTTTAACTTTGGTGTTGGTTTGGCAGTGTGGAGGCCAGATCTGATATGTCCGCACAGGACCTGATCGGCGTCTATCCGCGCTCGCCTTCCTGGCACTAAGGGAGTGATTCTGTCAATGCTCCAGGTACAGTTTGTCATGTAATGTTATGTAATGTGGTCTGTCCTTTTTTTTTTTTTTTTTTCTCACTCTATACATTTAGGAGGCCGTAATGGCACAATGTAAATAAAAAACGTAGAGTTAGGACTGCCCCATTATGAGATTGCCGTGAAGTGGCGGGGTAGCTCAAAGAATTGATCAATTATTTGCCAAATATCTCAAATTGGAATACAGTCAGAATTTATTATGTGCATGTGCACTTTAGATATTGCGTTTTGACTTCAGCAGTGCTGGCTTCTCTTCTTTTTTTGCTTCAGCATTATAGTAGTTATATTCTTGTACATAGGGAGCAGCATTATAGTAGTTATATTCTTGTACATAGGAGCAGTATTATAGTAGTTATATTATTGTACATAGGAGCAGTATTATAGTAGTTATATTCTTGTATATAGGAGCAGTATTATAGTGGTTATATTCTTGTACATAGGAGCAGTATTATAGTAGTTATATTCTTGTACATAGGTGCAGTATTATAGTAGTTATATTCTTGTACATAGGGGGCAGTATTATAGTAGTTATATTCTTGTACATAGGGGCAGTATTATAGTAGTTATATTCTTGTACATAGGAGCAGTATTATAGTAGTTATAGTCTTATATAAAGGAGAAGTATTATAGTAGTTATATTCTTGTACATATGGGGCAGTATTATATTAGTTATTTTCTTGTATATAGGGGCAGTATTATAGTAGTTATATACTTGTACATAGGGGCAGTATTATAGTAGTTATATTCCTATACTGTACATAGGAGCAGTATTATAGTAGTTATATTTTGGTACATAGGGGCAGTATTATAGTAGTTATATTCTTTTACATAGGAGAAGTATTGTAGTAGATATTTTGTTGCATTAGGGGCAGTATTATAGTAGTTATAGTCTTGCACATAGGGGCAGTATTATAGTAGTTAAATTCTTCTACATGGGGGTCAGTATTATTGTAGTAACATTCTTGTACATAGGGGCAGTATTATAGTAGTTATATTCTTGTACATATGGGGCAGTATTATAGTAGTTATATTCTTGTACATAAGAGCAGTATTATAGTAGTTATATTCTTGTACACAGGGGGCAGTATTATAGTAGTTATATTCTTGTACATAGGAGAAGTATTATAGTAGTTATACTCTTGTACACAGGGGCAGTTTTATAGTAGTTATATTCTTGTACATAGGAGCAGTATTGTAGTAGTTATATTCTTGTACACAGGGGGCAGTATTGTAGCGCCCCCACCGCCGCAGGGCCGAGGGGTACCCGGTACCGGGCCTCTGAACTCTCTGCTTCTGGGGTCGTCACGGCGGCTAGGCCCCGGTCCGTGACCCTGCCGTGGGGCGCACAGTGAAAAATAGGTGTGGATGTCGGTGGTGCAGTTGTGGGGTGCAAGTCGCGGTCAATAACGAGGACACCAAGTTGCAGTCTCTTTACCTCTTTACTGGAGATCTCTGAGTCCTCAGTCCAGAGTAAGGTTCACCAGGCTACGCAAGTCCGGCCGGTCCAATGGCACCTCCAGAGTTCACTTCACAGGTGGAAATCGGTGCCTTCCTTCTTAGCGCTAAGTGTTGTAGTCCTTCCCTGCTATGCTTACGGAAAGTACCCCACAACCGTTGTGTCTGTTTCTTAAGTTCCCTCACAACTCGATTAAATGATGTTCTTCTAATCTTCCGTCCCTTCCTGATGTTACAGTTAGAACGGCACCCGTTTGTCGGATAGGCCTGGAGTTCTTCCGGGACCCTAGAGACGCCCCTCTCCCGCAATTGCCTCCCAAGACTTCATAGGTGATTTAGGTGAGACAGCCCGCCTGAGACTGACTGTCCTGCCGCTGTTTAGAGTATTGCTTGAAGCTGGTTATTGTAATACTCCCTCGGCGTTCCGGCCACCGGTAGTGCGCCTCAGTAGGATGTTGCTCCGGTCTTACAGCACGTCCCCTACTGGTATTCTCCTATCGCTTGATCTCGTTTCTCACTCAGCACAATCTATCTCGCTTCTAGTCCTTTCTTGGGTCCCGCCGCTTCCCGGAGCTGGCACGGACCTGTTACTTTCTTTTCAATGCCAAGCCTCTGTCAGGATCCCACCCCTGACAGAGACCCTACTGTCTCTTCCTCCACAACACCCTCTGCCACTAGGTGTTGCTTCGTCCAATCCAGTCAGCTTTCTCCTCTAACTTCCTGCCTGACCCCCAGTTTACCCACTATGGTGGGGAGTGGCCTAATGAATAGAACCCTTAGCTCCCCCCGGAGGCCCAGCTGTGAAATGTATTGGTGTCTGTGATACCTGATCAGATGAACTCCTTCAGTGCCATCGGACGCACCATAGCTCCCCATAGTGGCGGAGCCACAGTACTGCAACGACCAGGACTCTGGGGCGCTGCACTCCCCCCTGGTTAAACACAGTACTCCGGGACTGGGAAGAAAAACAACAATACAAGTTAGCAAAAAGACATACAATTTTGTTGAGTGCAAATAACAATAAGTATACTTGAACAGGCTTCCCTTTATGGGAGGTGAGGACACTTGAACGTTACAAACATAGTTAACATTATAAATTACAGGCTATAAATAACTCCTGTTACCCAACCGGGCATTCTACTAGTGCAAACATTTGGATAATACATTAACATTGTCTTTAGAGGACACACACTCTAAGTCCGCCAAAGACCTTCCTATAATCACATTATAAGGTAAGTCAACTTTTACATACTCCTTCTTTAATCTGCAGGACCGCCTGTCCTATCGGCGCCAGACCTACTGCCTCTCCTTTCTATACAGGACCGTCCCGTTCAGCCAGGACCTACTGCCTTTTCAACTTCTATACACAGTATAGGTCATAATATACTTTCAGTTTCAGAGCACCAAGCCATCTCTACATGACTCCCATGAGGACTCACTTCCTAACCCACTACGGGTTCTCTTTCTGTCCTCTGTAACACATTATTACTTCTTTCTCTATAACAAACTTTCTATGGAAGACTCAGGGTTTACCTTCTATCCCCCCCCCCATTTCTTATCAACATTATTAAATATTAAACTTCCACCTTTTACTCTTCTTACTACCGACTATGCAGGACACTCTGTCTACCCCTAGGGGCCCCACTGCATTTTCCTTCTGTCTCTCGTTCTTCCTTCCAAGGAACATTATCAACATTTCTTTACTTTACAGTCAACTAATTCAATACAAATAACTTCAACAGATGAGCATCATCATTTTCTTTTTAGGCGTTGTCATCACATTACTGTTCCAAAACAGTATCACTTATAAGTACACTTTTGGCATCCCCTTTAAGAGGGGATCAAGTCTTTCTGAGGTAGTACGTCTTCTCAGACTACCAGTCCATACTCAGCAAAGGTTCCAGTGCGGTATCTTCGCAAAGAGTCTTTAAGTAAAACCAGTAGGGAGCGCCTTTAATAAGGTGCAAAACTATTTACAAGAAGTTCGGATCATGCACTGTTCATGATTTCAGCAGTTTTTGAATAACATTGAAAAATAGAAAAATAACCAAAAACAATAGGGATCCCAGGTCCATAGAAGGATCCCCTTAAAAGTTTACCCTGAACGGGTTTTAGCAGTAATCATAAAAGGCAATAAAACAGTAACTATTTTACAGTAATAAAGTACAGTAGAATCTTACTGTGGTGGTCTCCGGTCTGGCATCACCAGGCCAACGGATCGCACTGGTGCACCAGGAAGCGGTTCCGGTCCCAGCAGTGATAAAATCCCTCGCCGGGACGCCCTTCTCACGGGTAGGTGCACACGTTCCTCCGGAGCACGGCGAGGACGGGCTCCTCGAGATTCCGCGGGGCCGGGCTCTGCTGCTTTCCCCTTGGGATCATCTTCTTCCGGTGTTCCGGCAGCAGCCTGGAGGGCAATGCATCGTTGCACACCTCGCGCCATCCAGCCAGACTCTCCCGCAGCCCTCCTCCATCTGGTGTAAGTCACCGCATCACCTGGCTCCAGGTCGCGGGGAAATCTTCCGCTGCAGGGCTCCACCTCCTCCCGATCCACGTGGATTTGTAGCGGCTCCCCGATTTCTTGGATAACCCCGCGTCCATACTGAGGGTTAAAGGCCACCACTACACCCCAGTGTGATGGCGGGATCTCCGGGGTGCTAATTAAATCAACCTGCTCTGCAGGCTGGGGCCGGCTCCGCCATGCTGCCATCAGACGCCGTAGATGTTCGGCGTCCGGCATGATCTTCAGGCCCGGCGTCTGTAGCGTACCTTCAGCCGCGGCCAGGTGGGAAGGAGCAGGGGATACTGGGGATAAACGGATCTCCGTGGGCTGGCCTAGCCGAGTGAGCACGCGGGCATCAGCCTCCAGCCTGCGGGCTAGCTGTCGGGCCTCGGCTGCAGCCACATATTCCTCAGATAGCGGCAAAGGGGGTCGGCTCATCGGTGACCCTGCGAGGGTCAGACCCCGCAGCGTTGGCGTTTCTGGGGCTATGTCATGTTGCGCAGCCTCAGGCCGGACCGGGTCAGCCCCGCGTGGTGCTCCTGGTGTCGCCATTTTTGCCTTTTCTCCAATGTCTTCTTCCCGCGGTCTCTTTCGTGGGCGGCCCCGTCCCCATGGTCTCCACCCTCCAACCAGGATCAGGAGGCGGACCTCGGCTGTTGACGGGCACGTCCTCAGGACACAGAAATACTTAGACTGGGCGGCCATTGCCATTCGCGCTCTCCAGCTTGTCTACGCCTACTTCACGCCCCTTCTCTCTCCAGCGCTGCAATGGCGGCGGATTTTTGGCGGTAAATGGCGCAACACAGTCTTTGTAATAAAGCACAGTCAAAGCACGACAAGTCACAGTTCCAAGGCACACATGACCTGATTCTTCAGGCTTAAGTAGATCCTGTTCGTGACGCCAAGTTTTTGTAGCGCCCCCACCGCCGCAGGGCCGAGGGGTACCCGGTACCGGGCCTCTGAACTCTCTGCTTCTGGGGTCGTCACGGCGGCTAGGCCCCGGTCCGTGACCCTGCCGTGGGGCGCACAGTGAAAGCTAGGTGTGGATGTTGGTGGTGCAGTTGTGGGGTGCAAGTCGCGGTCAATAACGAGGACACCAAGTTGCAGTCTCTTTACCTCTTTACTGGAGATCTCTGAGTCCTCAGTCCAGAGTAAGGTTCACCAGGCTACGCAAGTCCGGCCGGTCCAATGGCACCTCCAGAGTTCACTTCACAGGTGGAAATCGGTGCCTTCCTTCTTAGCGCTAAGTGTTGTAGTCCTTCCCTGCTATGCTTACGGAAAGTACCCCACAACCGTTGTGTCTGTTTCTTAAGTTCCCTCACAACTCGATTAAATGATGTTCTTCTAATCTTCCGTCCCTTCCTGATGTTACAGTTAGAATGGCACCCGTTTGTCGGATAGGCCTGGAGTTCTTCCGGGACACTAGAGACGCCCCTCTCCCGCAATTGCCTCCCAAGACTTCATAGGTGATTTAGGTGAGACAGCCCGCCTGAGACTGACTGTCCTGCCGCTGTTTAGAGTATTGCTTGAAGCTGGTTATTGTAATACTCCCTCGGCGTTCCGGCCACCGGTAGTGCGCCTCAGTAGGATGTTGCTCCGGTCTTACAGCACGACCCCTACTGGTATTCTCCTATCGCTTGATCTCGTTTCTCACTCAGCACAATCTATCTCGCTTCTAGTCCTTTCTTGGGTCCCGCCGCTTCCCGGAGCTGGCACGGACCTGTTACTTTCTTTTCAATGCCAAGCCTCTGTCAGGATCCCACCCCTGACAGAGACCCTACTGTCTCTTCCTCCACAACACCCTCTGCCACTAGGTGTTGCTTCGTCCAATCCAGTCAGCTTTCTCCTCTAACTTCCTGCCTGACCCCCAGTTTACCCACTATGGTGGGGAGTGGCCTAATGAATAGAACCCTTAGCTCCCCCCGGAGGCCCAGCTGTGAAATGTATTGGTGTCTGTGATACCTGATCAGATGAACTCCTTCAGTGCCATCGGACGCACCATAGCTCCCCATAGTGGCGGAGCCACAGTACTGCAACAACCAGGACTCTGGGGCGCTGCACTCCCCCCTGGTTAAACACAGTACTCCGGGACTGGGAAGAAAAACAACAATACAAGTTAGCAAAAAGACATACAATTTTGTTGAGTGCAAATAACAATAAGTATACTTGAACAGGCTTCCCTTTATGGGAGGTGAGGACACTTGAACGTTACAAACATAGTTAACATTATAAATTACAGGCTATAAATAACTCCTGTTACCCAACCGGGCATTCTACTAGTGCAAACATTTGGATAATACATTAACATTGTCTTTAGAGGACGCACACTCTAAGTCCGCCAAAGACCTTCCTATAATCACATTATAAGGTAAGTCAACTTTTACATACTCCTTCTTTAATCTGCAGGACCGCCTGTCCTATCGGCGCCAGACCTACTGCCTCTCCTTTCTATACAGGACCGTCCCGTTCAGCCAGGACCTACTGCCTTTTCAACTTCTATACACAGTATAGGTCATAACATACTTTCAGTTTCAGAGCACCGAGCCATCTCTACATGACTCCCATGAGGACTCACTTCCTAACCCACTACGGGTTCTCTTTCTGTCCTCTGTAACACATTATTACTTCTTTCTCTATAACAAACTTTCTATGGAAGACTCAGGGTTTACCTTCTATCCCCCCCCCCATTTCTTATCAACATTATTAAATATTAAACTTCCACCTTTTACTCTTCTTACTACCGACTATGCAGGACACTCTGTCTACCCCTAGGGGCCCCACTACATTTTCCTTCTGTCTCTCGTTCTTCCTTCCAAGGAACATTATCAACATTTCTTTACTTTACAGTCAACTAATTCAATACAAATAACTTCAACAGATGAGCATCATCATTTTCTTTTTAGGCGTTGTCATCACATTACTGTTCCAAAACAGTATCACTTATAAGTACACTTTTGGCATCCCCTTTAAGAGGGGATCAAGTCTTTCTGAGGTAGTATGTCTTCTCAGACTACCAGTCCATACTCAGCAAAGGTTCCAGTGCGGTATCTTCGCAAAGAGTCTTTAAGTAAAACCAGTAGGGAGCGCCTTTAATAAGGTGCAAAACTATTTACAAGAAGTTCGGATCATGCACTGTTCATGATTTCAGCAGTTTTTGAATAACATAGAAAAATAGAAAAATAACCAAAAACAATAGGGATCCCAGGTCCATAGAAGGATCCCCTTAAAAGTTTACCCTGAACGGGTTTTAGCAGTAATCATAAAAGGCAATAAAACAGTAACTATTTTACAGTAATAAAGTACAGTAGAATCTTACTGTGGTGGTCTCCGGTCTGGCATCACCAGGCCAACGGATCGCACTGGTGCACCAGGAAGCGGTTCCGGTCCCAGCAGTGATAAAATCCCTCGCCGGGACGCCCTTCTCACGGGTAGGTGTACACGTTCCTCCGGAGCACGGCGAGGACGGGCTCCTCGAGATTCCGCGGGGCCGGGCTCTGCTGCTTTCCCCTTGGGATCATCTTCTTCCGGTGTTCCGGCAGCAGCCTGGAGGGCAATGCATCGTTGCACACCTCGCGCCATCCAGCCAGACTCTCCCGCAGCCCTCCTCCATCTGGTGTAAGTCACCGCATCACCTGGCTCCAGGTCGCGGGGAAATCTTCCGCTGCAGGGCTCCACCTCCTCCCGATCCACGTGGATTTGTAGCGGCTCCCCGATTTCTTGGATAACCCCGCGTCCATACTGAGGGTTAAAGGCCACCACTACACCCCAGTGTGATGGCGGGATCTCCGGGGTGCTAATTAAATCAACCTGCTCTGCAGGCTGGGGCCGGCTCCGCCATGCTGCCATCAGACGCCGTAGATGTTCGGCATCCGGCATGATCTTCAGGCCCGGCGTCTGTAGCGTACCTTCAGCCGCGGCCAGGTGGGAAGGAGCAGGGGATACTGGGGATAAACGGATCTCCGTGGGCTGGCCTAGCCGAGTGAGCACGCGGGCATCAGCCTCCAGCCTGCGGGCTAGCTGTCGGGCCTCGGCTGCAGCCACATATTCCTCAGATAGCGGCAAAGGGGGTCGGCTCATCGGTGACCCTGCGAGGGTCAGACCCCGCAGCGTTGGCGTTTCTGGGGCTATGTCATGTTGCGCAGCCTCAGGCCGGACCGGGTCAGCCCCGCGTGGTGCTCCTGGTGTCGCCATTTTTGCCTTTTCTCCAATGTCTTCTTCCCGCGGTCTCTTTCGTGGGCAGCCCCGTCCCCATGGTCTCCACCCTCCAACCAGGATCAGGAGGCGGACCTCGGCTGTTGACGGGCACGTCCTCAGGACACAGAAATACTTAGACTGGGCGGCCATTGCCATTCGCGCTCTCCAGCTTGTCTACGCCTACTTCACGCCCCTTCTCTCTCCAGCGCTGCAATGGCGGCGGATTTTTGGCGGTAAATGGCGCAACACAGTCTTTGTAATAAAGCACAGTCAAAGCACGACAAGTCACAGTTCCAAGGCACACATGACCTGATTCTTCAGGCTTAAGTAGATCCTGTTCGTGACGCCAAGTTTTTGTAGCGCCCCCACCGCCGCAGGGCCGAGGGGTACCCGGTACCGGGCCTCTGAACTCTCTGCTTCTGGGGTCGTCACGGCGGCTAGGCCCCGGTCCGTGACCCTGCCGTGGGGCGCACAGTGAAAGCTAGGTGTGGATGTCGGTGGTGCAGTTGTGGGGTGCAAGTCGCGGTCAATAACGAGGACACCAAGTTGCAGTCTCTTTACCTCTTTACTGGAGATCTCTGAGTCCTCAGTCCAGAGTAAGGTTCACCAGGCTACGCAAGTCCGGCCGGTCCAATGGCACCTCCAGAGTTCACTTCACAGGTGGAAATCGGTGCCTTCCTTCTTAGCGCTAAGTGTTGTAGTCCTTCCCTGCTATGCTTACGGAAAGTACCCCACAACCGTTGTGTCTGTTTCTTAAGTTCCCTCACAACTCGATTAAATGATGTTCTTCTAATCTTCCGTCCCTTCCTGATGTTACAGTTAGAACGGCACCCGTTTGTCGGATAGGCCTGGAGTTCTTCCGGGACCCTAGAGACGCCCCTCTCCCGCAATTGCCTCCCAAGACTTCATAGGTGATTTAGGTGAGACAGCCCGCCTGAGACTGACTGTCCTGCCGCTGTTTAGAGTATTGCTTGAAGCTGGTTATTGTAATACTCCCTCGGCGTTCCGGCCACCGGTAGTGCGCCTCAGTAGGATGTTGCTCCGGTCTTACAGCACGACCCCTACTGGTATTCTCCTATCGCTTGATCTCGTTTCTCACTCAGCACAATCTATCTCGCTTCTAGTCCTTTCTTGGGTCCCGCCGCTTCCCGGAGCTGGCGCGGACCCGTTACTTTCTTTTCAATGCCAAGCCTCTGTCAGGATCCCACCCCTGACAGAGACCCTACTGTCTCTTCCTCCACAACACCCTCTGCCACTAGGTGTTGCTTTGTCCAATCCAGTCAGCTTTCTCCTCTAACTTCCTGCCTGACCCCCAGTTTACCCACTATGGTGGGGAGTGGCCTAATGAATAGAACCCTTAGCTCCCCCCGGAGGCCCAGCTGTGAAATGTATTGGTGTCTGTGATACCTGATCAGATGAACTCCTTCAGTGCCATCGGACGCACCATAGCTCCCCATAGTGGCGGAGCCACAGTACTGCAACGACCAGGACTCTGGGGCGCTGCAGTATTATAGTAGTTATATTCCTGTACATATGGGGCAGTATTATAGTAGTTATTTTCTTGTATATAGGGGCAGTATTATAGTAGTTATATTCTTGTACATAGGGGAATATTATAGTAGTTATATTCCTGTACATAGGAGCAGTATTATAGTAGTTATATTCTTGTACATAGGGGCAGTATTATAGTAGTTATATTCTTGTACATAAGAGCAGTATTATAGTAGTTATATTCTTGTACACAGGGGGCAGTATTATAGTAGTTATATTCTTGTACATAGGAGAAGTATTATAGTAGTTGGGCAGTTTTATAGTAGTTATATTCTTGTACATAGGAGGAGTATTATAGTAGTTATATTCTTGTACACAGGGGGCAGTATTATAGTAGTTATATTCTTGTACATAGGGACAGTATTATATGAGTTATATTCTTCTACATAGGAGCAGTATTATAGTAGTTATATTCTTCTAGATAAGAGCAGTATTATAGTAAAATTCTTGTACATAGGGGGCAGTTTTATAGTAGTTATATTCTTGTACATAGGAGCAGTATTATAGTAGTTATATTCTTGTACATATAGGGCAGTATTATATTAGTTATTTTCTTGTATATAGGGGCAGTATTATAGTAGTTATATACTTGTACATAGGGGCAGTATTATAGTAGTTATATTCCTATACATAGGAGCAGTATTATAGTAGTTATATTTTTGTACATAGGGGCAGTATTATAGTAGTTATATTCTTTTACATAGGAGAAGTATTGTAGTAGATATTTTGTTGCATTAGGGGCAGTATTATAGTAGTTATAGTCTTGCACATAGGTGCAGTATTATAGTAGTTAAATTCTTCTACATGGGGGCAGTATTATTGTAGTAAAATTCTTGTACATAGGGGCAGTATTATAGTAGTCATATTCTTGTATTAGGGGCAGTATTATAGTAGTTATATTCTTGTACATAGGGGCAGTATTATAGTAGTTACATTCTTCCACATTGGAGCAATATTATAGTAGTTATATTCATGCATTAGGGGCAGTATTATAGTAGTTATAGTCTTGTACATAGGGGCAGTATTATAGTAATTAAATTCTTTTACATGGGGGCAGTATTATTGTACTAACATTCTTGTACATAGGGCCAGTATTATAGTAGTCATATTCTTGTACATAGAGGCAGTATTACACTAGTTATAATGTTGTACATAGGGGCAATATTATAGTAGTTATATTCTTTTACATAGGGGCAGTATTATAGTAGTTATAGTCTTGTATATAGGGGCAGTATTATAGTAGTTAAATTCTTGTACATGGGGGCAGTATTATTGTAGTAAAATTCTTGTACATATAGGCAGTATTATAGTAGTCATATTCTTGTACATAGGGGTAATATTATATTCGTTATAAACTTGTACATAGGGGCAGTATTATAGTAGTTATATTCTTGTACATAGGGGCAGTACTATAGTAGTTATATTCTTGTACATAGGGGCAGTATTATAGTAGTTAAATTCTTGTACATAGGAGTAGTATTATAGTAGTTATATTCTTGTACATAGGGGCAGTATTATAGTAGTTACATTCTTGTACATGGGGCAGTATTATAGTAGTTAAATTCTTGTACATAGGAGTAGTATTATAGTAGTTATATTCTTGTACACATGGGGCAGTATTATAGTAGTTATATTCTTCTAGATAGGAGCAGTATTATAGTAAAATTCTTGTACATAGGGGCAGTATTATAGTAGTTATATTCCTGTACACATGGGGCAGTATTATAGTAGTTATATTCTTCTAGATAGGAGCAGTATTATAGTAAAATTCTTGTACATAGGGGCAGTATTATAGTAGTTATATTCTTGTACATAGGGGCAGTTCTATAGTAGTTAGTTATATTCTTGTACATAGGGGCAGTATTATAGTAGTTAAATTCTTGTACATAAGAGTAGTATTATAGTAGTTATATTCTTGTACATAGGGGCAGTATTATAGTAGTTATATTCTTGTACATAGGAGCAGTATTATAGTAGTTATATTCTTGTACACAGGGGGCAGTATTATAGTAGTTATATTCTTGTATATAGGGGCAGTATTATATGAGTTATATTCTTCTACATAGGAGCATTATTATATTAGTTATATTCTTCTAGATAGGAGCAGTATTATAGTAAAATTCTTGTACATAGGGGGCAGTTTTATAGTAGTTATATTCTTGTACATAGGGGCAGTATTATATTAAAATTCTTGTACATAGGAGCAGTTTTATAGTAGTTATATTCTTGTACATAGGGGCAGTATTATAGTAGCTATATTCTTGTACATATGGGGCAGTATTATAGTAGTTATTTTCTTGTATATAGGGGCAGTATTATAGTAGTTATATTCTTGTACATAGGGGCAGTATTATAGCAGTTATATTCTTGTACATAAGAGGAGTTTTATAGTAGTTATATTCCTGTACATAGGAGCAGTATTATAGTAGTTATATTCTTGTACATAGGGGCAGTATTATAGCAGTTATATTCTTGTACATAAGAGGGGTTTTATAGTAGTTATATTCTTGTACATAGGAGAAGTATTATAGTAGTTATATTCTTGTACATAGGGGCAGTTTTATAGTAGTTATATTCTTGTACATAGGAGCAGTATTATAGTATTTATATTCTTGTACACAGGGGCAGTATTATAATAGTTGTATTCTTGTACATAGGGGCAGTATTATAGTAGTTATATTCTTCTACATAGGAGCAGTTTTATAGTAGTTATATTCTTCTAGATAGGAGCAGTATTATAGTAGTTATATTCTTGTACATAGGAGCAGTATTATAGTAGTTATAGTCTTGTACATATGGGGCAGTATTATATTAGTTATTTTCTTGTATATAGGGGCAGTATTATAGTAGTTATATACTTGTACATAGTCGCAGTATTATAGTAGTTATATTCCTATACATAGGAGCAGTACTATAGTAGAAAAAGCAGAAATCCAGCGTGGGTGATGTCCATAAAAAATACCTTTTATTCCATTTTTGTTAAAAGCACATAAATCCAAAATCCATCTTCATATCCATATACATAGGGGGCAGTATTATAGTAGTTATATTCATGTTCATAGGGGCAGTATTATAGTAGTTATATTCTTGTACATAATGGGCAGTATTATAGTAGTTATATCCTTGTACATAAGGGCAGTATTATAGTAGTTATATTCTTGTACATAGGAGCAGTATTATAGCAGTTATATTCTTGTACATAGGAGCAGTATTTTAGTAGTTCTATTCTTGTACATAGGGGCAGTATTATATTAGTTATATTCTTGTACATAGGGGCAGTATTATATTTGTCCATATCATTGGATAGATACTTTTTGATACGTTGTAACATGAGAGGCCAATCTCCTTGCTAATTGCACATGATGGCCCTCGTTATGTCACGCGGAGTACAGAACGTCTCATTTTGAGCACTTGTACCATGTAACATATCCCACTAAACCACCAGTACCTGTAGTGACCAGCACGGACTCCGGTACATTCCCCTCCATTGATCTGAGATCACACAGTCATTTACAACAACATGACAGATGCAATGTGTTATGTACAGATTTACATAGGACTGCATGGATTGCGCTCTCTAGAAAATTAACCACAGTGAACATGTATGAGACTTTATTTTATTACAGTCATAAGGCGATGTGAACAATCAGAAGAACAATGTAGCAGAGCGGAATTTGTCCATTAAGGTTTATGGATGGAAAAGTTAGTTCGTCTCTTTGCGGATGTGGTAGGATGTTACAGTTGCGTAATCTGCAGTCCTACGTAACACAATATCAAAACATACAATGTGCTCTTCCAGATGACCTCTTCGGCTTTGCTATTGTAACCAGATGAGCCATTCGCCTCTGCTACATTTGCACATTGAAGGATTAGTTATATGTCAATATTAAATGTCTGATATCACATTAACCCCGCACGCACACTTACGGAAAGCAGTGACGCCACTTTCCTCCTTCTATCCATTGTCAAGTGTAGTGCGGATCACTTTCCCTCTATATCCATAACCCCATAGTCTAAATTTTAGAACAGTGGCTGATAACAGAGAACAACGGCACAGTCAACATGGTAGACTTTAGGCTCAGAAAAAAAAGTTGACAGCCATATAGCGAGGTCAGGGACGTACGCAGCATGTTAAGGGGTTAACGGTGACGCAGCATGGCAGATCAATTTTGGATGTAGCAGAGCTGGATTTGTCATTTAACTCGTTTGTGCAGTCCCATGTAAATCCACAGATCTCGTCACGGGAGATGACAAACTCAGCTCTTTTGGACCCCTACTTAGACCCCTCCAGTCGCCTGCCCACCTGCGCGCCCCGTGCTCCTCACCTGTGCCCGTGCCCTCAGATATGGCTTGCTGTCTGCCTGCGGACTCCCGCTATATACAGCTGTGACGGGATTCAGAAGCTTCTAGATGTCCCTCTCCACCCTCCCTCTGCTGCCCCCCTTTTCACCGCCTGGCAGGCACAGATAGAGGGAGGGAGGGCGACTCCAGCTGACGAGAAGAGAATTTTCTGGATTTTGGCATCCATCTGTCAAAAATAGTCTCCACGCCCAAATTGGCTCCATAATATGTAGATTGCATAACAGGCCGCGCGGCGTGAACATTTATGCAGAACACAAGCGAGGCCCCTGTCCTAGAGAGAAACAAGTACTGGGATCCTACAGATGTAGCAGAGCTACAGAGTCTGCCATCTACATACAAAAGTGAAGCCTCAAAGATAAAGTTTTTTTTTTTAATCTTACGCGTTTCAGGCTAAAAATAATTTTTGCAATTGGATCCCATTACAAATGTTGACCGTTTACCTTCTATGGCACTGTGTAGAATGAGTCAACTGAGAATCAGTCAGTGAGCTCTTGATCTGTCTTTTTCCGAGGTCCTTGATGACCACAGACAGCATCAATGTCGAATGTGCAGGAAGTTAAGAGCCTGTAAAAGCAAAACGGTGCAACATTTTTAATAAAACTCATCTGCGAATATTACTTTTAACACAAAACACATGTATTCAAGTAAAAAAAAATAATAAATTCCCACCCCTGCATATTAGCAGGTCTGTTATATATGGACGAAACATTTCAGTGCGAAACGCGCGTCGGGTGTGGTGGGTCCCCGAGTTCTCCTTCTTGGTAACTATACCTCATTTTTACATCCATGCTGTTCACATATCTTTTGTTAGGCTGGTTAGCTGACGTTGTATATTGTTTTTTAGTTACCGCGTTTTTTGTACTATATGGATGTTATTTTATATCTGTGTGTGCATATTAATTAATTACCTATAAATGATTGCTCACTATTTATACTTATGCCATTACTGTTGTTGATGTATTTATTGTGATTGCATCATTCGGTGTACATTTTCATGTAGAGGTTGTTCCTGTGGGTTTCCCACCTGTGTTTCTGCGCTTGTGGTCACTGCCCAGCTTTTATGGTTATGTGTTTTCTAATAAAATTTATATTGTTTTATGGCTTTTTGGTCTTGTGTGAAGGTGTTTTTTTTGGTATATTATATGTCATATATAAATATCAGGTGCTTCCTGGATTTGAGGCAATAAAAAGAATAAATTCAGCTCTGCTACATCTATAAACTATTTTGGAGATGAGGGCTGGTAATAACTACAAACTTCTGTATCTCACACAAGCATTGCTGCAAAGGTGCCTTCTCAGCAACTGCCACTAGATGGAGCAGCCAATACATGAGGACTAGCTGTATCTATCTGTATGCAGTGAGCTCCCCCTGGTGGTGACTGTAGGAAGCCAGAATCATACATTCTACTATATTACATTTTTAGAGCAGGTGTGTTACATGGAGCTCTCAGCAGGGGCAAGGCTTCTGCAAATTTTTTTCTAGGTGTGCCCACGATGCCATTTCCTACCATTAGTTATGAGACAGGAAATGTATATTTGGATTTTTGTAGGTTTTATCAAGTTTTTTCTGCTTTGATTGAAAGATTGTATTTTTGTTTTTTTTAATTGGTGGAACTGGTGGAGCTTTCAGCGGGGGTGGGCTTATGCAAATTTTGACAATAAGTTCAGATGATTTCTGTATATGTCCTTACTGTCAAGTCGTACTACATTCTTGCCAATGGGATTTTTATGGGATTATACAACATTGATCTAAGATTGGATTTGGGGGACAATTGAGCTCTAAGGGGGGTGGGCTTATGCAAATTTTGACAATAAGTCCCTATGATTTCTAGATACGCCCTTACAGTCAACTTATACTACATTCTTGCCAAGGAGATTTTTATAGGATTTATACAACTTTGATCTAAAGATTGGATTTTGGGAGAAATTGAGCTCTAAGCAGGGGGTGGGGTTTTTGCAAATTTTTACTATGGGTCAATAATATTTCAGTGTACGTCCTTACTGTTAAGTCTCACTACATTTTTGCCAAGGGGATTTTTATGGGATTTATACAGCTTTGATTTAAAGATTGGATTTTTGGGGTAACATATCTCTAAGCGGGGGTGGGGCTTATAGAAAATTTGGCACATCTTGCTACATTCTTGCCAAGGGGAGTCTTGTGGGATTTATACTACTTTGATCTAAAGATTGGATTTTTGGGGTAATTAAGTTCTAAGCAGGGGTGGGGTTTATGCAAATATTTGCTCTGGGTCTAAAAATGCCTTTGTAGGTCCTCTTTGGACTTTCAGGAGAGTAATTCTTGAGAGGTAGGAATTTTGCAGGATTTATCGGGTGCTACTTTAACTTAAAAGGTGCATTTTTGTGGCAATTTTGGGGGTGTTGGGGTGGAATGGGGCAATGCTTAAACATTCCATAGTTTTGGGTTCAAATCTTGGAAAGTATGACCAATGTTCATGGTGGTGAGCGGAGGAGCTCCAGCAAATTACAGTATGATGCGAGGGTTTATTTTTAAGAGGTGACACCGTCTTGGGCTTTCTTTAGAGGTGTTGAATGTTAGAGTTCAGATGCACAGGTGGTGGTGACCGGCGGTGGCCCGAGTGCGGGGGCTTAGTCTTTAGCCTGCGCTCAGGCATCTTCCTTGCTCCGTCCTTGTCACAACGTCTTGAGCACAGACGCAGATTAAAAACTAAACAGAAGGAAATTAGCAACAGAGATGAATCTGATCCGGAGAGAAGACGGGATATTATATTACGGCCGGATAGATTTAGAAGCTGGAGATGACGGTGGAGTAGTAGCGCTGCTCGGCCAATAATGCTGCGTCCCTGTGTGTCCGTGCCAAGTAGTGACTGTGGGGGACAACTGTGATCCCAGTCACAGACAGATGGGCCAAAAGGGACATTTGGAAGATTCTAGAAACAGGATTTTTTTCTTATGCCCCGCCCATGAATATAAGACCTGCCCCTAATCTATGGCACTAGCATTACAAATAGTGCACAGACATACAGACCCCCAACAAAATCACACCGTAGACCAAAGAGCTAAAACAAATACAAATCCCCATCTATACAGAACCCAAACAAGACTGTCTATCTATACAGACCCCAAACCGGACCCTCAAATATATAGACCCCAAACCAGACACTCATATATACAGACCCTAATCCAGACCCCATCTATATAGACTCCAAAACAGAGCCCCATCTATACAGATCCCAAACTAGAACCCCATCTATATAGACCCCAAACTAGACCCTCATATTTATAGACCCCAAACCAGACACTCATATATATAGACCCCAAACCAGTCTCCCATCTATATAGACCCCAAACTAGACCCTCATATATTTAGACCCCAAACCAGACTCCCATCTATATAGACCCCAAACTAGACCCATATATATATATATATATATATATATATATATATATATATATATATATATAGACCCCAAACCAGACCCCATCTATATAGACTTCAAAACAGAGCCCCATCTATACAGATCCCAGAATAAACCCTCAGACTCCCGAAACAAATCAGATCTCTCGCCAGTCTCCGCATCAGCTACATTGAATGGGACCCTTGAAAACTCCTTCCTGCTCTGTCTTGTGTATGTTTATGGGGGAGACTATAATACATTTATGGAGCCAAGTCTGTACCATCTACTGTTACTGTCAGCTGTAACATACAGCTAACTCTGATCCTGGCCCATACTCGCCAACTATCTTGATATTGTAATGACACTCTGAGGAACCAAAATCTACACCTAAAAGGGCAAGTCCTTTGGTTGCTGAGCGGTGTTTCTTGGTGTTCTTTGGGCTGGACTCAAACATAAAAGTTTAAAAGCATGTAAGCCATTGAACCTCTTAGGCATTGCAATGAAAAACAACTGCAGCATCTGAGAAGTTTTTACACTGTGTAGTAGCCATTCTTAGATACAGCAGCTTAGCTCCTACTGAAGTGAACATGATCCAAGCTGCAGTACCGAGAATGACCACAACACAGTGGATGGCGCTGTGCTGTTCAGGATCTTTGCACTGTGTACTTCTAGATACTGCAGGACCTGAGATCAGCCGATTGGTGGAAGTGCCCCATGATAGACCCCCACTGATCTGATATTGATGAACTATTATCTAAGGAATGAAAGGATCACATTTTCAAATCACCTTGTAAGTAACACTAAATACTGTAAAAAATAAAAAAACATATAATAAAAAAATTCTGAAAAAAACAACAACAAAAAATTGCTATCGCTGCACATATAATGTTCAGTACTATAATACTTTGTAGTAAACGGCACAAAAATATATTTATATATGTGTGATAAACATGAAACCGATGTCAAAGATGCTTTTTTAAGACAGAAGACAGAAAAAAATGCGATCAACAAGTTGTAGGAACAAACAATTTTTTTAAGTATTTTATGTGTGGAAAAGTAATAAAACAACTAAAAAAAAAATCTAATAAATTGGGTATCATATCATTGTACCGACCAGCAACGATGAACAAAATCCAAAAGATAATGGCGTAATTACTGTTTCTCCACCCCAAAAATATAAAACTTATATGATAATAATAACACATTGCATGGAACAAAATAGTAACATTGAAAAAATCAATTCATCTTGAAAACTCAAAAAATAATAATAATACAAAAATATTCCCTGAAGCCACCGAAGGCCAAAACTGGAAAGTCCTTAAGGGGTTAAGAATTTAAAAGGAATTTCCCATATGTGTCACAGGATAATAGCATTCCCTTGCATTGCATGTAGTTGGGCAGCAGATGGTGCAACAGGTGAAGGTTTTCATTTCCTTCAGGGAAAAGAGAGAGAGAAAGGAAACAAGAAAGTTGGGTAGTTTCGCTTTCTGTTTTTCGAGAATCGGAACAGAAACTTGAACCTTTGTACAGATACAAAAATAGAAAGTCAGTAGAAGTGCCAGACCTCAGAGGACAAGACGCCATTGCGTTACACCAAGAGGTAAATATAGGCGCTCTTTATTGGGGATGTGTGAGACATAAATTAGTAATAGGGAGTCAGGAGGCTGTTGTGACTCTTGGGGTCCTGCGGTAGTGATGGTGGTGGAGGTTGTGACTCTTAGGGTCCTGTGGTAGTGATGATGGAGGCTGTTGTGACTCTTGGGGTCCTGTGGCAGTGATGGTGGTGGAGGTTGTGACTCTTGGGGTCCTGTGGTAATGATGGCGGAGGTTGTGACTCTTGGGGTCCTGCGGTAGTGATGGTGGTGGAGGTTGTGACTCTTGGGGTCCTCTAGTAGTGATGATGGAGGAGGCTATTGTGACTCTTAGGGTCCTGCGGTAGTGATGGTGGTGGAGGTTGTGACTCTTGGGGTCCTGTAGTAGTGATGATTGAGGAGGCTGTTGTGACTCTTGGGGTCCTGCAGTAGTGATGGTGGTGGAGGTTGTGACTCTTAGGGTCCTGTGGTAGTGATGATAGAGGCTGTTGTGACTCTTGGGGTCCTGTGGCAGTGATGGTGGTGGAGGTTGTGACTCTTGGGGTCCTGTGGTAATGATGGCAGAGGTTGTGACTCTTGGGGTCCTGCGGTAGTGATGGTGGTGGAGGTTGTGACTCTTGGGGTCCTGTAGTAGTGATGATGGAGGAGGCTGCTGTGACTCTTGGGGTCCTGCGGTAGTGATGGTGGTGGAAGTTGTGACTCTTAGGGTCCTGTGGTAGTGATGATGGAGGCTGTTGTGACTCTTGGGGGCCTGTGGCAGTGATGGTGGTGGAGGTTACGACTCTTAGGGTCCTGTGGTAGTGATGATGGAGGCTGTTGTGACTCTTGTGGTCCTGTGGCAGTGATGGTGGTGGAGGTTGTGACTCTTGGGGTCCTGTGGTAGTGATGGTGGAGGTTGTGACTCTTGGTGTCCTGCGGTAGTGATGGTGGTGAAGGTTGTAACTGTTGGGGTCCTGAAGTAGTGATGATGGAGGAGGCTGTTGTGACTCTTGGGGTCCTGCGGTAGTGATGGTGGTGGAGGTTGTGACTCTTAGGGTCCTGTGGTAGTGAAAATGGAGGCTGTTGTGACTCTTGGGGTCCTGTGGTAGTGATGGTGATGGAGGTTGTGACTCTTGGGGTCCTGTGGTAGTGATGGTGGAGGTTGTGACTCTTGGGGTCCTGCGGTAGTGATGGTGGTGGAGGTTGTGACTCTTGGGGTCCTGTAGTAGTGATGATGGAGGAGGCTATTGTGACTCTTGGGGTCCTGTGGTAGTGATTGTGGAGGTTGTGACTCTTGGGGTTCTGCGGTAGTGATGGTGGTGGAGGTTGTGACTCTTGGGGTCCTGTAGTAGTGATGATGGAGGAGGCTGTTGTGACCCTTGGGGTCCTGTGGTAGTGATAGTGGTGGAGGTTGTGACTCTTGGGGTCCTGCGATAGTGATGGTGGTGGAGGTTGTGACTCTTGGGATCATGTGGTAGTGATGATGGAGGAGGCTGTGACTCTTGGGGTCCTGCAGTAGAGATGGTAGAGGATATTATGATTCCTTGCGGTCCTGCGGTAGTGATGATGGTGGAGGTTGTGACTCTTGTGGTCCTGTGGTAGTGATGGTGGAGGATGTTGTGATCCTTGGGGTTCTGAGGTAGTGATGGTGGAAGATGTTGACTCTTAGATCCTGCAGTTAGTAATGGTGGAGGATGTTATGACTTAGTGGAGTCCTGCAGTAGTGATGGTGGAGGATGTTATGACCTGGTGGGGTCCTGCAGTAGTGATAGTGGAGGATGTTATGACTCTTAGATTCTGCAGTTAGTAATGGTGGATGATGTTATGAATATTCGGGTCCTCTCGTAGTGATGGTGGAGGATGTTGTGAATCTTGAGGTCCTGCAGTAATGATGGTGGAGGATGTTGTGACTCTCGGGGTCCTGTAGTAGTGATGGTGGAGGATGTTGTGACTCTTGGAGTCCTGTAGTAGTGATGATGGAGGATGTTATGTCTCTCAGGGTCCTGTGGGGAGGGATGGTGGAGTATGTTATGACTCCTGAGGTCTCGTGGAAGTGATGGTGAAGGATGTTGTGACTTGTGTTTCTGCGGTAGTGATGGTGGAGAATGTGATGACTCTTGGGGCCCTGCAGTAATGATGGTGGAGGATATTGTGAATCTTGAGGTCCTGCAGTAATGATGGTGGAGGATATTGTGAATCTTGAGGTCCTGCAGTATTGATGGTGGAGGATGTTGTGAATCTTGGGATCCTGCGGTAGTGATGGTGGAGGATGTTATGACTCCTGAGGTCCTGTGATACTGATGGTGGAGGATGTTATGACTTTGTTTTGGTACTGTGGCAGTGATAAGAGGAGTTTATTATGTAGATCATGGGGGTAGACACAAGTTGTTATTAGGATGGCATTATGATGGTGTTGGGGCACTGCGCTGGAGACGCATGTGGTTATTAGGAGGGTATCATGATGGTGTAGGGGCACTGTGCTGAAGACGCATGTGATTATGAGGAGAGTATTATGATGGTGTAGGGGCACTGTGCTGGAGATGCATATGGTTACGAGGAGGGTATTATGATGGTGTAGGGGCACTGAGCTGGAGACGCATGTGGTTACGAGGAGGGTATTATGATGGTGTAGGGGCACTGTGCTGGAGAAGCATGTGGTTACGAGGAGAGTATTATGATGGTGTAGGGGCACTGTGCTGGAGACGCATGTGGTTACGAGGAGGGTATTATGATGGTGTAGGGGCACTGTGCTGGAGAAGCATGTGGTTACGGGGAGGGTATTATGATGGTGTAGGCGCACTGTGCTGGAGATGCATGTGCTTACGAGGAGGGTATTATGATGGTGTAGGGGCACTCTGCTGGAGACGCATGTGGCTACGAGGAGGGTATTATGATGTGTAGGGGCACTGTGCTGGAGACGCATGTGGTTACGAGGAGGGTATCATGATGGTGTAGGGGCACTGTGCTGGAGACGCATGTGGTTACGAGGAGGGTATTATAATGGTGTAGGGGCATTGTTTTGGAGACGCATGTGGTTACGAGGAGGGTATTATAATGGTGTAGGGGCACTGTGCTGGAGACGCATGTGGTTACGAGGAGGGTATTATGATGGTGTAGGGGCACTGTGCTGGAGACGCATGTGGTTATGAGGAGGGTATTATAATGGTGTAGGGGCACTGTGCTGGAGAAGCATGTGGTTACGAGGAGAGTATTATGATGGTGTAGGGGCACTGTGCTGGAGACGCATGTGGTTATGAGGAGAGTATTATGATGGTGTAGGGGCACTGTGCTGAAGATGCATGTGGTTACGAGGAGAGTATTATGATGGTGTAGGGGCACTGAGCTGGAGACGTATGTGGTTATGAGGAGGGTATTATGATGGTGTAGGGGCACTGTGCTGGTGAAGCATGTGGTTACGAGGAGGGTATTATGATGGTGTAGGGGCACTGTGCTGGAGACGCATGTGGTTACGAGGAGGGTATTATGATGGTGTAGGGGCACTGTGCTGGGGAAGCATGTGGTTACAAGGAGGGTATTATAATGGTGTAGGGGCACTGTGCTAGAGAAGCATGTGGTTACGAGGAGGGTATTATAATGGTGTAGGGGCACTGTACTGGAGAAGCATGTGGTTATGAGGAGGGTATTATGATGGTGTAGGGGCACTGTGCTGGAGACGCATGTGGTTACGAGGAGGGTATTATGATGGTGTAGGGGCACTGTGCTGGAGAAGCATGTGATTACGAGGAGAGTATTATGATGGTGTAGGGGCACTGTGCTGGAGACGCATGTGGTTACAAGGAGGGTATTATGATGGTGTAGGGGCAATGTGCTGGAGAAGCATGTGGTTACGAGGAGGGTATTATGATGGTGTAGGCGCACTGTGCTGGAGACGCATGTGCTTACGAGGAGGGTATTATGATGGTGTAGGGGCACTGTGCTGGAGACGCATGTGGTTACGAGGAGGGTATTATAATGGTGTAGGGGCACTGTTTTGGAGACGCATGTGGTTACGAGGAGGGTATTATAATGGTGTAGGGGCACTGTGCTGGAGATGCATGTGTTTACGAGGAGGGTATTATGATGGTGTAGGGGCACTGTGCTGGAGACGCATGTGGTTATGAGGAGGGTATTATAATTGTGTAGGGGCACTGTGCTGGAGAAGCATGTGGTTACGAGGAGAGTATTATGATGGTGTAGGGGCACTGTGCTGGAGATGCATGTGGTTACGAGGAGGGTATTATGATGGTGTAGGGGCACTGTGCTGGAGATGCATGTGGTTATGAGGAGGGTATTATAATGGTGTAGGGGCACTGTGCTGGAAAAGCATGTGGTTATGAGGAGGGTATTATAATTGTGTAGGGGCACTGTGCTGGAGAAGCATGTGGTTACGAGGAGAGTATTATGATGGTGTAGGGGCACTGTGCTGGAGATGCATGTGGTTACGAGGAGGGTATTATGATGGTGTAGGGGCACTGTGCTGGAGACGCATGTGGTTATGAAGAGGGTATTATAGTGGTGTAGGGGCACTGTGCTGGAAAAGCATGTGGTTACGAGGAGAATATTATGATGGTGTAGGGGCACTGTGCTGGAGAAGCATGTGGTTGCGAGGAGGGTATTATGATGGTGTAGGGGCACTGTGCTGGAGATGCATGTGGTTATGAGGAGGGTATTATGATGGTGTAGGGGCACTTTGCTGGAGAAGCATGTGGTTGCGAGGAGGGTATTATGATGGTGTAGGGGCACTGTGCTGGAGATGCATGTGGTTACGAGGAGGGTATTATGATGGTGTAGGGGCACTGTGCTGGAGAAGCATGTGGTTGCGAGGAGTGTATTATGATGGTGTAGGGGCACTGTGCTGGAGATGCATGTGGTTACGAGGAGGGTATTATGATGGTGTAGGGGCACTGTGCTGGAGACGCATGTGGTTACGAGGAGGGTATTATGATGGTGTAGGGGCAATGTGCTGGAGATGCATGTGGTTACGAGGAGAGTATTATGATGATGTAGGGGCACTGTGCTGGAGACGCATGTGGTTACGTGGAGGGTATTATGATGGTGTAGGGGCACTGTGCTGGAGAAGCATGTGGTTATGAGGAGGGTATTATAATGGTGTAGGGGCACTTTGCTGGAGATGCATGTGGTTATGAGGAGAGTATTATGATGGTGTAGGGACACTGTGCTGGAGATGCATGTGGTTATTAGGAGGGTATTATGATGGTGTAGGGGCATTGTGCTGGAGACGCATGTGGTTATGAGGACGCATGTGTTTATGAGGAGGGTATTATGATGGTGTAGGGGCACTGTGCTGGAGACACATGTGGTTATTAGGAGGGTATTATGATGGTGTAGGGGCGCTGTGCTGGAGACGAATGTGGTTATGAGGAGGGTATTATGATGGTGTAGGGGCACTGTGCTGGAGACGCATGTGGTTACGAGGAGGGTATTATGATGGTGTAGGGGCACTGTGCTGGAGACGCATGTGGTTACGAGGAGAGTATTATGATGGTGTAGGGGCACTGTGCTGGAGACGCATGTGGTTACGTGGAGAGTATTATGATGGTGTAGGGGCACTGTGCTGGAGAAGCATGTGGTTATGAGGAGGGTATTATAATGGTGTAGGGGCACTTTGCTGGAGATGCATGTGGTTATGAGGAGAGTATTATGATGGTGTAGGGGCACTGTGCTGGAGAGGCATGTGGTTATTAGGAGGGTATTATGATGGTGTAGGGGCATTGTGCTGGAGACGCGTGTGGTTATGAGGAGGGTATTATGATGGTGTAGGGGCACTGTGCTGGTGAAGCATGTGGTTACGAGGAGGGTATTATGATGGTGTAGGGGCACTGTGCTGGAGACGCATGTGGTTACGAGGAGGGTATTATGATGGTGTAGGGGCACTGTGCTGGGGAAGCATGTGGTTACAAGGAGGGTATTATGATGGTGTAGGGGCACTGTGCTAGAGAAGCATGTGGTTACGAGGAGGGTATTATAATGGTGTAGGGGCACTGTACTGGAGAAGCATGTGGTTATGAGGAGAATATTATGATGGTGTAGGGGCACTGTGCTGGAGAAGCATGTGGTTGCGAGGAGGGTATTATGATGGTGTAGGGGCACTGTGCTGGGGAAGCATGTGGTTACGAGGAGGGTATTATGATGGTGTAGGGGCACTGTGCTGCAGACGCATGTGGTTATGAGGAGGGTATTATAATGGTGTAGGGGCACTGTGCTGGAAAAGCATGTGGTTACGAGGAGAATATTATGATGGTGTAGGGGCACTGTGCTGGAGAAGCATGTGGTTGCGAGGAGGGTATTATGATGGTGTAGGGGCACTGTGCTGGAGATGCATGTGGTTATGAGGAGGGTATTATGATGGTGTAGGGGCACTGTGCTGGAGAAGCATGTGGTTGCGAGGAGGGTATTATGATGGTGTAGGGGCACTGTGCTGGAGATGCATGTGGTTACGAGGAGGGTATTATGATGGTGTAGGGGCACTGTGCTGGAGAAGCATGTGGTTGCGAGGAGTGTATTATGATGGTGTAGGGGCACTGTGCTGGAGATGCATGTGGTTACGAGGAGGGTATTATGATGGTGTAGGGGCACTGTGCTGGAGATGCATGTGGTTACGAGGAGGGTATTATGATGGTGTAGGGGCAATGTGCTGGAGATGCATGTGGTTACGAGGAGAGTATTATGATGATGTAGGGGCACTGTGCTGGAGACGCATGTGGTTACGTGGAGGGTATTATGATGGTGTAGGGGCACTGTGCTGGAGAAGCATGTGGTTATGAGGAGGGTATTATAATGGTGTAGGGGCACTTTGCTGGAGATGCATGTGGTTATGAGGAGAGTATTATGATGGTGTAGGGGCAATGTGCTGGAGATGCATGTGGTTATTAGGAGGGTATTATGATGGTGTAGGGGCATTGTGCTGGAGACGCATGTGGTTATGAGGACGCATGTGGTTATGAGGAGGGTATTATGATGGTGTAGGGGCACTGTGCTGGAGACACATGTGGTTATTAGGAGGGTATTATGATGGTGTAGGGGCGCTGTGCTGGAGACGCATGTGGTTATGAGGAGGGTATTATGATGGTGTAGGGGCACTGTGCTGGAGACGCATGTGGTAACGTGGAGAGTATTATGATGGTGTAGGGGCACTGTGCTGGAGAAGCATGTGGTTATGAGGAGGGTATTATAATGGTGTAGGGGCACTTTGCTGGAGATGCATGTGGTTATGAGGAGAGTATTATGATGGTGTAGGGGCACTGTGCTGGAGAGGCATGTGGTTATTAGGAGGGTATTATGATGGTGTAGGGGCATTGTGCTGGAGACGCGTGTGGTTATGAGGACGCATGTGGTTATGAGGAGGGTATTATGATGGTGTAGGGGCACTGTGCTGGAGACGCATGTGGTTATTAGGAGGGTATTATGATGGTGTAGGGGCACTGTGCTGGTGAAGCATGTGGTTAGGAGGAGGGTATTATGATGGTGTAGGGGCACTGTGCTGGAGACGCATGTGGTTACGAGGAGGGTATTATGATGGTGTAGGGGCACTGTGCTGGGGAAGCATGTGGTTACATTGAGGGTATTATGATGGTGTAGGGGCACTGTGCTAGAGAAGCATGTGGTTACGAGGAGGGTATTATAATGGTGTAGGGGCACTGTACTGGAGAAGCATGTGGTTATGAGGAGGGTATTATGATGGTGTAGGGGCACTGTGCTGGAGACGCATGTGGTTACGAGGAGGGTATTATGATGGTGTAGGGGCACTGTGCTGGAGAAGCATGTGATTACGAGGAGAGTATTATGATGGTGTAGGGGCACTGTGCTGGAGACGCATGTGCTTACGAGGAGGGTATTATGATGGTGTAGGGGCACTGTGCTGGAGACGCATGTGGTTACGAGGAGGGTATTATGATGGTGTAGGGGCACTGTGCTGGAGAAGCATGTGGTTACGAGGAGGGTATTATGATGGTGTAGGGGCACTGTGCTGGAGACGCATGTGGTTACGAGGAGGGTATTATGATGGTGTAGGGGCCCTGTGCTGGAGACGCATGTGGTTACGAGGAGGGTATTATAATGGTGTAGGGGCACTGTTTTGGAGACGCATGTGGTTACGAGGAGGGTATTATAATGGTGTAGGGGCACTGTGCTGGAGATGCATGTGTTTACGAGGAGGGTATTATGATGGTGTAGGGGCACTGTGCTGGAGACGCATGTGGTTATGAGGAGGGTATTATAATGGTGTAGGGGCACTGTGCTGGAGAAGCATGTGGTTACGAGGAGAGTATTATGATGGTGTAGGGGCACTGTGCTGGAGATGCATGTGGTTACGAGGAGGGTATTATGATGGTGTAGGGGCACTGTGCTGGAGATGCATGCGGTTACGAGGAGGGTATTATGATGGTGTAGGGGCACTGTGCTGGAGAAGCATGTGATTACGAGGAGAGTATTATGATGGTGTAGGGGCACTGTGCTGGAGACGCATGTGGTTACAAGGAGGGTATTATGATGGTGTAGGGGCAATGTGCTGGAGAAGCATGTGGTTACGAGGAGGGTATTATGATGGTGTAGGGGCACTGTGCTGGAGACGCATGTGGTTACGAGGAGGGTATTATGATGGCATAGGGGCACTGTGCTGGAGAAGCATGTGATTACGAGGAGAGTATTATGATGGTGTAGGGGCACTGTGCTGGAGACGCATGTGGTTACAAGGAGGGTATTATGATGGTGTAGGCGCACTGTGCTGGAGACGCATGTGCTTACGAGGAGGGTATTATGATGGTGTAGGGGCACTGTGCTGGAGACGCATGTGGTTACGAGGAGGGTATTATGATGGTGTAGGGGCACTGTGCTGGAGAAGCATGTGGTTACGAGGAGGGTATTATGATGGTGTAGGGGCACTGTGCTGGAGACGCATGTGGTTACGAGGAGGGTATTATAATGGTGTAGGGGCACTGTTTTGGAGACGCATGTGGTTACGAGGAGGGTATTATAATGGTGTAGGGGCACTGTGCTGGAGATGCATGTGTTTACGAGGAGGGTATTATGATGGTGTAGGGGCACTGTGCTGGAAACGCATGTGGTTATGAGGAGGGTATTATAATGGTGTAGGGGCACTGTGCTGGAGAAGCATGTGGTTACGAGGAGAGTATTATGATGGTGTAGGGGCACTGTGCTGGAGATGCATGTGGTTACGAGGAGGGTATTATGATGGTGTAGGGGCACTGTGCTGGAGATGCATGCGGTTACGAGGAGGGTATTATGATGGTGTAGGGGCACTGTGCTGGAGACGCATGTGGTTATGAGGAGGGTATTATAATGGTGTAGGGGCACTGTGCTGGAAAAGCATGTGGTTTCGAGGAGAATATTATGATGGTGTAGGGGCACTGTGCTGGAGAAGCATGTGGTTGCGAGGAGGGTATTATGATGGTGTAGGGGCACTGTGCTGGAGATGAATGTGGTTATGAGGAGGGTATTATGATGGTGTAGGGGCACTGTGCTGGAGAAGCATGTGGTTGTGAGGAGGGTATTATGATGGTGTAGGGGCACTGTGCTGGAGAAGCATGTGGTTGCGAGGAGTGTATTATGATGGTGTAGGGGCACTGTGCTGGAGATGCATGTGGTTACGAGGAGGGTATTATGATGGTGTAGGGGCACTGTGCTGGAGAAGCATGTGGTTGCGAGGAGTGTATTATGATGGTGTAGGGGCACTGTGCTGGAGATGCATGTGGTTACGAGGAGGGTATTATGATGGTGTAGGGGCACTGTACTGGAGACGCATGTGGTTACGAGGAGGGTATTATGATGGTGTAGGGGCAATGTGCTGGAGATGCATGTGGTTACGAGGAGAGTATTATGATGGTGTAGGGGCACTGTGCTGGAGACGCATGTGGTTACGTGGAGGGTATTATGATGGTGTAGGGGCACTGTGCTGGAGAAGCATGTGGTTATGAGGAGGGTATTATAATGGTGTAGGGGCACTTTGCTGGAGATGCATGTGGTTATGAGGAGAGTATTATGATGGTGTAGGGGCACTGTGCTGGAGATGCATGTGGTTATTAGGAGGGTATTATGATCGTGTAGGGGCATTGTGCTGGAGACGCATGTGGTTATGAGGATGCATGTGGTTATGAGGAGGGTATTATGATGGTGTAGGGGCACTGTGCTGGAGACACATGTGGTTATTAGGAGGGTATTATGATGGTGTAGGGGCGCTGTGCTGGGGACGCATGTGGTTATGAGGAGGGTATTATGATGGTGTAGGGGCACTGTGCTGGAGACGCATGTGGTTACGAGGAGAGTATTATGATGGTGTAGGGGCACTGTGCTCGAGAAGCATGTGGTTATGAGGAGGGTATTATAATGGTGTAGGGGCACTTTGCTGGAGATGCATGTGGTTATGAGGAGAGTATTATGATGGTGTAGGGGCACTGTGCTGGAGAGGCATGTGGTTATTAGGAGGGTATTATGATGGTGTAGGGGCATTGTGCTGGAGACTCGTGTGGTTATGAGGACGCATGTGGTTATGAGGAGGGTATTATGATGGTGTAGGGGCACTGTGCTGGAGACGCATGTGGTTATTAGGAGGGTATTATGATGGTGTAGGGGCACTGTGCTGGAGACGCATGTGGTTATGAGGAGGGTATTATGATGGTGTAGGGGCACTGTGCTGGAGACGCATGTGGTTATGAGGAGGGTATTATGACTTTGTAGATGGTTCTAGGGCAATGAGAGGGACGAGTATCATAACTTTGTCAGTAGCACTGGGACACTGGTGGGAGCACTGTGGTAGAAGTCGAAGGAGGCTTTAATAGTGGTAGACAGTGAACAGAACATTGTGGCTGTGTTTGAGGTACTGTAGATGTAAAGGAGGCACTGTGGTTATAATGGGGCACTGTAGTTATAATGGGGCACTATCGTTAAACCTCTGAATTTTATGACTAGAAATACGGCATCCCGTAATGTAGAAATAATGAACATGTTACAGGGTTGCTCCCTGACAATGGAAATAAAGTATATTGACGGAAAAAATGCAGCAACATCAACTTTACACATACAGTATATTGCATCCTTTTTTTGCATGAGTCCTGAATTACCATCTATATTATACCTAGAGCTGCATTCACTATTCTGCTCTGTCTTTAGACATACCCCTAACAGCTTGGTTAAGCTACAATAAAAAAGCGTGTCAGTATAGTGACTGCACACTTCCCTTAGTACTAATCAACAAACCAAGCTCTATTCAGGCACTATACAAGTAGGAAGTGCTGACTGATTTCAGCTCTGAAGGCTGCAGAATTGTAAATGCAGCTCCAAAGCAAATTACAAGTTACAACTCAGGTTCACTATAAGTTTTAATGTATTTAAAGTGATCAGTTCAAAAACACTGAATCTTATTTTCTCTCCAAAGTCTGATTAACAAGTGATTATGTACACCGATGAAATATTCTGTGCTTTCTGTGAAGAGGAAGTGGAAGACATCATAAGAGCGCTACATGAGAGTACCTTGTGCGACACAGCGTGTAGAAAGAGTCATACCACTCAGGAAAGGAACTCTTGTGACCCAAGAAGAATGGACCTTAGAAATCACATAATAAACATTGCCATAATGGGACATTCGGGCTCTGGGAAGTCCACCTTTGTTAATGCCATCCGTGGTCTTCACAATGACGAAGACGAAGATGCTGCTAAAACAGGAGTAGTGGAGACCACAATGGAGCCCACTGCCTATCTACATCCCAAGCTGAGAAATCTGCTATTTTGGGATCTTCCTGGTACAGGAACTACCAGGACTATCACCCAATCAATCAACTATAATCATTATGACTTATTTATTATCATAGCTTCTGAAAGGGTGAGACACTCCGACATGGAACTGGCCAAGAAGATCTGTTCTATGAAGAAGAAGTTTTACTTTGTAAGGAACAAAATAGACACTGACTTAAGAGCAAGCAAGCTTCGAAGACGGAAGACGTACAACGAGAGGAGAATATTGCATGAGATACGAGATGATTGTATTACAAGTCTTAGAGACAGCGGAGTGGAGGAACCCATTGTCTTCCTCTTGTCCTGCTTAGAAATGGACAAATATGACTTTGAACTCTTGAAGAAGACCATAGAAAAAGAGCTTTTCTGAGAAGGACAGTTGGTCTTTTTGGACTCAACCTTTTCTATATGGGTTAAGGCAATGGACTCTAAATTGCGGCTCCTCAACTGTTGGAGAATTACAATTTTCATGTAGTTCCCCAACAGTTGGAGAGACATCAATGTTAAAACATAAGACAGGGGGGCCTAAAAGGAGCTATTAAAAATAAGCAATCATTCTTTCTGATAGACCCATGATGTATTGACATGTATGATTTATTTTCCAGGCAAAGCCAATAAAGCCATTCAACAATCAGCTCTCAGGTCAACAATAACTAATTGTAATTTATCCTAATAGAAAATAATATTGAATCCACTGTTTATGGGGAAATCCACTGGATAATAAGGGTTGCCAAAGTGGACAACTACTTTCAATCATTGAGCAGAGACAAAGATGAAACCTCTTCTTTTGCGATACAAGGATACTAGGATCTTCGAGATAGCATATGCCATACTGGTGTCTTCTCATGTCGCAGATGGGTATTTTCTACCTCCTTAATCACCACGACTCCTAGTAGCAGACATACAGTGGGGCAAAAAAGTATTTAGTCAGTCAGCAATAGTGCAAGTTCCACCACTTAAAAAGATGAGAGGCATCTGTAATTTACATCATACGTAGACCTCAACTATGGGAGACAAACTGAGAAAAAAAAATCCAGAAAATCACATTGTCTGTTTTTTTATCATTTTATTTGCATATTATGGTGGAAAATAAGTATTTGGTCAGAAACAAAATTTCATCTCAATACTTTGTAATATATCCTTTGTTGGCAATGACAGAGGTCAAACGTTTTCTGTAAGTCTTCACAAGGTTGCCACACACTGTTGTTGGTATGTTGGCCCATTCCTCCATGCAGATCTCCTCTAGAGCAGTGATGTTTTTGGCTTTTCGCTTGGCAACACGGACTTTCAACTCCCTCCAAAGGTTTTCTATAGGGTTGAGATCTGGAGACTGGCTAGGCCACTCCAGGACCTTGAAATGCTTCTTACGAAGCCACTCCTTCGTTGCCCTGGCGGTGTGCTTTGGATCATTGTCATGTTGAAAGACCCAGCCACGTTTCATCTTCAATGCCCTTGCTGATGGAAGGAGGTTTGCACTCAAAATCTCACGATACATGGCCCCATTCATTCTTTCATGTACCCGGATCAGTCGTCCTGGCCCCTTTGCAGAGAAACAGCCCCAAAGCATGATGTTTTCACCACCATGCTTTACAGTAGGTGTGGTGTTTGATGGATGCAACTCAGTATTCTTTTTCCTCCAAACACGACAAGTTGTGTTTCTACCAAACAGTTCCAGTTTGGTTTCATCAGACCATAGGACATTCTCCCAAAACTCCTCTGGATCATCCAAATGCTCTCTAGCAAACTTCAGACGGGCCCGGACATGTACTGGCTTAAGCAGTGGGACACGTCTGGCACTGCAGGTTCTGAGTCCATGGTGGTGTAGTGTGTTACTTATGGTAGGCCTTGTTACATTGGTCCCAGCTCTCTGCAGTTCATTCACTAGGTCCCCCCGCGTGGTTCTGGGATTTTTGCTCACCGTTCTTGTGATCATTCTGACCCCACGGGGTGGGATTTTGCTTGGAGCCCCAGATCGAGGGAGATTATCAGTGGTCTTGAATGTCTTCCATTTTCTAATTATTGCTCCCACTGTTGATTTCTTCACTCCAAGCTGGTTGGCTATTGCAGATTCAGTCTTCCCAGCCTGGTGCAGGGCTACAATTTTGTTTTGGTGTCCTTTGACAGCTCTTTGGTCTTCACCATAGTGGAGTTTGGAGTCAGACTGTTTGAGGGTGTGCACAGGTGTCTTTTTATACTGATAACAAGTTTAAACAGGTGCCATTACTACAGGTAATGAGTGGAGGAAAGAGGAGACTCTTAAAGAAGAAGTTACAGGTCTGTGAGAGCCAGAAATCTTGATTGTTTGTTTCTGACCAAATACTTATTTTCCACCATAATATGCAAATAAAATGATAAAAAAACAGACAATGTGATTTTCTGGATTTTTTTGTCTCAGTTTGTCTCCCATAGTTTAGGTCTACCTATGATGTAAATTACAGACGCCTCTCATCTTTTTAAGTGGTGGAACTTGCACTATTGCTGACTGACTAAATACTTTTTTGCCCCACTGTAAATAGAAGAGGTCCCCTGTGCAAGAACAATATATGGGAACTTTGCAGACCAATGCACAATTTCTTCTGCTTCAAAGGTTTAAGTAGCCCCCTTATCATCTTGGACTCCGTGCAGCTATACAAGTTGCACCACTATTATGTCTACCCCTGGCAACCCTCCTGTAGGTACACTAGTGATCTTCAAGAAAATTTACAATGACTTTTGGAGTATGTCTCAAGCTAAATATTCCCTTTTTGATGGTCATTGGCTTTTGATTTTTAGCATTACATCAACGTTAACGCCGGTGAGATGGTGGCAACGTACCCTTCAATTATTGTAATTTCTAATAAATGCATTCACAAAATATTGTTATAACATGTAAATTGTATATTAAACAATATTTATTTCTAGATATTTGCTTGAGACGTGCTTCAAAACTTCATAGTAATGGGTTTACGTTGGCCGTCATGCTGGTGTTCTTCTGATTAGCACTTCTTTTTTTTGTGTATTTTGCAAAGTAAGAACTAAAGAAAGGGCTATGCAAACTACAAGGAGATAGACAAAGAAGAGAGAGAACAGTTTAGAGTTTGTCAATAACTTGCTGACCAAGGACGACTGCCTTAAGCTTCCAAAAATGTCTAACAATTGTTGAAACTTCCTTCCTGGTTCAAATATAAAGAACAGTAGGGTGAATACTGTGAAATCTAGGAGGAACTGGGAGAATATTAACAGGAATGTTCCTGAGAAAACAAAAGTTATATAGGTGGAGAAGCACTTTATAAAAATAAGACTGAAGAAGGCCAATGACAAATTGAGGATTGCACTGGGATAAAAAACAAAAAATTCCACATATGCTCCACTCATCCCATCTCTCACTTTGTTCCAATGATGCTTTTAATAAACAAGAATGGAAACATTTCTGTTTTTCAACAGCAGACACAGCATTTAACTTCATTGGCCCTTTTATTCTCGAGAATGGTGGAGCTCACTGTCGTCAGACCTTTGCTGACCAGACCAGGTCTTTCCTCAAAGAAGGTCCTAAAACCAATGTTTGATCAATATCTTGAAACAAAATTTTGGAAAGACCATATCATTGTGGCTTGGTAGAGCATGGTTTCCATACTGGAGAATCTTCAACTACTCTGGTGGTCCAGTCTGCCTCTACCAGAGCTAATATATTCCTGAGAATAAAGTGATATCAATTGATATGTTAGTGGGTAAAGGTTTTGCTCTTATAAATTCTTTCTTATTTTTCTTCAGACTGAAAACTGAAAATGGATTCCTCATTCGACATCATCAGTGATGAAGAAATCCAGGACGTTCGGTCAGCTTTAGAAGAAGGTGACCTCTGTACAGCAACTGAGAAACTCAGCAAGTCTCTCAGGGAAATAGAAAATGCCCCTTTGAACATTGCCATTACAGGAGAATCAGGAACAGGAAAGTCAACTTTTGTCAATGCCATCCGTGGCATGGATGATGAACAAGAAGGCTCAGCCAAAACTGGTGTCATCGAGACAACAAAGGTGCCAAGTCCATACGTCCATCCTCAGTATCCTAATGTAACTGTTTGGGATCTTCCAGGAATAGGAACTCCAAATTTTGTGGCAGACAGTTATCTCCAGTCTGTTGAATTCAGTCGTTATGACTTTTTCATTATCTTATCATCAGAACGTTTTAAGCAAAACGACATTGACCTAGCAAAAGCGATTCAAGCTATGAATAAGAAATTCTACTTCGTGAGATCCAAAGTTGACTCTGACGTGCATGCTTCCATGATCCGAAGGAAGAAGACTTTCAATGAAGAGAATGTGCTTAATGAAATTAGAAATAACTGCATTCAAAGTCTTATAGAAGGGGGAATCTCACAGCCCCAAGTGTTTCTCCTCTCATTCCTGGACCTGGACAAGTACGACTTCCTCGAAATGCAGGACACTCTAGAAAAGGAACTTCCAGAACACAAGAGACACATATTCCTGATCTCTCTACCCAACATTTCTCTGCCAGTCCTTGAGAAGAAGCGTCAGGCTTTCAAGAAGGACATATGGAAGTGGGCTACTCTTTCTTGTGGAGTGGCAGCAGTCCCACTCCCAGGTCTGTCTGTCGCTTGTGATATAGGAATCCTGGTGAAAGCCATGACAAGCTATAAGACTGCATTTGGCTTGGATGAAAACTCTTTGGAAAAGTTGGCTGACAAGCTTGGTAAAGAAGTCAGTGAATTAAAATCAGTGATCAAGTCCCCTTTGGTCATAAAAGAGATAAATAAAGAGTTTGTTGCCACTTTAATAGCCAGAGGGGCCGCCGGGGGTCTCATGATAGTTGAGTACGTTGTTAGTAATGTCCCAATGGTAGGTAGCCTGGCAGCAGGGGGCATCTCCTTTGCTACCACTTATTGGATGCTCTATGGCTTTCTTAAAGAGATTGCTGAAGATGCAGTGCGTGTTCTTACGAAGGCATTGGAGACACCCGTTTAGGCATCTTTATCCTATAGAATAAAATATATAAAATACTACTAGACATAGGATACAATGAATACATTTTTGACAAAGTAAATAAAAACTGATTCAATTATTTATAAACATGAGGCAATAAAGTTTTGACATTATCTTTGTGTTTCCTATTATACATTTAAAGTTGCCACCTTTGGGGGGGATAAATATATGTATTTTTTTCAGTTACTTCCTTTTTTTTACTTTAATTTTGGGAGTTATTAAAAATTTTACACTTTTTGTCTGTCATTGCCTTACAGCCAAAATTGTCTATTGCTGGACAATAACTCGTTCTGACCAAGAATATGTCTCTTATCCATGTTTTACTGATCTTCTTTCAGCTGATTTATGACCAGATGAAAGATCAGCCATCCTTTGATGTGGTTTGTGGTTATAAATCAGCTGAGAGGATCTCCGTAAAAGATGGATAAGAGTTACAAACTCACATTCACAACGAGCTCACTGACAGATTCTTAACATTCATTTACACGGGCCAACTTGGCATAATAATGTTTGACATAGGACCATGCAGGTCTGAAACATGTTGCCTGGGAGCGCAGCAGATATTTATTTTCTGCCTTTTAATTTTTGTACTGTTGTGTCCAATCATAATTTGTGCCTTTTAGGCCTCTTGCACACACCCTGGTGATTCCAGTACAGTTAAAACCAGTACCAGTGAGATCCATGGTCAGTGTCCGTGTGGCCATGTGCAACATCCGTATGTTCGTGTCCATGTGACATCTGTATGTCCGTGTGCTGTCGGTGCGCAATCCCCTTGCTGTCCTTGTGCTGTCCTTGTGCTGTCAGTGTGTTGACGTGCTGTCCATTTGTCAGTGTGCTGTCAGTGTGACCCGCATGGAATGAAATGCAGCATAGAAATGAAAGTTTTATGTATTAAAGATGTTCAAAGGGAAAGCAATGAGGAACATGATGGATACATAGAAAGAAATATGTCAGTGTGCTATATAATCAGTGCTTTATATGTTTTTTTCTGTACTTGTTTTTTATTTCTAAAAATGTTATTTACTTTAAAAAAAATCTGTGTGGACATCCGTGTAATTTTTATAACCAGCAGAGGGAAAGCTGACCGCTGGTGGCTAATATTAAGAATCTGTGAAAGGGGCCATTAGGCCTAAATGTTGCCAGGACATTAATAATAGCTCACAGCTGTTTGCTTAACCTTTACTGGTTAGTTCACAGGGGTACATCAGAATAAAAATAAGATATAGAGTCTCCTTAAAAATTCTAACCAGGAAAGGCTAAACTAACAGCTGTGGGCTGATATTAATAGCCTGGGAAGGGGTCATGCATATTGTCCCCCTTCCCAGCCTAATAACATCAGCCCTCAGTAGCCCCAGAAATGGTGCATCAATACGATGCACCAAATCTGGCAATTAGACTTGCTCTTCCCACTTGCCCTGGTCTGGTGACAAGGGGGAAATAGGGTTGGGGTTGATGTCAGCTATTTTATGTCCGCTGACATCAAGCCCAGGGATTAGTAATGGAAAGGTGTTTATAAGACACCCCCATTACTAACCCCATAATCATAATACATAGACAGAATAAAGACTTTTAATTGAAATAAAAGACACCTCACCCTCATTTTCCTATTTATTACATAAAAATTCCAATTGTTCTAATCTCGGAAAGGGGACAATATCCCAAAAGTTCCCAGGCTATTAATTACAGCTTACAGCTGTTTGCTTAGCCTCTACTGGTTAATTTACAGGGGACCCCAGAAAAAAATAATGTAGGGTCCTGCGTGTGGCTAGGGAATTTGAACTCAGCTTTCCAAACATGTGATAAACCCCAGTTCATTTATGTTTTAAGGAGGGGGGGAAGGTCAATCACTTTTTCACACAGGGTCCTGTAGGTTTGGATTTATTTTCCCCTTAAAGGGAACCTATCACCCCGTTTTTTAAAGATTAGATAAAAATAGTGTGAAATAGGGGCAGAGCTGGGCTTTACATTAGTGCCTTTTTGGTGCCTTTACACCCCCGTTAGGCTGCCGAAATACCTTTGTGAAGTGGCCGTTTTCTGCTGTCACTCAAGTTGGTCAGGTCGGATGGGCGTGGTCACAGCGCTGTTTCTCCCCCAGATCAGGCTCATCATTACGTTGGTGGCGTAGTGGTGTGCGCATGTCCAAAGAGAAGATCCACTGCCCAGGAGATTCAAAACAGCGCGGTCTTCGCTATTCGCCGTTTACCGGTGGGCGCGGCCATCTTTCCTGTGGCCGCGCGTGCGCAGATGGAGCGCTCTGCTGCCCGGGGCTTCAGGAAAATGGCCTCGGGATTCCGCGCGTGCGCAGATGGAGATCGCGGCGGCCATTTTCCTGAAGCCCCGGGCAGCAGAGCGCTCCATCTGCGCACGCGCGGCCACAGGAAAGATGGCCACGCCCACCGGTAAACAGCGAATAGCGAAGACCGCGCTGTTTTGAATCTCCTGGGCAGTGGATCTTCTCTTTGGACATGCGCACACCACTACGCCACCAACGTAATGATGAGCAGGATTCTGGGGGAGAAACAGCGCTGTGACCACGCCCATCCGACCTGACCAACTTGAGTCACAGGACAAAACGGCCACTTCACTAAGGTATTTCGGCAGCCTAACGGGGGTGTAAAGGCACCAAAAAGGCAGTAATGTAAAGCCCAGCTCTGCCCCTATTTCACACTATTTTTATCTAATTTTTAAAAAACGGGGTGATAGGTTCCCTTTAATAATAAAGGCCTTTATTTATAAACTGAATTTTGTAGTTACTTGTGTTATCTTTGTCTAATAGTTACATTTGTTTGGTGATCTGAAACATTTAAGTGTGACAAACATGCAAAAGAACAGGAAATCGGGAAGGGGGCAAACACTGTTTCACACAACTGTACTGTCTATCTTTCACATTACATACAAGCACCTGCCTATGAGGTACAACAAACAACTTGAATAAGTAAATACGACACAAGAGGTCTCCGTATCTAGAAGATCTGTCCATAGATGGGGGAAAAAAGGAGAAGAAACCAGATATGAAAAGGAAGCGACTCCGTGTGTAGGGCCACAGCTTACAACACACAGAAACCAATACGACTTTTAGGGTTTGTCTTTCAGACAACTATAAAATATTATACTCAAGTCTGAAATGTTATAAAGGTCCAAAATGACACCTGCGATCCCCGGATATCCTAAAGCTAAGTTCATGCCCCAAAAAACTGTCCGATCTTCATCCAAAAAATATCAGATGTTTTTTATCTCTATTGTCACCTGTATGCCATCCTATATTATGCACCAAATTTACAAGACCAAAATCAGTTTCCTGAGTCAAGAATGGTAATTTCAACACAAAAAATCAGATGCTCTTTGGATGATTTCTCTGGGATCCGATTTTTTTTTTTGTACATACCTAGATTTGAAGAGTTTCATTCAAAATATGGAATAGAATAGTGTATGGTGCAATTTTTTTTCACATGTATGAACAATCAGTCCATGTAAAAAAACTGTCATTTGGACAGGCAAGTTGAATGACATTGGTTCCGGTGCAGTCCATGTGAGCTCAGTTTCTTCCACAGTCACCTGTTGTGTGAACGTAGCCTAGAAATGAGCTAGTGCTACAAGCAGGTGAGGCTGGGACAACGCATCTAATGATCCTCAATAGACATTTTGACATAGCTTTGGAAGACCTGACCCGTCCATGATATACTGTATATACGGTTGGATTTTCATTTGAATGTAATACAACACTACCCCTGCAACAGACATTGATGGCCAAATGGAGCTTCTCTAGGATGACGATTTTTAGGGAAGTGGTTGTCTTATCCACTTCAGAACAATTGTTGAGGCAAATTGTATTTTCTACACAGAAAACTTTGCAGACTGTTAAATCATAAGAATGATTTTTTTAGATTTTATACAGTTTGGCACTTTGCACCAGACGACAGTGCCCGATTCAGAAGGTCAGTCCCAAGGAAGATTGTAGAATTATAGAATGTTAGAGTTGGAAGGGACCTCCAGGGTCATCGTGTCCAACCTCCAGCTCAATGCAGGAGTCGCTAAACCATCTCAGACAGATGTCTGTCCAGCCTCCATTGAAGGAGAATGCACCATCTCTCGCGGCAGCATGTTCCACTCATTGATCACCCTCACTGTCAAAAAGTTTTTTCTAATATGTAATCTGTGCCTTATCCCATTGCCTCTCATCTTTCCTTGTGCCAATGAGAATAAGGCCGGAGTCACACTCAGCGTAAGACAATACGGTCCGTTTTTTACGGCCGTAATACGGTCGTAATATGGAGAAATGTTCCCAAAATAGTGATCCGTAGGCAGGGTGTGTCAGCGTATTTTGCGCATGGCATCCTCCATATGTAATCCGTATGGCATCCGTACTGCGATATTTTCTCGCAGGCTTGCAAAACCGACATCTAATGGATTTATGTGCTCAAATGTTCGGTAAAACATATATACAGTATACTGTATATATATATATATATATATATATATATATATATATATATATATGTCATTGAGACACATATATATATATATATTCTGTATTTAGATTTAATTCAGCGCGATATCTGTGAAAAGCCGGTAATTCAATTGCCGGCTTTTCATTTCTCCTTCACAAACCCGACAGGATATGAGACATGGTTTACATACAGTAAACCATCTCATATCCCCCTTTTTTTGCATATTCCACACTACTAATGTTAGTAGTGTGTATGTGCAAAATTTGGGCACTGTAGCTGCTAAAATAAAGGGTTAAATGGCGGAAAAAATTGGCGTGGGCTCCCGCGCAATTTTCTCCGCCAGAATGGTAAAGCCAGTGACTGACGGCAGATATTAATAGCCAGGAGAGGGTCCATGGTTATTGGCCCCTCAGTGGCTAAAAACATCTGCCCCCAGCCACCCCAGAAAAGGCACATCTGGAAGATGCGCCTATTCTGGCACTTGGCCACTCTCTTCCCACTCCCGTGTAGCGGTGGGATATGGGGTAATGAAGGGTTAATGCCACCTTGCTATTGTAAGGTGACATTAAGCCAGATTAATAATGGAGAGGCGTCAATTATGACACCTATCCATTATTAATCCAATTGTCTGAAAGGGTTAAAAAACACACACACACGTTATTAAAAAGTATTTTAATGAAATAAACAAACAGGTTGTTTTAGTATTTTATTGCTCTCTCAATCCATCCGGAACACCCTCGCTTGGCAAAATAATAAACCAACAATATACATACCTTCAGATGGTCTGTCACGTCCCACGAGGTAATCCATCTGAAGGGGTTAACTCAATTTACAGGCAGGAGCTGCGCTAAAGCACTCGCTCGTGTCTGTAATCCCCGGGTGATGAAAGGAAAACTGGGAGATCTGTACTTACATTGAGTTGCGGTGAGGCGCCCTCTGGTGGATGAACTCATATGAACTCGAGCGTGGGAACTTTTCCAAGGCTCCAGTTCATGAGAACATAGAAAGCCGTATAATACTGAACCGTAATATACGGCTGATAGGAGCAGCCCCATTGAGAATAATTGTGCCGTTTGTTTGACGAGTTTTACGGACGTATTTTCTGCGCTCTTACGTCCGTAAAACTCGCTAGTGTGACCCCGGCCTAAAGCTGATCCCTCTACAGAGGGGCAGCCCTTGAGATATTTGAGTTCTTTATCTAATCCCTCTACTCAACCCACATTGAGTTTTAACGTGTCCTCTTCCCGCTCTTCTCTCAGCAATTCAGACTGAAGAAAGACAAAGCTATAGATTCACAATTTTCAGTTCCTGAAATTTAATTTTTTCTAAATTAGAAATTTTGTAAAGTTGGAAAAAGTGTGTCTTACAGTAAAGAAAGGGTTCAGTTATGAACAACAGGGGGATATCCAGCTACCGCAATAAAAAATCCTTTATAGTAAAAACTTTCTATTCTTAATATGCTGTAAAAAATAGAAATATATGAAAGTAGAAACATTTTTCCCACGCATTTCGAGCGTTAAAAGCGCTTAATCATAGCACTATAGCTATCCAAATGAGTGTCGATCAAACCGTTCCGTAATCACCCACATCCATTACTGGAACCTATCTCTCTCCTCCACATGGTTAAAGGAGAAAAACCTATAGCAACTAGAAAACATGTAAGAGTATATAATACTTATCTCAAGCACGCCTCACTGGTCCATGCATAGTGACTAGTGACGAGTGAACGTAAGGCGTTATCGGAGCATGCTCGGGGTTAGCCTAATATCTTTGGCATGCTCGAATAATATGTTTGAGTTCCCGCGGCTCTTCGACAGCCGCAACACATGCAGGGATTGATTGTTTGTTAGGAATCCCTGCATGTGTTGCAGCAGTCGAAGAGCCGCGGGGATCAAAAATATTTTTGTAGTGTAAAATGGTGATGGTTTTTTTTTTTAAATCATAAACAGTGTTGATACAGTAACTGTGTTCAGCCACCAGAGGTCACCCTTGAGTAATAGACAGGATAATTACAATGTTGTTGCAGTAATTTGGTTCAGCCACCAGAGGTCACCCAGGAGTAAAAGACAAGAAGATTCTGGAAACAGGACAGTTACCTCAGAGAGAGTTTCTGGGCGTTTGAGAAGAAGCAGCGCGGTGATGGAGAGTGGGGAATCCAGATCTTGAGGCATTCCTGTTTGGGACTGTGTGATTTCAAGAAAGCTATTCTTGTGAGTAAACAGAGAAGTGTGACCGGTCACCGACTGTGTAGTTAGCTAGGGATAGCTAGATAGGAATCACAGCCTATTTAAGGACACTCTTGTATGAAGAATTGCCTGATAACTAATAGACACTGTGTGGATTCCTGCGCTTCACGATTCTGGCTGTGGGATATTCCTGGAATTATTTGTGAACTTTATCTGGATCTGCATCAGAAGATTTGGTGGCTCAAATACCTATTTAATCCACTGCTGGACATCTGTATAACAAATTCAGTTATTTACCGCTGAAGCATATATTGTGAAAGAGTACACTCTGAGCCCTCAATAATAAGACAGTGCACTGCGTATACACTGAGTATATACTGTGATATATGTATATGTTGGGAAAAACCGGGTACCCGTGATTTATTGTAAATTAGGCGGGAGGCGGGTGTAAGATTGTATTCCTGAGAGGACCACGTGTCACAGGCACAGTATAACCCCGTGTAGGCCCGTTACAGATAAGGGAGGGAGTGGTATAGTTGTGGGGTAGTCTGATTCCTGTCTGTGAAGCTGGCACTTGGGGTCTCTCAGGCTGTATAACTTGTATTCTGTGAGTTGTGGCTGTTGTGGCCCATATTGTGTTGGGAGAGAAATTCTGTCATTTTTTGCAATAGTTATAAAGAAAAGTTGGTTTAATATCATATTGTGCCCTGAGTCATTCATAGCAGCGCCGTATTCTGTTCTCGAGCAGCGACCGGCATAACGGTCCTTACATTTTGGCGTAGTCGGCAGGATACGGTGCTCGCTATGGATGTTACTGATGGAACAGAAGGCGCTGTCGCTCCTGCTGTAGTTATTCACCCCCCTTCCCCCATTGTTTCTGTTAGAGATCGATTAGTGGGTTGCTCTGCCACGGGAGCGCTGCTTAATCACCTGGCCAAGTTTGATGGATACAATCTGCTGCTCAGTGATTGGGAAGGCAGGTTAAAGAATGCCATTGCCTTGCTCGGTGTTAGCCCCCGACTGCAGCCAGAAGTCGCGCTGAATGCTTTGGAGGGGGATGCCCGCAAAGTTGTCTTGTTGAAATCCGAGGATAAGCGAAGAACAGTTGATGACATCATTCGGATATTGAAAAATGCATTTGATCACGTGGCAGCGGCAGGGCAACTGCGAGTACAGTTTTTCGCTCGGACCCAGAGAGACGGAGAAAGTCTGATCCAGTATGCTATAGCATTGGAGGAGCTGCATCAGGAGGTTAAAAGGAAGTCAACTGTGACTGTGGGTACTGAGGCCGAGGTTGACAGCATTCTTCGGGATCAGTTCATTGAGGGGATCCAAAGTGAGACACTAAGGAGTGAATTGTTGCTGAAAGCTCGAAGTATTCCTGGTATTACATATGCTGAAATTCAGGAAGAAGCAGTAGCACGGACCTTAGAAGTAAAGCCCGTTCTGCAGAGGAGTAACCTGCAAGTGGCTGATACACAAGGGCCGGGGCCAGATCCCATCCAGACACAGCTGGCAGCTTTACAGAAAACCGTGGAAAGCCTGGCAGAGCAGATGCAGCAGATGCAGGTTCGGGAAACACCTCCGATGTACCCGGCACCGCCTAACCCCTCTATTCCATTGTATGGGCGGTTACCCTATGCCTCAAGGGAAATGTCGACTGCTATAAGACCCTGGCCATCCAGAGGTTTGGCAAGAAGACCGGTGCAATGCTGGCGATGCAGGGAATTTGGTCATTTGCAGCGAGACTGCCAGAGGAAGCTGGCAGATGAAGCTTCATCATCAGTAAAAGAGAGGCCCTCGCTGTAGTTGGGCATACGGCGGGGCAGGAACGAAAATCAGTGCCCAATGTCTGTTCTGAGGATCTGATTGAGGACAGTCCAACTTTGGAGGTGCAGTTTGCAGGCAAGAAGGTGGCATGTCTGGTGGATACCGGGTCGGAGGTGACTACGATGCCAATGAAGTTTTTTAAGGAGCACTTCGAAGGGACTGTCAAACCGGAGTCGGGACATTTATTAAAACTAAAGGCTGCCAATAATGAGGAAATCCCAGTGGCGGGCATTGCGTGGATGAAGATACAGCTGTGTGGTCAGGAGTTGGGGACCAAGGGAGTGGTGCTCGTGACGACGCAGGCGAGACCAAACCTTCCGGTGGTTCTGGGAATGAACATCCTGAGAGAGCTGGATTCCCTTCTGTTTGAACGTGATGGTCCGCGTTATTGGAAGCAGGTGACGCCCCACAAAGTCACTCAGAGAGTCCTACAGCAGGTGGTCCGTTCATGCGGCATTCAGAAGAGTTCGGCAGAAGGAAGAGCAGTGGGAGCGGTGTATGTCCCACGCGGGTCTGCTGTTGTGATCGGTCCGGGTCAAGAGAAGCTTGTATTGATGCCGGTAGGGACACACAGAAAACTGAATGGTGTGGAGGTGATTCTGGAACCGACCAGTCGGTCAGAAGACACTAATAGTCTAATGGTAGCCCGAACAGTGGCCGTTGTACGATATGGAAGTGTACCGATAAGGTGCTTGAATCTGCAAGATCATGAGATGACTCTGGCGGCAGGCACCAAGCTGGCTGATGTATATGTGTGCGGCGAGAGAGTCATTCCCAAAAGTCAGTTTACACTAAGAGCAGACCACAGGACTGCCTGGACCCTGTCAATGCAGACGACAACCGAAGAGTCCCCCACACCTGCGTGGAATGGCAGGAAGATCATGGAGATTATGGGGGTGGATGAGTCCCAGTTAACATTTGAGCAGGCGCGCAGGCTGGAGGATACACTGTGGGAATATCAGGCTGCTTTCTCCAGGGATGATGAAGACTTTGGTTGCACAAAGGCAGTGGAACACGAAATACCCACAGGAGATACCCCTCCGATTCGAGAGAGATATCGTCAGATCCCGCCGAACCTCTATCAAGAGGTTAAGCGGATGATAGCGCAAATGCTAGACAATGGGGTGATCCGCCAGAGTCAGAGTCCTTGGGCCGCACCAGTCGTGTTGGTACGGAAGAAGGATGGGTCCATACGGTTTTGTGTTGATTACCGCAAGCTGAATGCACATACTGTACGTGATTCTTATCCATTACCAAGAATCGAGGAATCCTTGTCCGCACTAGGGAAGGCGAAGTATTTCTCTACGCTTGATTTAGCCAGTGGCTACTGGCAGGTGCCCATGGCGGCTCGAGATCGGCAGAAGACAGCATTCATCTTGCCGATGGGTCTGTTCGAGTTTAATCGGATGCCCTTTGGACTGGGTAATGCCCCAGGAACATTTCAGCGATTGATGGAGTATTGCTTGGGTGACTACAATTTTGAATCTGTGTTGATCTATCTGGATGATGTAATCGTATTCGGAAATTCATTCGATGATCACCTGAAAAAGCTGCGACAAGTGTTGCACCGACTGAGAGACAATGGACTTAAGATCAAGCCAAAAAAATGTCAACTGTTCCGGACGCAGATTGAGTACCTGGGGCATGTAGTGTCGGCTGAGGGTGTGCAACCAGCACCGAGTAAAATTGAGGCCATTCAAGGGTGGCCCAGACCCAAGACCCGGAGAGAAGTACAGGCATTTCTCGGTCTAGCCGGATACTATCGCCGATTTGTAAAAGACTTTGCTAAAGTGGCTGAGCCACTGAATGAGCTGTTGAGAGGGACGGCGCGAGGGCCCAAGAACCAACCCATCCAATGGACAGATCGACAACAACAGGCATTCGATCAGATCCGGGATGCCCTTGTGCAGGCACCTTTGTTGGCGTATGCACGTTTTGACCGACCTTTCATTCTGTACACTGACAGGAGCCTCCATGGCCTGGGAGCTGTGTTAGCCCAAGAGCAGGAGGGGCGTGAACGGGTTATTGCATATGCCAGTCGGTCTCTACGAGACACCGAGCGAAACCCAGATAATTATAGCTCATTTAAGTTGGAGATGTTGGCCTTGGTGTGGGCTATGACTGAGAAATTTGCAGAGTACCTTGCTGGCTCTGAGATTTTTGTGATGACTGACAATAACCCGCTGGCACACCTAGAGAATGCCAGGCTCGGAGCCCTAGAGCAGAGGTGGGTAGCACGGATGTCCAAGTTTAATTACCGGATTCGGTTCCGTTCTGGTAAAGAGAACTCCAATGCCGATGCACTGTCACGAGTGACTTGTGGTACTCCCCGGCATGTTGTGGATGAAGACCTTGAGGATACCGAGATTCCTGACCTGAGACGATTACCTGTGTTTGTGGATGTGGCACGGTTAAGTGGGGTGGCGACACAGGTCGCCACTTTGCTGGGAAAGACTCGTCAGGAGTGGGCCGATTTACAGGATGCAGACTCCGAGCTGTCACGAGTAAAGAAGTGGCTGAGTCAAAAGTCCTGGCCCGACAGAAGGGTGAGAGCTCGGCTGGGTGCAGAGGGGCAGAAACTGCTACGGCAGTGGGATCGATTGGCCATAACGGAAGGGGTACTGTATCGCTGGATCTACATAGCGGCAGAGCTGGGGTACCGTTGGCAGGTGGTGATCCCAGCCTCAATGGCTCCAGACATTGCCCGAGAGGCTCATACGCAGGGTGCACATTTTGGACCTGAAAAGACGTATAGATGGTTGCATCGATTTGTGTACACACCTGGCTTGGAAGAAGTCGTGAGAGAGGTGTGTGCTAAGTGCCGACCCTGTGAATTGAATAAGTCTCCAGAACAGAGAGCTCCAGTTCAGACAATCGTGACGTCTGCCCCGCTGGAAGTATTAATGGTGGATTATCTGTCCATTGGGTACTCCAGCAGCGGTCATCACTCATGCCTGGTCATGACCGATCATTTCACAAAATTTGCTGTGGCCATTCCCACTAAAGATCAAACTGCTAAGTCCGCAGCAGAGGCGATCTGTAAACATTTCATGCCGGTGTATGGCTGCCCCCAAAGAGTGCATTCAGACCAAGGTACCTGTTTTCAGGGTCAGCTCATGACTGAGTTGCTGCAGGTCTATGGGATTCAGCAATCACGGACGACGCCCTATCACCCGCAGGGAAATGGAGCTTGTGAGAGATTCAACCGAACGCTGCTCCAGATGCTGAGAACGCTGGAACAAAGGCAAAAGGGGCGATGGCCTGAGTTTCTCCCTGAACTTATGTGGGCTTATAATAACAGAGTCCATAACACTACAGGGTTCACGCCTTATGCGATGATGTTCGGCCGGCCAGGACGAGAAATTGGAGAGCTGAGTCTAACAGTACCGGATGAGCCGCAGTATCGTACAGCCAGTGAGTGGGTCCAGGACCACCGAAGAAAACTGCGAGAGATCCATCAGATAGTGAAAGAACGTGTACGGGATCATCCACACCGAGATCGAAAACCAGTGCACGGGGATGAGTTCCAGGTGGGTGACAAGGTGCTAGTGCGGGTTACACGTCCAGAAGGGAAGTTGAGTGACAGGTGGGAGGATACGCCTTACACAGTAGTGGAAAGGGTGTTCCCAGGAGGAAGTGTGTACACTGTGGTCCCTGAGGGGTGTATCGGACCTCGTCGCACGATGCATCGGAATTGGTTAAAGCGGTGTATATCCGACGCACCTGTCTGTTCCCCTGAGTCATCTGATCCAATGATGGTGCAACCGAGCAATGTTGAGTGTTACTGTTGGGATGACTGTGATGGCGACCTCTCAGAAATGCAGAGTCCGACAGTGCAAACTCCTGATATGCCCACTGATGTTACTGTTCCACCAGATACGACAAATGTTTCGTTGAACCCGACAGGTACTGGCTTACGGAGGTCAGAGAGGAGCACAGCCAGAATTCCTCCGATACAATATAATCCTGATGAGTATGTGTTGCGTGTGAGTTGTGAGAAGCCATTTGTCGGGACGCCAAATTGAAAGTGGGGTGGAGTGTAAAATGGTGATGGTTTTTTTTTTTAAATCATAAACAGTGTTGATACAGTAACTGTGTTCAGCCACCAGAGGTCACCCTTGAGTAATAGACAGGATAATTACAATGTTGTTGCAGTAATTTGGTTCAGCCACCAGAGGTCACCCAGGAGTAAAAGACAAGAAGATTCTGGAAACAGGACAGTTACCTCAGAGAGAGTTTCTGGGCGTTTGAGAAGAAGCAGCGCGGTGATGGAGAGTGGGGAATCCAGATCTTGAGGCATTCCTGTTTGGGACTGTGTGATTTCAAGAAAGCTATTCTTGTGAGTAAACAGAGAAGTGTGACCGGTCACCCACTGTGTAGTTAGCTAGGGATAGCTAGATAGGAATCACAGCCTATTTAAGGACACTCTTGTATGAAGAATTGCCTGACAACTAATAGACACTGTGTGGATTCCTGCGCTTCACGATTCTGGCTGTGGGATATTCCTGGAATTATTTGTGAACTTTATCTGGATCTGCATCAGAAGATTTGGTGGCTCAAATACCTATTTAATCCGCTGCTGGACGTCTGTAACAAATTCAGTTATTTACCGCTGAAGCATATATTGTGAAAGAGTACACTCTGAGCACTCAATAATAAGACAGTACACTGCGTATACACTGAGTATATACTGTGAGATATATATATATATGTTGGGAAAAACCGGGTACCCGTGATTTATTGTAAATTAGGCGGGAGGCGGGTGTAAGATTGTATTCCTGAGAGGACCACGTGTCACAGGCACAGTATAACCCCGTGTAGGCCCGTTACAGATAAGGGAGGGAGTGGTATAGTTGTGGGGTAGTCTGATTCCTGTCTGTGAAGCTGGCACTTGGGGTCTCTCAGGCTGTATAACTTGTATTCTGTGAGTTGTGGCTGTTGTGGCCCATATTGTGTTGGGAGAGAAATTCTGTCATTTTTTGCAATAGTTATAAAGAAAAGTTGGTTTAATATCATATTGTGCCCTGAGTCATTCATAGCAGCGCCGTATTCTGTTCTCGAGCAGCGACCGGCATAACGGTCGTTACAGTAGCACGACGAAGACACTCGGTTAGCAACCGAGCATGCTCTGATAACACCTTTTCCGATCACGCTTGCTCAGCACTAGTCACTAATAGTGACCTGTCATGAACCAGTTTACCGCTACCTTCCCCATAAAACTATTGGAGGAAACTATTTTAAAAGACAACACTGGACATATTTATTTCCATGTTAGGATGGATGTATTTTGTCGCTGCAGAACTAATGTAAGTATAAGGCTACTTTCACACTAGCGTCGTGCACTGCACGTCGCTATGCGTTTTTTTGTATAAAAAACGCATCCTGCAAAAGTGCTTGCAGGATGCGTTTTTTCTCCATAGACTTCCATTAGCAACGCAGTGCGACGCATTGCCACACATCGCAACCGTCGTGCGACGGTTGCGTCGTGTTGCGTCGGACCGTCGCCACCAAAAAACGTTGCATGTAACGTTTTTTGGTGCGTCGTGTCTGCCATTTCTGACCGCGCATGCGCAGCCGGAACTCCGCCCCCTCCTCCCCGCACCTCACAATGGGGCAGCGGATGCGTTGAAAAACAGCATCCGCTGCCCCCATTGTGTGGCGCTTTCACTGCTTGCGTCGGTACGTCGCAACGACGCAATGCGTCGTACGATGCTAGTGTGAAAGTAGCCCAAGTGCACACAAAATCTTTTTTAGGCGAAACGAGTCAGATACCCCCGTGAAAAAGCATCACAAACCCGCCGCTAAAAATGAAAATCAATGTAAATTGCAGGTTTCGGGACGGTCTGAAAAAAACGTTGGGTTCGCGCATACCTTAAAGCCAAATTCAAATGTATATGTGTTTTAGGCCTCGTTCAGACATCCATGTTGCACATACCCATTATAATTTATGGTGAACATCATATGTCTGTTTTGTAATGGCAGGACAGATGAAACGTACCAATACAGGTCTATGGATCCGTGAAAAACACGTGCAGCACACGGATGGCAGCAGTGCACAGTCCTTATTTAACATAGTGTTTTTTATTACGGTAATTATTCTAATTTACTTAGATAATGACTTTTGGATTTTCATTGGCTGTAAGCCATAATCATCAACATTAACAGAAATAAACACTTGAAATAGAGTAAAGTACATATACTGTATATAGAAATATACATATATACTGTATATACACACAACTACAGACACATGACTTACACACACATATATATTTATATATATATATATATATATATATATATACTAGTGGGCCATCGTACAGTGTGGCGGCCACAGTTGGGACCATAAAACAGCATGGGAACCACTTTGAGGACTATCATACACCTTTTGGGCCCCTGTTAGGCCATCATATAGCATGGGGGCCTCTGGGGGACCATCATACAATTTGGGGGGCCACTGTGTGGGACATCATACCTCGAGGGTGTCATTGTTGGGGCCATCATACAGTGAGGGGGACTGTTGGTACCATCATATAGCATGCAGGTCACTGTTGGGTCTATCATACAGTTTGGGGGATACTGTGGGGGCCATTATAGAGCACATGTGCTATTGGGCAGCCCTAATATTGAGTTGGGGCTACTGTATAGGATGTCATACTCTAAGGTGACTACTATGGAGGCTATCATACAGCATGGAGTCTACTGTGAGGGTCATCATATAGTGTGGGGGCATCATACAGCATGTGGACTACTGTGGGGGCATCATACAGTGTAGGGGTATTATACTATAGGGGAGCTGTGGGCCCATCATACTGCATATAGGAGAGCCGAGGACCCATCAAACTATATAAAGGGGAGCTGTGGAAACATCATACTATGTACAGGGGGAGCTGTGAGTCCGTCATACTGAATATAGGGGAAACTGTGGGCCCATCACGCTGTGTATAAGGGAACTTTTGGACCATCATATAGAACTGTGGGGGACATTACACTGGGTATAGAGGACATGTGGGCCCATCATATTGTGCATAGAGGAGCTGTGGGGGAATCTTACTGTGTATAGGGAGCTGTACATGGGGGGACTCAGAGAATATTATTACAGCAGGTGCAGCTATAGGGACACACATGGCAGCAGTGGCTCCACATTGGGCTATCAGCAGGATTAGGAGTTTGTCTAGGTTGGGAATAGATAGGAACGGTGCTGGAAATGTGTTAAATAAAAAACGTCTTTGCTGTAAATTCTGCAGATGAGTCTTGGCTGGAAAAAGTTGTCATGTCAATCTGGGTCAGACTGAAAAGACGAGAAAAGAGATCCCCATCAGAAAAAACGTCACCTGTAAGTCGCCATCTATAACTGTACTGTGATCTCTTGTTCTGCAGGACTGATATCTACCACTATATGGTCACCGTGGGGCCGTGTTGGTTTTTGTATAGAGATTATTTTCAATAAAAACACGGTTGCTGAGGTTTCCCTATAATCGCAATTAGGGTGCGCCACCATAACTGTAAACATAGTTATCTGTTAGGAGCCAACTTAAATATTTCCTTTTCCCCACCCTCCACCCCCCCGAGCTTAACCTCTAGCCAAGTCTCTAGGCAATATACATGGCATAAGGCCAAGTTTCTCTTTAGAAAACTTAACTTTCAATTGTGTAGTATTCACTCTCAAACTGGTTGCGGCTCTGTGATAACCACATATTGCTGAGGGAGCCAAGTCATTTTTCAAGCTTCGACGTATCAGTGGTAATAGTGACAGCTCTTCTACTTTCCTGAAATCCCAAGGAACACCATTACAGGTGAGAGATTCTTCCTTTTTATACTCACTGATGTTTATGGTGGGCAGAGCAAAGAGGCAAAATTCGGGGGCTCAGAAGCAGGACACCCCTCTGGTTTGTGGTCGTGTATTGGTTGTGATTTGTGATAAGGAAAGGCTGAGACTGATTATATAGACACATAGAAGAAGTAACTACGACACCAACCCAACTTTAGTAAGTATAACTACCGTAACTCTACTAAGAAGGTGACCGCTCAGTGTCATCGGTAAAAATGGGAAACTCATCTAAGAAACATAAGAAGCAATTGCAAGAGAAGAAGAAGCTTACATCAAGAGCTGGAGAAGGCTTAAAAAATTCTAAAATGTTTTAAGCTTGCTACTAAGAGTATGAGGGAGACTACTTATATTTGTTATGGTCAAGTATGGCGGATTGGATGTTTTTAAATATCGTGATAATTGTTGTAAGGCCACCTGACTGACGTATAAAGATCAGCCACACATTCAGTGGATAATAGAAGGCTCATATAATGCTTATTGATGGTCCGCCTAGAAGTAGAAAGTAGGTGATTGTAAGAAGCCGAATGTGGAGCTCCATGAGAAAAGGTGGCAAAGATACGTGATGCAGATCCATCTCCATATAAGAGGTTACCTCAAAACTGTACGGTAGAGGAGAGAGAGGGTAATAAAACTGAATTTTAACCCCCCCCCCACCACCACCATGCACCTGCAGAACAATTGTGAGCACAATTTGGGGAACAGTTTTCTTCTTCTCTCGGCTAGTTATCCTCCCTCTCTACTGAACCTATAACCTCAACTTTCATAGTACTTTCTCCGACAGAGAACAGTGGAGTTGAAAGGTGGACTATGAATTCGCTCCTGGGTCTGAGATTAAAGTATAGCATTCAGAAGACCCTGGAAAAAAAGCAGGTTTGTAAATCACAGGGAGCTTGTGGAAAAGGTGATCCGTATTCCCAAATGGCTGGGTAAGATAACTAGAAGCATAATATCTTGGTATTTGGAGGAAAAGTTTAGGCAAGCTGTTAGACCAAGAAGCAGGTCCAGTTTTGGGGAGGTAGAGAAGCTTAAAGGGAACCTGGCATGAGGATTTTACGCCTAAAACTAATGGCATGTATCCACTGCTACTTTCATGTTGTTTAAATTCATATCTTCTCAAGGATAAATCTTACCCTTAGGCCCCAGTCCAGAGTCTCTCACCTAGCCAAATCAGATCTCATACTTTGCACTTTGCCAATAGCCCAAAACACAGTGTCTGCAAATTGAGATTCTGATTTGGCTTTTATCCTAAGTCATATTGCAAGACTCGTTAAAGGGTTGATTGTGACTTGTAGGATCGCTACTTCCAATAGGTGGCGCTATAGAGTTCAATTCCTCTTTCTCTCTGAAGAGACAATTTGCATATATCTTCATTATTGAATTTTGTAGTTTCTAAGAAATCCAGGTTTCAAAATCATATGCAAATGAGCTGCAACTGCTTTGGGGTGAGTCATTCCACTTGCAGCTCTCCTGCCTACCCTCCACATTCACCATCAGTTAGATCTAGAAATATTTGGATAGTGACACAAATTTTGGCATTTTATCTGTTGAACAAAATATATTCAGGATACAGTTATATTATGAATGTGGGCTTAAAGTACAGACTCTCAGCTTTCATTTGGGGGTATTCACATCCTAATAGGAGTAAGGGTTCAGGAATTACAGCTCTGTAATAAGTAGCTCCCTCTTTTTAATGGACCAAAAATAATTGGACAATTATCTCAAAAGCTCATTCATGGGCAGAATGGGCTTTATCTTCTTTAATCCATCATTAATAAAGCAGGTAAAAGGTCTGGAGCTGATTCGAGGCGTGGCATTTTGCATTTGGAAGTTGTTGTTGTGAACCCACAACATGAGGTCACAGAAGCTCTTAATGGAAGAGAAACAGACCATGATTATGCTGAAAAAAGAAGAAGAAATCCATTAGAGAGATAACAGAAATGTTAGGTGTGGCCAGATCAATAATTTGGAACATTATTCAAAAAAGAGCAAACTGGGGAGCTTAGGTAATCAAAAAGGACTGGAAGTTATGGACAACAATGGTAGATAATCACAGAATCCTTTCCATGGTGAACAAAAACCCCTTCACAACATTCAGCTAAGTAAAGAACACTCTTCAGGAAGTAGGCGTTTCATTATCTAAGTATCTACCAGATAGAGAAGATTTCATGAGCGCAAATATAGAGGGCTCACCAAATAAACACAAAGGCCATATTAGACTTTGCCAAAAAACATCTAAAGAAGCCACCCAATTCTGCAAAAGCAAAACGAAGATCAACCTGTATCAGAATGATTGGAAGAAGGAAGTATGGAGAAGGCTTAGCATTGCTCATGATCCGAAGCACACCCCATCCTCTATAAAGCATGGAGAAGGCATTATGAAGGCATGGGCATGGATGGCTTTGAATGGATCTCTAGTGTTTATTAATGATGTAACAATAGCAGCCGGATGAAATCTGTGTGTACACGGTGAAACTTTAGGCTCAAATTCAACAAAATGCAGCAAGGTTGATTGGACGGCACTTCACAGTATGGATGGACAATGACCCAAAACCTCCCGTGAAAGTAAAGGCTGAGCCAATCACCAGATCTCTTCCAAATCAAGCTGCATTTCACAGGCTTCGGGCAAAACTTAAGCAAAAAAAACCCACAAACAAGCAACAACTGAAGTCAACTGCAGTAAAGGCTGGCAAAACATCACAAAGGAGGAAACCCAGTGTTTGGTGAAGTCCATGGCTCCCAGACTTCAGGCCATCATTGCTTGCAAAGGATTCTCTGCAAAGTATTAAAAATGAATATTTTATTTATGATAAAGGTAATTTGTCCAATTAATTTTGAGCTCCTAAAATGCAGAGACTTTGATGAAAAATGGTTCTAAACGTTTCACGGGATATTTTTGTTCAATCCCTTTAATTAAACCTTAATGACTCCACTTCAGTTGCATCTCAGTTGTTTCATTTTATGTCCAAAATAGTGTCATACAGAGGCCAAATCACAAAGACTTGGTCACTGCCCAAATATTTCTGGATCTAAATGTAAGTTTATGACTCCAAGCAGCTGGCAAGGAAAGAGGCAGGAAACAGGAAGACCAGCAACGCCCATCGGAGAAGATCACGCCGTATGTGGGAATTATAAAATGTATTTTTCTGCTATGCAGAGGGGGTTGGAGACTTATATACAGCTTACTATAAAACTGTAAAAGAGGCCTTAAAGATGGTGTTCGTAGTTTATATTGGGAAAACCTGGTGACTTCCCTTAATAATTATAATAATATTTTTTTCTATAGCGCCAACATATTCCGCAGCACTTTACAGTTTAGAGGGGACTTGTACAGACAATAAATACTGTACAATGCAGAATAAATATAAGTCAGATACCAAAGGGAGTGAGGGCCCTGCTTACATGCTACAATCTATGAGGAAATAGGGGAGACACAAAGGTACATGGTAAAATGTGCTTATGTTGTATAATACAGCCTTGTACAGCCAGTCCCCGTGGTGTCAGCACTCCATCTCCTGGGGTTCCCATGCTGTTGTTGTGACATGAGACGCCGGCACCCAATCAGCCCTGGCATCACTGTCCCTACCTTTTGTCGAATAGAGCAGGAAAAGGAAGTCAGAGATCATCTTCAGCCCGTACTTCCTCTTCATGTTTGATTTGTCCGAAGGCACGGACAGTGATGCCAGCACTGATTGCATGCCGTCGTCATGTTTCAGAACTGCACGTGCGCCGCAGGAACGGTGGCAGCACAGGAGGTGAGTATAGGCTGTAATATTTTATCAGGGCCAAACATTTTGATCAAGAAAGGGTTGTCCTACAGTGGACAAACCTTTTAATATACTATCTAGGGTCTGCACATAACAGCTTAAACCTGTCACCAGTATATGTACAGTACAGACACAGAGGGTTATTAAGTGCTAGGAGGGCCTTTGGACAGATGCTACGTGGGTCATGATTATGAAGAAAATTTTGTATCGGCAATAAGTGGATAGTTAGATAAGCAAGATGAGGCAAAAGGCCTGTCTAAAGAAATTTGTTTTTAGGCCATGCTTAAAACTGTAGGTATTGAGACCTAATTGAAGTGTGCGGGATAGTGCATTTCAAAGAAATGGCGCAGCACACAAAAGTCTTGGAGACGGGAATGAGAGGTTTGGATTACTAAGGATGTTAGTCTTAAGTCATCTATAATGTAAAGTGCTGCGGAATCGGTTGGCGCTATATAAATAAAATTATTATTATTAGCAGAATGAGAGCACGGGTAGGGTGGTAGTCTGAGAGGAGGGAGAAGAAATAGGGTGGTGCTGCACAATCGAGCACTTTATGGGTGAGAGCGGTATGTTTGTATTAAACTTTGTAGCGGATGGGACACCAGTGTAATGACTGGCACAGGGTAGAGGCATCAGTGTAACGGTTGGTGAGGAATATTTTTCCTGCCTTCAGGATGGATTGGTGGAGACAGTTTGATAAAAGGGAGACCGATTAGTAGAAAGTTGCAATAGCCTAGACGAGAATGAATAACAGCGACATTAGGCATTCTTGCTGAGTGAAAGGCAGAATGAAGCTGAGGGTAAATTAGATTATTGGACTAGATTTATGAATGCAGTGCATGAGAATACAGGTTGACTCTGGATGACAGGAGGGCACCATGTTCAAACAATTACTGTTTTGTTACTGAGTTAACAAAGTTGAAAAGGAAGAAAAAAAGGCTTACAGTGTGGAGATTGTAGATAACGCATCGTTCTGCAGATCAGATGCTTTTGCCTGGACTGTGTGTATTGTTGTGAAGGAAGAAAATATAAATTTCCATATTTCCATAGTTCATTCTAAATCTACTTAGACTGCTGAATTAAGTGTTGTCCTAAAGTTGGAAGTAGATGAGCAAGAGAACATTTAGGGTATGTGCACACGTTCAGGTTTTTTCGCGTTTTTTTTCGCGTTTTTTTCGGTATAAAAACGCTATAAAAACTCATTAAAAACGCATGCATTATGCATTCTATCATTTAGAATGCATTTTGCATGTTTTGTGCACATGGTGCGTTTTTTTCCGTGAAAAAAATGCATAGCGGTAAAAAAAGCAGCATGTTCATTAATTTTGCAGAGTTTCTGCGTTTTCCCCCAATTCTATGCATTTGGAAAAAACGCATGAAAAAATGCACAGAAAAAGCATAAAAAATGTGGTAAAAAACGCGAAAAAAACGCATGCGGATATCTGGCAGAAATGTCCGGTTTTTGTCTGCTAGAAATCCTGACGTGTGCACATAGCCTTACAGTTTTTCTGATTATACAGTTAACGTCATTAGCTGTCTTGCACAGCTGTGGGATGAATGGGATGTCATTACTGGTGTTGACACTGCAGATGGGACTTGAAACTGTAGCAAAATCAGTATAGACTTTAGTGAGTAAAGATCCAGCTCTCACCACTCTATTTTTCTTCAGATTAATAACTGATAATGGATTCTTCTATCAACATCATCAGTAAAGAAGAAGTGCTGCGCATTCAGTCGGCTTTACAAGAAGGAGACCTCTGTAGAGCAACTGAAAGACTCACAGAATCCCTCAGGGAAATAGAAAATGCCCCGTTGAACATTGCTATCACGGGAGAGTCAGGAACAGGAAAGTCCACTTTTGCTAATGTCATCCGTGGCATGGACGATGAAGAAGAAGGCTCGGCCAAAACTGGTGTGGTACAGACAACAGAGGTGCCAACTCCATACAACCATCCTCAGTATCCTAATGTAACTGTTTGGGATCTTCCAGGAATAGGAACTCCAGATTTTGCACCAGATACTTATCTTCAGTCTGTTGAATTTAGTTGTTATGACTTTTTCATCATTTTATCATCAGAACGTTTTAAGAAAAACGACATTGACCTAGCAAAGGCGATTCAAGCTATGAACAAGAAATTCTACTTTGTGAGATCCAAAGTTGACTCCGACTTGAATGCTTCCAGGAGCCGAAGGAAGAAGACATTCAATGAAGAGAATGTTCTCAATGAAATTAGAAATAACTGCATTCAAAACCTCAAACAAGGTGGAATCCCACAGCCCCAAGTATTTCTCGTCTCATTCCTGGACCTTGACCATTACGACTTTCACGAAATGCAGGACACTCTAGAAAAGGAGCTTCCAGAACACAAGAGACACATATTCCTGATCTCTCTACCCAACATTTCTCTACCAGTTCTTGAGAAGAAGCGTCAGGCTCTCAGGAAGGACATATGGAAGTGGGCTCTTCTTTCTTGTGGAGTCGCTATGGTCCCAGTCCCAGGCCTGTCTGTAATTTGTGATATAGGAATCCTGGTGAACGCAATCATAAGCTACCTGAAAGCTTTTGGCTTGAATAATGAATCTCTGGTAAAGTTAGCCAATAGGTTTGGTAAAGATGTCAGCGAGTTAAGATCAGTGATCAAGTCCTCTTTAGTCTTACAAGAGATAACTAAAGACCTTGTCGTGAGTTTAATAACCAAAGGGGCTGTGGGGTGTCTTGCATTAATTGAATATGCTGTTAGCAATATCCCAGTGCTGGGTACTATTGCAGCAGGGGGAATATCATTTGGTACCACTTACTGGATGCTCTATAGCTCCCTTAATGAGATTGCTGAAGATGCAGTGCGTGTTCTTGGCAAAACAATGGAGACACTTGTTTAGGCATCTCTCTCCATAGAATAAAATGTAAGGAGAAATCCGAGACATGAGATACCATGATATAATTAAAAACTGATTCAATGATTTATAAAAGTGATACAATAAAGCTTTTACATTAACCACGTTTGTTATTGGGCATCTGATTTTAATATTCTTTTTGGTTTAGAAATATACCAATAAAAGTGTTTCTTCAATTACACCTAAAAATCCAATCTGACTGATCTTAGTTTCCAACACATCGCGTTTTCTAAATCTCATACTTACAGTGACTTGCGAAAGTATTTGGCCCCCTGGAACTTTTCATCCTTTTCCCACATATCATGCTTCAAACATAAAGATGCCAAATGTAACTTTTTGTTGAAGAATCAACAACAAGTGGAACACAATTGTAAAGTTGAACGAAATTTATTGGTTATTTTACATTTTTGTGGAAATTCAAAAACTGAAAAGTGGGGCGTGCAATATTATTCGGCCCCTTTAACTTAACTTTAATGACAGACGCGGATTCTTTACTGTAAGAGCAGTGAGACTATGGAACTCTCTGCCGTATGATGTTGTAATGAGTGATTCATTACTTAAATTTAAGAGGGGACTGGATACCTTTCTGGAAAAGTATAATATTACAGGGTATATATATTAGATTCCTTGATAAGGCGTTGATCCAGGGAACTAGTCTGATTGCCGTATGTGGGGTCGGGAAGGAATTTTTTTCCCCATGATGGAGCTTACTCTTACCACATGGGTTTTTTTTGCCTTCCCCTGGATCAACATGTTAGGGCATGCTAGGCTATGGGTTGAACTAGATGGACTTAAAGTCTTCCTTCAACCTTAATAACTATGTAACTATGTAACTTAATACTTTGTTCCACCACCTTTTGCTGTGATTACAGCTGCAAGTCCCTTGGGGTATGTCTCTATCAGTTTTGTACATCGAGAGACTGAAATTCTTGCCCATTCTTCCTTGGCAAACAGCTCAAGCTCAGTGAGGTTTGATGGAGATCGTTTGTGAACAGCAGTTTTCAGCTCTTTCCACAGATTCTCGATTGGATTGAGGTCTGGACTCCAACTTGGCCATTCTAAAACCTGGACATGTTTATTTGTGAACCATTTCTTTGTAGATTTTGCTTTATGTTTGGCATCATTGTCTTGTTGGAAGACAAATCTCCGTCCCAGTCTCAGATCTTTTGCAGACTCCAACAGGTTTTCTTCAAGAATGGTCCTGTATTTGGCTCCATCCATCTCCCATCAATTTTAACTATCTTCCCTGTCCCTGCTGAAGAAAAGCAGGTCCAAACCATGATGCTGCCACCACCATGTTTGACAGTGGGGATTGTGAGTTCAGATGAGCTGTGTTGGCCTTAACACCAAACATATCGTTTGGCATTGTTGCCAAAAAGTTCGATTTTGGTTTCATCTGACCAGAGCACCTTCTTCCACATGTTTGGTGTGTCTACCAGGTGGCTTGTTGTAAACATTAAACAACACTTTTTATGGAGGAAACAGGAGCATTAACAGTGAACCTAATGTAACCTTTACTCAAGTAGCCGTAGATGTTAATAGCAGATGACAATACATGTTCTTAGATGACAGGTCCAGAGACCAGGCTGATGGCAGCGGATAATGGAAACTAGGCGTACATGAGTACATCGCAGCAAGTCCATCCATATGTCTAGCTGGAGTCCAATACTGACTCTGTGGAACACTTCCACCTTGCCAGGGCCATGACCACTAGTTGGCCTCCATATCTCTGTAATGTAATCCCCAACTTTGGGTCATTACACCAGTAGGAGCTTTACTGAATCACTCTCCATAGTTTAATAGATTAAATTAATTGATAATAGATGGAGATAAGGTCTGGAACAAGGGTCTGGGAGAAGCAGTCCAGATATGTCAACTGCCATCAGATTTGGTTTTTCGATTTGAAACTGGAAAAATTAAACATTTTTTTGAATATTTTTTATGATTTAACACATATAAGATTATAAAAACGAATCATTTAGGTCACTCTTTGCGTGGGGTAAAACATTACAAAAATTGAGCTGCCAGAAATAAATTATGGGGTGAAAATCATGGTCATAATGATCCATGAGAAAAGGAATTGACACAAATCCCAAAATATCGGCACAAACAAAAGATAAAGAGGCAGAAATTACAGAAGAAAAAAGTACAGAAAAGACCAAAAATAATGATTATTTCCCTTCTATGTGTTTGAATTTCTCGTTAAGGTCAAAAACTAGTCTGTAGTCAGTGAATGACGCTTGTTTATGTGCATGGACGACGATCACTGGTGCAGTTTTGGTGAAATTTACCCTTTGTCACGAACATTGCTCACATTTAGCTCGGAATGGAGTCTTAGTCTTCCACATTCATGAACTAACGGCAGCCCTCCCTCCGTCACCAATGACAGCCCTATTCTTAGCAGGCTAGCTTCACAAAAAGTTATTGCCACAGGTACTGTAGTTTCCACAAAAATTTGCTCTGAATGGTGAGGAATTGTGCTGGTAATTTCCGTAGAGCCGGTATAAATGACTAAAAACTCTAAACTCACCTGCTGCTTCCATGACTCACTGATCTGGTCACAAACCAATTTCTTAACAACCTGATTTTCTGCAATGACGTCTTGCTTGTCTCGCGTTGGCTTTGGCCAACAGAGATCAATGGGAGGGAAGGCAACGAAAACATGGAAGCACCAGGATATACTGTATTAGCGTTCTTTTTATTTATTTATTTTTTAGGTACTTTTTTTTTCAAAGAAGTAAATCTAGTGGATTTAAAGCAATTTAAGTTTGTTATGGATTTTTCCTTTTTCCATTGAAATAAATGGAGAAAATCATCATCTGTTATAAAAATTGGAATGAAAACATTTTAAAAAATTACAATCCAAATACTTATCTCTTCCAAACTAGTGAGCACTTTTTAAAAATGTCCAGTAGGAATAAGTCCTATAATTCTGAAGATGTCAGCCTGGAGACCAATAAAAATGTCATGAAAGCATGTTTCAGGAGGCTATACCCAAATGCACGTTCAAAAGGTAAAAAAAAGGAGTGGCAGTATTGAAAAACAAAATTCTTCCCGAGATCTCTATCTTCCCTTGATGCCGGTTCTGTACAGCGCATTTCCTATGTATTGATGAGATTTGATGCTTTTGTTTATCACTACAGATTTTCCATCTGCAAAGCCAGGGTGTAAGTTAGCAGTTTTTCGGAGCATTTGTTTTATTTCCATCAAATTATTTTTATTGAGTTTTTCAAGATTATAAAGCCAAACATTAAAGCCAGGGATAATAAAATATGGAAATTATCTGGGTAAAGGGAAAAAGTAGGAAAGATTTTTTGGGGGAACATTTCTGAGATTTTTTTTCTGTGATTATCTTGACTGCACTGTCATGAATGGAGAAAATATAACTGCATGCTTCCATAGTTCATTCTAAATCTGCCCAAGCCACTGATGTAAGTGTGTTGTCCTAGAGTCGGCAGTCAATACACAAGAGAACATTTACAGTTACTTTGCCTTTGCAGGGAGAGATGGAAACCCTTTTTATACAGGGGTGGGAGGAATGGGAAATCGTTACTGGTGCTGACATTGCAGATGGGACTAGAATATGTGACAATATCAGTACAGACTTTAGTGACTAAAGATCCAGCTCTCACCAACCCTTTCTTAATGTTCTTCAGATTAATAACCGATAATGGATTCTTCTATCAACATCATCAGTGAAGATGAAGTCCAGAACATTCAGTCCGCTTTAGAAGAAGGAGACCTCTGTACAGCAACTGAAAGACTTGGCAATTCACTCAGGGAAATAGAAAATGCTCCGTTGAACATTGCCATCACGGGAGAGTCAGGAACAGGAAAGTCCACTTTTGTTAATGTCATTTGTGAGATGGACGATGAAGAAGAAGGCTCGGCCAAAACTGGTGTCGTGGAGACAACAATGAAGCCAACTCCATACGCCCATCCACAGTATCCTAATGTAGTTTTTTGGGATCTTCCAGGAATAGGAACACCAGATTTTGCAGCAGATACTTATCTTCAGTCTGTTGAATTCAGTCGTTATGACTTTTTCATCATCTTATCAACAGAACGTTTTAAAAAAAATGACATTGACCTAGCGAAGGCGATTCAAGCTATGAACAAGAAATTCTACTTTGTGAGATCCAAAGTTGACTCTGACGTGTATGCTTCCAGGAGCCGAAGGAAGAAGACGTTCAATGAAAAGAATGTGCTCAATGAAATTAGAAATAACTGCATTCAAAGTCTTAAAGATAGAGGAATCACAGAGCCCCAAGTGTTTCTCCTCTCACTACTGGAGCTAGAAAAGTACGACTTTCAGAAAATGCAAATATGTAAAGAGTCCACGGCACTCAAGGTTCCTGGGTGGTGCACAAGTAGGGTATCCAACCCGTATATAGACAATAAAGCACTTGGCACTCAGAGATTCATTTGCAAAAAACGTGAGAGTTTCGTTTATTTGTGCGACCAGTTCGAGAGTGTCTAAACGTTTTCGGTCATAAGACCTTCATCAGAAACATCTCTCATAAAGCTGGAGGCAGGACGGCGCAATACACAAGGTCTAAGAGACCCAATGTATGTGTGGGAAACCCGGTAAAGATCACCTCGGAGGTTCTGGAGTTTGTGTGAGAGGTAGAGCGCTCTAGGGAGGGCAAAAAAAGCCGCTGCAGGCAATGGCGCGATAAATCCGGGTCCGGGGAGCCGAGGTACTGAGGGGCCGGTGTAGCCAGAAGCCGCGGCTTCTGGCTACACCGGCCCCTCAGTACCTCGGCTCCCCGGACCCGGATTTATCGCGCCATTGCCTGCAGCGGCTTTTTTTGCCCTCCCTAGAGCGCTCTACCTCTCACATAAACTCCAGAACCTCCGAGGTGATCTTTACCGGGTTTCCCACACATACATTGGGTCTCTTAGACCTTGTGTATTGCGCCGTCCTGCCTCCAGCTTTATGAGAGATGTTTCTGATGAAGGTCTTATGACCGAAAACGTTTAGACACTCTCGAACTGGTCGCACAAATAAACGAAACTCTCACGTTTTTTGCAAATGAATCTCTGAGTGCCAAGTGCTTTATTGTCTGTCTTTCAGAAAATGCAAGACACTCTAGAAAAAGAGCTTCCAGAACACAAAAGACACATATTCCTGATGTGTCTACCCAAAATTTCTCTACCAGTCCTTGAGAAGAAGCGTCAGGCTCTCAGGAAGGACATATGGAAGTGGGCCTTATATTTTTATGCAGGGTCTGTAGTCTCAATCCTGTCTGTACCTTGTGGTGTACACATTCTGAGGACAGTAATGATAGGCTACCAGAAAGCTTTTGGCATGGATGAAAACTCTTTGAAAAAGTTGGCAGACAAGTTTAGTATAGACGTCAGTGAATTAAGATCTGTGATTAAGTCCCCTATAGTCGTACAAGAGATAAATGAAGAGATTGTCAACACTTTATTAGAGACATGGGCCAAGGAGAATGCCATAATTCAGTATCTTCGCACTATCCCATTGCTATGTAACCTAGCACCAGCGGACATCCCTTTTGGTACCGCTTACCAGATGCTCTGTGACTTCCTTAATAAGACTGCAGAGGATGCTGAGCGTGTTCTTATGAAGGCATTAGAGTTGCCCATCTAAGCATTTTTCTCCAACACAATAAATCATAGAAAAAACTCCCAGACATGGCATATAATGGAAAACAAAAATTAAGTAATTAAGAACTTATTAAACAATTCATATAATTGAGCCAATAAAGTTTGTACAATATCTATGTGTTTGCAATGTGCATTTGATTTTATTTTTGTGCACAAAAACATCCACCGCGCACAAAACAACACAGGCCCTGAACATGAACCAAGGAAGACCCCAAGAGAAAACCGGCAGTGTGAGTAAGGACTGTCATAGATATGGAGCCTCAGGACTAGGCTGTAGTATGACATAGGGGGATGAACTGAAAGGGATGTGGAAACAACAAATGAAGGAAATAACTAGACTTATTCCAACATGTCACTCAGTCCATTTAGGAATAAACTGTGTAACCTATAAATCCATGAAGTCTCTTTAGCATTAGGAACAGATTTTCTATTGAGAGTACAACTGGGACCTGCTCTAAGGGGGTGTGATGAACCCGCACCTCACCAACCCGCCTGATGTCACTATTACATCAGAGGGATCACACAGTAGGGTCTCCCCACTTTCACCAGTGTGATTTTCCATACCTCCTGGGGACATGTAAGGTCAGCTTTACACAGTTTTACTGAGACACCCCCTGTCCACATGGATCAAAGGAGCACAGGGAATGAGAGGATGTGGCTTACGCAGCCGCTGACGTGCAATCGCACTTGCTAACAACCCTGACAGGCTGAGAGGCCCATTCACTAGCACCAGTGAAATAGAGCCTTGTCAGCCCGATAGGACTGCCACAAGTTCCTCATTAGATATAAGTCCAGTCTGTTAATTTGATTTTATTGGGCCAGAAAGCAGCCCCGATACCATGGGAAGTTAAAACCGAGAATATGGACGTTTGGATTCATGGATCGAGATAAAAGAGCAGCCCAATGATAAATTATATAATTAATTGCCTTAAGGGTACACTAGATAAAACTCTACATACACAATGGTTAATGACCTGTTTTTGTTTTCATTTTTATTTACATTAAAAGAGCATCCCTATTCAAGTTGGAAATTCTTCTTAAAGGCCACCTGGATCCATTCTCTCGGGTTTCTTTTTTATGAAAACATATTTCTACATTTTTTTGAATAATTAAAATATTCTTCGATGAAGGTGCAGTTTTTCCTTATGCATCTAAACTGGCTGGGAAGTATATTCTCTTTCCATTTGTGGCAATGTGCACTGTAATAGTCTATGTAGCCATTGACATCTACGGGTTTGAAATGTGTTCTGCTCCAAATCTTTTGATCTGAAAGACATACCGTAATTCAAGATCCAAGAAGACCATAATGTCCTTGGCATTGTGAGCTGTAAATGATAAATCCCATGCGTTCTTATTGAGTTGTTCCACAAAAGAGGTTGCCACATATTCTGTGCCAGACTCAATGATAAAAAAGTAGTCGATATATCGACGGTTATATTTAATGTGCCTGACATGGGCACTAGACATTGACATGGGCACTAGACATGACCAGTGACAAGGACTCAAAACTCTCCATAAATGAATTTGCAAAACTTGGGACGACCCGAGTCCCCATCGTCGTACCAAGCCACTGCAGCTAAAGCTCATCCTTAAAAAATAGAAGAGGTTATACTTCAGGATGAATTTTTACCCGCTCAGGTGGAGTGGTCTCTGTTCAGATTGGATAGTCGGATTGGTGGAGACTCAACATGTGGCATCCCATGGGAAAATAACTCTGTCCATACTCCAACCACTGGAGATGGAGCTATAGAAACAGCCGAGACTGACTGGCACCAAAGGTAGGTTTGGTCAGATCGAGAGGTCATTGCATCTACCCATTTTAGTACCATTATTGCCATTAACCTGTACTTTACACTTGGAATAGTTGGCAGGATGGATGGATGATGATAGACAGCAGCATAATCCTCCATTTCTGCACTTGAAAATTCCAGGAGCTTTACCGAATCACATTCCAAAGTTTAACAGATACAATTTGCTGATGAAAGACCGACGAAAGGGTCTGGAAAGGGAGACCTGGATATGTCAATTGCCATCAGATTTGGTTTTCCATTTCTAACTGGAAAAATAATTATTTTTGGTCACTGTTTGCACTTGTAATGCATGTGAAAAATCTTGCATTGACTTCACGTAACAGAGAAAAACGGGAAGGGAATGGGAAAGTAGCCATGAAGGCACCAGGAGAAGAGGGTTTAGAGTTCTTTTTTTGAATTTTTTAGGAACTTTTTAGTTTTTAAAGATGCGAATCCTCTAATAATTTGAAGCAATTTTTTTTATGGGTTTATTTACTTTGCAGTTTAGATTAATGTGAAAAATTAGCAACAATCCGCTGCAAGAATCGACATGCTGAGGTTTTGAAAATATACATCGCAGGTCAATATTCTTTCAAACTAGGCAACTCTCTTAAAATGTCCGGGAGTCTTCCAAACAGCGAGAACATCTCCTAGAATCCTAAAGGTGTTGGAAAACACCGGGGACCCTCAAATCCTCCTAAACTTTAAGAAAATAAAGTTTCAGGAGGCCTTGGCTGTATCCACATGCACTATCAAGAAGTGCAAGAAAGTAATGTTGGGGACATGATCAAAAAAGGCATAAAGTAATAGAAAAAAAACTAAAATTCTGCCCGAGGTTTCTATCCTCCTTTGCTGTTGATTCTGCACAACATATTTCCCCTGTGTAAGGATGTGTTCAAATCTCATTCACTTTGGTGCTACTGAAAATCTCTACAGGTTTACTACGGCAAACCAGGGCATAAATTCCGCAGCTTTTTTTCTTTTTATATTTTTAAAAATTGGGTTTAAAGAAAATGTTTGCAGTGTTTGGCTCTTAAAAGCTCTGTGTTCCTGTCAAATTCAATTTTAATGTGGTATTAAATTAAGAGATGCTCGGAATAAAAGTTAAAATTAAAGAATTACAAATGCTATCATCATTCAATCTTAATGATCTGATTGATGGACACTCAGTGAACTCACTCTGCAGCAAGCACTAGACAGTGCAATATCCAGACTATAGAATGTAAATGGTGTAACATTTTAAAAGAAACCCAATTGCAAAAATTATTGTTAGCTCTAAACAGATTTTGCTGGTGATTTCTGCAGAGTCTGTACAAAGGATCAAAGACTCTAAACTCACTTGTGGGTGTTTCCATGACTTCATTTCCCGGTTCCTTACAGGTACAACCCGCCATGAAAGACAAAGATATTTATTTTGTTAAGGTTTTTTTTTCAGGGCTCACACATTTTGCTTTCGATCTAATGGAAATTCGAAGCAATTGAAGTTAGTTGTGGATTTCTTTTCTATTGAATAGAGAAACTCAACAACAATCTGCAACTGATCTGCTACAAGAATCATGTTAAGGTTTGAAAAATCCACACCATAGATCAAATATCGCCATACTTATCAATTCTTTGAGACATATTATCTATTCTTATATGATGTTTAAATATATGTTCATACGATTAAATAAATTTCAGACTGATTGGAATAAAGGGAGACATTCCAAACTCCTTGAGGAGTTGAAAAACTCTCTCGAGAATGGCAACTTTTCCCGGAAAGGAAGTTTCAGGAGGCTTTGATTTTTGTCCAAATGCACTTTCAAGAGGTGTGGATAAGAAATAGTTATTAGAGTTGAACAAAAAAGTTTTCAGAATCTGTTCCTTCTTATGTGTAGGGTTCAGATAAAGTTGCAGTGTGACACGCACATAAATATCACAAGGGCCTACTAATCAAAAAAGGCGAGGGGGATGCAACAGGTATTACGAGTTTTGCAGGGTTCTCTGCAAAAGGATTATTGTTGGGTTTGCAAATCTTTTAGCTCAGTTATATTGAAAACATTTCCTGCTCGAGATCCTCATTCTTCCGGCTGCCATTTCTGTAAAGTTATCAGGCACAAAACATTTCCACTACAGTAAATCACTGCAGAATTTCCACACAGCAAAGACAAAGAGAAAATCTGCAGCAGCTTTAGGGCCAGGAGGGGAGAAGCAGAGCAAGATCCTGGATGCAGTTTAGTTGGGTGGAAGAGGAAAGAGAAACCTCAGACGTGGTCTCCAAGTTATGATGTTTACACATTTTTCATCCTTTTTGATCCGGCCCGGATTTGTAGTCTGTCCTGCACTCAGCAGCTTCTATGCTGTACAGCACATCCTCCCCCACCCAGTGACGTCTCCTCTTTCAGTTTCTACAAATCACATTATGTACAAGCACCTCCCTATGACGTCACATCTATAGCTTGAATAAGTAGGAAGAAAGAGCGGAGAGCAAGGTACCTAAGATCTCCTTATCAAGAGGATCTGTCTATAGATGGGGAAAAAGGGAGAAGAATCGGGGTATAAAAAGCAAGCAACTCCAATGTGCATGGTCATAGCTTATAACATACTTCTCCGACATTCTGCACTCTCAGTTTCACTGATTATCACTTTGCTGTTGCAGATACGTTGTGACTTTGATAACAAGAAAAATTCCACTTTATATTTTTGCATTATCGTTTTCAAAGTGTCCAAAAATGAGTGCATTATAGAATTGGATATTTTAGTGGTTGCCCCGAGAACAGCTTTAAAAAGTTATACACAAGTCTGAAATGGTAGCTACAATTCTAAGAATGAACTGAAGCTACAGAGATGTGGCTGTGTATGAACGGCTAGGATAGTACCATGCGTGGCACATCTGATTGCCAGTATGGTCACTTTGAGAAAATCGCACTAAATTCAATTCAGTTAGAGGTTTCATAGCAAGTTGTACTTGACTTCGCCTCTATACGTTGCTACTAGTGATGAGTAGAGATGGGCGAACTTGAACAGTAAAGCTTGGCATCCGTATCGAACATCTACTGTTTGGGCACAGATACCAAACAAGGAGTTCACCCCCCCACTCTGAATATCGGGTGTTTCTAATGCTGTCATGTGCATGACAACACGGCAAACAATGCTTCTGATCGGCGGTAAGATTATTACCGTCGGTCAGACAGCCGCAATTCCCAACCTGTCGAATGAGAGTGCAAGACTGCAGCTGTCACTGGCATCAGCTTATGGGACTACTCCCTCCATCATCCTACACTTGCTGCCGCTAATAACAGATAGAGCAGGTAGCAGCTGATTGGAGTATTCATCAGCCAGCGCCTGTGCTCTAAATAAATTAAAGAAAAACGGCATGGGTTCCCCTGTATTTTTGATAACCAGCCAGGCAAAACTGACAGCTGTGGGAAGCAACCCTCAGCTGTCAGCATTAGCAAGGCTGGTTATCAAAAAAAAGAGCGTTCCCCATTGTTGTTTTTAAATGATTTAAATAAATTAAAAAAAAAAAAGTGTGTAGATTCCCTTAATTTTTGACAACCAGCCAAGCTAAAATAAGCAGCTGAGGGCTGGTATTCTCAGGATGATAAAGGTCCATGGATATTGATCCACTCTTCCCTAAAAACAGAAGCCCGCAGCCGCCCCAGAAAAGGCATATTAGATGCACCAATTCTGGTGCTTTGCCAGGCTCTTCCCACTTGCCCTGTAGTGGTGGCAAGTGGAGTTCATATTTGTGGGGTTGATGTCACATTTGTATTGTCCAGTGACATCAAGCCCATGGATTAGTAATGTAGAGGCGTTTAGAAGACACCTATCAGTTACTAATCCTATAGTGGTATTGTAAATAGACACAGACAAAATAAAGTCTTTTATTTGAAATAAAAACAAAACACAATTTTCCATACAGTTAGGGTAAGTGCACACGTAGCAGAATTGCCGCGGAAATTTCTGCGGCAATTCTGCGCCTCCTGCCGCGGGTATATCGCATGCAGAATTTGCATGCATATACCCGCAGAAAACTAGCGTTTTGCAAGCATAATTAGCTTGCAGAATGCTAGCGTTTTCCAAGCGATCGGTAGCATCGCTTGGAAAACTGTTTGACAGGTTGGTCACACTTGTCAAACATAGTGTTTGACAAGTGTTACCAACTTTTTACTATAGATGCAGCCTATGCAGCATCTATAGTAAAAGATAGAATGTTTAAAAATAATTAAAAAAAGAAAAAAAAAAAGGTTATACTCACCTCAGCGGCGTCCGTTCCTAATGCTGTGTGTTCAGGACCTTCCATTGACGTAGCACGGTCACGTGACCGCGACGTCATCGCGGTCATGTGACCGCGACGTCATCGCGGTCATGTGACCGCGACGTCATCGCGGTCATGTGACCGCGACGTCATCGCAGGTCCTTCACACACACCACGGAAGCCGCTGAGAAGGTCGGGCCGCCAGAAGGTGAGTATATCACTATTTTTAATTTTAATTTTTTTTTTTTTTTTTACCAAATACATGGTGCCCAATCCGTGGAGGAGAGTCTCCTCTCCTCCACCCTGGGTACCAGCCGCACTTGATCTGCTTACTTCCCGCATGGTGTGCACAGCCCCGTGCGGGAAGTAAGCAGATCAATGCACTCCTATGTGTGCAGAATCGCCGTGATTCCGCAATTTTAATGAACATGCTGCATTTTTTTCTGGATTGCGATTCAGCTCAGGAAAAAAATGCAGCATGTGCACAAAAAATGCGGATTGCATTCTGTTACATAGGATGCTTAATGTTAGCGTTTTTTCGCGGTTTTATAGCGAAAAACCGCGAAAAAAACGCAAAAAATCTGCTACGTGTGCACACAGCCTTAGGGTATGTGAACACGATGCAGATTTAGTGCAGAATTGGTGCAGATCTGCAGCAGATTTTTCTGCAGCAGAAACGCTGCAGAACTGCACTGTGATTTACAGTACAATGTAAATCAATGTGAAAAAAAAAGCTGTGCACGATGCACAAAAATCCGCGCAGAAACGCTGCAGATATCAAAGAATTGCATGTCGCTTCTTTTGTGCAGTTCTGCAGCTTTTCTGCACCCCTCCATGATAAAAATACACACTGGTAAAATCTGCACAAAAACTGCACGAAACTGTACAAAAACTGCACAGAAACTGCAACAAAAACTGCATCAAATCTGCACCTGCTTTTTCTGCCAGGAGATGCAGATTTAGAGCAGAAAATTCTGCACCACATTTCCTACGTGTGCACATAGCCATACACTCACCTGATTGAAGCCATCGTCTCCTGTAATAAAACAAAGATAAAAAACAACCAAATACCTCACCTGTTGTTCTGTCAAACACCGTAATCCATATCTGGGGATGAACAGTTTTCAACCTGGATGGATGGTGTCATGATGCGACTGTTAAGGCTGAGAAACACTGGGGAATGAGCGGCTGCGAGCACAGCATCAGTGACTAGCGGTGACACCATCAAGGTTACCGCCAGTCAATGAGGCTGAATGGGATGAATGTATGGCTGGATGAGTGATGGAGGTATGGCTGGTCGAGGAGGGATGGATGGCTGAATGAGGGGTAGACAGATGGATGAGGGATGTATGAATAGATGAGGGATGGATGGAGGGTTGGCTGAATGAAGGGATGGCTGGAATCCAGTGTCCCATGCTGTAATCCATCTGTACATGTGCTCTTCAGCATGAATAGTGGAATCATGCGACTGTTTATGCTGAGAAGCATAATTAGCTGCATCGCACGGGCCCCTGAACTGTGGTGATCACCGCTAGCACAGTGAGGAAAAAGTCTTGAGGTGCAGCTCTGATCTCACCAAGGTTACCACAGTTCATTGGTCAGCTGGGAACGTAACCTCGATGACATCACCGCCAGTCACTGAGACTGCACTCCCAGCAGCTCAATCAGTGGTTTTCAGCCTGGATGGTCGCATCTTGGCACCATCCGGGTTGAAAATGGTTTATCCCCAGATATGGATTACAGCATTGGACAGAATGACAGGCAGATGTACAGCGTTTTATTTTTGTTTTATTACAGGAGACGATGGCTTCAATGGAATGGGTGATAAACCATACTCACGTTAATTTAATCATTAAAGGAGTGTGTCATTCTTTCAAATAAAGGACTTTATACTTATATACCATATACCGTAACTATAGGATTAATAATGGATAGGTATTATTTATTATTATAGTGCCATTTATTCCATGGCGCTTTACATGTGAGGAGGGGTATACATAATAAAAACAGGTACAATAATCTTGAACAATACAAGTCACAACTGGTACAGGAGGAGAGAGGACCCTGCCCGTGAGGGCTCACAATCTACAAGGGATGGGTGAGGATACAGTAGGTGAGGATAGAGCTGGCCGTGCAGTGGTTTGGTCGATCGGTGGTTACTGCAGGTTGTAGGCTTGCCCGAAGAGGTAGGTCTTCAGGTTCTTTTTGAAGGTTTCGATGGTAGGTGAGAGTCTAATATGTTGTGGTAGAGAGTTCCAGAATAGGGGTGATGCGCGAGAGAAATCTTGTATGCGATTGTGGGAAGAGGAGATAAGAGGGGAGTAGAGAAGGAGATCGGAGGTTGCGTGCAGGAAAGTACCGGGAGACGAGGTCACAGATGTATGGAGGAAACAGGTTGTAGATGGCTTTGTATGTCATGGTTAGGCATTTGTACTGGAGTCTCTGGGTAATGGGGAGCCAGTGAAGGGATTGACAAGAGGGGAGACACCAGGGAGTAGCGGGGGAACAGGTGGATTAGTCTGGCAGCTGAGTTTAGAATAGATTGGAGGGGTGCAAGAATGTTAGAGGGGAGGCCACAGAGCAGGAGGTTACAGTAGTCGAGGTGGGAGATGATGAGGGCATGGTCTAGGGTTTTTGGAGATTCTTGGATTAGGAATGTACGGATCCGTGAAATATTTTTGAGTTGAAGGCGGCAGGAAGTGGAAAGGGCTTGGATATGCGGTTTGAAGGAGAGGTCAGTGTCAAGGATTACCCCGAGACAGCGAGCTTGTGGGACTGGGGAGAGTGGGCAGCCGGTTACTGTAATGGATAGGTTCGTTGGGGGGGTCGCGTGAGATGGGGGTAAGACGATGAATTCAGTTTTGTCCATGTTAAGTTTTAGAAATCTAGCGGAGAAGGATGAAATAGCGGACTGTTATGATCCTAGTGGCAAGGATCGCAAGTAGGACTAGCTAAGTAACTAAACCGACTACAAACTCTGGGGAAGTGGTAACTGAATTGACCGCAACCTGATCCTATCCGCAAACAACTATAGGCAGCCGTGGAACGTTACCTGAAAATCCTAGACGTCTCTTCACAGCCTGAGAAACTGACTATTCCTAGAGGGAACGAAAGTCCTCACTTGCCTCAGTGAAATGACCCCAAAGATATAGAATAGCCCCCCACAAATATTAACGGTGAGTTAAGGGGAAAGCACAAACGCAGAGATGAAATTAGATTTAGCAAATGAGGCCCGCTAACACTAGAAAGCAGAAAATAGAAAGGGAACTGTGCGGTCAATTAAAAACCCTATTCAAAGTATCCACGCAGAGATCGCTCGAGCCCCCGCACCAACTAACGGTGCGGGGGAAGCAACTCTGTACCCCAGAGCAAACCAGAAGAAATCACATATTAGCAAGCTGGACTAAACTCATCATACACAGAAATCATATTGCAGACTGATGAGCAAAAAATAATTAAACAGAACTTAGCTTCTCCTGAAGAGACTGAAACCGAATATAATCAGGAGTAATCAGAATAGCACTGAGTACATTGACAGCCGGCAACAAGTGGAAGTGAAACAGAGCTAAACAGGAAACTCCCAAGTGAATAATGAGGCAGCTGATCAGCCACAGACCCGCAGGATAACAAACAAAGCCACCAGGGGGAGCCCAAAACAAAAGTCACACAATACCACCTGTGACCACAAGAGGGAGCCTGAAAACAGAGTTCACAACAGTACCCCCCCCTTGAGGAGGGGTCACCGAACCCTCATCAAAACCCCCAGGGCAATCAGGGTGAGCCACATGGAAGGCACAAACCAAATCGGCCGCATGAACATCAGAGGCGACAACCCAGGAATTATCCTCCTGACCATAGCCCTTCCATTTAACCAAATACTGAAGCCTCCGTCTAGAAATACGAGAATCCAAGATCTTCTCCACCACGTATTCCAATTCTCCCTCAACCAGCACAGGGGCAGGAGGCTCAACCGGAGGACCCACAGGCACCACATACCTCCGCAACAACGACCGATGAAACACATTATGAATAGCAAACGATGCTGGGAGGTCCAAACGAAATGACACAGGGTTAAGGACTTCCAAAATCTTATAAGGACCGATAAACCGAGGCTTGAATTTAGGAGAGGAGACCTTCATAGGAACAAAGCGAGAAGACAACCACACCAAGTCCCCAACGCGAAGTCGGGGACCCACACAGCGACGGCGGTTGGTAAAGCGCTGAGCCTTCTCTTGTGACAGCTTCAAATTGTCCACAACATGATTCCAAATCTGATGCAACCTATCCACCACAACATCCACTCCAGGACAGTCAGAAGGCTCCACCTGACCCGAGGAAAAACGAGGATGAAACCCCGAATTACAAAAAAAAGGAGAAACCAAAGCAGCAGAACTAGCCCGATTATTAAGGGCAAACTCGGCCAACGGCAAAAAAGTCACCCAGTCGTCCTGATCAGCAGAAACAAAACATCTCAAATAGGTCTCCAAGGTCTGATTAGTTCGTTCGGTTTGGCCATTCGTCTGAGGATGGAAGGCCGACGAAAAAGACAAATCAATGCTCATCTTAGCGCAAAAGGTCCGCCAAAATCTAGACACAAACTGGGATCCTCTGTCGGAAACATTATTTTCAGGGATCCCATGCAAACGAACCACATTTTGAAAAAACAGCGGAACCAACTCGGAGGAGGAAGGCAACTTAGGCAAGGGCACCAAATGGACCATCTTAGAAAAACGATCACACACCACCCAGATGACAGACATTCTCTGAGAGACAGGGAGATCTGAAATAAAATCCATGGAAATGTGCGTCCAAGGCCTCTTCGGGACAGGCAAAGGTAACAGCAAACCACTGGCACGAGAACAGCAAGGCTTAGCCCGAGCACAAATTCCACAAGACTGCACAAAGGAACGCACATCCCGCGACAAGGAAGGCCACCAAAAGGTCCTGGCCACCAAATCTCTGGTACCAAATATTCCAGGATGGCCCGCCAACACCGAAGAATGAACCTCGGAAATAACTCTGCTGGTCCATCTATCCGGGACAAACAGTCTCTCCGGTGGACAACGGTCAGGTCTATCCGCCTGAAACTCCTGCAGCACTCGTCGCAAATCTGGGGAGATGGCAGACAAAATCACCCCTTCTCTGAAAATACCAGCCGGCTCTGAATCTCCAGGAGAGTCAGGCACAAAACTCCTAGAAAGAGCATCAGCCTTTACATTCTTCGAACCAGGCAGGTACGAGACCACGAAATCAAAACGAGAGAAAAACAACGACCAACGAGCCTGTCTAGGATTCAGCCGCTTGGCCGACTCGAGATAAATCAGATTCTTGTGATCAGTCAAGACCACCACACGATGCTTAGCTCCCTCGAGCCAATGTCGCCACTCCTCAAATGCCCACTTCATAGCCAACAACTCCCGATTACCGACATCATAATTCCGCTCGGCAGGCGAAAACTTTCTTGAAAAGAAAGCACATGGCTTCATCACAGAGCCATCGGCGCTTCTCTGCGACAAAACAGCCCCCGCTCCAATCTCGGAAGCATCAACCTCGACCTGGAAAGGAAGAGAGACATCTGGCTGACATAAGACCGGAGCTGAAGAAAACCGGCGCTTCAGCTCCCGAAAGGCCTCCACAGCCGCAGGAGACCAGTTAGTAACATCAGAACCTTTCTTGGTCAAATCCGTCAAAGGCTTAACAACACCAGAAAAATTAGCGATGAAGCGACGGTAAAAATTTGCAAAACCCAAGAACTTCTGAAGACTCTTAACAGATGTAGGCTGAGTCCAGTCATGAATAGCCTGAACCTTGACTGGGTCCATCTCAATAGTAGAAGGAGAAAAAATGAAACCCAAAAAAGAAACCTTCTGGACTCCAAAAAGACATTTTGAGCCCTTCACAAATAAAGCATTGGCACGCAGGACCTGAAACACCATCCTGACCTGCTTAACATGGGACTCCCAATCATCAGAAAAAAACAGAATATCATCCAGATACACAATCATAAATTTATCCAGATATTCGCGGAAGATGTCGTGCATAAAAGACTGAAAGACAGAAGGAGCGTTAGAAAGTCCAAAAGGCATCACCAAGTACTCAAAATGGCCTTCGGGCGTATTAAATGCAGTTTTCCATTCATCACCCTGCTTAATACGCACAAGGTTATACGCACCACGAAGATCTATCTTGGTGAACCAACTAGACCCCTTAATGCGAGCAAACAGATCAGATAACAATGGCAAAGGATACTGAAATTTGACCGTGATTTTATTTAGAAGGCGATAATCAATACAAGGTCTCAGAGAACCATCCTTCTTAGCCACAAAAAAAGAACCCCGCACCAAGAGGGGAGGAGGAGGGGCGAATAAGTCCTTTCTCCAAAGACTCCTTTATATAACTCCGCATGGCAGCATGCTCCGGCACTGACAAATTGAAAAGTCGTCCCTTAGGAAACTTACTACCAGGAATCAAATTTATAGCACAATCACAATCCCTATGAGGAGGTAGAGAACTGAGTTTGGGCTCATCAAATACATCCTGGTAGTCTGACAAAAACGCAGGGACTTCAGAAGGAGTGGATGAAGCAATTGACACCACAGGAGCGTCGCCATGAATTCCCTGACAACCCCAACTTGACACAGACATTGCTTTCCAATCCAGGACTGGATTATGAGTCTGTAACCATGGCAGACCCAACACGACAACATCATGCAAATTATGCAGCACAAGAAAGCGAATCACCTCCTGATGAACAGGAGTCATGCACATGGTCACTTGTGTCCAGTACTGAGGTTTATTCGTAGCAAATGGCGTAGCATCAATTCCCCTTAGTGGAATAGGGAATTTTAAAGGCTCCAAAACAAAACCACAGCGCCTGGCAAATGACAAGTCCATCAGACTCAGGGCAGCACCTGAATCTACAAAAGCCATAACCGGGTAAGATGACAAGGAACAAATCAGGGTAACAGACAAAATGAACTTAGGCTGTAAAGTACCAATGGTGACAGATTTATCAACCTTTTTTTTGCGCTTAGAGCATGCTGAGATAACATGAGCTGAGTCACCACAGTAAAAGCACAACCCATTTTGCCGTCTATAATTTTGCTGTTCACTTCTGGTCAGAATTCTATCACATTGCATAGACTCAGGTGTCTGTTCAGAAGACACCGCCAAATAGTGCGCAGGTTTGCGCTCCCGCAAACGCCGATCAATCTGAATGGCCAGTCATTGACTCATTCAGACCTGCAGGCGTAGGGAACCCCACCATGACATTCTTAATGGCCTCAGAAAGACCTTTTCTGAAATTTGCAGCCAGGGCACACTCATTCCACTGAGTAAGCACCGACCATTTCCGAAATTTCTGGCAGTACACCTCTGCTTCATCTTGCCCCTGAGAGAGGGCCAACAACTCTTTTTCAGCCTGGTTCTCAAGATTAGGTTCCTCATAGAGCAATCCAAGGGCCAGAAAAAAACGCATCAACACTGAGCAATGCCGGATCCCCTGGCGCCAATGCGAAGGCCCAATCTTGAGGGTCACCACGCAAGAAAGAAATTATAATTTTAACTTGCTGAACGGAATCACCAGAGGAACGAGGTTTCAAAGAAAGAAACAATTTACAATTGTTCTTAAAATTCAGGAACCTAGATCTATCTCCAGAAAACAACTCCGGAATAGGTATTCTAGGCTCTGACATAGGACTGTGAACAACAAAATCCTGAATACTTTGTACCCTTGCAGCAAGATGATCTACACTGGAGGCCAAACTCTGAATATCCATATCAGCAGCTGAGTTCAGAGCCACACCAAGATTAAGAGGAGGAGAGAAGCTAGACACACGGCAAAAAAAAAAAAAAAATTCTCAAGGCTTCTTTTCTCCTGCTTCTGCCATGCAATTAACACTTTACCGGCCGGCTGTATTGTTATGATCCTAGTGGCAAGGATCGCAAGTAGGACTAGCTAAGTAACTAAACCGACTACAAACTCTGGGGAAGTGGTAACTGAATTGACCGCAACCTGCTCCTATTCGCAAACAACTATAGGCAGCCGTGGAACGTTACCTGAAAATCCTAGACGTCTCTTCACAGCCTGAGAAACTATTCCTAGAGGGAACGAAAGTCCTCACTTGCCTCAGTGAAATGACCCCAAAGATATAGAATAGCCCCCCACAAATATTAACGGTGAGTTAAGGGGAAAGCACAAACGCAGAGATGAAATTAGATTTAGCAAATGAGGCCCGCTAACACTAAAAAGCAGAAAATAGAAAGGGAACTGTGCGGTCAATTAAAAACCCTATTCAAAATATCCACGCAGAGATCGCTCGAGCCCCCGCACCAACTAACGGTGCGGGGGAAGCAACTCTGTACCCCAGAGCAAACCAGCAGAAGAAATCACATATTAGCAAGCTGGACTAAACTCATCATACACAGAAATCATATTGCAGACTGATGAGCAAAAAATAATTAAACAGAACTTAGCTTCTCCTGAAGAGACTGAAACCGAAGATAATCAGGAGTAATCAGAATAGCACTGAGTACATTGACAGCCGGCAACAAGTGGAAGTGAAACAGAGCTAAATAGGAAACTCCCAAGTGAATAACGAGGCAGCTGATCAGCCACAGACCCGCAGGATAACAAACAAAGCCACCAGGGGGAGCCCAAAACAAAAGTCACACAATACCACCTGTGACCACAAGAGGGAGCCTGAAAACAGAGTTCACAACAGCGGACAGACATTGAGGGATTCTGGTTAGTAGGGTGGTGATATCTGGTCCAGAGATGTAGATCTGTGTGTCATCAGCGTAGAGATGATACTGAAAACCGTGAGATTCGATGAGCTGTCCCAGTCTGTCTTAGGCCTCTTTCACACGTAGAGATGATACTGAAAACCGTGAGATTCTATGAGCTGTCCCAGTCTGTCTTAGGCCTCTTTCACACTTTCCTCGTTTTGCTTAGTAGCAATCCGTTGATTTTTGAAAATGCAGGATCCTGCAAAAAAATTTGCAGGATCCTGCATTTTCCCATAGACTTGTATTGTCGACTGATCGCGACGTATGGCCACACGTCGCGTCCATCGTGCACTGGATGCGTTGGGTTTTGGCGGCCCGTCGTCACAGAAAAACGTTCAAGGAAACGTTTTTCTGTACGTCGCAGCCAGTGTTTCAGACTGCGCATGCCCAGCAGGAAATATCGCTCTCACGATCTTTCCTGCTCAGCAACGCAGACGGAAGTGTGAAAGAAAACACTTCCGTCGGTACGTCGCGCCGACGCTTCGTGACGGCCCCGTACAGACGGAAGTGTGAAAGAAACCTTATAGACGCCCCTCCATTACTAAGCCAAGGGCTTGATGTCACCGAACAATGCAAAGGTAACATTAACCCCACAAATATGAACCCCACTTGCCACCGCTACAGGGCAAGTCGGAAGAGCTGGGCAAAGAGCCAGAACTGGCACATCTACTAGATATGACTTTTCTGGGCGGCTGCGGTCTGCTGTTTTTAGGCTGGGGGGGCAATACCCATGGGCCCTTACCAGACTGAGAATACCAGCCCCCAGCTGTCTGCTTTAGCTTGGCAGGTTGTCAAAAATTGGGGAGACCCCATGTGGTTTTTTAAATTATTTAAAAAATGGTGTGGCGACTCCGCTATTCTTGATATCCAACATTGCTAACGCAGACAGCCAAGGGTTGCAGTCCGCAGCTGTCAGTTTTGCCTATCTGGTTATCAAAAATACAGCGTACTCATGCATTGTTTCATTATTTATTTAGAGAGCATGCACCTGCTGATGAATACTCACATCACCCGACGCCTGCTCTCGCTGTTATTAGCGGCAGCAGGCATAGGCTGATGGAAGCAGTAGCACACAAAAGTGATATATGAATAGGCACCAGTGTTGCAACAGTCTTATAAATGCAGGCTCTGACAGTGGCTGGAGACTTATTTCTTTATGATGGTGCAGTAGACAACAATGCAGTAAATACCCACAAAAGAGAATATGAAAGGCAGCTCTCACCATTCTCTTCTGTGAATTAAAAGTCCTTTATTTTAACATTATCCAGGCTATTAAAATAAGACTTTTAATTCACAGAATGACTGGTGAGTGCGGCCTTTCATATTCTCTTTTCTAGATATTTGATGGGAGCAGTAGTCCTATCATCTGACGCCAGTGACCGGAGGTAAACTCTTTACCTCCGATCAGTGTGGGAACCGCGGCTCTATGACTGGCGGTAATGATTTTACCGCCGATCAGAAGATGTTTGCCGTTATGTCATGCCCTATTGAAACCACGTGCATGCTCGGCCAAACAAAGTGTGCATGTGTATGGGGGTCAGAATCAATAGCCATTAATGGACATTCTCAGTTAGATCAATTTAGGACTACATTGCTCAATTCTGGTCAGACCCAAAAGCCGATTTTTTCTTTTTGCCTTTAATCTGCACACAATGGATTCTAACGTGTCGTCGTCTTCTTTTTCCCCTCAGGCACTTGAGACTGAAGAAAGAGATATGGATTCCCAATTTATAGTTCCTGAAAATGAACTGCGGGAGATGAAGAACTTCTTTGAAAACAGAGATTTTGCAGAAGCCGTAGAAAGTGTGAAGAGATGCCTGGAAGACATTGACCAAGTCACGTTGAATGTTGCCGTAACTGGAGAATCGGGATCAGGAAAGTCAACTTTTATCAACGTAATCCGAGGCCTTGGCGATGAGGAAGAAGATTCTGCCAAGACAGGCGTGGTTGAGTCAACCACAGTCCCATCACCTTATTTACACCCGCATCACAAAAACGTGAAATACTGGGACCTTCCCGGGATCGGAAGTCCTGTATTTAAACCAATGGATTATCTGCAATTGGTGAAGTTCCACCAATATGATTTTTTTCTGATCATCACAACCGAACGCTTCAGAGAATGTCACATCCTGTTGGCACAAGCCATCAAGTCCATGGGGAAGAAGTTCTATTTTTTGAGATCCAAAATAGACTCGGTATTAAAAGGATGTCGACGAGGAAGGACAAACTACTGCAAGGATGAAGATCAACTGAAGAAAATCCACGATGACTGCGTAAATGGTCTCCGAGCTGGAGGTATCGAGAACCCTCGAGTGTTTCTAATCTCCAGTCTGGAACCTGAAAAGTATGACTTCTACTTGATCCAGAAAACGCTAGAGGACGAACTTCCAAGTCACAAGAGACATGTATTTCTTTTGTCTCAGCCCAATTTTTTCCACCAGGCCATGGAGAAGAAGAAAAAGGCTTTTCTATCGCAAATCTGGAAATGGGCCATCGTCTCTGCTATGAACGTTGTGACGTCACAAAGGCCGGGGGCGAGTAGTATGTCATGTGTTCCGTATTTATCAGCCAATGGTGACCTCACCCTCATGGTCAATGTTTTGGAAGAGTACAAGAAAGCTTTCGGACTGGACGCGAGATCCCTTAAAATGCTATCGGATACCTTTGGGAAAGATCTTGAAAATTTGAGCTCAATGATCAGAACCACAACGGCTTTGGAGGAGATAACTCCCGAATTGGTTTTCCATCACCTAAAGAGTCAGGGTCTGATGGACATGGGTCGTATAGTGACAGCATGTGTAAATCAGATTGTTCCGCAAATTGGCACATTGGCTAGTGGAGGAGTCGCCTTTGGGACGACTTACTGGACACTAAGCAGCTTCTTATCAGCTATGGCAGAAGATGCTACCAGGGTGCTGACGATGGCATTAGCGACTTCTGACTAACGTTCACCAAGTGGCCTTTGAACCACAGGTGGTGCCTAGAAAAGTTGTATGAATCCCTTTGGTGAAAGATCAGAACAGGATGTAAAACTTTATCTCACAATACATCATCTATATACCCACCATACACATGAAGCCGCAATCTTGTGTTCCGGTACATGGTGAGAATGTCTTCATAATGCAACGATCCAAGCCGACAAAGTTTCCTGCGACTCCATAACACATTAGGATGGTGCTATATTATGTGCCCAAAGACTTCTATGGGCACCATTTTACTATGTACAACTAAGATGCGGTCACTGGAAATATCAAAAATGTTTTTCATATGTAATACAAATGTGTTTATAAGAACAATTGTTGTTTTTTTTTGCCTTTTTATTAATTTTGGGGGGAGCAAGAAAAATAGCACAGTAAGGTCATAGAATCATAACACAGCTCCATATTACCTGTTAACACTCGATTCTTGTGAATGGAACCTCGCAGCCAAAATCTTCTGGTGAGAAGTTCCTTTAAAGTGGTCCTTCAGAATTTAGAGGTCTGGGGGTCCCGTGCTTCAAGTAGCTCTCCAGCTGTAGCTAAACTCCTTATTGGATGAAACGGTCTAGTGAACCTGACACATTTTATAAATCCTTAATCCAGCGTTGGGAAATAAAATCTTGAGTTTAAGAAGTTTTATTCTTTGTTTAAAAAAAAAAAAAGAAAATTAAGTTAAAGGGTTATTCTCAAAACAGGTGTGCACGAATCATTGTCTATGGGATTGCAGAGTACATCGCTCAGCTATATCTGTCAGTCCCATAGACAATGAATGGAGTAGATGAGGAGCATGAGCACATGCGCTACAGCACGGGGCTGTAGATCCCGTTTTCAGGGTCCCAGATCGTGAACACTGTGAATGCTTGATGTTCCAGCGATCAGCAAGTACTTCACTATGCTCTTTTGGGAATAACCCTGTAAAAATGCTTTTTTTGTTTTTTAGTCTCAGAATGAGGACCATTACTAATCTGCTGCACATTAGGATGGGACTACATCGAAAAATTAAAGATGCTCTTCAAAAAAAGGAAAAAAAAAAACAGTTGTCTGAGACATGGCTGGAATGATCCCCAGATCCGGACATATTTGTGCTAGTCCCGCCACCCACCTATTAAATAGTTTGTGACATGGTATATATCAGACTTCTTCCCCGGATCATCAGAGCCTTCTAAGTCTTCTCCAGTCACATCAAGAGCTGCATTCGTACTTCTTCTCATGATTTCTTAGTGACTGGACCGGCAGCCATAGAGTTGACAATATTTAGCAGAACTGTGCCAGCAGCTTTTGGGCAAGAACGCTGTAACCCAGGATCAGGACAAAGCATATCGGTACTTCTTCATCTGAAGGCGGCAGAGGTGTGCGGGAATCCGGCAAAATGGTAAATGCAGCTGGTAGAGTATTCACCATGTAACTCGGCTTCAGGACATTAGAGATGACGCTTTATACAGACGTAGATACCCTAACTACCACCATGCTATACTTTGATGCTTACCGGGGTGTGCTGGGAGTTGTAGTTTCTGAATAGTTGGCGAGTGGAATTGTATGGTTCTAGAGCTGTCAGTCTTAAAGGGAACCTGTCACCCCGTTTTTTCAGTATGAGATAAAAATACCGTTAAATAGGGCCTGAGTTGTGCTTTACAATAGTATATTTTTTGTCCCGATTCCCCACCTATGCTGCCGAAATACCTTACCAAAGTCGCCGTTTTCGCCTGTCAATCACGCTGGTCTGGTCAAAAGGGCGTGGTGAAATGGCTTTTTCTCCCTCACTTCTTGCTTATCTTCCCGGCGTTGGCGTATTGTTCTGCGCATGCGCAACTGCCGAATGCACTGCGCAGCGGCAAAGAGCGCGATCTGCGCTATTCACCGGTTTTTCCGTGGCGGCGGCCATCTTCCTGAGGCCGTCCGTGCGCAGATGGAGTGCTCTGCTGCCCGGGGCTTCAGGAAAATGGCAGCGGGATGCCGCGCGTGTGCAGATGGAGATCACGGCGGCCATTTTCCTGAAGCCGAGTTCGCATCTCTGCTTCAGGAAAATGGCCGCCGCGATCTCCATCTGCGCACGCGCGGCATCCCGCGGCCATTTTCCTGAAGCCCCAGGAAGCAGAGCACTCCATCTGCGCACACGCGGCCTCAGGAAGATGGCCGCCGCCATGGAAAAGCCGGTGAATAGCGCAGATCGCGCTTTTTGCCGCTGTGCAGTGCATTCGGCAGTTGCGCATGCGCAGAACACTACGCCAATGCCGGGAAGATAAGCAAGAGGTGGGGGAGAAACAGCCATTTCACCACGCCCTTTTGACCAGACCAGCGTGATTGACAGGCGAAAACGGCGACTTTTGTAAGGTATTTCGGCAGCATAGGTGGGGAATCAAGGGACAAAAAATATACTATTGTAAAGCACAGCTCAGGCCCTATTTAACGGTATTTTTATCTCACACTGAAAAAACGGGGTGACAGGTTCCCTTTAAGGTACTTCCACAAGCATTGGAAAAAAAAATTCCATCCTGTGTCCATCTGTATAGAACAGAGCTGGTATCTGTAAGTTACGTACACCGCTTGTTCAGGTTGTTGCGTTTTTATTGTCCATCATCATCGCTGGGATAAGTGGCGCCCCCCGCCAGCTCTGGAAGGTATTTACAACGTCTCATGATCAGTACAGATTATCACATCCCGGCGCTCGTCTATTGCAGGCGATTTACTGGTACACACAAGTGGACTTGTACCGTCATCTGCGGTCACGCTGCCTCGAACGACGGCCGTAACTTCAGAGTCCTCCGAGTCGTTTCGTGCTGGTAGGATTTAGGCACCTGCTTTTCCCGGACTCCTCACATTGTGACTTCTGGCCTCAGGTCCTGTCTATCGAGCATAGCACACAAAGTCTGCACCGACCGAGGCTCCGCCAGTCTTTCCTAGCCCAGTAATCTGCTGTACTCAGAAAGAGCCGATGACTTCTTCACCCCGTCCCATATACGAGCGGCGTAGTGGAACCTAAAAAAGGAAAAATATTTTAAAACTAAGAAAGATACAAAAAATCCTGTTGAGTTTGACCTGTAGTGACATCTCATGGGCATTAATACTAAGAAAGTAAGCCCGAGATATGTGACATGTCCCTGCACGGCCTCTAGGGGGCGCGACTGCTGCCCAGCGGGGTCCTTACCAGTTCTTTTCGGTCAGGATAGTGTGTGACAGCTGCGGGCGGGACATGGACATCATCTGGCTGCGGAGCTTACTGATCATGGTGTGGAAGCTGGGGTGGCCCTTGTAACCCGGCAGGAGCAGAGGAGGAGCAGCATTTCCTCCTGACCCTGTTGAAAAAAACAAAACAAAAACACAAATATACATAAATGTTTAGCAAATGAACAGACAAAATGTCACTAAGCCAGCACCAGAGAAAGGAAGGGGAGAAAATGACAGAACAAGAGAGAAAGGAGGCGAAAGGGGAGACAAGAAAGATCGGGTGAAAAGGGAATAAAGAGAAAAATGAAGACGAGTGCGAGGTTTGTAAGAGCGCGTGAGGGTGTGCGAAAGACAGTGTGATGGAGTGTGTAAGGCAGAGAGAACCCAAGAGTGCTGTGAGCGGAAAGGTGGCGGCACCGCCCGGAGAATGGAAGGCGAGCGAGGGGGAAGAGAGCGAAGGCGAGCGAGGGGGAAGAGAGCGAAGGCGAGCGAGGGGGAAGAGAGCGAAGGCGAGCGAGGGGGAAGAGAGCGAAGGCGAGCGAGGGGGAAGAGAGCGAAGGCGAGCGAGGGGGAAGAGAGCGAAGGCGAGCGAGGGGGAAGAGAGCGAAGGCGAGCGAGGGGGAAGAGAGCGAAGGCGAGCGAGGGGGAAGAGAGCGAAGGCGAGCGAGGGGGAAGAGAGCGAAGGCGAGCGAGGGGGAAGAGAGCGAAGGCGAGCGAGGGGGAAGAGAGCGAAGGCGAGCGAGGGGGAAGAGAGCGAAGGCGAGCGAGGGGGAAGAGAGCGAAGGCGAGCGAGGGGGAAGAGAGCGAAGGCGAGCGAGGGGGAAGAGAGCGAAGGCGAGCGAGGGGGAAGAGAGCGAAGGCGAGCGAGGGGGAAGAGAGCGAAGGCGAGCGAGGGGGAAGAGAGCGAAGGCGAGCGAGGGGGAAGAGAGCGAAGGCGAGCGAGGGGGAAGAGAGCGAAGGCGAGCGAGGGGGAAGAGAGCGAAGGCGCGCGAGGGGGAAGAGAGCGAAGGCGAGCGAGGGGGAAGAGAGCGAAGGCGAGCGAGGGGGAAGAGAGCGAAGGCGAGCGAGGGGGAAGAGAGCGAAGGCGAGCGAGGGGGAAGAGAGCGAAGGCGAGCGAGGGGGAAGAGAGCGAAGGCGAGCGAGGGGGAAGAGAGCGAAGGCGAGCGAGGGGGAAGAGAGCGAAGGCGAGCGAGGGGGAAGAGAGCGAAGGCGAGCGAGGGGGAAGAGAGCGAAGGCGAGCGAGGGGGAAGAGAGCGAAGGCGAGCGAGGGGGAAGAGAGCGAAGGCGAGCGAGGGGGAAGAGAGCGAAGGCGAGCGAGGGGGAAGAGAGCGAAGGCGAGCGAGGGGGAAGAGAGCGAAGGCGAGCGAGGGGGAAGAGAGCGAAGGCGAGCGAGGGGGAAGAGAGCGAAGGCGAGCGAGGGGGAAGAGAGCGAAGGCGAGCGAGGGGGAAGAGAGCGAAGGCGAGCGAGGGGGAAGAGAGCGAAGGCGAGCGAGGGGGAAGAGAGCGAAGGCGAGCGAGGGGGAAGAGAGCGAAGGCGAGCGAGGGGGAAGAGAGCGAAGGCGAGCGAGGGGGAAGAGAGCGAAGGCGAGCGAGGGGGAAGAGAGCGAAGGCGAGCGAGGGGGAAGAGAGCGAAGGCGAGCGAGGGGGAAGAGAGCGAAGGCGAGCGAGGGGGAAGAGAGCGAAGGCGAGCGAGGGGGAAGAGAGCGAAGGAGAGCGAGGGGGAAGAGAGCGAAGGAGAGCGAGGGGGAAGAGAGCGAAGGAGAGCGAGGGGGAAGAGAGGGAAAGGCGAGCGAGCGAGGGAGGGGGAGGGGAGAGAGAAAGGGCTGCAACATAAGAGAGAAGGGAAGAGAGGGAAAACAGGAGCACCTGAACAGAGAAGGTGAGGGAGAGAGGGAGCTACTGAGAGAAAATGAAAGGCAGCTAGTGATGAGTGAGTGTACTCGTTGCTCGGGTGTCCTCCGAGTATTATTTAGTGCTCGGAGATTTAGTTTTCATCGCAGCAGCTGAATGATTTACAGCTACTAGCCAGCCTGAGTACATGTGGGGGTTGCCTGGTTGCTAGGGAATCCCCACATGTAATCAAGCTGGCTAATAGCTGTAAATCATTCAGCTGCCGGGATGAAAACTAAATCTCCGAGCAGTCATAAATACTCGGAAACCACCCGAGCCTGCTCTGGAAAACCCGAGCAACGAGTACATTCGCTCATCACTAAAGGCAGCGAAAGTGACAGCGTGAGAAAGAGAGAACATGAGAAACCAAGAATAGTGTGATAGATATCTGGGAGTGGGCAGTGACGTACCTGATTTGGACACGGTCTCCTCAGTATCATTCTCCATGGTTGGTATTAAAAATAAATTCACCTTTGATTCCAGGAAATCATAGGATAATCCAGGGAAAATGTTGCAGTCCAACATGGAGACGGTGCCTTAAAGAGAAGAGCGCAATTATAGGGAGGGTGGCATTAGGCACACATCACCCTGCAGACACGGCCCGGGTGCCACGTCTGCCCCTCATTGCACTGGACTGCGGGGGACTCATTGCTCACAGTCGCCTTTACAGATGAGCTCTGGTTCTCCATGTATCCGGCCAGGAGGGCAGAACAATATTTATTTTCTCCATATTCTCATTCTCCGGCCTCAGCGCTGGGTTCAGAACTATATCCACCGTCTCTGGTATCAGTCTATGGCGTCTGTTACCTTTGTAGTGAAGCTGTGAGTGAAACATGAGCTTGTCAACCACCAGGTTCATCTGCTTCAAGGATCGGGGACAGAAATCTTCTCTTTTGGCTTTATTCTGTAGAAACACTAAAAAAATCATAAATGTTAAATAGAAATCCGGTAAAAGGATAATAATTGATTTCCTATTGGTTGAGGATAATGCGGCTTTTGCTTGTCGGTCTGGTAATTTATTCACCTCCTCAACTTCATGGACGCTATTATGGGAAACGCCAGCTATTAAGGATTTTTCAGGTCCGGCCATTAATAAAGAGACAAAGATGAAACAACCAAAAGCCGGCGATGTCTCCAGACACGAGGACTTACCTATCTGCGGGTAATACTCAATGCCGTCATCGCCTCCGGATGATCCGCTCGATTCGTGGCTGGGGGACGGGGTGGATGGTTTTAACATCTCGGCCGTCTGCAAAAACCTAAATAACCAGAGATAAAAAAAAATTGTATTGTTTACTTTTGAGAATAAAATTAAAAAAAAAAAAGAATCAGTCCAGGTCACTGTGACTGGACCAGCTCGTTTTTTACGTCTTGTACTGATCTGATCACCGTGCATCCATCACATGCCTGAGATCTCAGAAGATGGAAAGAACTGACAGATTCACTGTCATGTACTGCACCCAGCGATCTCCATCAGTCCTATAGACAGTGAATGGAGCGGTGGTGCATGCAAGACTTGTGACAGGAGGAGTACTCCCACCCCCAGCGATAATATATCTATTACCCCCTGTATTTTGGTGTATGACTGGACCCCTTACCTGTATAAGTTAAAGTCGGTGAACCAGTCCTGGACAACGATGACTACGTGACACACCGTGAACAGGAAGGCGGCTATTTGTAAAGACTGAAAGAAGAAGAAAAAAAGAATTTACCATGGCGTGAAACTTTTAAGTGTTTTTTTTTTTTTACCAACAAATGCTCAACTTTGGAGTGGGGGGGGGGAAATTCAGCTTTGTAGAACTTGCAGATGTGTAATTACAGCTTATGTCCACAAGATGGCACATGGTGATTCTGTAGAAAGTACATGCGCCATCTAGTGGCCATAATTTATACACACGGGTTCTGCAAAACTGGGTTTCTAGTGCTACTACGACGTGTGCTGGTTGGAAATTGCGCTCACCTGCATCTCCACGTATGTGTGGGGCAGATTGTATTCCGGGGGAAGCTTACGGTCGTTATTGATCAGGTGGTCCAGTATGGCCGGACTCAACATGGGCTGGAAAAAAAAATAATATATATATATATATATATATATATATATATTATTAGTTGTTTTCAGAACGGACGACTTTGCCTTTGTGGTCGATGCTCCGTCCGTCGCTTACCTGAGTGTCCAGGAAGATGATCCTCTCCTGACTGATGAAGAAATCAATGCCGCTAGTCTGGTTCCCGGCTCGCTCTCTCACCTCTTGGCTTTGCATCCTGAAGACGTACGTCCTGGAGACCACCATAGGGAGAGGAGGGGGATACGTGGAGTTTGTCAGCATTAAAGGGGTTGTCCGGCCTGCAATATAGTCTTCAAAATGGTGTCTGTCTCTCCTATGTGAGTGGGTTGGGGAAGGGTGGTCACAATTGTGGGGTACTGATGGGTAGAAGCTCCCCCGCAGCCCATGGTTAGGCCTCATAGGAGATCGTACATTGAAGTATTGCAGAGCGCAGTATATGCTGCAAGAAACAAACCATGGCAGGTTCAAGACACCAAGGGGGACTAAAAATACCACTGGGATCGCTGTCAGCCCTCCTGATTACTGCACACTTACAGCTTGTTCTGTCCTTGGGAGGGCAGAGATGGCGATTAGCCGTCTCTGCGCGTAGCCGGGCCATGTCTGACAGCCAACTCCTACTCTCTACTGTGTAGTAAAGTTTACGGGGAATAGAGCACGGACCACCCGACGTTTATAGCCTATGAGAGGTCCGGAAGTAGTTAAATGATGACGTGTCCTATATAGAGTTAAAAAAACCATGACCGCTGCAGCAAATGGTCGGTTGCAGCTGATCAATATTCTGCAGACATCTGCTCGTGCGAAATAGTAAAGGCTGCGGCTGATCAGTTAGGAGCAGCAGTGCCGTCATTGGGGGGGATGTATCTAAAGTGGATGGGTCCATCCCTTTAAAGGGAACCTGTCACCCCCAAAATGGAAGTTGAGCTAAGCCCACCGCCATCAGGGGCTTATCTACAGCATTCTGTAATGTTCTAGATAAGCCCCTGATGTAACCTGAAAGATGAGAAAAAGAGGTTAGATTATACTCACCCAGGGGAGGTCCCGTTACGATGGGCGTCGCGGTCCGGTCCGGGGCCTACCATCTTCTTACGATGACGTCCTCTTCTTGTCTTCCTGCTGCGGCTCCGGCGCACTTTGTCTGCCCCGTTGAGGGCAGAGCAAAGTACTGCAGTGCGCCGGGAAAGGTCAGAGAGGCCCAGCACCTGCGCACTGCAGTACTTTGCTCTGCCCTCAATGGGCAAATCTCTGCTGTGTACTACTATGTGGGCTCTGCTGTATACTACTATGTGGGCTGTGCTGTATACTACTATGTGGGCTGTGCTGTATACTACTATGTGGGCTGTGCTGTATACTACTATGTGGGCTGTGCTGTATAATACTGTGTGGGCTGTGCTGTATACTACTGTGTGGGCTGTGCTGTATACTACTGTGTGGGCTGTGCTGTATACTACTGTGTGGGCTGTGCTGTATACTACTATGTGGGCTGTGCTGTATACTACTATGTGGGCTGTGCTGTATACTACTATGTGGGCTGTGCTGTATACTACTATGTGGGCTGTGCTGTATACTACTATGTGGGCTGTGCTGTATACTACTATGTGGGCTCTGTTGTAGGCTCTGCTGTATACTACTATGTGGGTGTGCTGTATACTGCTATGTGGGCAGTGCTGTATACTGCTATGTGGGCAGTGCTGTATACTGCTATGTGGGCAGTGCTGTATACTGCTATGTGGGCTGTGCTGTATACTGCTATGTGGGCTGTGCTGTATACTGCTATGTGGGCTGTGCTGTATACTGCTATGCGGGTTGTGCTATATACTATGGGGGTATATTATATTCTATGGGGGAGGCCATGGTATATACTATGTGGCTGTTATATACTATTGTGGGGGTATATTATATTCTATGGGGGAGGCTATGTTATACTATGGGGGGCTGCATTATATTCTATGGGGGCTACATTATATATTATGGGGAGGTGGGCTGTATTATATTCTATGGAGTGGCTGCATTATACTCTGGGTTGACTGCATTATACTCTGGGGTGGCTGCATTATATTCTGTATTGTGGTGGCTGCATTATACTATACACTCACTGGCCACTTTATTAGGTACACCTGTCCAACTTCTTGTTAACACTTAATTTCTAATCAGCCAATCACATGGCGGCAACTCAGTGCATTTAGGCATGTAGACATGGTCAAGACAATCTCCTGCAGTTCAAACCGAGCATCAGTATGGGGAAGAAAGGTGATTTGAGTGCCTTTGAACGTGGCATGGTTGTTGGTGCCAGAAGGGCTGGTCTGAGTATTTCAGAAACTGCTGATCTACTGGGATTTTCACGCACAACCATCTCTAGGGTTTACAGAGAATGGTCCGAAAAAGAAAAAAAATCCAGTGAGCGGCAGTTCTGTGGGCGGAAATGCCTTGTTGATGCCAGAGGTCAGAGGAGAATGGGCAGACTGGTTCGAGCTGATAGAAAGGCAACAGTGACTCAAATCGCCACCCGTTACAACCAAGGTAGGCCTAAGAGCATCTCTGAACGCACAGTGCGTCGAACTTTGAGGCAGATGGGCTACAGCAGCAGAAGACCACACCGGGTACCACTCCTTTCAGCTAAGAACAGGAAACTGAGGCTACAATTTGTACAAGCTCATCGAAATTGGACAGTAGAAGATTGGAAAAACGTTGCTTGGTCTGATGAGTCTCGATTTCTGCTGCGACATTCGGGTGGTAGGGTCAGAATTTGGCGTAAACAACATGAAAGCATGGATCCATCCTGCCTTGTATGGAGCATCTTTGGGATGTGCAGCCGACAAATCTGCGGCAACTGTGTGATGCCATCATGTCAATATGGACCAAAATCTCTGAGGAATGCTTCCAGCACCTTGTTGAATCTATGCCACGAAGAATTGAGGCAGTTCTGAAGGCAAAGGGGGTCCAACCCGTTACTAGCATGGTGTACCTAATAAAGTGGCCGGTGAGTGTATGTGGGCTGCATTATACTGTATCAAGGATTATGGGGAATACTTTATACTATATGAAGAGCTATGGGGTGCATTATACTATGGGAAGTGAAATTTAGTACATGGATGACTATGAGGAGTGTATTATACTATATGGAGCACTATGAGGAGTGTATTATACTATATGGAGGACTGAGCAGTGTATTTTAATATATGGAGGACTATAGGGAGTGTATTATACTATATGGAGGACTGTGGTGCACATATATATGGAGGACTATGGGGTGTATTTTACTAAACAAGTAAAATGCTGCATATTCAGATTGTTTTTGCCGAAACAAAAATTCTTGTTCTCAGCAGCACATCGCCGGTGTAAACTGTAGATGTGCTGCTGATAACATGATCCTGTATGGTGATCTGTTAGTGATCTATTAGTGATCGTTCTGTCCCATCATTATTCCTCAGCTGGTGGAAAGAGGCTGGGAAACAAGCGTTGAACAACTTCAGTATTGTCGATCAAACTCATTTAGCGGCCTGAACTCAGCGCTTGTAAATACAACCGAAATGCTTTTGTGTGATGTTCAATATGTTAGCATTTGGGGCCCCATTATAAACTTTGCCTAGGGCCCCACTTTGCCTAAAACCGGCCCTGCCTACAAGTGTACAAAGATATTATACAGTCACCATGTGACAAGTGGGCCTGTGTAACTTCAAATGCCAGGCCTGAATTTTAGTCCCAGTCCGGCCCTGCCCCTCCTCATTACAGAGATGCACATCACCTGATTTACTTAATTGGTAGTTGGCTCTCAAGCCTGAACAGCTTGGAGTAGGACAACATGTATAAAAAGTATCATGTGATCAAAATACAACTTGCCTAATAATTCTGCACACAGTGTACATGGCAGGTGTATGGAGAGGGATCACGCAGCGAGCACGCCCCATATCTGACAGGTGACGGCTGTGTATTACAGCCGGGACCTGCCGCTAACGATCGCGGGCAGAGCTCCGCCTGATATTGTTAACCTGTTAAATGCAACTGTCAGTTTCTCACAGCGGCATTTAACATGCACCGACGTCACAGACAGGGGCCCCCGTGACTGTCATTATGGAACTCCTTTGAAACCCTGACTGTGATGCTATAAAGCAGCGTTGTATACAGCAAAAGGGATCAGATGATCGCAGCTTCAAGTCCCCAATGGGGAGAATACCACTTCTTTCAGCGCTTTTCCAGTGTTTTTCACCCACTGACATGAATGAAAAAATGCTGAAAAAAAACGCAGGTATCAGGTTTTGCTGCGTTTTTTTTGTGCCAAAACCCGATTCTATAGAATAGGACTTCCCCCCCCGAAGCATGAAACTTTATCAGTGCGCACAAGAGGCAAATCTAGCATGTCAAAACTGCAGAAAAAAACACGGCAAATAAAAAAAAACACGAAAGGAAAACATGATTTTTTCTGCAGCTTCTTTCCTGCCAAGAGATCAAGTTTTGCTGCGGGAGAAAATAAACCGCCCAGTGTGAACTTACCCTTTCATGGTGTATGACCACATTTAAAAACCCCTTTGTCAGAGCCATGTAGAATGGACCATGCGTTTATTCCCTTGGAAATAGCCGGGGGAGAGGACGGTACCTAACACAGGCACCTTTTTCGCTTTGACTTCTGATTATTTTTTTACTAGTAAATCTGGTAAAAATAAAAATACCTGCCAATACTAAAATCAAAACTTGCAGAAGTCCATAAAAAAAATTGGAAGTCAGATTTGTGGTGAAAAAGGTGCCTACGTTAGGTACCATCCCTCTCCCCCAGCTATTTCCAAGGGAATAAACACATCAGCCATTCTATAAGCCTCTTACAAAGGGCTTTGTAATATTGGACCAAAAAATGTGAATTTTTAAACTTTACTGGAGTAAAATCTCTTCTTTTTTGGCACTTGGTGTTCAGGTCCCAGACTAGGACGGCTCCGTGCTAAGATCTATAGGGGCCTCTGAACGTGGCGAGCCAACTTTCCTTTCCCCTTTCCCTCCCAAAGTGATAAAAAAAAAGTCACACATATTCCAAAATACTACTAATAAAAATCTGGTGTCATCCCTCAAGAAAGAAGCCTCCACACCGCTCCATTGGCCAAAAAATAAGAGGAGGAAAAAAAAAGGAAACGCAAAAACGGAAATTGGCCGTATCGTGAAGGGGTTAAAATAAAGATCAACAATTAGACATGTTTCCGGTCTTGATCCTTCAGCGGCTCGACTATGCATTTCACATGTAGATGACTATTAGCATACGGGGGTTCTCACCTCTGGTCGTCATCTGGAGAGTTGGCGGACAGAAGAGACATCATGGTGGACTTGCCGGTGCCCTGCGAGCCGAGGATGCCGATGACCAGGACGTCCGTCTGATCCAGCAAAAACTGCAATAAAAAACATACAGTGTGAATATATTGCTGGGTAGAGCCAGCTGGAATGGGGCGAAACGGTCAACTGCCGGGCGGATGGTAGGCAGCTATATGAATCTGATTGAGTCCACTGGGAAAACTACTGACCCAATAAGACTGGGGAGACCCCATTAAGGGTCTTATAGTCGGGATCAGAGGTCATTAGAGCAGAACATTGCTGCCATTAAAGCACCGGTCACATGATTGTGGCTCTAATATGGCCTCCGGGAACCAGCCACCACATTGTCCTGGCGATAAAGAGCAATGAGAAGTCATGCCAAAAAAAAAAAAAGAATTTTTTCCACCCGATCCAGCCATAATAAAACCCCAAAACGAGAAGCCGCACCTCGATGGCGCTGTCGCACCAGTTCATGTATTCGTCGACCAGCTTGATGCTGTGCTTCATCTTCTGAGGAGGGAGAAGCTTCGCCTGCCCGACCACGGCTGCGAGGACGGGAGAGAGAAAGAACTTGCGAGATGATTGCACAATAAGCGGAGGTGGAGAACTACATGACCCAGCACTTACGGTCTACGTTACCGCCGGCGTTCGCCGCTGCAGCCGCCATGCCCCGGTTTTGGATCTGGTACACGGGCTGTGTGGGGCGCTGCCCTTCCTTCTCTACCTTAGCGGTGGTGGCAGCGGTGGGCGTCAGGCTTGCGCCCTCTGCCGGCGGCAGCTTTCCCTCTTCTCTGGCCTTCATAAGTACAATGGGCTTCTCCAGCACGGGGGGAGCGGATACTGCAGTTTTTGGCTAAAAGAACGAGAAAAAAATTAAATGAATAACAAAAAGCACCAGGAGGAATAACACAAGGCAACCACTCACACGCTCGGCAGCGGGCTTAGCCAGGATGATGGGCGTCTTCTGCATGGTGTAGGCAGAGTTGTCATCATTTCCATCCTGAAAATAAGGAAAGTAACAGACTCTGATAAAGAAACATTGATTTAAGGCTAAATCTCGCTACAGTTTTGTAGAGCTGCTTGTCAGGACCCCGGGAAAGCTGTAACAGGCTTGTCACAATTATGTAATACCGGATGCTGCCAGTAGGGGTCAGTCCAACGGCCGACACCCTGTGACCCCGGCTCTGCACTCACCCATCTGTCCTGCTCCCGGTCTCGCAGCATGGGGTCTCGCTCCCGGCCGGGCTCAGACAGGTTGAGGTTCCCCGGAGGACCCTGGTCCATCCAGCGACGTCTCCTGCTGCGCCCGGGGACGTACATGCTGGGCTGGCTGTGCCCGGAGTCAGACATGACGGGTTAGTACAGGGACGGATTCTTCTGCCCAGAGTTTTCTGCTCAGTAAATGGCATCGGCTTCCTGATTTCTTGGTCTTTCCAAAATCGTCATTCGCTGATAGCAAACAGAGATCCTGGAAATAATAAAGAGGATTAAGGCTATGTGCACACGTTGCTGATTTTTTGCGTTTTTTTCACGGTTTTTCCCGATAAAAACGCTATAAAACCGCAAAAAAACAGCATACAATATGCATCCCATCATTTAGAATGAATTCCGCATGTTTTGTGCACATGATGCGTTTTTTTCCGCGAAAAAAAACGCATCGCGGTAAAAAACGCAGCATGCTCATTAATTTTGCGGTTTTTTTTGCGGATTTCCCACTATAAAATGCATTGGGAAATGTCCGGAAAAAAAGGCATCAAAAACCAATGCAGATTTCTTGCAGAAAATTTCAGGTTTTTCTCAGGAATTTTCTGCAAGAATTCCTGAACGTGTGCACATAGCCTTACAGCGTCCTGTGGTCAACAGAGTCATTACTACTGTGGTCGTTACTGAGGCAGCGGGGTGCAGGGCCGCCATCATTGTAAAGGTGAGAGCCCTGCACCCGCACCATGGCGGGGGGGCTACCTACATAGCAGGGGGATCCCGGAAAATACCGTAGTAACTGAGGGAAACACCGGAAGGCAACATCGAAGTAGGGGGGAGCCCAGGACAGCAACGTCCTAGCAGGGGGGTGGGGAAAGCCCCGGAAGGCAACGTCCTAGCGGGGGGGGGGAAGCCCTGGAAGGCAACGTCGGCACAGTCTTAGCAGGGGGAGCCTCAGTCGACACAGTCGTAGCGGGGAAGCCCCAGTCGGCACAGTCGTAGCGGGGAAGCCCCAGTCGGCACAGTCGTAGCGGGGAAGGCACAGTCGTAGCGGGGAAGCCCCAGTCGGCACAATCGTAGCGGGGAAGCCCCAGTCGGCACAGTCGTAGCGGGGAAGCCCCAGTCGGCACAGTCGTAGCGGGGAAGCCCCAATCGGCACAGTCGTAGCGGGGAAGCCCCAGTCGGCACAGTCGTAGCGGGGAAGCCTCAGTCGGCACAGTCGTAGTGGGGGGGGGGGAGCCTCAGTCGGCACAGTCGTAGTGGGGGGGGGGAGCCTCAGTCGGCACAGTCGTAGCGGGGAAGCCTCAGTCGGCACAGTCGTAGTGGGGGGGGGGAGCCTCAGTCGGCACAGTCGTAGTGGGGGGGGGAGCCTCAGTCGGCACAGTCGTTGCGGGGAAGCCTCAGTCGGCACAGTCGTAGTGGGGGGGGGGGAGCCTCAGTCGGCACAGTCGTAGCGGGGAAGCCTCAGTCGGCACAGTCGTAGTGGGGGGGGGGGGAGCCTCAGTCGGCACAGTCGTAGTGGGGGGGGGGAGCCTCAGTCGGCACAGTCGTAGCGGGGAAGCCTCAGTCGGCACAGTCGTAGTGGGGGGGGGGAGCCTCAGTCGGCACAGTCGTAGTGGGGGGGGGAGCCTCAGTCGGCACAGTCGTTGCGGGGAAGCCTCAGTCGGCACAGTCGTAGTGGGGGGGGGGGAGCCTCAGTCGGCACAGTCGTAGCGGGGAAGCCTCAGTCGGCACAGTCGTAGTGGGGGGGGGGAGCCTCAGTCGGCACAGTCGTAGTGGGGGGGGGAGCCTCAGTCGGCACAGTCGTAGCGGAGGGAGCCCTGGCCAGCACCATTGCAAGGGGGGTTATTTTGGACACTGCTCAGCACAGCTACAGAGGGGGAGGCATTTTCAGGACACACCAGGACAGTCTTCTCCTAGAACAGGAGCACGGCACACCCAGCGCTCTCCCATGGACTCAGTAAGTGTCCTCTCCCCGAGTCCCCGCTGTCACTCACCAGCTCTCTCCTCTCTTCATCAGTAAACCAGCAAATGGCTCACGAGGAAATACAAGCCGCACAGGAGGTTCCGGGAGAGAAAGGTTCCTGTCAGTGACCATAGCAACAGTGTTAGAGCGGAGGCAGTCGCAGTGCTGCCATCTGATGGCCACTATATCCTGACATATATTTCTTCAAATTGTCGTCAAAATCGTAAAAAGACAACAAAAGTAAAATAAAGTGAATGTAAAAATGTCCTATAATACAAAAACAACCTGAAAATAGGACACCTTATAAAGCTAGTGACGGTCATGTGATAGAGGAGGGCGGGGCTTCGTAGACGTGTAGGGGACACAGGCGGGAAGGATGAGTGCGCGCTGTGCGGACCCGCTGCTGTGCTACACGCTGCAATGAAAGTGTGGACTAGTTACACTGTCCCCTTCGCACGGAGGAGAAGTTTGTCCCTCAGCAGCCACTGTCCCCTTGCGACGCCCGCCCCTTGGCATGCTGGGAAATGTAGTACTGCTCAGGTTGTGGCAGATTTCCTGACTACACCTCCCAGCATGCTCTGTGTACAACTTCCAGGTCACATGTTCGTCTTCTGTGTGACTTTCTCCTGGTGGGAATCAGTTTGGGGATGTTGTGAGGTGAGTGCAGGGGGCAGGGAGGCTCCTGCGTGTCTGCTGGGACGTATGGTTCCTCAGAAGCTCCAAATACTGAGTTGTGTGTACAGTTCCGACAGTGACAATGGGACAGTACAGCTGTCAGGTGAATGTCAGCTAGTGCTCCCTCTTATCAGCCATTCTGGCCTGACTGTAGGGTTAGGATATAAGGGGTAGACTGGAAGTCCCAAAATATGCCATAACCTGACCACCAGCAGAATAGTGAGTGCAGCTCTGGAGTATAATACAGGAGGTAACTCAGGATCAGTAATGTAATGTATGTACACCGTGACTGCACCAGCAGAATAGTGAGTGCAGCTCTGGAGTATAATACAGGAGGTAACTCAGGATCAGTAATGTAATGTATGTACACAGTGACTGCACCAGCAGAATAGTGAGTGCAGCTCTGGGGTATAATACAGGATGTAACTCAGGATCAGTAATGCAATGTATGTACACAGTGACTGCACCAGCAGAATAGTGAGTGCAGCTCTGGGGTATAATACAGGAGGTAACTCAGGATCAGTAATGCAATGTATGTACACAGTGATTGCACCAGCAGAATAGTGAGTGCGGCTCTGGGGTATAATACAGGATGTAACTCAGGATCAGTAATGTAATGTATGTACACAGTGACTGCACCAGCAGAATAGTGAGTGCAGCTCTGGGGTATAATACAGGATGTAACTCAGGATCAGTAATGTATGTACACAGTGACTGCACCAGCAGAATAGTGAGTGCAGCTCTGGAGTATAATACAGGAGGTAACTCAGGATCAGTAATGTATGTACACAGTGACTGTACCAGCAGAATAGTGAGTGCAGCTCTGGGGTATAATACAGGATGTAACTCAGGATCAGTAATGCAATGTATGTACACAAGGACTGCACCAGCAGAATAGTGAGTGCAGCTCTGGGGTATAATACAGGATGTAACTCAGGATCAGTAATGCAATGTATGTACACAGTGATTGCACCAGCAGAATAGTGAGTGCAGCTCTGGGGTATAATACAGGATGTAACTCAGGATCAGTAATGCAATGTATGTACACAGTGATTGCACCAGCAGAATAGTGAGTGCAGCTCTGGGGTATAATACAGGATGTAACTCAGGATCAGTAATGCAATGTATGTACACAGTGATTGCACCAGCAGAATAGTGAGTGCAGCTCTGGGGTATAATACAGGATGTAACTCAGGATCAGTAATGCAATGTATGTACACAGTGATTGCACCAGCAGAATAGTGAGTGCAGCTCTGGGGTATAATACAGGATGTAACTCAGGATCAGTAATGCAATGTATGTACACAGTGATTGCACCAGCAGAATAGTGAGTGCAGCTCTGGGGTATAATACAGGATGTAACTCAGGATCAGTAATGTAATGTATGTACACAGTGACTGCACCAGCAGAATAGTCAGTGCAGCTCTGGGGTATAATACAGGATGTAACTCAGGATCAGTAATGTATGTACACAGTGACTGCACCAGCAGAATAGTGAGTGCAGCTCTGGAGTATAATACAGGAGGTAACTCAGGATCAGTAATATAATGTATGTACACAGTGATTGCACCAGCAGAATAGTGAGTGCAGCTCTGGGGTATAATACAGGATGTAACTCAGGATCAGTAATGCAATGTATATACACAGTGATTGCACCAGCAGAATAGTGAGTGCAGCTCTGGGGTATAATACAGGATGTAACTCAGGATCAGTAATGCAATGTATGTACACAGTGATTGCACCAGCAGAATAGTGAGTGCAGCTCTGGGGTATAATACAGGATGTAACTCAGGATCAGTAATGCAATGTATGTACACAGTGATTGCACCAGCAGAATAGTGAGTGCAGCTCTGGGGTATAATACAGGATGTAACTCAGGATCAGTAATGCAATGTATGTACACAGTGACTGCACCAGCAGAATAGTGAGTGCAGCTCTGGAGTATAATACAGGAGGTAACTCAGGATCAGTAATATAATGTATGTACACAGTGATTGCACCAGCAGAATAGTGAGTGCAGCTCTGGGGTATAATACAGGATGTAACTCAGGATCACTAATGCAATGTATGTACACAGTGATTGCACCAGCAGAATAGTGAGTGCAGCTCTGGGGTATAATACAGGATGTAACTCAGGATCAGTAATGCAATGTATGTACACAGTGATTGCACCAGCAGAATAGTGAGTGCAGCTCTGGGGTATAATACAGGATGTAACTCAGGATCAGTAATGCAATGTATGTACACAGTGATTGCACCAGCAGAATAGTGAGTGCAGCTCTGGGGTATAATACAGGATGTAACTCAGGATCAGTAATGCAATGTATGTACACAGTGATTGCACCAGCAGAATAGTGAGTGCAGCTCTGGGGTATAATACAGGATGTAACTCAGGATCAGTAATGTAATGTATGTACACAGTGACTGCACCAGCAGAATAGTGAGTGCAGATCTGGGGTATAATACAGGATGTAACTCAGTATCAGTAATGTATGTACACAGTGACAGCACCAGCAGAATAGTGAGTGCAGCTCTGGAGTATAATACAGGAGGTAACTCAGGATCAGTAATATAATGTATGTAGACAGTGACTGCACCAGCAGAATAGTGAGTGCAGTTCTGGAGTATAATACAGGAGGTAACTCAGGATCAGTAATGTAATGTATGTACACAGTGACTGTACCAGCAGAATAGTGAGTGCAGCTCTGGGGTATAATACAGGATGTAACTCAGGATCAGTAATGTAATGTATGTACACAGTGACTGCACCAGCAGAATAGTGAGTGCAGCTCTGGAGTATAATACAGGAGGTAACTCAGGATCAGTAATGTATGTACACAGTGACTGTACCAGCAGAATAGTGAGTGCAGCTCTGGGGTATAATACAGGATGTAACTCAGGATCAGTAATGTAATGTATGTACACAGTGACTGCACCAGCAGAATAGTGACGGCAGCTCTGGAGTATAATACAGGAGGTAACTCAGGATCAGTAATGTATGTACACAGTGACTGCACCAGCAGAATAGTGAGTGCAGCTCTGGGGTATAATACAGGAGGTAACTTAGGATCAGTAATGTAATGTATGTACACAGTGACTGCACCAGCAGAATAGTGAGTGCAGCTCTGGGGTATAATACAGGATGTAACTCAGGATCAGTAATGTATGTACACAGTGACTGCACCAGCAGAATAGTGAGTGCAGCTCTGGAGTATAATACAGGAGGTAACTCAGAATCAGTAATGTGATGTATGTACACAGTGACTGCACCAGCAGAATAGTGAGTGCAGCTCTGGGGTATAATACAGGATGTAACTCAGGATCAGTGATGTAATGTATGTACACAGTGACTGCACCAGCAGAATAGTGAGTGCAGCACTGGAGTATAATACAGGATGTAACTCGGGATCAGTAATGTAATGTATGTACACAGTGATTGCACCAGCAGAATAGTGAGTGCAGCTCTGGGGTATAATACAGGATGTACCTCAGGATCAGTAATGCAATGTATGTACACAGTGATTGCACCAGCAGAATAGTGAGTGCAGCTCTGGGGTGTAATACAGGATGTAACTCAGGATCAGTAATGCAATGTATGTACACAGTGATTGCACCAGCAGAATAGTGAGTGCAGCTCTGGGGTATAATACAGGATGTAACTCAGGATCAGTAATGTAATGTATGTACACAGTGACTGCACCAGCAGAATAGTGAGTGCAGCTCTGGGGTATAATACAGGATGTAACTCAGGATCAGTAATGTAATGTATGTACACAGTGACTGCACCAGCAGAATAGTGAGTGCAGCTCTGGGGTATAATACAGGATGTAACTCAGGATCAGTAATGTATGTACACAGTGACTGCACCAGCAGAATAGTGAGTGCAGCTCTGGAGTATAATACAGGAGGTAACTCAGGATCAGTAATATAATGTATGTAGACTGACTGCACCAGCAGAATAGTGAGTGCAGTTCTGGAGTATAATACAGGAGGTAACTCAGGATCAGTAATGTATGTACACAGTGACTGTACCAGCAGAATAGTGAGTGCAGCTCTAGGGTATAATACAGGATGTAACTCAGGATCAGTAATGTAATGTATGTACACAGTGACTGCACCAGCAGAATAATGAGTGCAGCTCCGGAGTATAATACAGGAGGTAACTCAGGATCAGTAATGTATGTACACAGTGACTGTACCAGCAGAATAGTGAGTGCAGCTCTGGGGTATAATACAGGATGTAACTCAGGATCAGTAATGTAATGTATGTACACAGTGACTGCACCAGCAGAATATTGAGTGCAGCTCTGGGGTATAATACAGGAGGTAACTTAGGATCAGTAATGTAATGTATGTACACATTGACTGCACCAGCAGAATAGTGAGTGCAGCTCTGGGTATAATACAGGATGTAACTCAGGATCAGTAATGTATGTACACAGTGACTGCACCAGCAGAATAGTGAGTGCAGCTCTGGAGTATAATACAGGAGGTAACTCAGGATCAGTAATGTATGTACACAGTGACTGTACCAGCAGAATAGTGAGTGCAGCTCTGGAGTATAATACAGGATGTAACTCAGGATCAGTAATGTAATGTATGTACACAGTGACTGCACCAGCAGAATAGTGAGTGCAGATCTGGAGTATAATACAGGATGTAACTCAGGATCAGTTATGTAATGTATGTACACAGTGACTGCACCAGCAGAATAGTGAGTGCAGCTCTGGGGTATAATACAGGATGTAACTCAGGATCAGTAATGTAATGTATGTACACAGTGACTGCACCAGCAGAATAGTGAGTGCAGCTCTGGGGTATAATGCACTATATTATCTGTGCCTCCTTCTTCCTGTAGGTGATCATAGTCCGGAATTGGTGATGGATCCTTTTCAGGGATTTGAGGTCGGTGCTGAAGTTGAATTGAATGACGGCCTCTTGGTTGTAGAGGACTCGGCTGCAGTAAAAGTGGTAGGTACAGCAGCTTAGGTACCGTCGTGATTTATTACTTCATATATGTCCAAAGGTCAGTAATTGTTAGACGTTTCAAAAACCCAAATACATCAACCTGGTCTATTGCGGTTGGTAGCCGCTAGACAAGAAGTGATTCCAACTCAAAATTATTAATTTGAAAAAATAAATATATATATTTTTAACAAGAACATAAGACAGTGATAAGATGATAAAAAAAGACAGGACAATTAACCTCCAAAAAGAGAGGGAAATGCACAGTATGACTGCATTAAGGATATGAAGGGACCAGAATTATATACCTAGGTTAGCAGAACAACCACTAAAAATATTAAATATATTTATATATATATATATATATATATATATATATATATATATATATATATATATATATATATATATAAGTATAAAATATACTTAATTACACAGAATACCATCAATAAAGTATGTAAAAAAGTGCGGAGTGCTAGTATAAAGTGCTGCTTAGTGGAAGAGGTACATTAAGTCATTGCTAGTCTGTTTACTGTAATTTGTACATAACCCCTATCTCATGTACAGCACCATGGAATCAATGGTGCTATATAAATAATATATATATATATATATATATATATATATATATATATATATATATATATATATATATATATATATTAAAAAGGTAAATAATTAAATATTAAACCTAGGAAGATTTCATACCAGTATTATTCAAAGATGCAGGGGGATGAATTGGAGGAGTGTGCAATAATAGAGCACGTATGACACAATACACCTACAAAAACTACACTGGTCAACACAAAAAAATCATCAGCAAAGGTAATATGTCTGTTTTATGGAGTTAGATTTGCTGATTCCAAAAATCTGCTTAGTTTTTCTCTATCATAAAGTTTCTGAGATGAGAAGTATTTCTTTTATGACTTTATTTCTGCATTAAAACCATTTTACTTAATTGTGAATTTTCTTACAGGGACAACATCAGTAAAGTTTTTAGTGAGTTTTATGGGTAGGAGTATTGACAGTGCTGTCAACCAATGACTGCTTCTCGGAAAGTCACATTTTATGGGGAGTAGCTAACTGTTATGAAGCGGTATGATTTGAGTCAGTCAGAAAAGGATGGTGATGGCAGTAAGGACTGGTAGGCCAAGTACGTTCAATCACTCATGATATTAAAGTACATCTGGTCCATCTTTTTAAGTGTCCACTTGGTGATCAAGACAAAAGCTGGGCTCCTCATGTGATATGCTCAAGTTCTTCAAATGGTCTTCGTGACTGGTTGAGTATGAGGAAAGTGGCTATGCCATTTGTGTTCCCATGATTTGGAGAGAACCCAAAAATCCTAGTGATGACTTCTACTTTTTTGACAAATTGAAGGGTTTTTCTAAAATTAATTACCCTGAACTTGAATCTGCTATTAGGCCAGTTCCACATGATGGTACCTTGCCAGTTACTGTCTGGATTGGATGAAAATGGAGTAGAATATGAAGACTGTAGAGCTGAAGCTACTGACGAAGACTTGGAGACCTCAAGTCAAGATGAGTATGTACCTGATGGAGCAGCCAGAACGCTTTACTCAACTTTAATTAAAGAAGTTGTCCACTAAAATAAACTTTTTTTTCCTTTCATAAATCTTGCTATTATGTGCCACTGAAAACATCCACTGTCTTTATTTTAGCAATATTACCTTTTATCTTGTTGTAGCAGCACATCTTTAGTGCTGGATCCAGCTCTCATGGGGTTAATCGACAACTTCCTTTCTCCTGAGTTATTGTGCTCTAATACTACAAGTTCCATGATGCATTGCACTCGCCTGTAACTCTGCACCTGGCACACCCACTCCAAAACACACCCCAACCCCTCCCTCCTCTCCCCCCTCTAGCTTCAAAAAGATTTGTGATGTCATTTCTGTCCGACCTCCTCTTTTACATTTGTACAACCCACACTCCATTACACACAGATAGATAGATAACAAATAGATAGATGAATCCATACAGATATATATATATATATATACACACACACACACACAGTGGGGCAAAAAAGTATTTAGTCAGTCAGCAATAGTGCAAGTTCCACCACTTAAAAAGATGAGAGGCGTCTGTAATTTACATCATAGTTAGGCTACGTTCACATTTGCGGCCAGCGCCGCAGCGTCGGGCGCCGCAGCGGCGCCGCATGCGTCATGCGCCCCTATATTTAACATGGGGGCGCATGGACATGCGGCGCACTTGCGTTTTGCGCCGCATGCGTCGCTGCGGCGCCCACGTCGGGGCGCAGAGGACGCAGCAAGTTGCATTTTTGCTGCGTCCAAATTCAATGAAAAAAACGACGCATGCGGCGCAAAACGCAGCGTTGTGCATGCGTTTTGCTGCGTTTTTGTTTGCGTTGTGCGCTGCGGCGCCGACGCTGCGGCGCACAACGCAAATGTGAACGTAGCCTTAGACCTCAACTATGGGAGACAAACTGAGAAAAAAAAAATCCAGAAAATCACATTGTCTGTTTTTTTATCATTTTATTTGCATATTATGGTGGAAAATAAGTATTTGGTCAGAAACAAACAATCAAGATTTCTGGCTCTCACAGACCTGTAACTTCTTCTTTAAGAGTCTCCTCTTTCCTCCACTCATTACCTGTAGTAATGGCACCTGTTTAAACTTGTTATCAGTATAAAAAGACACCTGTGCACACCCTCAAACAGTCTGACTCCAAACTCCACTATGGTGAAGACCAAAGAGCTGTCAAAGGACACCAGAAACAAAATTGTAGCCCTGCACCAGGCTGGGAAGACTGAATCTGCAATAGCCAACCAGCTTGGAGTGAAGAAATCAACAGTGGGAGCAATAATTAGAAAATGGAAGACATTCAAGACCACTGATAATCTCCCTCGATCTGGGGCTCCACGCAAAATCCCACCCCGTGGGGTCAGAATGATCACAAGAACGGTGAGCAAAAATCCCAGAACCACGCGGGGGGACCTAGTGAATGAACTGCAGAGAGCTGGGACCAATGTAACAAGGCCTACCATAAGTAACACACTACGCCACCATGGACTCAGATCCTGCAGTGCCAGACGTGTCCCACTGCTTAAGCCAGTACATGTCCGGGCCCGTCTGAAGTTTGCTAGAGAGCATTTGGATGATCCAGAGGAGTTTTGGGAGAATGTCCTATGGTCTGATGAAACCAAACTGGAACTGTTTGGTAGAAACACAACTTGTCGTGTTTGGAGGAAAAAGAATACTGCATTGCATCCATCAAACACCATACCTACTGTAAAGCATGGTGGTGGAAACATCATGCTTTGGGGCTGTTTCTCTGCAAAGGGGCCAGGACGACTGATCCGGGTACATGAAAGAATGAATGGGGCCATGTATCGCGAGATTTTGAGTGCAAACCTCCTTCCATCAGCAAGGGCATTGAAGATGAAACGTGGCTGGGTCTTTCAACATGACAATGATCCAAAGCACACCGCCAGGGCAACGAAGGAGTGGCTTCGTAAGAAGCATTTCAAGGTCCTGGAGTGGCCTAGCCAGTCTCCAGATTTCAACCCTATAGAAAACCTTTGGAGGGAGTTGAAAGTCCGTGTTGCCAAGCGAAAAGCCAAAAACATCACTGCTCTAGAGGAGATCTGCATGGAGGAATGGGCCAACATACCAACAACAGTGTGTGGCAACCTTGTGAAGACTTACAGAAAACGTTTGACCTCTGTCATTGCCAACAAAGGATATATTACAAAGTATTGAGATGAAATTTTGTTTCTGACCAAATACTTATTTATTCAGTCGTCATGACAGCACTAACGAGAGAGGGGATCCGCCCTTCAGGGACAGGAAACCTACAGAGATAAAAGGGCGGCACCTCTCTCCCGCATCAGTTGGTTTCCTGTCCCTGACAGGGGACCCTACAGATGTACCTTTAAGAAGAAGGTGAAAAAAAAAGATTCTGTCCCAGATCCGAGTCACCGAGTCCGGAGGCGGGAGGTCCCCTTCCACGGTGTTGATCGCGATGCTGGAAGTGCCGCACCACAGAGGGCTGTGGGGGTAGGCAGCAGCACGGCAGGAGCAGCCTTCAGGGGGAGTGCTGTCTCGATCGGTGTCCCATCGCCACAGGTACGGGTGAGTACTGTGTGGGAGGCCCTTTCTTCCGACCGTCGGTGGATTAGGTACTCCCTCTTGTGGATAGTTCCCCCTGGCAAGCATGTCGCGGTGCCTCTTCTGCCGGCGCTTGTGTTGCGGCAGCGCTAGCGTGCCCCTCTGGTGGGCGGCTGCGGGCGGTGTCGGTGGCGTCGGCGTTCTAGTCAGCACGAGCGCTGTGTTCGGCAGCGACGCGCGAGAAGGGGCGGGGCTTAGAGCGGCAGCATGCGATGACGTTTGGCGCATGCGCAGTGCGTCGCCCCGGCAAAAAACATGGCGGCGCCCGTTCGGCCTTTCCTGGGAACAGTGCGCATGGCGTTTTTTTCGTTTTGGGAGTTACGGGCAGTGCTTCCTGGCTAACAGTGTGAGTACCATTGGCGGTGGGTCTCGTGGGGAGGGGCCTCCCACATACAGTGTTGTACCAGGCAGTTCACCAGGATTGGCCTGCTGACCCCCACCTGGGGGAGGTACCTATGCGGGCCGGCTACTTAAGAGTTCAGTCTGGGCTACCTCATGCTTCGTTTCCATATTTACAATGGAGTCTCAGGAGCAGGAGCCGTTGCACTCTGAGCAACAGTGTGAACCCCTGGAGAAGCCCCAAAATGCGAACACCCAGCGACGTTCTAGTGGCAGTAGTCGTCCTGGAGGTAGAGCTGATCAAACTTCCAAAGCCTGAAAATCCTCAAGCCGTATAGATGTTGCTTCGGTTGAGAGGGTCCCTCCGCAATCTACGGTACCACTCAGACACTATAGGGGTAAGTGATCGCCGAGAAAGTTCACTTAAGTGATATGTGTCTCCCCTTGTTTTCCCTCTTTCTGTATCAGGGAAAAAAGCGGTCCTCCAAATCTAAGCACAAGGAATGTGCAGAATGTGGTATTCCTCTCCCGGATGATTACATTAAAAAACTATGTGGTCCATGTATCCAGCGCTTAATAGCAGAGGAGACGCCAGATTTCGCCTCTAGCCTAAGGGTACCGTCACACATTGAAATTTCCATCGCTACGACGTTACGATTCGTGACGTTCTAGCGATATCGTTACGATATCGCTGTGTCTGACACGCTACTGCGATCAGACACCCTGCTGAGAATCGTACGTCGTAGCAGATCGTTTGGAACTTTCTTTCTTCGCTTGATCACCCGCTGACATCGCTGGATCGTTGTGTGTGACAGCGATCCAGCGATGTCTTCGCTTGTAACCAGGGTAAACATCGGGTAACTAAGCGCAAGGCCGCGCTTAGTAACCCGATGTTTACCCTGGTTACAAGCGTAAACGTAAAAAAACAAACCGTACATACTCACCCGTCGGTGCTCTGCTCTCACTGTACGGCTGCACTCAGAGCAGGAAGCAGACTGCAAGGGACCTGAAGGACACCGACGGGTGAGTATGTACTGTTTGTTTTTTTACGTTTACGCTGGTAACCAGGGTAAACATCGGGTTACTAAGCGCGGCCCTGCGCTTAGTTACCCGATGTTTACCCTGGTTACCCGGGGACTTAGGCATCGCTCCAGCGCCGTGATTGCAACGTGTGACTGCAGTCTACGACGCTGGAGCGATGATTATACGACGCTGCGACGTCACGAATCGTGCCTTCGCAGCGATGAAAATTTCAATGTGTGACGGTACCCTAAGACAAATGGTCAGGCAAGAGATTAGAGGTTCATCAAGATCCCAATCTCATAGTAGAGGGTCTAAAAGAATAGATGCTGGATCCCCAAGTTCACATGAGGACAGTGACTCAGGGGATCTGAAGTCGGAGGCTTCTCACACGTCAGCATCGTCCTCGGACACTGAGTACGGCCATTCATGCTTTTCCTTTGACCGGATAGACCGCCTAGTAAAGGCGGTAAATAACACAATAGGTATTGAGCAAACTCCACCAGAAAAATCGATGCAAGATGTGATGTTCAAAGGATTAGACCGTAAATCCCGCCGATGCTTTCCGGTAGTAGAAAAAGTAAGCTCCCTAATTCCAGAGAGTGGAAAAAAACGGAAAGAAAAGGTTCTCTTCCTCCATCTTTTAAACGGAAGTATCCGTTCGAGGAGTCCGCATCGGCGACATGGGATAAAGCCCCGAAACTTGATTCAGCCGTGGCCAAGGCTTCCAAGAAATCCTCTCTACCGTTTGAGGATCTTGGAACCTTGAAGGACCCATTAGACAGAAGGGCAGATGTGTTTCTCAAGGGAGCTTGGGAAACTTCAGCAGGGGCTCTCAGACCGTCAATCGCAGCCACCTGTACAGCACGCTCTTTGATGGTGTGGTTGGATAGTCTGGAAGATCAGCTCAAAAATAAAACCCCGAGAAACGAGATGTTATCCTCCCTCTCTATGATTCAGGGAGCTGCTGCTTATCTGGCTGATGTATCGGCGGATTCGGGTTAAGCTGGCAGCCAGGTCGGCGGCACTTTCTAATTCAGCCCGTAGGGCAATCTGGCTGAAATATTGGCAAGGGGACATGCAGGCCAGATCCAAATTATGCAGCATTCCTTGCGAAGGAGCGCACTTATTCGGTCCGGTTCTGGATGAATTATTAGAAAAAGCGGGGGATAGTAAGAAACGCTTCCCCTACCTCGGTAGACCCACTTACAGACGAGGTTCTAATAGAAGGTGGTTTGACCGATCAAGATCGAATAGGGAAAAACCCAGATATGACGCCAATAAAAAGAAAGGTAGAGGCTACATGTTTAACTCCTTTCGGGACAACAGAAAGCCACAATGACTGGCGGACCGGGTAGGAGGCAGACTTTTAGCCTTCTATCCGGCTTGGCGGAATATTTCCAATAGCCCATGGGTCCTAAACATTGTTGAAGTTGGACTAAAGTTTGAGTTTCAGTTTACTCCTAATGACAGATTTCTAGTAACACCTGTGCGTTCCTCTCCTACAGAACAACTGGCATTAGAGTCTGAGGTCCGGGAACTCCAACAAAAAGGTGTATTGGTGGAGGTTCCTGAATTACAAAGGGGTAAAGGATTCTGTTCTCCCCTCTTTTTGATTAAAAAGCCGGATAATTCCTTTCGCACCATTATTAACCTTAAGGGCCTCAATAAGTTTTTGTGGGTTCCATCATTTAAAATGGAGTCGGTCAAAACGGCAATAAAGCTTTTGTTTGACAGGTGTTTCATGGTCGTCTTAGATCTTAAAGACGCATATTATCATGTCCCTATACACGCAGAACACCAGCGTTTTTTAAGAGTAGCAGTCTTCTTAGACGATTCGGTTAAACACTTCCAATACAGAGCACTCCCCTTTGGCGTTGCAGTGGCTCCTCGGGTGTTCACAAAGATAATGGTGGAGGTCATGGCACATCTCCATGAGCAGGATATTCTCGTAGTTCCATATCTGGATGACCTATTAATAAAAGGAAACTCTGAATCACACTGCTCGTCCCAACTAGACAAAGTGATTACAGCCTTACAAATGTTGGGGTGGATAATTAATTTTAAAAAATCACGGTTCCAGCCCCTACTGGTTCAAGAATTCCTGGGTCTCATATTGGACTCTAGGTTACAGGAATGCCGTCTACCTGATGTTAAGTTAGAAAAGATCCATCGACAAATACTCAAAGTGATTGACAATCCCTTGGTAACATTGAGGGAAGCGATGTCACTGTTAGACTCACTCACGTCGTGTATCCCGGCGGTACTTTGGGCCCAGTACCACACCAGAGTCCTACAGTGGGAGGTTTTGTACAACACTCGTCTGTTAGAGGGTCACTTGGATAGTTCTTTTTCCTTGTCTAATTCCACTATTCAGTCCTTACGTTGGTGGTTACACACTCCAAACCTACGTAATGGGGTTCCCTGGATAAACCATATATCGCGTGTAGTGACCACAGATGCTAGTCCCAAGGGATGGGGGGCGCATATGGGTGATATTTGGGTCCAGGGGGTTTGGTCACCATCCGAACAGAATTTGTCATCTAACCTTAAAGAGTTATTAGCCGTAGAACGAGCTCTGAGCCATTTCCTTATGTCCTTACAGGGCCATCACGTCAGGCTATTCTCAGACAATCAGGTAACTGTAGCTTACATTAACCCCCAAGGGGGAACCCGATCCAGATCTTTAATGGAAGTGGCGGGTCGTAAATCATCTACGGTCGCTCACATCACTGCATATAAAAGGGAAACACAACGTCGTGGCCGACTTTCTAAGTCGCAGGAAGCTCGGGCAAGGAGATTGGGTTCTCAATCAGGTCATCTTCGATCAGATCACCCATCGTTGGGGGTGCCCACAGATAGACCTCTTTGCCAACAAAGAAAACAAAAAGTGTCGCCGGTTTTGTTCCCTAAACCCCAGAGACAATCTGGAGGCGGTGGATGCCCTCCTAATTCGATGGCACTTCAATATAGCTTACGCCTTTCCCCCATTGAACTTGATCCCGATTGTTCTGAGGAAGATTCGGGAGGACAAGGCTCATGTAATCCTGATAGCGCCGTTCTGGCCCAGGAGGCCGTGGTTTCCTTGGCTGAGGAAAATGTCCATTTCTCAACCGTGGATTCTCCCAGAACTCCCAGACCTCCTCTCACAGGGTCCAATTCTCCATCCACGAGTTTCCAGTTTACATCTGACAGCATGGGATTTGAAGGGTCTTTACTAAGAAAAAAGGGGTTTTCACATGGACTTATTAATACTCTATTAAAAAGCAGGAAAGTTTCCACGACAAATATTTGTTAGAGTCTGGAAGAAATTCATCTCTGTTTCAGGATCAAATATTAATCAGAAAGCCAATATTGCCAAAATCTTGGAGTTCCTGCAGAGGGGTCTAGAGATGGGGCTAGCTACAAGCACCCTCAGAGTCCAGGTTTCAGCCTTAGGTGCATTGTATAATTGTAATTTAGCTAAAAATTATTGGATTGCTCGGTTTATTAAAGCAGCGGCTAGATCAAGACCAATCGTTAAGAAAAGACTAGCCCCGTGGGACTTAAACCTGGTTCTGCCAGCTTTAACGGAAGCCCCCTTTGAGCCTTTAGATTCTGCTCCTATAAAAATACTGTCCTTAAAAACAGCTCTTTTGATTGCTCTTACATCTGTGAGGAGAGTTAAGGTACCTTCACACGAAACGACTTTGTAACGATATCGCTAGCGATCCGTGACGTTGCAGCGTCCTCGCTAGCGATATCGTTAAGTTTGACACGCAGCAGCGATCAGGATCCTGCTGTGATGTCGCTGAATAAAGTCCAGAACTTTATTTGGTCGTCCGATCGCTGTGTATCGTTGTGTTTGAAAGCAAAAGCAGCGATACCAGCGATATTTTACACTGGTAACCAGGGTAAACATCGGGTTACTAAGCGCAGGGCCGCGCTTAGTAACCCGATGTTTACCCTGGTTACCAGCGTAAAAGTAAAAAAAACAAACACTACATACTCACCTGCGCGTCCCCCAGCGTCTGCTTCCTGACACTTACTGAGCGCCGGCCCTAAAGTGAAAGTGAAAGCACAGCGGTGACGTCACCGCTGTGCTGTTAGGGCCGGAGCTCAGTCAGTGTCAGGAAGCAGACGCTGGGGGACGCGCAGGTGAGCATGTACTGTTTGTTTTTTTTTACTTTTACGCTGGTAACCAGGGTAAACATCGGGTTACTAAGCGCGGCCCTGCGCTTAGCAACCCGATGTTTACCCTGGTTACCCGGGGACCTCGGCATCGTTGGTCGCTGGAGAGCGGTCTGTGTGACAGCTCCCCAGCGATCAAACAGCGACGCTGCAGCGATCGGCATCGTTGTCGCTATCGCTGCAGCGTCGCTTCGTGTGAAGGTACCTTTAGTGATTTACAGGCCCTTTCTAGACAGACTCCATACATGCAGATTAGAGAAGATAGGGTAGTGTTAAGAACTGATCCCCTTTATCTTCCGAAAGTAGCGTCAAAATTCCACTGACTTCAGGAAATAAATCTTCCCACCTTTTGTCCTAATCCTAAAAATCAAAAAGAACCTTCTTAAGTATATTTCTTTAACAGACCCCTGGAAAAAAGATAATTCTTTGTTCATATCCTATCAGGGTGTCAGGAAAGGGTTTAGGGTGTCCAAAAACACCTTAGGTAGATGGATTAGGGAGGCAATTTCTTTAGCTTATTCGGCAGGTGGCCTAGAAGTCCCGGAAGGAGTAAGAGCTCATTCCACGCGAGCCATGGCGACTTCCTGGGCGGAGAGATCGGATGTGTCAATTGAGGATATATGTAAGGCGGCCACATGGTCATCTCCATCTACTTTCTTTAATCATTATAGATTAGATCTTGGTGCCTCCAACGATCTCACATTTGGTAGAAGGGTGCTGGAAGCAGTAGTCCCTCCCTAATACTCTTTTCTCTGTAATTCTCTCGTTAGTGCTGTCATGACGACTGAATAAATACTCAAGCTACTTACCAGGTAGCGGTGTTTTTCAGGAGTCCATGACAGCACTCCTATATTCCCTCCCTTTTTACGGATATGGCTTATCACCACAATATGTATATTTTCATGTATATAAATTTTCTAAGGTTTAGTCACAGGGTGAAATGTGTTAAATATTTATGTGCTACTAACCAAAGGAGGTCCTCTCATGCTCTGTAATCCAACTGATGCGGGAGAGAGGTTCCGCCCTTTTATCTCTGTAGGTTTCCTGTCCCTGAAGGGCGGATCCCCTCTCGTTAGTGCTGTCATGGACTCCTGAAAAACACCGCTACCTGGTAAGTAGCTTGAGTATTTTCCACCATAATATGCAAATAAAATGATAAAAAAAACAGACAATGTGATTTTCTGGATTTTTTTTTCTCAGTTTGTCTCCCATAGTTGAGGTCTACCTATGATGTAAATTACAGACGCCTCTCATCTTTTTAAGTGGTGGAACTTGCACTATTGCTGAATGACTAAATACTTTTTTGCCCCACTGTATGTATGTATGTATGTATATATATATATATATATATATATATATATATATATATATATATATATATATATACCGTATATACTCGAGTATAAGCCGACCCGAGTATAAGCCGACCCCCCTAATTTTGCCACAAAAAACTGGGAAAACTTATTGACTCGAGTATAAGCCTAGCGTGGAAAATACAGCAGCTACCGGTGAATTTCAAAAATGAAAATAGATGCTCCATACCGTTCATTATTGCCCCAAAGGAGGTTCCATATAAAGCTGTGCCATATATAATGCTCTGCACCATTCATTATGGCCCCATAGATGCCCCATATACAATGCTCTGCACCATTCATTATGGCACCATAGATGCCCCATATACAATGCTCTGCACCGTTCATTATGGCCCCATAGATGCTCCATATAAAGCTGTGCCATATATGCTCTGCACTGTTCATTATTGCCACATAGATGTTCCATATAAATCTGTGCCATATATAATGCTCTGCACCGTTGCCCCATAGATGTGCCATATAAATCTGTGCCATATATAATGCTCTGCACCGTTGCCCCATAGATGTGCCATATAAATCTGTGCCATATATAACGCTGGTGCTGCTGCTGCAATAAAAAAAAAAAAAAACACATACTCACCTCTCTTGCTTGCAGCTCCCCAGCGTCGCGTCCCGTCCCGGCGTCTCTCCGCACTGACTGATCAGGCAGAGGGCGCCGCGCACACTATATGCGTCATTACGCCCTCTGACCTGAACAGTCAGAACAAGAGGACGCGAAGACAGAGCGGCGCCCGGCGTGTGGAACGTGGACAGGTGAATATAAAATACTCACCTAGTCCCGGCGCTCCTGGCGCTCCCCCTGCCTGTCACACTGTCTTCGGGTGCCGCAGCTCTTCCTCTGTCAGCGGTCACCGGCACCACTGATTAGAGAAATGAATATGCGGCTCCACCCCTATGGGAGTGGAGTCCATAATCATTTCTCTAATGAGCGGTCCCACGTGACCGCTGAACAGGGGAAGAGCTGCGGCACCCGAAGACAGTGTGACAGGCAGGGGGAGCGTCAGGATCGCCGGGACTAGTTGAGTATGCGACACGCTCTCTCCCCCTCACCCGCCGACCCCACCGCCGACCGTGACTCGAGTATAAGCCGAGAGGGGCACTTTCAGCCCAAAAATTTGGGCTGAAAATCTCGGCTTATACTCGAGTATATACGGTATATATATCTCTATTTCCATAGATATGTCCATATCCATGTTTCTAAACCCCTTCACACCTGGGGCTTTTTTGTTTTCGTTTATCGCTCCCCTTCTTTCCAGAGCCATAATTTTTCCGTCAATATGGCCATGTGAGGGCTTATCTTTTGTGGGACAAGTTCTACTTTTGAACGACACCATTGGTTTTACCATGTGGTGTAACAGAAAATGTGAAAAAAAGTCAAAGTGCGATGAAATTGCAAATAAAGTGCAATCCCACACTTGTTTTTTGCTTGGCTTTTTTGCTAGGTTCACTAAATGCTAAGGCTGTGTGCACACGTTGCGGATTTGATTGCAGATTCGCAGCATTTTTTGCCGCACAAAATTGAATCAAATCCGCAGTGTAGTGCACAACCAATGTAAGTCTATGGGAGCCGCAGACTTGTTGTGCACATGCTGCGGAAAAAGCCGCACCGAAACACAGCTTTTTTTTTTCCGCAGCATGTCACTTCTTTTGTGCCGAACTGCATAAATCTATAGATCTATCTATATGTAGCTCTGTCTATCCATTTAATCTATCATCTATATGTCTATCTATCTGTGTGTAATTGAGTGTGGGTTGGACAAATGTAAAAGAGGAGGTTGGACAATAATGACATCACAAATCTTTTTTTTTTTTGTTCAATAATACATCTTTATTTAGCTTTCAAAAACGCACAAAAACCATGCAAAAACCGCAACAAGAACTGCATCAAAACCACACAAAAAACCGGCATCAAAACCGCGCAAAAAAAATGAAAAAAACGTGAAAAAAATGCATCCAAAACGCAGCGGCGTTTTCTGCAAGGAGATGCAGATTTTGTGCAGAAAATTCTGCATCCAAATCTGCAACATGTGCACACAGCATAAAACTAACCTGCCATTATGATTCTCCAGGTCATTACGAGTTCATAAACACCAAACACTTCTAGGTGGTGAAAAAAATTCCAAAGTTTGCTAAAAAGAAATAAAATAATTGCGCCATTTTCTGATACCTGTAGCGTCTATATTTTCTGAGATATCGTGTCGGGTGAGGGCTAATTTTTTGCGCGCCGAGCTGATGTTTTTAATGATACCACTTTTGTGCAGATACGTTTTTTTGATCGCCCATTATTGCATTTTAATGCAGTGTCTCGGCGACCAAAAAAACATAATTTTGTCTTTTGATTTTTTTTTTCTCGCTATGCCGTTTAGCGATCATATACATTTTTTTCTTTTGTTGTATTGAAAACAGCTGACTTGTTGCGGCTTTGAAGTGGGCTCACCGCCGAAGCCCACCTCAAAGCGGGGGATACTGCCAGCTGACGTACTATTCCGTCAGCTGGCAGAAAGAGGTTAATGAACAATATGTTTCAGTTAAAAAAAATGGCGTGGGCTCCCGCGAAATTTTCTGCGCCAGAGGAGGAAAGCCCGACGGCCAGGGGCCAATATTTGTAGCCTGCTATGAATATCAGCCCGCAGCTGTCTGCGTAGCCTTTACTGGCTATTAAAATAGGGGGACCCCACAAAAAAAAATGATGTGGGGTCCCCCTATATTTTATAGCCAGAAAGGCTACGCAGACAGCTGCGGGCTGATATTCATAGCCTAGAGAGGGGCCATGGATATTGGTTCCCCCCCCCCAGCTACAAATACCAGTCCGCAGCCGCCCCAGAAATGGCGCATCTGTAAGATGCGCCAATTCCGGCACTTAGCCCCTCTCTTCCCACTCCCGTGTAGCGGTGGGATATGAGGTAATAAGGGGTTAATGTCACCTTGCTATTGTAAGGTGACATTAAGCCGGGTTAATAACGGAGAGGCGTCAATAACACGCCCATCCATTATTAATCCAATAGTAAGAAAGGGTTAATAAAACACACACACATTAGGAAAAAAGTATTTTGTTATTCTTCATTTAACCATACTTACCATACTTCAGCGCCTGCAAAAAATGAAAAATAATAAACCGTATACTACCTGTCCGCAGTAGTCCAATTAATAACGAGTGTCCCACGACGATCTCTCCTATAGAACGGTGACATGGGGTGATGTCACTGCTCTATAGGACCTTGGCAATGGCTCCTGCAGTGCATCACTGAGATGTTACTAAAGTTCACTGGTCTCACTTTATGGCAAAAAGCTGCGTGGGAACTTTCTCACACAGCAATGCCAAAAGTGAGACTAGGGACTATTTTCTCACAGGGGCGTAGGAATACATTGTGGAAGGATACCTTCCTCCCCTCATTGTGTTCCTGGAGCCCCTGGAGAGTGGTTGCATCAGCTGATGCACCTGCTCTCCACGGGAGATCGTCGAGGGACACTCGTTTTAATTGGATTTCTGCGGATCAGGGAGTATAGTGTTTGTTTATTATTTTAATATTTTTTACAGATGACAATGGCTTCGGGGATCAAAGTGACAAGTGATGGTGAGTATGTACTCTATGTTATATGTACTGTATGTGGCATGTCGCATGATGTCACATGTTGCATGTCATCGCATGGTGTATGTCGTCACATGTCACATGGTGCATGTCGCATGATGTCACATGTTGCATGTCGTCGCATGGTGCATGTCGTCGCATGTTGTCGCATGTTGTCACATGTAGCATACTGCATGTTGCATGTCGCATGATGTCACATGTTGCATATCGTTGCATGGCGCATGTTGTCACATGTAGCATGCTGCATGGTGCATGTCGCATTTCGCATGATGGCGCATGTCATCGCATGGCGCATGTCGTCGCATGCTGCATGTCGTCGCATGCTGCATGTCGTCGCATGCTGCATGTCGTCGCATGCTGCATGTCGTCGCATGCTGCATGTCGTCGCATGCTGCATGTCGTCGCATGCTGCATGTCGTCGCATGCTGCATGTCGTCGCATGGCGCATGTCGTCACATGGCGCATGCTGCATGTCGTCGCATGGCGCATGTCGTCGCATGCTGCATGTCGTCGCATGCTGCATGTCGTCGCATGCTGCATGTCATCGCATGCTGCATGTCGTCGCATGCTGCATGTCGTCGCATGCTGCATGTCGTCGCATGCTGCATGTCGCATGTTATGTCGCATGCTGCATGTCACATGGTGCATGTCGCCACATGGTGCATGTCGCATGATGGCGCATGCTGCATGTCGTCGCATGCTGCATGTCGTCGCATGCTGCATGTCATCGCATGTTGCATGTTCTGTATGTGTGTTCTATGTATGTATGTACTGTATATGTGTGTTTTTTTTTGTTTTTTTTTACATTCAACACATTAGCCGGATGATGGGACTACTACTGTCCCATCATTGGCTAATGTGTCACTCACTGTCACTGTAGCAGGTAGAGCCCGATGGGACTTGTAGTCCCATCGGACGATGCCTGCACATAGAGACAACGCCGCCACCACCACCGCACAGCTACACTCCAGCACCTTCGGTTTCACCGCGCAGACCCCCACCGTCGCACCGGCCAGCATCGGACGCCGACGCACCGGCCACAGGACCGGACGCCGTCATGGCATTGGACGCCGATGCACCGGCCAACGCCACGGGACCGGCCACCGACACACCGGCTGCTGCCATGGCACTGGCCGCCGCCACAGCACCGGACACCGACGCACCAGCCGCCGCCACGGGACCGGCCGCCGCACATCTCGGCCAGCAGACACCAGCACAGCCCCGCCCACCCCAGCAAAGCCCCGCCCGCCCCCAGCACAGCGCCGCAGGCAGCCCACAGCCCAGTCACTCTTGAGTGACTGCTGACTGTGCGGCTGGGACACGCCTGTTACTGACGTCACGTCAATTTCCAGAGTCTGGAAATTGACGTGACGTCGGCGGAAATTAGCGGTGGCTGCAGCCTGGGGGTCATGTGACCCGGACTCAGCCGCCGCCATAGCGCCGCTCACAGGCAAAAACGGCAACAGAAGGTATTTATAAAATTCATTAGGGGCCTCGGGGGGATACATTGGGGGGTTAACTGAAAGTAGTGGACAACCCCTTTAAATAATCTCATCAGAGACCTTTCATTGTTAAAAGATAAAGCTGAGCTTCTTTCATTTAGGTTGAAACAGAAGAATCTTCTTCATAATGATGTCAAAGCATGTTATTACCGAAACAGAAGTATCACTTAAACACAATATTTCACAGTTGATGGACCAATGGTGTACTGTAACAATCGGAATGGCCTCTTTGAAGAACTGAATCAAGAGTATTTTGTTGCAGATTGGCGATTGTTTATTGACTCATTCCCAGTGAAGTTTGAAAGCAGTGGTGCTTCACAATGGAAATCAGAAACCATCAATCCATATTGCTCATTCATGTCATCTAAAGGAAAGTTATGAAAATCTGTCATGTTTTGGATGCTCTACAATATAAGCATCATCAATGGAATATCTGTGGAGGTTTGAAAGTGATTGGTCTGCTAATGGGAATACAAGGAGGTTTCACAAAATATTGTTGCTTGTGTTTATGAGACTGTAGAAATACAGTAGAGAATTATGTTTGTCGTGATTGGGGGCAGATAAACATCTGTGCTCCAGGAAGAGACAATGTTCAGCATATTCCTTTAGTTGCTCAAACAAAAATCTTTCTTCCTCCACTACATATAAGGGTATGTGCACACGATGCAGATTTAGTGCAGAATTGGTGCAGAACTGCAGCAGATTTTTCTGCTGCAGAAACGCTGCAGAACTGCACTGTGATTTACAGTACAATGTAAATCAATGGGAAAAAAAAAAAGCGGTGCACATGGTGCAGAAAAATCTGCGCAGAAACGCTGCAGATTTCAAAGAAGTGCACGTCGCTTCTTTTGTGCAGTTCTGCAGCGTTTCTGCTGCAGATTTTTCTGCACCATGTGCACAGCTTTTTTTTTTTCCCATTGATTTACATTGTACTGCACAGAAACTGCACAGAAACTGCACAGAAACTGCATAGAATCTGCGCAGAAACTGCATAGAATCTGCATAGAATCTGCATAGAAACTGCACAGAAACTGCATAGAATCTGCGCAGAAACTGCATAGAAACTGCACAGAAACTGCATCAAATCTGTAGATGCAGATTTAGTGCAGAAAATTCTGCACCACATTTCCTACGTGTGCACACTTTGTGAAAGCCATGGCAAAGACCAATTCACAAGGGTTCCAGTACATTTCACAGAAATTCTCCAGCATTTCACCAGCAAACTGAAGGAAGGGGTTTTTGTTGGTCCTCAGATCAGAGAGCTTATGAGAGATGAAGTGTTTGAAGGAACTCTAAATGATAAGGAATTGAGATCTTGGAAAAGCTTCAAGTGGATCTGTGAAAATGTCTTTGGAAAACAAAATTCTCCAGAATATGTTGAGGGTGTTGAGGAACTGCTAAATGCATACCAGTGTCTTGGATGTCGCATGTCTCTGAAAATGCACTTTTTGCCTTCACATTTAGAGTTCTTCCCTCTGTCAGTGATGAACAAGGCGAGCGGTTTCACCAGCACAGTAAAGTAATGGAACACCACTACCAGGGTTTTTGAAATAACTCAATGATGGCAGATTACTGTTGGATGTTATATAGGTACAACCTTGAAAAATCGTATCAACGACAGTCTAATGTCAAGGACTTTTAATTTCTGCTCATATTTTGGTTTCCATTTTGCATGTGAAATTATTTTGGTTCAATAAAAAACTTTTGTAAGGTGAATCATTTTTTTCTGATATGTAAATTACTGTTTTCTTAATGTTGCCAGTATATTTCCTATACCTTATAATAATGATGCTGCTCCATGGAAACTATACATGCTACAGAAAAACTACCGTATACACTTGAGTATAAGCCGACCCCCCTAATTTTGCAACAAAAAAACTGGGAAAACTTATTGACTCGAGTATAAGCCTAGGGTGGAAAATGCTGCAGCTACCGGTAAATGTCAAAAGTAATAATAGATACCAATAAAAGTAAAATTACTTGAGACATCAGTAGGTTAAGTGTTTTTGAATATCCATATTGAATCGGGAGCCCCATATAATGCTCCATACAGTTCATTATGGCCCCATAAGATGCTCCATATACAAATATGCCCCATATAATGCTCCATGCAGTTCTTTATGGCCCCATAGATGCCCTATATAATGTTCCATGCAGTTCTTTATGGCCCCATAGATGCCCCATATAATGCTCCATGCAGTTCATTATGGCCCCATAAGATGCTCCATATACAAATATGCCCCATATAATGCTCCATGCAGTTCTTTATGGCCCCATAGATGCCCTATATAATGTTCCATGCAGTTCTTTATGGCCCCATAGATGCCCCATATAATGCTCCATGCAGTTCATTATGGCCCCATAAGATGCTCCATATACAAATATGCCCCATATAATGCTCCATGCAGTTCTTTATGACCCCATAGATGCCCCATATAATGCTCCATTCAGTTCTTTATGGCCCCATAGATGCCCTATATAATGCTCCATGCAGTTCTTTATGGCCCCATAGATGCCCCATATAATGCTCCATGCAGTTCTTTATGGCCCCATAAATGCCCCATATAATGCTCCATGCAGTTCTTTATGGCCCCATAGATGCCCCATATAATGCTCCATGCAGTTATTTATGGCCCCATATAATGCTCCATGCAGTTCTTTATGGCCCCATAGATGCTCCATATAATGCTCCATGCAGTTATGGCCCCATATAATGCTCCATATAGCTCATTATGGCCCCATAGATGCTCCATATAATGCTCCATGCAGTTCTTTATGGCCCCATAGATGCACCATATAATGCTCCATGCAGTTCTTTATGGCCCCATAGATGACCCATATAATGCTCCATGCAGTTCTTTATGGCCCCATATAATGCTCCATGCAGTTCTTTATGGCCCCATAGATGACCCATATAATGCTCCATGCAGTTCTTTATGGCCCCATGCAATGCTCCATATAATGCTCCATGCAGTTCATTATGGCCCCATACATTCTCCATATAATGCTCCATGCAGTTATGGCCCCATAGATGTCCCATATAATGCTCTATGCAGTTCTTTATGACCCCATAGATGCCCCATATAATGCTCCATTCAGTTCTTTATGGCCCCATAGATGCCCCATATAATGCTCCATGCAGTTCTTTATGGCCCCATAGATGCTCCATATAATGCTCCATGTAGTTCTTTATGGCCCCATAGATGTCCCATATAATGCTCCATGCAGTTCTTTATGGCCCCATAAATGCCCCATATAATGCTCCATGCAGTTCTTTATGGCCCCATAGATGCCCTATATAATTCTCCATGCAGTTCTTTATGGCCCCATAGATGCCCCATATAATGCTCCATGCAGTTCTTTATGGCCCCATAGATGCTCCATATAATGCTCCATGCAGTTATGGCCCCATATAATGCTCCATATAGCTCATTATGGCCCCATAGATGCTCCATATAATGCTCCATGCAGTTCTTTATGGCCCCATAGATGCCCCATATAATGCTCCATGCAGTTCTTTATGGCCCCATAGATGACCCATATAATGCTCCATGCAGTTCTTTATGGCCCCATATAATGCTCCATGCAGTTCCCCATAGATGCTCCATATAATGCTCCATGTAGTTCTTTATGGCCCCATAGATGACCCATATAATGCTCCATGCAGTTCTTTATGGCCCCATGCAATGCTCCATATAATGCTCCATGCAGTTCATTATGGCCCCATACATGCTCCATATAATGCTCCATGCAGTTATGGCCCCATAGATGACCCATATAATGCTCCATGCAGTTCATTATGGCCCCATACATGCTCCATATAATGCTCCATGCAGTTATGGCCCCATAGATGTCCCATATAATGCTCCATGCAGTTATGGCCCCATAGATGCCCCATATAATGCTCCATGCTGTTATGGCCCCATAGATGCCCCATATAATGCTCCATGCAGCTCATTATGGCCCCATAGATGCTCCATATAATGCTCCATGCAGTTCTTTATGGCCCCATAGATACCCCATATAATGCTCCATGCAGTTCTTTATGACCCCATAGATGCCCCATATAGTGCTCCATTCAGTTCTTTATGGCCCCATAGATGCCCTATATAATGCTCCATGCAGTTCTTTATGGCCCCATAGATGCCCTATATAATTCTCCATGCAGTTCTTTATGGCCCCATATAATGCTCCATGCAGTTCTTTATGGCCCCATAGATGCTCCATATAATGCTCCATGCAGTTATGGCCCCATATAATGCTCCATATAGCTCATTATGGCCCCATAGATGCTCCATATAATGCTCCATGCAGTTCTTTATGGCCCCATAGATGCCCCATATAATGCTCCATGCAGTTCTTTATGGCCCCATAGATGCCCCATATAATGCTCCATGCAGTTCTTTATGGCCCCATAAATGCCCCATATAATGCTCCATGCAGTTCTTTATGGCCCCATAGATGCCCTATATATTTCTCCATGCAGTTCTTTATGGCCCCATAGATGCCCCATATAATGCTCCATGCAGTTCTTTATGGCCCCATAGATGCTCCATATAATGCTCCATGCAGTTATGGCCCCATATAATGCTCCATATAGCTCATTATGGCCCCATAGATGCTCCATATAATGCTCCATGCAGTTCTTTATGGCCCCATAGATGCCCCATATAATGCTCCATGCAGTTCTTTATGGCCCCATAGATGACCCATATAATGCTCCATGCAGTTCTTTATGGCCCCATGCAATGCTCCATATAATGCTCCATGCAGTTCATTATGGCCCCATAGATGTCCCATATAATGCTCCATGCAGTTATGGCCCCATAGATGCCCCATATAATGCTCCATGCAGTTATGGCCCCATAGATGCCCCATATAATGCTCCATGCAGTTATGGCCCCATAGATGCCCCATATAATGCTCCATGCAGTTATGGCCCCATGTAATGCTCCATATAGCTCATTATGGCCCCATAGATGCTCCATATAATGCTCCATGCAGTTCTTTATGGCCCCATACATGCTCCATATAATGCTCCATGCAGTTATGGCCCCATATAATGCTCCATATAGCTCATTATGGCCCCATAGATGCTCCATATAATGCTCCATGCAGTTCTTTATGGCCCCATAGATGCCCCATATAATGCTCCATGCAGTTCTTTATGGCCCCATAGATGCCCCATATAATGCTCCATGCAGTTCTTTATGGCCCCATAGATGCTCCATATAATGCTCCATGCAGTTCTTTATGGCCCCATGTAATGCTCCATATAATGCTCCATGCAGTTCGTTATGGCCCCATAGATGCTCCATATAATGCTCCATGCAGTTATGGCCCCATAGATGCCCCATATAATGCTCCATGCAGTTATGGCCCTATAGATGCTCCATATAATGCTCCATTCAGTTATGGCCCCATAGATGCCCCATATAATGCTCCATGCAGTTATGGCCCCATAGATGCCCCATATAATGCTCCATGCAGTTATGGCCCCATAGATGCCCCATATAATGCTCCATGCAGTTATGGCCCCATAGATGCTCCATATAATGCTCCATGCAGTTATGGCCCCATAGATGCCCCATATAATACTCCATGTAGTTCTTTATGGCCCCATAGACGCTCCATATAGCATTGTGCCACATGTAATGCTGCTGCTGCTGCACTAAAAAAAAAAAGACATACTCATCTCTCGTCGCTGCCCGCTGCTCCTCAGCGTCCCGTCTCTCCGCACTGACTGTTCAGGCAGAGGGCGGCGCGCACAGTAATACGTCATCGCGCCCTCTGACCTGAACAGTCGCTGCGGAAGACGAGGCGGTGGTGGTGAATATGACCTACTCACCTGCTCCTGGCGCGGTCCCTGCATGTCCCACGTCTCCGGGAGCGGCAGCTTTTTCTTCTAGTGAGCGGTCACGTGGCACCGCTCATCACAGTAATGGATATGCTGCTCCACCCCTATGGGAGTGGAGTCCATATTCATAACTCCACTCCCATAGACTCGGAATATAAGCCGAGAAGGGCACTTTCAGCCCATTTTTTTTGGCTGAAAATCTCGGCTTATACTCGAGTATATACGGTATATACATATTTGAAATCAGGACAAAAAGTTGATTCAGAAAAGTACAAAGTCACCTGCGATGAGTACAAATAATAATTTTTTTTGTAGACCTTTTTACACTTTTTCTCTAGTACTGACTCCTCTTCTTCTGATTTTTTTCCCCCCAGGAGAATAAGCTGGACTTGCCAGCCTGGCATCATCTCCATTACAGTGACGATTCGAGCAGTGATGAAAGCCTGGACCACCAGCATGTGTTCTCCCCGTTTTCCCAGGTGAAGACTATGGAAAAGCCAAAATATGTTCCCGAAGTCAGGGCATTGAATAAAGGGAACGACAATTTGGGATGGCAAATGTTCTCCACCTCCGAGCCCATTCTGCAGAACGACGAGCCGTCGGTTGTTTGGAGCTACGCATATAACAACGAAGATCAGGATCAGACTTGTCCCTTGGGACCAAGTTTGGAAGAGACCGAAATCTCATACTTGGAAATTATTCCGGCTCTGAATTATAGTCTTTCTCCCACTCGGCCCACCGAACTATATCCTGAAATGATCTCCACCCAGGAAGGTGATGAAGCTGAGCTATTCGGGAAGTATAGCTACTATAATGCAAAAACCCAGAGTGTGGGAACGGTGAAGCCGTGGGTGCGAAGCCACAAGTGCACCAAGTGCGGGCGTCAGTTTGGACGAACGTACAACCTTGAGAGCCATATGTGTATCAAGGAGGCCCTAACCAGCATGAGGCCGGACGATATAATGCCCGCTAACATCTCTGATATGTATAATTCACGGAGCAAATGTGAACAAAGTGAAGAGTCAATGAATAGATTGGAGAAGATGTGTGCCGAGGCGCAGAAGGAGCTTCACAACCTGCAGGAACTGTATAAGAAAGAAGAAGCGAATCCGCCACTCAACGTTTTGATGGAAACACACAAAGATGAACCGATCCCTGACAATAGAGTATTGAGGTACAAACATCCTTTTACTTGTGGTCGTTGTGGGCGCAAGTTTAGGAGAAGGATTAATCTAGGGTCTCATGTGTGCTGCAATGACGGAAAACTGAGCATTGCTCGTCCCAGTGGTTCAATAGCCGTGGACTTCAATATGGTTGACTCAAGTCAGGTCATATCTGCTGTAAGTGAAAGCGAGGATGGCACCAATCAAGTAAAAGTTTTCAATTGCCAAAATTGTGGGAAAGTGTTCAATAGACGATCTTCATATGGAACCCACATGCGATGGCATAGGAAGGAACAAGAACTGGTGTCCTTTGTGAATAAGTCATTTTCATCAGACGACTTTGGATCTCTTGTGACCACCCTTGACGTGACTTCTATGGGTATTAAAAAGAAAACTGGGCCAACGTTTACATGCCAGGAATGTGGCCGAGTCTTTAGTAAACTGTGCTCATACTCTACTCACACTCTCTGGCATGTTAAGAGAAGAAATTCATCATCTGCCTTGGCTGTACCAGATTTAAACCAAGTAGCGGAGGGTCAGGAGATGAGGATACCGGAAGCCCAAGTCCCCTCTGTATCTGCTGAGCATCGGAGTAGTGGGGCAAAAGCCATGGCAGCCAATACTTTCACTTGCCAGGAATGCGGCAGAGTGTTTCATAAGTCTTCGGCTTACTCCAACCATACTCGTTGGCATATAAAAGAACGAGAGCTTGTGCTACGTGTTAAGGCTGCATCCCAGACTGCCCTGGTGAGAGGTGATGCCAATGCCATGGGACATTATCTAAATAAGTCTTCGATAGAGAGCAATGGTAAATCTCTGCCTGTTTCTGGCCTCGAGGATGATCATTTGCAAGCTTATGGTTGCCTGACCAGCCACCCTGACTTGGAGGTGCAAGAAAGTCTCAGTATGCTTGCTAATCTTGACCAGCAGAAGTCTTCTGTAGAAGTCCCAGAATTCATTTACGAGCTAGTAGTAGGGACTGAAAGTTTCCACGAGGGTTTAACGAGTACAGATCCTCAGATACTCCAAAGCGTAGAGATTCTAGAGCCTGCAGAAGAGTCCATATCAAGGACTCAAACCAGTTCCTTCACTTCTGTCACCAATGAACCCAGTATGAGTTCTGTTCCACCAACTATGGAGTTACCTTACGAGCTTTTGGTTAACCTTTTTAAAAAGCCAAGGCCACCATACAGATGTCGGGACTGTGGCGTGTACTTTTTCCAGTTATGGAGGATGAAGTTACACCAGAACAAAGGTGCAATGAGATCTCGGTGGAAGAAACACCGTTGCAATTGTGGCCGATCTCCGGTGGGTTTACTCCACTTCCTCCGCCACCAGTTGCAGCATCTAAGCAACACATCTTTTATCTGTGCCACGTGTGGAAAATTGTTGAGAGGTTACCAGCAGCTTCATGCCCACAGTTGGGAGCACCCGCTTGTATCCCAATTCAAGTGCAAATGTGGGGCACGGTTTAGTCAGTTGCCGAGATATCTGTGGCACTCCATATTGAACAAGATGAAGGATGGAATACTCTCTCAGAAGAGACCGGCTGCAACATTGACTGTATGACGGCCTGTAGTGACAATTCTATATCGATATGTCAGGGGATGCTTATTGGGTGCATTTCATACCGCACAGAATGAACAGCACTACTGATATTTTAATGGGAATTTGGGCTGAAAACTTTTGGAATAATTTAATGTATTGTACATAAACCTGAAATAAATTTGCAGATCTACATCTCAGTTCAACCTTTTTGTAGAAACCTTATTGTTCTCTGGCTATAGGATCTTAGTAATTGTTCTGTAACCTCCACAACCACAAAAAAAGGGTAGGATGGGGATGCAGCTGCAGCTTTTTCCCACAGTGTCTTCGTAAGACTATGCTATTAGGTGGAGCAGTAGGGGGCAAAACCGGCGTTGGTGGTGGGCAAAAACTCAACACAGCTATCGATCCGTCTAAGGCTGACTGCCCTTATAAAGCAAAAACGTCCCTGATAATACCAGTCTTGCATTATCAGTAAACTTATAGTCAGAGCAGAAGGCATAACAGCAAATAGCCTATACATTGAAGGAAATAATTATTTGATCCCTTGCTGATTTTGTAAGTTTGCCCACTGACAAAAACATGAGCAGTCTATAATTTTAAGGGTAGGTTAATTTTGACATTGAGAGATAGAATATCAAAAATAAAATCCAGAAAATCACATTGTATAAATTATAAATTTATTTGCATTTTGCACTAAGAAATAAGTATTTGATCCCTCTGGCAAACAAGACTCAATACTTGCTGGCAAAACCCTTGTTGACAAGTACAGCAGTCAAGAGGAATTTTGGTCCGCTCTTCATTACAGATCATCTCTAAATCATTAAGATTTTGAGGCTGTCGCTCGGCAACTCGGAGCTTCATCTCCCTCCATAAGTTTTCTATGGGATTAAGGCCGGGAGACTGGCTAGGCCACTCCATGACCTTAGTGTGCTTCTTTTTCAGCCACTCCTTTGTTGCCTTGCCTGTATGTTTTGGGTCATTTTCTTTTTTGAAGACCCAGCCATGACCCATTTTTAATGTCCTGGCGGAGGGAAGGCGGTTGTCACTCAGGATTTACAGTATATCGCTCCATACATTCTCCTATTGATGCGGTGAAGTAGGCCTGTGCCCTTAGCAGAGAAACACCCCTAAAATATAATGTTTCCACCTCCATGCTTGACAGTGGGGTTGGTGTTTTTTGGATCATAGGAAGAATTTCTCTTCCTCCAAATACAGCGAGTTGAGTTAATGCCAGATAGCTCAATTTTGGTCTCATCTGACCACAGCACCTTCTCCCAATCAGTCACAGAATCATCCAGGTGTTCATTGGCAAACTTCAGACGGCCTGCACATGTGCCTTCTTGAGCAGGGGGACCTTGCGGACACTGCAGGATTTTAAACTTTTACGGCGCAATGTCTTACCAATGGTTTTCTTGGTGACTGTGGTAATAGCTGCCTTGAGATCATTAACAAGTTCCCAGTGTAGTTTTAGTTCTCACCTTACTCATAATCTAGGATACCCCACAAGATAAGATTTTGCATGGTGCCCTAGATAGATGTCGATTGACAGTCATTTTGTATTTCTTCTATTTTCTTACTATTGCATCAACAGTAGTCTCCTTCTCACCCAGTCTCTTACTTATGGTTTTGTAGCCCCTTCCAGTTTTGTGCAGGTCTATGATCTTGTCCCTGACATCCTTGGAAAGCTCTTTGGTCTTGCCCATGTTATAGAGGTTAGAGTCTGACTGAGTAATTGAGTCTGTGGACAGGAGTATTTTATAAAGGTGACTATGTAAGACAGCTGTCTTTAATGCAGGTAACGAGTTGATTAGGAGCGTCTAACTGGTCTGTAGGAGCCGGAACTCTTAATGGTTGGTAGGGGATCAAATACTTATTTCTCACTGCAAAAGGCAAAGAAATGTATATACTTTATACAATGTGATTTTCGGGATTTTATTTTCTATAATTCTATCTCTCAATGTTAAAACTAACCTACCCTTAAAATAATAAACTGTTCATGTCTTTGTCAGTGGGCAAACTTACAAAATCAGCAAGGGATCAAATACTTATTTCCCCCACTCTACCTGGACCCAATACCTACATAGGTGAATCCAGTATAAGGCAGGGAGAGGACACTCCAAAATATATTATACACTGAATTCACAGAGTAAATGTCCAGAAAGTATGTGTGTAAAAAAAAAAAACAATGTATTGAAATCACAAAAACATAATCATATAAAAACAACAGGTAGAAAAGTATCAGAGTAAACCAAAGCATAAGGATCAAGTAGACAACAGCACGTGCATCACTTACTACATCTGGAAACATTAAGATTCATAGAAAAGTGCATAGTGCTATATGAGTGAGAAGATACCAAAGGTAAGATGGTGGAAGGAGCAATGATTCTCTTTGATAAAGCATGTGCTTAGTGTTGGATCTCATGTAAACCCATCCCACCGTGTCTATACACACCCATGGTCAGATGTGAGTGAGGAAATGTGCGATACATGAAATGTGAATAGCATAATGGCTTGTGAAATCTATGAAAAAACACATGAGATGCTTAGCACAAGATTTGGCCAAAAATTGTGAGCCCATCCACCAAACGTCAAGGTAATCTCAGATCGGATGGGTACCTGACCTGTCTGCCTAGTGTGAACACTTACCTATGGCTAATAACATGGTAAAGCCTGCGTTTATAGGAAGGTCGGAACCAACTGTGTTTGGATGTAATTAAAATCACAGCATGGTGAAGGGTGGGGCGTTCAAGTCTGAAAAAATAGTACATCGTAAATATAGGAAAACTGACTGAACAGCAATCTAGTCTGAACTGGTGCATAACCAAAAAAGTCATAGCAAATAGATCAATGGCTGCACTCAATTTTACTCTAAGTCAGTTTTCCTATATTTACAGATGTGAGTGATGCCACGCACCTAGACCCAACGCGCCTTTTGCGTTGGCTTCCTCAGTGGGCCATGTTTCATCTTGTCTCTAACAGGCATGAATCCTTCCAGGTGTAGCAAATTTCCATAGTGTAAAATTGTTCACGCAGGAATTTGCATAACTTCCAGCGACCCCATTGATACTGCAGGTCATGGGAAGCATCTTGATGATGTCAATGACCCTCACGCGTCATAACTGGGCACCATCGGTGATGTTCCGGACCGTGTCACGTTCAAGACATGCGCCCATTCAACGGTCTGGAGGACTCGGCACAAAGGAAAGATCCATCCATATTCCCTCCCTGACATGCAAAGGAGACGTCCCTCCATACACAATAGGTCCAGGACGTAACTTGTCCCCGCCACATGTGAGTATTTTGAAAAAGTAACAACAGAGAATTGCAATACTCCTTGTGAATGTGAGAATATAGGGAAACAATAATGTGCAACCTATGACATTAATCACTGTAACGAACATACGTACCATCCATATAATAAAGTGCAATGTGACATCAAGCCTGCGTCAGAAAACCGCAAGACCAGACGATTTCATAATGAGGATACAGATCATAAAGTGCTAGTGCTACATGAACTATGTAAATATACAGCCACAACATTATATACATAATAAACTAGTGAACGACATAATCAGAAAACACCAGTAATAAATGCAGATAACATGAATCCTGGTGTAAGTAAAAATATACAGATACTGTAAAAAACAGGGAAGTGATGGGGAGGAGAATGCAAAGGGGATGCGGAGGAAGACAGCAAGGGGGGGAGGAAATGAGCATATCATCTGCCATAATTCATATCAATGCATGTATTGTCTAAGAACATGATCAGAGGATTGGGAGAATGAGGGAAGACCATTCAATGGCTGAGGATCGCTTACAAAATGGACCCTTTCAGTCAAACAATATTACTGATCATCAAAAGAGAAACGGGACTATAAAAGAAATAAAAGGGAAGGAGAAAACACAAATTAAAATTAGAGTAAAAAAAACAAAAAAAAAAACAACATGGAATATTTATAGGAAGGAGGTAAAGCTTAATGGTCCATTTAGACCCGCCGGAGTCATTGTACCTAGAACAGAGATCCAGCGGCATTCTTTCGGTGCAAGGGTACGTTTGATATCACCACCCCTGATGCCGGCACATATCCTATCGATTCCCCAGATACGTAGATCTTTGGGATTGCAATTGTGTTCTCGGAATAGTTTTTTAGGGTACTCACATCCTCCACATCACGGGCGACCTGGATATCTCTTAGGCTAGGTTCACATTGCTAGGGCAATCCGTTAAGCGCATAGCGCTAGCGGATTGCGCTAACGCAATGTTTCTCTAGGGTCCACATTCGCCGTCCCCGCTAGCGCAGATCCCCGATCTGCGCCAGCGAGGAACGGACCTCGGGCGCACCTCGGACGCTGCTTGCGTCACAAAAGAACGGCACATCGCTAGCGCGTGCCGAAAATGGCATGCGCTAGCGATGCGCTACAGGGAAAAATCACATTGCTGTCAATGGGTGCGCTAACGGACCCGTTGCACGGCGTTAATTGCGACAATTTCGTCGTGCAACGCAGTCCGCTAGCGGACACACATTAACGTAATGTGAACCTAGCCTTACATGCTCGCATGAGTGAACGCGTAGTTCACGAGATGTAAGTCCGACTTATATCAACCCGCAGGTGCAAACCGCATAGTAAACCACATGTAGTACTGCAGGTGATATATTCTCCGATATTAAATTCTCGCAAGCCATCCGATGATGTGAAGGACGTAGCCTGAATCAAGTTCTTACACTTTTAGTTTTCCTGCTTTGAAAGGGTCTGGGGATATGGTGACATAGTGGCTATTAACCAAAATGTCTTTCTGTCCGATTGTCTTGAACGTGACGCGGTCCGGAGCATCACCGATTGCACCTAGTTATGATGTGTACGGGTCATTGACGTCATCGGGATTCTTCCCATGACCCGCAGCGTCATTGGGGCTACCAGAAGTGATGCAAGCGCGGACGACTTTACACATGTGCCACCTATGGAAATTCACTACACCTTTAGGGATTCATATTTAATGCCTGTTAAAGACACACAAAGAAACATGGCCCCCTGAAGAAGCCAACAGAAACGCGCGTTGGGGCTAGGCGCGTGGCATCACTCACACCTGACCATGGGTAAGAGCATGTATAGACACAGTGGGATGGGTTTACATGAGATGCAACACTAAGCACATGCTTTATAACAGGGTATCATTGCTCCTTCCACCATCTTACCCTTGGTTTCTTGTCACTCATATTGCACAATACACTTTTCTATGAATCTTAAAGGCTGGGGCTTTCCTTCTCCCCATGTAACATACTTTGATTTCTTCACAACCCTTACATCTCATGAACTACGTGTTCGCACACGCCAGCATGTAAGAGATATTCAGCCTGCCCGTGATGTGAAGGATGTGAGTACCCTAAAAACTATTCTGAGGCATTTCCGAGAACACCACAAATGCAATCCAAAAGATCTGCGTATCTGGGGAATTGACAGGATACGTGCTGGCTTAATGGGTGGTGATATCAAACATACCCTTGCACAGAGAGAATGCCGTTGGATCGCTTTTAGTTACAACGACTCTGGTGGGTCTAAACCAGTGGTTCCCAAACTCCAGTCCTCACGGATCCCACAGGTCATGTTCTCAGATTTTCCTTAGTATTGCAAAGGTGGTGGAAGCTTCATCAAGCCCTCAGGAATTCTCTCACCTGTGCAACACTATGGAAATCCTGAAAACATGACCTGTAGGGTCCTTGAGGACTGGAGTTTGGGAAACACTGGTCTAAACAAACAATTAAGCTTTACCTCCTTCCTATAAATTGTCACGACACAGTTGTTGAGTGACCCAGGGCCAGGGGCTCCTTTCCTGGCCCTAACACTAGGGGGCACCCTAGCTCGCCCTGTTCCCTGGAATGCTTCAGATGGTGAAGACGCCGGGGCCTTCGCCCTTTCCTTATCTCCTTAGAGAGCCCTCCGTCTGTTGTCTTCCCCCACCCGGGGAATAGAGGCGCTACTGTGCAACTGAGAACACCAACCCGACAAACAGGGCAACAAAGACAAGGGGAAACTGAAAACTCCACATATACACATAATATTCACTCACATATAACAGAGGAATCCACCGGGGTGTGGAGGAAGGGGAAGAAACCAAAATAGGGAAGGATAAGGCTACTTTCACACTAGCGTCGGGAACAACCCGACGCTAGCGTGGTCTCCGCCGCACAACGGGGGCAGCGGATGCATTTTTCCCACGCATCCGCTGCCCCATTGTGAGGTGCGGGGAAGTGCGGGGAGGTGGGGGCGGAGTTCCGGCCGCGCATGCGCGGTCGGAAAAAGCGGACCGTCGGGAGCAAAAAACGTTACATGTAACGTTTTTTTCTCCCGACGGTCCGCTAACACACGCCCAAGCGTCGCAAAACGGACGCGACGTTTTGCAATGCGTCGCTAATGCGTCGCTAATGTTAGTCTATGACGAAAAAACGTATCCAGCAAGAACTTTTGCTGGATGCGTATTTTCGGCAAAACGACGCATTTGCGACGTATTGCAGTTAACGCTAGTGTGAAACTAGCCTAAGGCATTACCAAGTTCTCTCCCTCCTTTAGCCATGCAGCAAAAAGCTAACTCTGCTGAGGATTAGTAATAGAGCCCAAATTATATAGGGAGGAGAGGCTGAGCACAGCTGAGAACTGGAATTTTCAACATGGCCGATTAACCCCTGTTCTGCCAGAAGAAATAAACACATTTAATAAGATGAAGAAGCGGCGGAGTAGGAGCAACCAGGCGCTGCGGTCTTCTAGCGCCTCTCCGTCGCGATAACCCCATGACCTAAATATTCCATGTTGTCTGGGATGTTTTTTAACTCTAATTTTAATATGTGTTTTTTCCTCCCCTTCTTCTTTCTTTTATAGTCTGGTTTCTCTTATGATGAACAGTAGTATTCAGTCTGACTGAAAGGGTCCACTTTGTGAGCAATCCTCAGGCATTGAATGGTCTTCTCTCATCCTCCCAATCCTCTGATCATATTCTTGGACAATACATGCATTGATATGAATTATGGCAGATGATATGCTCATTTCCTCCCCCCTTGTCCTCTTCCTCCCCCTTGCATTCTCCTTCCCGTCATTTCCCTGTTTTTCACAATATCTGTATATTTTTACTTACACCAGGGTTTACCGTATGTTATCTGCATTTATTGCTGATATTTTCTGATAATGCCGTTCACCTGTCTATGATGTATATAATGTTGTGGCTATATATTTACATAGTTCATGTAGCACTAGCACTTTATGATCTGTATCCATATTATGCAATTGTCTGGTCTTGCGGTTTTCTGACGCAGGCTTGGTGTCACATTGCACTTTATTATACGGATGGTACGTGTGTTTGTTACAGTAATTAATGTCATAGGTTGCACATTATTATTGTTTCCCTATAATCTAACATTTACAAGGAGTATTGCAATTCTCTGTTGTTACTTTTTCTAAATACATGTGGCGGTGACAAGTTACGTCCTGGACCTATTGTGTCTGGAGGGACGTTACCTTTGCATGTGAGAGCGGGAATATGGACGGATCCTGCCTTCATGCCGAGTCCCCCAGCCTGTTGAATGTGCACATGTGTTGAACATGACGCGGTCCGGAGCATCACCGATGGCGCCCAGTTATGACGTGTGCGGGTCATTGACATCATCGGGGTTCTTCTCGTGACCTGCAACGTCATTGAAGCCTCCAGAAGTGACGCAAATTTCTGCGTGGACAATTATACACTGTGGAAATTCTCTACACTTGGAGGGATTCATATTTAATGCTTATTAGAGACACGACGAGACATGGTCCCCTGAGGAAGCCAAAGTGAAACGTGTGTTGGGGCTAGGTGTGTGGCATCACCCACATCTGACCATGGGTAAGAGCGTGTATAAACACGATAGGATGGGTTTACTTGAGATCAAACACTAAGCACATGCTTTATAACAGCGCATCATTGCTCTCTCCCCTCTCAAGTGTAGTTTCTAAGGTTAAAAGGACCTCTGATGATGTAATGGTCACATGACTATTAACCATCGTTCCGACATATGAACAGAGTTTAAGGCCGTCTATTGAGCCTTTCATAAACAAACTTTTTCAAGCAGTAAGTGGTTCAAGAAATGCTCCTTTTTTCTTCTTTTTGTTTTAAAAGGTTTTCAAAAGTTTTTATTTTTCCTGAAGGTTTTTTTCAGCCTTTTGATTGAACAATTTCTAGTTTGAAAGGGGATTCCTTAAGAATAATTTTTAAAGAAGTAACAGGTGCTTTTTCTTTTTTTCCATCAGTTTTCAAACCTCTTAAGCCCCCACAAAAAATGCATATGAATAGCAAACGAGTGGGAAGAGTTTTGCCAATGTTCTTGAAGCTGCTCTTGGGGAGGATCCTCTTTATTTAAAAAAAAAATAAAATGTATTTTTTAGCAAAGACCTGCCAGTCCCATTTGGTTCAATGTGCAAAAACTGAAAAAGCCAAATTGTGCAACGTTTTTGATGGATCCCAATTGCAAAAATGAATTTAAGCCCCAAATAAATGTATTTAAATAAGAAAAAAAAATTGTTCCAACCCCCTTTACTTTGTAGCGGGCTATTCCTTGGCTTGCAGTAATACTGCTCTGTCACCAGGTGGCGCAGCAGAGTTTCTAAACACAGAAATGCAACTTAAAAAAAAAAAAAAAGATCTAAAAGTATAAAACAATAATCATTTATGTAAAATCTAAATTCCCAGAGGGAATATCGCGTACGTTTTCCCGACTCCTGAATTTCCATTTAGCCCTATTGAGCACCAATGTCTCCAAGTTTCCCGAACAAAGGGATTTTTTGTTAAGGGGTCTGAAATTAATTCTTGAACATAACGTGTTCACTTTTGAAGGAGTACTGTATGTACAGTTGCTTGGCACCGCGATGGGGGCTCCGGTCGCACCAAGATTCGCAAATTTATTCATGGGGCGATCCGAGTCCTCATCATCACTCGCTAAGGCTACGTTCACATTTGCGTTGTGCGCCGCAGCGCACAACGCAAACAAAAACGCGGCAAAACGCACGCTAAAACGCTGCGTTTTGCGCCGCATGCGTCCTTTTTGGCCGAAAGTTGGACGCAAAAAAAATGCAACTTGAAGCGTTTCTTGCGTCCAACGCTTGCGGCCATGCGGCGCAAAACGCAGCACAACGCATGTCCATGCGCCCCCATGTTAAATATAGGGGCGCATGACGCATGCGGCGCCGCTGCGGCGCCCGACGCTGCGGCGCTGACCGCAAATGTGAACGTAGCCTAAGACTATTTTCCATGATAAAATAAGGTTTTATAAGCGCTTCATAGAAGATCTGATTATCAGGTGGAAGGGGACAGAGGAGGAAGCCGCACAATTAATAAAGGAGCTTAAAGGGAACCGGTCACCCCCAAAATGGCTGGTGAGGTAAGCTCACCGGCATCAGGGGCTTATCTACAGCATTCTGTAATGCTTACCTTACCTCACCAGCCATTTTGGGGGTGACAGGTTCCCTTTAATAATAACACCTGGGGGATCACCTTCACATCACAAATCAACAAAGTAAAAATGGCGTTTCTTGATCTGGAGGGTCAGCTATAGTGGGAAAAAAATTAGACCTAATTTTAAAAATTTTAGACCTAATACTATCTAATAGACACGACAAAATTACAAATCTGCAGGTCATTGGGCATCTAGGAAATAGCGACCACAATATTGTACAGTTTCACTTGTCTTTCGCTAGGGGGACTTGTCAGGGAGTCACAAAAACGCTGAACTTTAGGAAGGCAAACTTTGACCAGCTTAGGCTAGTTTCGCATTTGCGTTGGAATCCACGTTTAATCCGCAAGTGCAGGAAAAAACGCATAGAAACACGTACAAACGTGGCGTTTTTTAGACGCATGCGGGAACGCCGCGTTTGCACGCTTTTCCATGCGTTTTTTTCTGCGTTTGTGTTTTTGGTGCGCATGGTGACAAACTTTACAGGAGAAAAATCTAGATAACCAGACACCGCGAATGGGACTACAGAGGGCTTGTATTATGGGATATCTTTATATAGACCCTTGAACAGCTGAAATCTTCAGATTTTGCTCCTGTATCATGATGGATCTTTGCATGGAGAACTTTTATTTCAACCTGGAGTTAAGCATCAAGCTGTTTCTTGCCTGTGCGTTTGCTTGGGAGCAAGACAGAAATCGCGAAAGATGGAGAAGGAGACGTCGTAGGCGTTTTTGGAGACACCCCATTATTGAACTACGTGAGAGCCGTGGAGCCTATCACACGCTGTATGGCGAGCTTAATGCCAACCCGAACAAATTCCAGGAATATACAAGGATGTCGCAAGACTCTTTCCGGGATTTGCTTGCTCGTGTCCAAGGAGCCATATGGAGACAGGACACCCAGCTCCGTCGAGCGATTCCACTAGAGGAACGTCTGCTGGTTACATTAAGGTACATAACAAATCTAAACAAATGACAGTGCTAATTTTCGGTGTTCTGACATGTATATTTTTGGTATTTTCCTTTATGTCTTTAGCATAACAACACCATACATAGAATTGATTTTATTTTATTTTTTTTTTTATTCCAGATTTCTGGCAACCGGAGAGAGTTTATCATCCCTCCACTTCCAATACCGGTTTGCTATTTCCACCCTGTCTGGAATAGTTGCGGACACCTGCCGGGCTTTGTGGAATGTTCTCCGGGATAAGTTTATACCCCTACCCACCGCGGACATGTGGATGGCAATTGCTGAAAAATTCTGGAGTGTGTGTGATTTCCCCAACTGTTTGGGAGCGGTGGATGGAAAGCACATACGCATTATCAAACCAGCCAGAACAGGATCGGAGTGCTTCAATTATAAAAAACTATTTTTCTGTTGTCCTCATGGCAATAGCTGATGCGGACTGTCGCTTCATCGCCGTGGACATTCGAGCTTTTGGTCGTGGCAACGATTCCCAGACTTTTAAAAACTCGGATATGGGCCGCCGTTTGTATGGCAAAAATTTTAATTTTCCACGGCCATGACCTCTCCCCAACACTCAAGGTCCACCGATGCCATTTGTTATGGTTGGGGATGAGGCATTTCAGATGTGTGAAAACCTACTGAAGCCATATTCCAGTCGGGACTTGAACCACACTAAAAGGATCTTTATCTACAGACTGGCCAGGGCCCGAAGAACTGTAGAGTGTACCTTTGGGATTCTAGTCTCAAAATGGCGCATTCTTGCATCAGCCATTAATCTAAAAATGGAGACAGTCGACAAGGTGGTCAAAGCTTGTGTCGTTCTGCACAATTACATTATGGCTAAGGAGCGGCCCAACATTGAACTGGATGAACCAGTTGTACACCCATTGCCCGATTACCAGCATCACCCACTGCGGTCAACTGCTGAAGTTGGCCACATGCGGAACCAATTTGCTGCCTTTTTTGAATCAGATATTGGATGTGTGTCATGGCAGGACAATGTTGTGTAAATGTCCTGTTGGGATTTTATCTGTACCAGTTATTTTCTTAAATGTTACTAATATTTCTCGTTAATAAACTTTATTTTTTGGTATCTTGACCGTGTCTCCTATGTATTTCCTCTACAAACCAAGGCTGTCCTAGCAGTATTTGCTCAGTATTTAATATCAGTATTTGTAAGCCAAAACCAGGAGTGGGTGATAAATGCAGAGGTGCTAAATATGTTAATATTATACTTTTCCTCTAATTGTTCCACTCCTTGTTTTGGCTTACAAATACTGATGTAAAATACTGACCACATACTGCTAGTGTGACGGCAGCCATGTTGTTTTAGTGGTAAGGTTGTTGACATCATTACGTCCTGATTCTGTTCTGCATTATCCATTGGACGCAGACTGAAGAGACAATGGCTGTAATACAAACCAGATCTATACTCAAGTCAGGTGTCAGAAATAATGAATTCATGATGCACATATAACAGCCTCATGAATTCACTATTTCTGACACATGTCCAGGTGAGCATAGATATGCCTTGTATGACCGCCATCATCCCTTCACTTTGTGTGAAATAGATTATTTACACAGAAGAGAAAATGGAGGTTATACAAGGCAGTTCTCTGCTCACCAGGTCAGGTGTCCTAACTAATGAGTTTTTGGACACCTGACCTGTTGAGTATACATCTGCATTGTATTGCCACCATTTTCTCTTCAGTCTGCAACACTAGTCACAGACTAAGCAGAACAAAGAGATATGGAGAAAATACAAGTCTTAATTTTTTGGTCAACCTCATATATCTATACTAAAGACACAGAAAGCTGCAGTTTTTTACTTGCTAAGTACAGGAGCTATGATGTGGCCAAAAAATTAGGTGTGCGGCGACCGGTGTGTATTGCCGGCGGCGAAAGACACAATTAAACCACACATAATTGGGGGCAAAAAACAATATTATTTATTTTCTTAGAAACCAAACTTTTTTAATTAACTACGCCTGCTTGGGGTAGAGTGATGGAAATGGGGGGTGTGAAGCTGTGAGGCCTGGCTAAGTGTGGACGACGCAGGGGTGGCAGGAGAAGGGGCAATTAAACTAGTGGGGTCTGGTAGTTCGGGGATGGGGCTTGACACATAAGAGGCTTGAGACGCACTGGAAGGGTGAGACAAACCTGACATTACAGACACACTGGGAGGTGAGGGGGGAGGAATACTGATAGTACGCTGTTTTTTTTTTTTTCTCCCTTTCTGGGATCGCCGGGTTCTGGGAAGCCTCGGTGGGCTCATATGTCGTGGCATGGTCGTGGTGGGTGACCTGTCAGGGTCCGGCTGCACTGTGCTCCTAGAGCGTGCAGCCATGCCAGATTCCATAGTGCTCGTAGAGCGTGCAGCCATGCCAGAGTCCATAGTGCTCGTAGAGCGTGCAGCCATGCCAGAGTCCATAGTGCTCGTAGAGCATGCAGCCATGCCAGAGTCCATAGTGCTCGTAGAGCGTGCATCGATGCCAGAGTCCATAGTGCTCGTAGAGCGTGCATCGATGCCAGAGTCCATAGTGCTTGTAGAGCGGATGGCAATGCCAGAGTCCATAGCGCTCGTAGAGCGGAAGGCCATGCCAGAGTCCATTGTGCTCGTAGAGCGGAAGGCCATGCCTGGGTCCTACTGCATCGTGGTGGTGGTGGAGCGGAAAGCCATGCCAGGGTCCATTGTGCTCGTAGAACGGAAGGCCATGCCTGGGTCCTGCTGCATCGTGGTGGTGGTGGAGCGGAAGGCCATGCCAGGGTCCTGCTGCTGCATCGTGGTGGCGGTACGGAAGGCCATGCCAGGGTCCTGCTGCTGCATCGTGGTGTCAGTGGAGGAGGTCCAAGCAGGAGCAGCGGTTGTCATGGTGGTGGCGGTGGGCTGTCCTACAGCACTCGGCATGGTGGTGGTGCTGTACTGGTGTTCGGCAGTGCTAGGAATAGAGGTGGCCATGCAGTGGTATGCAGCAGAGGTCGGCATTGAGGTTAATCGTGACAGTGAAGGCACAGGTGGATATGCCACCACTGTCTGCTAAAAATACCGACTCTGCTGAATAGCCTGCACGTAAGCAGCATTGCAGGCCTGCATGACACTAAGCTGGAGATCAGGAGTAAGGTGTTCCGACATGCCCTGCTCAATTTGGTTAAAAAAATGATGTGCTGGCCTCTGGAGGTCGGCGTTCAAGGCTTTTGGTGACGTGTATTCATATGGCTAATGGCAGAATCCAGTCGGTCACCCAAAGCCTTGAGTCCATCGTGAAAAACCGAGCTCAAGTGCAAAAATTCGGGCATGAGTGACCTGTCCGATGCCCTCTGCCGCTGCCGGGAGGAGCCCCCCAAAAAAGGGGCAGAGGACTGGGAAAGGGGAACACCTGATGGACCAGCTTCCTGGTCTCCAGTTAGTGTGGCAGGCCCACTTGCTGCAGCGCTGCTGGATGGCTGGGATAGGTCCGTGGCTGTCTGATGAAGGACCGCTCCAGAACCTGGGCCAACAGTGCTGCTCTATGTGCTGTGAAGAAAGGAAAAAAAATTAATACCAAAAATGTACCAAACGCCAACTCCTGTTGAATAGAAACATATAGATTATGGCAATACAACACAACCTAATGCACAGGAGAAATACTTACGTTCTCTGGGCAAGGACCGGTCTTAAAAATGCCAGAATGCGATGGTATTTATACTTTCGGATTCTTGCTCCAGAACCACTGGGAACACGGCTCTCTTGACGCAGGTCCTTGTTGAAGCGGTCCTTCATCGAACGCCAATGTGTTTTGACTTTGAGCACTGTTGAAAAAACAAAACATAATGGTTAGACAATGTACTTTTGGCCGTGCTCACACAACTGTGTGTGATGAGAGAAACTCCTGAGAGTTTCTCTCATCACACACAGTTGTGTGAGCACGGCCAAGGTCTCTGCTGCTTCACACTGCATTGCAATACTTGCAAAATGCATTTCGGACCCGAGTCGGGGCGTTGTCCCAGCCTTTCCACATCGCTTTGGCCACCTCATTCCATAGGCGCCAGATCGTCACGTTGTCCGAGTGCTGCGGAACCCGGGTGTCCCACAATGGGACTCGCTCATGGACCAGGGAGATGAGGATATCGTTGTCAATGAGGTCCTCATCCCGTTCTGGAACCTAAAACATAAATGAAGACATTAAATGTTGTATACATTAACATAAGGAAAAGAAAGAAAACCGAGGCTGAGAAATGGCATGAATAAGGAAAGTCATGATAAAAAAGGAGTCCAGAAGAAAATTGTAAAAAAAAGAGTAAAGAAAAGAAAGGAAGATTCAAGAATATTAAAGTGAGGATACAGTAAACAGTCAGCCTTGTATACTTACACGCTGCCGCCGTGACACTCGACCGTGACCCCGCTGCTCCTGCCCAGCCTCTGCCGCAGTAGAAGTAGTGCTCTAAAAAAAAGAAGAAAAAAAATTGTCATATGTGTTGATGTGACAGTGAATACTTACCAATCTGAGGAGGTGAGTACTCACTTCACTGACATGTTCGGCTTCAGAAGGCCCAGGACGTTGCTCCTCATCAGAAGAAGAAGACATTCTGATGCATGCAGAAAGAAAGAAATGGAAGAAATTAGGACATGTAGAGACAGAAAATAGAAAATAAAGGCATTGGCTGGGATATACTCACATTGTTCTGAGTGTAGATTCCTTCCTGTGTCTGCTCTGCTGCGTCTGGAAAGCTTCTCTGTCTGCTGAGTAGTGACCTGCAACTGTCCACTCCCTCCCTTTATCACCTTGCATGTGGGGGGTGGCTATTTAGTGTCTAGACATGTTTTTCTCTGGTGCAACGCATGCGTTCACTAACGCAAGCAAACGCATGTGCTTGCGGCCGCATGCGTTCACATAGACAGCAATGCATTTTTTTGGCGCATTTCTTCCGCTAACAACCACATACGTTTCTAGTCGGCAAATTGACGCCTCTAAAATTACCTCATTGCGGGAGCTCCTCTTCGTGCCGTGGGGGCTCTGTGCTGTGGGGCGGTGCATCTGAATCTGAGCATGCGCCGCCCCCAGCGGCCATTTTCCCGGAGGCCACCGCATCGCAGCAATGGAGCTGCCGGTGCCTCCGGGCCTTGAGGAGATGCCGGAGGAGCCCCGACGCTGCAAGAAGATGTACCGCCCCACAGCGCAGAGCCCCCACGGCACGAAGAGGAGCTGCCGCTCCCAGCACAGAAACCCTATGCTACCGCAATGAGGAGCCGCCGCTCCCCAGCACAGAGACCCCCACGCTGCCGCAATGAGGTAACGGGGCTACTCCACTCACACTTTCCTGTGAGACGCCCCCTCTTCATCATAGGGACCACTCCCCACCCCAAAAGGCACATTAGTCACCGGCCCAATAAGACGACATACGGCATATAAGAAGACCCCCGACTTTTAAGAAGATTTCATATTTTAACTGGAAAAGTTGGGGGGTCGTCTTATACGCCCAGTCGTCTTATATGCCAGAAAATACGGTAATTAAAGCTGTCGAAAACGGAAACAGAGAAGCTCATTGCTAAGGAGAGTAAAACTAATCACAAACTGTTCTTCAACTATATCAATAGTAAAAGAATCATAAGTGAAAGTGTAGGCCCCTTAAAAAATTGTGAGGAAAGACGGTTGTAGATGACAAGGAAAAGACTAACATATTAACCACTTAACCCCCGGAGCTTTTTTTGGTTTTGCGTTTTCGCTTTTCGCTCCCCTCCTTCCCAGAGCCATAACTTTTTTATTTCTCCGTCAATATGGTCATGTGAGGGCTTGTTTTTTGCTGGACGAGTTGTACTTTTGAACGATACCATTGGTTTTAGCATGTCTTGTACTAGAAAACAGGAAAAAAAATTCCAAGTGCGGTGAAATTGCAAAAAAGTGCAATCCCACACTAGTTTTTAGTTTGGCTTTTTTGCTAGGTTCACTAAATGCTAAAACTAACCTGCCATTATGATTCTCCAGGTCATTACGAGTTCATAGACACCTAACATGTCTAGGTTGTTTTTTATCTAAGTGGTGAAAGCAAATTCCGAACTTTGCTTTAAAAAAAAAAAAAAAAAAAAGCAATTTTCCGAAACCTGTAGCGTTTCCATTTTTCGTGATCTGGGGTCGGGTGAGGGCTTATTTTTTGTGCGCCGAGTTGACGTTTTTAATGATACAATTTTGGTGCACATACGTTATTTTGATCGTCCGTTATTGCATTTTAATGCAATGTTGCGGCGACCAAAAAAAGCAATTCTGGCGTTTCGATTTTTTTCTCGCTACGCCATTTAGCGATCAGGTTAATGCTTCTTTTTTATTGATGGATCGGGCGATTCTGAACGCGGCGATACCTAATATGTGTAGGTTTGATTTTTTTTTTTTTTTAATTGTTTTATTTTGAATGGGGCGAAAGGGGGGGTATTTGAACTTTTATATTTTTTTTTATTTTTTTTCGGAAGCACTTGTTAAATGCCGCTATCAGTTTGACAGCAACATTTATCTAGTTAATAGGCGCGGGCGGATCGCAATAGCACCCGCGCCTACTGCAGGCACATGTCAGCTGTTGAAAACTGCTGACATGTCGCTGCTTTGAGGTGGGCTCACAGCCGGAGCCCACCTCAAAGCGGGGGTACTGACGTCAGACGTCAGTAAGGGGTTAAACACCATCCTCTCCACGGTATACGGTGGAAAATGAAATGCTAGGTGAAATGTCGAGCGACAAAGAAAACCCTATATTAAGGGTCACCAATCTAACCCAAGAAGAGGTGCGAAACCGGCTAAATAAGATTAAAATAGATAAATCTCCGGGTCCGGATGGCATACACCCACGAGTACTAAGAGAACTATGTAATGTAATAGACAAGCCATTATTTCTTATATTTAGGGACTCTAAAGCGATGGGGTCTGTTCCACAGGACTTGCGCATAGCAAATGTGGTACCAATATTCAAAAAGGGCTCTAAAAGTGAACCTGGAAATTATAGGCCAGTAAGTCTAACCTCTATTGTTGGTAGAATATGTGAAGGGTTTCTGAGAGATGTTATTCTGGATTATCTCATTGAGAATAACTGTGTAACTCCATATCAGCATGGGTTTATGAGGAATCGCTCCTGTGAAACCAATCTAATCAGTTTTTATGAAGAGGTAAGCTATAGACTGGACCAAGGTGAGTCATTGGGCGTGGTATATCTTGATTTTTCCAAAGCGTTTGATAACGTGCCGCACAAGAGGTTGGGACACAAAATGAGAATGCTGAGTCTGGGGGAAAATGTGTGTAAATGGGTAAGTAACTGGTTTAGTGATAGAAAGCCGAGGGTGGTTATAAATGATATAGTCTCTAACTGGGTGATCAGTGGGGTACCGCAGGGGTCGGTGTTGGGACCTTTTCTCTTCAACATATTTATTAACGATCTGGTAGAAGGTTTACACAGTAAAATATCGATGTTTGCAGATGATACAAAACTATGTAAAGCAGTCAATGCAAGAGAAGATAGTATTCTGCTGCAGATGGATCTGGATAAGTTGGAAACTTGGGTCGAGAGGTGGCAGATGCAGTTTAACAATGATAAATGTAAGGTTATACACATGGGAAGAAGGATTCAATATCACCATTACACACCGAAAGGGAAACTACTGGGTAAATCTGACATGGAGAAGGACTTGGGGATCCTAGTTAATGGTAAACTTACCTAGAGCAGCCACCAGTGCCAGGCAGCGGCCGCCAAGGCAAACAGGATCATGGGGTGCATTAAAAGATGTCTGGATACACAGGATGAGAGCATTATACTGCCTCTGTACAAATCCCTGGTTAGACCGCGCATGGAGCCCTGTGTACAGTTTTGGGCACCGGTGCTCAGGAAGGATATAATGGAACTAGAGCGAGTACAAAGGAGGGCAACAAAATTAATAAAGGGGATGGGGGACCTACAATACCCAGAGAGATTAGCAAAATTAGGATTATTTAGTCTAGAAAAAAAGACAACTGAGGGGCGATCTAATAACCATGTATAGGTATATAAGGGGACAATACAAATATCTCTCCCAGGATCTGTTTATACCAAGGAAGGTGACGGGCACAAGGGGGCATTCTCTGCATCTGGAGGAGAGAAGGTATTTCCACCAACATAGAAGAGGATTCTTTACTGTTAGGGCAGTGAGAATCTGGAATTCCTTGCCTGAGGAGGTGGTGATGGCGAACTCAGTCGAGGAGTTCAAGAGAGGTCTGGATGTCGTCCTGGAGCCTAACAATATTGTATCTTACAGTTATTAGCTTCTTTAGAAGGACGTAGATCTGGGGATTTATTCTGACAGAATATAGGCTGAACTGGAAGGACAAATGGCTTTTTTCAGCCTTGCTAACTATGTTACTATGTAATATGTGGGATGCACCATGCAGAGACTGCGGTCCCGCATTAATGGACACAGAAATAGACCAAAAAATGGCTTTTTGAAGCATAGTCTTTCAAGGCATTTGCTAATTAAACAATACAATTTTTAACATACAAGTAACCCCGGTGGAGCAGATACCCTCTGGTGTTACAAACAGGAATGCTCTTTGAAATCGAAAAGAAACATTTTGGATATATCGTTTGGGAACGTTATATCCAAATGGTTTGAATGATATTATAGAGAGAATTTAATTTATTTTTTATTTGTTTTAAAAACTTTTTATTCTTTTTTTTTTTTTTTTTTCAATTTTTTTTTTTTTTTTGAAGTGTGTTTTTTGTTTTTTTTGCATTCATGTTGATCAGGATGTGGTTTGAAATGCTGGACTAATTAGTGGATGTGCTCCTGAACCTGGTCCACACCCTAAGGGCTGTCCCACACGTCCAGATAATTCCGGTACCGGAAACAATCGGTACCGGAATTATCCGTGTCCGTGTGCCCCTGCGTTTCTGGTGAACATCAGTGTGGCACACGTGTGCCCACTGGGTACCACACGCACCGTGCTGGGTACCACACGTACTACCAGCATCTGGTGCTGAATCCGCAATTCATATGTTCCCTGCAGCAGCGTTTGCTGCAGAGAAAATATGAATAATAGTGTTTAAATGAAAGATCTATGTGTCCGCCGCCCCCCCACCCCCTGTGCGCACCCCCCCCGCTGTTCTGAAAAGACTCACCCGCTCCCTCGTTGGCTGTCGCTGCTTCCTGGTCTGGCCCCATATTCTCCTGTATGCGGTCACGTGGGGCCGCTCCCTATGGGAGGTGGAGCCACATATTCATGACTCTAATCGTCGGCCCCACGTGACCGCATACAGTAGAAGGGCTGGCCAGCACAGAACACTGCGAGGGAGGCGGGTGAGTATTTTCAGAACAGCGGGGGGCGCACAGGGGGTGGGAGAGCGGCGGACACATAGATCTTTATTTTAAACACTATTATTCATATTTTCTCTGCAGCAAACGCTGCTGCAGGGAACATATGAATCGCGGATTCAGCTCCAGTGGGGGGGACAGCGCTTACTGTAGCGCTGTCTCCTGCATGCCACACGGACTGCAAACTGAGAAGGTCCGTGTGTGGTCCGTGTTTTACACGGACCCATTGACTTTAATGGGTCCGTGTAATACGTGCGCTCCCACGAACACTGACATGTCTCCGTGTTTGGCACACGGAGACACGGTCCGCAAAAAATCAATGACGTCTGCACAGATGCATTGATTTTTATGGGTCTACGTGTGTCAGTGTTTCCGGTACGTGAGGAAACTGTCACCTCACGTATCGGAGCCACTGACGTGTGAAACCTGCCTAAGGCTAAGTGCACACGTTGCAGAATTGCCGCGGAAATTTCCGCGCCAATTCTGCAACTCCTGCTGCGGGTATATCGCATGCGGAATTGGCATGCGTTTTCCCGCTAAACACTAGCGTTTTTCAAGCGTAATTAGCTTGCAGAATGCTAGCGTTTTCCAAGCGATCTGTAGCATCGCTTGGAAAACTGACAGGTTGGTCACACTTGTCAAACATAGTTTGTTCTCCTCTCCTCCACCCTGGGTACCAATCGCACATGATCTGCTTACTTCCCGCATGGTGGGCATAGCCCCATGCGGAAAGTAAGCGGATCAATGCATTCTTATGTGTGCGGAATCCCCGCGATTCCACACAAAGAATGAACATGCTGCATTTTTTTCCGGAATGCGATTCCGCCGCGGAAAAAAATGCAACATGTGCACAAAAAGTGCGGATTGCATTCTAATAATAGGATGCTTAATGTATGCGGTTTTTTTCACAGTTTTATCACGTTTTTATAGCAAAAAAGGTCAAAAGGTTTGCTATTATATATGTGTGATTGAATTTTTACTATTACGAATTGTTTATCCAAGTTTCTCTTGAAATTGATATTTCTAAGTATTTCTAGCATTTTTCTAGCAGAGGACTATTTCTGATTATTTTTTGTTTTTTGGGGGGTGGTTGTTCACTTTTGGGGACCATTTTATTTATTTATTTTTGCAATTTTTTTTCAATGAAAATGTTGTCCCTTTTTGGCTATTACTATTTTTATTTATTTATTTATTTCCGGCACATTCAACATTTGATGTGGTCTGTGGTCATAAATCAGCCGAAAGGAGCTCAAGAAAAAAGTTACAAGCACTCCCATCAAAACAATCGCGCTGGCGGATTCTCAGTTAGCTCATTCCTCAGCCAGTAATAATCAGTGCCACGCAGAGGCTGTAGAAGGCAAATTGTGCAAAATTTGTATTTGAACCCAACTGCCAAATGTATCCCAAATTCTATGCATTTGAGGTATAAAAAAGGGGAAAAACACTTTAACTTACATTGGCAACATGTACAGACATGTCTACATTAACAACAGGGGCTAAAATCAGTCAATTCTCAGATCTGAGAGACCCAATGTCCTCCCCCTGATAGTTTTGTGACCCCTTATAGTCAAGTCATTTGGTCCTACTCAAGGCTTCTTGTTTGCTTACATGATGCGTAGCATTGGATGATATTTCCCCCAAAGTTTTGGTTCGGAGAGTTTCCGATGCCTGGGGCGGATGAAGAGTGCAATGTGATACTTTTTAGGGATAAACTTCCAAAGTGTATTTGACCCTTCCTTTATCTGTACTATATTGTGTCTGAGACATTAACAGTGATCTCAAGGCGAAGAAGCAAGATAACATTGGAGGACGTGAGGGACAAACGAAAAACACTTCTATTGTAGAATCGAGGAAAAAAATATCAACCTGGAGGCATGTTCTTCTCGAACCTAAGTCTTAGTCACCTGAAAAATGTCTCTGCTTTGGCTAACCCCTTTATTTTACTGAATAGTGTTACAACCTCATCTGTGCTCCGTCATCAGCTTGTGGGTAAGTTCCTAACTTGGTCTTTTCATTATCTCTTTTCCGTAGGCCTCGGGTGAGGCTCATACTACGGAAACCCCTAGCTCCATTACTCTCATTGCCAGTTATAGGTTTTACTTGACCTTGGTTTTGTCCATATATGTCTGCTGTGCTGACGTATGTTATAAAGTTGCTGACCTTGCATTATTTGACAATTCTGATTTGGTTTCTTCTCTTGTTTTAAACCTTTCTCTGCCAACCCATTCTACTGGCCAGCAGCCCCTTCATGGACTCAACCCATTGTGCCCTGTTTAAGTTGACAGGGTGAAGGCCAAGGTCTTCTTGGAATTGATAGACGTATGGCCTCAGGCGTGGCTCATACTACGAAAACCCCAAGCTCCCTTCCTCTCATTGCCGGTTATAGGTTTTACTTGACCTTAATTCTGTCCGGAATCTACTTATCAGAGTAAAGTCAGAATAACAGTGTTAACCAGGTCAGGCAGAGTTTATAACTGGCCGTGGTAGACAGGAACTCAGGAGCTGAAATAGCCATCAGCCAATAGCAGGGAGCCAACACAAAACAGAAGTTAGCCAACAAACTCCAAGCCTGGCCGGCAGCACAAGTGACAGAGATTTACACAGAACCACAAAGTTGTTGCCCTCATGAAAAGTGCAGCGCCGTCCGGTGACAGAAGCAGAAACTGGGCAGGCGCCAGCACAGATGTCACAGGCTAAAGTAAAGTACCCTGAGCATGAATGTTTTCAGTTGTAATAGGTAATAGTGTAGTAAGCAATGGCATATCTCCCCAGGAGAGCAAAAAGATCAGGCATGTTAAAATTCAACATGTCCAATCCTTCTTTTCCCTAAATATCTGCCTTGGAGGAGAGTTTGGATACCTCCATTAACATTAGATGGTCTACAATTCCTGCAAACATAGTTAGCAAGGCCAAAAAAAGACATTTGTCCATCCAATTCAGCCTATATTCCATCAGAAAAAATCCCCAGCTCTGCGTCCTTCTAAAGAACATAATAACTGTAAGATACAATATTGTTGTGCTCCAGAATGACATCCAGGCCTCTCACTACCCTAACAGTAAAGAATCCTCTTCTATGTTGGTGGAAAAACGTTCTCTCCTCTATACGCAGAGAATACCCCCTTGTGACCATAGCTAAAATTAACCGGTTTGGCTTAAAAGTCATCTAATGAGTATGCTCACTTTAAGGATAGGCAAAACATTGTTATTCCTGGAAAATCCCTCAAAGGTAGACAAGACAATAAGATGACAAACAAGAGCTAAAATATTCTTTATTACTCTGTTGTTATTCTGCATAGTTTTTTTATGGGTTTGGTCAGAATCTGAAAGTTCTCTTAGTTACATCTATATATTATTTGAAAACATGACCCTGCCCTATTGTCAATAAACAGACAAACATCAAATATAGCTTTAACATTTCAGAAGAATTCTCCTTTTTAAATGGAACTTGGTCCCATTTTTCAGGCAGTTATAATCCTGTGAAATTTGTGAATTCTGAACTTTTTATCTACAAGCACTTAATTTCTTGGATCTGGACTTCCGATCCTAAAAGTTGTAGTGATTTGTAAAGCATCTCATTTACTATGTTAGCAAACCTCCTTCCAATATCAAGTTTACTTTAGAGTTCTCCACCTCTACTAACGTCTACAGATTAAGACTTAACTGTGGCTTCACAATGCCCCACCTTGCCAAGAACCCCACTTAAGCATCATTTTCTTTAGTAAGGCTCAACTATGGCTAAATGTTTTAAATCCAGACACCATCTTTTAAATAAAGGATTAAACTTAAGCCCACCATCTTTAAACAAGAGCCCATCTTGGCACCACCTTTTCCACTAAAGACCCGTTTCAACCTGTTTGTTCAAAGCTCAACCCAGGCTTCACCATTTCATCCAGGACTCCATCTCGGCAAGACTAATTCACACAAAGCTTAGCCCCGTGCTCCTTTTTTTTCAGCTAAACCTTGATTTCACCTTTTAAACCAAAGAGCCACTTTGCGATCATCTTTTTAACCAATGACCCACATTTGTTCTACCATTTTCACCAAGACTTATCTTTGGCTTCACCTTATCAACTATAACAAAGCCTTGGCTACACCTTTCCAATTTAGATCCCACCATGGCTTCAGTTTCTCAATCAAGAGGCTGCTTTTTGGATCAGCTTTTTAACCAAGGCTCACCCTTGACCTAACTTTTCAATCAATTCTTAACTTTGGCTCCAACATTTTTCGAGAAGATCTGATCTCAGTGCTTTTTTTTTTTAAACCAAGGATGCATCTTCCCAAAGCTTATCATTCACAGCTCAACCTTGGCTTTACCACTTTTCAGCCATGGCCCCATCCTGGCTATGTTAATTCACCCAAAGCTTAACCTTGGTTCTATATATTCAACAAAGTCTCAACCTTGGCTCCACTTTTTTTAATCAAGAAGCCCCCTTGGCATCACTTTTTTAACCAAGGACCCAATTAGGTTCTACCTTGGGTCCCTCTTTGGCTCCACCTTGTCAACCATAGCACAGCCTTGGCTACATCTTTCCAATTATAATCCCACCTTGGCTTCAGTTTTTGAACCAAGCTTTGTCTTTATCCCATCTTTTCACTTCATGTTGGCCAATAATCATATTTTGTACTCATCTACTGTAGATCTACAAAAATAATCTCTTATTTAAAAATGACATATACTCCTTTCAGAGATGGACATAAAACCTTATGATCCATGCTTCAAATGTGTAGTACAAGATGTCCATGAAGACCACCATTTGACCTTATCTCCTTTGAAGACCTCATCAGTAGTTCTGAAGATGAGTCAACTACAACAAAGTTTATTTAGTAGTAACCAATCCTCTCGAGGCTCCAAGCAGACAAATAGTGTTATTTTCCTCTTAACCCTTCGAACAATGAAGGCGGGGAGGTGGAAGACAATTATTCAATGGTAAACAAAACGAGAGAGATGTCCGAGAGTTTCAAGAGGACCTTCCAAATGTCTTGGCTTGTCCGTGTCAGTGTGTCAACTGGGGAGACTCTATGGCTGTCAATATTAAACGGCTGATCTCATCCAGTTTCTTATCTAGTTGGTCGATCCTCTTCTCCAGGTCTTGGTGTGAGGAGGTAAAGTTATAATCAAGGTCCGTCATGATCATCTGCATCTAGACAACATAGGACATTATTGAAGGACACCCATACATTTGGGCTTTAAGAACACCAAATAATGATTACCACCAATTCTTCCACTTACTTTGGAAATGTCGACCATGGCATTTACCTGATCCTTCAGATTTTTGTGCTTTATTCTTTTTCGACGGAATCTGTAAAAATAAATATGAATTTTTGAACCTCCAAACAAAAAAATCAAAGAACAATGACATATGTGAACCCAAGTAGAAAAAGGTAGCTACTCCTCCCTCTCTGATGCCACTATTGTCCTACTTGGTATCCCTTAATTTTGAACTTTTATTGAAAAAAACTTCTAAAATTGTATGGGTATAAGTTATGGAAAGACCTTGGATCCAAAGGGCAATAAATGGGGCTTGTGACGTTGGACTTACATATGAATGGCTCCTAATAGCTCCCGCTGGTGCATTTGGATCTTGGCCATGTCTCCCTGCTTCGTGTGCTTGTGGAGCAGCCAGGCCTCTCGCAATACATTGGCAGCTGCACATTTAATCTGAAAGAGAAAAGGGGGAGATTTATAAAAGTGTTTTCACCAGAAAACTGGTATAAAATGCTTTGAAAAGTTTTCAAACTTTTTCTGTAATGCGGAGTTGCCAAAATTTTCCTGCCAGTTTTATCAGTTTTTATCAGCTCTGCAAAAATTGGGGGAGTTAGGAAGGGGGTAGAAGAGAGCGTGGCTACGCCTGTTCGTCAAGTTCAACATAAGTGCAGGTGTTTCTTCAGTTTATGATTTTCCCCAAAACATATTTTCTCAATTGGATTTCATAAAAAAAATTGGCACCTTTGTCTATTACAGGCTCTTTGTTTCCCTGAACATTGCTGGCTGTAGAATAAGCTAACTGAGAACCAGTAAGTGAGCTTATTCTGTTTTAAAGGAAGAAGACTAGAACTCTAGCACCACCTATTGGAAGTAGCAAACCTAAAAGTCAATATCGACCCTTTAACGAGCCTTGCCACATAACTTAGGATAAAAGCCAAAACCATAATCTTAATGTGCAGACACTGTGTTTGTTGCCCTTTATCAGTGCAAAGTGTGAAATCTGGTTTGGCTGGATGAGAGGCGTCTGACTGGGATGCAAGGGGTAAGGTTTCTCCTTGCGGAAATTGACATGTCAAGACTGCCATGCCATGCTGAGGAGACTTAAAAGCATTTCAATGCTCCTCTGGGACATTAAATATGCAAATTACCTCTTCAGAGAGGAAGAGGAGTCGAACTCTAGCACCACCTAGTGGAAGTAGTAATCCTAAAAGTCAATACCGATTCTTTAACGAGCCTTGCCATATGACTTAGGATAAATTCATTCTAAGGAATGCAAAACGTTACCCCTTGGATCCTGGTCAGACACCTCTCACACAGTCAAACCAGATCTCATACTTTGCACTGACGAGGGGCAGTACCCCGAAACACAGTGTCTGCAAATTGAGATTATGGTTTGGCTTTTATCCTAAGCCATGTGGCAAGGGTCGATATTGGCTTTTAGGATTGCTACTTCAAATAGATGGCTCTAAAGTTCCTGTCCTCTTCCTCTCTGAAGAGACTATTTGTATATTTAATTTCGCAGAAGAGCATTGCAAGGCTTAAAAGTCTCCTCACCTTGGCATGCCAATCTTGACATGTCACTAGCCACAAAAAGAAATGTTATCCCATGGATCCTGATTTAAATTTTGAAAGGCTTATCTGTGTTTTCTGAGCTCTCCTCATTTAAATCTATGACCACATCAAAGTTCTGCCCAACATTGATGTGGTCATAAATAGACACAGGGGAGTTCAGACAAGAGTTAAACGTTCCCTCTTAGAAAGAGTTTACCAATGAATACTCCGTTAACTCGTTCTGCAGTCAGGAATAAAACTGTAATGCCAAACAGTAATACATTTGGAATGAAACCCAATTCCAAAAATTATCCAATTCCAAAAATTATTTATAACCCTAAATAAATGCATTTAAGTAAATAAAAAGTAATGAAGAACAGGAAGCGAACTTTCCAACAGGCACCAATTAGGAACAAACTTCCCGCTTTACTATAAAAAAGCTTTCCTTTTTTGTTGGAAATGAGTCAATCCGGCCATTTCAGGAGAATAGTGTTTAATGTTCACTATGGCTTTTCAAAAGATGGGTTCCCAAGAGGTCAAATCTGGAAGACGGGCCACCGGCCGATGCGTATTAATGCCCCCGATTGTCTCCATTGTGGATCTGCCATAACATGATTCATAAATGTCTCTCTTCCTGTATGGAAATCTTAATTGTTTCCTGTGTGGAAGCTGAAGTCTTCTGACCCAGCTATAATAAGAATCCACAGGTCGCGCCCTTTGGGGCCTCCCGGTATTGTGCGGCTACCAAGGGCACCTTTTGGGATGCTGAGAAAGATGGAGAAAAAGCCTCTGTTGCCCGTAATAGAAGTAGAAAGGCAAGGTCGTTATCAGAAGGTCGCAGGACATTTGGTCCCTCCGGTGGTGTGACTGAAGTTTCCTTAACTATTGTACAACTTTAGAACGCACTATGTGGCGGGTAGTGTGCCAGCACAACACAACCGGCAGGGTCATGTTACTGAATGGGTGAGGTACTGCGGGAGGTAACCAGAAGATGCCTGTGGTATAAACGTATAGATGTAAGAGTAGTAAGCCAAAGGGATGCTGTACGGTACTATACACCTGACACTACTGGGCTCTCCAGTATTTATCTGGGCATTACTGGCCGAGATACTATATGGTACTCTTAATGTTGCGCTATTGCTATGGACATTGTATAGCTGGGGTGCTATATGTTGTCGATGCACACTGGCAGTATTGATTTGGGCACTGTATGATACTATTGATCTGGACACTATAGCATTATTCATTAGGATACTGTATGATACTATTGATCTAGACACTATCACTATTGATCTGGACACTGTATGGCATCATTCGTCTTGAAGCTGTGGCGTTATGGATCCGGACACTGTATGGCGCTATCGAATCGGACACTGTGTGGCGCTCTCGATCTGGACACTGTATGGCACTATTGATCCGGACACTATGGCGCTATCGATCCAGACACTGTATGGCGCTATCGAACCGGACAGTGTGTGGCGCTATCGATCCGGACACTATGGCGCTATCGATCTGGACACTGTAGGGCGCTATCGAACCGGACACTGTGTGGCGCTATCGATCTGGACACTGTGTGACGCTATCAATCTGGACACTGTATGGCGCTATTGATCTGGACACTATGGCGCCATCGATCTGGACACTGGCGCTCCTGAGACAGACACTGGGGCTATTGATTCGGACACTGTATGGCGCTATCGATCCGGACACTGTGTGACGCTATCAATCCGGACACTGTATGTCGCTACTGATCTGGACACTATGGCGGTATCGATCCGGACACTGTATGGCGCTCTTGAGCCAGACACTGGGGCTATCGATCTGGACACTGTATGGCGCTATCGATCCGGACACTGTGTAGAGCTGTCGGTCTGGACACTGCGTGGCGCTATCAATCCAGACACTGTATAGCACTATTGATCTGGACACTATAGCGCTATTGATCCGGACACTGAGTGGTGCTATTGGTCCCGACACTGTATGGCACTATCAAACCGGACACTATGGAATAATTGATCTAGGCCCTATATGGCATTGATCTGGATGCTATATTATGCTCTTAGTCTTGGTACTGTATGGCGCTATTGAGCCGGACTCTGCATGGCGCCATCGATCATGACACTGAATGGCGCTATTAATCTGGACGCTATGGCACGATTGATCTAGACTCTCTGATGCCTGTGATCTGGACCCTATGTGGCACTTGATCTGGATGCTATATTATGCTCTTAATCTGGGAACTGTATGGCGCTATTGATCTGGCAATATTATCATGCACATGTGTGGTGGCTTTATTTAGGAATTACATGTTACTTCTCATCTCTCTGTGTTGCTCCAGGCACAGTATGGTACAGTTAATATAGACATTGTATAACCCTATTGCACTGCACCCTGTCCCTTTAGACATCAGTATTATCTTCCCACTATTTACCAGCACAATTTGGAGGTTATCCTTTCTGGGAAAAATGGTCAGGGCAGTTATTGTTACGTTTTTGCCCCATCACATGATTCTTGATCTCATGAGGCACCACTGGGAGTTTCTTCACATTGATGGCTTCATACATGTGATGTGTAACAGTGGCGGCATCACAGCATACTGCCACTAAGTGCAGAACTCGATTCCCAGGGTGCAGCGCAGGTAGCACGCGGTCAGGAACCTGCTGGCAGATGAGATCACTATTGTATTCGGTAAGGTCATTTCTCAGGCTGACGGCTCCTGCTGGTCCCAGAGCCGGATCTGTATTGTTTGCTGAGCCCACCGGTGTGTTGTGCCAACGGTTGCTATGATGGAGGACAACACGTCCAAGGCAGAAGAATTTAGGCGTAAGGGTGCATTAAGGGTTAATCTATGCTGATTGCCATCTGTCGGAAGGTTTCCCTTCACTGTCAGCAAGCAGATGTTTTCCCTGTCATTTGGGGATATATACAACGTTTTAACCACTTTTTATTGCAAAATGACCCCCAAAAACTCAATTCAGCATTTAATTTTTTTTTTTAACACCATTTACCATATTGGTTTATTAAGTTTATATTTTCATAGATCGGACTTTAACTAATTTTTTATTTTTTTTTTTTAAGTATTTTTTTTCTCTAATTATATTGGTTGCTGATTTTTTTTTTTTTTTTGTTTGGTACCAAATTCTTCAAAATAGCGCACACTGGTTCATGCATTTTGCACAAAACCAAGCAAACTGCATTTTTTTAGTTATTTCTTTTACCTGTTTAAGCTACTTTCACATTAGCGTCGTGCACTGCACGTCGCAATGCAATGTGGCAGCGCACCGACGCATACTGTGCAAGTGCCGCACAACGGGGGCAGCGGGTGCTGTTTTTCAGTGCATCCGCTGCCCCATTGTGAGGTGCGGGGAGGCGGGGGCGGAGTTCCGGCCGTGCATGTGCGGTTGGAAATGCTGCAGACTACGCACCAAAAAACGTTACAAGCAACGTTTTTTGGTGGCGACGGTCCGACGCAACACAACTCAACCGTCGCACTGCGTCACTAATAAAAGTCTATGGAGAAAAAACACATCCTGCAAGCAATTTTGCAGGATGCATTTTTTCTGCAAAACGACGCATAGCGACGTGCAGTGCACGACGCTAGTGTGAAAGAGGCCTTGGATGACATTTTTGACAGCCCGAAGCCACTTACATGATCCATTAAAATTGGATTAAGAATACGCGCAAAACTTTCCAATATGCAAATAAATCACTTTGTAAGGAATTGGAAAACGTTCGGGTAAAAAATGTTGCGACTTATTAAAATAGTTAAAAATAACAAATCGTCTGCAAGCTTGTGAATTTCCAAAAACATAATGGCAAACAGCAGGAAAAAATAGCTAAAGTAAAAAAAACTTAAAAAAAAGGTGCAATTTAGAAAAAAAAATAGTGTCACAAAATAAAAAAGAATCTTGAAACAGAAAAAAATGAAAATACAAGCACATGGGCTATAATAAATTGGGCTTCAAATGTTTATTTTTTTCGTTTCTTTATTTTTAAATTGGCGTAAAAAGGTGATTCCATTTTTTATTATCTTAATATTTAATTAAAAAAGCTTATTTTATTAACTATTACTTTCTATCTTATTTTTAAACCGACCATCGCTTGATCATTAGCACCCCGCAATCACAATACCATGAAGACGAATTGCAACAATTTAAAAGCTGCTGTCAGAGATTGACAGCAGCATCTAAATAGTTAACAGCAGCAATCTGCGCCAGCTCTGGTTGCTGCTGTTAGAGACGGACCATTTAATGCAATTGTCACCCACAGTGTATGAAAATGGAAGACAATGTGAAGTGAACGTGCAAGTTTTATTTGATACACCCAAGAAAAAAAAAAAGCCGTTTCTATAAAAAAATATCTATACACTAATTATTCTGCAATGCAACACTTACCTGTTTCATATAACGTATATCCATCATGAAGTTGTGGACGTGCTTCTCTGCCTTTGTAAATTCCAGTTTCTGAGCAGCTACAGCAACGATTAAAGCCGTACATCCGACCCCCTGAAAAAGACACACGAGGTGAAACCCCCCTACAAAGTCAGTGTCACATAATGAACATGGAGCCATGAAGAGTTGTGTCATGAGGATATGGGATAATATAAAAAATAGTTTCATCTAGCAAATAGGAAAAAATGTTCATGATATGGCTTCTATCATGTCCTAGCTTTTGCCTGTCCTTCGAGAACCCGAGTGTTTTGTCTTACCATAACTCCAGTGAAAAGGCACACCATCTTCCCACACACCGTTACAGGCACCAAATCTCCATAGCCAATGGTTAGAAAGGTGATAGGAATCAACCACATAGCACTGGTCAGATCAGCTGTTGTATCTCTGTGAAAACAAATATATAACGGCTATAATACTGCCCCCTATGTACAAGAATATAACTACTATAATACTGCGCCTATGTACAAGAATATAACTACTATAATACTGCTCCTATGTACAATAATATAACTACTATAATACTGCCCCCTATGTGCAAGAATATAACTACTATAATACTCCCCCTATGTACAAGAATATAACTACTATAATACTGCTCCTATGTACAATAATATAACTACTATAATACTCCCCCTATGTACAAGAATATAACTACTGTAATACTGCTCCTATGTACAATAATATAACTACTATAATACTGCGCCTATGTACAAGAATATAACTACTATAATACTTCTCCTATGTACAAGAATATAACTACTATAATACTGCCCCTATGTACAAGAATATAACTACTATGATGCTGCCTCTTTGTACAAGAATATAGCTACTATAATACTGCCCCTATGTACAAGAATATGACTACTGTAATACTGCTCCAATGTACAAGAATATAACTACTATAATACTGCCCCTATGTACAAGAATATAACTACTAAAAAACTGCCCCTATGTACAAGAACATAACTACTATAATACTGCCCCTATGTACAAGACTATAATTACTATAATACTGCCCTTATGTACAAGAATATAATTACTATAATACTGCCCCTACATACAAGAATTTAACTACTATAATACTACTCCCTATGTACAAGAATATGACTACTATAATACTGCTCCTATGTACAAGAATATAACTACTATAATAATGCCCCCTACGTACAAGAATATAACTACTATAACACTGCTCCTATGTACAAGAATATAACTACTATAATACTGCTTCCATGTACAAGAATATAACTACTATAATACTGCTCTTTTAAGGTAGCTTCACACTAAGCGACGCTGCAGCGATACAGACAACGATCCCGATCGCTGCAGCGTCGCTGTGTGGTCGCTGGAGAGCTGTCACATAGACAGCTCTCCAGCGACCAACGATGCCGAGGTCCCCGGGTAACCAGGGTAAACATCGGGTTGCTAAGCGCAGGGCCGCGCTTAGTAACCCGATGTTTACCCTGGTTACCAGTGTAAAATGTAAAAAAACAAACAGTACATACTCACCTTCGCGTCCCCCGGCGTCCGCTTCCCTGCACTGACTGAGCGCCGGCCCTAACAGCAGAGCGGTGACGTCACCGCTGTGCTGTACTTTTACTTTACGGCCGGCACTCAGTCAGTGCAGGAAGCGGACGGCGAGGGACGTGTGACAGACATCAGAAGGTGAGTATGTACTGTTTGTTTTTTTTACTTTTACGATGGTAACCAGGGTAAACATCGGGTTACTAAGCGCGGCCCTGCGCTTAGTAACCCGATATTTACCCTGGTTACCAGTGTAAAACATTGCTGGCATCGTTGCTTTTGCTGTGAAACACGACGATACACGCCGGTCTGACGACCAAATAAAGTTCTGAACTTTAACCAACGACCAGCGATATCACAGCAGGATCCTGATCGCTGCTGCCTGTCAAACTCAGCGATATCGCTAGCCAGGACGCTGCAACGTCACGGATCGCTAGCGATATCGTTTAGTGTGAAGGTACCTTTAGATTTACCTCTATCACACCTGAACACATATTTAGGTGGCATGGTAATCTATTAGCAGATAATTAGTGTATTTCCCCCTAGAGAACTTGCACCAAACCTTTATTTGCCCCCAATGAGGAATCATTAGTTGCCCTCTTACCTCTCACACACGGACAGGACCCAAGAAGACACAATCCAGAGACTGACGGTCAGGATGAGCAGGACCCGACCTGGGCAGGTGTTCATCAGGATCTTTATAACAAACTGGTACTGAAATTTGATCTTGTTTAGGGCCCCGATGCTCCGATAAGAGGCGTCCACCAGCACCTTACTATGAAGCAGCACCGTCCTGGGCAACAGGTAAACACGAAGGAACATCAGGATGGACAGGAATATTTCGGCTTGTGAGAGGAAGACCAGTTTCTCCGAGTCGGGTACCTTGTTTTCTTCACACCGTCGCTCGAAGGGAAACGGGTGGATGGCACATACTAGAATTTCTAGAAAAATCCATGCCGACTTCCTAGTATTCACAGCAATGCGCCAATGCACTAAAGAATTATCTGTCATGAAGAGCTGAAAAGACATAAAATATGGATTTAGTTCTTGTATAACGAGGCCTCATTAATCTAGGCACCCTACTTATTAGAAGCAAAGATGTATGTAACATGGAAGCAGCTGCTTCAATCGTTAGATCTTATCTTCAGCAGCCACCACTAGGGGGAGCTCACTGCATACAGTTTTCTTATTCAGTTCAATGTATGATCTGTATATCTTGCACTCCCCCTAGTGGTGGTTGTAGGTAGGAAGAACTTTATATTTTACTGCAATATTTATGCTGACGATTTGGAGCTCTGTATGAGAAAATAAAGGTCTGATCACTCTTGTATTCATAAGCATACATATATACACTATAAGATTAAATTTATACATTGGAATAATACTGATTATCTTGGAACAATGGCATCTAGGGTGGGATATATTAGGAAACACGTCAAGAGCTACTAAGGTTCTTCACGATGATGTGTTGGAAGGGTTGTGGGATGTTCCCTGGATGTGGCAGGTCTTGTGGGGTGTTGTTGATGTACGGCTTATTTATTGGGGTGCTCCCTGTATATGGCAGGTCTTGTGGGGCATTTTTGGTAGACAGCATGTTTACTGGGATGCTTCCAGGATATGGCAGGTGTTGTGAGTTCTTCCAGTACACGTCAAGTCTTGTGGGATATTCCCGGTATACGACAGGCCTTGTAGAGTGTTCCTCATATACAGCAGGTCTTGTGGGATGTTCCTGGTATACAACAGGGTTTGTAGAGTGTTCCTTGTATACAACAGGTCTTGTGGGGTGTTCCTTGTATATGGCAGGTCTTGTGGGGTATTTCTGGTATACAGCAGGTCTTGTGGGGTTTTCCCAGTATACGGCAGGCTTTGTGGGGTGTTCCCAGGACACAGCAGGTCTTGTGGGATGTTCCCGGCATACGGCAGTTCTTCTGGAGTGTTCCCAGTATACAGCAGGTCTTGTGGGGTGTTCCTGGTATACGGCAGGTTTTGTGGGATGTTCCCTGTATATTTCAGGTCTTGTGGGACTTTCCCGGTATACGGCAGGTCTTGTGGGATGTTCCCGATATACGGCAGGTCTTGTGGGGTGTCCCCAGTATACAGCAGGCCTTGTGGGGTGTTCCCGTACATGGCAGGCCTTGTAGGGGGTTCCTGGTTTACGACAGGTCTTAGGAAGTGTTCCTGGTATACGAGTGGTCTTGTGTGGTGTATTTGATACACTTCAGGTCTTGTGGGATGACCTTGGTACATGACAGTGTTTGTGGGGTGTTACAGGCATATGGCTGATCTTATGGGGGTGTTCCTGGTTTGCATTGGGTCCTGTGGGGTGTTACCGGCATATGGCTGGTCTTGTGTGGTGTCCTTGGTACACTGCAGGTCTTGTGGGATGCTCACTATGGCAGATCTTGTGGCGTGACTTCCGTACATGGCAGTACTTGTGGGGTGTTACCGCCATATGGCTGATCTTGTGGGGTATTACTAGTTTACAGCAGGTCTTGTGGGATGTCCTTGGTGTATGGCAGATCTTATGGGGTGTTCCCTCTCTGAACAAAGCAGATATGGCTGAGTCCTATCATGAACACACAGACGATAGGGTGCGGTCAACGTATCTTCTCAGTAGCCAGTAAATACATGGAGCAGGCACCACCCAACTTCTTACATTGTGCCAACAAACCCGGCATGGGGTAACTAGACCATGGAGGGCATGACACACCTAGAATAATAGTTCTTCTGCCAAAATATCCATCTTTACATAAAAAGGCAGAAATGACCACAAAGCGACAGAAACCTGAGTCACCGGGATGGGCGCATTGCAGGAAAACCATTAATGCCTTACACATGGCTCACTGCACCATAAATGTCTAGTATTTCTGGATCAAAAAAGGAAAAGAATCTGGAATGTGTTTATATAGGATTTATGGAATAATGTCTGACAACTGTAGTCCAACAATTAGGGGTACTGAGGTTGTGTCTGCCACTGTGTGTGCCATGCGGGCCCTGTGCTAATTCTGCGTTTTCTATTTTATCTATGTAGTTTAAATGGTAAAATAATGTTCCCAAACTTCTCCCAGAAAGCTGGAAGCTACTATTGTCCGCAATGTTTTATGCTGAAGCATTAAGATTTCCCATAACTTTAACTAATAATCTGACCCCTGATAACAGCCCATAGTATTATCCTCCTCCACCATCTGTACAGGGGGCACAATGTTATATACTGGAGGATGAGGGGCTGGATGTTATAAATCGGGGATTGAGGGGGGCCGACTGTTATACACTGGGGACGAGGGGGCTAGATGTTATATACCAAGGGGGAGGGGGCTGGATGTTATACTCTGGGGTGTGAGGGGGCTGAATGTTATACATTGGGGGTGAGGGTGCTGTATTTCATACACTGGAGGGTGAGGGGGCTGAATGTTATACACTGGGGGTGAGGGGCCTTATGTTATACACTGGGGGGTGAGGGGCCGGATGTTATACACCCTGGGTTGAGGGGGGGCTGGATGTTATACTCTGGGGGTTATGGGGCTGGATGTTATACACTGGTGGGCAAGGGGCCAGATGTTATACACCGGGGGGTGAAGGGGCAGGATTTTATACACTGGTGGGTGAGGGGGCTGGATGTTTTACACTGGGGGTTAGGGGGCTAGATGTTTTACACTGGGGGTTAGGAAGCTGGATGTTTTACACTGGAGGGCAAGGGGCCAGATGTTATACACTGGTGGTTAGGGGGCTGAAGGTTATATATTGGGGGGTGAGGGGGCTGTATGTTATACATTGTCAGGCGAGAGGGCTGATTGTTATACACTGGGGGTTAAGGGGCCGGATGTTATTCACCGGGGGGTGAGGGGGCTGGTTGTTGTACACCAGGGGGTGAGGGGGATGGATGTTATACACTGGGAGGGTGATGGGGCTGAATGTTATACACTGGGGGGCGAGGGGCCGGATGTTATACACTAGGGGTGAGGGGCTGGATGTTATATACCGGAGGGTGAAGGGGCAGCATTTTATACACCAGTGGGTGAGCGGTATGGATGTTATACACGGGGGGTTAGGGGGCTGGATGTTTTACACTGGGGGAGGGGCCATATGTTATACACTGGTGGTTAGGGGGCTGAATGTTATATATTGGGGGGTGAGGGGGCTGTATGTTATACATTGTCAGGCGAGGGGGCTGATTGTTATACACTGGGGGTTAAGGGGCCGGATGTTATTCACCGGGGGGTGAGGGGGCTGGTTGTTGTACACCAGGGGGTGAGGGGGATGGATGTTATACACTGGGAGGGTGATGGGGCTGAATGTTATACACTGGGGGGCGAGGGGCCGGATGTTATACACTAGGGGTGAGGGGCTGGATGTTATATACCGGAGGGTGAAGGGGCAGCATTTTATACACCAGTGGGTGAGCGGTATGGATGTTATACACGGGGGGTTAGGGGGCTGGATGTTTTACACTGGGGGAGGGGCCGGATGTTATACACTAGGGGTGAGGGGCTGGATGTTATATACCGGAGGGTGAAGGGGCAGCATTTTATACACCAGTGGGTGAGCGGTATGGATGTTATACACGGGGGGTTAGGGGGCTGGATGTTTTACACTGGGGGAGGGGCCATATGTTATACACTGGTGGTTAGGGGGCTGAATGTTATTCATTGGGGGTGAGGGTGCTGTAGGTTATACACTGGCGGGTGAGGGGGCTGAATGTTATACACTGGGGGCAAGGGTGCTGGATGTTATACACTGGGGGCGAGGGTGCTGGATGTTATCCACTGGGGGTTAGGGGGCAGGATGTTATACACTGGGGGTTAGGGGGCAGGATGTTATACACTGGGGGGTGAGGGGCCGGCTGTTATACACTGGGGGGTGAGGGGCTGGATGTTGTACACTAGGGGGTGAGGGGCCAGATGTTATACATCGGGGGTGAGGGGGATGGATGTTATACACCAGGGGATGAAGGGGCTGGATGTGATGTACTGGGGGGTCGAGGGTGCTGGATGTTATACACTGAGGGGGAGGGTGCTGGAATTTATACACCGAGGGGGAGGGGGCTGGATGTTATACACTGGAGGTTAAGGGGCAGGATGTTATACACTGGGGGCGAGGGTGCTGGATGTTATGCACTGGGGGTGAGGGGCCGGATGTTATACACTGGGGGGTGAGGGTGCTGGATGTGATATACTGGGAGGGGGCGAGGGTGCTGGATGTTATACACTGAGGGGGGGAGCCGAATATTATTCATCCAAGGTGATGCAAATTAAAAAGAAAACATAATTTAATGATTTAAGCCGTGTCCAATGCTTCTCTCCATATACAGTATCTCCTCCATCGGTCATCTTTCCCAGTTGCTCAGCGTGCACCAGATGATGCTGGATCTGCTCTATTTTCTATGATGGTTGTTAACCATGACCGATATAACATAGGAATGGCTGCTTAGGATATTAATAGACCATTTTCCCTGTCTCCCTCTTCAGTCTTCACAGACGTGCACTTTCCATTCACCCACTAATAACGACACGTTATATTCTTAAACAGCCGCAGACCGTGATGTGATCCGGCGCTCTGCTAATTGCAGCCTCCCTTTCTAGCGGCGAGGACTTGGCAGCGCGGGGAGCGGCCACACCTGCTAAGCACACAGTCATCCGAGTTAATGGCTCACTCACATCCGCCTCTATAATGACTGCACAGACTGCTAGAAGTGGTCGGATTAATTACACGTGCCTGCAGTGGAAGGGATGTTTATGTGTAAAGATTGCAAACTGAAGAAGACTCTTCACCAGTCAAAATTGGCCAGTTCTTGCTCTTATGTTATACCTGCCATGTTACACTTCGGCCCTGGTGCGTTAGATGTTCTTGTGCTCCACGTCAGGCTTTGCAAGTAGCCCGGCGTACTCCCATCTGTTGTATTTCCTAGGCCTAAATAAGGCCTCCCGAGTCACACATCTGGGTCTTGGTATTAAGACTTGATTGTAACTCTTAGTTGTCTGTGCAGAGCTCCAGTCTCCTGGCTGTCTGTGGTTTCCAGTGCATGAATTACTTGGCTGCGGTTTCCAGTAACCATTCTGCCTGTCAGTGGTCTTCAGGACTTCCCTTGTCTCTGGTTTCCATTAATCTTACTACCTGTCAGTGGTCTTCAGGACTTCATTTGGTTGTCTGCAGTTTCCAGTAACCTTGCTATCTGTCAGTGGTCTTCAGTGTTTCAACCTGTTGTCTGCACTTTTCAGTAACTCTGCTACCTGTCAGTGGTCTTCAGGGTTTCACCTGGTTGTCTGCAGTTTCCAGTAACTTTGCTACCTGTCAGTGGTCTTCAGGAATTTAATTTTTTCTGTAGTTTCCATTAAACCTGCAACCTGTCAAGTGTTCTTCAGGACTTCACCTGTTTGTCTGCGATTTCCAGTAATCTTGCTACATGTCAGTAGTCTTCAGCACTACACTTATCTGTGGTTTCCACTAACCCTGCTACCTGTCAGTGTTCTTCAGAACTTCACCTGTTTGTCTGCGGTTTCCAGTAATCTTGTTACCTTTCAGTGTTCTTCAGTACTACACATATCTGTGGTTTCCAGTAACCCTGCTACCTGTCAGTGGTCTTCAGGACTTTACCTGTTTGTCTGTGGCTTCCAGTAACCCTGGTACCTGTCTGTGGTCTTCAGCTGTTTGTCTATGGCCTCCAGAAACGTTGTTACCTGTCAGTGATCTCCAGGACCCTTTTAAGACTTTCAGTTTGCCTCTATGTGTCCGTCTGTGGCTTCCAAGACATCCCCTGTCCACTTGGGATCTCCAGGACACCTTTAAGACTTTTAATTTGCCTCCAGTAACTCTGTTTTATCCCTCTTGCAACACCCACCTACTGCACCGACGCCTGTGGGCCATTTGCCTACCCGGACCTTAGGCTTAGAGAATCCACCTCACCTCTCATCTTTGTGTAACATGCTGCTCCACTGAGCAATTTGTTTCTTGGTTGTTTTTTTTAAATCCACCTTATGAGTCTATTTATTTAGTATTCATTTTACAAGGAGGCGTGGCTCATTGAGATCTTACACAGAGCAGCCAAAAGACACGCCCCAGAGAAATCTGTGAGACCCGCCCCAGAGGATCTTTTGAGACATGCGATGTTGTAAGACCATAAAAATTTGCCCTTAATATAATGGCCCATCTCTCTGGAACCATAAGGAGGATTAAAGAAAAATCAACGGTATACTCTGGGGAGCTGCAGGAATAAAGTTAAAGCAAAAACTCCTCTTAAGTGTATGGATTACAAAAGCTATAAAATACAGTGTAATATCGTATATCATCCCTTTGTTTTGCAGTATAAGTTTATATAGAATATGAAAGAATTCTCCAAATACTTAAAATCAGCTTTGGATGTAATTGTATGCTGAATTTGAGAATGTACTTAATATTTTATGTAGTTTTATCCAGTGAAATGTGAAAAATGGGACTGTGCTATAACAAGAACTAAAATTTAAACACCAGCAAACCGATTCTTCCCATTTCTGTATTGAAAGCTCTGGAGGTCAAGAGGTAATTTTGGGGGGAGCAATGATGGTATACAATTTCCTAATATGAGTGTGGATATTAGGTGATTAAAGAAATTAAAATGCCATATGGTCATTTTCTGCTACTGCAGACAAGGTAGAGGGCAAAGGCTCCTTCTGCAGCAAATTGTCTTATAGCCCTTTTTTCAAAAATAACATATATAAAAATAATTATATATAGATATTGTCATGATCCAGTCCGGGATTTGTTTCTGATTACTCTCTCCCCAGGATGGTCATGCGGGGGTTAATCTTCCCTGCCTTGTTTTGGTATCTATCTGGCTATTTAAGTGTGCTGTTACCTGCAAGCAGTGTCAGTTATAGTTTGTCTCTGGCTTGAGTAGCTGACCTCATTATACCCTAGTTTGTCCTCTGCCCTTTTACCTAGGTCCCATTCCTGCTTTCCCCTGTGACTTCGTTCATCGTAGTACTCGTTCTCTGTGTTGTGACCTCTTGGTATTTGACTCGGCTTGTCCCCTGACTTGTTTGATTGTCTTCCGCCTTTGGCTTTCCTGCTCCCGACCAGTTCTGACTTCTTTGGCTTGTTTTTGACCATGTGTATTCCTGTGACCTCTGGTACTTTGTTCCCGCTCTGTTGCTGACCCGGCTTTTCTGACTACTCTTCTGCCACCTAGTGGTTTCTGCCTGCTGCTCTGTGGTTTCTCTGTGAGTGTACCTGTTTGGCTTCACCACAACCCCTAGTGGAGGTTGTGTGCTACTGCCTGCAGCAGGCATTACAGATATATAAAAGAAAAAATAGACATATTGTATATCTTTGCATCTGTTAAAAATCTGATGCATGAAAATATATAAATAACAGTAAGAGAAAAAATTGCGGAATTATTGTTTTTCGATGGCTGTAACTCCCCTTCAAAAATGCAGTAAAAAGCATTTGGAACATCGTATGTACCTTAAAGTCAACCTATAAAATCTTCAGATCATCATGCAAAAAAACAACTCCTAATAACAGGTCCATCAACAGAAATAAATAACAATACGGATCTCAAACAGTGGCGTCACACACCAAATTACATTGCTGGTGTCATCCTTTCCCAGTTTACAGCCAGACGTTGGAGCGCTGCTCGGAAGCTAAAGCCTCAAAGCTTTGCAGTAATAAAATGTTGCTGTACCTCTTGATTTTCAGATTCGCGGGAGGTCCCAGAGGTCAGACACCTCCTATTATACCGTGAGGGCGTATCTGAGCAATTTTTCATTGTTTTGGATGTACTGCGGCAATAAGCTAAAAATGGCCTAATCTAAAATGAATATGTCCTGTAGGAAGAGGCTTTTTAATACCCTCTTATTCGCCTATATTGGCCCCTGGCGCTCTACCAACTGAGATGTTGTTTTCAAATACAGCAGATGGCAGGCACAACCATGGTAATCCCATCACAGTTATATGGCGGGGCTATAATAATTCCGGGAGGCTCCAAGAATGACATATAACATGTTGTATTAGGAGGACAAGCGATCATAAAAGGACATCTGTGATGACCCCATTGTCACTGTTGAGCAGCTCAGCGGTGGTGGCACTTCTAAGTGTTTGACAGCTCTGCTCTGTGTTGGTGATAACATCTAGTCATATTCTATATACATTTCATAGCTGTCAGCCAACAGCTATCGTACTCCTCGGACATCATTGGTTGGTGATTACACAGGAGCTGCCAGCAGCAGATCTTGATGATTTGTCAAAGTGCATTTGACGTGTCGGAACATTACTCAGACAACCATTAAGAAGGTTTGAAAATTTTGTTTCCATTTTTGATCCTTTGCAGATCAGTAAGATGTATACGATTTCCATCATTCCATGACTTTTCCTTCTTGGAGTTGCAATTTCCACGTTGAGAAGTGTTCATTAGGTGGTCTGTGCGTCCAGTTAAGTACAAATCTAATAGCCACTTCTTTGTCCATGTAGATTCCCACTGGATTAGGGTACAGGATGGCACTTGCCCCTACCAGCTGTTACTCTCTGTTTGCATAGCCAAGTGGCATCATTAATGACAAGATGAACAGAGAATTTCTTTCATAGTGTTGACGTTAATGTCGAGGTTCTTCATTCCTCTGTCCTCAGCGAGTCTATAAATCGTCAAAAAGTCAATATAAAACATTGACTCAGGGCCAAGACATTAAGTACCTCGATACTAGCACGCAAATATACCAAGCAGATCTCCTGGCACAGCCATCGGGCTTGGCCTCCAAAAGTAGCACACTTCATATTTCACGGTCTGTACAGGGTTTAGTGCAACTTCGAAAAACAAAAGCAACAATAGCAGTAAAACCCGCAGCCAAATGAAGCCACCAAGAACTCACCGTCCCAAATCTGAAATTGCGTTCATTGCCTATTTTTCTTTGTTTCTGGGAATTTTTCACAATTTATATTTCCTAACAAAATGTACTATAAAGCTTATAAAAGATCACCAGTGCCGTAACATGGGCATGGATGCATCGGGGAGGTTGCCTCAAGAGCCTCTATATGGGAAGGGTAAAACTTTGAGCTCCCTCAACCCTGTCTAATGTCTCAAGAGGACTAGAGCTCTGGAATCTCCTCTATATTGGGTGGCACATAAGTGGCGTGGGAACCCACCCTGCGGCCTGTGACATGATTGAGCTAAGCAACCGGCTTTGTTATCTTGGTCTCTGCCGCCACTTCCTATGTAGAGTGCAGCAGTCAAGATGAGTTGGTCATCAGCTGCTTCGCTCTGCATAGGCGGTGACCTAGATGACAAAGGTCTTAGTATAATGAAATGAGCTTCATTTTCTTAGTTCAGGGTCAATGAAGGCGGTCTCAAGGGAGCGCCGAGGAAGCAGCCAAGAGTGAAGAATGGGGGGGTGTCGAGCACCACCGCAGCTCCAGCCGAACACCTCCAAGGTAGGACAGAAGTACCAGAAAAAAAAGTTTTACTCCCACCTTAGGAAGACGGTGTTTCCGTCGAAAGGCGTTGTGGTTAAACTTCACCTGGTGTTTGAGTCTCCTTCAGCACTCCTGTGACCAAGTTTTTTTTTTCTGGTATCTTAATTTTCTTAGTTGACTCCTATGCACAGCCCTGCAGCCGATGACAAGCTCACCTTGCCAGCTGCACTCTGTATAGGCAGCAGCCGAGAGTGAGTAGCTAATTAATCATGTCCACATCTCCCTGCCTTTCCTCTCACTTTTAATTTTATGAAAGAAGTAGCAAAGACATACTGTCCTGTAATAAAAACAGTAATATTATAATAACTTTTTCATTCTTACACACTTTAGGGTAATAAAACAGATACATAAAATTAAACCGTACAAAATATAATACAAAATATTTAAAAACGTAAAAAAAAGTTTTATAAGAAATGTATAACTTTTATTCTTTTATTTTTTGGCCAGATTTCACCATGAAGAAAAAAACATTAAAGATCTTTAAGGCAACCTTGAAGTACACCAGTATTATAATATAAAACATGTGCTTGGGAAGCATGGGGTTCAATACTGGAGTGGTGGAAGAGACTAAGAGCGCTAACCCTTCACTTTTAGGAGGTTACAGAGTTCTTCCTTTGCATCAGGTGTTCGCAACCAACTTTACGCCTCTGAGGAACCCTCCAGACACAAGTAATACAATATCTTGACTTGAGCTCTGCAGGGGTGGAGCATAACTCAAGGATTCGCTCTGCACTCGTGTCATGCTCCACCCCTTTACCAAAAGGCTAAGTTGAGGATGAGATGACCCTTCAGGAGCCTCTTCCCCCTAACACAAATATATAATTACATGTTGTACCAGGAATTACCCTTTATTTCCCCAATCAATTATCAGTCAATGGTAGATTTGGATACCTGGATCTCCTTGATATGGAAGGCAATGATGAGGATGAGAAGAATGACGGTGGAGATGCTGATGGTGCATTTCATCAGGTACAGATAAACAAACCACTGAAAGAAAAAAAAGAACATACAGTATATAGTGTGTTAGAAGATGATATAAATGAGGCACATCCAGCCTGATGAAAAAAAATACATTATTATAATAATTTATTCAATTTATGCATTGATCTGGGTCAAGGATCTGCTCGCGGGTGGGTCTCTGAAGGCAGGTTGATGCCCCTGAGGAACCTTTATCAGTTCTGTCCCTTTAGGATGAGAGATTGTGACCTTTTCCAAACACCATGAACTTTTTTGTCTATCTTGGCACAAAAGTGGTACCTATAAAAGTGATATGCCATGACATTTACTCTGGATTTATAACATAACTTGTGCTTTGTGTAGAAGTCACAGGATGAAATAGAAGACATTACATGGGAGATTAATCTGTTCACGGGACCTAGGCTTTTTCACAGCTTATATTTCAATTTTACATAAAGAAGGCCACTAGGGGTCACATTTCTGATGTGACCTGATGCCATCTGGTAACATGATGATATTTCTACTCACAGCTGGGCACTTGCTATATCCATAGGTTAAGAGAGGTCTTGATCTGTTCACTTTCATAGGGTCAGGCATAGTCATCACTTACATCTAGCTTGGTCAGACAGTGGCACATTACAGTTTCTTGTGTTTCTAATATTTACTGATTATTTTTTTTAAATTTAATGGGGAAGTACTCTTTAAATATATATATTTTTATATTACACCAGTTCATTTAATGGCGCGTGCTATTGACTTTGGGCCGTGGAAGGAAGCGACATTCCTACCTGATACTAAGATAAACATTCTGTTTGCTGACTGACAGAATCGAGTCCCCCGTCCTTCACCTCTCGGACGTGTGCTTGGTCTCTGCAGCTTTCCTGTTAATATTTCCTCTATATACAGACACTGCCCCTTCTCCAGATGTTATATACTCTCAACAAACCCACATGTCACGTAGTCCAGAGCTGCACAACATTAGTTCTTGTCCGTCAGATTTTTTCAAAAAATTTGGCGTAATGCTCTTTAAAAAAAAATGTAGACTCTAATGCCACATATCACAAGGTTTCCAAGACCAACAAGTAGAGAACACCAAGACCATGCCGTCACATTGGTGATAAGTCTGTTGTAGACAGGAGTCCCGACCGTTGTCTAACTGCTTAGATGCTAGATGTGACATTGGAATCTAAGCGGTTGAATGGACGTGTACTGAGTTATCGGATTAACAACTCCCAAGACCATGCCATCACAGTGATAAGTCTGTTGTAGACAGAACTCCCTACCTCTTTGTAACTGCTTAGATGCTGCAGGTGACAATAGAATCTAAGCAGTTGAACGGCCGTGATCAGAGTTATCCGATTAACAACTCTCAAGACCATACCTTCACAGTGATAAGTCTGTTGTAGACAGAACTCCCTGCCTCTGTATAACTGCTTAGTTGCTACAGGTGATGCTGGAATCTAAGCAATTGAATGGCCGTGATCAGAGTTATCCGATTAAAAACTCCGAGGATCATGCCGTCACAGAGTTGTGCATGTGTGGCTAATTTTACAGGACCCCTAATGGCAGCAACTTGAATACATATATACACATGTACAACACTGTGATGGTATGGTCCTGGGAGTTGTTAATCCGATAACTCAGATCACGGCCGTTCAACCAGTTAGGTTCCATCGTCAACTGTAGCATCTAAGCGGTTATACAGAGGTAGGGAGTTCTGTCTACAGCAGACATCACTGTGACGGCATTGCCTTGGGAGTTATTAATCCAATAACTCAGATCACAGCTGTTCAACTGCTTAGATTCCAACGTTAAGTGTAGCATCTAAGCAGTTAGACAGATGTAGGGGTTTAGTTGGCTCCATCACATTGCTAGCATTCCAAACATTAACGATATCATATTATGTATAACACCTATAAGCATGTTTAGTGCAAAAGGAAACTGAACTACAGAATCTGAATACACACTGGGTTTTTTGTACTCTGTAGCCACAAAGACACATAAATCTGCATGGGGGCTGCATACACAAAACGGTCGGAGATTTTTATATATTTTTTTAAATTGTATAATTTCTTTACAAATTCATTTAAGTGGAAAAATGTTTTATGAGCCTTTATATGTATCCTCTGCTCAGAAAGCCTGAAGGATCTCTCCTGCTGGCATTACAATGGGATCTTTGTGGCAGAGCGCTGTTTAAACACAGCACCGTTGGATAATCTGTGATCAGCGGTTCAGGATGCAGAACGCTGGTGAGCAGCCAGGGCATTGTCTGAAGAAATGTATATGTTTGCTCGCAGAGGAGGAACCTGTTCATGTGCCGTATGTCAACATTCCCTTAGTGACTGTGGGAGACATGATGAAAATTAAAGCTCCACTCGGTGCAGAGAAGTAATAAGACTGAGGTGACCATAGTGGCATCTGTTGTTTGGCATCTGCAGCATCATAGCAATAAAAACCCAACTGGCACGAGAATTTAACCCCTTCATTACCCAGCTGGTTTTAACCTTCCTGTTAGTGGTAAATTTAGGTAGATTTGTTATTGTGTTTATTTGTGAAAATATCAAAAAATTTTGGAAATTTTTTTGAAAATGTTGCTATTCTCCAAATTTTTGTTTTTACTCCCTTAAACCAGAGAGTTACATCACACAAAATAAATTATAAATAACATTTCCCACACGTCTACTTTACATCTGCGTCATCTTTGAAATGCAATTTTTTGTTTGTTAGGAAGTTAGAAGGGTTAAAAGTTGATCAGTAATTTCTAATTTTTCCTTTTTCCAACAAAATGTACAAAAATTTTTTTTAAGGACCGCATCACATTTGAAGTGACTTTGAGGGGCCTATGTGACAGAAAATACCAAAAAGTGACAGCATTCTAAAAACTGCACCCCTCAAAGTGCTCAAAACCACATTCAGTAAGTTTATCAACCCTTGAAGTGCTTCACAGGAATTAAAGCAATGTGGAAGGAAAAAATAAACATTTTATTTTTTACTACAAAATATTCCTTTAGCCCCAAATTTTTCATTTTCACAAGGGTAACAGGAGAAATTGCAGAACAAGTTCTATCGTCCATTTTCTCCTGAGTACACCGATACCCCATATGTGGGGGAAAGCTACTGTTTGGGCGCACAGCCAGGCCCCAAAATACACTATAGTAATTCTCATACTGCAGTAATTTTTCCTAAATATATAAATAGAATCAGCATCAGGTAGTTGTGGGAACCTGTGATGTGCGTCACTGATCAGCGTTTCAGCGGCTTCAGGACTCCCGCTCAGTGATAGTGTGAAGGGAGGGGGGAAAATGGACAGGAAAAAACTTTCTAAGTCAATAGTGAGCACGGATGCCGATCAGTGATGTGCATAACTGATCAGCACTCGGCATCTGCAGGACGCACGCACAAAGGTGGTGGAAAGGAAAAACTGCCAAAAATCGAGCGATCAAGTACAGATGAGTACTCGGAAGCAGAAGGGGGTGGGAAAGGGGTTAGGGAGAGAGGGATCAGAGTGGATTAGCAAAAAATGAGACAGGACTAGGACAGGAACTGATCAGGAAGACAATCTATCTTCTTTTCGTCAGGTCTTCAAGCAGCAGCAGAAGTGATGGCACAGGCTAAAATTGTATGTGGCACAACAAGGCCCAGCAGATCCCCAGCAGAACGATACAGTGACCGTTCTGCACATGTCACCAAGCTTAAATGAGATGGTGCAGAGTGGTCACTGTGAGGCCAGACTGTGTTAATGCTCACTGATTGGATGATGATGTCCGATCGCACTAATCATTCCGATCAGTGCTGGGGCTGATGGCATTGCTGTTTCTAGTTCCAGCTTATTTTCGGTGTTGTTATAACACCGATCATACATAAACATCAATGTTTTAGGCAATTTCATATGACGAAACATTCAAATCGCTGTGATTGGCAGTTTAGAAGTGAATTCAGACAATCGCAGCTTCAAGTCTCCTAAGGAGACTATTGAAGCAAGTAAAAAAAAAAATGTTTTTAAATATAAAAAAAATATAAAAGTTCAAATCACCCCCCTTTTGCCCAATGAAAACAATATAAAATATCAAAAGTACACATATTTGGTATTGCTGCGTTCAGAAATGCAAGATCAATACAAATATAAAGTAAATTAACCTAATAGGTAAAATGTGTAACGAGAAAAAAACAAAATGCCAGAATTATGGATTTTTGGCAACCGCAAAATAACGGGCAATCAAAGTTTAGCACTAACAACCTAGAACACTAGAGATAGCAATTATAGTACACCCGTCCCACTGAAAGCAGTCGCCACGTAACTAATGTACTCGGAAGTCCTATATCTGCTGCATCTTCTGCAGAACCAGATTGGGGTGTAGAGAAGGGAACTCGGTCCTTGAACAACAGCCTTTTAAGTGGACTTAAAGAAAATGTATCATCTGTATATGTTTTTAATAATTAAAAACAGATTGTATTATCCAGTGTTTTTTATCTGTTTTTCTATTACGACAGTAGCCATTTTTCTACTTTCTGTACATGATTATGGAGGCGGCCTTATTGCCTGTTCTTTTGTAAATATCATACAGAGATTTGGTTTCCAGCAGTTGCATAACCTATAGGAAGCAAGAGACCGGAGATGCTGGTTGGTTATCATTCATTGTACAGGAGGAGGAGGAGGTGAGCTGTGACATCGCCTATTGTGAATGGTGGATCCTGTGTTATCTACTGTATATAGAGGTATTATCAGTCATTGTACAGGAGGAGGAGGTGAGCTGTGACATCACCTATTGTGAATGGTGGATCCTGTTATCTACTGTATATAGAGGTGTTATCAGTCATTGTACAGGAGGAGGAGGCTAGCTGTGATATCACCTATTGTGAATGGTGGATCCTGTTATCTACTGTATATAGAGGTGTTATCAGTCATTGTACAGGAGGAGGAGGTGAGCTGTGACATCTCCTATTGTGAATGGTGGATCCTGTGTTATCTACTGTATATAGAGGTGTTATCAGTCATTGTACAGGTGGAGGAGGTGAGCTGTGACATCACCTATTGTGAATGATGGATCCTGTGTTATGTACTGTATATAGAGGTGTTATCAGACATTGTACAAGAGGAGGAGGAGGTGAGCTTTGACATCATCTATTGTGAGTGGTGAATCCTGTGTTAACAGACATTGTACAGGAGGACGTGAGCTGTGATCTCAGCCTAACATGAGTGTCAGTGTGAAACTGCAAGAATTCAGGACTTTCTTGAAATCTAGATTATAAAAAGGACATACTGTATGTATCTAATATAAGAAATATGGTAGCTAGGATTCTCCTTTTTTATAACCACAATCAGTATTGAAGGTTCATCATTGGCGAAAATGGCCTGAATATCTAAACGTTGCACCTCTAAACCCACATATTGTCCCCAAACCTAAGGCAAGGCATCTGCAGTATATAGGATGCTATTAACTTTCAGAGCCAGCTTTCTGAGAGTTGAGAGTGAAACTTTATCGGAAAGCACTCTCCATTCTTGAGGCTACCCCTCATCTACTCTTCCGACCTTTCTTTCCCCTCCAAGTCCCCATTGGACAATGGAACAAACCAGATCTTCGACAAGCCCAGGAAATGCTGGTTTCTAGGAGTTTTCTGGGAGGTTTAAGCAATGCATTGGAATTTTACTAACTCTCCTTAAAGTCCAGAAATTCTCCTTTTTCATGGGTCTCACAAATGTTTTGAAGACGTTAACAAGGACATCAACCATGGACAACCAGGAGTAAAGTGCTCAGGTACACCAGCTGCTATAATCCAACTATTCTTTGAGGACCAATCAAACTTGTAATATCTACGTTAAACTCTCATACCTGACTTGATATGTTGGATTTCAACTGCCCAAGCCTTTTGTTTTGTAAGGCAAGACATAAGGGCAAATCGGGCAAGTTTGATCTCGTCCAAAGAAGTGTTTGGTGCTAAAAAAAAAATGGAGATTCCTCTAAAAGATTAACTTTCATGAAAATTAGAGTTTACCATTTTGTTTTTTTTTCAACCATCCTGTCCACTAGCTTTTAAATTGCCGGGGAGTTATAGCCAACAACGTTCTTGTGCCCTCTCAAGGGCCAAGAGTGGGCCACCAGGTGCAATCAATTATCCCCATCATTATAGACTTGCCTACTAATTTTTTACTTTTCAAAAACTTCCCAAACTGAAAGTTTTGACTTTACTCAATCCAGTGTGCTTGGACCAAGTGTTGTTCACCTCCCGTCCCGGCGGGCGCTTTCTGATTTCACACATTTCGGTTTCCTGTGTATCTAAATAAACTCGGCCTCTTCTATAACAAACGTTATCTCTCCCACAAGATCTAAAACAATGGGGAGTTCCTGCTTCCGAAGAGAGTTAAAAACAGAAGCTTTCCAACGTAGAGAGCGGGGGACGTCATCTAAACAAGAGCCGCTTCCCACACGCATGGCTGAGACTTGGCTCTAACACGCGGTTATCCAACAATGGCTCTACCTACAAGGGCTCTCCTGGGACAAGGAAATTGGAGAAAGTCTGAGATTATTATTATTTTTCTCATTATACAAAGTAGCAGGTGCCAAATTATAACGCTGAGCTCAGGAATCTCATTGGCTCCAACAACTCGGCTTCTTTTTTTGTCTACTTTTTGGTGTTTTTCATTTCTGCCTCATTCTTTTTTAGTTTCTGCTTTTTTAAAAGTCTATTTGATGTGTTTGCCTGTTTGGAGGATTCAGGATGTTTTTGACTAATTCACCAATTGTGACTTTTTATATAAAATATATGTACATGTATTTTTTGACATATATTCATTCAAAAAATACTTTAAAAAAAAACAAACAAAAAGAAAACCATGTAATTGGCATGTTCATAACGACTCGACATATAAATTTAAAAAGAAAAGCTATTCAAGAATTGCTGTTTTTTGATCATCTCACCACTAAAAAAAAAAAAAAAATGGAATGAAAGTTATCAAAAAGTTGTAATGAAAACTTCAACTCATCCCACAAAATCTAAGCTCTCACTCAACATTGCTGAGGAATAAGTAAAAAAAAAAAAAAAGTATGGCTCGTAGAATGTGGTACAAAGAAAAATGCAAAAACAGCAATTTTGGAATCTTTTAGATTTGTTATTATTACAACATTGTCAAAAAAAAAGTTATGACTTTTGGGATAAAAAACAAACAAACATATAATCATTTTGGCCTTGTTTATTTTTTTTTAGAAAACTTTTCTTTTTTATGTTTTGTTCATCCGCTGATGTTTTTGGTGCCAAATTCTTCAAAATCAAAACCGCTCTTTATATTTTTTTTTTTTTTTTGCGATTCTTTAGCATAAAAAAGTTGCCTTGTCTGCTAAAATCTGGCAACATTTTTGCAAAAAAAAAAAATTTTAAATGTTCATTCCGTAGAATCCCTTTTGTAGCACGTTTGCGAAAAAAAGCAACTTTTTAAAAAGTCACAATTGATGATTCAACTGAAAACCCCGAACCTCACCTACAATGGCAAACATAAAATAAAATCAAGTAATCACATAGAAAATACATATTAAAAAGGGATCAAATAGAAAGAAAAAGAAGCAAATAAAAAAAACAGGAGAAAAAAATTGAAACTTTGAGCAAAAATAAAAAACAATGCAAATACAGTAATGATTCTGGTGCTACATCTTTTTTTTTTTTTTTTAGTTTTTTTCTTTGATATTGCACCATGTAACTTTTTTGTTTTGTGTTTGTGTATACCAGTAATGAAGATTATGCTGATCTAAGACCACAGGGTGATGGTTGTGGGCAGATAGCCACAATCTGCATAAACAGCGGCACTCACACCCGAAGTTTTCAGTTCACAGCACAAAACAATCTGATAACAAAAAATGACTGTTGTCTGTGAAACAATCCATTATGGGAAATGTGATCAAGGCTTACAAATGCCACAGTTTCGCAGACGTCTACTGCTTACTGCAGGTCGCCATTGCCACCGACGAAACTTCTAGTTAACAGCTAAGATAAAAACAATATCACCTAATAATTAAGGAAAATATCCATATAGTAGGTAGTATGTAAAAGGCAATGCTTTCCCATTTAAAGTGATGTTTATTTAATCCTCCAAACAGAACTAACACGCGTTTCGCATAATGCTTTGTCAAGTGGAAATGCCTTATTAGACAATATGCCTTGTACTTCACATTCTGGTTCATTAAATTAATGTATGTGAATTAATGGTGTACTTATTTCACTGGGAATATGTTTTATGTGTTTCTACCTATCAATCTTTCCATCTGTCTACTATGCTACTATCCATATAACCATGCGCGTGGAGTAATAACGATGTCCGGGATTCGTTCGCAGTGTCTTTCTGTGGTTTGCCACTGACTGGTTTCCTGAGCTTCAGGAATAGTTGAGGTTTGTTTCCTGAATTGACAGTAAAGCCGCTCCCCCAGGACAACTACAGATCTATGATACAGGGACGGATAGAGGGACAGTTCCATGTGTAATAGTTTCGAGAAAATGATAATCCGGCAAATTGTCCTCCATGAATGTGGCAATTGTTCCATCGAACAAGTTGCTTAACCCCTTCAAGACGCAGCCCTTTTCCATTTTTGCGTTCTCGTTTTTCGCTCCCCTCCTTCCCAGAGCCATAACTTTTTTTATTTTTCCGTCAATATGGCCATGTGAGGGCTTGTTTTTTTGTGGGACAAGTTGCATTTTTGAACTACATCATTGGTTTAAGCATGCTGTGTACTAGAAAACGGGAAAAAAATTCCAAGTGCAGTGAAATTGCAAAAAAGTGCAATCCGAAACTTCACATGTTTTTGTTTGGCTTATTTTCTAGGTTCTCTAAATGCTAAAACTTACCTGCTATTATGATTCTCCAGGTCATTACGAGTTCATAGACACCAAACATGTCTAGGTTATGTTTTATCTAAGTGGTAAAAAAAATTCCAAACTTTGCTAAAAAAAAAAAAAAAAAAAAATGCGCGCAATTATTATTATTATTTATTTATATAGCACCATTGATTCCATGGTGCTGTACATGAGAAGGGGTTACATACAAGTTACAGATATCACTTACAGTAAACAAAACTAACAATGACAGACTGGTACAGAGGCAAGAGGACCCTGCCCTTGCGGGCTTACATTCTACAGGATAGGCTCTGTGTGCATACTTTACACACAGGGGTGGATTAAGGGTAGCCAGGGCCCCGGGCTGTTCAGACACCGTGGGCCCCCCCGGTCATGTGACGGGGGGTCATGTGACGGGGGTCATGTGACGGGGGGGGGTCATGTGACGGGGGGGGGGGGGCATCATATTATACCCGAACCAGATTATTCCAGAAAAATGGCCGGGCCCTACTCTACTGTAACCTATTAAATATTTGTTAAAATCTGCAATATAATTTAGGTATATTTTGACCAATAATATCACATACAAGGAACAAATACCACCGCGCCATGACCAGACCACAAATTACAAACACAGTGATCGAATAATATCACATACAAGGAACAAATACCATCGCACCAGGTCAAGACCACATATTACCACCACTTGGTGACCAAATAGCACATTCAAGGGACAAATACCATACACCATTTCCAGACCACATATTACCACCACATAGTGACTGAATACTACAATACTGATCAGTAATAATAAAAAAAAAAACACAATACTATCACCATAAGTGCCAGTATTCACAGGAGATCTATACTTAGTATGCAGTGTCTGTGTAGAGGTAATACAGAGATCACTGGTGACATTATACACAGGAGCTCTGTATATAGTGTATAGGTAATACAGTGATCACTGGTGACATTGTACACAGGACCTCTGTATATAGTATAGTGTATAGTGTCAATGTATAGGTAACACTGACTCACCAATGACGTCTCTAGGTGAAGTCCTTCATCTTTCATCCAGCACAGACCACCATCATTTCTTCCAGCCAGGACTCGTTTCCGCAGGAAATAACACAGTTATCTCGAGCTCTGCTTGCAGAACACATTACTTAATTTTTCACAACTTCTACATTACACATGGAGAAAAAAAGGCGATATAGAGTCACTCTGAACAGTAACAGGACCGCCCCCCCATTTAAAACAGTATACTCAAAAAATAAAATAAATACATCACTGCAGTAATAATATCCCTTAATTAGCCCCTATGGTAATAATATTCCCCACCCTGGCCCCGTGTGTCTCATTCCTGGCTCCTGCCATATGTTCTCCCATCCTGCACTCATGAGTATCCATTCTACCCCATGTGATCTCCCCATCTGTCTCCATCGTATTCTCCTGCCCCATGATCCAATCCTGCCCCATGTCTTTCATTCTGCCCCGTGTCTACATTCTGCCCATGCCTCCAGTCCTGCCCCCAGTGTGTCCAGCAATCTGCCCCAGTGTGTCCAGCATATTACCCCCAGTGTGTCCAGCAATCTGCCCCAGTATGTCCAGCATATTGCCCCAGTAACCAGCAATCTGCCCCAGTGTATCCAGCATTGCCCCCAGACAGTGTCTCCAGCAATCTGCCCCAGTGTCTGACTCCAGCATATTGCCCCCAGACAGTGTGTTCAACAATCTGCCCCAGTATGTCCAGCATATTGCCCCAGTGTGTCCAGCATATTACCACCAGTGTGTCCTGCAATCTGCCCCAGTATGTCCAATTGTCCAGCATTGCCCCCAGTGTGTCCAGCAATCTGCCCCATTGTCTCCAGCATATTACCCCCAGTGTGTCCAGCAATCTGCCCCAGTATGTCCAGCAATCTGCCCCAGTGTCTCTAGCATTGCCCCAGTGTCTCCAGCAATCTGCCCCAGTGTGTCCTCCAGCATTGCCCCAGTGTCTCCAGCAATCTGCCCCAGTGTGTCCTCCAGCATTGCCCCAGTGTGTCCAGCAATCTGCCCCAATGTCTACAGCATTGCCCCAGTGTCTACAGCATTGCCCCAGTGTCTCCAGCAATCTGCCCCAGTGTCTCCAGCATTGCCCCCAGTGTGTCCAGCAATCTGCCCCAGTGTCTCCAGCATTGCCCCAGTGTCTCCAGCATTGCCCCAGTGTCTCCAGCAATCTGCCCTAGTGTCTCCAGCAATCTGCCCCAGTGTGTCCAGCAATCTGCCCCAGTGTGTCCAGCAATCTGCCCCAGTGTGTCCAGCAATCTGCCCCAATGTCTACAGCATTGCCCCAGTGTCTACAGCATTGCCCCAGTGTCTCCAGCAATCTGCCCCAGTGTCTCCAGCATTGCCCCCAGTGTGTCCAGCAATCTGCCCCAGTGTCTCCAGCATTGCCCCAGTGTCTCCAGCATTGCCCCAGTGTCTCCAGCAATCTGCCCTAGTGTCTCCAGCAATCTGCCCCAGTGTCTCCAGCAATCTGCCCCAGTGTCTCCAGCAATCTGTCCCAGTGTCTCCAGCATTGCCCCCAGTGTGTCCAGCAATCTGCCCCAGTGTGTCCAGCATTGCCCCAGTGTCTACAGCAATCTGTCCCAGTGTGTCCTCCAGCATTGCCCCAGTGTCTCCAGCAATCTGCCCCAGTGTCTCCAGCATTGCCCTAGTGTCTCCAGCAATCTGCCCCAGTGTGTCCAGCAATCTGCCCCAGTGTGTCCAGCAATCTGCCCCAGTGTGTCCAGCAATCTGCCCCAGTGTGTCCAGCAATCTGCCCCAGTGTCTACAGCATTGCCCCAGTGTCTACAGCATTGCCCCAGTGTCTACAGCAATCTGCCCCAGTGTCTCCAGCATTGCCCCCAGTGTGTCCAGCAATCTGCCCCAGTGTCTCCAGCATTGCCCCAGTGTCTCCAGCATTGCCCCAGTGTCTACAGCAATCTGCCCCAGTGTCTCCAGCATTGCCCCCAGTGTCTCCAGCAATCTGCCCCAGTGTCTCCAGCAATCTGCCCCAGTGTCTCCAGCAATCTGCCCCAGTGTCTCTAGCATTGCCCCAGTGTGTCCTCCAGCATTGCCCCCAGTGTGTCCACTGTCCACCGTTAGCTTATTAAAACACAAAACAAAAAAAAACAAACAGTCTCCCCACCTTACCAGCGCTCCATGCGGCGAGCTCCCTCCAGCAGCGCACACTCGCTGGCGACTGACAATGACGTCAGACGCCGGCGACGTGTGAGCTGCGGCCGACTTCAGCTGCCAGCCTCCAATTGGCTGGCTGGCGGCTGTTGTTAACTATTGAGGTGCGGGCGCGTGCACGCACCTCAATAGGAAAGTGCCGCAGCGCCGGAAGGGGCCCGGTGAGCAGATGAGAAGGGGCCCGATGCGGACCCCCTCTCTCTGCCCACCGGGTCCGGGGGGCGGGGCACATAAATGCCGGCGGGCCGGGCATTCAGTCACACTCCGGCGGATTATCAGAGGGTCAATCTGCGGTGGCCCAGGGCCCCCCCAAGCCACTGGGCCCTGGGCTACCGCCCATATTGACCCTCTGATAATCCGCCCCTGTTTACACATATAGGAAAGATATATATATATATCTTCGTAAAAGGTATCAACCACTGAGGACTCCCAGTTCTAAATATTTTTCTACTTTACACATTAAATTCTTTGCTCTTCCCTGGTCTACGTAACAGGGGCTCTGGACCAGGTTTTTGCGTTATCAGAGCTGGGAATATGACTTTAATACTCTGAGTGGGACATTATTAGTGGCTCTATAATCACAGACTTTAAATCTTTAACTTTGCCTGAGCCGGGTATAATATTTTCTCCTGATTCAGTAGAATCCTGTTGGATATCATGAAGAATGACTGTCTGGGAGGCTAATCTGTTCCTCTAAATCTCACCAGCAACAGCAGAAAGCATTACTATTTTTTTCATTATCCTCTGTAACCAATGACATGGGAAATATTCCAGGGTCTTTCATTCTACTCATTATGGCCAGCATTTCACTAGGATCCCAGGGACGCCATACACTCTCCTGGGGCTTCTACCATAACTGATCCCCAAGTCTGGGATGTAAGGTCTGGTGGCTATAACCCAGGTGAGCACTGCAAGAGAACAGCAGGGGTTGAGGTGGGCTGCCCACCCTGGCTGAGTAATTGTCCTAGTGAGTCTCAGATGGCAGCAAAAGACAGATGTATTAGTAATTACTAATACCCGTAGATACCCGTAGCGTCTCCATTTTTCTTGATCTCGGGTCAGTTGAGGGCTTATGTTTTGCGCACTGAGCTGACATTTTTAATGATACCATTCTGTTACTGTATTTTAATGCAATGTTGCGGCGACCAAAAAAACCGTAATTCTGGCGTTTCGAATTTTTTTCTCGCTACGCCGTTTAGCGATCAGGTTAATCCTTTTTTTCTTGATAGGTCGGGCGATTCTGAATGCATCGATACCAAATATGTGTAGGTTTGATTTTTTTTTTTATTGTTTTATTTTGAATGTGGCGAAAGGGGGGTCATTTAAACTTTTATATTTTTGTTTTTTTTTCATTTTTTTTGTAACCATTTTTTTTTTACTTTTGCCATGCTTCAATAGCCTCCATAGGAGGCTAGAAGCTGCCACAACTCGATCGGCTCTGCTACATAGCAGCGATCATCAGATCGCTCCTATGTAGCTGAATTACAGGCTTGCTATGAGCTCCGACCACAGGGTGGCGCTCACAGCAAGCCGGCATCAACAACCATAGAGGTCTTCAATAGACCTCAGGTTGTCATGCCGATGCATCGCTGACCCCTGATCACGTGATGTGGGTCAGCAATGTGATCATTGCGATCATTTCCTGCCCGATGGCCGGAAACGGTAGTTAAGTGCCGCTGTCAGCGTTTGACAGCGGCATTTAACTAGTTAATAGCGGCAGGTGAATCGTGATTCCACCCACCGCTATTACGGGCACATGTCAGCTGTTCAAAACAGCTGACATGTCCCAGCTTTGATGCAGGCTCAGCGCCGGAGCCCACATCAAAGGAAGAGATCCAACCTCTGCAGTACTACTACGGCGGAGGTCGGTAAGGGGTTAAAGATAAAAGGCCATGATAACGTCAAATTCACCCCGTGGGCCCATATACAGTCTTGGGTACATTTGTGAGTGGCACATTATATGGCTAAATTAATTTTGGCACAAATCTGTGCCAGACAATAAGTAAGTCATCCTAAAGAGCACCTGTAATTGACACCTTTGGAGGTCACTTAACTTTTTGTGTGGCCAAGTATTTTAGCATAGGTTATCAAGGGTGGAGGCCGGATTCATGGCACCTCTGCCAATCAGTTCATTAAAGGTGCTGCACATCTAGTGTCCAACAATGGTATTGCCAGATTTCTTCCATAAAAGTGAATATGAGAGAGCTGGCCAGTGCTGCGTCATCTTCCTTCAGCTTTGAATTTGACGGGATAATATGGATAAATTTGGAACAGTCCCAGTAAATTCAGGACAGTTGGCAAGTATGTTAATGTCCCGTAAAACAAAATATGCTCAGTAGTGCCGTCATTACTAGCCCCATTGTCCCCAATAGCTGCCAATATGTGTCAGGTGTGACAGACAGTCACCCTGGATCCGGCTGTAGAAGGTCTTTGCAATTAGCTCAAGCACCTTCTTGATTTTTGCATCTTTGTTATGGAGCGATATCCTTCTCCCTCTAGGACCCAACAGTTTACCTCAACCTTCTGCTGCTAATCACACACCTGTGCTGAAGGTTTAAATACATTCAATTGCTGCAGCATGGTGCTGGTGTTAGCTCTTACTTGTCTCTGTCTAGTTGGATATACTAACAGTCGGTTAGTTCCTTCTCGAAGGACTCTTGGAGGATTGCTGGCGTGAAATCACGGTTGTCTTCTCAAGCTAATTGTTAACCTTGTTTGTCTACCCTCTTTAGTTGTAGTGGGGACTGACTAGTGTGACTCCCCAACCAGGGCCTATCGCTAAGGTCAGGCAGGGATAAGGTTCCTGCTCGGCGATAGGTGCAGAACCTATATAGGGATGGTTAGGGCAGACAGGGTGATTTTAGATCTGCCTAGGGATCTCCACTCCCCACTTTCCTAGTGTTTGGGCTCCCCCTCCCTCTCCCCATTGTTGTGCACTTGCTTTTCCTTCACCCAGCGTGACAATGTGCCACAATGACGGGTAATATGACCTCTTTGCCAGCCTCTAATTCTTTTTTGCTTGAACACATTGTAGGCTTACCCAGATACTAGCTGATGCTGGCAACATGGCCACCTCGGCTACATGCACCTGGTGCCCACTGACAATGCCGTTGGGCATAGCCCTAAAGATCTCATGCTACATTTTTCCCCATATGATCATGTAGACCAGCTGAATCTCTACCTAAACAGCTGAAGTTTTTTGCTTTTTTTACAAGCCACGACACATTCTGGTCGCAGACGACAAACCATGCCCATTGTTTCCTACAAAGGGAAATGTATCTGCTATTTGTAGCTTTCCATAGCGAACAATGAAATATTCTTATCAGCGACAAGACCTTTTGGCTGCAATTGGGGGGCTGGGAATGGAAGATTAAAAATCATAGCTAAAAATGTGCAGAATACCATGGACTGCCATTGCACTGCCAGAGACATAAAGACCAAGGAGAAACAATAAAAAAATGGAATCTAAATGGTGGTTATTGACATCTTGTGATCTCTAGTGGTCCCAGAGGTTGGACTCCCCCTGATCATGAATTTATCACCTATCCCGGGGATAACTGATATATATTTTAACTGGGATGACCTCTTCAAGCTTCACCCACCAGGAAACCCCGAAAAGCCCACTTTGGAACAGATTTGCCTAAAATCCATTTTGTGAGATCATCTCGGAAATTATTCTGAACGGAGCTTCTCTTGCCATCCTACATCCTCAGGATCAGTGGTCTCAAAGGTTGGACTCCACCGATCATAAGTGATGACAAATCCTAGAGATATGCAATCATGTTAGATGTGAATATCTCTTTAAAGATGACCTGTCACTTGGTCTAAATATATATTATTTGTACCTAGCGTAAAAGCCCCTTTTCTCCTGAATCCGGCGTTACTTTTCTTTTCTTCCTGAGCCTCTCCATTCTTGAGATATGGCCAAGAATATCATGCATATAAATCTAGTCTTGTTAGCCAACTAGGCATGGTTTCAAGCTCTTAAATGGGAGTGGCTTATTGAAGACCACTCCCACTTAACTAGCAACACTAGATTTACACACAGGAAAGAGGAGACCATATCTCAGGAACGAAGAGGCGCAGGAAGACAAGAAAAACATTGCCGGATTCGGGAGAACAGTGGCATTTATACCGAGTAAGAATGTTACATATTTATACAAGTGACAGGTTCTCTTAAAGGTGGTACCCAAATCCCCATGTTCTCTATATTGCCCACGATACTCAGTGATGCCAACAAACCCTTTAGCAGGTCAGTCCATGTGATGTGTGTTTTTTACTGACTGCTTTCCCTACATCATGCAAATCTTGGGTCTCATTTCCATCATGATAACAGAAGGCTCTTTCATCCCTTCCATGTGTAAATCATGATCCCAGTTCATGGGCTGTGTCTTATGTAAGTGAATATGGGATTCATCCACCAGCGAAGCCCCTTCGGATAATATGTCAACAGCCCCATGAGGATCGAAAACATCCCATAGAGGAAGGTATTCTGTATGTCGGCATTCCCGGAGATGGAGAATATATAAAAGTGTAACCTATCCTCATCCAAATCATTAGATTGCCCAAAGGGCGACATTCAATATTAGGATGGGGCAATTAAATGTTGTATAATTATGTAATCTGATACATGTATAATCTATTCTAAACAACAGGGAAACCTCACTAATTATGTAAAGGTAGGAAAAATTTAAAGATTTAGAGATACGAGAGGGTAAAGATCAAAATTCTATAGAATTCTACAATACACAGGAATCAAAGTTTCCTTGAAGTTTGCTCCAGAACAACCGGAGAAACAAGTTCTAAAACATAACAGAGAAATCACTGGAATCCGGTACCTGCCCTGTATGCATGTGATGGGCAGTTACCCTATACATAAGGAAGGTCACAATGAACATGATGACAGAAGACCATTCCTCCAATGGAATGTAAAAATAATGGTCTATGCAGGTCAGGAGCAGGTGGAGAGAACAGGTGTAGTGTAATCTATGTACACACTGACTGCACCAGCAGAATAGTGAGTGCAGCTCTTCAGAATAATACAGGATGTAATTCAGGGTCAGTAATGTAATGTACAGTTATATGAAAAAGTTTGGGCACCCCTATTAATCTTAAGTTTAATGTTTTATAAAAATTGTTTTTTTTGCAACAGCTATTTCAGTTTCATATATCTAATAACTGTTGGACACAGTAATGTTTCAGCCTTGAAATGAGGTTTATTGTACTAACAGAAAATGTGCAATCTGCATTTAAACAAAATTTGACAGGTGCATAAGTATGGGCGCCCTTATCATTTTCTTGTTTTAAATACTCCTACCTACTTTTTACTGACTTACTAAAGCACTTTTTTTGGCTCTGTAACCTCATTGAGCTTTGAACTTCATAGCCAGGTGTATGCAATCATGAGAAAAGCTACTTAAAGTGGCCACTTGCAAGTTGTTCTCCTGTTTGAATCTCCTCTGAAGAGTGGCATCATGGGTTCCTCAAAACAACTGTCAAATGATCTGAAAACAAAGATTATTCAACATAGTTGTTCAGGGGAAGGATACAAAAAGCTGTCTAAAAGATTTAACCTGTCAATTTCCACTGTGAGGAACATAGTAAGGAAATGGAAGAACACAGGTACAGTTCTTGTTAAGGCCAGAAGTGGCAGGCCAAGAAAAACATCAGAAAGGCAGAGAAGAAGAATGGTGAGATCAGTCAAAGACAATCCTCAGACCACCTCCAGAGAGCTGCAGCATCAACTTGTTGCAGATGGTGTCACTGTGCATCGGTCAACTATACAACGCACTTTGCACAAGGAGAAGCTGTATGGGAGAGTGATGCAAAAGAAGCCATTTCTGCAAGCACGCCACAAACAGAGTCGGCTGAGGTATGCAAAAGCACATTTGGAGAAGCCAATTTCTTTTTGGAAGAAGGTCCTGTGGACTGATGAAACCAAGATTAAGTTGTTTGGTTATACAAAAAGGCATTATGCATGGCGGCCAAAAAACACAGCATTCCAAGAAAAACACTTGCTACCCACAGTAAAATTTGGTGGAGGTTCCATCATGCTTTGGGGATGTGTGGCCAATGCCGTTATCGGGAATCTTGTTAAAGTTGAGGGACGCATGGATTCCTCTCAATATCAGCAGATTCTTGACAATAATGTTCATGAATCAGTGACAAAGTTGAAGTTATGCAGGGAATGGATCTTTCAGCAAGACAATGATCCAAAACACCGCTCCAAATCTACTCAGGCTGTTATGGTCTGGTGATTTAGGAGCGACATGCGACGAGCTCTGAGCAGGTGGGAACTATACTGACCGCAGTTCCTGATCTTAACACAACACTAGAAGTAGCCGTGGGATGTTCCTGTCACTCCCTAGACACCTCGTCACAGCCTGAGAGCTAACTACCCCTAAAGGTAGAAACAGGAAAGCTATCTTGCCTCAGAGAAATTCCCCAAAGGATAGACAGCCCCCCACAAATAATGACTGTGAGTGGAGAAGGAAATGACATACGTAGAATGAAACAAGATGTAGCAAAGGAGGCCACTATTAGCTAGATAGATAGTACAGGAAAGGACACTGTGCGGTCAGTAATAAAAACTAGAAAAAGTCCACCGCAGAGAATGCAAAAATCCCCACACCTGACTAAAGGTGTGGAGGGCAAAATCTGCTGCCCAGAGCTTCCAGCTTAGCTGAATAGATCCATACTGATAAGCTGGACTAAAGAGAAAAACATAGAATGTGCTGAACAATAAGTCCACAACCAGTGGACTGCAAAAGGACAAGCAAGGACTTATCTTTGCTGAACTGGTCAGAGTGTCAGTGAAATCCAAAAGAGCTGTGACTCCAAGCAGGAACAATTGACAACTGGCATTGACTGAGGGATAAGGCCAGACTAAAATAGCCGAGCCAGAAAGACGATCAGTGGAAGCAGCTGCTGATGCTAAATCCAAGAAGCAGCCATTCCACTCAAAACCACCGGAGGGAACTCAAGAGCAGAACTCACAAAAGTGCCACTTACAACCACCGGAGGGAGCCCAAGAGCGGAATTCACAACAGTACCCCCCCTTGAGGAGGGGTCACCGAACCCTCACCAGAGCCCCCAGGCCGATCGGGACGAGCCAAGTGAAAAGCACGAACCAAATCGGCGGCATGGACATCGGAGGCAACAACCCAAGAATTGTCCTCCTGGCCATAACCCTTCTACTTGACAAGATACTGAAGCCTCCACTGTCATGATCTCTGCAGGCAGAGATCATAGCAAGCCTATAGAGGGACAAGCTCTCGGAAGATGGAACTATACTGACCATGAACTAAGCCTGCCGCGCAACTAGAAATAGCCAGGTAGCATTTCCTATTTATCGCTAGATGCCCAGCTCTGGCCTAAGACCTAAATAGCTAGCAGAGGGAAATATAAGACCTGGCTCACCTCTAGAGAAATATTCCAAAGAAGACAGTAGCCCCCCACATATAATGACGGTGAGTTCAGATGAAACAACAAACGCAGCAGGAAAATAGTCTTAGCAAATTTGAGGTCCGCTTACTAGATAGCAGAAGACAGATAGTATACTTTCATGGTCAGCAGAAAAACACTAACAAAACACCATCCAGAGATTACCTTAAACTCTGGCATTAACTCATAACGCCAGAGTAGCAATCCCTGATCAACGAGAGCTTTCCAGACACAGTAACAAAACTTCAGCTGTGAACTGGAACAAATAGGCAAAACAAAACATGGACAAAAGTCCAACTTATCTAGTGGTTGTCTAGAAGCAGGAACAAGCACTGAGAGGCATCAGATAACATTGTTGACCGGCAAGAAACCACCAGAGAAATGAGCTTAAATAGCGACACCCACTACTGATGGAACCAGGTGAAAAAGGAAAGAGGATGACAAGTCCAATTCCACAAGCGGCCACCGGGGGAGCCCAGAATCCAAATTCACAACACTCCACCTCGAAAAACGAGAATCCAAAATGTTCTCAACCACATATTCCAACTCCCCCTCAACCAACACCGGGGCAGGAGGATCAACAGAGGGAACAACGGGTACCACATTTCTCCGCAACAAAGATCTATGGAAAACATTGTGGATGGCAAAAGAGGCTGGAAGGGCCAAACGAAAAGACACTGGATTGATAATCTCAGAAATCTTATAAGGACCAATAAACCGAGGCTTGAACTTAGGGGAAGAAACCTTCATAGGAACATGACGAGAAGATAACCAGACTAAATCCCCGACCTGAAGCCGAGGACCAACACACCGACGGCGGTTAGCAAAACGTTGAGCCCTTTCCTGAGACAACATCAAATTGTCTACCACATGAGTCCAAATCTGCTGTAACCTGTCCATCACAGAATCCACACCAGGACAATCAGAAGGCTCAACCTGCCCTGAAGAAAAACGAGGATGGAAACCAAAATTACAAAAGAAAGGCGAAACCAAGGTAGCCGAACTGGCCCGATTATTAAGGGCAAACTCGGCCAACGGCAAGAAAGCCACCCAATCATCCTGGTCAGCAGACACAAAGCATCTCAAATAGGTTTCCAAAGTTTGATTAGTTCGCTCAGTTTGGCCATTTGTCTGAGGATGGAACGCCGAAGAAAAAGACAAATTAATGCCCATCCTAGCACAAATGGCCCGCCAAAACCTAGAAACAAACTGGGAACCTCTGTCAGACACAATATTCTCCGGAATGCCATGCAAACGAACCACATGCTGAAAAAACAATGGAACCAAATCAGAGGAGGAAGACAATTTAGGCAAAGGTACCAAATGGACCATTTTAGAGAACCGGTCACAAACCACCCAGATAACAGACATCTTCTGGGACACAGGAAGATCCGAAATAAAATCCATGGAAATATGTGTCCAGGGCCTCTCAGGGACAGGCAAAGGCGAAAGCAACCCACTAGCGCGGGAACAGCAAGGCTTAGCCCGGGCACAAGTCCCACAGGACTGCACAAACGAACGCACATCCCGTGACAAGGAAGGCCACCAAAAGGACCTAGCAACCAAATCTCTGGTACCAAAAATCCCAGGATGACCGGCCAACACCGATCAATGGACCTCAGAAATTACCTTACTTGTCCATCTATCAGGAACAAACAGCTTCGCCATAGGACAGCGGTCAGGTTTATCAGCCTGAAATTCCTGAAGCACCCGCCGTAAATCAGGGGAGATGGCAGAAAGAATCACCCCTTCCCTAAGAATGCCAACCGGCTCAAGGACTCCAGGAGAATCAGGCAAAAAACTCCTAGAGAGGGCATCCGCTTTAACATTCTTAGATCCCGGAAGATATGAGACCACAAAATCGAAACGGGAGAAAAACAGGGACCATCGAGCCTGTCTAGGGTTCAGCCGCTTGGCCGACTCGAGGTAAATCAGATTTTTATGATCGGTCAAGACCACAACGCGGTGCTTGGCTCCCTCAAGCCAATGTCGCCACTCCTCAAATGCCCACTTCATAGCCAACAATTCCCGATTGCCGACATCATAATTGCGTTCCGCAGGCGAAAACTTTCGGGAAAAGAAGGCACACGGTTTCATCAAGGAACCATCAGAATTCCTCTGTGACAAAACGGCCCCTGCCCCAATCTCAGAAGCGTCAACCTCAACCTGAAAAGGAAGAGAAACATCCGGCTGACGCAACACAGGGGCAGAAGTAAATCGGCGTTTAAGCTCCTGAAAGGCCTCAACAGCCGCAGAGGACCAATTCGTCACATCAGCGCCTTTCTTCGTCAAATCGGTCAGGGGCTTAACCACACTGGAAAAGTTGGCAATGAAACGGCGATAAAAATTAGCAAAGCCCAAAAATTTCTGAAGGCTCTTCACAGATGTGGGTTGAATCCAGTCATGAATGGCTTGGACCTTAACAGGATCCATTTCTATAGACGAAGGAGAAAAAATAAACCCCAAAAAAGAGACCTTCTGAACTGCAAATAGGCACTTAGACCCCTTCACAAATAAGGCATTATCACGAAGGATCTGGAATACCATCCTGACCTGCTTCACATGAGACTCCCAATCATCGGAAAAAATCAAAATATCATCCAAATACACAATCAAGAATTTATCAAGATAATTGCGGAAAATATCATGCATGAAGGACTGAAACACAGAAGGAGCATTAGAAAGCCCGAAAGGCATCACAAGGTATTCAAAATGGCCTTCAGGCGCATTAAATGCAGTTTTCCATTCGTCACCCTGTTTAATATGAACAAGATTATATGCCCCTCGAAGGTCAATCTTGGTAAACCAACTAGCCCCCTTAATCCTAGCAAATAAATCAGAAAGCAAAGGTAAGGGGTATTGGAATTTGACCGTGATCTTATTAAGAAGGCGATAATCAATACAGGGTCTCAAGGAGCCATCCTTCTTGGCAACAAAAAAGAATCCTGCTCCCAATGGTGACGAAGACGGCCGAATATGCCCCTTCTCCAAAGACTCCTTGACATAACTCCGCATGGCGGCATGCTCTGGCACAGACAGATTGAAAAGTCGTCCCTAAGGATACTGTCACACAGTACCATTTTGATCGCTACGACGGTACGATTCGTGACGTTCTAGCGATATCGTTACGATATCGCAGTGTCTGACACGCAGCAGCGATCAGGGACCCTGCTGAGAATCGTACGTCGTAGCAGATCGTTTGGAACTTTCTTTCGTCGCTTGATCACCCGCTGACATCGCTGGATCGTTGTGTGTGACAGCGATCCAGCGATGTGTTCGCTTGTAACCAGGGTAAACATCGGGTAACTAAGCGCAGGGCCGCGCTTAGTAACCCGATGTTTACCGTGGTTACCAGCGTAAAAGTAAAAAAAAACAAACCGTACATGCTCACCATCTGATGTCCGTCAGGTCCCTTGCCGTCCGCTTCCCGCTCTGACTGACTGCCGGCCGGAAAGTGAGAGCAGATCACAGCGGTGACGTCACCGCTGCGCTCTGCTCTCACTGTACGGCCGGATCTCAGACAGAGCAGGAAGCGGACGGCAAGGGACCTGACGGACATCAGATGGTGAGCATGTACGGTTTGTTTTTTTTTACTTTTATGCTGGTAACCACGGTAAACATCGGGTTACTAAGCGCGGCCCTGCGCTTAGTAACCCGATGTTTACCCTGGTTACCCGGGGACTTCGGCATCGCTCCAGCGCCGTGATTGCAACGTGTGACCGCAGTCTACGACGCTGGAGCGATAATCATACGACGCTGCGACGTCACGAATCGTGCCGTCGTAGCGATTAAAATGGTACTGTGTGACAGTACCTTTAGGGAACTTACAGCCAGGAATCAAGTCAATAGCACAATCACAGTCCCTATGTGGAGGAAGGGAACTGGACTTGGGCTCATCAAATGCATCCTGGAAATCTGACAAAAATTCAGGAACATCAGAAGAGGGGGAAGAGGAAATTGACATCAAAGGAACGTCACTATGTACCCCTTGACAACCCCAACTAGTCACAAACATAGATTTCCAATCCAGCACTGGATTGTGTACTTGTAACCATGGAAAACCCAGTACAACAACATCATGCAAATTATGCAACACCAGAAAACGGCAATCTTCCTGATGTGCTGGAGCCATGCACATAGTCAGCTTAGTCCAATACTTAAGTTTATTCCTGGCCAACGGTGTAGCATCAATACCCCTCAAAGGAATAGGGCTCTGCAAAGGCTGCAAAGAAAAACCACAGCGCCTGGCGAATTCTAAGTCCATTAAGTTCAGGGCAGCGCATGAATTCACAAATGCCATGACAGAAAAGGATGACAGGATGACAATGAGCAAATCAGGGTCACAGACAGGAGAAATTTAGGCTGTACAGTACTGATGGTAACAGATCTAGCGACCCTCTTAATACGCTTAGGGCAATCAGAAATAGCATGAGCAGAATCACCACAGTAAAAACACAGCCCATTCTGACATCTGTATCCCCGCTGTTCTGCTCTAGTCAAAATCCTATCACATTGCATAGGCTCAGGACTCTGTTCAGAGGACACTGCCATATGGTGCACCACTTTGCGCTCGCGCAGGCGGCGATCAATCTGAATGGCTAGAGACATAGATTCGCTCAAACCAACAGGCGTGGGGAACCCCACCATAACATCTTTAAGGGCTTCAGAAAGACCCTTTCTGAAAATTGCTGCCAGAGCATCCTCATTCCATTTAGTGAGCACAGACCATTTTCTAAATTTCTGGCAGTATAATTCTGCCGCTTCATGACCCTGACACAGGGCCAACAAGGTTTTTTCTGCATGATCCACAGAGTTAGGTTTGTCATACAATAATCCGAGCGATTGAAAAAATGCATCTACGTTAAGCAATGCCGGATCCCCTGACTCAAGGGAGAATGCCCAGTCCTGAGGGTCACCACGCAGCAGAGAAATAACTATTTTAACTTGCTGAATGGGATCACCAGAGGAACGAGGTTTCAGAGCAAAAAACAATTTGCAGTTATTTTTAAAGTTCAAAAACTTGGATCTATCCCCATAAAACAAATCTGGAGTAGGAATTCTAGGCTCTAAAGCCGGAGTCTGAACAACATAATCCTGGATACTCTGTACTCTTGCAGCAAGCTGATCCACACGAGAAAACAAACCCTGAACATCCATGCCCGCGCCAAAATCCTGAACCACCCAGAGATTAAGAGGAAGAAAAAAAAGACAAAACAGGCTGCAGAGAAAAAAATGGCTCAGAACTCTTTTTTTTTTTCCTTCTTTTGAGATGCATTTAACTCATCTTCGGCCAGTTGTACTGTTATGGTCTGGTGATTTAGGAGCGACATGCGACGAGCTCTGAGCAGGTGGGAACTATACTGACCGCAGTTTCTGATCTTAACACAACACTAGAAGTAGCCGTGGGGTGTTCCTGTCACTCCCTAGACACCTCGTCACAGCCTGAGAGCTAACTACCCCTAAAGGTAGAAACAGGAAAGCTATCTTGCCTCAGAGAAATTCCCTGTTATGATCCTTAGTGGTTGAGGATCACAAATTACTCCAGCTAAGTAACAAACATAGGACAAGCTCTAGGGAGGTGGCAAACTGGACTGACCGCAAATCTGAACCTATCCAAACACACTAGAAGTAGCTGGTGAACGTGCCTAAAAATCCTAGACGTCTCGAGCCAGCCTGAGGAACTAACTACCCCTAGAGAGAAAGAAAGACCTCTCTTGCCTCCAGAGAAATAATCCCCAAAGATATAGAAGCCCCCAACAAATAATAACGGTGAGGTAAGAGGAAGGCACATACACAGGGGTGAAAGCAGATTCAGCAAATGAGGCCCACTAATACTAGATAGCAGAAAATAGAAAAGGGAATCTATGCGGTCAGTAAAAAACCCTTACAAAATATCCACTCTGAGATTTCAAGAACCCCCACACCAACTAACGGTGTGGGGGGAGAAACTCAGTCCCCTAGAGCAACCAGCAAGCGAGGAAATCACATTTTAGCGAGCTGGACTAAAAACATAATGAACGCTGATAATCAAAAAATGATCAAACAAAAACTTAGCTTGTCTTGGAGAGACTGGGAGCAAGGTAGACACAAGGAATCTGAAGAGCACTGAATACATTGATAGCAGGCAAGGAACTGAGTATCCAGGTGAGCTAAATAGGAAACCAACCAAGGATAACGAACCAGCTGATGCTGCAACCTGCAGAAAGACAACACTACACAGTACCGCTTGTGACCACTAGAGGGAGCCCAAAAATAGAGTTCACAACAATTCCCCAAAGGATAGACAGCCCCCCACAAATAATGACTGTGAGTGGAGAAGGAAATGACATACGTAGAATGAAACAAGATGTAGCAAAGGAGGCCACTACTAGCTAGATAGATAGTACAGGAAAGGACACTGTGCGGTCAGTAATAAAAACTAGAAAAAGTCCACCGCAGAGAATGCAAAAATCCCCACACCTGACTAAAGGTGTGGAGGGCAAAATCTGCTGCCCAGAGCTTCCAGCTTAGCTGAATAGATCTATACTGATAAGCTGGACTAAAGAGAAAAACATAGAATGTGCAGAACAATAAGTCCACAACCAGTGGACTGCAAAAGGACAAGCAAGGACTTATCTTTGCTGAACTGGTCAGAGTGTCAGGGAAATCCAAAAGAGCTGTGACTCCAAGCAGGAACAATTGACAACTGGCATTGACTGAGGGATAAGGCCAGACTAAAATAGCCGAGCCAGAAAGACGATCAGTGGAAGCAGCTGCTGATGCTAAATCCAAGAAGCAGCCATTCCACTCAAAACCACCGGAGGGAGCCCAAGAGCAGAACTCACAAAAGTGCCACTTACAAGCACCGGAGGGAGCCCAAGAGCGGAGTTCACAACATCAGGCATTCATGCAGAGGAACAATTACACTGTTCTGGAATGGCCATCCCAGTCCCCAGACCTGAATATCATTGAATATCTGTGGGATCATTTGAAGAGGGCTGTCCATGCTCGGTGACCATCAAACTTAACTGAACTGGAATTGTTTTGTAAAGAGGAATGGTCAAAAATACCTTCATCCAGGATCCAGGAACTCATTAAAAGCTACAGGAAGCGACAAGAGGCTGTTATTTTTGCAAAAGGAGGATCTAATAAATATTAATGTCACTTTTCTGGTGAGGTGCCCATACTTATGCACCTGTCAAATTTTGTTTGAATGCAGATTGCACATTTTCTGTTAGTACAATAAACCTCATTTCAAGGCAGAAACATTACTGTGTCCAACAGTTATTAGATATATCAGACTGAAATAGCTGTTGCAAAAAAAACAATTTTTATAAAACATTAAGCTTAAGATTAATAGGGGTGCCCAAACTTTTTCATATAACTGTATGTACACAGTGACTGCACCAGCAGAATAGTGAGTGCAGCTCTGGAGAATAATACAGGATATAATTCAGGATCAGTTATGTAATGTATGTACAAAGTGATTACACCAGCAGAATAGTGAGTGCAGCTTTGGAGTGTAATACAGGAGATAACTCAGGATCTGTAATGCAATGTTTGTACAAAGTGACTGCACCAGCAGAATAGTGAGTGCAGCTCTGGGGTATAATACAGGATGTAACTCAGGATCAGTAACGTAATGTATGTACACAGTGACTGCACCAGCAGAATAGTGAGTGCAGCTCTGGAGTATAATGCAGGATGTAACTCAGGATCAGTAATGTAATGTATGTACACAGTGACTGCACCAGCAGAATAGTGAGTGCAGCTCTGGAGTATAATACAGGATGTAACTCAGGATCAGTAATGTAATGTATGTACACAGTGACTGCACCAGAAGAATAGTGAGTGCAGCTCTGGAGTATAATACAGGATGTAACTCAGGATCAGTAATGTAATGTATGTACACAGTGACTGCGCCAGCAGAATAGTGAGTGCAGCTCTGGAGCATAATACAGGATGTAACTCAGGATCAGTAACGTAATGTATGTACACAGTAACTGCACCAGCAGAATAGTGAGTGCAGCCCTGGAGTATAATACAGGATGTAACTCAGGATCAGTAATGTAATGTATGTACACAGTGACTGCACCAGAAGAATAGTGAGTGCAGCTCTGGAGTATAATGCAGGATGTAACTCAGTATCAGTAATGTAATGTATATACACAGTGACTGCGCCAGCAGAATAGTGAGTGCAGCTCTGGAGTATAATACAGGATATAACTCAGGATCAGTAATGTATGTAAACAGTGACTGCACCAGCAGAATAGTGAGTGCAGCCCTGGAGTATAATACAGGATGTAACTCAGGATCAGTAATGTAATGTATGTACACAGTGACTGCACCAGAAGAATAGTGAGTGCAGCTCTGGAGTATATTGCAGGATGTAACTCAGTATCAGTAATGTAATGTATATACACAGTGACTGCGCCAGCAGAATAGTGAGTGCAGCTCTGGAGCATAATACAGGATGTAACAAAGGATCAGTAACGTAATGTATGTACACAGTGACTGCACCAGAAGAATAGTGAGTGCAGCTCTGGAGTATAATGCAGGATGTAACTCAGGATCAGTAATGTAATGTATACACACAGTGACTGCACCAGCAGAATAGTGAGTGCAGCCCTGGAGTATAATACAGGATGTAACTCAGGATCAGTAATGTAATGTATGTACACAGTGACTACACCAGCAGAATAGTGAGTACAGCTTTGGAGTATAATACAGGATGTATCTCAGGATCAGTAATGTAATTTATGTACACAGTGACTGCACCAGCAGAATAGTGAGTGCAGCTCTGGAGTATAATACAGGATGTAACTCAGGATCAGTAATGTAATGTATGTACACAGTGACTGCGCCAGCAGAATAGTGAGTGCAGCTCTGGAGTATAATACAGGATGTAACTCAGGATCAGTAATGTAATGTATGTACACAGTGACTGCAACAGCAGAATAGTGAGTGCAGCTCTGGAGTATAATACAGGATGTAACTCAGGATCAGTAATGTAATGTATGTACACAGTGACTGCACCAGCAGAATAGTGAGTGCAGCTCTGGAGTATAATACAGGATGTAACTCAGGATCAGTATTGCAATGTATGTACACAGTGACTACACCAGCAGAATAGTGAGTGCAGCTCTGGAGTGTAATACAGGATGTAACTCAGGATCAGTAATGTAATGTATGTACACAGTGACTACACCAGCAGAATAGTGAGAGCAGCTCTGGAGTATAATACAGGATGTAACTCAGGATCAGTAACGTAATGTATGTACACAGTAACTGCACCAGCAGAATAGTGAATGCAGCTCTGGAGCATAATACAGGATGTAACTCAGGATCTGTACAGAATCAGTAATGTAATGTATGTACACAGTGACTGCACCAGCAGAATAGTGAGTGCAGCTCTGGGGTATAATTCAGGATGTAACTCGGGATCAGTACAGGATTAGTAATGGATGTCATCATTGACAAAATAGTGTGTTGTGTTTTGCAGCAGTTTTCATTACTGTCCTTGGTGTCCAGAAATCCCGTCATCCACAGACAATCACCACCATTATACACCCTCTGTATATGACACTGTGCAGCTGCCTCACAACCTCTTGCACTGCCGTCCCTTTCTGATGTCAGTTCCCATCATTTTCCTGAAGTCGCAGGCAGTCAGTGAGCGGCAGGATTTCGGGCAGTACAATGGTGATTGTGTGCAGTGCTTTCCTCCGCCGTCCTGTTTGTGTATATTGATCGGCTGATTTAGATCTTGGGATCTGCGCCCACAATCTGTCTGCGCCGGAGTTGAGAGCCGGCACCGCACGGATCCTCGAGCAGCATTATGTTACTAATTAGCATTCAGGATTCGCTTCCTTTTATCCCAAGTCCATTCAGACTCGCGGCGGTCGATACATCAGGGTGACAGACATTATTATGGGCCCCGCTAAGATCCCACTTTGGGAAGAGGACAAGTTCATACAATGTGCAGAGCAGAATCCTTTGTACTTGACTTTGGGAAGTAACTGCCCCCAACAGCACCCCTGAATTATCGCTTGTCACAAAGTGGAGTAATGCTTTCCTTGTGGAGTTTGCCAACCAGGCAATGCTCCCTGGGAAAACAGTTATGCAAATGAGCTTTCCTCCTGGAAATAGAACAGCTGTCTCTCTCTAGCGCCACCGTCTGGAGATCCCTTATAACATGGCTGAGGAACTGGAACCAAAGCAAAGTCTCTACCAGATAACTACTGATCTCAGATGCAGGTGCTAATACCTCCATGGAATGGTTCACCCACCCAACAGCATGCACATCTCTGGTGGGTCCAGGTGATAAGACCCTCATGGATCACCCACACAAGACCACGCACATCTCTGGGGGGGTCCAGGTGCTAAGACCCTCATCGATCACCCACTCAAGACCATGCACATCTCTGGGCGGGGGGTCCAGGTGATAAGACCCCCATGGATGACCCACCCAAGAGCATACACATCTCTGCAGCATCCAGGTAATAAGACCCTTATGGATCACCCACTCAAGATCATGCACATCTCTGGGGTGTCCAGGTAATAAGACTCTCATGGATCATCCACCCAAAACCATGCACATCTCTAGTGGATCCAGGTGCTACAACCTCCATTGATCATCCACCCAATAGCATATACATCTCTGGGGGGTCCAGGTGCTAAGACCCCCATGGATCATCCATCCAACAGCATGCACATCTCTGGGGGGGTCCGGGTGCTAAGACCCCCATGGATCATCCACCCAAGAGCATGTACATCTCTGGGGGGGTCCAGGTGATAAGACCCCCATGGATCATCCACCCAACAGCATATACATCTCTGGGGGGTCCAGGTGATAAGACCCCCATGGATCATCCACCCAACAGCATGCACATCTCTGGGGGGTCCAGGTGCTAAGACTCTCATGGATCATCCACCCAACAGCATATACATCTCTGGGGGGTCCAGGTGCTAAGACCCTCATGTAACATCCACCTAACAGCATATACATCTCTGGGGGGTCCAGGTGACCAGACCCCCATGGATCATCCACCCAACAGCATATACATCTCTGGGGGGTCCAGGTGCTAAGACCCCCATGGATCATCCATCCAACAGCATGCACATCTCTGGGGGGGTCCGGGTGCTAAGACCCCCATGGATCATCCACCCAAGAGCATGTACATCTCTGGGGGGGTCCAGGTGATAAGACCCCCATGGATCATCCACCCAACAGCATATACATCTCTGGGGGGTCCAGGTGATAAGACCCCCATGGATCATCCACCCAACAGCATGCACATCTCTGGGGGGTCCAGGTGCTAAGACTCTCATGGATCATCCACCCAACAGCATATACATCTCTGGGGGGTCCAGGTGCTAAGACCCTCATGTAACATCCACCTAACAGCATATACATCTCTGGGGGGTCCAGGTGACCAGACCCCCATGGATCATCCACCCAACAGCATATACATCTCTGGGGGGTCCAGGTGCTAAGACCCCCATGGATCATCCACCCAACAGCATATACATCTCTGGGGGGTCCAGGTGATAAGACCCCCATGGATCATCCACCCAACAGCATGCACATCTCTGGGGGGTCCAGGTGCTAAGACCCCCATGGATCATCCATCCAACAGCATGCACATCTCTGGGGGGGTCCGGGTGCTAAGACCCCTATGGATCATCCACCCAAGAGCATGTACATCTCTGGGGGGGTCCAGGTGATAAGACCCCCATGGATCATCCACCCAACAGCATATACATCTCTGGGGGGTCCAGGTGATAAGACCCCCATGGATCATCCACCCAACAGCATGCACATCTCTGTGGGGTCCAGGTGCTAAGACCCTCATGGATCATCCACCCAACAGCATATACATCTCTGGGGGGTCCAGGTGCTAAGACCCTCATGGATCATCCACCTAACAGCATATACATCTCTGGGGGTCCAGGTGACAAGACCCCCATGGATCATCCACCCAACAGCATATACATCTCTGGGGGGTCCAGGTGCTAAGACCCCCATGGATCATCCACCCAAGAGCATGTACATCTCTGGGGGGTCCAGGTGCCAAGACCCTCATGGATCATCCGCCCAAGAGTATATATATCTCTGGGGGGTCCAGGTGCTAAGACCTCCATGGATCATCCGTCCAAGAGTATATATATCTCTGGGGGGTCCAGATGCTAAGACCCCCATGTATCAGCTACCCAAGAGCATGTACATCTCTGGGGGGTCCAAGTGCTAAGACCCTCATGGATCATCCACCCAACAGCATATACATCTCTGGGGGGTCCAGGTGCTAAGACCCTCATGGATCATCCACCTAACAGCATACACATCTCTGGGGGGTCCAGGTGACAAGACCCCCATGGATCATCCACCCAACAGCATATACATCTCTGGGGGGTCCAGGTGCTAAGACCCCCATGGATCATCCACCCAACAGCATATACATCTCTGGGGGGTCCAGGTGATAAGACCCCCATAGATCATCCACCCAACAGCATGCACATCTCTGGGGGGTCCAGGTGCTAAGACCCTCATGGATCATCCACCCAACAGCATATACATCTCTGGGGGGTCCAGGTGCTAAGACCCTCATGGATCATCCATCTAACAGCATATACATCTCTGAGGGGTCCAGGTGACAAGGCCCCCATGATCATCCACCCAACAGCATATACATCTCTGGGGGTCCAGGTGCTAAGACCCCCATGGATCATCCACCCAACAGCATATACATCTTTGGGGGGTCCAGGTGATAAGACCCCCATGGATCATCCGCCCAAGAGCATGTACATCTCTAGGGGGGTCCAGGTGCTAAGACCTCCATGGATCAGCCACCCAAGAGTATATATATATCTGGGGGGTCCAGATGCTAAGACCCCCATGTATCAGCTACCCAACAGCATGCACATCTCTGGGGGTCCAGGCGATATGACCTTCATGGATCACTTACTCAAGACTATGCACATCTTTGGGGGTCCAGGTGATAAGACCCCCATGAATCATCCACCCAACAGCATGCACATCTCTGGGGGATCCAGGTGCTAAGACCTCCATGGATCACCCACCCAAGAGCATATCCATCTCTGTGGGGGTCCAGGTGATAAGAACCCCATGGATCACCCACCCAAGAGCATATACATCTCTGTGGGGGTCCACATGCTAAGACCCTCATGGATCACCCACCCAAGAGCATGCACATAGCGATCTAAACAAAGTCCATACATAATTTCTGAACTTCCACCTATAGATTTGAGCGGTCGATGGGGGGGGGGGTCTCAAGATTCGAACCCCCAATAATCAACAATACTTAATGGGGGCAACAACATATCAAAACTTTAGTAAAAGTTTAGATTCACTTCAAATATTTTTTTTTCTTTACAAACATGAAATGTTTTACTTTATATAAAGACTTATGCAAAAGTCCTAATTTTTCAAGATCTATGTGACAGAGGGGTCCCGTGAGACCCCGCAGCGTGTGATGTGCACAGACCAGGCGCATTAGCGGTTCTCGTGCAGAATAAAAAAAATATCAAAGCACAGAAATGTCACCACAGACTGGGAAGAAATGTCTCCCGGTGCTCAGGATACACGAGCAGAAAGTCAGCGTGTCAGGACGCCATCAGCAAGAACAATGCCGAACAGCTGGTAGATTTATGCTGAGATGTAGCAGAGCCGAGTGTGTCATTTCTTCTGTAACTCACGTCTGAAAATCTTTTTTTGGAGTTTGTCATTTGGCACGTCCCCTGAAATTTCATTTTCTTAACTAATCTGTGGATAAACACTTTAGTGGCTTTTTTGTGTGAAAAGACACCTGGAACAGAGAGATGAGGCACCGATGTAGCAGGGTCGAGTTTGCGTTCGCTGTTTCCTCTCCTTTAACCAAATGACACACTCAGCTTTACTGCACAAGATTTACTGTGTCCGTCAGGTCACGTTTAGTTTGCAGAACAGAATACTCTCCCGCTCGGCTCTGCTACATCATCAAGAATAACCTGATGCCTGAAATAATGGTGGTCTCCAAAAATGGCTCAGTTTAAGACAATCGCTCAATTAGCAACTCCTCACTATGGAAACAAGGGGCCGGGCGTCATTTCCTTGCAGGATCCAGCATCAGAATCCGGGCTCCGTTAACAGCAGCCTCCATGTAGATGGATATTACCAAGAGCCAATGTATTGGCAGAACATCACCTGTGCCCCTTCAGGGAGCTGTTCCCCTAATATCATCATATTGGGAAATCGCTTACAATGCAATTCCATAATATCCTTGTTAAAGATGCGTAGGTCACACAGAATGGACAGGATACAACATTTGGCCCCCAGTTCGCCACTTAAGGGAGCGGTACCGATAATAACATCATTTTAGGGAACTGCTTATGAGGTAATTCCATAATTTCATATTCTGGGCATTTTCAGAGAAGGCAGAATACGCAGGATGCAGGATCTCATACCCAGGAAGCTGCACCTGTCATAACGTCATATGTCAGTATCGCTTAAAAGGTAATTCCATAATATGTTTTTTTTTACATTGCTCCCAGGTTAAGCAGAATAGAGGATATCATAGGCAGCTGGTCGTTCCTCCGGGGAAGCTGCACCCGTAATAAAACCACTTTAGGAAATTGCTTATATAGTAATTCCATAATACTAATATTAACATTGCTCTAAACAGTTTGAGGTTAGACAGAAAGCCCAGCTACCTGTACACGTAAGAATATAATAGTAGGAAATTGCTTCTAAGGCAATTCCATAATATTCTTAAACTTGCTCAGAACAGTTGGAGGTCGGACACCATACAGGATATGAACCCAGCGAAACTCGTAATAACTGCGTATTCCTAATTACATCATCATAGGCAATCGCTTATAAGGTAATTCCATAACTTCGTTACTAAAGTAGTAATGGTCAATTTGAAGCAAGACAGGGTACCCAGCTGGTCGCTCATTGTACGATTAGTAACATCATATTAGGAAATCGCTTAAAGAGCAATTCCATAATATCATCAATTAGGTTTCTCTAAGCAGTTTTAAGTTAGAAAGAAAAAAAAAACAGGATAAAGGAAATCATCCTCAGCTGGATGCTCCTGTGCTATTTCACCGAGGTAGACATATAATGACATTATTCATAGGGAATCGCTTAAGAGACAATTCCATAAAATCATTAATAAAGGGTCTCTCCTTCCCCGAGGACAAGTGAGCCTGGAGACATATGGATCTCCACCGATCCCAACTTTTGACTTGTGAAAAGTTTGAAAGTTCAGCCCAGACTTTTGGCGAAACGTTCCTTCACCAGGGGGGCAAACATTCTCTTACCTGGCAGTTGGCGAAGCGCAGCAGTTCGGTATGTACGACCATGAGCACGATGCCCAGCAGCGCCAAGAACAGAATCCAGGCGGACAACCTCTTCTTCTGCTCCACCAGGACTTTCCTCTTCTTCAGCTTCCTCAGGTTCTCGGAGGCAGGTTGCCGGAGGATGTCCACCTTGGCTTTGGAGCTGAGGATGGAGATCTCGATGAGCTCCTTGGTCTGCATGTTGTTGCGGGCTCTTTTCCCTCGGGATGCAGGAAGGCATGTTGTAAACAGAGGCCAGCCGCTCCTTCCCATGTGCAGCCTTGGCACCGTCTCCTGAGCCCCGGCCCAGTCCGGCTACCAGAGACAGCGAAGGAAACCGCAGTTTCCTGTGTTCTCGCTTGGCAATAGGGAGGGGAAAGCCGACTCCGAACTCCGACCACTTGTTACCTGCCTCCTCTTCCAAGAAAAAACTTTTTCTAGAACTTTGGGAAAAGTTTGAAAACTTTTCGAAACTTTTTTTCCGCTTTAACTTTTCTTCATTTCAAAGTTTTCAAAACTTTTTAGAACTTTTTAACTGTTTCAGCTCAGCCTCGTCAGCTCTCGCTTTACCAATATCTCGCTGACTGGTGTATTCGCCCTGTAATATATCTTATTTGTTTAGCTGCAGGGAATGGGAGGGGAGAAGGAGGCGGCACACACACACACAAAAAAGAATAGTTGCAATACTGAGGTTTATTGTGTGGTTATAGAGGGTGATAAATGGATTCTCGGGGCTGGAGGTGGTGGGGCCTGAGCAATGCTCTCCGTAGGACCCAGGCATCCTATACCCTGGGTCACGGTCTGCTAGTAAGGGCTCGTTCACACAGCCGTATTTTTGGTCCAACAAAACATCGAGGGGTTAATATTAATTTCGGGTGCTTTTCTAGAAGCGTCCCTTTCTTTACAAGCGAGTTTGATATCATTTTCTATGGCCGTCCGTTAATCCAGAATGTTTGATAATCCGGCACCTATCAGAACCCAGTGACCTTGAATTAAAAGGGATTTTACCGTTATTTCTTTTATTTTGAAAACTGTTAAACTCATATCAGATTTTGACGAACGTCGTTTTTTTTTCCCTTTTGTTTAATAAATTTTCTTTTTATTTTTTTATCCTGTAGACAAGAATAGGTTAAAAAATTAGGTTGTCCCCAGCGCCATCTAGTGGAAGTGCAGTAGATTGCATAGAAGGGTTAAACTAGCCAGTAGACTACATAGATGGAACGGTGGGGCAGAGATTTGTCAGCTCCCTGCTCCACCGTTGTGTTCAACTGTATCTTTGTCCTGAGGACACAGATACTTCTGGAGTTGTGACAGCACGACGAATGTCATGATATCCAAGGCCTACTCGAGAAACCTGGACCAGAGGAAAGATGCAGGAAGAGGACCTCTCATGTGGTGGCAAATGCAAGAAGAAGCTTGCAGGAGCCGCGCAAAGGGCCATTTAGGAGCTGCAGAAGCACAACAGGGGAGCAATAGGGTTATGTATTTTTTAGATTTGCTCTATGTTTTCATGCTCTGAGGTCTCCAGATTCCATGCAATATAAATCTTCTACCAAATTAGAATTTTGGCTGATGCCGCTCATCAATACCACTAAATAATTCAGGCCCCCAGACCAGACCCCCTAAACAAATACAAAGGCCAGACCAAACACGTGAACAAATTCAGACCTCAGAGCAGATCGCCTAAATGATTGCAGACCCCAAACCACACCCAATAAGCAATTAAGGCCCCCATTCCGGACCCTGTAAATGAATATAGACCCCAGGCCAGACCCCCTGATTATTGACAGTCCTCAGACCAGAATTTCTGAACAAATAACAACCCCAGTGTAGATACCCTGAATGATTACAGACCCCAAACCACAACCAGTAAACAATTATGGCCCCTGTAATGTATAAGAATTAGATCTGTCTCTTTTAGGGTACTGTCTCACAGTGCAATTTTGATCGCTACGACGGTACGATTCGTGACGTTCTAGCGATATCCATACGATATCGCAGTGTCTGACACGCAGCAGCGATCAGGGACCCTGCTGAGAATCGTACGTCGTAGCAGATCGTATGGAACTTTCTTTCGTCGCTTGATCACCCGCTGACATCGCTGGATCGTTGTGTGTGACAGCGATCCAGCGATGTGTTCGCTTGTAACCAGGGTAATCATCGTGTAACTAAGCGCAGGGCCGCGCTTAGTAACCCGATGTTTACCCTGGTTACCAGCGTAAACGTAAAAAAAACAAACAGTACATACTCACATTCCGGTGTCTGTCCTCCGGCGTCTCAGCTTCTCTGCACTGTGAGCGCCGGCCAGCCAGAAAGCGAACACAGCGGTGACGTCTGACGTCACCGCTCTGCTTTCCGGCTATGGTGCTTACACAGTGCAGAGAAGCAGAACGCCGGGGGACAGACACCGGAATGTAAGTATGTACTGTTTGTTTTGTTTGTCCCCTGGTTACCCGGGGACTTCGGCATCGCTCCAGCGCCGTGATTGCAACGTGTGACCGCAGTCTACGACGCTGGAGCGATAATCATACGACGCTGCGACGTCACGGATCGTGCCGTCATAGCGATGAAAATTGCACTGTGAGACAGTACCCTAAGAAAGGAGGGCGGGAGTTGAGTTTAGTTTCTGTTTCAGTTCTAGCCTGAGGAGGAAATCTTATGCTGCTAGTATGCTGTGTGCTGGAGGAAAAGAGAAGAATAAAATACAGTTAATGCTTACTCTCTCTTAAATTCCTTACACCGTGTGGACATTACAACTGGCGATGAGGATGGGATCCAATCACCTGCTACTGTGAGTACTGACCACTGCTTTACCGCTTCACACGCCAGCGCCACTGAGAGACTCCATCATGGCTGAATACTTGCACACGTTCCCACAGTTTGATATGACTGATGTTACTAATCTCTCTCATAACTGGAGAAAATGGTTAAATCGGTTTGAGAATTTCCTGGAAGCAATAGATATAAAGGATGATAAAAGAAAGCGAGCCATGTTCCTGCATTGTGCGGGCACAGGAGTCTATGACATATACAGCACATTACCAGCAGCTGAGACAGACACGTACAGCAAATGCTCCAAAGCTCTCACTGACTACTTCAACCCTAAACAAAACATCAGATATGAAAGATACAAGTTCAGGATTGCAAAGCAGCTTCCAGAAGAATCCATAGACACCTATGTCACCCGGCTAAAAGAACTTGCACATGGGTGTGCATTTACTGACGTAGATGATGAAATCTTAACTCAAGTAATTGTCACCTGCTCGTCTAATAACATAAGGCGTAAAGCTCTGCAGCAGGATCTCTCGCTGCATGATTTACTCAAGATGGCCCGTGCTATAGAGATAGCAGATCATCAGGCAACTGCAATGGAGAATGGGGATAATTTACATGTGCATAATCTCAAACATAAAAGTGCACAAGGCAAGCAAGCCCCGAAACAGAAGAAATGTTATAGATGTGGACAAGATTTCCCTCACCACATGAACAAATGTCCAGCTATAGGACAAACTTGCAGCAAATGTGGAAAAGGGAACCATTTTGCAGTTGTCTGCAAATCAGCGCCCAACAAGTCTCCTCTGCCAATGACAAAGCCTGCAAATATAAAAATGGTAAATCAGGATATAGAAGAAATGTCTGTGGCTGAGAACTATGTGTTCACAACTTCTGTCACTGGCTCAGTGCAGTCTCCATGTATTACACTCACCATCTGCAACACGGATTTCACCTTTACAATAGATACAGGAGCTTCGGTGGATATCATAGACAGCAATGCTTATGAACAGTTGAAAACAAAGCCAGTCTTACAGCAAGTGCATACTAAAATCTTTCCATATGGATCTAAAACACCTCTAGTTACAATGGGACAATTTGATGCTGAACTGAGCTATAAAGAAAATAGGCAGAAAACCACTTTTCACACATTACAAGGATCAGGAGGCTGTCTTCTCAGCTATCACACTGCCTTGAAGCTAGGACTCATCCAGATTGTTCATACCATAACCGACCCTAAGGACCTGGATGTACAAGCCATGGTGAACAGTTTAAATTAAAGGACTCTCAAGTGCATCTTCATGTGGATGACACTGTTCGTCCAGTAGCCCAGGCTCACAGGCGTATTCCATTTCACCTGAGAAAGAAGGTAGAAAAGGAACTCCAATTACTCATGGATGATGATGTCATTGAAACTGTTTCTGGTCCCACTCCGTGGGTCTCTCCACTTGTGGTAGTTCCAAAACCAAAGACTCCAAAGCAGGTAAGACTGTGTGTTGACATGTGCCTGCCCAACACTGCTATATTCAGAGGGAAAGACATATCTCACCCACAATTGATGACATTATTCATTTATTAAATGGAGCAACCGTTTTTTCAAAGCTCGACCTCAATAAGGGCTATCATCAATTAGAATTGAGTCCAGAATCCAGATACTTAACAACATTTTCCACCCATGTGGGTCTCAGAAGATACAAAAGATTGACGTTTGGGGTCTGCTCAGCAGCGGAAATTTTTCAAGATACGATAAGGAGCGTCATTCAACATATTCCAAATGCCTTTAATTACAGTGATGACATACTGGTTTTTGGGAAAACTCAAGCTGAACATAATCGTGCTCTATATGCTATCTTTGAATGTCTGCTTTCTGCTGGACTCACTTTAAACAAAGAAAAATGCGAATTTGATAAAAATTCATTGGAGTTCTATGGTCACATTTTCTCGGCGGAAGGAGTACGACCTGATCCCAAGAAGGTGGAATCCATCAGAGCAGCTTCAATTCCACAGGATGCCAGTGAAGTGCGCTCTTTTCTTGGAATGGCAAGTTACTGTGCTAGATATATTCCAAATTTTTTGACAATCAGCACTCCATTAAGGGAACTTACGAAACAAAATTGCGTTTTTCAACGGTCCCAAGACTGTCAGGCCTCTTTTGAAACAATCAAAAACGAACTCTGCTCAACAACCACCATGGCCTATTTTGATCCAGCTCTTCGAACCGAACTGATTGTGGACGCCATTCCCGTGGGACTGGGTGCAATTTTAGCACAATACAAGGATGACAATCAAAGTCCCCACATAATTTCTTATGCAAGTAAAAGCTTAACAAGCACTGAAAGAAAGTATTCACAACCTGAAAAAGAAAGCTTGGCAGTCGTCTGGGGATGTGAACACTTTCACTTATTTCTCTATGGCGCTCCCTTCACTATTGTCACAGATCATCAAGCTCTCCTTACAACTTTTGGAAATCCCCGAGCTAAAATGCCGGCACGGATTGAACGATGGGGTCTACGTCTACAGGACTATAATTACAAAATTGTTCACAAACCTGGAAAATACAGCAATCCGGCTGATTATCTCTCAAGACATCCTACGAATGATGATTTACCTGTGCATTCCTCCATTGAAGAATACATCCACTTTGTTGCAGCTCACGCCATGCCAAAAGCACTTTCTGTTGATCAGTTTGTGAATACAACAACAAGTGACAAGACACTCTGTGCCTTAATACAAATTATCCAAAATAGAAGGTGGCATGAAATTCAAAAGAAAAATTTCCTGAAGATGGGATTGATCTGAAAGAGTTAAAACAATTTTCAAATGTACATGAGGAATTATCAGTCACTGAAGACCAACTCATCCTTCGTGGTACCAAACTGGTTGTACCTAAGGCCTTGCGCAACCTAGTCATACAGATAGCACACGAAGGTCATCTAGGAATTGTTGGCACAAAAAAATTACTCAGAGAAAAAGTGTGGTTCCCAAATATGAATAAATTGGTGGAAGAGAAGATTAGACATTGCTCCACTTGTCAATTAATTACTCCATCATCAACTCTAGAGCCATTACAAATGTCTCTGTTACCCACTGCTGTATGGGAGGAAGTGGCAGTCGACATATATGGACCATTACCAAATGGCCAATACATTCTAGTAACAGTTGATGAATATTCTAGATACCCTGTCATTTCATTCATCTCTTCAACGTCTGCTAATAGTGTCATACCAGAACTGGACGACATATTCTCTGCATATGGCATTCCAAGAGTGGTCAAAACAGATAATGGACCTCCATTCAATGGACATGTGTTTGCACAGTTTTCTGAATACTTGGGGTTCAGCCACAGAAAAATCACACCTTGCTGGCCGCAAGCTAATGGAATCGTAGAACGTTTCATGCGCACCATGAGGAAACGAATCAAGGCAGCTAGTCTGGAGCACACCCCACTGAAACAGTCACTATACAAATTCCTGCGCAATTACCGCAACACGCCACATTCCACCACTAATGCTGCTCCATCTCATCTAATGTTCAGCAGAACTCTTCGTACACGGATCCCTGATGTGACCAGTCATCCCTTACCAAATGACTCTTCAGTGCGATCAACAGATTTCTTTAACAAGCAAGCCATGAAACATTATGCAGACAGAAGGCGACGGGCACAGCCATGTGCCATCAAAAGAGGTGATATGGTTGTTGTGCGTCAAAAATCAACCAACAAAACCTCAGCTGTATATAGTCCTGCAAAATATAATGTTACTGAGAGAAAAGGCAGTATGGTCACGGCTGAGCGAGACAGACACTCCATCACTCGAAATTCCTCACATTTTAAAATCATACCGCAGAACAATGGTAATGAACTCCCACCAGTGGAAGATTTGATACCCGACGGTGGAGAGGACCAACAAGAGGTGACTGATCTGTCAGCACTGGACACCCCCAATGAACCCAGACATTACCCTACACGGGAAAGAAGGGCTCCATCGAGACTTATTGAAGAGATATAGTTTAAAAAAAAGGGGGAATAAGACAATGCAAACATATGGTTTTTCTTGGTCATTTTCGTGTTGTTACATTGTCAATATTTGTTTTATGTTGTTAATATATATATATATATATATATATATATATATATATATATATATATATAAAAAAGGGGATGATGTAATGTATAAGAATTAGATCTGTCTCTTTAAGAAAGGAGGGCGGGAGTTGAGTTTAGTTTCTGTTTCAGTTCTAGCCTGAGGAGGAAATCTTATGCTGCTAGTATGCTGTGTGCTGGAGGAAAAGAGAAGAATAAAATACAGTTAAAGCTTACTCTCTCTTAAATTCCTTACTGTTGTGAATTTGCTTTTTGGCTCCCTCTAGTGGTTACTAGTGATTTGACTCTGGGTATGTCAGTCATCCCTTGTATGCTCACCTGGGCCGTTAGTTCAGGGGTGTTGCTATATAAGCTCCCTGGACCTTCAGTTCAATGCCTGGCAACGTTGTAATCAGAGCTAATCTGTTGTGCTCTTGTCTACTGATCCTGGTTCCTGCTAGATTAAGCTAAGTCTGCTTTCTTGCTTTTTGCTATTTGTTTTTGTTTGCATTTTTGTCCAGCTTGTACATAATCTGTATCCTAACCTTGCTGGAAGCTCTAGGGAGGCTGGAGTTCTCCCCCCGGGCCGTTAGACGGTTCGGGGGTTCTTGAATTTCCAGTGTGGAATTTTGATAGGGTTTTTGTTGACCATATAAGTTATCTTACTACATTCTGCTATTAGTAAGTGGGCCTCTCTTTGCTAAACCTAGTTCATCTCTGTGTTTGTCATTTCCTCTTACCTCACCGTTATTATTTGTGGGGGGCTTGTATCCAACTTTTGGGGTCTATTATCTGGAGGCAAGAGAGGTCTTTGTTTTCCTCTTCTAGGGGTAGTTAGTCCTCCGGCTGGCGCGAGACATCTAGCGACCAACGTAGGCATGTTCCCCGGCTACTTCTAGTGTTGGCGTTAGGAGTAGATATATGGTCAACCCAGTTACCACTGCCCTATGAGCTGGATTTTTGTACTTCGCAGACTTACTTGTTCCTCTGAGACCCTCGCCATTGGGGTCATAACACCTTACACCGTGTGGACATTACAGCCCCCATACCAGACCCCCTAAGCCAATAGAGACTCCTGACCTCTTGATTGATTACAATGATCGAACCAGACCGTCTGAACAAATATAGATCCCAGACAATCCTCTAAACATATACAGAACCCAGACTAGACCCCGTATACTATTACAGTTCCAACACCAGACTATTTGTTCAAAAATAAACCCCACACTAGACCTCCTGAACAATTATAGTACCAAGACAAGACCCTCTAAACAAATACAGACCCCAAACCACACCCTGAACAATGACAGTGTCCAGACAAGACCCTCTAAACAAATACAGACCCCTGAACAATTACGCTACCCAGACAAGACCCTCTAAATAAATACGGACCCCTGAACAATTACAGTACCCAGACCAGACCCTCTAAACAAATACAGACCCCAGATCATTGAACAATTACAGTATTCAGACAAGACCCTCTAAATAAACAGATACCAGACCAGACCCCTGAATGAAAAAACTAAGCCCAGACTTCTGAACAAACACAGACCCCAGGCTAGGACGTCTAAATGATTACAGACCCTAAACCACAACCAGTAAACATTAGGACCCTCATACCAGACCCCAAACCAATATAGGCTCCAGACTAGACTCCCAATTCAATACAGTACTCAGACCAGACCCTCTGAACAAATATAGACCCCAGACAAAATCTTCTGAACAAATACAGAACCCAAACTAGACCCCCTGAACAATTACAGTCCCCTACCTGATCATCTAATCAAATTTAGACCTCAAACTAGGACATCTAAACAATTGCACACCCCAAACCAGAACCAGTAAACAATTATGGCCCTCATACCAGATCCCAAACCAATATAGGCTCCAGTCCAGACCCCCCTTAACAATTACAGTCCCCAGACCCGACCGTCTAATCAAACATAGACCCAGGCGGGACCCTCTGACCAAAATAGACCAGATTCCCTGAACAAGTGCAAACCCCAGACCAGACATTTCGTGCTCTTTAAAGGATTATTGTTATGGTAGATAAGTGCTGTAGGTGCAGTACTGATGTCCTCAGTGCCACAGACGCCATGCAGACTTGCAACATATTTAAATATTTCTTTAGGCGTAAAAACATCTCCTAGGAATTTACGGCCTATAACAATGTCAAATATTTTAAAAAAATGAGTCCACATAAGAGCGTCTAATAATGATGGGAATTGCACGAAAACCAAGTGTCTCATTTGCCTTTGCTGTCCGAAATAAAGAAAATTCACCACATGCAGACACGGAACTATAAATGGCGGATGTAATTATTAGGGTTGAGCGAAACGGATCGTTCATTTTCATAAGTCGCCGACTTTTGGCAAAGTCGGCGTCTCATGAAACCGACCCGATCCCTGTGTGGGGTCTGCCATGCGGTACGCGACTTTCACGCCAAAGTCGCGTTTCAATGATGCTAAAAGCGCCATTTCTCAGCCAATGAATGTGGACGCAGAGTGTGGGCAGCGTGATGACATAGATCTCAGTCCCCACCATCTTAGAGAAGGGCATTGCAGTGATTGGCTTGCTTTCTGCCGCGTCACAGGGGCTATAAAGGGGCGTTCCCGCCGACCGCCATCTTACTGCTGCTGATCTGAGCGTAGGGAGAGGTTGCTGCCGCTTCTTCAGAAGCAGGGATAGTGATAGGCAGGGTACATAAAGCCACAAACCGCTTGTGCTGTAGCGATTTCCACTGTCCAACACCAGCTTTTGTTTGCAGGGACAGTGGAAGCTACATTTTTTTTTCCTCAGCGCTGTAGCTCATTGGGCTGCCCTAGAAGGCTCCCTGATAGCTGCGTTGCTGTGTGTACGCCGCTGTGCAAACCAACTGCTTTTTTCAAAGCACAAATCCTGTTGTTCCTTCCTTTCTGCACAGCTATCTTGTGTGTTTGTCCCCACTTTTGTGTGCAGCAGTCCTTTTTATAGCTGCCTGCCATACTTTTCTGAGATTACTGCAGGGAGATAAAGATTGGCAAGTCTGCCTCTGTGCCAGTCCTGTGTGTGGCATCTGTCTCTCATTGTGTGCCAACGAAAACCACTGTGTAATACTGGGCCTTTTTTTTTTTTCTCTAAATTCCCCCTTTAAAAAAAAAAAAAATTAGTGGGAGATAAAGATTGGCAAGTCTGCCTCTGTGCCAGTCCTGTGTGTGGCATCTGTCTCTCATTGTGTGCCACCGAAAACCACTGTGTAATACTGGGCCATTTATTTTTTGGGGGTAAATTCTCCCTGTAAAAAAAAAAATAATTAGTGGGAGATAAAGATTGGCAAGTCTGCCTCTGTGCCAGTCCTGTGTGTGGTATCTGTCTCTCATTGTGTGCCACCAAAAACCACTGTGTAATACTTGGCCATTTATTTTTGGGGGGTAAATTCTCCCTGTAAAAAAAAATAATAATTAGTGGGAGATAAAGATTGGCAAGTCTGCCTCTGTGCCAGTCCTGTGTGTGGCATCTGTCTCAAATTATTGGGGCACAGAAAACCTAGTGTGTAACATTGGGCCTGATTTTCCTTTCAGTGTCAGGCACCTATAAAGGTATATATAAATCCTACAGAAGTTTGAGTTCACCTTATAAGTTGTTTTACAGTAACAAATACTGTTACTTTGGTTACGTTTTGCAAACAATGAGGAAGTCTAGTGGAAGAGGTCGTGGCCGTGGGCGGTCATTGTCAGCTGGTAATGATGGTAGTGGTGGTGGAGCATCAGGTGGTCGTGGTAAAAGCAGTACAGCACCTAAGTCTCGAGTTGTTGAGCCAGGTTCGTTGTCTGGCTACACAAGGCCTCAAACGCTCTCTTTTCTGGGAGTAGGAAAACCACTTTTGAAGCCGGAGCAGGAGGAACAAGTATTGGCTTTCATTGCTGACTCTGCCTCTAGCTCTTTCGCCTCCTCCTCGGAAAGTGCCAAATGTCAGAGCAGTGCATCGTCAGTGGATGCTCCCGGTCAGGAACAAGTCGCTTCCTTGTGTCCTTCACCCAGAACAACAGTGAAGGATGCGTCAGTCGACAGAACAGGTTACTCCATGGAGCTCTTTACACATACCGTTCCTGGGTTAGACAGTGAAACAGTTAACAGGCCATGCCTATTCGAAGTTGAATCGGACATGGAGTGCACAGATGCACAGCCACAGCCAGATTACTATGCTGTTCCTTTGACTCAGACCAGAACATTGCCCTCGCAGTGTACTGAGGCAGAATCAAACCCAGCGGAGACTATGGTGCCCCGTCACGAACGCAATACCACCGGCTTACACGGTGACACAGATGAAGTTGCACACGACATAGAAGAGGAGGTCATAGATGACCCAGTTGTTGACCCCGATTGGCAGCCATTGGGGGAACAGGGTGCAGGCGGCAGTAGTTCTGAAGCGGAGGAGGAGGAGCCGCAGCAGGCATCAACATCACAACAGGTTCCATCTGCCGGGCCCGTATCTGGCCAAAAACGCGTGGCAAAACCAAAACCAGTTGGAGGACAGCGTGGCCATCCGGTTAAAGAAGCTCAGTCTGCAATGCCTGAAAAGGTATCCGATAGTAGAAAGAGTGCAGTCTGGCATTTTTTTAAACAACATCCAAATGATCAGCGCAAAGTCATCTGTCAAAAATGTTCAACTACCTTAAGCAGAGGTCAGAATCTTAAAAGTCTAAATACAAGTTGCATGCATAGACATTTATCCACCATGCATTTGCAAGCCTGGACTCTCTACCAAACGTCCCTAAAGGTTGCAGCACCCTCGGCCAATGAAGCTAGTCAGCAACGCTACATCCCTTCCCTCCCTGTAAGCCCACCATTTCCCGCGCCACCTGCAGTATCTGTGCAGCTTTTGTCTCCAGGCCAAAGCAGTCAGGGAATCACCAGGTTCGTAGTAGGAAACACTGCATGTAGGGCACCGGCAAGAATACCATCTCCTACCCTCTCTCAGTCACCCATGTCCACCGGCACCACCGTTAGTTCCACGATCTCCAGCTCTCCAGTCCAGCTCACCCTACATGAGACTCTTGTTAGGAAAAGGAAGTACTCATCCTCGCATCCGCGTACACAGGGTTTGAACGCCCACATTGCTAGACTAATCTCATTAGAGATGATGCCCTACCGGTTAGTTGAAAGCGAAGCTTTCAAAGCGCTGATGGACTACGCTGTACCACGCTACGAGCTACCCAGTCGGCACTTCTTTTCTAGAAAAGCCATCCCAGCCCTCCAACAGCATGTTAAAGACCGCATCGTCCATGCACTCAGGCAGTCTGTGACTACAAAGGTGCACCTGACAACAGATGCATGGACCAGTAGGCATGGCCAGGGACGTTACGTGTCCATCACGGCACACTGGGTGAATGTGGTGGATGCAGGGTCCACAGGGGACAGCAATATTGGTACAGTTCTGCCTAGCCCATGGTCAAGGAAAGAGTTGGCTGTAGGCGTTTGCCCCTCCTCCTCCTCTTCCTCCTCCTCCTGCAGAAGCGAGAGCTCGTCCACAGACCGCAGTCGCACATCCACTCCATCCGCAGCTGCCACTGTTGCACACCAGGTGTGCCATTATGGGACAGCTAGTGGCAAGCGTCAGCAGGCTGTATTGGCAATGAAGTGTTTGGGCGACAACAGACACACCGCGGAAGTTCTGTCCGAGTTCTTGCAGAAAGAAACTCAGTCATGGCTGGGCACTGTACATCTTGAGGCAGGCAAGGTAGTGAGTGATAACGGAAGGAATTTCATGGCTGCCATAGCCCTTTCCCAACTGAAACACATTCCTTGCCTGGCTCACACCTTAAACCTGGTGGTGCAGTGCTTCCTGAAAAGTTATCCGGGGTTACCCGACCTGCTCCTCAAAGTGCGCAGACTTTGCTCGCATATCCGCCGTTCGCCCGTACACTCCAGCCGTATGCAGAACTATCAGCGTTCTTTGAACCTTCCTCAGCATCGCCTAATCATCGACGTTGCAACAAGGTGGAACTCCACACTGCACATGCTTCAGAGAGTGTGCGAACAGAGGCGTGCTGTTATGTATTTGTGGGAGGATACACGGACAGGCAGTTGGATGGCAGACATGGAGTTGTCAGGTGTGCAGTGGTCGAAGCTACAAGACCTGTGTCAAGTCCTTCAGTGTTTTGAGGAATGCACATGGCTGGTTAGTGCAGACAACGCCATAATAAGCATGAGCATCCCCCTAATGCGTCTGCTGATGCAAAGTTTGACGCACATAAAGGAGCAGGCGTATGCAGCCGAGGAAGAGGAAAGCCTTGATGACAGTCAGCCATTGTCTGGTCAGGGCCGTGTAGAGGACGCGGTAGCGGGCGAAGAGGAGGAGGAGGACGAGGAGGATGATGGGGATGAGTACTTTTTTAATGAGGAAGCTTCTCCTGGGCCAACAGAAATTAGTGGCGTTGCAAGGCCGGGTTCTGTATTTTTAAGGGAGACAAGTGATGTAGATTTGCCTGTAACTGCCCCTCAAACCACCACAACCGCAGATTTGACAACTGGAACTTTGGCCCACATGGCGGATTATGCCTTATGTATCCTCAAAAGGGACCCACGCATTATTAAAATGATGAGCGATGACGATTACTGGTTGGCCTGCATCCTTCACCCTCGCTATAAAGGCAAATTGCAAAATATTATGCCACATGAGAACCTCGAACAAATCTTAGCAACCAAACAAGCTACTCTTGTAGACCGTTTGATTCAGGCATTCCCAGCACACAGCGCCGGTGATGGTTCTCACACAAGCTGCAGGGGGCTACAGGGCAGAGGTGTTAGGGGTGCACAGATCAGAAGTGGCGTTGGACAGAGGGGTTTTCTGACCAGGTTGTGGAGTGATTTCGCAATGACCGCAGACAGGACAGGTACTGCAGCATCTATTCAAAGTGACAGGAGACAACATTTGTCCAGTATGGTTACTAACTATTTTTCATCCCTTATCGATGTTCTCCCTCAACCGTCATTCCCATTTGATTACTGGGCATCCAAATTAGACACCTGGCCTGAATTGGCAGAAAATGCATTGCAGGAGCTTGATTGCCCAGCAGCTAGTGTGCTATCAGAAAGAGTATTCAGTGCTGCTGGTTCAATATTAACCGAAAAAAGGACTCGTCTGGCTACCCAAAATGTGGATGATCTAACCTGCATTAAAATGAACCACTCCTGGATTTCGAATTATTTTGCCCCACCTTTCCCAGCTGACACCTAGCTTTCCTATAAAAAGGTCTTGCTTGTGGACTGGTCTTACTGAGTGTTCCAATCTCTTAATTGGCAGCAGCTGTTTGTCCAGCATACGACATGTTTACACCTCCCTCAATGGGAAAATTCCCCCCACGGGGCCGTGGTCTCGCCACTTGGCGCAAGCACCCGTTAGAGTGCCGTTTGTCTGAAGAGGTGGGTGTGCCCGCTTTTGGTCGACGGCACTGCCACTGGGTCCCTCATAGTACAATGAAGTGTCTCTGGCGGTGGTGGCGCGCACCCAACGTCAGACACACCGTTGTAACATGAGGGGCCCTGGGACGGTACCGCCGGCCACAAGAGAGTCCCCCCCCAGCTCAAACTGTGCTCTACCACGTGCAAAATTATCTCGCACAGCTCCACCAATGTTTAGTCTATGCGCTGACATCATTCAATGCCTGGCACTGACAATACCAATTTGTTGACATCTATGATGCTAGTTAAAGTAGTCTGGGTCAGTGTCCTATATTGACACCAGTAAATACTTACTGCCAAATTACTTTGTCAGAAACTCAGCAGATGAGCCCACCCCTGTACCTAAGTATGCCACACTTTTTTTTTGTTGTTTTGCGAGACATTAACATCTATTTATTTTTTGTGAGTACTAACTGTGTCAGACACTCCTTGCAATACTCCTCCACTGACCACAATGCTGCCTGTGTATCCATGTAACCGATTTTAAACTGCCTTGAGCCTATTTTTATTTATTTTAGGCCTTCGTTAGCCTGTCTGCGGTCCCTCCTTGCAATACTCCTCCACTGACCACAATGCTGCCTGTGTATCCATGTAACCGATTTAAAACTGCCTTGAGCCTATTTTTTGTTATTTTAGGCCTTCGTTAGCCTGTCTGCGGTCCCTCCTTGCAATACTCCTCCACTGACCACAATGCTGCCTGTGTATCCATGTAACCGATTTAAAACTGCCTTGAGCCTATTTTTTGTTATTTTAGGCCTTCGATAGCCTGTCTGCGGTCCCTCCTTGCAATACTCCTCCACTGAGCACAATGCTGCCTGTGTATCCATGTAACCGATTTTAAACTGCCTTGAGCCTATTTTTTGTTATTTTAGGCCTTCGTTAGCCTGTCTGCGGTCCCTCCTTGCAATACTCCTCCACTGACCACAATGCTGCCGATGTATCCATGTAACTGATTTTAAACTGCCTTGAGCCTATTTTTATTTATTTTACGCCTTTGTTAGCCTGTCTGCGGTCCCTACTTGCAATACTCCTCCAATGACCACAATGCTGCCTGTGTATCCATGTAACCAATTTTAAACTGCCTTGAGCCTATTTTTATGTATTTTAGGCCTTCGTTAGCCTGTCTGCGGTCCCTCCTTGCAATACTCCTCCACTGACCACAATGCTGCCTGTGTATCCATGTAACCGATTTTAAACTGCCTTGAGCCTACTTTTATTTATTTTAGGCCTTCATTAGCCTGTCTGCGGTCCCTACTTGCAATACTCCTCCACTGACCACAATGCTGCCTGTGTATCCATGTAACCGATTTTAAACTGCCTTGAGCCTATTTTTATTTATTTTAGGCCTTCATTAGCCTGTCTGCGGTCCCTACTTGCAATACTCCTCCACTGACCACAATGCTGCCTGTGTATCCATGTAACCGATTTTAAACTGCCTTGAGCCTATTTTTATTTATTTTAGGCCTTCGTTAGCCTGTCTGCGGTCCCTCCTTGCAATACTCCTCCACTGACCACAATGCTGCCTGTGTATGCATGTAACCGATTTAAAACTGCCTTGAGCCTATTTTTTGTTATTTTAGGCCTTCGTTAGCCTGTCTGCGGTCCCTCCTTGCAATACTCCTCCACTGACCACAATGCTGCCTGTGTATCCATGTAACCGATTTTAAACTGCCTTGAGCCTATTTTTATTTATTTTAGGCCTTCATTAACCTGTCTGCGGTCCCTACTTGCAATACTCCTCCACTGACCACAATGCTGCCTGTGTATCCATGTAACCGATTTTAAACTGCCTTGAGCCTATTTTTATTTATTTTAGGCCTTCGTTAGCCTGTCTGCGGTCCCTCCTTGCAATACTCCTCCACTGACCACAATGCTGCCTGTGTATCCATGTAACCGATTTTAAACTGCCTTGAGCTTATTTTTATTTATTTTAGGCCTTCGTTAGCCTGTCTGCGGTCCCTACTTGCAATACTCCTCCACTGACCACAATGCTGCCTGTGTATCCATGTAACCGATTTAAAACTGCCTTGAGCCTATTTTTTGTTATTTTAGGCCTTCATTAGCCTGTCTGCGGTCCCTCCTTGCAATACTTTTCCACTGACCACAATGCTGCCTGTGTATCCATGTAACCGATTTTAAACTGCCTTGAGCCTATTTTTATTTATTTTAGGCCTTCGTTAGCCTGTCTGCGGTCCCTCCTTGCAATACTCCTCCACTGACCACAATGCTGCCTGTGTATCCATGTAACCGATTTAAAACTGCCTTGAGCCTATTTTTTGTTATTTTAGGCCTTCGTTAGCCTGTCTGCGGTCCCTCCTTGCAATACTCCTCCACTGACCACAATGCTGCCTGTGTATCCATGTAACCGATTTTAAACTGCCTTGAGCCTATTTTTGGTTATTTTAGGCCTTCGTTAGCCTGTCTGCGGTCCCTCCTTGCAATACTCCTCCACTGACCACAATGCTGTGTATCCATGTAACCGATTTAAAACTGCCTTGAGCCTATCTTTTGTTATTTTAGGCCTTCGTTAGCCTGTCTGCGGGCCCTCCTTGCAATCCTCCTCCGCTGACCACACCAATGCTGCCCGTGTACCCCTGGAACCTATTTAAAAGTTCATAGAGCCTATTTATATATTTTATTTAATATTAATAAAGCCATGATGGACTACGCTGTACCACGCTACAAGCTAACCAGTGAGTACAAAGGTGCACCTGACAACAGACGCATGTACCTGTAGGCATGGCCACGGAAGGTTACGTGTCCATTACGGCGCAATGGGTTAATGTGGTGGATGCATGGTCCACAGGGGACAGCCTACTAAGTCTGTCTGCAGTCCCTAATTCAAATTGTCCTCCACTGTCTAAATCTGAGCTTCCACCTTCTGGCTCTCCTTAAGTGCTTTTTTTTAAAAAATTGGTGGTTGGGGCCTAATAACTCTGTCTGCCGCTCCCTGGTGTTGACCTCAACTGAATAAATCTGAGCTTCAACCTTCTGGCTCTCATTTTTTTTTTTTTTTTTTTTTAAATTGGTGGTTGGGGCCTAATACCTCTGTTTGCCGCTCCCTGGTGTTCTCCTCAACTGAATAAATCTGAGCTTTAACCTTCTGGCTCTCATTAAGTGCTTTTTTTAAAAAAATTTGGTGTTTGGGGCCTAATACCTCTGTTTGCCGCTCACTGTTGTTTGTCCTCAACTGTATAAAGCTGAGCTTCAACCTTCTGGCTTTCGGCCTATAGTATCAGATATTAAACAGCATTTGGCCTTCAACTTTGGTTGCGGCCTACTAACGGTGTCTGCCGCTCCCTGGTGTTTGTCCTCAACTGTATAAAGCTGAGCTTCAACCTTCTGGCTCTCATTAAGTGCTGTTTTTTAAAAAATTGGTGGTTAGGGCCTACTAACGGTGTCTGCCGCTCCCTGGTGTTTGTCCTCAACTGTATAAATCTGAGCTTTAACCTTCTGGCTCTCATTAAGTGCTTTTTTTAAAAAAAATTGGTGTTTGGGGCCTAATACCTCTGTCTGCCGCTCACTGGTGTTCTCCTCAACTGAATAAATCTGAGCTTCAACCTTCTGGCTCTCATTTTTTTTTTTTTTTTTTTTTTAAATTGGTGTTTGGGGCCTAATACCTCTGTTTGCCGCTCCCTGTTGTTTGTCCTCAACTGTATAAAGCTGAGCTTCAACCTTCTGGTTTTCGGCCTATAGTATCAGATATTAAACAGCATTTGGCCTTCAACTTTGGTTGCGGCCTACTAACGGTGTCTGCCGCTCCCTGGCGTTTGTCCTCAACTGTATAAAGCTGAGCTTCAACCTTCTGGCTCTCCTTAAGTGCTTTTTTTTAAAAAATTGGTGGTTGGGGCCTAATAACTCTGTCTGCCGCTCCCTGGTGTTTGTCCTCAACTGTATAAAGCTGGGCTTCAACCTTCTGGTTTTCGGCCTATAGTATCAGATATTAAACTGCATTTGGCCTTCAACTTTGGTTACAGCCTACTAACGGTGTCTGCCGCTCCCTGGCGTTTGTCCTCAACTGTATAAAGCTGAGCTTCAACCTTCTGGCTCTCATTAAGTGCTGTTTTTTAAAAAATTGGTGGTTAGGGCCTACTAACGGTGTCTGCCGCTCCCTGGTGTTGTCCTCCTCCTGAGTGTTCTCCTCCTCCTTGGTGTTCTCCTCCAGGTTGCCTTGTCTGAGCTTCAACCTTCTGGCTCTCATTAAGTGCTTTTTTAACAAAAAATTGGTGGTTAGGGCCTACTAACGGTGTCTGCCGCTCCATGGTGTTGTCCTCCACTGTATAAAGCTGAGCTTCAGTCTTTAGGCTTTTGGCCTATAGTAGCAGATATTAAACTGCATTTGGCCTACTAGTGTGGTTGGGCCCTTAAAACAGTGTCTGCTGCTCCTGGGTTTGCTACTCCACTGAACAAACCAATGCCACCTGTTTAGTCCCGTTACCAATTTTGAACTGCATTTAGCCTACTTTATTCTTTGGCCCTATATCTGTGTTTCCTCCTCATCCTGCCCATTGCCCAGCCACTGCTAGATGAGTCTGCTGGTACATTGACCTAGACCACTACATTCCCCTTGCACTCTACACAGCCAGAATCTGACCCTTCTGAAAGTAAGGTTCCCCTTCCCGCATGTTATACCACCTTACACAGGGACAAAGAGGAAGGTGCAGATGAAAGTGCAGGTTCCTTCATCAGGTGGGGGGGCATACTCGTTGGCGACGCCACTGGCACAGGGCCCCTCAGAGTACGCAAAAGTGTCGCTGCTGGTGGGAGGCGCCCCCGCCGTGCAAACACACCGCTGTACTTTGAGGGGCCCTGTGCCAGTGCCAACGCCAACGAGTGGGCCCCCCCTGCTTGCTTAGGATCACAGCACTTGCAAACTTGACATACTTACCTCTCACTGCTCCACCGCCGTGACGTAGTCCACGTTTCCTGGGCCCACTAAAACCTTGAACCAGCCCTACCCCCCACAACTTTTGCCAAATGACCCCCAATTTCCAATGCCCAACTATTATTATAAAGTTAATTAAGATTGACAAGCTTCAGAAACAAGAATGGATGTTTTTGGCATTAAAATGGGCACTGTAGGTGTTTTCCTGGCCTCCACTCACTGTCAACTATGCTTCCCCATTGACTTGCATTGGGTTTCGTGTTTCGGTCGATCCCCGACTTTTAGCGATAATCGGCCGACTGCACTCGACTCAACTCTGGACAAAGTCGGGTTTCGCAAAACCCGACTCGATCTTAAAAAAATGAAAGTCGCTCAACCCTAGTAATTATGCCTGTGGGCGTCAATAACCCAGGTGCCCATCCTGTCAGTGCGGACAGGAGGAACTCTCTGTGAGCCACGATCTGCATCGTAGATGTGACTTCAAGGATTTGTCAGTAATGTTTATGGATGGCTGCCAGACCACGTCCAACAACAAGGGCTCGTGGGGGCATTTATTTGGCAAGGCCTAGTGCACTAAATGTAAGAGCTCGAGTGATTAATAAAACATATGTTTAGTTCATTTTCCATTTTTATAGTGCAGAGACTAATAGGTGTGCGAAGATGACAGGTCTGGTGGCCATAGTTAGGCCCCAGCTCCCATAGCAACCACGTCTTTCATAGGCTGCGACGATGCTGCAATGCCCTTTAAGCAAACAGGATTTTTCTGAAAAATTGGGCCAGTGCTTCTAAATTTGAGTATTGGCAAACATGGGTAGCTGAGGTCAGCTCCCCGAGCCAACATGCAGCCAGTGCCCTACATCTACAGCTTGGCACAGCGAGGGTGATGGCGTCACTAAATCACACCCGCCGGACGAAACCACACAGAGCACAGATTGGAGAAGACCTTTACATCTGCTCCACTCATCGCGAGAGCACGAATGGGTGAATTTTTTATAAATTCTTCAGCAAATGCATTATAAAGACTGTCATTGGGTGTAGGGGCACCATTTTGTGGATGTGGGGAATATACTATGGGGGTATCATACTGTGTGGGGGGGAGGGATGCTGTAGAGGCAGCATACTCTTTGGGAACATAAGGGCATCACAAAATGTGGGGGGTTTGTTGTGGAGACATCAAAGAATGTGTGAGCATTATGCTTTCTGGGGGAATCATATTGTTTGGTGGCACAGATGGGGGCATCATACTGTCTGGGAGATACTGTGAGAACATCATACTGTGTAGGGGTATGTGTGGTCCATCACACTGTTTAGGGTCATCACTGAGGCAGTATACCATCTGGGGAACTGTGGGGGCATCATAATGTGTGTGGGGGGTGTAGAGGCATTATATTATGTCTTGGGAACTTTGAGGGCATCATAGAAATGTGGAACCGCTGTGGTGGCAGTATACTATTTGGGGACATAATGAAGGCAGCATACTACAGTATGTTGGTGGTGGCTGTCGGGTCTTCATATTGTGTGCCAGCCAGATGTTTCTTTAGAATCAACAAATTTGGGTTGCCTTTAGATGAGCGACATCGTAGCATCATTTTTGATGTTGGTCAATGTGCTTGACTGCAATGTGACCAATGCAAAAATCCAAACCTTCTAGACTTGACTTTGCTATCGTGGACCGCAATGTAAGATCTGATGGACTGCGACTGCTTTGCCATTTTCTTTGTGTTTTTCTTTTTATGTCTTTAGAGCCAAATTATAAATCTAAAACAGTCATACGACATCCAAATTCATAAGGACTTTTAAGTCGAGCAACCAAATCTCCGAGTAGCCCTCCTCGTAGGCTTCTAAAAATTTTCCAAATACTTACAGACTGGTATTGTGTAACGATGCGTTATGAATTGTTTTCATTCATGTATTATCGGCCAAGATGGGAATAACTCCCATAAAAACATCACGTAGATTATATCTGGAGTCTCATCCGTTGGTTCCTTCGTTTAATCCTCGTGCCTCATTTTGTAAGGTTCAAGATCTTAAGTAAAACAAAGTGTGCACTTGATTCAGGGTAATTTTCCAAAAGGAAGTGAGAGGGAAGACGCAGACAGGTGAGGAAAAATGTCAAGTGTCCCCTAGGGCAGGAACAGGAAACTCGTCTTAACCCTTGTTTGTGTTCTGCCTCGTCTTCTTGGTTCTCAGAGCTGTCGTGCAGGAAAAGCATGATGTGACAACTGGGTGGTGGTCCGCACACATGTCTGGATTTAAAGGGACCTACATTTAAGGCTACTGTGATAAGGTTTCCCCAAACCTATAGCCCTCCTTCCAATTCCGGTTGGGAGTTCTTCCAGTCAAAGCAATGCAGATCAGGTCAACCATGATGGCGTCACTTTTTCCCAAAGAAACATAGTTTGATGTTTTACTTCTTCGGTATATATAGGAAGCACAATGGCTAATATAGTCATGGTATAGAGGGTAAACCCATCATAATCAATCCAGATCTGTCACATCTGGTCTTTACGTTACAAGATGGAGGCATCCACAATGAAAATAAAACGTGTCACTCGCAATCATGAGATCCTCACTCCGCCTGGAAATGATTTATTATTGTTTTGTCAGTCACGTAGGTGACACTTCTCTACTCTTTTCATGACTATATAACTTCATTAACCACCCGCACAGGCCGAAAAAGTTTCCGAGGAAGGAAATTAGATCAATCGCATGTCTTTCTGAGTCATTGAATTATTGTTGGAAGTCGTATAAGAACTGGCTATAAAGAAAGCCATTTCACGTGAGAGTGAAGCTGTCCTGAAAGCGAGTTCCGTAGACAGTGGCCCTTAAATTAGCGGTAAAGATTTTCCTGGACATTATGCCGCTGGACTAACGAGAAATTGTATTTTTGGCACTGGGTGGCACATGCTCGATGGATGTCTTCAGAATAAAAGACAACAGGTCTGTGGATCATATAATTATTTCAATAAGATAGACTTTTGGCTGCTACGTAGCTAGTCATACACTCATGGAAGGGTGGCCCAGATACATCGCTGATAGAATATTCGATTTGTGAAGATTCTCCCCGATCCAAAAGAAAAATTTGATCTGCATCGAATGAATTTGCTGCAAATTGAAACTGTGGGGAAGAGATAAAAAAAGAAGACTCACACTCCCCGGCATCTCCGTAAGTGACCGGATGCCTCTGGTCCTTCGAGTGGCTATGTTTTATCTTCAATCTTCTATGACCTGAGCTCTTGGCTCAATATGTTCAGCTCCTGCCTGGGATATGGACAGTTGTGGGATTGAAACCTTGGGGAGGTTCTGACAAGAAAAAAGACTTTTTGAAACTAAGAAGATACAGATTAGATATTAGGAAAAACTTTTTGACAGTGTGGGTGATTAATGAGACAAACAGGCGGCCACGAGAGGTGGTGAGTTCTTCTTCAATGGAAGGCTGGACAGATATCTGTCTGAGATAGTTTCGTGAATCCTGCATTGAGCAAGGGGTTACTGATAGGGGTTTAATAAATTACTGATAGGGGTTTGTTATAAATCTCCAAAAATAATGGAAGCAATGGAGAATATCCTCGTAAAGCAAATAGATGAAGCTGCGACTCAAGGAGAAGTCATTATTATGGGAGACTTCAACTACCCTGAAATAGATTGGGGAACAGAAACCTGCAGTTCCAGTAAAGGTAATCGGTTTTTGACAACTATGAGAGACAATTACCTTTCACAACTGGTTCAGGACCCAACAAAAAGGGGGGCACTGCTAGACCTAATATTAACCAACAGGCCAGACCGCATATCAAATATAAGGGTTGGGGGTCACTTGGGGAATAGTGATCACAAAATAATAAGTTTTCATGTCTCCTTTAATAAGATGTGTAGTAGAGGGGTGACAAGGACACTAAACTTCAGGAGGGCAAATTTCCAACGGATGAGAGAGGATTGTTGTGAATTCTGTTTGTGGGCTCCCCCGGTGGTGTTTTATGGTAGTGCCACTTATTTGCCTTCTTCTATCCTTGATCACCTGTTGACACCCATTAGGGGAGTTTCCTATTTAAGGCTGCTTGGCTGCTGGTCTGATGCCGGCCAACAATGTATCAGTAGCATTCTGTTGCATTCTCCTGCCTCAAGATCCTGTTCAGCTAAGTTGAATTTTGTTTCTAGTTTATTCTATTTTTGTCCAGCTATTTGTAATGTGACTCTCTGTAGCTGGAAGCTCTCGTGGACTGGAATTGCCACTCCAGTGGCATGAGTTGTCACTGGAGTTTTAAAGTAATTTCAGGATGGTGTTTTTGAGTAGTGTTTTGAAGTTGACCGTGAAGTAACTCTTTCCTGTACTTCTGCTATCTAGTAAGCGGACCTCACTGTGCTAAATCTGCTGTTCATCCTACGTATGTCTTTTCCTCTTGACTCACCGTCAATATCTGTGGGGGGCTGCTATCTCCTTTTGGGGTTCATCTCTGGAGGTAAGGCAGGCCTGTATATTCCTCTGATAGGGGTAGTTAGATCTCCGGCTGGCGCGTGGTGTCTAGGGCATCGTAGGAAACACTCCCCGGCTACTTCCAGTGTCGTGTCAGGTTCAGGTCACGGTCACTTTAGTTCCCATCACCCGAGAGCTAGTCCGTTGTTATTTTGATTTCCCTGCCATTGGGAAAATCATAACAGTTTGGCCGGCCACATGTGTTAAAACTATGCACTAAAGCAGGAAAGGATATGAAAAGGTTTTTTTTCCTTCTGTGTTTGGAAAGTGCACCTTAGTGCTTATTTGTACTCCTTGCTTAAACTGCAGTCTTCAGCCTTTTTTTTTTTCTCCTCTCCTCTTAATCTCTGAATGGCTTTGGTTACACCTGTTTGAATCATGGATCCACAGAGTTTGGTTGCAGGTCTGAATAACCTGGCTACAAAGGTCCAGAACTTACAAGATTTTGTTATACGTGCTCCAATGTCTGAACCTAAGATCCCTATGCCTGAATTTTTTACCGGAGACAGATCCCGTTTTTTGAATTTCAGAGAGAATTGTAAATTGTTTTTGTCTCTGAAATCTCACTCTGCTGGTGATCCTGCGCAACAGGTTAAAATTGTTATTTCTCTATTGCGGGGTGACCCACAAAGTTGGGCATTTGCATTGTCGCCAGGGGATCCTGCGTTATTAAATGTAGATGCGTTTTTTCTGGCTTTGGGGTTGCTTTATGAAGAACCTAATTTAGAGATTTTGGCTGAGAAAGCCTTGATAGCTCTTTCCCAAGGGCAAGATGAAGCTGAGATATACTGCCAAAAATTTCGTAAATGGTCGGTGCTTACTAAATGGAATGAGTGCGCACTAGCAGCTAATTTCAGAGAAGGTCTCTCTGATGCCGTGAAGGATGTCATGGTGGGGTTCCCTGTGCCTACAGGTCTGAATGATGCCATGAAATTGGCTACCCAGATTGATCGGCGTTTACGGGAGCGCAAATCTGTGCACCATATGGCGGTATCTTCTGAGCAAAAATCTGTGCACCATATGGCGGTATCTTTTGAGCAAAAACCTGTGCACCATATGGCGGTATCTTCTGAGCAAAAACCTGTGCACCATATGGCGGTATCTTCTGAGCAAAAACCTGTGCATCATTTGGCGGTGACCTCTGAAAAGGCACCAGAGCATATGCAATGCGATAGTGTATTGTCTAGAGGCGAACGACAGAATTACAGGCGCAAAAATGGGTTGTGCTTCTATTGTGGAGATCCAGCTCATGTTATATCAGCATGCTCTAAACGCATAAAGAAGGTTGATAAAAAGGTTGATAAATCTTTTTCTATGGGTACCTTGCAGTCTAAGTTTCTTTTGTCCGTGACATTGATTTGTACTTTATCATCTGTTACTGTGGATGCTTATGTGGATTCTGGCGCCGCTCTGAGTCTCATGGATTGGTCCTTTGCCAAGCGTTGTGGGTTTGATTTAGAGCCTCTGGAGGTTTCTATTCCCTTAAAGGGTATTGATTCTACACCTTTGGCTAGCAATAAACCACAATATTGGACACAAGTGACTATGCATCTTTCCCCAGACCATCAGGAGATTATTCGTTTCCTTGTGTTATATAATCTACATGACGTATTAGTACTTGGATTACCATGGTTACAAATTCATAATCCAGTCTTGGACTGGAGATCAATGTCTGTGCTGAGCTGGGGATGTCAGGGGATTCATGGGGATGCACCTTTGGTTCCCATTTCTTCATCTACTCCCTCTGAGATCCCAGCATTTCTGTCAGATTTTTATGATGTCTTTCAGGAGCCTAAAACTGATTCTCTCCCCCCTCACAGAGAGTGTGACTGCGCTATTGAGTTGATTCCCGGTAGTAAATTTCCTAAGGGTCGCTTGTTTAATTTGTCTGTACCTGAACATACTGCTATGCGGGAGTATATCAGAGAATCTTTGGAAAAGGGTCATATTCGCCCCTCTTTGTCTCCACTGGGGGCAGGGTTTTTCTTTGTGGGTAAAAAGGATGGTTCATTGAGACCTTGTATCGACTATCGACTTCTGAATAAGATTACAGTTAAATACCAGTATCCGTTACCTTTACTGACTGATCTTTTTGCTCGCATAAAGGGGGCGAAGTGGTTCACTAAGATCGATCTACGTGGTGCGTATAATTTGGTGCGGATTAAGCAGGGGGATGAGTGGAAGACCGCATTTAATACGCCTGAAGGCCATTTTGAGTATTTGGTAATGCCTTTCGGTCTCGCGAATGCCCCTTCCGTTTTTCAGTCCTTTATGCACGATATTTTCCGTGAATATCTGGATAAATTTATGATTGTGTATTTGGATGATATTTTGATTTTTTCGGAGGACTGGGAATCTCATGTTCAACAGGTCAGGAGAGTTTTTCAGGTTTTACGAGCTAATTCTCTATTTGTGAAGGGCTCAAAGTGTATTTTTGGGGTTCAGAGAATTTCCTTTTTGGGATATATTTTTTCCCCTTCATCTATGGAGATGGACCCTGTTAAGGTTCAGGCTATTTGTGATTGGGTACAACCTACTTCTCTAAAGAGTCTTCAGAAATTCTTGGGATTTGCTAATTTCTATCGCCGATTCATAGCGGGTTTTTCTGCCATTGCTAAACCTTTGACTGATTTGACCAAGAAGGGTGCTGATGTTGCTAATTGGTCCTCTGCGGCTGTGGAGGCCTTTCGGGAGCTTAAGCGCCGCTTTTCTTCTGCTCCTGTGTTGCGCCAGCCTGATGTTTCGCTCCCGTTCCAGGTTGAAGTAGATGCTTCCGAGATCGGAGCAGGTGCAGTTTTGTCGCAGAAAGGTCCTGACTGCTCAGTGATGAGACCATGTGCGTTTTTCTCTCGCAAGTTTTCGCCCGCTGAGCGAAATTATGATGTTGGAAATCGGGAGCTCTTGGCCATGAAGTGGGCATTTGAGGAGTGGCGTCATTGGCTTGAGGGTGCTAGACACCAGGTGGTGGTCTTGACTGACCACAAAAATCTAATTTATCTTGAGTCAGCCAGGCGTCTGAATCCTAGACAGGCGCGCTGGTCGTTGTTTTTCTCTCGATTTAACTTTGTGGTTTCATATCTGCCTGGGTCTAAGAATGTGAGGGCGGATGCCCTCTCTAGGAGTTTTGAGCCTGACTCGCCTGGTGATTCCGAACCTACTGGCATCCTGAAGGATGGGGTGATATTGTCAGCTGTCTCCCCAGACCTGCGGCGCTCTTTGCAGGAGTTTCAGGTGGATAGGCCTGATCGCTGTCCGCCTGGTAGACTGTTTGTCCCTGATGACTGGACCAGTAGAGTTATTTCGGAGGTTCACTCTTCCGCGTTGGCAGGTCATCCTGGAATTTTTGGCACCAGGGATCTGGTGTCTAGGTCCTTCTGGTGGCCTTCCTTGTCTCGAGATGTACGTATTTATGTGCAGTCTTGTGATGTTTGTGCTCGGGCTAAGCCCTGCTGTTCCCGGGCCAGCGGGTTGTTGTTGCCCTTGCCTATTCCTAAGAGGCCTTGGACGCACATCTCTATGGACTTTATTTCTGACCTTCCTGTTTCTCGTAGGATGTCCGTCATCTGGGTGGTGTGTGACCGTTTTTCCAAGATGGTTCACTTGGTACCTTTGCCCAAATTGCCCTCCTCCTCTGAGCTGGTCCCTCTATTTTTTCAGAATGTTGTGCGTTTGCATGGTATTCCTGAGAATATAGTGTCTGACAGGGGTACTCAGTTTGTGTCTAGATTTTGGCGGGCGTTCTGTGCCAGGATGGGCATCGACTTGTCTTTTTCGTCTGCATTCCATCCTCAGACTAATGGCCAGACTGAGCGTACTAATCAGACCTTGGAGACTTACTTGAGGTGTTTTGTGTCCGCTGATCAGGACGATTGGCTTGATTTTTTGCCATTGGCAGAGTTTGCCCTTAACAATCGGGCCAGTTCTGCCACTTTGGTTTCTCCATTTTTTTTGTAATTCAGGGTTTCACCCTCGCTTTTCGTCCGGTCAATTGGAGTCTTCGGATTGTCCTGGAGTAGATGCTGTGGTTGATAGAATGCATCAGATTTGGGGACAGGTTGTGGACAATCTGAAGTTGTCCCAGGAGAAGACTCAACAGTTCACTAATCGTCATCGGCGTGTCGGTCCTCGTCTTTGTGTTGGGGACCTGGTTTGGTTGTCTTCTCGATTTGTTCCTATGAAGGTCTCGTCTCCTAAGTTTAAGCCTCGGTTTATCGGCCCTTATAGGATTCTGGAGGTTCTCAATCCTGTGTCCTTTCGTTTGGACCTCCCAGCATCTTTTACTATTCATAATGTTTTTCATCGGTCATTGTTGCGGAGGTATGAGGTGCCGGTTGTTCCGTCTGCTGATCCTCCTGCTCCTGTGCTGGTTGAGGGTGAGTTGGAGTATGTGGTGGAAAAGATCTTGGACTCCCGTGTTTCCAGACGGAAACTTCAGTATCTGGTTAAGTGGAAAGGCTATGGTCAGGAGGATAATTCTTGGGTGACAGCATCTGATGTTCATGCTCCTGATTTGGTTCGTGCATTTCATAGTGCTCATCCAGATCGCCCTGGTGGTTCTGGTGAGGGTTCGGTGCCCCCTCCTTAAGGGGGGGGTACTGTTGTGAATTCTGTTTGTGGGCTCCCCCGGTGGTGTTTTATGGTAGTGCCACTTATTTGCCTTCTTCTATCCTTGATCACCTGTTGACACCCATTAGGGGAGTTTCCTATTTAAGGCTGCTTGGCTGCTGGTCTGATGCCGGCCAACAATGTATCAGTAGCATTCTGTTGCATTCTCCTGCCTCAAGATCCTGTTCAGCTAAGTTGAATTTTGTTTCTAGTTTATTCTATTTTTGTCCAGCTATTTGTAATGTAACTCTCTGTAGCTGGAAGCTCTCGTGGACTGGAATTGCCACTCCAGTGGCATGAGTTGTCACTGGAGTTTTAAAGTAATTTCAGGATGGTGTTTTTGAGTAGTGTTTTGAAGTTGACCGTGAAGTAACTCTTTCCTGTACTTCTGCTATCTAGTAAGCGGACCTCACTGTGCTAAATCTGCTGTTCATCCTACGTATGTCTTTTCCTCTTGACTCACCGTCAATATCTGTGGGGGGCTGCTATCTCCTTTTGGGGTTCATCTCTGGAGGTAAGGCAGGCCTGTATATTCCTCTGATAGGGGTAGTTAGATCTCCGGCTGGCGCGTGGTGTCTAGGGCATCGTAGGAAACACTCCCCGGCTACTTCCAGTGTCGTGTCAGGTTCAGGTCACGGTCACTTTAGTTCCCATCACCCGAGAGCTAGTCCGTTGTTATTTTGATTTCCCTGCCATTGGGAAAATCATAACAGAGGATCTTGGTTCAATTAACTGGGACGATATCCTGAGACATAAAAGTACACAAAGAAAATGGGAGACGTTTATTAGCATCCTGGATAGGACCTGTGCACAGTATATACCGTATGGGAATAAACATACTAGAAATAGGAGGAAACCAATATGGCTAAATAGAGCTGTAAGGGGTGCAATAAGTGACAAAAAGAAAGCATTTAGAGAATTAAATGAAGTAGGTAGTGAAGAGACATTAAATAAATACAAAAAATTAAATAAATTCTGTAAAAAGCAAATCAAGGCAGCAAAGATTGAGACAGAGAGACTCATTGCCAGAGAGAGCAAAAATAACCCCAAAATATTCTTTAACTACATAAATAGTAAGAAACTAAAAAATGATAGTGTTGGCCCCCTTAAAAATAGTCTGGGTGAAATGGTGGATGAGGATGAGAAAAAAGCCAATATGCTAAATGACTTTTTTTCATCAGTATTTACAAAAGAAAATCCCATGGCAGCCAATATGACTAGTGATAAAAATTCCCAATTAAATGTTACCTGCTTAACCCAGCAGGAAGTACGGCGGCGTCTAAAAATCACAAAAATTGACAAATCTCCGGGCCCGGATGGGATACACCCCCGAGTACTGCAGGAATTAAGTACAGTCATTGATAGACCATTATTTTTAATCTTTAAAGAGTCCATAATAACAGGGTCTGTACCACAGGACTGGCGTATAGCAAATGTGGTGCCAATATTCAAAAAGGGGACAAAAACTGAACTCGGTAATTATAGGCCAGTAAGTTTAACCTCTACTGTGGGTAAAATCCTGGAGGGCATTCTAAGGGATGCTATACTGGAGTATCTGAAGAGGAATAACCTCATGACCCAGTATCAGCATGGGTTTACTAGGGACCGATCATGTCAGACTAATTTGATCAGCTTCTATGAAGAGGTAAGTTCCGGACTGGACCAAGGGAACCCAGTAGATGTAGTGTATATGGACTTTTCAAAAGCTTTTGGTATGGTGCCACACAAAAGGTTGATACATAAAATGAGAATAATGGGGATAGGGGAAAATATGTGCAAGTGGGTTGAGAGCTGGCTCAGGGATAGGAAACAAAGGGTGGTTATTAATGGAGCACACTCGGACTGGGTCACGGTTAGCAGTGGGGTACCACAGGGGTCTGTATTGGGCCCTCTTCTTTTTAACATATTTATTAATGACCTTGTAAGGGGCATTCAGAGTAGAATTTCAATATTTGCAGATTACACTAAACTCTGCAGGGTAATCAATACAGAGGAGGACAATTTTATATTACAGGATGATTTATGTAAACTAGAAGCTTGGGCTGATAAATGGCAAATGAGCTTTAATGGGGATAAATGTAAGGTCATGCACTTGGGTAGAAGTAATAAGATGTATAACTATGTGCTTAAATCTAAAACTCTGGGCAAAACCGTCAATGAAAAAGACCTGGATGTATGGGTGGATGACAAACTCATATTCAGTGGCCAGTGTCAGGCAGCTGCTACAAAGGCAAATAAAATAATGGGATGCATTAAAAGAGGCATAGATGCTCATGAGGAGAACATAATTTTACCTCTATACAAGTCACTAGTACGACCACACTTAGAATACTGTGCACAGTTCTGGTCTCCGGTGTATAAGAAAGACATAGCTGAACTGGAGCGGGTGCAGAGAAGAGCGACCAAGGTTATTAGAGGACTGGGGGGTCTGCAATACCAAGATAGGTTATTACACTTGGGGCTTTTTAGTTTGGAAAAATGAAGCTAAGGGGTGATCTTATGTTAATGTATAAATATATGAGGGGACAGTACAAAGACCTTTCTGATGATCTTTTTAATCATAGACCGGTGACAGGGACAAGGGGGCATCCTCTACGTCTGGAGGAAAGAAGGTTTAAGCATAATAATAGACGCGGGTTCTTTACTGTAAGAGCAGTGAGACTATGGAACTCTCTGCCGTATGATGTTGTAATGAGTGATTCATTACTTAAAGGGAACCTATCACCCCGTTTTTTTCGGTATGAGATAAAAATACTGTTAAATATGGCCTGAGCTGTGCATTACAATAGTGTAGTTTGTGGACCCCGATTCCCCACCTATGCTGCCGAAATACGTTACCAAAGTAGTCATTTTCGCCTGTCAATCAGGCTGGTCAGGTCGGATGGGCGTGGCTTCTTCCCCCAGATATTGCGTAGTTTTCCGTTGGTGGCGTAGTGGTGTGCGCATGTCCAACGTCCCCAATCCTGCACGGGGGGGTGAAAATAGCAGCGATGTCCGTTATTCCATTGGTGGTCGGTGGGCGCGGCCATCTTCCTTTGGCCGCGCGTGCGCAGAAGCGGCGCTCTGCTGGCCGCGGCTTCAGGAAAATGGCCGCCGCGATCTCCATCTGCGCACGCGCGGCATCCCGCGGCCATTTTCCTGAAGCCGCGGCCAGCAGAGCGCCGCTTCTGCGCACGCGCGGCCAAAGGAAGATGGCCGCGCCCACCGACCACCAATGGAATAACGGACATCGCTGCTATTTTCACCCCCCCGTGCAGGATTGGGGACCTTGGACATGCGCACACCACTACGCCACCAACGGAAAACTACGCAATATCTGGGGGAAGAAGCCACGCCCATCCGACCTGACCAGCCTGATTGACAGGCGAAAATGACTACTTTGGTAACGTATTTCGGCAGCATAGGTGGGGAATCGGGGTCCACAAACTACACTATTGTAATGCACAGCTCAGGCCCTATTTAACAGTATTTTTATCTCATACCGAAAAAAACGGGGTGATAGGTTCCCTTTAAATTTAAGAGGGGACTGGATACCTTTCTGGAAAAGTATAATGTTACAGGGTATATATATTAGATTCCTTGATAAGGCGTTGATCCAGGGAACTAGTCTGATTGCCGTATGTGGGGTCGGGAAGGAATTTTTTTCCCCATGGTGGAGTTACTCTTTGCCACATGGGGTTTTTTGCCTTCCTCTGGATCAACATGTTAGGGCATGTTAGGTTAGGCTATGGGTTGAACTAGATGGACTTAAAGTCTTCCTTCAACCTTAATAACTATGTAACTATGTAACCCCTGGAGGTCCCTTCCAACTCTGACATTCTAGGATTCTATGAGCATCTTCCTTAGACCAAATAATTACTAAATCCAGGGTATAAGAAGGAAATCGCTGTGAGGGAAAGGATGATCCTACACGTTTTGCCATAACTCGGCTTCCTCAGGGGTTTTTGTTATTTATTTAATTGTTTGATTCCTGGTAACCTGCACCTTATATATATTGTGTAAGTGAATTTTTTTTTTTATTCAGAGAGGATTCATAGTTTTGTACGTGCATATTTGCTTCTTTTCTCTGGGATTTGAGTTTTTTGCAAGTACAGTAATTATCACATTACGCTATGAGGGTGTCCGGCCCTTTTATTTGTTTTTCATTTTTGGGGGGTGTTATTTTTGTACACTTTTTTACATGAATGATCATTAAAAATAATACATTCTGAATATAAAACTATTTATGCATAATTTGTCTTTTCTTTTTTTTATTAGGATGTTGTTATGACAGTACTAACAACACTGATGATATGATGATATTAGAAAAAAAGTTCTAGATAAAAAAAAAAGGACTAGCCGGCCACGAGCCAGACAATATTGCTGTAACAGTGCCAAAAACAGGGCAACTACCAGGGGAGACCACCCTACAAGTGGCAGCCAAGACTATACCCCCGTAACAGTACTGCAATGCAATATATTCTGCAATGTCAATATTTTAGCTACACTATCACCCTAGAAATACCAACAGCAGCTGACGCGGAAATATGCCTTCCCTTTTAGCCCGGTATCAGTGCCAGCCTGTATGCGCCATAAGAACCCCTCTTATCCAGTGTGCCCATAACTGTATAAGCTATGTCATATTTCCATTACCATAGTGGCAGTATGACAGTACCAACAATTGCCCCTCTTTTGAGTACCCTTACGGCAGTGCCATGGATCCACAATACCAACCAAGGACCCACAATACCAACCAAGGACCCACCACACTATGTCCCAAGCTATGGAAGCCAAAGTAGGACACTCGCAAGCAAAATGTCCCCATCACAATGTTGGTATAACAGTGCCAATTCTAGGAGGAAATTAATTTTCACGTTTGGCGATTTTTCCAAACAAGAGTAAATTTTCCATTGTCTGTGTGTTTTGGAACGTGAAGCGACATAATTAAGAAATAACAATCACACGTCAAGACCGGTTCTCACATCTCACCACATTTATGTCCGCAACGACCTGCACCAACAAAGGACTTATTCATAGCCGGGTGTGTAAAGTGACAAGTGGCTAATAAGTCGTCCTGACGATCAATGATTCCCATTCATTTACTGCACCTGATGCATTAATGTCTTTGTTTATCAGAGGATGAATATTCCCACATCCCGCGTGTCATCAGCAGCTGTGCCGCACGCCTGCAGACAGTTATGGCTACATCAATTCTGGGCTATAAATCATTAATCTTCCACTATAATCAATAAAATCTCAAGATAAAGCCTCAATTACAGTTCATTTATGGGGGGCTAACAGCTTTCCCAGATCCCTTTGGGGTTCTTCATCCTTAGTATATTTTATGGGATCGTCTGATTAAAGAAGCCATGGTGGTGCTCTCTATACGACTTACAGCGCCACATGTTCAGTAGTGGCTGCTCTAGGTATTGCAGCTCAGTACTATTGAAGTGAATGGGACTGAGCTGCAATACCATTAGCAGCCACCACCGAGCGTGTGGCACTCTGCCTGGTAAACAATGAAAAAGATCCGTGACTGGGGATCTGTGTAAATTCTCGGGCCACCCCATTGGTAATCATGTCCACTAACTAATACTCGGAGACCAACCGAGCGTGCTCGAGAAAACCCGAGCAACGAGTATACTCGCTCATCACTACCCCTTATTTTACTTGCGTTATTTGATTCCCATTTTAAGACCACCGTGCAGTATGATGCCCCCACTGTGATCACACAGTATCTTGACTCTAGTGCCCCCACACAGTAGTATGAAGCCCCCACGGTGCCTTCCACACATTATGGCTTTCCGATAGAGCATTGTTCCCCGACTTCAGTCCTCAAGAGCCACCAGCAGGTCATGTTTTCAGGATTTCCTTAGTATTGAAGAGGTGATAATTGCATCACCTGGACAATAGTAAGGAAATCCTGAAAACATGACCTGTTGGTGGCTCTTGGGGACCAAAGTTGGGGAACACTGCGATAGAGTATGATGCCCACCAACGATGCTCCACAGTACACATCCCCCCCACACACAGTACATTGCCCCTTTCTCCCCCCAACCCAATAACAAATGCTCCCCTAGCTCCATTTCTCCAAAGAAAGAAGTTCTTTGCTACGCGCTGGGTCTGTGTCCAGAGCAGCAGGTGAGATGTGGTGACCCCAATACGCTTTCTGTGCTGAGACTCAGATGACACAAGTGAACGGTGGAGAGAGGAGCCGACGGCTCCCTGATCCACCACCACATCAAACTGTGTCCTAAAGAGGCTGAGACAGTGGAAGGCGCAACATGCCCTCAAATCCCAAATTTTTCAGGACTGTTTCGAAAATTTTTAGAAACAATCTTGCCAAGTTTAGACATGTCCTGGGCAGATATTTATGAAGACTCCACCCAGAAGTGAGTTTTTTGGTGTGATTTTTCGGATTGTTCCTGGGACAAAGCCTCAAAGTCCCTATTTTACCAATTGACTCGTTATCCCTGACATAGAATGTCGGAACCACAGTGAAGACCGACACAGACAAACAGGTAGAGTAGAAGGCTCATAGGGGAGGTCTGCACAGAGCCAATGTCTCAGCTTCACGCCGTGTATGTGCCAGAGCTTATCTATATGGCAGACATTATGAACTATTGGATCTCTGTGTAATTGACTTTGCCCTAAAATTGACTTTACACCTGAGGAGCTTTGATAATGGTTTATTATAGCCCGGCCGATGCTTATCATTAGGAGCTTTTCCCAGTGTGTTTGCTCAGCTCTTATTTTTGGACGTCCTTGTATAATCAAATATGTGCTCTGCAACATGGTATCTCGGTCAATAATCTGCGCCCCTTATCTCTAACCCTTTATTACCCCGCTTATTCAAATTAATGTCTGCCAGGATTCCTAATGAAAGAAGAGTCATTGGTGGAAACTGCAGAAAAAAAGTAGCACACTATGGAAGGATTAAACCTCTGGGGGTCAAGTAGAAATTCTTGCATCAAATATTTCTAGAACCTCAAAAGAAAAAGAGCTTAAGTACAAGAATAGAGAATTAATATATATATATATATTTTTTATTAAACATGATTAGAATTAGAACATTCCAGAAGAAATAGAAAAGTTAGTGCCAAATCAGAGGCTGCAAATCCGATAGCAGTCTAGGGAGACCTTAGTTCATCTTAGACTAAGTCCTAGTTCACATGGATATATTTTAAAGTGCTAAAAAATGTAATAACAAAAATAAAATAAAATAACAATAAAAAATGCTGCTAAGGAAGCGTGCAAAATAATGCATATAATATAATCCTAAAGTGCTAATTGTACATACAATGTGTTATAGCTTCAAATGCACATGAAGTACTTAATATAAATGTAGTGTGCTGTGGCTTCACATACACATGAAATACAAGCATGATGGAATGCTGAAAAGCGCTTAGTAAATAAAAAACTGCTGCTAAGAAGCATGCACGAAGATAATATATAGTGAAATCATATAAAGGGCTTTTTTTAAAAAAATGCAATGTACTTTAGGTCCAAGTGCACAAGAAGCTAAACATGTTGAAATATAATAAACTTACAAGTACTGTATGAGCAGAGTCTGATGTAGGTGCCCCACCACCCTGACGCACATTTTGTGACTCACTTCCTCAGAAGCCTTTTGATACACACTGCTCAAAAAAATAAAGGGAACACTTAAACAATAGAATCTAACTCCAAGTAAATCAAATTTCTGTGAAATCAAACTGTCCACTTAGGAAGCAACACTGATTGACAATCAATTTCACATGCTGTTGTGCTAATGAAATAGACAACAGAGGGAAATTATTGGCAATTATCAAGACACCCTCAATAAAGGAGTGGTTCTGCAGGTGGGGACCACAGACCACATCTCAGTACCAATGCTTTCTGGCTGATGTTTTGGTCACTTTTGAATGTTGGTTGTGCTTTCACAGTCGTGGTAGCATGAGATGGACTCTACAACCCACACAAGTGGCTCGGGTAGTGCAGCTCATCCACGATGGCACATCAATGCGAGCTGTGGCAAGGTTTGCTGTGTTTGTCAGCATAGTGTCAAGAGGCTGGAGGCGCTACCAGGAGACGTGGAGAGGGCTGTAGGAGGGCAACAACCCAGCAGTAGGACCGCTACCTCAGCCTTTGTTCAAGGAGGAACAGGAGGAGCACTGCCAGAGCCCTGCAAAATGACCTCCAGTCTGCACAAATGGTTAGAAACTGACTCCATGAGGATGGTCTGAGGGCCTGATGACCACAGATGGGGGTTGTGCTCACAGCCCAACACCATGCAGGACACTTGGCATTTGCCACAGAACATCAGGATTGTCAAATTCGCCACTGGCCCCCTGTGCTCTTCACAGATGAAAGCAGGTTCACACTGAGCACATGTGACAGACATGACAGAGTCTGGAGACGCCGTGGAGAGCAATCTGCTGCCTGCAACATCCTTCAGCATGACCGGTTTGGCAGTGGGTCAGTAATGGTGTGGTGTGGCATTTCTCTGGAGGGCTGCACAGCCCTCCATGTGCTCTCCAGAGGTAGCCTGACTGCCATTAGGTACCGAGATGAGATCCTCAGACCCCTTTTGAGACCATATGCTGATGCGGTTGGACCTGGGTTCCTCGTAATGCAGGACAATGCCAGACCTCATGAGGCTGGAGTGTATCAGCAGTTCCTGCAAGATGAAGGCATTGAAGCTATGGACTGGCCCGCCCATTCCCCAGACATGAATCCGATTGAACACATCTTGGACATCATGTCTCGCTCCATCCACCAATGTCACGCTGCACCACAGACTGTCCAGGAGTTGGCGGATGCTTTAGTCCAGGTCTGGGAGGAGATCCCTCAGTAGACCATCTGCTGCCTCATGAGGAGCATGCCCAGGCGTGGTAGGGAGATCATACAGGCACGTGGAGGCCACACACACTACTGAACATCTTTTCCTTGTCATGAGGCATTTCCACTGAAGTTGGATCTGCCTGCAATTTGATTTTCCACCTTGATTTTGAGCATCATTCCAAATCCAGACCTCCATGGGATATTAGTTGTGATTTACATTGACAATTGTTATGTTTTGTTGTTCTGAACACATTCCACTATGCAATGAATAAAAATTTGCAACTGGAATATTTAATTCAGTGATAGCTAGGATGTGGGATTTTAGTGTTCCCTTTATTTTTTTGAGCAGTGTACTTACCTTCATTATTTGCTCCCCCATCTCTATATGCATCTTAATGTTGTTTGATTTTTTTCATCACCTAATATCCGCGATATGTATCTATTGCAACATTGTGCTATTTTACATATAGAGTATTTGGGAGGGTGTTTACTACAAATGTATGATGTTGCGGTATCCATGTAGCACCATCGCCTACTTTCATCGCGGTCACACATGGGACTTCATGTAGATGGTCACCATATTTTTGGGCTTCTTTGCACCCATTTGCTTGTTTTTGCTGCCCAAACCTACTATATAATAAGTGCGTAACTGCAGCAATTTGATATCGTGTGCCATCACCTTGAACTGTTTTTATACATGTATTTTGTGCCAGTATGTGTCATTTTGTATAATACATTTTTGTTCCGTTTCAAACAAATTATATTTAGTATATTTGACTCCCTGTCTCTCATAGGGTTTAGGCTCTGATGGAGTTTCCTTTGTAATTACTAGTTTTCTCACCATTTACTGACACATAGTCATGTGCTATTAACATACGATCATATAATGCTTACGGTTTGGAAGATATTGATACTCGCTAATGTGCTGCATTTATCACGTAGAGTTCTACTGCCCCCTGCTGCCACTAACAAGTCATAATTTTTATAGAAGCAGGCACACAGTAGTGCGTGTTGCAATTATCCATATGCAGGAGGGTGAAGGTGGACTCTGGCCTCCCTCGTGTCTGCTATTCTGGTGCACTATGATGTTGTATTGTTCCTGCCAGAGAAAAAATGATACACACATTTCATAGGTTGTTTCCAGCCTGCACATGGACGTCTGCTCCGGGCACAGGTCTATGTTTTGTCTGGTCATTTTGAGCCGTGCATTCTACATTGTACGCCGGTGAGGATTGCTCGGTCGTGTGATACTGCAAGAACTTAGGAGTGACTTAAAGGTTGTTTACCTCCTCCCGGTGTTAGTTATAGAGATGTATGCTACCAAGTAAAGCTTAGCGTCTTTTACTTTGTTAGGATAGAGTCGGGTTTCGCGAAATCCGACTTTGGCAAAAGTCGGGTCAGGTGAAATCAGCCGATTATTGCGAAAAGTCGGGGGCCGACTGAAAAACGAAACCCAATGCAAGTCAATGGGGAATCAAAGTCGGCAGAGAGTGGAGGACAGGAAAACACCTACAGTGTCTATTTGAATGCCCAAAACATCAATTCTTATTACTGAAGCTTGTCAATCTTAATTTACCTTATAATAATAGTTAGGCATTGAAAATTGGGGGTCATTTGGCTAAAGTTGTGGGGGGGTAGGGCTGGTTCAAGTTTTTCGTTTATTATTTGGGCCCAGGAAACGCGGACTATGTCACGGCGGTGGAACAGGGAGAGGTAAGTATTTCAACTTTGCAAGTGCTGTGATCCTGAGCAAGCAGGGGGGGCCCACTCGTTCGCATTGGCTCTGGCACAGGGCCCCTCAAAGTACGGCGGTGTGTTTGACAGTAGGGGCGCCTCCCACCGGCGGAGACACTTTTGCGTACTATGAGAGGCCCTGTGCCAGTGACGTTGCCAACGAGTATGCCCCCCCACCTGATGAAGGAACCTGCACTTTCATCTGCACCTTCCTGTTTGTCCCCGTGTAAGGTGGTATAGTATGCGGCAAGGGGAACCTGACTCTCAGCAGGGTCAGATTCTGGCTGTGTTGAGTGCAAGGGGAATGTAGTGGTCTGGGTCAATGTACCAGCAGACTCATCTAGCAGTGGCTGGGTAATGGGCAGGATGAGGAGGAAACACAGTTATAGGCCCAAATAATAAAGTGGGCTAAATGCAGTTCAAAATTGGTAACAGGAGTAAACTGGCGGAATTGCTTTGTTCAGCGGAGGACAATTGTAAGGAGTGGCAGACACAGTTAGTAGGCCCAAAAAAGTACGTAGGCTAAATGCTGTTCAAAATTGGTAACAGGAGTAAACTGGCAGCATAGCTTTGTTCAGCGGAGGACAACTGTAATGAGCGGCAGACACAGTTAGTAGGCCCAAATAATAAAGTGGGCCAAATGCAGTTTAATATTTGATATAGGCTGAAAATTGAAGCTCAGCTTTGTTCAGTGGAGGAGAAAAGCAAGGAGCGGCAGACACCGTTAGTAGGCCCAACCAAACAAGTAGGCCAAATGCAGTTTAATATGTGATATACAGTTAGGTCCATATATATTTGGACAGAGACAACATTTTTCTAGTTTTGGTTATAGACAATACCACAATGAATTTTAAACAAAACAATTCAGATGCAGTTGAAGTTCAGACTTTCAGCTTTCATTTGAGGGTATCCACATTAAAATTGGATGAAGGGTTTAAGAGTTTCAGCTCCTTAACATGTGCCACCCTGTTTTTAAAAGGACCAAAAGTAATTGGACAGATTCAATAATTTTAAATAAAATGTTCATTTTTAGTACTTGGTTGAAAACCCTTGGCTGGCAATGACTGCCTGAAGTCTTGAACTCATGGACATCACCAGACTCTGTGTTTCCTCCTTTTTGATGCTCTGCCAGGCCTTCACTGCAGTGGTTTTCAGTTGCTGTTTGTTTATGGGCCTTTCTGTCTGAAGTTTAGTCTTTAACAAGTGAAATGCTGCTCAATTTGGTTGAGATCAGGTGACTGACTTGTCCATTCAAGAATATTCCACTTCTTTGCTTTAATAAACTCCTGGGTTGCTTTGGCTTCATGTTTTGGGTCATTGTCCATCTGTAGTATGAAACGACGACCAATCAGGTTGGCTGCATTTGGCTGGATCTGAGCACACAGTGTGGCTCTGAATACCTCAGAATTCATTCGGCTGCTTCTGTCCTGTGTCACATCATCAATAAACACTAGTGACCCAGTGCCACTGGCAGCCATGCATGCCCAAGCCATCACACTGCCTCCGCCGTGTTTTACAGATGATGTGGTATGCTTTGGATCATGAGCTGTACCACGTCTTCGCCATACTTTTCTCTTTCCATCATTCTGGTAGAGGTTGATCTTGGTTTCATCTGTCCAAAGAATGTTCTTCCAGAACTGTGCTGGCTTTTTTAGATGTTTTATAGCAAAGTCCAGTCTAGCCTTTTTATTCTTGATGCTTATGAGTGGCTTGCACCGTGCAGTGAACCCTCTGTATTTACTTTCATGCAGTCTTCTCTTTATGGTAGATTTGGATATTGATACGCCGACCTCCTGGAGAGTGTTGTTCACTTGGTTGGCTGTTGTGAAGGGGTTTCTCTTCACCATGGAGATTATTCTGCGATCATCCACCACTGTTGTCTTCCGTGGGCGCCCAGGTCTTTTTGCATTGATGAGTTCACCAGTGCTTTCTTTCTTTCTCAGGATGTACCAAACTGTAGATTTTGCCACTCCTAATATTGTAGCAATTTCTCGGCTTGTTTTTTTCTGTTTTCGCAGCTTAAGGATAGCTTGTTTCACCTGCATGGAGGGCTCCTTTGACCGCATGTTTACTTCACAGCAAAACCTTCCAAATGCAAGCACCACATCTCAAATCAACTCCAGGCCTTTTATCTCCTTAATTGAGAATGACATAACGAAGGGATTGCCCACACCTGTTCATGAAATAGCCTTGGAGTCAATTGTCCAATTACTTTTGGTCCCTTTAAAAACAGGGTGGCACATGTTAAGGAGCTGAAACTCCTAAACCCTTCATCCAATTTTATTGTGGATACCCTCAAATGAAAGCTGAAAGTCTGAACTTTAACTGCATCTGAATTGTTTTGTTTAAAATTCATTGTGGTAATGTCTATAACCAAAATTAGAAAAATGTTGTCTCTGTCCAAATATATATGGACCTAACTGTAGGCTGAAAATTGAAGCTCAGCTTTGTTCAGTGGAGGAGAACAACAAGCAGCGGCAGGCACCGTTAGTAGGCCCAACCAAACAAGTAGGCCAAATGCAGTTTAATATTTGATATAGGCTGAAAATTGAAGCTCAGCTTTGTTCAGTGGAGGAGAACAACAAGCAGCGGCAGACACCGTTAGTAGGCCCAACCAAACAAGTAGGCCAAATGCAGTTTAATATTTGATATAGGCTGAAAATTGAAGCTCAGCTTTGTTCAGTGGAGGAGAACAACAAGCAGCGGCAGACACCATTAGTAGGCCCAACCAAACAAGTAGGCCAAATGCAGTTTAAAATTGGTTACAGGGGTACACAGGCGGCATAGCGTTGTTCGGCGAAGGACGATTGTAATGGGTGGCACAGACAGACTTAGTAGGCCTAAAATAAAAAAGTAGGCTCAAGGCAGTTTAAAATTGGTTACAGGGGTACACAGGCGGCATAGCGTTGTTCGGCGGAAGACGATTGTAATGAGTGGCGCAGACAGACTTAGTAGGCCTAAAATAAAAAAGTAGGCTTAATGCAGTTTAAAATTGGTTACAGGGGTACACAGGCGGCATAGCATTGTTCAGCGGAGGACAATTGTAAGGAGTGGCAGACACAGTTAGTAGGCCAAAATAATAAAGTGAGGTAAATGTCTGCCAAAAAAATTTTCAAAAATAAACAGGTGGCATAGCTACGTACAGGGGTGGGCTTCTCTGCTGAGTAGCAGACAGTGGTAGTTGGCGCAAAGTATTAAATGGTCTAAATGGAGGCCAGGGACCCTGTATATTTTAACTATCATCTATCATTTCAACCAATTTGTATTGGCAGTGCCATTGATGGATTTATCAGCACAGACTACACTGTGGTGGAGCAGGGAGAGGTAAGTATTGCAAGTGGTAGAGCACTGTTCGACCAGGGGGGAGAACACTCTCGTGGGCGGCGGTACTGGCACAGGGCCCCTCATATTGCGACGGTGTGTCTGACGTTGGTTGTGCACCACCACCATCAGAGACACTTCATTGTACTATGAGGGACCCTGTGCCAGTGCCGTCGCCCAAGAGTGGGCACACCCACCTGTCCAGGCAAACGGCACTCGCACGGGTGCTTGCGCCAGGTGGTGACCACGGCCCTGTGGGGGGAGTCAGCCCATTTAGGGAGGTATAAAAATGGCCTATGGTGGACATTGAGCAGCTGCAAATGGAGGAATTGGAGAAGTCAGTAAGAGGAGGCCAAAAGCAAGACATTTTTCAGGCAAGCTACGTGTCAGCAAGGGAAGGTGGGGCAAAATAATTAGAAATCCATGATTGGTTCATTTTAATGAAGGTTAGATCATCAACATTTTGGGTAGCCAGACGAGTCCTTTTTTTGGTCAGTATTGAACCAGCAGCACTGAAGACTCTTTCTGATAGCACACTAGCAGCTGGGCAAGCGAGCTCCTGTAATGCATATTCTGCCAATTCAGGCCAGGTGTCTATTTTAGATGCCCAGTAATCAAAGGGGAATGACGTGTGAGGGAGAACATCGATAAGGGAGGAAAAGTAGTTCGTAACCATACTGGACAAATGTTGTCTCCTGTCACTTTGAATTGATGCAGCAGTACCTGTCGTGTCTGCGGTCATTGCGAAATCACTCCACAACCTGGTCATAAAACCCCTCTGTCCAACGCCACTTCTGATTTGTGCCCCTCTAACACCTCTGCCATGTTGCCCCCTGCAGCTCGTGTGAGAACCATCACGACGCTGTGTGCTGGGAATGCCTGAACCAAGCGGTCTACAAGAGTTGCTTGTTTGGTAGCCAATATTTGCTCAAGTTTCTCATGTGGCATGATATTTTGTAATTTCCCTTTGTAGCGTGGATCCAGGAGGCAGGCCAACCAGTAATCGTCATCGGTCATCATTTTTATAATGCGGGGGTCCCTTTTTAGGATACGCAAGGCATAATCAGCCATGTGGGCCAATGTTCCAGGTGTCAATTCACTGCTTGTGCTGGGTTGAGGAGCACTTTCTTGCAGATCAACATCACTTGTCTCCCGCAAAAACCCTGTACCTGACCTTGCAACGCCACCCGTTTCTATTGCCCCCTGAGAAGCATCCTCCTCCCATAAATATTCATCCCCATCATCCTCCTCATCTTCGTCCGCCACCTCGTCCAGGAGAGTTCCCTGACCAGACAATGGCTGACTGTCATCAAGGCTTCCCTCATCCTCGGCTGCAGACGCCTGCTCCTTAATGTGCATCAAACTTTGCATCAGATGACGCATTAGTGGGATGCTCATGCTTAGGATGGCATCGTCTGCACTTACCAGCCATGTGCATTCCTCAAAACACTGAAGGACTTGACAGAGGTCTTGTAGCTTCGACCACTGCACACCTGACAACTCCATGTCTGCCATCCAAGTGCCTGCCCGTGTATGTGTATCCTCCCACAAATACATTACAGCACGCCTCTTTCGCACAGCCTCTGACGCATGTGCAGTGTGGAGTTCCACCTTGTTGCAACGTCGATTATTAGGCGGTGCTGGGGAAGCTTCAGCTGATGGTTCTGCATACGGCTGGAGTGTACGGGCGACCGGAGGATGTGCGAGCAAAGTCTTCACACCTTCAGGAGCAGAGCTGATAACTTTTCAGGAAGCACTGCACCACCAGGTTCAAGGTGTGAGCCAGGCAAGGTATGTGTTTCAGTTCTGAAAGGGCTATGGCAGCCATAAAATCCCTTCCGTTATCACTGACTACCTTGCCTGCCTCAAGATGTACACTGCCCAGCCATGACTGAGTTTCTTGCTGCAAGTACTCTGCCAGTACTTCCGCGGTGTGTCTGTTGTCGCCCAAACACTTCATTTCCAACACAGCCTGCTGACGCTTACCACTAGCTGTTCCATAATGGGACACCTCGTCTGCAACACTGGCAGCTGCGGATGGAGTGGTAGGGTGACTGCGCTCTGTGGACGAGCTTTCACTTCTGGAGGAGGAGGAGGAGGGGTGTCGAACGCCTACTGCTAACTGTTTCCTAGACCGTGGGCTAGGCAGAACTGTCCCACTATGGCTGTCCCCTGTGGACCCTGCATCCACCACATTAACCCAGTGCGCCGTGATGGACACGTAACATCCCTGGCTATGCCTACTGGTCCATGCATCTGTTGTGAGGTGCACCTTTCTACTGACTGATTGCCTGAGTACATGGACAATGCGGTCTTTGACATGCTGGTGGAGGGCTGGGATGGCATTTCTCGCAAAGAAGTGTCGACTGGGTAGGTCATAGCGTGGTTCTGCGTAGGCCATCAGGGCTTTGAAAGCTTCGCTTTCAACCAACCAGTAGGGCATCATCTCTAATGAGATTAGTCTAGCAATGTGGGTGTTCAAACCCTGTGTACGCGGATGAGAGGATGAGTACTTCCTTTTCCTAACGAGAGTCTCTTGTAGGGTGAGCTGGACTGGAGAGCTGCATATGGTGGAACTAGCGGGGGTGGTGGTGGACATGGCAGATTGAGAGAGGGTTGGTGATGGTATTCTTGATGATGGCCTACATACAGTGTTTCCTACCAAGAACCTGGTGATTCCCTGACTGCTTTGGCCTTGCGACGATACCTCCACATTTGCTGCAGGTGGTGTCCTAAAAGGTGGGCTTACAGTGAGGGAAGCAATGTAGCATTGCTGACTACCTTCATTCTGAGCAGGTGCACCAACATTACGGGACGTTTGGTAGTTAGTCCAGGCTTGCAAGTGCATGCTGGTTAAATGTCTACGCATGCACGTTGAATTAAAATTTTGGACATTCTTCCCTCTGCTAAAGGTCTTTGAGCATTTCTTACAGATAACATTGCACTGATCATTCGATCTTGGTTAAAAAATTGCCACACTGCACTCTTCCTACTATCGAATACCTTTTCAGGCATTGCACGCTGTGCTACTTTCACCAGATGGCCACGCTGTCCTAAAACTGTTTTTGTTTTTGACACATGTTTTTGGCCTGATACGGGCCTGCCAGATGAAAGCTGTTGCGATGTTGATGCCTGCTGCGGATCATCCTCCTACGCTTCAGAGCTACTGCCAGCAGCACCCTGTTCCCCCAATGGCTGCCAATCTGGGTCAACAACTGGGTCATCTATCACCTCTTCTTCAATGTCCTGTGCACCTTCCTCTGTGTCACCGTGTAAGGTGCTATAGCGTTCGGGACGGGGCACCATATTCTCATCAGGGTCAGATTCTGGCTCAGTACACTGCGAGGGCAATGTAGTGATCTGAGTCAGTGGAACAGCATAATAATCTAGCTGTGGCTGTGCATCTGTGCACTCCATGTCTGATTCATCTTGTAATGGGCTGTTAACTATTTCCCTTTCTAACCCTGACACGGTATGTGTAAACAGCTCCATGGAGTAAACTGCAGTGTCGCCTGCCGCATCCTTCACTTTTGCTTTGGGTGAAGGACACAAGGAAGCGACTTGTTCCTGACCAGGAGCATCCACTGACGACTCGCTGCTTTTATATTTCGAACTTTCTGAAGAGGAGGCGAAAGAGCTAGAGGCTGAGTCAGCAATGAAAGCCAAAACTTGTTCCTGCTGCTCCGGCTTTAAAAGCAGTTTTCCTACTCCCAGATAAGGGAGCCTTCGATGCCTTGTGTAGCCAGACGATGACGCTGTCTGAACAACTCGAGCCTTAGGTGCTATTTTGCTTTTCCCACTACCACCAGATGCTCCACCACCACCATCATTACCAGCTGGCAATGACCGCCCACGGCCTATTCCACCAGACTTCCTCATTTTTGGGAAAATGTAACCAAACTAACAACTGTTATATGGTACTGTAAAAGAAGGTAGAAGGTGTATATAAACTTGTTGGCAATTTAAATCTCCCTTTTTTGTGTGGGAGACTGCTGCAAAAACCAGGCCCACTGTATTACACTACACAATGTAAGTGGCAGAAAGTGGCTGGCAGATATACGACAAACAGAACTGATGCAGATCCACTTAAGGGCAATTTAAATCTCCCTTTATTATGTGGGAGACTGCTGCAAAAACCAGGCCCACTGTATTACACTACACAATGTAAGTGGCAGAAAGTGGCTGGCAGATATACGACAAACAGAACTGACGTAGATCCACTTATGTGGCGGCCATTATAGCACATGGAGGGTTGTGTGTGTGTCATTATAGCATGTGGGGGGCTATGTGGCAGCCAATCTCCCTTTTTTGTGTGGGAGACAAAAACCAGGCCCACTGTATTACACTACACAATGTAAGTGGCAGAACGTGGCTGGAAGATATATATATAAAAACAAGGGGCTGTACTACAATAACAATCCCCCTACAATGATCTCAGGACAAGTATGGCAGCAATAAAAAGGACTGCTGCACACAAAAGTGTGGACAAATAAACAATAGAACTGTGCAGAAAGGAGCAACAGGATTTTTGCTTTTAAAAAAGCAGTTGGTTTGCACAGCGGCGTACAAACAGCAATGCAGCTATCAGGGAGCCTTATAAGCCAGCCTAATAAGCTACAGAGCTGATGCACAAAGATATAGCCTCCACTGTCCCTGCAAAGAAAAGGTGGTGTTGGACAGTGGAAATCGCTACAGCACAAGCGGTTTGGGGGTTAATCTTCCCTCCCTAAGTATATCCCTGGTTCTGACGAAGCTGCAGCAACCTCTCCCTATGCTCAGATCGGCAGAAGTAAGATGGCGGTCGGCGTGCACGCCCCTTTATAGCCCCTGTGACACCGCAGAAAGCAAGCCAATCACTGTCATGCCCTTCTCTAAGATGGTGGGGACCGAGACCTATGTCATCACTAGTGTTGAGCATTCCGATACCGCAAGTATCGGGTATCGGCCGATACTTGCGGGTATCCGAATTCCGATACCGAGATCCGATACTTTTGTGGTATCAGGTATCGGTATCGAAACAACATTAATGTGTAAAAGAAAGAATTAAAATAAAAAATATTGCTATACTCACCTCTCCGACGCAGCCTGGACCTCACCGAGGGAACCGGCAGCGTTCTTTGCTTAAAATGCGCGCGTTTACTTCCTTCCGTGATGTCACGGCTTGTGATTGGTCGCGTGCCACCCATGTGGCCGCGACGCGACCAATCACAGCAAGCCGTGACGTAATTTCAGGTCCTGAATGCCTAATTCTGCATTCAGGACCTAAAAATTACGTCACGGCTTGCTGTGATTGGTCGCGTCGCGGTCACATGGGCGGCACGCAACCAATCACAAGCCGTGACGTAATTTTAAAATGCGTGCGTTTCCTGCCTCCCGTGACGTCACGGCTTGTGATTGGTCGCGTCGCCCATGTGACCGCGACGCGACCAATCACAAGCCAGAACGTAATTTTAAAATCCTGAATGCCTAGAATTAGGCATTGAGGACCTGAAAATTACGTCACGGCTTGCTGTGATTGGTCGTGTCGCGGCCACATGGGCGGCACGCGACCAATCACAAGCCGTGACGTCACGGAAGGAAGTAAACGCGCGCATTTTAAGCAAAGAACGCTGCCGGTTCCCTCGGTGAGGTCCAGGCTGCGTTGGAGAGGTGAGTATAGCAATATTTTTTATTTTAATTCTTTCTTTTACACATTAATATGGATCCCAGGGCCTGAAGGAGAGTTTCCTCTCCTTCAGACCCTGGGAACCATCAGGGATACCGTCCGATACTTGAGTCCCATTGACTTGTATTGGTATCGGGTATCGGTATCGGATTAGATCTGATACTTTGCCGGTATCGGCCGATACTTTCCGATACCGATACTTTCAAGTATCGGACGGTATCGCTCAACACTAGTCATCACGCTGCCCACACTCTGTGTCCTCCTTCATTGGCTGAGAAATGGCGCTGAAAGCGTCATACGAAACGCGACTTTGGCGCGAAGATCGCCGACAGCATGCGATCCCACACTGGGATCGAGTCGGGTTTCATGAAACCCGACTTTGCCGAAAGTTGGCGATTTTTCAATTTGTCCGATCCGTTTCGCTCAACCCTACTACCAAGTAGTGGCAAGCATGGACATAGAAATCATAGGGACCCATAGCAGTAGTCGCAATTGGCCCACCACCAAAAACAAACAAACAAAAAAAATTAGTATTCAGCATTGGTACAGAAGAGCATATCTCACAACTTTGCAAGCCTTACCAAGTAATTTTCCTCCTGCCCCCACACAGCCCTCCACACGCTATAATGGCCCCCACATAACCCTCCACGTGCTATAATGGCTGCCACATAGCCCCCCACATGCTATAATGACACACACACAACCCTCCATGTGCTATAATGGCCACCACGTAACCCTCCATGTGTCGCCCGCCACGGCCGTGGGGTACTCGGCCCCGGATCCGGTTGTCTTAAAGAGGGATGTGATGGTGGTGGCGACCCGGTCGGTAGCCCTGGGCACCCATGTAAAAGGGAATGTCCTTAAAGGGGTTTTGAATAAAGTTTGTGTTCGTGACGCCACCTGTGGTATTCGGTCAGTGGGGACCAACGCTGCTTAAAGGAGTCCTCCGGGGTGATGTTATGGCAGCTAGATGGTATAACTTCCCACAGGTGAAGTGTATCCCCAGGGCTTCCGTGTGTAGATGGAGATGGTGCAGTAAAGAACGGGGGACACAGGTTTGCAGTCTCTTTACCTGGTTTACTGAAGGCTTCAAGCAACCGCAGTCCGGGGCACCAGATCACAGGTACAGGCTGGGTCCGGCCAGCTTGGAAGCAAATTCAGAGTCCCCTTTACCAGGTGGAGTTAAAAGCCTTCCTCTTAGCGTCGTGGTGTTGTAGTCCCTTACTGCCTATGGCTTCTGGCAAGGTCCTCACAGAAATCTCTGTCCTCCATAAAGGTGGGACAAAAACCCCTATGACAGGTGGCTCAAGCCTTTTTACAGGGTCTCTACCACGACCCAGGCTTTATGCGCCACTGTGTCTCCTGGGTATTCAGACGGACAGGTTACGTGTAATTCAGCTGTCCTGCCGGTTTCTGCTGTAAGTCTTGGAGTCCCTCACAACCTCGGTCTTCCGGTTACCGGAATCTGCACTTCGCAGGGAGATAGCCCAATCGTAGCTGTCCTCCCCTGGTGTCACTTGCCTGTGCTTTGTTCTCCTGCACGCTCACTAAACGCTGTTCTTCCTTCTGTACCTCACTATCCAGGAACTTCCGCAACTCTGGCTGCACGGCCCCTCAGTCCTTTATCTCCCTTTTTGCCAGGAGCTGCAGACTCCCACTTTTGCTCAGCTATACTCCTTTCTTACCAGCTCCACCTAGCTGAAGTTCCTCGACAAGCTCCCTTCTGGCAATCTCTCTTTAGCCCCCTCTGACAGGGAGCTCCTACTTAGCACATCTTCCTGCTTCACAGTCCTCTCACCAACTGACTTTCCCTCCAGACCAGAATGTATATGTGTATATATATATATAAGTATAAAAAATGGAAACAGCACCAGCTCACCAGTGGGTGCCAAGCCTCCCAGGTAGGACGGTCCACTCATCCACCCAAATATCATAACAAGTAAAAAAAGGAAGGCAGCACTCCAATTCTTGTAAAGGTGAAAAAGCTGTGACGTTTATTTCAGACCCACATCATGCGACGTTTCGGCTCACACTGAGCCTTTCTCAAGCAGTGGGAGGTTACAAATAAGGTGCTTATATACATGTGATCCACAATCATTTACATATCACATAGCCATATTAGTGTTTACAGTAATAATTATATAAAATTTTGTATATAAAATTCCATATGTGTCTCTTTAGTATACAAAGTGCATAGTGCTAAGGTGCTCCAATGGACTACCTTGACTCCATAATTCCTCAGGTATTATCATTTTTAGTCTGTTTCATTTATGTTAATTATTCATCTATTTCCATAATGAGTCATACTTGCAAATATCAATAAGTTTTGGCGCTTACCCTACCAGATGAAGTGAAGCCACATGGAGGACTGTAGGAACGTCGAACTCAGCGTTCCCTATATCTTACTGCGCATGTCAGAATATCCACTTCCTGATACGCAAGCCAGTGAGATTCCAGAGACTGCCTATTGTTTGCGCCTGCGCATAGATACTTTATCAGCGCCGCACCACCATTTTGGTTGTGGCATTCCGGCATATGTTACTTTCTATCCAGCACATAAGCGCATAGGCACTATATATATACCGCCCCACCATCTTGGTTGTGGCTGCGGCGCACGGCAATGATAATTTTAACTCTTCTATTGATCTTTTAATTTTTTCACAATGTTATTAAGGCTATTTATCAAATTCACTTTCGGCTAGCCGGACAACACCTTATTCAGGATGTCTCCCGCTGCCGATGAGCCTCTATGCCGACCCATGTCCTTTTCAGGTCACATGATCACCGCAGCAGGACCCATATAAGTGTATCGATATTAGAACTGAAAAAAATTGCTCAGGCTAAAGTAACTGATATTAACATTTTATTCATGCCATACTGATATAATTATCCACCCATTTTTGTATTATTCTCTACATTTTAATCTCACTGGCCAGCAGACCAATTCTTTTATTCTTTACTTTTTTCCTTTATTTCTTTTTTTCTTTTCTTCTTTTTATTGATAATGAGGAATTTATAAAGATTAAGCCATATATGTCCTCCTCTGTGGATTTCAATCCATAAATCGGTAGGGCAAGGGCCTTTTTGTTGAGGATGGAGTCGTATCTAAAAAAATATACAAACATTACACTTATTAAAAAAGAAGCAATAGAACAGTCCACATTCTATATATTCCATATCATATCTCAAAGTGTATAGACACCGAATCTGAGAAGCATATTATTTTAAGGTTGCACCATACATTAATGAATTTTAAATTCTACATTTAGGCCTTTCGGCTTCAGTGTGTCCAACTCATAGATCCAACGAAGTTCTAGCTTTTTCAAGAGGTATGTTCTATCCCCCCCCCTCTCCTTTGGATAGGGACTCTATCAATAATTCTAAATTTTAGATCTTTTTCCGTATGTTTAAAGTCTAAAAAGTGTTTTGAAACTGGCAAATCTTGTCTTTTCTTTCTTATTGTGTGCCTGTGGTTATTCATGCGGGTTTTAAGTTCACACGTTGTTTCCCCAACGTACCATAGTTTGCAGGGGCATTCCAGTAAGTATATAACATAGTCTGAGTCACATGTGACATATTCCTCGATTGTGTATTGTTTCTTTGTTACTGGATGACTGAAGTTCGACCCCTTTATCATGTGTTTGCAATTTACGCATGATAGACACGGGAAGCAACCATGTTGTTTAACACCCGTTATTGTGGTTTGGCCAGCAGCTTTTAGAGGGCCGATATCTGATTTAACTATCTGATCTTTGAGATTTTTACTTCTCCGATATGAGAAGAGTGGGGGTTCCCCAAATTCCTTAATTTTTGGAAGGCATTTCCCCAGCATGTCCCAATGTCTCCTAATCACCTCTGCTATGGACCCACTTTCTTCCGTGTATGTCATAACGAATGGTATTCTATTCAATCTTTTTTTCTCTGTACTGTTTTTAAGTAACTCCCTTCTATTTCTTTTTAGGGTGTTATCTTTTACTCTATTTAATAATTCCTTCGGATACTCTCTCTCTAAAAAATTTTTTGTTAGACCACCTATGACTCCCTAAACCTCATTTTCTTCTTTAACAATTCTACGTACCCTCAGCAGTTGGCTGAGAGGAATTGATCTCACCATGCTGCGAGGGTGCTGGCTGTCAAATGCTAAGAGATTGTTTCTGTCCGTCTCTTTAACAAATAGGGTCGTTGTTAACTCTCCATTCCCTTGTTTTATCAATACATCTAGAAATTGTATGCATCTCTTCTGCTGCGGTGATCATGTGACCTGAAAAGGACATGGGTCGGCGTAGAGGCTCATCGGCAGCGGGAGACATCCTGAATAAGGTGTTGTCCGGCTAGCCGAAAGTGAATTTGATAAATAGCCTTAATAACATTGTGAAAAAATTAAAAGATCAATAGAAGAGTTAAAATTATCATTGCCGTGCGCCGCAGCCACAACCAAGATGGTGGGGCGGTATATATATAGTGCCTATGCGCTTATGTGCTGGATAGAAAGTAACATATGCCGGAATGCCACAACCAAAATGGTGGTGCGGCGCTGATAAAGTATCTATACGCAGGCGCAAACAATAGGCAGTCTCTGGAATCTCACTGGCTTGCGTATCAGGAAGTGGATATTCTGACATGCGCAGTAAGATATAGGGAACGCTGAGTTCGGCGTTCCTACAGTCCTCCATGTGGCTTCACTTCATCTGGTAGGGTAAGCGCCAAAACTTATTGATATTTGCAAGTATGACTCATTATGGAAATAGATGAATAATTAACATAAATGAAACAGACTAAAAATGATAATACCTGAGGAATTATGAAGTCAAGGTAGTCCATTGGAGCACCTTAGCACTATGCACTTTGTATACCAATGAGACACATATGGAATTTTATATACAAAATTTTATATAATTATTACTGTAAACACTAATATGGCTATCTGATATGTAAATGATTGTGGATCACATGTATATAAGCACCTTATTTGTAACCTCCCACTGCTTGAGAAAGGCTCAGTGTGAGCCGAAACGTCGCATGATGTGGGTCTGAAATAAACGTCACAGCTTTTTCACCTTTACAAGAATTGGAGTGCTGCCTTCCTTTTTTTACTTTATATATATATATATATATATATATATATATATATATATATGAGCCACCCACAAACTGGATCAGGGCTCCCCCTTCTGGCCTGGAGTGTGAACATGTTGTATGCTTGTGTTCACCTGATAAAAGAGGTCTTTCTTTGCTTCCAAGCGTGACATCACTCTCCCCATGAGGAAAACAATGCCACCGTGATGACTAGGACCCTGGGTTGTCACATCCACGCGCTATAATGGCCACCACATAACCCTCCACGTGCTATAATGGCCAGCAAACAACCCTCCACATGCTACAATGACCACCACATAACCCTCCACGTGCTATAATTACCCCCATACAACCCTCCATGCGCTATAATGGCCGCCACAACCCTCCACATGCTATAATGACCCCCACATAACCCTCCTCACGCTATAATGGCCCCCACACAGCTCTCCACACGCTATAATGGCCGCCACATAGCCCTGCAAAGAGTATAACAGACCCCCATTGAGCTATATATGTTTAAAAAAAAAATCTTCACATCTCCCCCACTGCCCCAGTCTCCATATCAAGTGGTCTGAAAACCTGCACTGCTCAGTAGAGCGGGTGCGACCTAGTGACATCATTGTGCCCGCTGAGACAGAGTTTAGACGCTCAGTGAGAATGATGATGAAGGGAAGCCGATACAGTTGAAAGTGCGATGCCTGGGGGAGAGGTGTTTATGGAGAAGAGTTTGGTTCTGTGACAGTCCTCAGTGACAGTGACAGTGATCGGCTGCCTCTAGGGTTGAGCGAAACGGGTCGATCATTTTCAAAAGTCGCCGACTTTTGGCTAAGTCGGCGTCTCATGAAACCCGATCCGACCCCTGTGCTTGTCGGCCATGCGGTACGCGACTTTCGCGCCAAAGTCGCGTTTCAATGACGCGAAAAGCGCCATTTCTCAGCCAATGAAGGTGAACGCAGAGTGTGGGCAGCGTGATGACATAGATCCTGGTCCCCACCATCTTAGAGAAGGGCATTGCAGTGATTGGCTTGCTGTCTGCGGCGTCACAGGGGCTATAAAGGGGCGTTCCCGCCGACCGCCATCTTACTGCTGCTGATCTGAGCTTAGGGACAGGTTGCTGCCGCTTCGTCAGAATCAGGGAGAGCGTTAGGCAGGGTCCACTAACCACCAAACCGCTTGTGCTGTAGCGATTTCCACTGTCCAACACCACCTTCGGTGTGCAGGGACTGTGGAAGCTATTTTTTTTTTTTTTTCCCCTCAGCGCTGTAGCTCATTGGGCTGCCCTAGAAGGCTCCGTGATAGCTGTATTGCTGTGTGTACGCCACTGTGGAAACCAACTGCTTTTTTCAAAGCACATATCCTCTTGTTCCTTCCTTTCTGCACACCTATCTTTTTTGTTTGTCCACACTTTTTATTTAATTTGTGCATCAGTCCACTCCTATTGCTGCCTGCCATACCTGGCTTACATTACTGCAGGGAGATAGTAATTGTAGGACACTTTTTTTTTTTTTTTTGTTTTTTTTTGTGGGAGATTAAGATTGGCATTTCTGCTACAGTGCCATCCCTGTGTGTGCCATCTCTCACTGAGTGGGCCATAGAAAGCCTATTTATTTTTTCCGTGATTTGTGTTCTAAAATCTACCTCAACACAAAAACACTACATCAATCAGTGGGAGAAAAATATTGGCCTCAGTCAGGGCTTGTGTGCCACTGCTGTGTGTGCTATCTCTCATTCAGTGGGCTATAGCAAGCCTATTTTTTTTTTTTTTTTTTTAATATTATTTGCTTTCTAAAGTCTCCCTGAAAAAAAAAAAAAACCTAAAAAAACAGTGGGAGAGTAATATTGCCCTTTCAGCTTGTGTGCCAGTCTTGACTCCTGGGTGTGCCACCTCTCTCCCTCTCATTCAGTGGGCCATAGAAAGCCTATTTATTTATTTTTTTAAATATTATTGGGTTTCTAAAGTCTCCCTTAAAAAACAAAAAATACATAAAAAAACAGTGGGAGAGTAATATTGCCCTTTCAGCTTGTGTGCCAGTCTTGACTCCTGGGTGTGCCACCTCTCTCCCTTTCATTCAGTGGGCCATAGAAAGCCTATTTATTTTTTCCGTGATTTGTGTTCTAAATTCTACCTCAACACAAAAACACTACATCAATCAGTGGGAGAAAAATATTGGCCTCAGTCAGGGCTTGTGTGCCACTGCTGTGTGTGCTATCTCTCATTCAGTGGGCTATAGCAAGCCTATTTTTTTTTTTTTTTTTAATATTATTTGGTTTCTAAAGTCTCCCTGAAAAAAAAAACCTAAAAAAACAGTGGGAGAGTAATATTGCCCTTTCAGCTTGTGTGCCAGTCTTGACTCCTGGGTGTGCCACCTCTCTCCCTCTCATTCAGTGGGCCATAGAAAGCCTATTTATTTATTTTTTTAAATATTATTGGGTTTCTAAAGTCTCCCTGAAAAAACAAAAAATACATAAAAAAACAGTGGGAGAGTAATATTGCCCTTTCAGCTTGTGTGCCAGTCTTGACTCCTGGGTGTGCCACCTCTCTCCCTTTCATTCAGTGGGCCATAGAAAGCCTATTTATTTTTTCCGTGATTTGTGTTCTAAATTCTACCTCAACACAAAAACACTACATCAATCAGTGGGAGAAAAATATTGGCCTCAGTCAGGGCTTGTGTGCCACTGCTGTGTGTGCTATCTCTCATTCAGTGGGCTATAGCAAGCCTATTTTTTTATTTTTTTTTTTAATATTATTTGGTTTCTAAAGTCTCCCTGAAAAAAAAAAAAAAACCTAAAAAAACAGTGGGAGAGTAATATTGCCCTTTCAGCTTGTGTGCCAGTCTTGACTCCTGGGTGTGCCACCTCTCTCCCTCTCATTCAGTGGGCCATAGAAAGCCTATTTATTTATTTTTTTAAATATTATTGGGTTTCTAAAGTCTCCCTGAAAAAACAAAAAATACATAAAAAAACAGTGGGAGAGTAATATTGCCCTTTCAGCTTGTGTGCCAGTCTTGACTCCTGGGTGTGCCACCTCTCTCCCTTTCATTCAGTGGGCCATAGAAAGCCTATTTATTTTTTCCGTGATTTGTGTTCTAAATTCTACCTCAACACAAAAACACTACATCAATCAGTGGGAGAAAAATATTGGCCTCAGTCAGGGCTTGTGTGCCACTGCTGTGTGTGCTATCTCTCATTCAGTGGGCTATAGCAAGCCTATTTTTTTTTTTTTTTTTTTAATATTATTTGCTTTCTAAAGTCTCCCTGAAAAAAAAAAAAAACCTAAAAAAACAGTGGGAGAGTAATATTGCCCTTTCAGCTTGTGTGCCAGTCTTGACTCCTGGGTGTGCCACCTCTCTCCCTCTCATTCAGTGGGCCATAGAAAGCCTATTTATTTTTTTTTTTAAATATTATTGGGTTTCTAAAGTCTCCCTTAAAAAACAAAAAATACATAAAAAAACAGTGGGAGAGTAATATTGCCCTTTCAGCTTGTGTGCCAGTCTTGACTCCTGGGTGTGCCACCTCTCTCTCTCTAATTGTGGGCCATAGAAAGCCTTTTTTTTTTTTTTTTTTTTTTTTTTTTTAATATTATTTGGTTTCTAAAGTCTCCCTGAAAAAAAAAAAAACATAAATTAGGTGGGAGATTAATATTGACATTAGTGCTTGAGTGACAGTCCTGCGTGTGTGTCATCTCTGTGATTTTGTGCCACAGAAAACAGAGTGTGTAACATTGTGCCTGATTTTCCTTGTGGTCTCACCAACCTGTTAAGGGATATTGAAATCATACTGAAGTTATAGCTCACCGTGTAAGTTGTTTGACAGCAACAAATAAAGTTACTTTGGTTAAGATTTTAAAACAATGAGGAAGTCTGGTGCAAGAGGTCGTCGTGGGCGTTCATTGTCAGCTGGTAATGATGGTAGTGGTAGTGGAGCATCAGGTGGTCGTGGGGATAAAAATATTCCACCTAAGTCTGGAGCTGTGGAGCCAGTTTCGTCGTCAGGCTACACAAGGCCTCGAACGCTCTCTTTTCTGGGAGTAGGAAAACCGCTTTTAAAGGCGGAGCAGCAACAGCAAGTTTTGGCTTACATTGCAGACTCAGCCTCTAGCTCTTTTGCCTCCTCTTCCGAAACTGGTAAATGTAAAAGCAGCGCGTCGCTTGTGGATGTTCACGGTCAGGGACAAGTCGCTTCCTTGTCCTCCTCAGCAAAAACTACAACAAGAGAGAAGGATGCAGCAGGCGACACAACGGGTCACTCCATGGAGCTCTTTACACATACCGTCCCTGGCTTAGAAAGTGAAACATTTAACAGGCCATGCCCATTACAAGAATATTCTGACATGGAGTGCACTGATGCACAGCCACAGCCAGAGTACTATGCTGCTCCTTTGACTCAGACCACCACATTGCCCTCTCAGGGTACAGATCCACAATCAGACCCTGATGAGACTATGTTGCCCCGCCACGAACGCTATACCACCGACCGACACAGTGACACAGACGAAGTTGCACACGAGCTCGAAGAGGAGGTAATAGATGACCCAGTTATTGACCCCGATTGGCAGCCATTGGGGGAACAGGGTGCAGGCGGCAGTAGTTCAGAAGCGGAGGTGGAGGAGGGGCCGCAGCAGGCATCAACATCGCAACAGGTTCCATCTGCCGGGCCCGTATCTGGCCCAAAACGCGTGTCAAAGCCAAAACCTGTTGGAGCACAGCGTTGCCATCCGGTTAAAGCTCAGTCTGCAATCCCTGAAAAGGGATCCGAGTCTAGGAAGAGTGCAGTCTGGCATTTTTTTAAACAACATCCAACTGATCAGCGCAAAGTCATCTGTCAAAAATGTTCAACTAGCTTAAGCAGAGGTCAGAATCTGAAAAGTCTAAATACTAGTTGCATGCATAGACACTTAACCACCATGCATTTTCAAGCCTGGACTAACTACCAAACGTCCCTCAAGGTTGTAGCACCCTCGGCCAATGAAGCTAGTCAGCAACGCAACATCCCTTCCGTCACTGTAAGGCCACCATTTTCCGCACCACCGGCAGTATCTGTGCAGGTTTCTTTGCCAGCCAAAAGCAGTCAGGGTCAGGGAATCACCAGTTTTGTAGGAGGAAATATTGCATCTAGGGCACCGGCGGAAACAATACCGTCTCCAACCGTCTCTCAGTCTGCCATGTACACCGGCACACCCGAAAGTTCCACGATCTCCAGCTCTCCAGTCCAGCTCACCCTACATGAGACTCTGGTTAGAAAAAGGAAGTACTTATCCTCGCATCCGCGTACACAGGGTTTTAACGCCCACATAGCTAGACTAATCTCGTTAGAGATGATGCCCTACCGGTTAGTTGAAAGCGAAGCTTTCAAAGCCCTGATGGAGTATGCTGAACCACGATACGAGCTACCCAGTCGACACTTTTTTTCCAGAAAAGCCATCCCAGCCCTGCACCAGCATGTTAAACAGCGCATCGTCCATGCACTCAGGCAATCTGTGAGTACAAAGGTGCACCTGACTACAGATGCATGGACCAGTAGGCATGGCCAGGGACGTTATGTGTCCATCACGGCACACTGGGTGAATGTGGTGGATGCAGGGTCCACAGGCGACATCAATTTAGGGACAGTTGTGCCTAGCCCACGGTCTAGGAAACAGTTGGCTGTAGGCGTTCGCACCCCCTCCTCCTCCTCCTCCTCGTCCTCCTGCAGAAGCTACAGCTCTTCCACAGAACGCAGTCTGCCAACCACTCCATCGGCAGATGACACTGTTGCACACCAGTTGTCCCATTATGGGCCAGCTACTGCCAAGCGTCAGCAGGCTGTATTGGCTATGAAGTGCTTGGGCGACAACAGACACACCGCGGAAGTTCTGTCCGAGTTCTTGCAACAAGAAACGCAGTCGTGGCTGGGCACAGTAGATCTTGAGGCAGGCAAGGTAGTGAGTGATAACGGAAGGAATTTCATGGCTGCCATCTCCCTTTCCCAACTGAAACACATTCCTTGCCTGGCTCACACCTTAAACCTGGTGGTGCAGTGCTTATTGAAAACTTATCCTGGGTTCTCCGACCTGCTCCTCAAAGTGCGTGCACTTTGCTCACATATCCGACGTTCGCCTGTACACGCCAGCCGTATGCAGACCTATCAGCGGTCTTTGAACCTTCCCCAGCATCGCCTAATCATAGACGTTGCAACAAGGTGGAACTCAACACTGCACATGCTTCAGAGACTGTGCGAACAGAGGCGTGCTGTTATTTATTTGTGGGAGGATACACGGGCAGGCAGTAGGATGGCAGACATGGAGTTGTCAGGTGTGCAGTGGTCTAAGATACAAGACATGTGTCAAGTCCTTCAGTGTTTTGAGGAATGCACACGGCTGGTTAGTGCAGACAACGCCGTAATAAGCATGAGCATCCCCCTAATGCGTCTGCTGATGCAAAGTTTGACGCACATAAAGGAGCAGGCGTCTGCACCAGAGGAAGAGGAAAGCCTTGATGACAGTCAGCCATTGTCTGGTCAGGGCAGTGTACAGGACGAGGTAGCGGGCGAAGAGGAGGTGGAGGACGAGGAGGATGATGGGGATGAGTATATTTTTAATGCCGAACCTTTCCCGGGGGCACAGGAAATTGGTTGCGTGTCACGGCCGGGTTCTGGTTTTTTGAGGGACACAAGTGACGTAGATTTGCCTGCAACTGCCCCTCAACCAATCACAACCGGAGATTTGACAACTGGAACTTTGGCCCACATGGCGGATTATGCCTTACGTATCCTAAAAAGGGACACACGCATTACGAAAATGATGAACGATGACGATTACTGGTTGGCCTGCCTCCTTGATCCACGCTATAAAGGCAAATTGCAAAATATTATGCCACATGAGAACTTGGAACTAATATTAGCAACCAAACAATCAACTCTTGTTGACCGTTTGCTTCAGGCATTCCCAGCACACAGCGCACGTGATCGTTCTCACACGAGCTCCAGGGGGCAGCAGACTAGGAGTGTTAGGGGTGCACACATCAGAAGTGGCGTTGGACAGAGGGGTTTTCTGACCAGGTTGTGGAGTGATTTTGCTATGACCGCAGACAGGACAGGTACTGCTGCATCAATTGAAAGTGACAGGAGACAACATTTGTCCAGTATGGTTACTAACTATTTTTCATCCCTTATCGATGTTCTCCCTCAACCGTCATTCCCATTTGATTACTGGGCCTCCAAATTAGACACCTGGCCAGAATTGGCAGAATATGCATTGCAGGAGCTTGCTTGCCCGGCAGCAAGTGTCCTATCAGAAAGAGTATTCAGTGCTGCAGGTTCAATATTAACCGAAAAAAGGACTCGTCTGGCTACCCAAAATGTTGACGATCTAACATTCATTAAAATGAACCACAACTGGATTTCGAAATCTTTTGCCCCACCTTGCCCGGCCGACACCTAGCTTTCCTATGAAAAGCTCTTGCCTGTGAATTACTTTTCTAATGTCTAATTTGCTGCAGCTGATTGTACAGCATACGACATGTTTACACCTCCCTAAATGGCAAAACTCCCCACACGGGGCCGTGGTATCGCGACTTGGCGCAAGCACCCGTGAGACTGCTGTTTGTCTGAAGAGGTGGGTGTGCTCGCTTTTGGTTGACGGCATTGCTACTGGGTCCCTCATAGTACAATGTAGTGTCTCTGGCGGTGGTGGTGCGCACCCAACGTCAGACACACCGTTGTAACATGAGGGGCCCTGGGGCGGTCCCGCCGGCCTCAAGAGAGTTCCCCCCTACCCCAGCTCAAAATGTGCTCTACCACGTCCAAAATTATGTCGCACAGCTCCACCAATCTTTAGTCTATTCGCTGACATCATTCAATGTCTGGCACTGACAATACAAATTTGTAGACATCTATGATGCAACTTAAATTAGTCTGTGTCTGTGTCCTATATTGGCACCATTAAATAGTTACTGCCAAATTACTATGTCAGAAACTCAGTAGATGAGCCCACCCCTGTACCTAAGTATGCCACCTTTTTTTTTGTTTTGGTTGTTTTGCGAGACATTAACATCTATTTATATTTTGGGAGTACTGGGACAGACACTCCTTGCACTACTCCTCCACTCACCACCAAGCTGCCTGTGTATCCATGTAACCGCTGTAAAACTGCCATGAGCCTATTGTTTGTTATGTTAGGCCTTTGATAGCCTGTCTGCGGTCCCTACTTTAAATACTCCTCCACTGACCACCAAGCTGCCTGCCCGTGTATCCATGTAACCGCTGTAAAACTGCCATAAGCCTATTGTTTGTTATTTTAGGCCTTTGATAGCCTGTCTGCGGTCCCTACTTTAAATACTCCTCCACTGACCAGACCACTGCTGCCCGTGTACCCCTGGAACCAATTATAAAGTGCCTACAGCCAGCCCATTTTCTTATGTTAGGCCTTTGAAGCCTGTCTGCGGTCCCTACTTTAAATACTCCTCCACTGACCACCAAGCTGCCTGCCCGTGTATCCATGTAACCGCTGTAAAACTGCCATAAGCCTATTGTTTGTTATTTTAGGCCTTTGATAGCCTGTCTGCGGTCCCTACTTTAAATACTCCTCCACTGACCACCAAGCTGCCTGCCCGTGTATCCATGTAACCGCTGTAAAACTGCCATAAGCCTATTGTTTGTTATTTTAGGCCTTTGATAGCCTGTCTGCGGTCCCTACTTTAAATACTCCTCCACTGACCACCAAGCTGCCTGCCCGTGTATCCATGTAACCGCTGTAAAACTGCCATGAGCCTATTGTTTGTTATTTTAGGCCTTTGATAGCCTGTCTGCGGTCCCTACTTTAAATACTCCTCCACTCACCACCACCAAGCTGCCTGCCCGTGTATCCATGTAACCGCTGTAAAACTGCCATAAGCCTATTGTTTGTTATTTTAGGCCTTTGATAGCCTGTCTGCGGTCCCTACTTTAAATACTCCTCCACTGACCAGACCACTGCTGCCCGTGTACCCCTGGAACCAATTATAAAGTGCCTACAGCCAGCCCATTTTCTTATGTTAGGCCTTTGAAGCCTGTCTGCGGTCCCTACTTTAAATACTCCTCCACTGACCACCAAGCTGCCTGCCCGTGTATCCATGTAACCGCTGTAAAACTGCCATAAGCCTATTGTTTGTTATTTTAGGCCTTTGATAGCCTGTCTGCGGTCCCTACTTTAAATACTCCTCCACTGACCAGACCACTGCTGCCCGTGTACCCCTGGAACCAATTATAAAGTGCCTACAGCCAGCCCATTTTCTTATGTTAGGCCTTTGAAGCCTGTCTGCGGTCCCTACTTTAAATACTCCTCCACTGACCACCAAGCTGCCTGCCCGTGTATCCATGTAACCGCTGTAAAACTGCCATGAGCCTATTGTTTGTTATTTTAGGCCTTTGATAGCCTGTCTGCGGTCCCTACTTTAAATACTCCTCCACTGACCAGACCACTGCTGCCCGTGTACCCCTGGAACCAATTATAAAGTGCCTACAGCCAGCCCATTTTCTTATGTTATGCCTTTGAAGCCTGTCTGCGGTCCCTACTTTAAATACTCCTCCACTGACCACCAAGCTGCCTGCCCGTGTATCCATGTAACCGCTGTAAAACTGCCATGAGCCTATTGTTTGTTATTTTAGGCCTTTGATAGCCTGTCTGCGGTCCCTACTTTAAATACTCCTCCACTGACCAGACCACTGCTGCCCGTGTACCCCTGGAACCAATTATAAAGTGCCTACAGCCAGCCCATTTTCTTATGTTAGGCCTTTGAAGCCTGTCTGCGGTCCCTACTTTAAATACTCCTCCACTCACCACCACCAAGCTGCCTGCCCGTGTATCCATGTAACCGCTGTAAAACTGCCATAAGCCTATTGTTTGTTATTTTAGGCCTTTGATAGCCTGTCTGCGGTCCCTACTTTAAATACTCCTCCACTGACCACCAAGCTGCCTGCCCGTGTATCCATGTAACCGCTGTAAAACTGCCATAAGCCTATTGTTTGTTATTTTAGGCCTTTGATAGCCTGTCTGCGGTCCCTACTTTAAATACTCCTCCACTGACCACCAAGCTGCCTGCCCGTGTATCCATGTAACCGCTGTAAAACTGCCATGAGCCTATTGTTTGTTATTTTAGGCCTTTGATAGCCTGTCTGCGGTCCCTACTTTAAATACTCCTCCACTCACCACCACCAAGCTGCCTGCCCGTGTATCCATGTAACCGCTGTAAAACTGCCATAAGCCTATTGTTTGTTATTTTAGGCCTTTGATAGCCTGTCTGCGGTCCCTACTTTAAATACTCCTCCACTGACCAGACCACTGCTGCCCGTGTACCCCTGGAACCAATTATAAAGTGCCTACAGCCAGCCCATTTTCTTATGTTAGGCCTTTGAAGCCTGTCTGCGGTCCCTACTTTAAATACTCCTCCACTGACCACCAAGCTGCCTGCCCGTGTATCCATGTAACCGCTGTAAAACTGCCATAAGCCTATTGTTTGTTATTTTAGGCCTTTGATAGCCTGTCTGCGGTCCCTACTTTAAATACTCCTCCACTGACCAGACCACTGCTGCCCGTGTACCCCTGGAACCAATTATAAAGTGCCTACAGCCAGCCCATTTTCTTATGTTAGGCCTTTGAAGCCTGTCTGCGGTCCCTACTTTAAATACTCCTCCACTGACCACCAAGCTGCCTGCCCGTGTATCCATGTAACCGCTGTAAAACTGCCATAAGCCTATTGTTTGTTATTTTAGGCCTTTGATAGCCTGTCTGCGGTCCCTACTTTAAATACTCCTCCACTCACCACCACCAAGCTGCCTGCCCGTGTATCCATGTAACCGCTGTAAAACTGCCATAAGCCTATTGTTTGTTATTTTAGGCCTTTGATAGCCTGTCTGCGGTCCCTACTTTAAATACTCCTCCACTGACCACCAAGCTGCCTGCCCGTGTATCCATGTAACCGCTGTAAAACTGCCATAAGCCTATTGTTTGTTATTTTAGGCCTTTGATAGCCTGTCTGCGGTCCCTACTTTAAATACTCCTCCACTCACCACCACCAAGCTGCCTGCCCGTGTATCCATGTAACCGCTGTAAAACTGCCATAAGCCTATTGTTTGTTATTTTAGGCCTTTGATAGCCTGTCTGCGGCCCCTACTTGCAATACTCCTCCACTGACCACAATGCTGCCTGGAGTGCCTGCCTGTGTATCCATGTAACCGATGTAAAACTGCCATGACTGCCTACTGTTTGTTATTTTAGGCCTTTGATAGCCTGTCTGCAGCCCCTACTTGCAATACTCCTCCACTGACCACACCAATGCTGCCCGTGTACCCCTGGAACCTATTTAAAAGTTCATAGAGCCTAGTTATATATTTTATTTACTATTAATAAGGCCATGATGGACTACGCTGTACCACGCTACAAGCTAACCAGTCGACACTTCTTTTGCGAGAAAAGCCATCCCAACCCTCCACCAGCATGTAGAAGACCGCATTGTCCATGCACTCTGGCAATCTGTGAGTACAAAGGTGCACCTGACAACAGACGCATGGACCTGTAGGCATGGCCACGGAAGATTACGTGTCCATTACGGCGCAATGGGTTAATGTGGTGGATGCATGGTCCACAGGGGACAGCCTACTAAGTCTGTCTGCAGTCCCTAATTCAAATTGTCCTCCACTGTCTAAATCGGAACTTCCACCTTCTGGCTTTCGGCCTATAGTATCAGAAATTAAACTGCATTTGGCCTTCAACTTTGGTTAGGGCCTACTAACGGCTTCTGCCCCTCCCTGGTGTTGCCCTCAACTAAATAAAGCTGAGCTTCAACCTTCTGCTCCAAATTACCATTTTGAAAAATGCAATAGGCTTTTCCGGCCTACTAAAGGTGTCTGTCTGTGTGCCCCTGCCTGGTGTTGTCCTCAACTAAATAAAGCTGAGCTTCAACCTTCCGGCTCTCATTAAGTGGTTTTAAAAAAAAAAATGGTGGTTAGGGCCTACTAACGGCTTCTGCCCCTCCCTGGTGTTGTCCTCAACTAAATAAAGCTGAGCTTCAACCTTCCGGCTCTCATTAAGTGGTTTTAAAAAAAAAAATGGTGGTTAGGGCCTACTAACGGCTTCTGCCCCTCCCTGGTGTTGCCCTCAACTAAATAAAGCTGAGCTTCAACCTTCTGCTCCAAATTACCATTTTGAAAAATGCAATAGGCTTTTCCGGCCTACTAAAGGTGTCTGTCTGTGTGCCCCTGCCTGGTGTTGTCCTCAACTAAATAAAGCTGAGCTTCAACCTTCCGGCTCTCATTAAGTGGTTTTAAAAAAAAAAAATGGTGGTTAGGGCCTACTAACGGCTTCTGCCCCTCCCTGGTGTTGCCCTCAACTAAATAAAGCTGAGCTTCAACCTTCCGGCTCTCATTATGTGGTTTTAAAAAAAAAAATGGTGGTTAGGGCCTACTAACGGCTTCTGCCCCTCCCTGGTGTTGTCCTCAACTAAATAAAGCTGAGCTTCAACCTTCCGGCTCTCATTAAGTGGTTTTAAAAAAAAAAATGGTGGTTAGGGCCTACTAACGGCTTCTGCCCCTCCCTGGTGTTGTCCTCAACTAAATAAAGCTGAGCTTCAACCTTCCGGCTCTCATTAAGTGGTTTTAAAAAAAAAAATGGTGGTTAGGGCCTACTAACGGCTTCTGCCCCTCCCTGGTGTTGTCCTCAACTAAATAAAGCTGAGCTTCAACCTTCCGGCTCTCATTAAGTGGTTTTAAAAAAAAAAATGGTGGTTAGGGCCTACTAACGGCTTCTGCCCCTCCCTGGTGTTGCCCTCAACTAAATAAAGCTGAGCTTCAACCTTCTGCTCCAAATTACCATTTTGAAAAATGCAATAGGCTTTTCCGGCCTACTAAAGGTGTCTGTCTGTGTGCCCCTGCCTGGTGTTGTCCTCAACTAAATAAAGCTGAGCTTCAACCTTCCGGCTCTCATTAAGTGGTTTTAAAAAAAAAAAATGGTGGTTAGGGCCTACTAACGGCTTCTGCCCCTCCCTGGTGTTGCCCTCAACTAAATAAAGCTGAGCTTCAACCTTCCGGCTCTCATTATGTGGTTTTAAAAAAAAAAATGGTGGTTAGGGCCTACTAACGGCTTCTGCCCCTCCCTGGTGTTGTCCTCAACTAAATAAAGCTGAGCTTCAACCTTCCGGCTCTCATTAAGTGGTTTTAAAAAAAAAAATGGTGGTTAGGGCCTACTAACGGCTTCTGCCCCTCCCTGGTGTTGCCCTCAACTAAATAAAGCTGAGCTTCAACCTTCTGCTCCAAATTACCATTTTGAAAAATGCAATAGGCTTTTCCGGCCTACTAAAGGTGTCTGTCTGTGTGCCCCTCCCTGGTGTTGTCCTCAACTAAATAAAGCTGAGCTTCAACCTTCCGGCTCTCATTAAGTGGTTTTAAAAAAAAAAATGGTGGTTAGGGCCTACTAACGGCTTCTGCCCCTCCCTGGTGTTGTCCTCAACTAAATAAAGCTGAGCTTCAACCTTCCGGCTCTCATTAAGTGGTTTTAAAAAAAAAAATGGTGGTTAGGGCCTACTAACGGCTTCTGCCCCTCCCTGGTGTTGCCCTCAACTAAATAAAGCTGAGCTTCAACCTTCTGCTCCAAATTACCATTTTGAAAAATGCAATAGGCTTTTCGGGCCTACTAAAGGTGTCTGTCTGTGTGCCCCTCCCTGGTGTTGTCCTCAACTAAATAAAGCTGAGCTTCAACCTTCCGGCTCTCATTAAGTGGTTTTAAAAAAAAAAATGGTGGTTAGGGCCTACTAACGGCTTCTGCCCCTCCCTGGTGTTGTCCTCAACTAAATAAAGCTGAGCTTCAACCTTCCGGCTCTCATTAAGTGGTTTTAAAAAAAAAAATGGTGGTTAGGGCCTACTAACGGCTTCTGCCCCTCCCTGGTGTTGTCCTCAACTAAATAAAGCTGAGCTTCAACCTTCCGGCTCTCATTAAGTGGTTTTAAAAAAAAAAATGGTGGTTAGGGCCTACTAACGGCTTCTGCCCCTCCCTGGTGTTGTCCTCAACTAAATAAAGCTGAGCTTCAACCTTCCGGCTCTCATTAAGTGGTTTTAAAAAAAAAAATGGTGGTTAGGGCCTACTAACGGCTTCTGCCCCTCCCTGGTGTTGTCCTCAACTAAATAAAGCTGAGCTTCAACCTTCCGGCTCTCATTAAGTGGTTTTAAAAAAAAAAATGGTGGTTAGGGCCTACTAACGGCTTCTGCCCCTCCCTGGTGTTGTCCTCAACTAAATAAAGCTGAGCTTCAACCTTCCGGCTCTCATTAAGTGGTTTTAAAAAAAAAAATGGTGGTTAGGGCCTACTAACGGCTTCTGCCCCTCCCTGGTGTTGTCCTCAACTAAATAAAGCTGAGCTTCAACCTTCCGGCTCTCATTAAGTGGTTTTAAAAAAAAAAATGGTGGTTAGGGCCTACTAACGGCTTCTGCCCCTCCCTGGTGTTGCCCTCAACTAAATAAAGCTGAGCTTCAACCTTCTGCTCCAAATTACCATTTTGAAAAATGCAATAGGCTTTTCCGGCCTACTAAAGGTGTCTGTCTGTGTGCCCCTGCCTGGTGTTGCCCTCAACTAAATAAAGCTGAGCTTCAACCTTCTGCTCCAAATTACCATTTTAAAAAATGCAATAGGCTTTTCCGGCCTACTAAAGGTGTCTGCCCCTCCCTGGTGTTGTCCTCAACTGAACAAAGCTGAGCTTCCACATTCTGGCTTTCGCCCTATACTATCAGATATTAAACTGCATTTGGCCTACTAGTGTGGTTAGGCCCTTGAAACAGTGTCTGCTGCTCTTGGGTTTGCTACTCCACTGAACAAAGCAATGCCGCCTGTTTAGTCCTGTTACCAATTTTGAACTGCATGTAGCCTACTTTATTCTTTGGCCCTATATCTGTTTCCTCCTCATCCTGCCCATTGCCCAGCCACTGCTAAATGAGTCTGCTGGTACATTGACCTAGACCACTACATTCCCCTTGTACTCTACACAGCCAGAATCTGTCCCTGCTGAAAGTAAGGTTCCCCTTCCCGCATGTTATACCACCTTACACAGGGACAAAGAGGAAGGTGCAGATGAAAGTGCAGGTTCCTTCATCAGGTGGGGGGGCATACTCGTTGGCGACGTCACTGGCACAGGGCCCCTCAGAGTACGCAAAAGTGTCGCTGCTGGTGGGAGGCGCCCCCGCCATGCAAACACACCGCCGTACTTTGAGGGGCCCTGTGCCAGTGGCAATGCGAACGAGTGGGCCCCCCCCCTGCTTGCTCAGGATCACAGCACTTGCAACTTTTAAATACTTACCTTTCCCTGCAACACCGCCGTGACGTAGTCCGCATTTCCTGGGCCCACGAAAAACTTGAGCCAGCCCTACTCCCCCCACAACTTTCCCCCAATTCCCTATGCCCAACTATTATTATACAGTTAATTAAGATTGGCAAGCTTCAGAAACAAGAATGGATGTTTTTGGCATTAAAATGGGCACTGTAGGTGTTTTCCTGGCCTCCACTCACTGCCGACTATGCTTCCCCATTGACTTGCATTGGGTTTCGTGTTTCGGTCGATCCCCGACTTTTAGCGATAATCGGCCGACTGCACTCGACTCGACTCTGGACAAAATCGGGTTTCCCAAAACCCTACTCGATCTTAAAAAAATGAAAGTCGCTCAACCCTAGCTGCCTCAAATAGATAAAAGTTGGGTGTCTCCAAATCCAGACCAGGGACTTCTGTACCTAAATCAAGTTCATAGCAGTAGGAATGACCTCGAGAAGGAGAACCAAGGTGGCAGCTTAAGAATTATAGGAACCAAACTCAGGAGAGGAACACCCCAAGACCAAGTGACTGGTGGCTGGGGCCCAAGACAGATTCTAGGGCACATGGGGGGGACACAGACAAGACCAAAAAAAAGTTTCCTGTGCAAGAACACTATGTTGGTCCTTTGCAGTCCAATAGCTCATCATAATGCACAGTTGCTGCTGCTTTAGAAGTAGAAATGGGCCTTCTTACCTCTTGGGCACCAATGACATTTCGGACCCAGCTCTATGGAGAGTTTGGGTTTAACAGAGACTATAAAAGAGCCGTAACTGTGCCCTTTAGTAGTTTTTTTTTAAGGTTTTTAAAGATGCTGGTGTGAACTTAGCCTAAAGGTACCTTCACACTAAGCGACTTTACAACGATATCGCTAGCGATCCGTGACGTTGCAGCGTCCTGGATAGCGATATCGTTGTGTTTGACACGCAGCAGCGATCAGGATCCCGCGGTGAGATCGCTGGTTGTTGCTGAAAGTCCAGAACTTTATTTCGTCGCTGGATCTCCCGCTGATATCGCTGGATCGGTGTGTGTGACACCGATCCAGCGATGTCTTCACTGGTAACCAGGGTAAACATCGGGTTACTAAGCGCAGGGCCGCGCTTAGTAACCCGATGTTTACCCTGGTTACCATTGTAAAAGTAAAAAAAAAAAACACATACTCACATTCCGGTGCCCGGCGTCCGCTTCCCTCCACTCCTCCTGCATCCTGTGTAAGTGCCGGCCGTAAAGCAGAGCGGTGACGTCACCGCTCTGCTCTGTGGGAGATGCCGGAGATGTTCGGTGCTGACACAGGATGCAGGAGGAGTGCAGGGAAGCGGACGCCGGGCTTTTTACTTTTACAATGGTAACCAGGGTAAACATCGGGTTACTAAGCGCGGCCCTGCGCTTAGTAACCCGGTGTTTACCCTGGTTACCCGGGGACTTCGGCATCGTTGGTCGCTGGAGAGCCGTCTGTGTGACAGCTCTCCAGCGACCACACAACGACGCTGCAGCGATCGGCATCGTTGTCTGTATCGCTGCAGTGTCGCTTAGTGTGAAGGTACCTTAAGAGTGAGCATCAAAGAGTAACCAGATCAGGAGCCTGGAATGTTAAGGCCTTAAACGGAGATGGTCAGCGATAGTGACTGGCGAGTCCAATATGTTCACCAGCAGAGGTATGACATGAGCTCAAGCTAGGGCCTCTGTCACACCTTCAAGTAAAAAAAGACTGATTAGTCTGGTCGGAGTTTGATCTCAGAATTATTCATCCCCCCCATACATGGAAATACATATATAGAGCACGCATAACAGATTTTAGTGTATGTGACTAATCCCTAAAGAGGAGAGACTTTACATAATTAGGGCAAAAGTTCTGATATTTTGCAATGCCTAATGTAAAAAGTGCATGTACATCCCAAGGTCTTTATAAAAAGCCACATTAACCTTCTCCAGTCCTTTGATTTTTGCCATGGTGCCAGTGGTATGCATGGTACATAATAGAAAGGAAGCAATGGCATCCAGTGCACATGAAGTGGGGCAGGGACACACATATCGGCGTCTGCTGTGGGCCGGAACAGAGTTCTGATCTGATTGCCCTGCATCCCCTCTTCTAAACAGGGGTGAGAGTGGAGTGTGATGGACTTGGTTCTATACTCCTGTTTACGTTGAGTCCTCGTTACCATTCTGTCGTTGGGACCCGATTTGGCTACAAACAAGACAGGAGACCTTGGTTCCAGGTTGACAGGTTCAACTTTACTGTGCATTTTGGTTACACACGGATTCAACATACAGAATAAGACTTAGGCTCTTGATAGTGATGTTCCCTTGTTTCTGTGTCTCTTCAGTGATAGCTGCTGTCCTGAAACCCACCATCTTCACATTTCTCTGTGACATCTTCCACATTAGGGACACAGGTTTGACTGTCAGTACCTCGAGTGCAAGACGTGCAGACGTGTCCTCATTCTATTAAGAAACTTGCACTGACCAAACACTTCCAGGTCTGTTTCTTAGAACCTGCTTCACTGTGTCATCCGCCTTCCTTCTCTCCACTGAACATGTGCTGATGGGAGTCATGGACTCTGACTAGGCTGTCTGGCTGACAGGCTCTAACTCGGAAGAAGATATTTTCTATAAAACTGCCCTTACCCTCCCGACTTGTGAGCTAATCCCAATGTCAACTATCCATTGTAATGCAAACTGTATCCCTCTCTGTGGTATGGTTCCCCTAGTGGACAGGTCTCCCGCGTTCCCAGGGACGGCCTTACAGACGAAGCCTGCAGAAGAACCCAAGTACAACACCAGCCAGAGGAATAATAATAATAATAATAATTTTTATTTATATAGCGCCAACATATTCCGCAGCGCTTTACAACTTATAGAGGGGACTTGTACAGACAATAGACATTACAGCATAACAGAAATCACAGTTCAAAACAGATACCAGGAGGAATGAGGGCCCTGCTCGCAAGCTTACAAACTATGAGGAAAAAGGGGAGACACGAGAGGTGGATGGTAACAATTGCTTTAGTTATTTGGACCAGCCATAGTGTAAAGCCCCCATCACACTAAGCGTGGTCGCTAGCGAGATCGCTGCTGAGTCACAAGTTTTGTGACGCAACAGCAACCACAGTAGCGATCTCGCTATGTTTGACACGTAGCAGCGACCAGGCCCCTGCTGTGAGATCGCTGGTCGTGTCGGAATGGCCTGGACCTTTTTTTGATCGTTGAGGTCCCGCTGACATCGCTGAATTGGTGTGTGTGACACGGATTCAGCAAAGTCTTGACTGGTAACCAGGGTAAACATCGGGTTACTAAGCGCAGGGCCGCGCTTAGTAACCCGATGTTTACCCTGGTTACCATCGTAAATGTAAAAAAAAACAAACACTACATACTCACATTCCGGTGTCCGTCAGGTCCCTTGCCGCCTGCTTCCCGCACTGACTGACTGCCGGCCGTAAAGTGAAAGTACAGCACAGCGGTGACGTCACCGCTCTGCTGTTAGGGCCGGCACTCAGTCAGTGCAGGAAGCGGACACCGGGGGACGTGAAGGTGAGTATGTAGTGTTTGTTTTTTTACATTTTACACTGGTAACCAGGGTAAACATCGGGTTACTAAGCGCGGCCCTGCGCTTAGCAACCCGATGTTTACCCTGGTTACCCGGGGACCTCGGCATCGTTGGTCGCTGGAGAGCTGTCTGTGTGACAGCTCCCCAGCGACTAAACAGCGACGCTGCAGCGATCGGCATCGTTGTCTGTATCGCTGCAGCGTCGCTAAGTGTGACGGGGCCTTAAGGCTCGGGTGTTCATGTAAAGCTGCAGGAATAAAATATAAACAACTTTTAACAACACTCCACCCTCTCGTTGACTCACCATCTTCTTCAGCACACCACCCTCCTTCTTATTAACCCAATGAAACAGCTCAGATAAGAAAGTTGTTCTTAATTTGGGTGGGATGTCCCCACATTTCTGAAAATAACCTTGTAAAAATAAAAAAGTTGGCAACAATAAATCTTTATGGTATGAACACCCCACTATTCTATAATCATCAGGACCCCGCTGAGTCTTCATCCAGTACTCCTGCTGCAGGGCTGTTGTTCTGTTGTAGAATTAAGGAGTGTTCCATCCAAGGATCCAGAGCTGAAACTATGGGAGACAGAGGACACACACTTTCCTCAATTCTAATGTCACTAATAAGATTCAGATGACAGAAGTGATGAGCACCACGCGAACATTACTGGTGGCTATATGGAGCAATTGACCATAGAAGAGCAGGATGGTTTGCGCTAATCTTCTAGAAGCCTTGGAGATGCATTTAGGACACAAGGGAGGTTCTTAGATCAAAGATGGCCACTGTGTACGGATAATGCTCTTTCCCCAACCTGTCCATAGCCAGCCACATCTTAATGACCCATCTGTCTAGGAAAGCAAGAACCACATCTACTGAATAATACACAGAGCAACTACTCTTCAGTAGGAGACTTTGTGTGATCAATCCATCAATTTGTGAAGTCGCCAAGCAGGGCTAGTTCATGGTATCTTACACTACTGAGAGCCAAAGCCTCAAAGATGATCTTATACCTGAAGATCAAACAAGCCATTAGAAATGATCTGCCAATTGTCCAATGTGGGGAATTTCTACAGCTGCTGGACCAATATGGGAGCTTTCTAAAAACTCCAATGAAATTATATTGGGATTCTTCCACTATCATTAAATCTGGTGAGGACACTTATGACTTCCCGGTAGACTTGTCCTTTCATGCACTTCTCCAGATACCAGGGTATTTTTGGTTAATTATCTTACACAGTTATCATCAACACCACATATCTAGATAGATCCAGTTTTTGGAATCGGTTTGGCAAATGTCTTGATGTCGTCCACAACAGCCATAAGGGTCTCCTTCATCTGGAGGAGAGGAAATAAGAAAACATTTATTACTATACCCATGTGGTGGAAAATGTGCGTATTTGTCCCATTTCTACCCACTCCTCATCCTTTTCAGGGTGCGGCATCTCTGCTCACACTTGCCTTCAATTATATGAAACTATAATTTCCTTTCCACCTACTCTCATCAGGAATCAAACTCACAAGCTGCATCATTGTAGGCATCAGCCAAAGCTATGAGCCACAGCCTGCGCTACGTATGGCAGATCTACTGTTACACAGAGATACATCTGTACATACCAGTGCATTTCTAGACACCTGTAGTCTAGAGGGAAAAATTTTTTTTCTTCCTATAAAACAATGAAAAACAATTACAATATCATTTTTAATAAAATAAACATCACATGGGCAAATTTGATATTCCTGTAATCGTAACAACAGCAGTCAGATTTATGATTAGCTGTAAATGAGAGTGTTTATACATACATACACACACACATACATACATACACACACACACACTCTTCAGGTGTCTGCACCACATAATGCAATAACAGTCTTCTGAATCCGCATCACCTCCATATTTCAAGCAGCATTTTTAATGGTACAAAAAGTGATTAAGCTATGTTTTTTTAAAAGGCTCCACATAAGGGTATGTGCACACGTTGCAGATTTCCTGCGGATCCACAGCGTTTTTTTTCCACGCAGAAACGCAAGTGATCTACAGTACAATATAAATCAATGGCAAAAAAAAATATATTGCTCTGCTAATGGCGTGGAAAAAGCCACAGATTAAAAAAAAAAAAGGACCATGTCAATTCTTTTTGCGGATCTGCAGTGTTTCTGCACCCATTCCAGAATAGAAATTGGCAGGGGTTAAAAAAAAAAAAAAAGGGGGGGAGAAATCCGCACAAAAAAGTGCAGTCAAATCTGCAACGTGTGCATATAGCCGCCTATAGAGAAAAAAAAAAACACCAAAAGCACAGTTTAGCAGTGTCTGAAGCAGGAGTTTACACAGTCACATCCACTTTGTTTGGACGTTTAGTCAGTGTTCACATGTAGCCCTAATGCGGCTTTTTTTTGCATAGAAATTCTGCTGCATTTAACTGTCCATTCAAAAGTTATTTCAGGAAGACTGTACTTTATGTGGAGATGCGGCTGAACTGTACCATTTTGAGGCAGGTTTTTTCTTCCCACCTCTAGCAGCTTCTCTGTGGAACTGAATACAAAAATGCATGTATAAAACCACAGTTAAAGAATATAAAAAAAGAAAGAAAAATGAAAAAATATAATAAAAAAAAATAAAAATAATAAAAAGGGAAAAAAAAAAGAGGGGGGGGGGGAGAGGATTGTTATTGCATAGTTTGATGCAGATCCCTGCAGGGGAAAAAAAAAACACAGTGTTTCTGCAACATGTGAACTGGACCCTACAGACACCGAGAAGCCAGACGTCAGAGTGAAGCTACATAAATGAACATTTTCTGTTGGGAAAAAAATAAATAAATAAAAAAAGTCTATATACTACAAGCCAGAACCACGAAGAGGCTACAAGCATCCCATATGGCCCATAAAGAAAAAACCTTACACAGGAAGAGGGGATATTATATGTAACACAAAAGCCTGCCACCAACATAATCCAAATAGTATAGTATATGGCATAAAGCACCAACAGAGTAAGTGTGCAACAATAATAAAGTGCTTGAAAAGAGAATAGCAGACACACCACAAAAAAAAACCACACAAAGGCTTCTTCAGGTGGTGAGGATACCATGGCTTTTTCAGGAGGTAATGATGTAATCCACTGAATCTGGCTTACATGTAGCATGATGATTCTACCTTCTCATTGTGTTCAGGTCATATAGAAAATCAGGAGTGGAATAATAACCAGACCCTGTACCTGTATCCCCCATGTCCAGTATTGTTAGAGAAGATGCCCGGTATTTACCTTTTATACCTCGTGCAACATAAAAAGTACGATACTATCAGGATATAATGTGCTACACACCACCAAAAGAGATAGAAATGACTATTGGTAAACGGCAGTTCCAGATCCACCACAACCAAGATGGCCACTGTTGCCACATGCAAGATGGCCACACGTAAAATATATGTATGGGAAAGAGATAAAGGCATAATATCCCTCGCACCAATGCTATTTCCTCGAGTGGGTGGATGGCAAGTTTATGTGCAAACGTGTGAAAACCAAAAATAAATGCATGAAAAAGTCATTAGATGATATAAGCGTGTACGTGCAGGCTTGCAAGTTCATGCAAAGACACAAACTGCGCCACTACGTCAGATTCACCACGTCGCCCACTGCCAGAATAGAGGCTCGTCTACTATTTGTGCTCCGGATCTGTCACATTCATGATGGCGGCTTATACAAAAGTGTGCATCGCCCAAAGACGCCACCTCCAAGATGGTCGATGAGGCATGTCAGGAGTGCCCCATCCAAGATGGCCGACTGACCATGCATATTTAGCTAGAGCATAAATGTGGAGTTTTTAGGTGATCCATGAATTGCGACTTTATAAAAAGTTGAATTTTTTCGTCTCCTCTTCTCCTCCCCTGATTTTGGAGTTATCTGAAAATTTTTGTACAAAATTTTAAACATTTTGGGAAGAAAATGTAAATTTTTGCTCCAAAAAGTAAATATTTTTTAATGTTTTTAATCTTGCGTAAAATGTATGAGACAAACTACATGATGGGCATTCACTCGATGATTCCTCTACAGAAGTGGATGTGGTCACAAGCAAGTCACAAAAAATCTGACTTGGTTATTTGCATTTTTTTGAAAATAAAAAAAAACTCATTGTGTGAACGCAGCCTTATTGTGTGGGCAGTGCTGACAGCGCATGGTCCAGCCAAGTGCCAGGGGTGCTGGGACCTGTGGTGCTGCCCAGACAAAGAGTGTCTATGATTCTGTAGAGCAGCTAAGGCTACTTTCACACTGTTTTTCAATGCATCCGCTGCCCCATTGTGAGCTCCGGTGAGGAGGGGCGGAGTTCCGGCCGCACTTGCGCGGTCAGAAATGGCAGACACGACGCACCAAAAAACGTTACATGCAACGTTTTTTGGTGCTGACGGTCCGATGCAACACGACGCAACCGTCGCACGACGGTTGCGACGTGTGGCAATGCGTCGCTAATGTTAGTCTATGGACAAAAAACGCATCCTGCAAGCAATTTTGCAGGATGCGTTTTTTAGCCACAAGGACGCATTGCGACGTGCAGTTCACGACGCTAATGTGAAACTAGCCTAAGGAGGACTGCAAATTTTTCCGCAGCGGATTTGGGAAAACCGCAGGGCAAAACCGCTGCGGTTTTTCCTGCGGATTTATCGCGGTTTCTATTGCGGATTCCGCTGCGGGTTTACCCCTGCAGTTTTCTATTGGAGCAGGTGTAAACCCGCAGCGGAATCTGCAGAAAGAATTGACATGCTGCGGAATGTAAACCGCTGCGTTTCCGCGCGTTTTTTTCCGCAGCATGTGCACTGCGGATTTCGTTTCCCATAGGTTTACATTATACTGTAAACGCATGGAAAACTGCTGCGGATCCGCAGCGTGTGCACATAGCCTAATCAGTAGGTGTGATTATCTCCCTGCTGTGATCTATGGGGCGGCACCACACCCTATTTAAACTCCCTGCAGGCTGCTGGGAGCTGCCAGTTAGCGCTGATCCTGGTAGGGTTATGCTGGTCGTGGATGCAGCCAGGTTCTGAGTAAGTAGGTTACCGTCTTTTTGTCTTCTTTTTTGGTTGTCATAGCTAGTCAATTGTTCTCAGCCATCTTACTTTACTGGCCAGCAGTCTTCTAATGAAGTAACCAAGTTATAAGGTGAATTTTCTCTGACTGTGCATAGTCTTTGTGGACCAGCTCCATGATATGGTTGGTAAGGTTAGACCCAGCTGGTCTATGACTATGTGAAACTGTCAGGAAGCCACTTAGGTCAAAGCTGCTGCAGCAGATCACTGACTAGTCCCAAACCTAATGTGAACCTTCCTTACTGTTATAAAGGTAACTGTGAAGATGTCAGGTTGACCCCTGATGATTGAGCTCTGTGAACTCTCCATAATGTACATTGTTTGTGGTTTTAGGGCTCCTCAGACAACTAGCACCATGCATTGGTAGCAGAGCAAAACATCTTCTCTATGCTGTTTAGGACATGCTGCTAGTTTCCCTTGACTTGGCCATGTCCCAGCGAAGCCATCTGTGGAGACAGGAATAGTCTGCTGACACTGCCCTTCCACCTAAAAGACTTGTATACCTACACTTGCTGAGAAGCTCATTGGGGTGAAATGGTTCCGTCAACATGAGAAGCTGAGTCTCTTTGGTCCTGCTTGGGAGAACCTGGATGTCTCTGCCTCCAGATAAACACCAGTACCTAGGTGGGTCCAGGGATGACCACCTAGGTACACAGGTATTTTTTTATTCTATGAAATTACTAATTTAATTAACACCCTAAAATCTGTCTTGTGGTCATTTTTTTTTTTGTTTTTTTTTGGCTGCTAGGAGTTTAATTGACAAAGTTGACATTTTGATTTACCTCCTTTTGTAGTACTGTTTGTCTTTTTGGCAAGCTCAGCCAAACCTCACTCCAAAAAAAAAAAAAAAAACTTGGTCCCCTTATATAGTTATAAACTACTCTGAAACTTGTTAATCTGCATTAAAATGCTGATGAATTGTCCAAGACTTAAGTACATAGTTGATTTTATAACCAAACAAATCCGTGTCAAAACTCAACATAACACTATTGTGGTGTCTACTTATTGGAGTCTTACCATTCAGCTTTGTCTTGAGTGTTTGACTGTCGGACCTTGGTAGCATAACTTTTTTTTTTTTTTTTTTTGTCTGGCACCAGGCTGATATTGTATACTGGAGCCTTGAGTGTTAGAACAAATCTGTCTGATTTTTGTGAAAAGGTTACAAAATCCTGCTTGTCTATTCTGTATAAAAGCAAGTATCACCACAAAGGATATGACTGTCCTATTCTGGTAGCTGTCACCTACAAGAAAGGGAGGAAGTGTGTGTGGTTTTTTGGGGTTTTTTTTTCTCCCCAACTTTAATGACCTATTTAGAGATAAATGGCCAATATGTGGTGGCCTCTGGGTGACATCTTAATTTACTCCCCCCTTATGGGTCACACATTTGTGCCTTGTTCAATATCTCAAAGAATTGTTAATTTGCTAAACTTTTTTTAGAATATGAAACCTTGTCGACGAGTTTCCAGGAACCAGTCACATCTTGGCCAAGTCTGGTGGGTGTTTGAGTAGATATCTGCTGCCTATAAGTATTAATCAATCTGTATCTAGTAGACCTGTCCTGGCAGCACTGTTCTGGAGAAGGCATCCTAAAATTCTTAACTATATAAACTCTTCTGAGCCTGGCTCACTAAGGCTATGTGCACACGTTCAGGTTTTTTCACAATAAAAACGCTATAAAAACTCATTAAAAACGCATACATTATGCATTCTGCCTGTTTTGTGCACATGGTGCGTTTTTTTTCCACGAAAAAAACATATTGCGGTAAAAAAAGCAGCATGTTCATTAATTTTGTGGATTTTCCACATTTTTCCCACAATTCTATGCATTTGGAAAAAACACGTCAAACTCATGAAAAAACAATTGCATGCGGATTTCTGGCCTATATGTCCAGGTTTTTGTCAGGAAAATTTCTGCTAGAAATCCTGATGTGTGCACATAGCCTTAGGGCTGATGCTAAGCTTCCAATGCTTTCATCCAAATACTCTGCATTACTTGTGCATATGGTTCTCCCCATACAACAGGTTGAGCTCAGCCTTTTCTTATAGTAAAGGCTATTTGTCTTAAAAAAGAAAGTTGGTATTAGGCAGCACACGTCTGCTGTTTCTAAAGCAAATTGACTTCTCCACAATCACTGTCTTCACTAACGTGCCTCACAGATTCCTCTGCAGTGTTCAACCATAGAGCCAGAGAATTCTTTAAGGGTCAAGGAGAAGGAACTTAGATGGGAGCAATGTGCAGATCAAAGCTGGCCGCTGTATGAGGGAAACCTCCATCCTCTTCAACAGATAAGATAGTAGTCATTAAGAACTAAATCTACTGAACATTATACAGAGCGACTACTCTCCAACAGATGACCTCATAAGGGTCAGTCCCTTGACAGGACCAGGTCTTGGCATTCCAGAGCATGAGAATCACTCTTCATCCCTGTACTGCTTATTGATCCTGACATATGTGGAACAATTGTGCTAACGTCAAACATGCAGAATGAACTGCCCAGAGACTAAAATCACTTATATAAAGTAGGTTTTTTTGTATTTAGCTTAAAATAAATGATTAGATGGAAGATGACACTTGCTGATTATGAAGTTCTATGGAAAACTGTCACTTTTGCTTCAGGAGGACTTGCATCAGCAAACTTGGTTTGCCTGACTATTCTGACTTCATCCTCCTGGCTATGCTTTAGCAACCTCTAACTGTTTTCATTTGTTCTTGGCTTTAGACCCAGTTCTTCAACACTTCTCTGCTAGCTCGCTCCACCAGCCAGCAGCTACTCTGTGGATGCAACCCAGGGTTTCCTGCTGTAAGTCCAGATCCCTGTATAGGGGTTAAAGGGTGAAGACCAGGATACCTCTGGGACCTGTTAAACAGAGTGGCTTGTGCAAAGACTGTCTGTGGAAGCCCTATTTAAGAGCTGAGTTTTCACTGTATGGTAGTATAGCTAGCTTATTAAGGATCACTTGCAAAGTGAGGTCAATAACATACAAGGCCTGGTCCAATTGGGGCAGAATGGCTCCTGCACCAAAAAGCAATTTGTACCTAAGCCACTGGAGCAGCTTCCCTGATCAGTCCTAAAGTGAACCTTCCCAACTTATTTTAGAAGAATAGTAAAGACTGATCTTTTGGGGAAAGCTATCACTTGTACTTTAGACTCCGTTCCCAGTTATTCATTGTATTCCATATGCAGGTTGATGCCCTGAAGCTTTTCCCTTCCCCCTTACCACCCATCAACCTGTTCATGGATACATTATTAAGATGTGGTTGAGTCACAGAAATCCTTTAGCACCTAATCTTTTGTATGTTATATACAGAGCAACTACCAGATCATTAAATCTTATACGACTTGGAGCATAAGCCTCCAGAATGTTGTCATCCCTTTCTGGCTCATGGATTCTGAGACTCCAAAGACAAATGAGCATTTAAAGATGAGATGCTGATAGTCTAATATGGGAGAACTTCTAGAACCTCTACAAGACCAATTTGTGAGGTTTCTATCCCATCCAGTAATCCGGTGCATACACTTTGACCTACATGTAGCCTTAAGGGTATGTAGATTAGGAGAGGAAAAAGCACAATGGGGTCTTAACTGGTAGCAACGTGGTGCAAAAAGGAATCCTCACTTGGTGGAGTTGCACTTAAGCTACATGTATAGGACATGAGTCTACAGGGACTGTAAAGCAAGGAATCCAAGTAGTGTCACTTGTTGTACTGATTGACATGGACAGTATACTTTCCAAACTTTACCGAACAGGTTTTATAGGTCAACGTGTTTTGACAACAGCACTTGACCTCTTAATCAGGACAAGGCCTAATTGGGTTTTACCTGGATTCCTTGCTACCTGTAGGCTTTTTCCTTTCTGTGGTTTCTTTGGATACCTGTCACAACAAATTTTTAACAAATTTTCACTGACAAATTTTTTTTTTGTTCCAAATATTTTGGGTGTGCCTGGTGACTATATAAATGTTTATGTAATTGTCAGTTACTTGTAAAATGCCAACACCGGAGGGAAGCCCATATCCTTAATGCAGAGTGTATATTATATGGCATTGCTGCAGCTGGCTAGGTTTCCTGTAGACTTCCAAACCTGTGTAGCTGTAAGTGCAATTTATTTGGTTTCAAGGTTAATTTTGGGAACCTTGTTTTCTGGTAAGAGCTTAATATTTACTGTAACTCATCTAACAAGATATGACTTTTATTCCTGTAAATGATTAACACAAAGGGTGTACATATTTAAGCCACCAGTGTCTTGTAGAGTCTACATCAGTACATACTGTAGGAATCCTGTGGAAGTTGTGAAGTCCTCTGTGCAGGAATCCCTAGAGGATAAAGTCCTAAACAGTGGAAAGGGCAAATCCAACATGCATTGTCCCATACCCCAAGGGTCAATGAAGGTACCTAATCCGCTGGTACACTACTCCAGATTTGCTCTACTGGAGGATCGTGAGCTTCATCACATCTTGACTAACCCTTGGTGATGTTGATGATCTCCAGGTTCATGGCTCAATCAATTTACCATATAAGAGGACTGTCTTCGTCCTTCAGCAGGGTTCTGAAGAAACATCAAACATGAGGGTTGCTTGGCTCAAAACTCTCCATTCTCCTAGCCTGTCCATAAGGGAATATGGTTGCTATGTACATGAAGATGTTGATAGATATGACAGCTTTCAATCTATTGCTAAAAAAAAATCAGTCTTTTGGTTCTTATGCAATAGAATAGTTGGCAGTTTTGAGTTGGGTTGCATATAGGGGATAATTTAAAGGGAAACTGTTGGCTTCAGTTTGTATCTAACCAGAGGTGGTGCTATGTAGGTCAGTGCTTCATCATTAACTAGGCTGCAAATGTGCTGGGTTCAGACTGTTGCATGCATGGTCCCTCTTCTGCTCTTCACATGGCCTCACCCCTGATCAACAGGGATCACTAGTTTGTGGTCACCATTGCCTCATTCCAAAATCTGTAATGCTGGACAACACATGCCATGCAGTGACCGTACAACATAATATAGAATACTGCAATCAGTTAAGTCAGAACATGAGCAGACAAGTTTCTGGATGGGTCATACGTGACATCACATACCAAAGCCTCTGATTCCCAGGAATCTGCACCCATCAGGGAGGAAAAAATAAAATCCAGACTGCAAAAGCTCAGATATACTCACTTAGTCAAATCTGCGTAAAGAAGCACAAACCACCATTTATCATAATGCTTTATTGAAAGTGTAAGTAAAGCATCAAAGGTGGAGTAATCCTGTGTCCCAGCTATGCATTAAACACCTACAGGTAAATATATTTAACCGGTAAACTGGTAAATATATTCTACTGCAATATTTTATGCTCCTTATGTTGGGGAAAGTGCCTTTGAGAGCACTTAATGGAAGCTCATTAATATCTATTACCACTTTATCCTTTTTGCACTTGCACTCTGTTTTTTCACATGAGCACTGGCACTTTCCCTAACATGTCAGCATATGAAATGACTGGAATCTGTCCATATGTTTGTATATGAATGTATACTCCTAGTATTGCTCTTATATAATTTTTTTTTTTTTTTTTGACACCACTAGTTTATACCCTTGTACTACCAATATTTATCCTGGGTACCTTTTTTGATTGTGTATATGCATGCATGTCAGCACTCCACATGGATTAACTTTCGATTTGTAACATTTCATGGTTTATGTATTGATTTATATGCTGGTCTATCATTCTGAAATCGCTTTTTTCCTTCAACAGTGTTTCTTTCATAGAAGTAACTTTCTATAGGTCTTATGTATATTCACTCCCATTTAACTGACCACTATAGGTTATCCATTTATGTACTAAGCTGGCAGGAGGACCATGCTGACCACAGCACATTGGGTAACATGCATGCCAGTGCTGAGACTATCAAACATTCAAGGCTTACAGACATGAGCGATATCTCAATCAGGGTCATGTTCAGTGACCTTCTGCTGGACTTGCAGATCATGTAGTCTCCGACCATAGTAGCTGTTACCTTTTTGAGGTCTCCATTCTCTGATCACTTCCCCCACAGGTGCCTTCTGGGTGGTCACAGGCAACAAAGCCCCTGGCTTATTTGGGGCAGAATGGCTCCTACATCAAAGCCATCTGGACCCAAGCCATTGCAGCAGCTTCCCTGCCAAGCCTAAGGTGAACCTCCCAACTGTACTTGGAGGGGACTAAAGACTGATCTTCTGAATAAGCTGTTTCTTGTACTTCAGGCTGTTCCCAGTGTTTAATTGTATTCCAGCTGCAGGTTAATGCCCCTCAAGTATTTCTTATCACCCATCAACCTATTCATATTAAGGCTGCCCATGATCAGTAAATGGTTGCAATTTGGACGCAGCACAGGTGAGCTGGGTCCCAAATGCAGCCTTCCTGATCATGGGCATCTACCCTATGAAGTGGTTCATGGTCCTGGAAATCATGAAGAACCCAATCTTTTGTTATATACAGCACAACTAATCACAGCAGGATACTTGATAAGGGTCAAGTCCTGGGGTAGGACCAGATATTGAAATCCTATGAATTGGAGCACAAGCCTCTCTAAAAACTTCTCATCCCTCTTTGCCCTCCTAAAAGACAAGTGAGCCATGAGATGTCAACGGTCCAACATGGGAACTTCTACAGCAGAGGTCTCAAACTGCATTCCTCAAGGGCTGCAAACAGGTCATGTTTACAGGATTTCCTTGTGTTGCACAGGTGATAATTTAACCACCTGCACAGATAATGATTCCAGCACCTTGTGCAATGCTAAGGACATCTTCAAAATACACATGGTTTGAGGCCCTCGAGGAATGCAATTTGAGACCCCTGCTCTAGAGCACTTGCAAGACCAATATGGGAAATTTCTATCCTATCCATGAAATCTCATGCAGACCTTCTGACTTGCCTCTAGTCTTGTCCTTTATGGGGCTATTTTTGAGTAGGTAGCTCTACCAATAATTTTTTTTTCCCCTAAATATTGACTGCCTGGTGGCTTATGGAATTGGTTAATCACATGATGGTTAACATGGGACCTCATTTAAAAGGGGAAAAAAAAAAGCAACTTGCCAATACCAGGTCAAACTATCAATTAGCAGGGTGCCACACTTTCCCCATTATAATGGTGGGGGCAGCACAGGTGCAAAATACTTATGCAAACCTAACAATTCATGGAGGGGGATCTGTACTACTAAACATACGCACAGATGAGGCTTGGTAGAGTGCCGGTCACATGTGTAGTGCAGTGTCTGGCTTACAACAGACTGACACCCATACTATAGATCAAGCATGTTGTCCAGCACATAGAAGTGCACCCCACAAAAACAGATGCATAAAAAATGGAAAAAAGTCAATGCCAGTAATGTGTTATGACGTTTAGGTCTTACCCATGTGAGCAGCAACGCCATCAGGTTCATGGTTGGTGACCTCCTGGACTTGCAGATCCTGTAATCTCATAGACCGCAGTAGTTGCACTTGCTCTTTTCTGTAGCTTATGTAATTGTTGGTTACTCATATAGGACTTCTCTTTAGCGACCATTATATACTTTATGCAAAGAAAGTGGAATGTTATATGGTCTCTGCAGATTATTGGGTTTCCTGCAGACTTGAGTTGCTTAATATTTTGCTTGTAGCTTCGTAGCTACATTGAGACTAAGTTGGCTAGTTCTATTATGTTGAAAACCTTACTGCTTGTAGAAGCTTTAAATAAGCCACATCAAAGTTTATAATATATTGTACAGCCCTGTGTTCTCATGGCTCCCTTTGTCCTTCTAGCCAGTAAATTCTTCTTTATGTAGAAACTGGAAGTCTCTTGTACCTGCATTTATCATTCCCCTCCAACTGCTCCCTTCTCCACCTGCCTGGACTTCTGCAATGACTCCTACAGGGAAAATTTACATGTTTCTCCATAAAGCTTAAAAGGATTCAGCTCATGAGTTGTGTGGGCTTTTTTTTTAATCACATGTCATAACTTAATGGAATAGAGGAAGAACTGGGTAGAAAGGGCATAAAGAGCAATTGTCCAGTGCTATGTAATCAATGCAGTATATTAAAAGTATAAACATTGAATGAAGGGCCTCAATGTTTACTACCTCCAGATCTTTAATCATTTAGAGGGAGTCTTTTGTAATAGACTTTTAGTGTTCTTTAGTACTGTGTTCCCCCATAATCATGTCACCAGTGTCTACATCCAGTACACCTGCTGCTAGTCTATTGGGGAAGTACTGAGGAGCCCTCCATGCAGGAATCAGGAGTGGGAACCAGGTCCTGATATGGTGGTGGATTAGCTCCTATAGTGATCTTCAGGCTTTCAAGTTGTCCGGTTTCCCAAGAGTCAGTGAAGGCAAACATTGCACTTGATCGGCTGCTGATTGACTCTGCATTTGCTTCACTGGAGAATTACCATTAGGGCTTCATCAATGCCACAATAAATTACACTAATATTTGGTGATATCAGTAGTGAGGTCCATGATCTGTAATCTTCAGGTTCTTGGGTAGTGGAAAAACCCATTCTTTTGAATGGTAGCTATCTCTGATAAACTAGGAGCTTCATCAATTCCACTGTCCTGGTTATCAATATTAAGGCACTTCGGAGATGTGTGACTGAACGCCATGTATACTGGTTGTCTCTGTGGAGCGAGCAAGAGCAGAACAGGTCTTCTCATGGTCCAAAAGACATCAGCACATGGCTTTTACTCCAATCAAAGCTGGCCACTGTGTATTGGTAACTTGCTTCCTCCACACCACCCAAACTGTCTCTCACCACAGTAAGATTTGGTTCTTGACTATTTCTTGGACAGATTACCGAAAAAATTGAATATTATCCACAGACCACTAATGGGCAAGAATTCAGATGGGTCAAGTTTCAGGGTGAACATACTGTAGGTTGTGCCAGGTAACAGTACTTTATACCACTGAGTGCACAAGCCTCTAGCTTTTAGTCCTGTCTGGTTATTTAGATATACCTCAAACAAGTCTTTAGAGATGAGGCAAACAGTCGGGGTTTTTTTTTTTTTTCCCCCCATCTAGTTGCTATTGGATTAATTTTCGGCCACATAAATTACCATAAATTTGGTGATGCACTGACTTGACCTATAGGCTTCCCCAGATACCAGTGACCATTGCATTACTGACAGATTATGATGCCATCAACATATTCTGTAGCGTTTTACAATTCAGAGGCTCATATAAAATAATCATAAGGAACATGGTCCAATTTAATACAATAAAGTGGAAAATGACAACCCTACTTGAAACCGCTTACAATCTCCAGTGAGGTGGAGGTGACAAAGTACAGGTGCTGATTTAAAATGGTCATCCAGCCATATTAAGGGAATGGGGGGGCTAGATGAAAGCTTCATGAGCTGGTCACCATCCAGTATTTGTAGCACTTTAGAGTGCGGTGGACTTTGATAAAGAATTCATTGGAAAATAATGAATGGGCTATATATTAAAAATAAATAATAAAAAAAATTGGGGAACATGGGCCGCTTCAGATGTGTTTTGTAGGAGAACCTATAACTAAGTTGTGGTTAGTCCTAATTTCTTGGAGAACATTCCAAAGAATTGGAGCTGGGAGTGGGAGGTATATACTAGTGTGGATGTTAGACAAGTCTCTTGCATAGTGTAGGCCAATAAACAAATGGGGGAGATGTAGGGGGTGCCACACTGTGGAGAGCTTTATGGGTGAGAGCCAGCAATTTAAACTGGATCTGATAATGTATGGGAAGACAGCGCAATGACTGGTACTGAGCAGAGGCATCCAAGTAACGATTAGCCAGAAGGATGACCCTGGTTGCTGCACTAAAGATGACTGCAGATGGGGAGGCCACTTTATGGAGTATTAGAGTAGTCAAGGTGGGAAGACATCAGGGCAACAGTGAGGGTTTTTGTTTCCATGGTAAAGGTGGATTCCAGAGATGTTCAAGAGCAGGCAAGATTGTATATAGGAGGTGAAGGAAACATTGGTGTCAAACATAACATCTGGACAGTGCCTGTTGCCAGGTCATTATTGTGGTGTCATGCACAGATGGAGATCTCACACTTGGCCAAGTACATAGATAGTGGGAGCAGAAGTTCAGCTTTGGAAAGTGTTGTGAACTCTGTTCTCGAACTCCCTCCTGTGGTCAGGAATGGTATTTCTGTGAGTTCTGTCCGTGGGTTCCCTCTGGTGGCTGAAAGTGGAGCTGCTGGTCTGGAAGTGGCTTCCTCAGCTGCATCGTTTAGGACTGGGCTGGTTCCTCTATTTAACTCTGCTCAGATCGTTACCTGATGCCAGTTGTCAATGTATCAGTACTGGTTCAGATCTCACTTGGATCTCCTGATGACCTGTCTACTTCAACAGAAGCTAAGTCCCTGCTAAACTCATTTTTTGTTCATTTGTGTTCTGAATATATTTCTGAGTACCTGCTAAGTTTTGTCCAGCTGGCTATTATGATATTGTCTCGTTAGCTGGAAGCTCTGGGTTGCAGAGTGGCACCTACCATGCCGTGAGTCGGTGTGGGGGGGTTTCTTGCTCACTCTGCGTGGCTTTTTGTAGTTTTTTTTTTTGTGCTGACCGCAAAGATCCCTTTATCTATCTTCTGTCTATTTAGTAAGTCTGGCCTCCTTTGCTGAAACCTGTCTCATTCCTATGTTTGTGCCTTCCTCTTAACTCAGTCAATATATGTGGGGGGCTGCTCTTTTTTCCTTTGGGGGATTTCTCTGAGGCAAGGTGAGGCTAGATTTCTCTTTAGGGGTAGTTACCTCTCAGGCTGTGAAGAGTAGTCTAGGCAGTCAGGCACGATCCACGGCTAATTCTAGTGTGTGTGATAATAGGATTAGGGCTGCGGTCAGCAGAGCTCCCACTTCCCAGAGCTCGCTCTATTTTTCAGTTTTGACTATCAGGACATTCCAGGTGTTCCTAACCACCAGGTCCATCATAACCGGAAAGGTTGAGTGGACATGATGTTGGAAACTGCAGAGTCACTGTTCTGTAGTACAGCAGGGGCAAGGTCAGGGGATGAAGTGTATTGTCGTCGGCATAAAGATGGTATGGAGAACCAAATTTGCTGATGGTCCATCAATCAAATCTGAAACCCCCTAATTGAGGTGACCTCAGGGACATTACTTCTATTATGAATGAGATTTTCCGGTCTCGCTTTAACCCGAAGCTCAGCTTTCATTTGAGATCTAAATTAAAGTGTTTGGAGACTTATTCAGATCTGCAACCTGCCAAAAAAAAAAAAAATCAAGGTTCAACCAGTGACATTTCTTCCAAAATTTACTTCAGGGAGAACTCAAAGCCCAAAACTATATTTGAATTCCTTCAGACGCCTCCCATGCTCAAATGTGGTCATATTTCAAAGTATCTGTCATATTTTGGGGTGCCAAACACCTCATGGTTCTCAGACTCCCCAATGGGCTAATCATGTACCCAGGCACATAGTGGTGGTTTGTTTTACAGTCTGAGGGAGATGGTAGAAAATGCTTCTTTGCTGGTGTCCTGGGGCAATTCTGCAAAGAATCGCTGTTGCATTCTGCAGATTTGTGCAGATAAAGGGAAAGGATGGCTCCTGTATATAAAGCAAATAAACAGTTACGCTTCTAACATTTCTGCCTGACATTACAACAAATTTTTGTATTTGACTAATGCTAAAGTCTATCTTATAAACTCCCATTATCCTAGATCCCAGCAAAACAAAATTAACTTGTAAAGTGTGTATTTTTAAGTTGCTTATTTGTGCTGTTTCTTCCATTGTGTCCTTCGCTCGGGGCTGGCTGGTTTTCCAATACATCCTCTTGCATTGTTGTCATCCGGTCAATGATCCTGTGAAAAATAAATCACAAATTTTAAATCATGTATATAAAAATTGCAAAACATTGTGAAAGCATAGTAGTTCATTCCAAGTAGCTGCAATGTAAATGAAACAATTTTCCAAAATAAGTTATGAAACTTGCACTGTAAAATTTAGGTATCCAATGCAACTCGGCTCCTTCTCCAAATTGTCTTCTAACTCAGTTTAAAAAAAAAAAAAAAAAAAAAAAAATTGGGCTCCTGGTGTGGTTCCATCCAATAGGCATTTAATTATGGGCTTAACGTTGTCCTTATTGCAGGAATGATTAATCATTCTTCCAAATGTGGATTGCATATTAGGGTGGCAAGTGCAGGGAGCATGTGTGGCACTTATGCAGTATCTGTATTCCTTTTTCTGAAAAGTAGATGTATCCTTTGTCTTTAAGTGTTTGTAGTTTTTCCTCCATCAAAACTCCATGGTGACACACTATCTCCTTTTTGGAAGAATTGACTAGTCTTCAGGGCATAGCCCCCTTTTAGCTTTGTCTTCCACATTGACCTGTCTGCTCCGCTCATGTGATATAACCATATCATTTATGTAATTGCTGTTGTCTTTTCCTCTTGATGTGTGGGATCTTAAACACAGCTGAATATATTCCAAGTTTGGTCGGTTAATGTAGGCTGCCAACTGGTCATTTTGTTGGAGGATGCCTGTAGTGCTCTAAGAATGTTTATTGGATTCCGTAAGCATTTATGCATAAGAATACAATGCCATAAGACATGGAGGCAAACAATAGTTTGGATAGAAGATGCCATTAACAATCTATTTGTCTTGGCAGAACTGTGCAGCGGTTTGGCTGATTTTGCCCATGGTCAGTGATGGAACAGGCTCATTTAGTCTAATTGGGTACTTCTCAAGGAACTTCTTGAAGCATTCATCTTTATCAAGTTATTCTGCATTGATTTCTTTTCCTCCTTCCTCCTTCCTCCTTCCTCCTTCCTCCTTCCTCCTTCCTCCTTCCTCCTTCCTCCTTCCTCCTTCCTCCTTCCTCCTTCCTCCTTCCTCCTTCCTCCTTCCTCCTTCCTCCTTCCTCCTTCCTCCTTCCTCCTCTCACCAAAGGTTGTTAAAAGTGCTAGTAACTACCACACAAGTAAGCACATTCATACTGTTCAGGCCACATGTAATTGTACCTCAGTACTAATCCTCAATGCTCCACTTCAGACCATCCTAACCAGAAGCACAGGCAATCGCCACCTCTTGGCGTATAATTGTTAATGGAAAAGTCAAATTCAGCTTCTTGGTGCAGAACAATGTTCTGGTATATAGAGGTGAACGTTGCCTTCTGTCCATCAGAGTACATGGATATCTTCTCAAGCCAGTCTTTTCCTTATCATGCGTTGCTGGATTCCGCACATGTAAATATACTCGAAACATGGGGTCTTGCCACTCTGCCACAACGTGCTATCAAAAAAGGGTCCTGTGCTAAAGAGAAATTGGTAAAGATTACATTTTCTAAAACCACAACATCACAAACTCAAAACTCTACGGTGTAAAACTGTGCTACTTACACTTTTTTTTTTTTTTCCTTATTTTATTTGCCCAAACTCCTGGTTGATCTCCCTATAAATTTCTTTAATGTCTTTTAGAAATACCTCAGCATCCTGTTGGCTTCAGAGGTTGCGTGGAAATTTTTTTGAAACTACAAACTTGAGGAATTGCTTAATATAAGTGTTTGATGTCTTAAAGAACCTTCACATTAAGCGACGCTGCAGCGATATCGACAATGATGCCGATCGCTGCAGTGTCGCTGGAGAGCTGTCACACAGACGGCTCTCCAGCGACCAACGATGCCGAAGTCCCCGGGTAAACATCGGGCTACTAAGCGCAGGGCTGCACTTAGTAACCCGATGTTTACCCTGGTTACCAGTGTAAATGTTAAAAACAAACACTACATACTTACATTCCGGTGCCTGTCGCATCCGCTTCCCTGCACTGTGAGTGCCGGCCCCAGCACAGCGGTGACGTCACTGCTGTGCTTTGCCTTACGGCCGGCACTGACACATTCAGTGCAGGAAGCTCTGAGCAGCAGCGCGGACGCTGGGGGACGTGACAGACATCAGAGGGTGAGTGTGTAGTGTGTTTTTTTTTTTTTTTTTTTACTTTTACAATGGTAACCAGGGTAAATATCGGGTTACTAAGCACGGCCCTGCGCTTAGTAACCCGATATTTACACTGGTTACCGTTGTAAAACATTGCTGGCATCATTGCTTTTGCTGTCAAACACAACGATACATGCTGATCTGACGACCAAATAAAGTTCTGGACTTTCAGCAACGACCAGCAAAATCACAGCAGGATCCAGATCGCTGCTGCGTGTCAAACACAACGATATCGCTATCCAGGACGCTGCAACGTCACGGATCGCTATCGTTGTAAAGTCGCTAAGTGTGAAGGTACCTTTAAACTTAGATTAGGTGAGTTTGTCTTCAGGTCTTCCAGAAACTCCAATCCACATAATATACATACACAATAAATGGATGAAAAGACCAATAAACACTCTTTGGATTCCATTTCTATAGATGTTAGAAGATGAAGTTGACCTATCAAATAAAACAATTAATAAAGCCTTAAAAAAAGAGCAAAAGTACACAATATACAGAGTGCTAAAAGCTTTGAAACAAAAGCTGCAACTAAAACAAGTTAAAATGGAAGCAAAAAGCTGGAGCAGATCATTTTGGGATCAATCCTTATAGAAGGAACACTGCCCTCTCTGGAGTTCAGTCTGAAGAGCTAAGCTAGTCAAGTTTGATCGTCTTGGCGGGGCTGATCCTCAGTAAAACATCCAATTGGTAGTAGCGACACGGTGTACAAAGGGCAGGGACTAGATCAACACGAGCTTATGACCCATACTTGCTGTGAATTCCTCGTTCACGGGGAAGAATTGCAATCCCCATCACAAACTGGGTTACCCGAACCTGTTGGCAAAGGGTAGACTCACGCTGGCCTGTTCAGTGTAGCATGCATGTTGCCCCAGACATTTAAAGGCATCACAGACCTGTTATTGCTTGATCTCGTGTGGCTGAGCGCCACTTGTCCCTCTAAGAAGCTAGACATGGACCAGGGGGATCACATAGCTAGTTGGCATGCCAGCCGCTTGTGATCGGAATTAACCAGACTAATAATAATGTCCTCCATGCATAATGCCCCCACATGGTGTACTCCATGCATAATGTCTCCACATACCATTTTTTAATTCCTGAGGTCATCCTCCAGGTTTCTTCCTAGTCTTACACTGCCCCAATGAGTAATTTGTTCATTTAAAAAAAACAAAATAATCTTTAACTTTAGCAATGAAAGCCAGTACTGCCAATGTGTAGCAATGCTGACACTAAATAGTCAGGGTATCACCAACAGTTGGTCCCTGGGACACTGCTAGTAAACCTTGCTGGGCCGTTACCTGGTATAGCCATCCTTGGTCTCAGATCGCCCATCCAAGAGAGGCTGTGCCCCTACTCGAGAGCATTTAGGCTGTTTCCAACACCGCCTGAAACCCCCTGACTGGACGTGGCCAGAATAGACGAGACTGCCACATCTTTGGTCAGTTCCCTGGGACTTGTCTCGTAGCTCCCATCTGACCCAGCAGCCCCTTGGTTGAAAACAAGAAGCAGTCAGGCCCCCAGTACTACCACTGCATGACAGCAGCAACGGTTGTTGCCACCGCTGGTAGTATCACTCCTCTCTAGTGTTGAGCATTCCGATACCGCAAGTATCGGGTATCGGCCGATATTTGCTGTATCGGAATTCCGATACCGAGATCCGATACTTTTGTGGTATCGGGTATCGAAACAACATTAATGTGTAAAATTAAGAATTAAAATAAAAAATATTGCTATACTCACCTCTCCGACGCAGCCTGCACCTTACCGAGGGAACCGGCAGCATTGTTTGCTTAAAATTCGCGCTTTAACTTCCTTACTTGAAGTCCCGGCTTGTGATTGGTCGCGCGCCACCCATGTGACCGCGACGCGACCAATCACAGCAAGCCGTGACGTAATTTTAGGTCCTTCAGGATTTTAAAATTACGTTCCGGCGTTGTGATTGGTTGCGTCGCGGTCACATGGGCGACGCGACCAATCACAAGCCGTGACCGTCACGGGAGGCAGGAGACGCGTGCATTTTAAAATGCGCACGTCTCCTGCCTCCCGTGACGTCACGGCTTGTGATTGGTCGCGTCGCCCATGTGACCGCGACGCAACCAATCACAACGCCGGAACGTAATTTTAAAATCCTGAAGGACCTAAAATTACGTCACGGCTTGCTGTGATTGGTCGCGTCGCGGTCACATGGGTGGCGCGCAACCAATCACAAGCCGGGACTTCAAGTAAGGAAGTTAAAGCGCGAATTTTAAGCAAACAACGCTGCCGGTTCCCTCGGTAAGGTGCAGGCTGCGTCGGAGAGGTGAGTATAGCAATATTTTTTATTTTAATTCTTAATTTTACACATTAATATGGTTCCTAGGGCCTGAAGGAGAGTTTCCTCTCCTTCAGACCCTGGGAACCATCAGGAATACCGTCCGATACATGAGTCCCATTGACTTGTATTGGTATCGGGTATCGGATTAGATCCGATACTTTGCCGGTATCGGCCGATACTTTCCGATACCAATACTTTCAAGTATCGGACGGTATCGCTCAACACTACTCCTCTCCAGCTTCTAACTAAGTCACTGGTCCAGACTGACTAACCTGGGCCTCTGACATCCCAGTTGTGGAGGAACCCAGCAATGAGGCCCTACCTCTCCTGGGACTTCCCTAACCTCAATTGCATGCTACCTCTCTGTCCCTCCCCCAGAGGGACATCCGGTACACTATTCACACTGACATCACCTGGGGTGGGCATTACATTTTGGTCTGGAAGATCAATAGTTGGGGAGTTCAGCAGCCACATATTGTGGACCTAAGTCTGTCCCAAGCAAAACACTTACCAAGCATATTCACGGTTACTCTCACCTCCTGCACTCCCCTCCCAGTGGCCCAGTCCAAACAACCCTTGGCAACAGGCAGTCAGTTTGAGGCCTCCAATCCTGGTGACAAGGGCTTACTTGGATACCAAATCCTATGGGGACACCAGCTCAGGCCACACAAGTCGTCTTGGCACCAGTGTCTCGCTGTCACATGGCCTATGGTGGCAAGCTGAAGGTTGTCAAGGGACCTCCCACCACCCCCACTTACAACAGTGGGTGGCTTCTGGGACATGACCTTTTGTTGCAGGGCATACATGGCTTTGAAGTGTCCTGGCTGTCTGCTGAAGTGAGTCTTGGTTCTCCCAACAAAGTGGAGGGGAAACGTGGGTAGGGTACCCCCTTGGACTTGAGGCAGGCACGGTGTTAATCTTGCTTATTCATCTTGCTCCTTCTCCTGGCAGCAAGCTTCATGGCCACTGGAGTGCTTGTCAGCAAGTGTCGCTGATGCAGAAGCCCAATTTAGCTTCTGGTCACTGAGGTACTGGTGGAGGTCCTCCAGGCAGTTCCACAAACTGCTCCGTTGCAATGAGCTCCTTCAGGTGCTGGACAGTGGGGAGCTCCAGGCCTGTGGTCCATTGGTCAACTGCTCAGTAAGGCCTGCATGTGATCAGCCTAGCTGTCTGCAGGACCCAGCTGCATACTCCAGAACTGCTTCTGGTACAGCTCGGATCAAGTTGTACTGCCAGAGCCAGCTTGATGTCCTCATAGTTCATGGTGGTCACACTGGGCAGGTACTCAGATTTGCAGAGCCTTGCCCGAGGCAAGGGGGTTCAGAACCAGACCCACTGGTCCTTGGGCAGATGATACTGATAGGCACTTTTTTTTTTTTTCCTGGCATGAGAACTTGCCAAGCCCCCGTCCTGTCAGGAAGAGGGAAGTCCTTCATCCATAGCCTTGGAATTTAGATCTCTGGGGACTTGCAACAGGCCGGGATCTGCATCTGGAGCCAAAACATTTGTGGCTTGTGCACCCACTGACGTTCTGTAGCTTCCACTGCCTCGTGACATTCTGCTGCTGCCATGAGGGTCTTGTAGGTGGCCTTGTTGCCAGCCCAGAGACTGGCCAGGGAAGTTTGCAGGTGGTCATCCAAGCCTACCTGGTTGAGGTTGTTGGTGAATGCAGCCACCATTACCAGGGTAAAGGGGACATATTTTCTTTGCAATGGTGTACAATATTCACTTGTCCAATGGCTCCAAACAGATGGTGATTAGGCCTGCAGCTGTATTTTAGGAGAATCCTTGTTGATCAGGGTTACAAATACCAGGAGGTCACACTGCAAGCTTTTATAAAATATAACCTTTAACAAATATACTGTAAATACATGTACACAAACTAGGTGCTTGGGGTCAGACTATGGCTACCATCTTGATACTCTGCATTTTGGAAGGTTCCTGATAACTTTAAAAAATGTGATTAATATGGAACAGTGAGTAGATGGGGAGCAGAGGCAGGTGAAGATGTCTAATGAATGTCCATTGGTGTTGAGGACCACTGAGTAAGACCAAAGGATGAAGCAAGGAACCAGTTTGGGTGGCTGCAGACTCGTAGGTGTCAAGGGAGACTTCAGCATACCCATTGATTGTAGGAATGTCAGCAGTGTAGAAGCCAGGTGAAGTGGTCAATAGCAGTGGCTGGGCCTGGGGGTTGGTATGATGGCTACTTGGACATTGAAGGGAGGGTAAATATGGACAGAATTCACTTCAAAAGTGAGGGGTAGCAGTGGAATTGGGATGAAGGTGGAATGGTAGCAGATTAAGACTCGCTCCTCTACTGTCTATTGCCAGATGGGTGAAGTGAAGGCCACAAGTTTTACAGTTGGTAACATGTTCATCTTTATAATTTCTACCAGGCCGTGCTACTAAAGGTATTGAAGCAATCTGCCAAGAAGCTTTAACTCTCACTAAAAGGTACCAACCTATTGTCAAACCAGGTAATCCCTCTTGGGTGGAGTGGCTGTGGACCACCTGATCAGATAGACCTGCATCTTGTGAAGGGGTGAGGTGGAGGAGACTAGAATGTCAATGTCCTGATTGGCCTTCAAAATACCCTAGTTTACTAAGGATGTTCATAACTGTCTGATCTAAAAGGTGTGTAACTAGGTCCAAAACGGGCTTAAAGGATTATTTCCTTCTCCAAGACCTTATCCGAATAGGTAGTGAGTAATTGTGGCAAAAACCTTAAAATAGAAATGTAGTAGTTTTTCTGACTTTGCCTGCACATGAGAAAAGGGACACCTGAAGAACACTAAATATCCATGGTTATGACCACTAGCAAATGGCTAACTGCCACAATTGGTGGCTGTGACCATGAACCAAGGTCCTGCACATGAGGAAAGACATGGACAATCAAACTATAAAATTCTCATTGAGGGTATTTGCTAATATTTTACCCACTATATTTTGGTATAATTCCTACACAAGTCAATAGCCCACAATAATGCCACAAAGTTTATTAAATTGGTCACAAACCAGGCATAAAACACAAGATGTATAAATTCTAGAGCAGACTCTATCAACTTCTACAAGTTCATAGTTGTAGCAGGGGAGGGCAATATGGATCCTCAATGTACACAATCTCATAAAGGGCAAGATTTAGACACTAGGGGACTCAAATCTGATCTCAAGGACTAGGATGAACAAATCTATAAAATGCTAGTGCATCAGGGAGTATGAGCATGCACTGAAATGCTCGTTACTCAAACCGAACAAATTCAAATGCTCATTTCAAGTAACAACTATAATGGGAGTCAATAGGAGATCTGAGAATTTTCCTGGCACTCTACAAAGGTCTGAGGGGCAGTGCAAATCCCCCCCCCCCCCCCTCCCCCGGAAGCATCTGACTCCCAGATCGCTGCTGAGAACAAGTTTCTTACTCCATTTTATGGATTGACAAAACATTCAAAATCAACAATAAAAATTGGTATTTACGGGATTATAATCATTCTTTCCTGTCTAATTTGTATATACGACAAAATTTCAAGATTTAAAGACTTGAGTCCACATTTTTAAAAAAACTTAAGTGTAATTTATGAAATGTCAAAAATTAGGTACTGATTAGGAAACATCCTGTATAAGACATGTAGGAGGGCCTCGTGCATTTTTTCAGATCATGTAGTAGTGCTCCTACACTCAAAGGCTGCCAAAAATGAGAAGCTGCTGCCATATACGAGCAGTCAGCAGAGCGCTAGTAACAACAAGACACCAGTGTATGAAGTCCACAATGTGTTTCAACGGTGACCCCCGTCTTCATCAGGTGGAAGTTTGTTTAAATACCCTTTCTTGTATGCTAATAAAGTTGTACCTAGGTCCTGATTGGTTAAATCCAGTCACGTGACAGATTGAAATCACCTTGTTTAAAACATCATATTTGCTGCAATACAATGAAATGCTTAATAAAAACAAAGCAATAAATGATATATATAATTTTCATATATTCTAAATTCTTAACTTTCAATTGTGAGATTTAATCCCTCAGGGGCCAATGTACCAATCTTGAACATCCAAAAAATTTCTATTGATTAAATTGCTGTAGCGATCTGAAACTGTCGGGTATAAAGTCAATAATCGTTAATCTCAATGAATTCAAATTCTTTTGATGTACAGGTAAAAAATGTTAAATTATGCAACAGCCATTCTGAATATTTTGGCAGTGCTTATTTGGCCTTGCATGGTTTGGATAGTGCAACCTACATATTGGAGTCCACATCCTATTAAATATTACATACAGTGCCTTGCAAAAGTATTCGGCCCCCTGGATCTTTTCAACCTTTTCCCACATATCATGCTCCAAACATAAAGATACCAAATGTAAATTGGTGATTCTTCACCAAAAAGTGGAACACAATTGTCAAGTTGAAAATTTTATTTTAATTTCTTTTGTGGAAATTCAAAAACTGAAAGTGGGGCATGCAACATTATTCGGCCCCTTTAACTTAATACTTTGTTGCGCCATCTTTTGCTGCGATTACAGCTGCAAGTTGCTAGGGGTATATCTCTATCAGTTTTGAGAGACTGAAATTCTTGCCCTTTCTTCCTTGGCATACAGCTCGAGCTCAGTGAGGTTTGATCATTTGTGAACAGCAGTTTTCAGCTCTTTCCACAGATTCTCGATGGGATTGAGGTCTGGACTCTGACTTGACCATTCTAACACTTGGATACGTTTATTTGTGAACCATTCCATTTTAGATTTTGCTTCGTTTGGGATCATTGTCTTGTTGAAAGACAAATCTCCGTCCCAGTCTCAGATCTTCTGCAGACTCCAACAGGTTTTCTTCAAGAATGATCCTGTATTTGGCTCCATCTATCTTCCCATCCATTTTTAACAATCTTCCCTGTCCCTTCTGAAGAAAAGCAGGCCCAAACCATGATGCTGCCACCACCATGTCTGACAGTGGGGATGGTGTGTTCAGAATGAGCTGTGTTGCCTTAACACCAAACATATCACTTGGCATTGTTGCCAAAAATTTCATTTAAACTACTTTTTTATTGATATCTTTGAGAAATGGCTTTCTTCTTGCCACTACTCCATAAAGGCCAGATTTGTGCAGTGTACGACTGATTGTTGTCCTATGGACAGACTGTCCCACCTCAGCTGTAGATCTCTGCAGTTCATCCAGAGTGATCATGGGCCTCTTGGCTGCATCTCTGATCAGTCTTCTCCTTGTTTGAGATGAAAGTTTAGAGGGACGGCTGGGTCTTGGTAGATTTGCAGTGGTATGATACTCCTTCCATTTCAATATGATCACTTGCACAGTGCTGCTTGGTATGTTTAAAGTTTTGGAAACCATTTTGTATACAAATCCGGCTTTAAACTTCTCAAACATTATCATGGACCTGCCTGTTGTGTTCTTTGGTCTTCATGATGCTCTGTGCTTCAAACAGAACCCTGAGACTATCACAGAGCAGGTGCATTTATATGGAGACTTGATAAATATAATCCACCTGTGTAATCATCATTAGGCATTTAAGACAACATTGGCTCATTCAGAGATCCACAATTAACTCCTGGAGTGAGTTTGCTGCACTGAAAGTAAAGGGGCTGAATAATATTGCACGCCCCACTTTTCAGTTTCTGTATTTCCACAAATTTAAAATAACGAATACATTTCGTTCAACTTCACAATTGTGTTCCACTTGTTGTTTCTTCACCAAAAAAATAACATTTGGTATCTTATGTTTGAAGAATGTGGGAAAAGGTTGAAAAGTTCCAGGGTGCCAAATACTTTAGCAAGGCACTGTAAGTGGATTGACGGTTGACATTGATTTTTTTTTTTTTAGCTGATACCCGTAGTATTGGATTTAAAATCTTTAACCCCATTTTTAATAGACGCACTTGGCAGATCTACAAGCAAAGCAACCATTGCCGTTAGTTATAGATGGGGGTGGGGTGAGGAGTTATACTTGTATTACTTGGTGCAACCAAATTGCGCAATGTTCGGCTCCTAAATTGTGCTAGGTCAAACGGTGATGTGGTCCAATAATATAGGGTCAATTTCCAAAATGACCCAATACTTACTCAAAAGCTTCTGTATCGTCACATGGGATTGATTAAATGTGGTAACGATGTTCAATTTGGCAATTTCAGAGGAACGACTGCCCTTAACTTTTTGTCTATGCAATCATCCTTGGAAAGTTTTCACTATCAAGAAGACCTCTTTAACTAAATTTTTTTGGGGTAGCCTTTGTTGAAAACGCTTCTCCAAAATGTTTGCTTCACTATAAAAATCCTTATCCTGTGTGCAATTCTTCCTAATTATCCAGTATTGCCCATAAGGGATGTTGAGAATCCAGGAAGGTGTTCGCTGTTTAAAACTCAGCTATTAACCCATTACTTGCCAAATTAAAATTTTTAAAAGTACGGATTTTTCAGAAAAGGGTGACCCAATATTCATTTAAATGACAGACATGATTTCGTATTTTGAAACAATTAACCTAATTATAAAAATTATAAAATCTTTGTTGCTAGAAGCTAAAGATTAGGCGTCCCAAAAAAAAGGATTAGTCTAACCTGTAATTCGGTTTCTAGAAACCTTCCACAATAGTCACCTCGAAGGATGTCTCCCCGCCCTAATGGGGGACAGGAAGCAAAAAGGTTAAATAACCAACCCCTTCCTGCTGTCTCCAGTATTTTTTTATTTTTTTTTATTTTCTGGACACAAGTATGTATAGTTACCACAAAAAGCCGGAATCATCCAATAGGAATGTCAGATAGGGAGGGAAATTAGTGTTGTCGTGGAAGGTTCCTAGAAACCGAATTACCGGTAAGATTAATTCTATTTTCTCCAGTCACCTTCCACGAAAGTCACCTTGAAGTAATACTAACACTGATTTCTTTAGGGAGGGATCACAGCTTGCAGAACACGTCTGCCAAATATTAGATCCCTGTTAAAGCTCAGTCTATAATGTCTGGTGAAGGTATTTACAGAAGACAATGTAGCCGCTCTGCAGATCTGCTCAGATGAAGCGTTCCCTCTCGCTGCCCAGGATGTAGAGACCGACCGAGTGGAGTGAGCCTTTAGTGAAGCAGGAGGAGGAAGATGTTTTATTGAGTACGCTAGGCAAATGGCTTGTTTGATCCAGTTTGCGATCGTGCCTTTAGATGCCTTTTTACCTTTATTTTGGCCTGAAAATTGAATAGAGATTCTGGTAAAACCCTCCAATCCCTGAAGTGTTCCAGGTAATGGTGCACTACTCTGCGGACATCCAGAGTGGAAATTTTTCTTCCTTCGCATTAGAAGGATTTGGGCAAAATGATGGCAGCACAATATCTTGACCCCCTATGGAAGTCTGAGGCAACCTTGGGAATAAAGGAGGGATCTAAACATAGAACTATATTATCAGAGTTTATAGTTAGGTAGGGTTCCTGTATTGACAGGGCCTGCAATTCTCCTATGCGTCTAGCCATGGTAATAGCCACCAGAAAAACCATCTTAAGAGTCAGGGTTTTGAAGGGTATTGAGAACAAGGGCTCAAAGGGAGTCTGGGTCAGACTGAGTACTAAATTTAAGTCCCAGGGAGGGGCCTGGTTAGGGAGCCTAGGACGTATTTACTTGCTGAGGTTATAAATGGCTTAATCCAGCGGTGGCCCTCCAGGTCCTGGTAAAAAAAAGAGCAGAAATCTGAACTTTCAGAGTGCTCAGGGAAGGACCTAGCTCCAACCCTTCCTGGAGGAAGTCCAGGATCTGAGCAATGTTGGTGCGGAAGGGATCAGACATTGGGAAGGCACCAGGAAGAGAACTTTTTCCATACTTTGCCATAGATGGCATTCGTCACTGGTTTCCTGTTCTTTTGGAGCATTTGGATTACCCTGTCTGAGACCTCTGGCTCTTAAAATGCTGGCTTCAGTAACCAAGCCGCTAGGTTCAGTCTGTTCAAGTCTGAGTAACATAGGGGACCCTGGTGCAGGAGGTCGGAGGTCTGGGGTAGAAGTAAGGGACCCTCTAATGCAATGTCCATCAGTGCGCTGCACCCTGCCCACAATGGAGTAATTGGGACCATTGTGACCTGGCCCAATCAAATCTTCTGCCATTTTCACCAACAAGGATAGGCAGGAAGGCATAGACCAGGTTGAAGTTCCACAGATGGGCAAAAGCATCGAGCCCCATAGGCCGGACTGAGAATTTGTTTTTGCAGTCTGAACACTTGAAAACAAATCTACATCCAGGCTCCCCCATCTCGCAGTCAGGGATAGGAAGACCGCTTGGTTCAGGCACCATTCCCCCAGATGGACATCCCTCCTGCTTAGGAAGTCTGCCTGTGCCTCTGAGATGTGTTGCCGAGATGGACAACAGGTGTTTTTCTGCCCAGAAGAATATTCTTTCCATGACTAGTTTTAGGCTGGCATACCTCGTGCCCCCTTGATGTCGAAGGTAGGCTGTTACGTTGTTGGCGTAGATCTGAACGTGGTGATTTTGAATTGGAGGTGAGGCAGCTATTGTGCTTCCTCCACTGCCTTCAGCTCCCTCAGTTTCCAAGATTTGATACACTTCATTCATCCCGTGGGAAATTATGGTATCACGGGAGCACAGCTTAAATCTTAAAATGAATTACTTAATTGACATGACAGTGGAGTTGACAGAACATTATACATTAGAATAGGACATACACAACGAGTGAAGTGAAATGTAGAGAAATAAAGTAGACATTCACCTTAATGATTTAACCGTAATGTTGTAGTTGTTGTTGTACATTCCCATGGCAGTTGGCACAAACTATTTCCTATATTTTTCCTTCTTACATCTCAGAAGTATTAGCCGGTTACTGAAGGTGCTCTTGTCTAATGAATAGCTCATATAATGGATGTGCATTATTGTTCATAATTGCCATACACTTTTTCAGAGTTCTTCTCTCCACTACCTCCTCAAGAGTCCAGATTGCAGCCCACAGCAGAACTTGCCTTCTTGATGATCTTATTCAGCTTATTAGCATCAGAGGCTCACACGCTACTACCCCAGCATATGATTGCAAAAAAGATGGCACTTGCCACTACAGACTGGTAGAACATTTCTAACATTTTGCTGCACACATTAAAAGACCTCAGTTTCCTTAGGAAATACAATCTGCTCATCCCCTCCTTAGGAAATACAATCTGCTCATCCCCTTCTTGTAGACAAACTGAGTGGCATCTCCAGTCCAGTTTGCTATCCAAATGGACCCCCAAATATTTGTAACTCTCCACCTGCTCTACCTCCTGACCAGCAATAGTGATCGGTAAGCATTCCATCTTTATCCTGCTATAGTTGGCCACCAACTCCTTAGTTTTCTTAACATTTAGTCGTAGATAGTTACCATTGCACCAATCCACAAAATTCGACACCACCCTTCTATATTCCTCATCCCCCTGATCTCCCCTAATGCATCCCACAACCACTGAGTCATCCGAAAATTTTTGAAGGTGGCAAAGATCAGATTTATACTGAAAGTCTGAAGTATACAGAGTGAAAAGAGGGCGCAAGCACCGTTCCCTGGGGCGCACCTACCCTGCTCAATAATCTGCTTGACACCACTGCTCCCATCTGTACAAACTGTGGCCGATCTGATAGGTAGTTATCCAATTTTTCATCCCCCTCCTCAACCTTCATATCAGTCATCTTTGTGTAGTAAAAGTGGCTGCAGGGAGTTAAATGCACTCGAGAAATCGAAGAACATCGCTTGCACCATGGTTCCGTCAATCTCCAGAAATGAATGTACACTATGTAACAGAATAGCATCATCCACCCCCAATCTGTTGGTAAGCAAACTGAGATCTGGATCTTATGTTCAGGGGCCATAACCCTTGAAAATGTTTCCTCCACCACAGCTCCCCAACCCCTTCGGCTGGCATCCGTAGAAAGAATCTTTAGGGGGAGCTGGTCCCAGCTCACCCCCTCCACAGGTTCTTGCAATTCTGCCACCAGGAGAGAGACGATTTCACATGTCCGGGAAGCGGAATTCTCCTGGACAGTACGTTGTTGTACCTTCAAGAGTATAGACGGATGTGGGTTTGGAGCATTCGGGTGTGCGCCTGAGCCCAGGATACTGCCTGAATACATGAGGCAGTGACCCCAGAATGGACATAGATTCCTTCAATGTTGGTGTTCTCAGCTGTTTGCATTTTGAGAACCTCCGGCGAAGGTCGTGTTGACTATCCTCGGTAAGGAAGGATGTCCTTTCTTTTTTTCCTGAGTCTAGGAGGATCCCCAGAAATTTCTTCCTTGGGGAAGGGTGGAAGTCTGATTTTTAGAAGGTTTGGGATCCAGTCTAGAGATTTGAAGATCTCCCAGGGTTTTCGATACATCCTGGTTCAACCGTGATATCTATGGGGCGACTACGAGGAAGTCGTCCAAATAAGGAACAAGACATATTCCCTGGAGCCATATGAATATGACCACTTCCCTCATGATTTTTTAAAACGCTCTTGGTGCTGAGGACACACTGAATTTTAGCGTGTTGAATTGGAAATGGGTGATCTCTTGGTTGTGGGTGACTGCGAACCTGAGGAACTTCCTGTGACCCGGATGGATCGGAATGTGGTAGTAAGCGTCCCTCATGTCTATTGTAGCAATCACCCAGTTCTTTCGGATTAGAGGGATTGCCGTCTTGATAGACTCAATCTTGAACCCCCGGTATCTGAAATGATTTAAGGGTTTTAAGTTTATGGTGACCCTACATTTCCCGAAGGGTTTTTTTTTTGAGGAAGAGGTGAGAGTAATGGCCTCTGCCTATCTCCTGATGGGGGTACTCGAGAAATTACTTTTTCTTGCAAGAGGTCTTGTAACTGTAGGAGGAAGGAGTTTTGGACGTCTGGAGGCTGTGATGGAGTAATCCTCAGACACTGGGGGGGGGAAGACTCTCGTATTCACACCTTACAGTTCGGGCTAAAGTTGGAAGGATCCACTGGTTTGTGGATATGGACTTCCATTGGGCAAGAGTCTGAGAGTTAGCCCCCACCAGAGTCACTGTTTGTCTGGGATCTGTTGTTGAGGGACAAGGATGTTCCTGCCTTTACCCCCTTTTGGGTAGCTCCACCATCCAGTTTTACCCTTTCCCCTGAATTCCTTCTGGGGCTGTTCACAAGGGAGACGAAAAATGCTTCCTAGTAAATTTTTGCTCAGGAAGTGACTTATCAGAAGCCTTCTCAAGGATATCATCCAAGACTTGACCAAATACGTTTTGTCCCTGGAAGGGCATGCCACATTTTAGTCTTAGAGGTAATGCATCTCCGCCCCCCCCATGATTTATTCTTATTTTTTTAGCGTAGGAGTGTCCATAAACGTGGGGAAATCCAGGCAATATGTGGTCCCGTGTTGGTGTACGACTGTCCAGAAACGTGGGGAAATCCAGGCAATATGTGGTCCCATGTTGGTGTACGACTGTCCAGAAACGTGGGGAAATCCAGGCAATATGTGGTCCTTTATAGGTGCTCGTTAGCCAGTTCTGGAGTCCCCTCTCTCTTCAATGTTTCTCCCCCCCCCCCCCCGATTTTAACCAAAGGGCCCTTCTAGCAGAATTGGAGAGGACTAAGGATTTTGCTGCAGCCCAAACTGACTCTCCTGAGGCATCGGCTAAGAAGCCTGTGGTTTTTTTTGGGGGGGAAGGGGGTGAAGGATCTCCTCTCAAGAGGTCACCTGGGAGAGGTGTTCCTCTAATTTACAGAGCCAGAGAGGGATCTGGCGACACAAGTAGAAGCTATATTAGCTTTAATCGGGTTAGTAGAAGTTTCCCAGGTTTTTTCAGGTGACTTTCAATCTTTCGATCCATTGGATCTTATTGGGACGAATCCTCAAAGGGGAGGGATGTCGTCTTTGGTTATTTTAGAGACCTCGACATCTACCCTAGGGACTTCCCAAATAGAGCTATCACCTTCAAGGGGAAAGCAATTTTTTTTTTTTTCCTACCTCCGAGGGTCCCTTTTCTGGGGAAGACAATTCCTAAAATATACCTGAAATATAAGGTTCTGGACATTCTCGTGAACCTGGAACCCTTTTTTTTTTTTTTTTTTTTTTTTTTTTTTTTTTTTTTTACTCTTGGGTTTCAGCCCCCCAAACATCTAAATCTGAATGTTTTACCTCGACTTCCTCCACCCCCATGGTATTCCTCACCATGGAAACACGTTCTTCCATATCCTCGGAGAAAAATAGTATTTGTCAGGCGTAAGTGTGGATGTGGAGCCCTCATTTTCCCAAATGTCGTCCGACCCCCGACATATGAATCTCATTGGAGTCAGATTCAGCCAGTGCCCACTTCTTTTTTTAGGGGGATGGGGCACTGGAGGCTGGGAAAGGGCTGCCATGGAGATTTGTACCTCCTGGTTGAGGTTTTTATACTATACTGTGCCGAACCACTCTCTCCTGGATATCATCTGTGCAGGGTTGGCATAAGGTTGTCTTATAGCCAAAAGGGAGCCTGGAACCACAAACACCACACTTTCGGCTGGGTTTGCACTTTGGGGCAGAGACCTTTTTCTCCCTAAAAGAGAGAAGGTATACTAAGTGACCCATAAGTGTTAGCTCGGATAGAAAGGGCCCAGCTACTCACGGTAGGAGGGCAAACGCTGGGATCTGCAGATGCAGCAATAGGTTTGACGCCATCCATGGTCAGACCTGTCACCAGTCACACCAGACACTCTGCGTCTTACCTGGAGGCTCACTACTAGGATATAGGGATCGAGGTCCAGCATCGTTAGTGTGCTCCTCCTCCCATGGTCTGTAAGGAGGATCCAAGGAACGACAGAGGCTGGAGGTGCCGGGCCCTGGCTGCAAACCGCACGCACGAACAGCATGGCGCCTAAATGTGAACCTGGAAGTGAACGCCAACCCCACTTCCGGTGCACGCGGCTGCAGGGGAGGACACCAGGGAGCTCGGAGGACCCCGGCTGCACATCACCACCCCGCTTTACCTCCTGAAGAGGGATGGGAAAGGGGTCCCGAGTCACAGCAGCCTGAAGACAGGAGCAGTTATCTGAAGGAGGAGAGGGGAAACCTCCAACTGCATCCACACTTAAAGTGCGTAGCAGTAAAATTCAAAATCAATTATTGGCGTTTACAGAAATGTAATGTTAAACATTTTTCCTGTGTAATTTTGTATATAGGGCAGAATTTCAAGATTTAAAGACTTGGAGTCCACATTTTTGTAAAAAATTTCAAGTGTAATTTATGAAACAAGAGCTGCCAAAAACTAGATACTCTGACTAGGATTCAACCTGTATTAGACATGTAGGAGGGCCTCATGCATTCTTCAGATTGTGTAGTAGTGCTCCTACACTCAAAGGCTGCCACAAAATGAAAAGCTAGTCATCCATACTCAACGCCAAATGTAGTGCCTTCAAATATTAACACGTAGCTGATTTACTCCTACATTAAGGTACAGGACAGTGATAGTGGGCATCTAGTACTACAACCATTTAGCTCCTATGGGTCGGACACTGGTGTAGTTGTAGATTCATCCATGCAGGTATCGCCATCTTTACACTAATACTTGGTGGTGATGAGCTTCATATTGTCTTCAGGTGCCTTGGTCTACAAGAGGAAGGGTCTTGCTGTTCCTTTGCAGGTCCTGAAGAAACATCTGGAAATTAAGGGATCTCAGCTGAAGGCTGACCACTGTATTGGGGTAACTCCCTATACTCAACATAACCATATCTTAGTTTGACAATTTTCAGGATGCTACCCATAGCCAATCAATTCTCTTGACAAGTGACTACTCAACGTCAGACTTCATGGTGAATCCCATGGGCAGTGCTAGGCCATAGTATTTTATACTACTGAGCACAAGATATTCTCATCCCAGTGTTTCTTGTATATCCCAATTACACCCAAGAGCCAAACATGAGCCAATAGAGATGCCAATTTTGTCAACTAAAGAAGTTAGTCTTTGGGACTAATATGGGAATTTTCTCTCCCATCCATTAGATCTGGTGTGGGCCCTCCAAACTTGCCTGTAGTTTTGACCGTTTGAGGCACCTCCAGATACTGGGTCCCTGCATATTTTTGACAGGAAAAACCTGGCAGATACACGTGTGTGTGTGTGTGTTTTATCTAACTGTTGGTTACCAATAGAATATCACTAGAAAGTCCTATGTCCTTCATGCCAAGTGTGCAATGTTAAATTGAGTTGCTGCCACTGATGGGGTTTCCTTTAGACTTAACATTCCACTTGCAGCTATGTAAGACGGCCAGGGTGGTAGTTGTGGCCACTGGCTGTTTTGTTCCCACACCCTGGAGCCTCACAGATGAGCGTCCCTTTTCCTGGTAATCCCTGCTGTATCTCTGGACAGTCTGTAGGATTAACTAGAAAGACAGACTATATATTCCAGGGACGACCAACAAATGCCACTAAATAACAAATTTTATTAGTCACAAAGCACAAACCTTAAAGTCAATTAAAACCACAAAAAACAAATATCCCATATAGGAATGAGAACCCCCCCCCCCGGAATAATTATATATATATATATATAGCACAAAAAGTAACAAAAAAGTGGGTCTTTAATGCCTGAATGGCGTGGCGACGTTTCGGATTTTCCAATCCTTTTTCAAGCAGTGAACATACAAATGAAGTGGATATATATAGCCATTACATATGTTGCTTATTAATTTGTTATTAAAGATTATTTACACTTATACCTTAAATATCCGTCCATTATCATATTATAATAAAGTGCATTAGTACATATTTTCTTTAAAATACAAAACCATCATAAGGCGATATTTCGTGAATAAAGTGCATCGTGATTGTGAGATAAATACATAAATGATCAATTAAAATCTCAGATGTCCCAATCTATTTCAAAAAATAGACCAAAGGCGTACTCACAGACATAACGCCACATGTATTTCATTTTCGGCGTCCTCTCCGAGTTACAGCGCATGTCTGTGACGTCAGAACAAGAAAGCAAAGGATTATGGTAAGCGCCTGCGCGCCATCTTGGAAAAGGGAAAAACACCGATTTCCAGGCAAAAGGAGGAACGAACCAAAATAATGAAATTAAAGAAAAAATGAAAGAAAAAATCTTTGATTTCTTAAAGCGCTAACTTCCCAAGCAGCTCATAATATCATAGCCCTAATTTATATACAAGGATTTTTTCTTATATATCTGCTTGGCTGATAGGAACGCTACATATATATTCAGAGGCATCCATCAACTCACTCATCAAATGCCTTAATTTTGTCTTGGTGGCATAGATAGTCCGGACATAAGTCCATAAAAGATCCACGAGAGCCCTCCCCAATTAAGTGGGGCCTCCTGTATCAGAACAGGGACATAGAGAAAGCAGGGGGTGGACCATCCCCCTCAACCCACTATCGTCACCTGTAAAATAAGGACCATATCTTTTTTGCCATAATAAGACGAAGGGAAAGACAAACAAGTGAGTGCCAGTCATATTTTTCATTTATTGAAGAAACGTTTTTTTTAAATATCCTCTTTTGCCTTTTCATATTTTTATATTTATTTTCAAAAAACATTCAAAAATCTGTGCGTGGAGTACGTCTCCATTTCCATAGATTGTTTTTAATTTGTATTTTACAGATTTCCCAATCTCTTTAACACACATAAGAACAAAATAAGAAAAAGGGAGAACAAATTAATACATCTTATAAAACCTGAGTAGTTTTAAAATCCACATTCAGTCCGTGCGGTCTTAATGTATTAAGTTTCACAATCCATTCTAATTCTCTCTTTTTGAGTAATTTCACTCGATCACCGCCTCTTCTCTGAACAGGAATCATATCAATGATGCGAAATTTTAATTGTTTCTCTGTATGTGATTTCTCCACAAAATGCTTTGACACAGGCAAATCCATACGTTTTTTCCTTATGGTATGTCGGTGTTGATTAATACGAGTTTTGAAATCACAAGTTGTCTCACCGACATACCATAAGGAACAAGGACACTGCAGCAGATACACCACAAATTCTGAGTCACAAGTTAAAAACTGCTGTATTTTATATTCTTCATGAGTAATTGGGTGAATAAAACTTGACCCCTTGAGCATCATGCTGCAGTTAATACATGATAAACATGGAAAGCATCCTTTCCTGCTCTGACCTGATATTGTGGTTTGATTGAACTTTTTAAAGGATCCAATATCCGATTTAACTAAAGTGGAACCCACAGTACGGTTACGTTTATAGGAAAATACTGGCAAGTTGGAAAATTCTGTCACATGTGGTAGGCACTTAGATAACATCCCCCAATGTTTACACACAATTTTTGAAATTTTTTTACTCTCTTCACAAAAAGATGTTACAAAGGGTATTCGATTTAAATCTTTTTTATGGGGTTTCTTTTGCAGAAGAGCTTCTCTTTTTATCAAATCAACTTTATTTTTCTGTTTGCACAAAAGATTATTGGGGTAGCCCCTATTTGAAAATTTTTTTATAACATCCTCCATTGATTGTTGTAAGGACTCTTCTTCACTTTCAATTCGTTTGACCCTAATCAACTGACTAAACGGAATTGATTCAATTGTTTTTTTGGGATGCTGACTATTGTATAAAAGGAGGTCATTTTTGTCCGTCATTTTTGAATACAGTTGAGTCACAAGTCTGTTTTTATCAATTTTCACATTTACATCCAAAAATTGGATGTTTGTTTTTGAATGAACTAAAGTAAATTTAATTGTGTCATCAACTGTGTTCAGATAATTATGAAAATCAATTAATGAACTTTCTGAGTCTGTCCAAATGAGGAAGATGTCGTCTATGTACCTCCACCACGCAGCTACATAGCTGAAGTGGGGAGATACATAGACCAGATCCTCCTCTAGGACACTCATAACGATATTCGCATAAGCGGGCGCCATATTTGCGCCCATGGCGACTCCTCTCCTTTGTAAATAAAATATATCTCCGAATAAAAAATAATTTTTAGTCAATATCAGTTCAAGTAATTCTAAAATGAACCTTTTACTACCCTCAATGTATTTAGTATTTTCTAATTTTTTACTAACTGCTGCTAAACCCTTATTGTTCTTAATGGACGTATAAAGAGAAATTACGTCAAATGAAGCTAGTATAACTTCACCTGTTATTTCAATACCACCAACTTTCTCCAAAAAATCTGTTGTATCTCTTACAAAAGATTCTGCCTGATTAGCAATGGGATTCAAAATTTTATCTAGGAACATTCCAATATGTGAGAGGATGGAATCGCAGCCTGAAACAATAGGCCTACCCGGAGGGTGTATGAGAGACTTATGTATTTTCGGTAAAATATACATCACGGGAGTTATGGGGAACTCCACTGTCAAAAAATCAAAGACGTCCTGGTCAATAATCTGCCTATCCAAGGCATCATTCAAGATAGATTTTATATTTCTTGCAATCTCAAACTTTGGGTCATAAGTAAGTCTCTCATACACCTCCGGGTCGGCAAGCTGTCTAAGAATCTCATCAATATAGTCTTCTCTATTCATAATAACGACTGCACCACCCTTATCTGCACTTTTAATAATTATTTTATCATCCCGTGCCAATTCATACAGAGCTTCCATTTCACCTGCTGTCATATTCGGACACACAAACTGATTAGTGCACTCTTTTTTCAAAATCTCTATGTCTTGATTGACAGCAAGAATAAAGGCCTCAATTACAGATGGATTATTTGGTGGGGTGAAATTACTCTTTTTTCCTAAATTCAATTGTTGTAGACTAAAATTACAATTAGAGGGTTTTTCTAATTTTGGTTTGTTGGAGAACCATTCTTTTAATTTAATGGATCTAAAAAATCGCTGTAAATCTAAATTAAGTTCGAGGCAGTTCACATGTGTACTCAAACCAAAGGATAATCCTTTGTTTAAGACTGATATTTGACTTTCGCTAAGAGTCTTACTTGAGATATTTACAATCAGGTCTGTTCTTTGCTCCTTGTCGCCATCTGTTTTTCTAATGGTTTGCTTTTCCCTCTTTTCTCTTTTGTTGTCTGCGGTGTTTTTTTTCCCCCTCTTTTCCTGTTTTCGTTTTTTCTTTCATAGGGTCCGGTCCTGAAAAAGTCAATGTTAGATAATAAATTTCCATCATTATGACAGTGAGGTCCATTTTTGTTTGTCCAATAACCTCTCTTTCTCCAACTGCCTGAAATGTCTCTTTGCCAATTATAGATGTTGCCATCTTTATAATCATCCATGTCTCGGTTCCACTTTCTGCGTTTTACATCCTCTAATTCAAGGCGTAATTTATCTATTTTAGTTTTTATAGATTCTTTGAAATTATTCCATTCCTCCTCATTCAGAAGACTTTTTATTTCCATTTCCACCGATGATATCACATTTCAATTTTTTAGTCTCTTGTTGTAAAAATTCAATATTGAGGAGGATGATATCTAGGCCATACTTGTTAGAAATCATACTAAACTTTAAACAAAAAGACGCATCATTTGACATCAAATTAGGACGGATGTTGGAGCGAAGCCCTCTAGGGATTTTTTTGACTCTGTAATATTCACTCAGAGTTATTAGATGTAATTGTGCTGTAGTGAATTTTCTTGTAACATTATATATATATATATATATATATATATATATATATATATATATATATATATATATATATATATATATATATATATATATATATATATATATGCTGAAGAGCCCGGCGTTGCCTGGGCATAGTAAATATCTGTGGTTAGTTATAGCACCTCACTTCTTATTTTCCCATCACGCCTCTAGTTTTCTCCCTCACACCTCTCATTTCCCCCTCACTCCTTTCATTCCCCCCCTAACACTTGTCATTTCGACCTCACATCTGTCATTTTCCCAACACTCTACTATCTTCCCTCACTCCTCTCATTTTGCACTCACACCTTTTCATTTTCACCTCACACCTCTCATTTTCACCTCAGTATATACATGTTTGTCATCTCCCTTATATATAGTATACACCTGTATGTCATCTCCTGTATATAGTATATACCTGTCATCTCCTGTAAATAGTATATATCTGTATGTCATCTCCTCTTGTATTAGACCTCGTTCACACGTTATTTGGTCAGTATTTTTACCTCAGTATTTGTAAGCTAAATTGGCAGCCTGATAAATCCCCAGCCAACAGTAAGCCCACCCTCTGGCAGTATAATATTAGCTCACACATACACATAATAGACAGGTCATGTGACTGACAGCTGCCGGATTCCTATATGGTACATTTGTTGCTCTTGTAGTTTGTCTGCTTATTAATCAGATTTTTATTTTTGAAGGATAATACCAGACTTGTGTGTGTTTTAGGGCGAGTTTCGTGTGTCAAGTTGTGTGTGTTTGAGTTTTGTGTGGTGACATGCGTGTAGCAACTTTTTGTGTGTCGAGTTGCATGTGACAGGTTAGTGTAGCAAGTTGTGTGCAGCAAGTTTTGCGCGTGGCGAGTTTTATGTGTGGTGCCTTTTGAGTATGTGCAAGTTTTGTGTGAGGCAACTTTTGCATGTGTTGCAACTTTTGTGCATGTGGCAATTTTTCCGCGTGTGCAAGTTTTGCGTGTGGTGAGTTTTCCATGAGGTGAGTTTTGCACGTGTGGCGAGTTTTGCATGTGGAGAGTTTTGCGCGTGGCGACTTTTGTGTTTCGACTTTTATGTGGCGAGGTTGGTGTATGTGGTGAAATGTGCGCTGAGGGTGGTATGTGTTCAAGCACGTGGTAGTGTGTGGCGCATTTTGTGTGTGTTCATATCCCCGTGGTGGTGTGGTGATTATCCCATGTTGGGGCCCCACCTTAGCAACTGTACAGTATATACTTTGGCGCCTTCGCTGTCATTCTTTAAGTCCCCCTTGTTCACATCTGGCAGCTGTTAATTTGCCTCCAACACTTTTCCTTTCATTTTTTTCCCCATTATGTAGATGGGGGCAAAATTGTTTGGTGAATTGGAAAGCGCAGGGTTAAAATTTCACGTCACAACATAGCTTTGACGCTCTTGGGGTCCAGACGTGACTGTGCAAAATTTTGTGGCTGTAGCTGCGACGGCTCAGATGCCAATCCCGGACATACACACACATACATACACACATACATACATACACATATATATCTCTATCTCTATCTCTATCTCTATATATATATATATATATATATATATATATATATATATATATATATATATATATATATATATATATATATATATCTCTCAATGTCCAGTTATACACAAATGATTGCAGAAAATCTGGCCCAAGGTAGGATATAATAAATATATAATCATGGTGTATACAGTGACGCTACAAACCAACCATGAGCAGGGAGGTATAAATAACAAGGTGTCAACAAAGCCCATATACTAGTTACCCGCCATATAGTCCTCTGGGTGACCACACTACATGTTTGTGATTCCAGGACCCACACATGAAAGGGAAAAAGAGGAAAGTGTGTGGTGAAAAATGTCTTGCAAGAGTATCGAATAATAAACAGAATTGTTTCATGGGTGGGTACCTCTGCCGGTTGTGCACCTCGGAGGTTTAAGTATATATGGAACTCCAGTCTCGGTTTAGGCCCAATATGTTGGTCAGTACTAGGCTCCAAAATAAAGCTGATAGCATGTCTTCAGGCATACCGCATACCAATGTGGGCATTGTGAAGGAAACCCGGTTCCTCCCACATCACCAATCCGTGACGCAACTACACAGGCGCAGCTCTCCGGCGCCCCCTTCGTCTCTCAGGCCAATAAGAGAACTGCACCTAGAACAATTGACCGCCGGTGAGACTGCCCTGTTACCCACGCTGGGTATTCTAAGATTCGCAATCAGAGTAAAAGGATCAGCCCAAAATTTACTTATGATTTGATTGCCTTAAGGGCACACTAGGTAATTACAATAAATATACAGTAAAAATATATTAAGAGTTAGTCAGAGTAAAATATAAAAATCATAATACAAGGCTTAAAGGTATAAAGCTGGAGGTCAATTTACAAAGTTGAAAGTCGCTTGTGGATGCCGGGGAGCTCTGCGTTCCACAGGTACAAGACTTGGTTGCCGGGCAGCCCCTTGGAAATGCATAGATAAGTGGAGGGCACCACAAGATATATCAAGAAAAGGGGAGGGTTCACTGTGGACTTGTAATTAAGCATGAGAAAAAGAACAAGAGAAAGATCATGCCCACATGAATAGGAACACCTCCAAACATATATCAATATCAAAATAGTTTTTATTGGCAATAAACCTCAAAGACTACATATACGTGCATACAAAGAACGACACCACAAAACGATGAACACTTAAACTGCAAACATGCAAAACAACATGCCAATATTAGAATACTTATCAAATCCTAAAATGAGGAAAATGATAACCCACAAAACATAAGCTTCCCACAATAAGGTGATCACAAATGATCTAGCTGCACAGACAGAATGCAAAGGTTAATAACCACTCAATGGTGTGGTGTTCATGTTGCAATACCATAACTTCCCAGAATAGGATCTTGCAGATCCTATATGCACCATCTTTCAGTCATTTATCTAAGTGCTTTTCATCCTTGGTGCATTTTTTACCGGGGTATTTTTTGCCATGACTAGGGTCTTGATACTGTTGAAGTTTTTCTGCACATCAATTATGCACCCTATTCTGGGGAGTTATGGTATTGCAACATGAACACCACACCATTGAGTGGTTATTAACCTCTGCATTCTGTCTGTGCAGCTAGATCATTTGTGATCACCTTATTGTGGGAAGCTTATGTTTTGTGGGTTATCATTTTCCTCATTTTAGGATTTGATAAGTATTCTAATATAGGCATGTTTTGCATGTTTGCAGTTTTTAAGTGTTTTTAATCGTTTTGTGGGTATGTACGTATATGTAGTCTTTGAGGTTTATTGCCAATAAAAACTATTTTGATATTGATATGTTTGGAGGTGTTCCTATTCATGTGGGCATGATCTTTCTCGTTCTCGGGCAGCCCCTTGGCTCACAGATATCCCCTTTTCTTTAGTTAAAACTTAACACTTTGTAGTCCTTTTTATTAAGGTTTAATAATCAGCTCATTAATTGCATCATACCCGCACCAAAAGATAATGAAAACACCAAAGGGGAGTGCCTACCCCTACACTGGCCTGACTGTACGTACCTACCTAACAGCGGAGGTTGGCACCATAAAACCTGCGCACTGGCGCCCCCACTCAACGACTCTCCCTGCTCACCCTATAGGGCCCTATAGTGGCAGGGTGTGAAGTGGAGAATGTAAAGTAGATGAGAAAGAGGAGAGATGTTCTGACTAGTAGTTTGTCTTTCCTTAAACCTTTGAAGCAGCAACTGTTCTTGACCAGCTGACTAGACTGAAAAATGTAATGTTGTACAAATGTTATATTGTGGATGGTCTACCTAATACTATTGATGATCAGCTATAAATTCAGTAAGTCTTGATGTATGAAGACCAGATCAAATTAGATGGATAACGGCTTAAAGCAATTTGTTGGATGTAATTATAGCTTCTAAGAACCCTCCACATGGGTAACAGTGGTGAAAAATATTTTCAGAAATTGTGTGTATGTGTTTTATATTCAAAAATGTGTGGCCTGTGCTGGTAAACCAGCAGTGTTCATGTGTACATATGTCAATGAAATATTATTGATATTTTATCTTACTTCAACACCACGACTCTACCGGTAGTCAGATATACACTATGACCACAAAACAGCATACAAGTATATCAGTCGGCCAGAAAAATGACCAAAAAAAAGAAATACAACACTATAACCCTAAATCGCAAAGATGTACCATGAGCCACACATCGGCTCTCAAAAATATATATAGCCACTCAGGATGGCTCCTAGGTCAAATAGCCAGGCAGCCCCCAAAGCACGTGCTTGCTCCCCTCTGGCTGGCATACCCTGTTCCTTAGTTCATCATTCTCTTCTGTTTAGTGTCTCCCTCTCCAAGTGTCCTCAGCTCTTAAAACTTCTGTTTTCCTCCCCCCTGTAACTGGGTGGGCTAGCAATCTCCACCCCTCAGCTTCCCTGCAAGATTTATTCCCAATACTTAATAAATGGAATAACTTCTCTCAGGTTGATCGGATCAGTACACTGGCAGTACCAGCGCATGAGGTTTGTTCTGCCAGTCGTACATGGATCAAACCTGGATCCATTCAGTCGCTGTGGGGGGCTGATCTCTACATCGCAGGTCCCAAACTCCCATGGACCCGGGAGTTGCACTGTCAGATGCGCAATTTCTTCAGAGCCATGAGGATATTTTTTGAGCCTGTACCTCAGACTGTGTCCATAATTCATAATTTCATGGTGGAGACGGTCCAGATGGGCAGATATTAGACTTTGGCTCCCGTAGCCACCTGACATGTATGCTTTAATTGAGCCCCCAGGCCCCTCCATGCCCCTGCTGGTGTGGCTTCCTCACTCAGGCTCTGAAGTGCCATCTGCCTGCTACACTGTGCTCAGTTCATTACCATACTAAAATGAACTTTATTCACTTAGGGGAAAAGGGTGGGGGCCAGGAGCGCTCATCCCTGCAGATGTGTGACCAGGTGAATTCAGACAAAATGGAGCCACGCCAGTCTGTTAGTATGCCCCATATCCAAGATGGCAGCTGCTCCCTCATCACAGGTATAGACTCAATGGCGAAGATGTAGGCTATATTTGGAGCTAGATAACTAACAAAATGAATGTCCCATGCTTATTAATTAAGAATTTCAAATGGGGGCACTGCAGAATTACTCAGCGGATGCCCTGTATATATAAAGATTATCCTATAAAAACCAATTAAACCATATACAGGGCAGCACAAAATCAGTAGCCTTATGCATCATACCACATGCCATGGCAAAAAGTTAGATAAGTGTCAGACACAGGCTAAATGCTGAGCCACAGCATAATGAAGACATCCAACAATAAAGCTTTAAAGGTGTACGAAGCCAAGGCTGTGTAGCAAGATGGCTGAAACCAAGATACTGGGCATGGGCGAAATGACAAGCAACATATAGCAATCAGATGGAACAATGCCGCAGTGATTTTGCTCATCAGTGCGCACTGGGCACAAATAAGACAAGGACCGATATGTATTCGTAACACAATTAGATGCTGCTCCTCCATAACAGGTAACTGGTGCGCTAAGAATGTTTAAAGAACGTCGCTGATTGTTATATTTCTCACACATCATTGTTATACAAACAAGTAGCAGCACGCGCCATAGCAAATATCACACATGCGCAGATTTGGATGCAAAGTTCTTATATAAGTAGAAAATAGAAATATGCACACTGGGCTAGATTCTAAAAAGGAAAGTGGAGAAAATCATTCCATTATTTAGTCACCAACATATCCCCCATTTACAAGAAGGCCATCCATATGGCTGATCACATCTGTAGATAACACATGCGTGTACATAGGCGTGCCGTGAGTTTTGTGCTAGAGGATAAATATCGGATAAGCACTATGGCAGATCAATTAGTAAAGGCCCAGATACTTTTGGGTACTGATTTATTTCAAGTGTGCTAGCCCGCATAAGAAAATAAACATACGGTGCGAAGACACTAGTAGTCTCTGTATTCTGAAAGCGCTAGTGCAAACAGTAGTGTGCAGTGTTTATTGGTCTGAAAAAGAAACCTAAAGGCGTTAGTGCAGAATAGTCAAACACTGAAAACGGTGTTCTAAAGCAATAGACACTTCCATACGAATGTGTAGAATGATGCAAATGCGTGCGCCACACTATATCATATACTCGAAGAGTATGGTGAAAGGCAGAGGTGTCAAACTGCATTCCTCGAGGGCCGCCAACAAGTCATGTTTTCAGGATTTCCTTAGCATTCCACAAGGTGCTGGAATCATTCTGTGCAGGTGATTAAATTATCACCTGTGCAATACAAGGAAATCCTGAAAACATGACCTGTTGGTGGCCCTCGAGGAATGCAGTTTGACACCTCTGGTGAAAGGTTAAGTATCAAGTATACAGAACAAGTCGCCGACCTGCAGAGGCTGTTAGGCTTAGATATGGTGAAAGTGATCATACCACACAGAATGATGTAAAGTAAGCATGTCATGATATTGAAAAATTCATAGGCTATGTGCACACGTAAAATGGTCCTCTGTGGATTTTTCCGCAGCTGATTAGATAAATCTGCAGGGCAAAAACACTGCATTTTTTCCTGTGGATTTACCACGGTTTTTTGTGCAGATTCCACTCTGGTTTTACACCTGTGGTCTTCTATTATGGAGCAGGTGTAAAACCGCTGCGGATTCCGCACAAAGAATTGACCCCCTGCAGAATGTAAACCGCTGCATTTCTTTTTTTTTGTTTGTTTGTTTTCCCACAGCATGGGCACAGCGTTTCCGGTTAACATTGTACTGTAAACTCATGAGAAACTTCTGTGCACCTGCAGCAATTTCCGCAACGTGTGCACATAGCCATAAAAACCAGAAAAGTGTGTGTGTGTGTGTAAATCTAGAGTAAAGATAATGGGTTAAGGTTAGCGAATGAGACCTTATAAATGTACCAAAACCTTATATATATATAGTATGTATATGTGTTGCGTGGATCTAAAACACCCAACCAGGCGGACCCCTAGAGCAAGAATTGAATATGAATGGATAACTCACATTAAATGAAACCAACCGTCATTATAGATATAAAGGTGACTCAAGTCACTATAAGGAGGAAAAGGATATAGAAATGTACAGAACAGGGGCCCAATGGTAACCAGACCAAAGGCATCCCAGATGTAGATCCAATCGGACATGCATACAACACGCATGACATTAAAGGCTATTATAGATGCATACTGGTAGAACTCAATCCAGGTTTAGCACACATCTGGTCAAGGTTACAGATGCATAAATATACATTATAACTGGGTTAGACACCAGAACTGACAAAGCTAGTTCCCCAGACCAAAATCTTTAAACAGCAGAATGGGAGCAAATGCATATAATTCATTGGAAGTATGTCTCGACAAGGTTTTTTTTTTTTTTTTGTTTCTTTCCTTTTTGGAAGAAGATACATTGAGGGACCTAAACATAAATAACCAAACACACTAAGTACTTGCCACATAGTTGAAACCCTAATTATGAAGAGTCACACTAGGGTTTGCGGAGAAACTCTAATTGTTGTAAGCCAATACGGAAGACAAAGTATTAATATTAGTTGTCAAGTCAAACCATGCCATGAGTAGCCACATCCTAAATCACCAGAAAAAGGGAACCCTCAGACATCCAAGGAATGAGTGGATAAATACAGGACTTACAGGACTCACAAATATATGTCAATATACATGACAGAAATGTACAGACTTGTACTTGTTCCCATGGTCCTAAAAGACTGGGTTCATCATGACCATATTGGCCATGGGACCACATAGTGTCCTACAGTTTATAAACACCTGTGAAAAGAAATTCCTCACCAAGACCTTTTGGGTGCACAACTTTGTAAATTATAAATCCACTTTGTCTCACAACAAAGCAGTTGGTTATGGATGTCACCCCCCCCCCCCCCCCAATGTTCAGCTGAACAATCTCCAGTCCCATGACCTTGAAACCAGAAGTGCTGCCCCGATGTATGTCCAAAAAGTGGGTAGCCACTGATGATCTTGTTTGTTACTCAGTCTTTTCGGGCTGTCGATGTTTGAATATTGTTGCATCCTTCTCACTACTTGTGGTGGTTGCCCCATGTAAATCTTTGGGCAGTCGCAGAAGATGGCATACACCAAGTTGCGTGATATACAATTGAAGAATTCTCTTACGAATCTGAAATGGCAAAGTGGAAATGAAAACGCCATCTTGGGCAATCATATATTGGCAGATGTTGGTTACCACAGAGATATGACCAAAGGTCCTAACTCCGCGATTTAATCTGCGGGATGGTCGTTGATAAGGACTATGACAAAGGTTATCCCTTATTTTATTTATTTATTTTTTTTCCCTTCTTGCTATTAAGCTGGGAGCCCGGGATATATGGGGAATTATTCTCTGATCACTGGGAAGGATGTCCCAATTTTTCTTGAGGATTTCCCAGATATCTGACCACTGGATATTGAAAGTGATTGAGGGAGAGGAGTCGCGTACCTTTTTGGTAACAGGAGAGAATTTGCCTGTTTGAGATGCGTGTTTGAAAAGTCCTCTGGGGAAACCTTTTCTTAAAGTGACTTGTAAGTTCCTTTGTTTGAAGCATTCCATATCGGTGCAACAGATTGGCCTTTAGGAATTCCATTTTTTTTCAGGTGATGAGAATGGAAGCTCGTGTAATGGAGGAGAGTTAGTCGCTGTTGCTTTGTAGAACAGGGAACACTCACTCCCTTAATTTTCAATGGACAGTTTGATGTCTAGAAAATCAATAGAGGTGTCTGAGATCAGAGGTAAGCTTTAATATTCAAATCATGATTCAGATCTTCCATGAATGATTTACAATTATCCAGGGGCCCAGTCCACAATGTCAATATAGCGTTGCCAAATTAAGACATCAGAGTTGAAGGCAAAGTGCCTGTAAACTACAGTTTCCTCCCACCACCCAAGAAAAATTTGCATATGAGGGTGCACACCGCACCCCCATAGCTGTACCTGCTGTCTGCCTGTAGAATTTTCTACACAACACCTATTAATACCCACTGCATATAGCCATGAAGCAACCAATAATATAGCACCAAAAACCAACTTCACATGAGGCCAAAAGGTAAGACAAACAACTTTATTAAATGACTAATAAAATCAATCAACATCTGGGTGGCCTCCTAAAGCACAAGAACGACAAACCAGCGGACACTCTATAAATAGTACAGACAGTAATATATTGATGATTAATCATAACATTAATGATCATGTGCAAATGAACGATGTTACTTAATATCAAACATAAAGAAATATAAGTCCTGGGCCTGATGTTCAAAAAGTTCATCATTTGAACATATTCTTCTAGCACGTAAGAACTGTCCAGTCGGGATATTTCTGATTAAATGGCGTGGGTGTTGTGAAGAAGAATGTAGCAGGGAATTAACTGCTGTTTCCTTACGAAACAGATCAGTGTAAATTGTTCCATCATCTCCAATGATTATTGAGACATCCAAAAAATCGATTTTCTTTGTCTCATACTTATAAGTCAATTTTATATTTTTATCATTAAGGTTTAATTCTCCCATGAACAATTTCAGATCCTCCTGTGTCCCCTGCCACACCATAATGACATCGTCAATATATCTCCACCATGAAATCACACCCTGACTCAGTGGATGTGGATTGGTCAAAAAAACATCCCGCTCCCATAAACCCAAAAATAAATTAGCATAAGAGGGCGCACAAGACGCCCCCATTGCAGTGCCCTGTAACTGAAGAAAAAATGAATCCCGAAACAAGAAAAAATTTTAATCAAAAAACCACAAAAATCCTGATCCAAGCCACTATTGTACAGAAAAAAAGATGTAGCCTCCAATCCATCCTGATGTCGAATGGAGGTATACAATGACTCAACGTCACAAGTGACCAGAGCCATGTTATCCTCCAGTTGTAAACCGTCCAATTTTTTCAAGACATTAGTGGTGTCCTTGAGGAATGACGGTAATTCCTCCACTAATGGTTTCAAATAAAAATCAATTAGTTTAGAAATAGGATCACATAGGCTATTAACCCCCGATACAATAGGCCTACCTGGAGGTGTGACCGGATCTTTATGTATTTTGGGAAGTAGATATATACTCGCTATTGTAGGATCTTCATTCCACAGGCCATCTCTCTGTTTGGAAGTTAGAATGCCACTTGAAACAGCTTCCTCAAGTAAACTAGAAAGTTCACTCCTAAATTTGAGTAAGGGGTTAAAAGTTAGTTTTCTGTAGCATAATGGATTCCCTAGCTGTTTCATCATTTCTTTCTCATAGGCTTTTCTAGACCAAACTACAACATTACCCCCTTTATCTGAGGGTTTGAAAATTGCCTCTTTCAGACCTTTCAATTCCTTCAGGGCTTGTCTTTCAACATAACGGAGATTATCCCTTTTGATGGATTCAGGGATGCTGGTAACCTCATTCATAACCAACTGTACAAATAAATCAATGACAGGCACTAAACTTATCTGTGGGAATTTTTTGGACTTGGGAAGAAGATATTTAGGGAATGGCTTACATGTATCGGACTCTTCGGCTAGCTCCTCTAAAATCTGGAGTATTTCCGCCTCTGCTTCTATGGGAGATGAATCAACAGTTGGTTGTTGATAGTACAGTTTCCTAAAGAATACCTTACGTGCAAACAACTGTAGGTCTTTAAAAATAGAAAAATGATCAGGGGCAGAAGATGGGGGGGAAAAGGTAAGACCTTTATTTAGTACTGCCAAATGGTGCTCATTAAGTACCACGTCCGAAAGGTTAATTACCTTCATAGCATTCCTTTGTAATGGTTCCTCCCCATTGTCCGAGTTAGCCTTCAATCTCCTTCTGGTATTATACCCTTGAAAGAGGTCATCCTTCCTCCTCTGATTAAACCGTAAATGACCCTGTTCACCCATACTCATGGATGATAAGGATGTCCCAGTACTAGATGTACTTGCTACTTCTGACACCGGATCCCCTCTGTCATGAGTGTTGACATGACTCCATTTATAGGTCTTGTTATCATTCTTATCCTGAAGGTCTCTTTGAAACTTCTTGTTCTTACTAAAGGAGATATTTTTCTCCCATTCATCACAAAGGCCATCGACCTCTTTTTTTTAAATTATCAAATTCCTCCTGGAGAGTACATCCATGTGAATATATTACCTAGAGTAATGCATAATAGGTGAAAACAGATCCATTGAAGTTCTCATATCAAGTGCCAAACAAAGAATAACAAATAAATAATAGAAAAAAGTAAATTAATACCCTCATGTTGCATAATTAATTGTTCTTCCTCAGTCATCTGAGTCCTGTTCCATCAGCATTGATGTGGATGAACCCTCTTCCTCAGTCATAAAAAGTTAGTATGCCAAACTCCAAACATATCGTTTTATACATATAAAGGTGGAGATATACCAAATGCACAAAAATAGGAAAATCATCTCATGGTATATAATCCAAGAGAATAGGGATTACTATGGCAGATCACTATAGATAATAGAAGGATCAAGATTGGCTTCAAATCAAATAATTATATGTAGCTATTACTCTATATCCACCCAGATTCTCCATGTGTGTATCATAAATGAAAGGACTAAGCATAAAATCACTCTACAGATGATCTCTGGAGGTCTTCTCTATAATTGACATATTATACAGTATATACATGCATACCTCTCGCTTTCTTGGGCAACTTCAAACTCCTCTTCACATTCCTCTGCAAGTACATAATCATTCCGCTCCTTCTCAACTTGGGCAGTCCTGTAGGCTATAAAGCCACAGGACATGCATATCAAATGGTGATGAGCAATCCTGAGTTAGATGAGGTCAAAAGCATCCACCCGATCAGACCAAAGATCAGGGATCAGCCCTAACACTATCTACCAAAAAGTGCCTGATCCATCCTGAAGTTGGGCCGATCAGATCGTTCAACACTAATATTGGTTAGTATTAAAGTCATGTGATATATCTAGAACTTTGACAGGCTAAAGTGGAGCCTACCTGGTCGCACTTGGCTTGCAAAGTATGAGGAACCCACTATCCTCCAGTAAAGGGATAATGTTCCGAGGTTCGGAATGACACGATTTCCTCATAATCCATTGTTATCCCTTTGAATGCGATGTTGCAAATTTCTGTCCCTTGCATCAGCCAGAGTAGCTGTCCTCTCCTTGGTGGAATGCTGCTTCATGCACTGTTCAGAGATGTTTGACCTGTCGGTCTGTTACTTAATAGCAGACTGGGCAGGTCAGGTGCATCCTTTTGTTTTTAGAAAAAAAAACACAGCGGTAAGACTTGTGATGCACAGTGCAACTATTGTCAAAGGGAATAAAGCCTTTACATTAAGAGCTCAAAAATTGGCAGACGTGCCAAAATGGTAGACTTCACAACAGTGTAACCCATACAGAGTTCATCTAGTGTAGATGGTCACTGTCGGTGAGTTACTCTGCATATTGCATTGGGCAAGGTAAGTTACCCATAGACACCCAGAAGTGAATAAAAAAAATTTCTATGCATATTAGCAAATGTAAGACCCACTGATAAATAATGTACATACTTGCACACAGCAGCCGGCAGCTCCATGACGAAAAACCACACCATGTGAAAATAAAACCTATAAAATAACTGAATAGTGGCGCTGGTGTTCACAAGGCAAAAAAATAGCCACAGTATTGTCACTTAGAAGTGGTCAAAATAATGATAAATTTGCACTTAAACCTTCATGTCCTTGTGGGAAAAGTTTACAAAGGTCTAGGAGAACGCTTACAAACCCCGCATGGTTAGTCTAAACCTATGGACCTCTAAAATAGCAGCCAGGGTGACGAATGAATGAAATGAATTAAGGAATCGTGCAGTAAGTTAATCACATCAGGTTAAGTGATTAGCTGCGATAGCATGCTGTAAATGGTCCCAAAGTTAGTAAGAATCAACTGCCAAAAGTGGATGTTCATGTTCTATATATCAGTAAACATAAGGAATCCGCCTGGAACAGTGCACTAGTGCGGGCGTTGGTTGAAGTTGCCAAGCTTGGCTGTATAGATGTTAGGAGTAGTCCTTTCCAAAAAGCATAAAACAAATGAAATAAAGGTGAGGGAGGAGAGAAGTGCATGTGTCCCGCCATATGCTTGGTAGGGCAATGATGGAGTACTCCAAGACATTGCAGTCTAAACATGCTGGTAGATGAGTGCTGTTCTGGCTGGTGGCAGCTACTTTGATCACCTTCTCCAGTGGAGCATCGGTCACGCTGATCATGTTCTGTGTACAGGACCTGTGACATCAATAGGCACGTAATGTTCACCTGACTCCTGTTGGTACAGAGGGCCAACTTTCCTTCCAACGTGTTTTCGAAACTGCAGTTTCCTTCTTCAGGGATGGTCCTACCAGTAATGGTGGGGCTTTAGACTGATTCATGGTGGACTAATAATGGTTAATAATCCGTTCCGCTTCGCTATTAAACCCCCTTGGAATTAAAGTATCCAGAATAAAAGATCAATCGGCGGCTTCCAGCACGTGACATCCGCTTAATATAGTTCCCTTTCCGCCATAGTTGCTGGATAATTTCTAAACTGATTTCCACCATATTGTGCAAAGAACCTTCATGACATTCCACAATGTTTGGATAAAGGTTAACCCAAAAATCTTCTAGATTTCTGAGGCGTTCATGGATTCTGATATTTAACGGGTGTTTAGCGTGCCCTACATCTTGTTACATGGACACTTGATTGTGTAAATAACACCCTGGGTAGTACAAGTAATAAAATCCCAAAACACAAATTCTCGATTTCCTCTTGTTCAGGCCAATTGTGGTTTTTGTTTTGTTTTTTCAGTAGAGGCAATGTTTCCTAGGTTACTGCATTTTTTTTTTTTTTTTTACACAAACCTAGGGACTGTAGGAATCTGCTGGCCTACAATTTTATAACTTTTTTTTTTTTATATATATATATATATATATATATATATATATATATATGTATATGTCCCAATTTTTTTTTTTGCTATCTTGGATAAAATATGGGAATTGTCTACATATTATATTGGGATAAAGTTACTGGGATTTTTAGAATTTAGAAAAATATTAAGAATTGAGTCCAGTGGTTGATACCATCTCTTCAGTTGGCCATTAAAAGGTAACAAATTGCAAGCTTTTGAGACTACTCGGGTCTCTTCATCAGGCATAGACTAAAAGAAATTCTGGAGAATCACTTATGCACAGAACATCACAGAAAAAAACATGGATAAGACAAATGACATGAAGCAGAATTACATGGAGTGATAAACAGTTATGTCCATAAATATTGGAACATTTCATAGATAAGGAGTGTGAATGTTTTATTTTCTGGTTCTGTTGACCCCACATGGTCTGAGGGGCAAATTCCTTAGTTGATGTAAAGACATAAATCCATGCAACACATTCATTCCTGCACTAAGTGTGTCAAAGGTCATCATCAGTTTATATTCCCATATTCTTGTCTCTATGGGATTTGAAGTTACCTTTTTAATACGAGTAATTTCATGTCCATAATGCTGTGCTCTAGGAGTCAGAAATGTATTGCCACTGGTAGATCCATTCTTTTTTCTCTCAGTGTGGCAGTGAGAACTCGTTCTTCTCAGTTTCTGCCCTGTCTCCCCCCACATAGACCCCCAGTTGTACATTTAGTACAAATAATTAGGTACACAACATTAGAAGTGACGCAGCTGAAAGTACCTGGTATCTTGTAGTCCTGATGTGAATTGGGGATCTTTATCTTGTCCGTGGTCATTATAAATGGACAGGTTTTACATTTTTTCTGATTGCAGGGAAAGGTTCCTGCAGCTGTTAGAGAGGACAGGGAGCTTCTGACAATGATGCTTCTTAGATTTGGGGGCTGCCTAAAACAGTAGTGGGGGTTCTGGAAAAATGGATTGTAAGCGGGCATCTTTTTGTAGTAAAGGTTGTAATTTCTGTGCAGCTCCCCTTAGTACCGCCAGATTTGGATTGTAGGTAAATACTAGAGGTACCCAGTTATTTTCTTTAGCTTTGTAATGTAGCAGGTGATTACATGAACACCCGAGCCTTACACTATGGCTGGTCTGAATAACTAAAGCAATTGTTACCATCCACCTCTCGTGTCTCCCCTTTTCCTCATAGTTTGTAAGCTTGCGAGCAGGGCCCTCATTCCTCCTGGTATCTGTTTTGAACTGTGATTTCTGTTATGCTGTAATGTCTATTGTCTGTACAAGTCCCCTCTATAAGTTGTAAAGCGCTGCAGAATATGTTGGCGCTATATAAAAAAAAAATTATTATTCCTTGATATTCTGGTGGCTCTTGTAATTTGGTTTTCAATTGTTCTTGGATGGTAGCCCTGATTCAAAAAGGTCTTTCTGAGGCGACCAGGGTGTTCATCCCTGTCCATTGGGTTGGAACATATACGATTGCATCTGATGGCTTGGCTGTAGACAAGAGGTGTTTTTATTTTATTGGATGGAAGCTGACCTTAAATGGGTATGTTGGATGGTCGATTGGCTTCTGATACAGGGATGTCTCTATTTTATTATAAAATAATAAAGACTTGTCCAGATGATTATGTAGCGCCCCCACTGCCGCAGGGCCGAGGGGTACCCGGTACCGGGCCTCTGAGTCTCTGCTCTGGGGTTGTCACGGTGGCTAGGCCCGGTCCGTGACCCTGCTGAGGGGCGTTGCAGTGTAAGATATGATGGATGATGGTGGTGGTGAGGCTATAGTGGTGCGGTGCAATAAATAACGAGGACACCAGGTTGCAGTCTCTTTACCTCTTTACTGAAGATCTCTGGGTCCTCAGTCCGGAGTCCGGATAACCAGGCTGCGCAAGTCCGGCCGGTCCAATGGCACCTCCAGAGTTCTCTTAACAGGTGGAAATCTGCGCCTACCTCCTAGCGCTGTGTGTTGCGGTCCTTCCCTGCTGTGCTTACGGAAAGTCCCCACAACTGTTGTGTCCGTTTCTTAAGTTCCCTCACAACTCGATTAGATGTTCTGCTAATCCTCCGTCCCTCCCTGATGTTATGGTTGGAACGGCACCCGTATGACGGGTAGGCTCGGAGCTCTTCCGGGACCCTAGAGTCGCCCCTCTCCACAAGTTGCCCCCCAAGACTGCATAGGTGATTTTGATGAGACAGCCCGCCTTTGACTGACTGTCCTGCCGTTGGTTTAGAGTATTGCTTGAAGCTAGATATTGTAATACTCCCTCGGCGTTCTGGCCGCCGGTTATGCGCCTCAGTAGGATGTTGCCTCGGTCTTACAGCACGACCCCTACTGGTATTCTCCTTGTTGCTTTGATCTCGTTTCTCACTCAGCACAATCTATCTCGCTTTCAATCCTTCCTTGGGTACCGCTGCTATACTGAGCAGGCACGGTCCCGTTACGTTCGCTCAAGTTGCCAAGCCTCTGTCAGGATCCCACCCCTGACAGAGACCCTACCGAATCTTCTCCCGCAACACCCTCTGCCACAAGGTGTTGCCTGGTTCCAACCCAGTCAGCTTTCTGTCTAACTTCCTGCCTGACCCCCAGTTTTACCAGTGTGTGGAGAGTGGCCTAATGAATAGAACCCTTAGCTCCCCCTGGAGGCCTGGCGGTGAAATGTATTGGTGTCTGTGATACCTGATCAGATGAACTCCTTCAGTGCCATCAGACGTACCATAGCTCCCCTTAGTGGCGGAGCCACAGTACTGCAACGACCAGGACTCTGGGGCGCTGCACTTAAAATATCAATGTAGCGGTAGTAGGCTAGAGGCCTGATGGGACATGAGGACCAAGTCACTTTCAAGCTTGGCCATGAAAAGATTTGCATACTGTGGGGCCATTTTACTTCCCATTGCTGTGCCAGTCTCCTGTAGATAGATCTTCTTGTCAAATTCAAAGTAATTGTAGGTGAGGATAAATTTTATAAGCTTCACCACAGAATCCACATTAGTCCCTGTTTTCCAGGAAGAATTTGCAGGCATGTAATCCATCCTGGTGTGGTATATTAGAGTACAAAGATTCCACATCCATGGTGGCCAGGATGGTTCCTTCTGGTAGAGGACCTATTGCTGATAGTTTATTCAATAGGTCAGTTGTGTCCTGAATGAAACTGGGTGTATCCTTTACCAGGGGTTTAAGAATACCCTCTACCCATCCAGATACCTGCTCAGTAAGGGTGCCCACACATGAAATAATTGGTCTTCATGGATTTCCAGACTTGTGGATTTTGTGAAGCATGTAGAATATCCCTGTTCTTGGACTTTCTGGTATCCGGTCATCAGCTCTTGTGGATTTGTGAGGCAGACAAGATACCAACTTGTTTAGTTCCTTGTAATAGTCCGGTGTAGGATCCGACTCCAATTTTCTGTAGTGGTGTGTGTGTGTGTGTCCATAAGTTGTCTGTTTGCTTCCTTCATATAGTCTGTGTTAATCATGACTATTGCACCTCCTTTGTCAGCAGGTTTGATGGTGATTTCTTTGTTGGTTTTCAGAGACAGTATGGTCTTTCTCTCCTGGGCCCTGATGTTGGATGCTTGTCTCCTGTTAGTATCTATAATGGTGGATTTTATCAAATGTCTGCAAGATGGATATCTTTCCAGTATTAGAATTCTTGTTGCAATTTAGAAAATCTTGACTGGGTTTGCTTTCCATATTTTATTTATTTTTTTTACCTTTAACATTTGTCATCTCTTAATATATTTTTTTTTGAGCAGTTGCGATAAATCCTCATGTATTTGCTGTTTGGAACAGTCAACTAAGTAAATTACAACTGTCAATTAAAACATAGTTGTTGGACGTATCAAACCTTCAGATTCTGAGCATGAATAGTAAGATCCTGTATATAAAAATATTTAAATCTATAAAGTTAATAGAATTAATGCTAATAGGAGAAAATTAAAAAAAAAAAATTTTAATCTCAAAAACTGGTTCAGTGCTTGTGGTTCACCTGAACAAATTTATTACATCATCGAGAAAACATTGCCAGAGGACCAGGTCTGTGCGTAGCCTGCTCCCAGGGTAGATGGCATCCTCATCCCGTCTGCCAACAGGTTAGCTTAACTAGGCATGAACCAGGTCCCCATGGCAGTGCCTCACTGCTGGGTGTAGTAGTCCACCTCAAACTTAAAATAACTGTTTTTTCTTAACTCAGTTAAGAACTCATCTGTTCCACAGACATAAATGCAGATTTGTTAACAAAAAAGTGGCTGCTTCACAACCTTTACTGTGTAGAGCAATGTCCAAGTCCCAAGAATGTAGTGGTCCTGTGTGTATATGTATCAAGCGGTGAGCCCACATCTTTCCCGCCACGTCAGCTGACATGTGGGTGGAATCGCAATCCACCTGCGGCTATTAACCTGTTAAAGGCCACTAACGGCAGCATTTAACATGCGCTTTCAGCAATTGTGCCAGAAATCTGCTCACCGGTGACCCCTGTCATGTGATCGTGGGTCACATATTGGTTGGCATGACGAGAGGTCTCCTGGAGACCTCTATGGTTAACTGCTGTCTTGCTGTGAGCACCACCCAGTGGTCAGCGCTCATGGCAAGTGAGTAATTCAGCTAGATTCATGCAAACTGATCGCCTGTATATGGCAGTGCCGATCGGATTATGGCAGCTTTTAGTCTCCCATGGAGACTATTGAAGCATGCCAAAAGTAAAAAAAAAAAAAATTCAGATCACCCCCTTTCTCCCCATTCAAAATAAAATAATCAAATATACACATTTGGTATCTATGTATTCAGAATCGCCCGATCAATAAAACAATTAACCTGATCGCTAAAAGGCGTAGTGAGGTCAAAATGCTAGAATTACGTTTTGGTCACCACATTACATTAAAATGCAATAACGGGCGCTCAAGACCATATTGGCACCAAAATGGTATCCTTAAAAACGTCAGCTTGGTGCACAAAAAATAATCCCTTACCAAACCTGGGATGCTGAATAAATAGACATTGCAGGTATTGGAAAATGGTGCAATTTATATTCACCACTTAGATGAGAACCTAGAAATGTCTATGAACTCATAATGACCCGGGGAATCCTAATGGCGGCTCAGTTCTAGCATTTAGTGAACCTAGTAAAAAAAAAAACCTACTGTGGGATTGCACTTTTTTGTAATTTCACCACACGTGGAATTTTTTATTTTTTTTCCCCATTTTCTAGTACACAACATGGTAAAACCAATGGTGTCGTTCAAAAGTACAACTTATCCCAAAAGAAACACAAACCCTCACATGGCTATATTAACCAAGATGGTTATGGCTCTGGGAAGGAGCAAAAATGAAAATGCAAAACCGAAAATACCTCTTGCCGTTATGGGGTTAAGCAGAGTGGCTTGTGGAAACCTGACAGCTTTTAATAAAAGCAGTCCTGCTTCATAGTAGAACTAGCTAATTAAGGATCACTTGCTTATCAAATGCAAGTCCTGGCCCAACTAGAATAGAATGGCTCCTCATAAGCCTTCCAGACCCAAGCCACAGCTCTCCTCACTAGCCTTGAATCTAAGGTGAACGTTTTCAACCAATTTGCATGTGACTAAAGACTAATCTTTATTAAGAACCCAACCTTGTGAAGTTTCCTGCTGGTGATTAGTTGCTTTGTACAGAATATTCATAAGGGTCAATCCATAAGGTGAATTCCTTGGGCAGTGCAAGATCACGATACATTAGACCACTGACCACAAGCCTCCAAATACTCAGCCTTTTCTACCTGTTAACCTTCCTCTAGTGTTAGCTTTCTGTTACTCTTATGTTCACGGGTCGGTTTTGGCCCGTGTCTTAAATCACCCCTAGGATACCCTAAAAACAGTTATTTATGATCCAATTTGTTTCTTACCTCTTAGTTACCTTGTTAGGGTTTCTCATCCATGGAAGGATTGATTTTAATAATTTTGTTGTGGCCCCCTGGGCCTTTCATTTGAGAGCATACCCTTCATTTTCAATATAAAAATATTGTCAAATGAACCTCAAGAGAATAATATAAACTTAAAAAAGTTTGTTACATTACCTATTACTGAAGGGTTTTAGAACACATTTCTTAAATGTAAAAAATACATATATATTTTATATTAACTCTAGTAACATCTATGGTGTTACGGGTCAATTTTGACCCATATCTAACTACTTTATGAAAAGTCTATAATGCTTATAAAAGTTCAAGGGTGATGACCAGGTTGCTGCCTTACAATATGAGCTCAATGGAGATGTCTTTATTCTCTGCCCACGAGGATGATACTGCCTGGGCCGAATGTGCTTTCACTCCTTCTGGAGGATTTTTGCTTTTTGATAAGTAGGCCAGACAGATGGCATCTCTAATCCAGCAGGACAAGGTAGCCTTTGACCCTGTGGCCCTTTCTGTGACCCAGAAAAGATACAAACGAGCCCTACTGTCTCCAGGACTGGGTTCTCTCTATGTAATTTAAGACTGCTTTTTTCACATCTAACATATGCAGCTTCTCTTCCTCTGGATTTGATGGATTGTCTTAAAAGGAAAGCAAAAAAATCTCTCGATCTATGGTAATAAGATGCTACCTTAGGAAGATACGATGGATCTGGCTTGACAATTACCCTGTCCTGGTATGTCATTAAGAAAGGAGCGTCTATGGAGAGAGCCTGTCTCACGGGAAGCCTAGGTAGGCAAGAGCTAATAACCCAGGCCCCTGCGATTTCCCTCAACTCTGGGGAAACCCTGACTGACCCTCTCCCAGAGTTTACACTGATGGTGTGCATGTCTGGGCCTCCATCCTCACCCTGTCTCCTGTTTCAACCCTAGGCTGATATCACCACCCACCACCCAGTGAAGAGACCACACACCAATACCCACAGTTAGCACAGACTAGGATAACGGAAAATATGCACCACGCCGCAGTCACTCAGGAATACACTAGAAGTGCACAGGGCAAAACAAATACAAATGAAGGAAGGAGAAAATATGACAAAGGGAAATACACCACCAGATACGATTCTCATTCTCCTAGACCACCACTCCAGACCGAGAGAACCACGCACAAGACAGAAGCTATAATCGGCGACGCCCAATGTTCAGAAGAACTATTTAAAGGCAGTGGGCGTGACCCAGCTTCCAATCCGAGCACCAGCTAAATAAAATCTAGCCGACGCCACTGAGCGCATAGTGGCCAAAAGCGGAATTACCGCTGTCTGTCGAACGCCCTAGTATGAACAGCGTCCGACATGACAGTACCCCGCCTTCTACGAGGAACCCCAGGGCCCTCACGACTTACAGGACCCGGCTTGTCCAGATGGCGGTGATGAAACATACTGACCAACCGATCCGCATGAATGTCCGAGGCTGGTACCAAAGACCTCTCCTCAGGCCCATAACCACGCCAGTGTACCAAGTACTGTAAAGTGCGGCTCACTACACGAGTCAACCACCTTGGAGACTTAAAATTCCAAATTACCATCCACCAAGACTGGAGAAGGCATCGATGTCGCATCCCCAAGACCCACCTTTTTTTTTTTTTTTTTTTTTTTTAGCAACGATCTGTGGAACACGTTGTGTATCTTATACACCGTAGGAAGCTCCAACCACTACGCTACTGGGTTTATGACGGCGGTGACCCTAAATGGACCAATAAACCGTGGACCCAATTTAAGGGACAGTATCTTGAGTCTTCTGTTTTTTTGTGGATAACCACACCCAGTCATCCACACTCAGGTCCAGACCTGGCACACGCCTACTGTCAGCCACACGTTTGTACCTAGCACCCACACTCAACAGGCGCTGTTTAACACTCCTCCAGACTGATGACAGTTGTGCTCCTAACTGGTCTTCCTCCGGGACGCCGTAAGAGCCCCCCTGACTCAAAGTACAAAATTGAGGATGTAGCCCGTAAACACAAAAAAAACGGAGACTCCCCAGACGACTCCTGGTGGTGATTATTGATGGCAAACTCAGCCAAAGGAAGGAACGTCGACCACTCCTCCTGGTTATCAGAAACAAAGCAACGTAAATACTGCTCCAAATTTTGGTTCATACGCTCGGTCTGACCATTTGACTGAGGATGAAATGCAGAAGAATGCGACAACTTGATCCCCAGCCGTGAGCAAAACGCTTTCCAAAATTTTGCCACAAACTGAGTACCTCTATTAGAAACTATGTCAGACGGAACCCCATGAAGTCTGACCACCTCCTGCACAAATACCTGAGCCAGAGTCTTGGCGTTAGGCAACGAAGGCAAAGACACAAAGTGCGACATTTTTGAGAACCGATCAACAATCACCAAAATGACCGTGTTCCCAGCTGAGGAGGGCAAATCAGTGATAAAATCCGTCGATCTCCCTCTCGAGGTACCTAGTAAGCCATGGACGAAGTAGTGTGCCAACAGGACAGGAACGGGGCGTCTTGGCCCTAGCGCATGTGGTGCAAGCTGACACGTATGAGACCACGTCCTGTCGGATTTTGGGCCACCAAAACCGACGTGACACCAACTCCAAGGTACCTCTAACCCCTGGGTGGCCAGCCAGGACAGCATCATGATGCTCCGCCAAAACCTTTAAGCGGAGATGAAGCGGTACAAATGATTTGTTGATGGGAAGCTCGGATGGTACCTCCTCCTGGGCCTCGGCAATCTCGGCCTCAACCTCGGTTGTGAGAGCTGAAACCACAACACCCTTTTGGAGGATGGGTACCGGATCTTCCCGAGGTTCTCTACCCCCCCTTCCCCGGAAAACACTTGGACAGAGCATCCGCCTTTGTTACTTACAGACCTGGGTCTAAAAACACTAAGTTGAACCGCGTGAAAAACAATGCCCAGCGAGCCTGCCTGGGAGATAGATGCTTGGCAGACTCCAAATAAAGCAAATTCTTATGGTCGGTAATAACAGTAACCTGATGAACTGACCCCTCCAAGAAGTGTCGCCATTCCTCAAAGGCCAACTTGATTACCAACAACTCCCTGTTGCCGATATCTTAGTTACGTTCGGCGGGCGACAGTTTCTTGGAGAAATAGGCGCAAGGACGCAAATCGCTCAAGGATGAGCCTTGTGACAGCACCGCCCCCACACCAACCTCAGACGCATCGACTTCCACGACAAAAGGTTTCGATACGTCTGGCTGCACAAGAATGGGGGCCGAAACAAACCTGTTAAGAGATTCAAATGCACACACAGCAGCCTCAGGCCAAACTGAGAAATTGGTACCCTTTTTAGTCATGTCAGTTAGCAGTTTAGCAATGATTAGAAAAATCTTTGATAAACTTCCTATAGTAGTTGGAAAACCTAAAAGCACTTCAGCGGTTCCTTGGGTTATCAGGCCGTTCCCAACGCAACACGGCTTGCACCTTAGCGGCGTCCATTTTAAACCCAGAAGCAGACACAATATAACCCAAGAAAGGCAACTCTTGAACTGAAAATACACATTTCTCCAGTTTCGCATACAGCTTATTCTCTGAGAAGCTGTGACACCTGCCTGACATGATCTAAATGAGTATCACAGTCACAAGAATATATGAGAATGTCATCTAGGTACACAATAACAAATTTCCCCAAAACATGCGAGAACACATCATTTATGAAATGTTGGAACACTGCAGGTGCATTTTTCAACCCAAATGGCATCACCAAATTTTCAAAATGACCCTCAGGGGTATTAAAAGCAGTCTTCCACTCATCACCTTGACGGACTCTTATGAGGTTGTACGCCCCCCTGAGGTCAAGATTGGTAAACCACTTAGCACCTGCCACCTGGTTGAACAAATCCGGTATCAATGGCATAGGGTATGGATCACGAACCGTAATCTGGTTCAACTCACTGAAATCAGACACGGGCGTAGTCCGCCATCTTTCTTCTTTACGAAGAACCCCGCTGCCACAGGCGAGGATGAAGGCCTGATGTTCCCTTTGCTCAAACTTTCAGCAATGTAATCCTTTAACGCTTGTCTCTCCGGACCGGAGATGTTAAACATCCTTGCTTTAGGCAATTTGGCCCCTGGTTTAAACCTGATAGTAGTCATAGGGGCGATGTGGTGGCAACTCTGAACAACCCTTTTCAGAGGACACATCCACAAAATCCAGAAGTGACTCAGGAACACATGAAGTCACAGCAGACACACATGTGGCCAGGCCATTCTCCTGGCAGAATTCAATCCACTGAATTATGTCCGGAGTCATCCAGTCAATAACCGGGTTGTGCATAGACAACCATGGAAAACCCAAAACCACCTGTGCAGGAAGATTCCTGAGCACCTTACATGTAACCTGCTCGACATGTAGAACCCCAATGTGGAGTTTCACCTCAGCCACAAACTCAGTAATCTCCCCTTGTGAGAGAGGAGCTGCATTGATGGTGACCATGCTTATAGGGTGAGGCAGTTTTTCAATCCTAAAACCGGCTGTGCGCGCAAACTCCTCATCAATGAGACTTGTGGCAGAAGCACTATCCACAAAAACTGTGGTTGGCAGCTCTCTGCCAGCGACAATAACTTTGGCAGGGAGCATGCATTGAGAAACCACCATGGAGGATATACATAAGCTCAGATTGGCCTCCTCCACACCCTCTGAGCTTAGAAGTTTTCCGCCGTTGCGTTTTTCTTAGATAGCAGAGGACAAATGTTAACAAAATAACCAGTTTTACCACAGTAAAAACAGGCTCCCTGCTTCTTGAGCACAGGGGCTCGATGCTTAACATGTGACACCCCTGCGATTTGCCTAGGCTCCGTGGGCTCACCTGCAGCAACCTCACGTGAACCTAAACCCTCTCCCATAGGCGGCATCTCATGCTCCCCCTGACGCAAACTGAGATCAATGCGGACCACAAGACTTGTACGAGACTCCTGCTTCTCTAGATTCTGCTATATCAGGAGGGCTTTTTTAACCCTTCCAGAAACTCCATGAATAAACTGACTCCGCAGCGCGGGATCACTCCACTGTGTCAACCGCCCAGTGGCAAAATTCAGAGCAGTAATCCTCTGCAACTCGCTCCCCCTGGCGAATGGCTCTAGCAGAATCTAAGATACGTGCTATTCTGTCAGGATCATCGTAAATGTGTCCAAGAGCAGAAAAACTCTCCACTGAGTTAAATGCAGCAGAATCAGAAGGCACAGAAAACACCCATGCTTGAGGATCCCCATTTAGTAATGACATGCTGAGCCTCATAACCTGATGAGATCGGGCGCATACGAAAATATAGATTGCAAGCTTCACGAAAAGTAACAAATTTACTGCGTTCTCCAGCAAATCTTTCAGGTAAAAGAAACTTGGGCTCAGCAACTCTACCTGTCGCTCCAGCTTGCACATTAGAAACTGCTAGTCCCTGTTGCTGCACTGCCCCCCTCAACTCAGTGACCTGTAGGAACAGCGCCTCCAACTGTCCGATTATAATGTCACGGTTAGCCTAGGTAGGCAAGAGCTAGTAACCCATGCCCCTGCGATTTCTCTCGACTCTGGGAAACCCTGACTGACCCTCTCCCAGAGTTTACACTGATGGTGTGCATGTCTGGGCCTCCATCCTCACCCTGTCTCCTGTTTCAACCCTAGGCTGATATCACCACCCACCACCCAGTGAAGAGACCACACACCAATACCCACAGTTAGCACAGACTAGGATAACGGAAAATATGCACCACGCCGCAGTCACTCAGGAATACACTAGAAGTGCACAGGGCAAAACAAATACAAATAAAGGAAGGAGAAAATATGACAAAGGGAAATACACCACCAGATACGATTCTCCTTCTCCTAGACCACCACTCCAGACCGAGAGAACCACGCACAAGACAGAAGCTATAATCGGCGACGCCCAATGTTCAGAAGAACTATTTAAAGGCAGTGGGCGTGACCCAGCTTCCAATCAGAGCACCAGCTAAATAAAATCTAGCCGACGCCACTGAGCGCATAGTGGCCAAAAGCGGAATTACCGCTGTCTGTCGAACGCCCTAGTATGAACAGCGTCCGACATGACAGCCTGGATGTCTCCCACTCTTCTGGCCGAGGTAAGGGCTATCAATAAGGCTACCTTATGTGATATTATATAGAGAAATAGAATGTAAGGGCTCAAAAAGGGGGTTCAGTTAAAGCATCAAGGACTAGATTCAAGTCCAAAGGTGGTAAACGTGGAATATGTACTAGTGTACACCTTTCGCATGCTCTAATGAATCTTGCTATCCATCTGTCCCCTGCTATCCATCTGTCCCCTGCTAGGTTAGCACTATAGAGGGCTCCTAAAGCAGACACCTGAACCCTTAAAGTACTGACTAGGGTTGAGCGACTTTCATTTTTTTTAAGGTCGAGTCGGGTTTTGTGAAACCCGACTTTGTCCAGAGTCGAGTGCAGTTGGCCGATTGTCGCTAAAAGTCGGGGATCGACCGAAACACGAAACCCAATGCAAGTCAATGGGGAAGCATAGTCGGCAGTGAGTGGAGGCCAGGAAAACACCTACAGTGCCCATTTTAATGCCAAAAACATCCACTCTTGTTTCTGAAGCTTGTCAATCTTAATTAACTTTATAATAGTAGTTGGGCATTGGAACTTGGGGGTCATTTTGCAAACGTTGTGGAGGGTAGGGCTGGTTCAAGCTTTTAGTGGGCCCAGGAAACGTGGACTACGTCACGGCGGTGGAGCAGTGAGAGGTAAGTATGTCAAGTTTGCAAGTGCTGTGATCCTAAGCAAGCAGGGAGGCCCCCTCGTTGGCATTGGCACTGGCACAGGGCCCCTCAAAGTACAGCGGTGTGTTTGCACGGCGGGGGCGCCTGCCACCAGCAGCGACACTTTTGCGTACTGAGGGGCCCTGTGCCAGTGACGTCGCCAACGAGTATGCCCCCCCCACCTGATGAAGGAACCTGCTCTTTCATCTGCACCTTCCTCTTTGTCCCTGTGTAAGGTGGTATAACATGTGGGAAGGGGAACCTTACTTTCAGCAGGGTCAGATTCTGGCTGTGTAGAGTGCAAGGGGAATGTAGTGGTCTAGGTCAATGTACCAGCAGACTCATCTAGCAGTGGCTGGGGAATGGGCAGGATGAGGAGGAAACAGATATAGGGCCAAAGAATAAAGTAGGCTAAATGCAGTTCAAAATTGGTAACAGGACTAAACAGGCGGCATTGCTTTGTTCAGTGGAGTAGCAAACCCAGGAGCAGCAGACACTGTTTTAAGGGCCCAACCACACTAGTAGGCCAAATGCAGTTTAATATCTGATACTATAGGCCGAAAGCCAGAAGGTTGAAGCTCAGCTTAATTCAGTTGAGGACAACACCAGGCAGGGGCAGACACCGTTAGTAGGCCGGAACCACCAATCTTTTAAAAAACAGCACTTAATGAGAGCCAGAAGGTGGAAGCTCAGATTTATTCATTTGAGGACAACTTGAATTAGGGACTGCAGACACTTACCATGCTGTCCCCTGTGTGGACCATGCATCCAATACATTAACCCATTGCGCCACAAAGGACACGTAACCTTCCGTGGCCATGCCTACCGCTCCATGTGTCTGTCAGGTGTACCTTTGGACTCACAGATTGACAGAATGAAAGGACAATGTGGTCTTTAACATGCTGGTGGAGGGGTGGGATGGCTTTTCTCGCAAAAGAATTGTCAACTTGGTAGCTCATAGCGTGGTACAGCGTAGTCCATCATGGCTTTATTAATATTAAATAAAATAAAAAAATAGGCTCTATGCACTGTAAAATTGGTTCCAGGGGTACACGGGCAGCAGTGGTCAGGTCAGTGGAGGCCTAGTGGAAGGAGGGACCGCAGACAGGCTTCCAAGGCCTAACATAATAAAATGGGCTGGCTGTAGGCACTTTATAATTGGTTCCAGGGGTACATGGGCAGCAGTGGTCTGGTCAACGGAGGCCAATTGTAATGAGTGTCTGCCAGTTAGTAGTCCAAAACAACAAATAAATGTGAATGTCTCGCATTAAAACAAAACAAAAACACTAAAGGGTGCAATCATTAGGTTCAGGGGTGGGATCCTCTGCGTTGTTTCAGACCTACTAATTTAGCGCAAAGTATTTACTGTGGTAAATAGAGGACACTGCCCCTGACTATGTTAAGTACCATCATACATGTCAACACAATGGTATTGTCAGTGGCAGGTATGGAAGGATGTCAGCGCATAGACTAAACATTGGTGGAAGTGTGAGAGATAACTGTGGAAGTGGTAGAGCAATGTTTGACCTGGGGGTGGGTGAACTCTCTTGTGGCCGGCGGTACAGGCCCAGGGCCCCTCATGTTACAACAGTGTGTCTGACGTTGGGTGCGCACCACCACCGCCAGAGACACTTTATTGTACTATGAGGGACCCAGTAGCAATGCCGTCAACCAAAAGCGAGCACACCCACCTCTTCAGACAAACAGCAGTCTCACGGGTGCTTGCGCCAAGTCGCGATACCACGGCCCCGTGTGGGGAGTTTGGCCATTTAGGGAGGTGTAAACATGTCGTATGCTGGACAATCAGCTGCAGCAAATTAGACATTAGAAAAGTAATTCACAGTAGTCCACAGGCAAGAGCTTTTCATAGGAAAGCTAGGTGTCGGCCGGGCAAGGTGGGGCAAAAGATTTCGAAATCCAGTTGTGGTTCATTTTAATGAATGTTAGATCAACATTTTGGGTAGCCAGACGAGTCCTTTTTTCGGTTAATATTGAACCTGCAGCACTGAATACTCTTTCTGATAGGACACTTGCTGCCGGGCAAGCAAGCTCCTGCAATGCATATTCTGCCAATTCTGGCCAGGTGTCTAATTTTGATGCCCAGTAATCAAATGGGAATGATGGTTGAGGGAGAACATCGATAAGGGATGAAAAATAGTTAGTAACCATACTGGACAAATGTTGTCTCCTGTCACTTTCAATTGATGCAGCAGTACCTGTCCTGTCTGCGGTCATAGCAAAATCACTCCACAACCTGGTCAGAAAACCCCTCTGTCCAACGCCACTTCTGATCTGTGCACCCCTGCTTCCCCCTGGAGCTCTTGTGAGAACGATCACATGCGCTGTGTGCTGGGAATGCCTGAAGCAAACGGTCAACAAGTTGATTGTTTGGTTGCTAATATTAGTTCCAAGTTCTCATGTGGCATAATATTTTGCAATTTGCCTTTATAGCGTGGATCAAGGAGGCAGGCCAACCAGTAATCGTCATCGTTCATCATTTTCGTAATGCGTGTGTCCCTTTTTAGGATACGTAAGGCATAATCCGCCATGTGGGCCAAAGTTCCAGTTGTCAAATCTACGGTTGTGATTGGTTGAGGGGCAGTTTCAGGCAAATCTACGTCACTTGTGTCCCTCAAAAAACCAGAACCCGTCCTTGCCACGCAACCAATTTCCAGTGCCCCCGGGAAAGCTTCCGCATTAAAAATATACTCATCCCCATCATCCTCCTCGTCCTCCACCTTCTCTTCGCCCGCTACCTCGTCCTGTACACTGCCCTGACCAGACAATGGCTGACTGTCATCAAGGCTTTCCTCTTCCTCTGGTGCAGACGCCTGATCCTTTATGTGCGTCAAACTTTGCATCAGCAGACACATTAGGGGGATGCTCATGCTTATTATGGCGTTGTCTGCACTAACCAGCCGTGTGCATTCCTCAAAACACTAAAGGACTTGACACATGTCTTGTATCTTCGACCACTGCACACCTGACAACTCCATGTCTGCCATCCTACTGCCTGACCGTGTATGTGTATCCTCCCACAAAAACATAACAGCCCGCCTCTGTTGGCACAGTCTCTGAAGCATGTGCAGTGTTGAGTTCACCTTGTTGCAACGTCTATGATTAGGCGATGCTGGGGAAGGTTCAAAGACCGCTGATAGGTCTGCATACGGCTGGAGTGTACAGGCGAACGTCGGATATGTGAGCAAAGTGCACGCACTTTGAGGAGCAGGTCGGAGAACCCAGGATAAGTTTTCAATAAGCACTGCACCACCAGGTTTAAGGTGTGAGCCAGGCAAGGAATGTGTTTCAGTTGGGAAAGGGAGATGGCAGCCATGAAATTCCTTCCGTTATGACTCACTACCTTGCCTGCCTCAAGATCTACTGTGCCCAGCCACGACTGCGTTTCTTGTTGCAAGAACTCGGACAGAACTTCCGCGGTGTCTGTTGTCGCCCAAACACTTCATAGCCAATACAGCCTGCTGACGCTTGCCAGTAGCTGGCCCATAATGGGACAACTGGTGTGCAACAGTGTCATCTGCCGATGGAGTGGTTGGCCGACTGCGGTCTGTGGAAGAGCTGTAGCTTCTGCAGGAGGAGGAGGGGGTGCGAACGCCTACAGCCAACTGTTTCCTAGACCGTGGGCTAGGCACAACTGTCCCGAAATTGATGTCCCCTGTGGACCCTGCATCCACCACATTCACCCAGTGTGCCGTGATGGACACATAACGTCCCTGGCCATGCCTACTGGTCCATGCATCTGTAGTCAGGTGCACCTTTGTACTCACAGATTGCCTGAGTGCATGGATGATGCGCTGTTTAACATGCTGGTGCAGGGCTGGGATGGCTTTTCTGGAAAGTGTCGACTGGGTAGCTCGTATCATGGTTCAGCATACTCCATCAGGGCTTTGAAAGCTTCGCTTTCAACTAACCGGTAGGGCATCATCTCTAACGAGATTAGTCTAGCTATGTGGGCGTTCAAACCCTGTGTACGCGGATGCGAGGATAAGTACTTCCTTTTTCTAACCAGAGTCTCATGTAGGGTTAGCTGGACTGGAGAGATGGAGATCGTGGAACTTTCGGGTGTGCCAGTGGACATGGCATACTGAAAGACGGTTGGAGACGGTATTGTTTCCGCCGGTGCCCTAGATGCAATATTTCCTCCTACAAAACTGGTGATACCCTGACTGCTTTTGGCTGGCAGAGAAACCTGCACAGATACTGCCGGTGGTGCGGAAAATGGTGGCCTTAAAGTGACGGAAGGGATGTTGCGTTGCTGACTAGCTTCATTGGCCGAGGGTGCTACAACCTTAAGGGACGTTTGGTAGTTACTCCAGGCTTGAAAATGCATGGTGGTTAAGTGTCTATGCATGCAACTAGTATTGAGACTTTTCAGATTCTGACCTCTGCTTAAGCTAGTTGAACATTTTTGACAGATGACTTTGCGCTGATCAATTGGATGTTTAAAAAAATGCCAGACTGCACTCTTCCTAGCATCTGATCCCTTTTCAGGGATTGCAGACTGAGCTTTAACCGGATGGCCACGCTGTCCTCCAACAGGTTTTGGCTTTGACACGCGTTTTGGGCCAGATACGGGACCGGCAGATGGAACCTGTTGCAATGTTGATGCCTGCTGCGGCCCCTCCTCCACCTCCGCTTCTGAACTACTGCCGCCTGCACCCTGTTCCCCCAATGGCTGCCAATCTGTCAACAACTGGGTCATCTATTTCCTCCTCTTCGAGCTCGTGTGCAACTTCGTCTGTGTCACCGTGTCGGTCGGTGGTATAGCGTTCGTGGCGGGGCAACATAGTCTCATCAGGGTCTGATTGTGGATCAGTACCCTGAGAGGGCAAAGTTATGGTCTGAGTCAAAGGAGCAGCATAGTACTCTGGCTGTGGCTGTGCATCAGTGCACTCCATGTCAGAATCTACTTGTAATGGGCATGGCCTGTTAAATGTTTCACTTTCTAAGCCAGGGACGGTATGTGTAAAGAGCTCCATGGAGTGACCCGTTGTGTCGCCTGCTGCATCCTTCTCTCTTGTTGTAGTTTTTGCTGAGGACAAGGAAGCGACTTGTCCCTGACCGTGAACATCCACAAGCGACGCGCTGCTTTTACATTTACCAGTTTCAGAAGAGGAGGCAAAAGAGCTAGAGGCTGAGTCTGCAAGGAAGCCAAAACTTGCTGTTGCTGCTCCGGCTTTAAAAGCGGTTTTCCTACTCCCAGAAAAGAGAGCGTTCGAGGCCTTGTGTAGCCAGACAAAGAACCTGGCTCCACAGCTCCAGACTTAGTTGGAATATTTTTATCCCCACGACCACCTGATGCTCCACTACCACTACCATCATTACCAGCTGACAATGAACGCCCACGGCCACGACCTCTTGCACAAGACTTCCTCATTGTTTTAAAAACTTAACCAAAGTAACTTTATTTGTTGCTGTCAAACAACTTACACGGTGAGCTTATAACTTCAGTATGATTTCAATATCCCTTTACAGGTTGGTGAGACCACAAGGAAAATCAGGCCCAATGTTACACACTGTTTTCTGTGGCACCAAATCACAGAGATGCCACACACGCAGGACTGTCACTCAAGCACAAATGTCAATATTAATCTCCCACCTATTTTTTTTTTTTTTTTTTCAGGGAGACTTTAGAAACCAAATAATAAAAAAAGGCATTCTATGGCCCACTGAGTGAGAGATGGCACACACAAGCCCTGAGGCCAATATTTTTCTCCCACTGATTGATGTAGTGATTTTTTTTCAGGTAGATTTTAGAACCTAAATCAAGCAAAAAAATTAATAGGCTTTCTATGGCCCACTGAGAGAGATGGCACACACAGGGATGGCACTCTAGCAGAAATGCCAATCTTAATCTCCCACAAAAAAAAAAAAAAACAGGGACTGTCCTACAATTACGATCTCCCTGCAGTAATCTCAGCCAGGTATGGCAGGCAGCAATAAGGAGTGGACTGATGCACAAATTAAATAAAAAGTGTGGACAAACAAAAAAGATAGCTGTGCAGAAAGGAAGGAACAAGAGGATTTGTGCTTTGAAAAAAGCAGTTGGTTTGCACAGTGGCGTACACACAGCAATGCAGCTATCAGGGAGCCTTCTAGGGCAGCCCAATGAGCGACAGCGCTGAGGAAAAAAAAATGTAGCTTCCACTGTCCCTGCAAACAAAAGGTGGTGTTGGACAGTGGAAATCGCTACAGCACAAGCAGTTTGCAGCTTTATGTACCCTGCCTATGACTGCTACGACCCATAACCGTTTACTCCCATTAAGTGACACCAACAAATTATCAACATTGAAGACTTTATTGGGAAATATAGGCATAAAATTTCCATCTTTTAACTTTGGGTAAAATATTTGGTCGCAGCTTATAAACTCAGGCAATATCTGCCAACAAATTTGGGTGTTGTAGTGTCCACACTTTGTGAGTAATCCACACTAGTAAATCTTCATAATCTTTATTTCTCTTTAGCACGTTGCATAAGCTTGTCTCTGCATGCATGACAAAGTGAAAGTAACTTCTCCCCCTCCTCTCTGTAACTACCCACAATTCTCTACATCTCATCTTTCTTAAAGAGACAAGGTACAAGATTTAATTAATGCATATTACAACATCCCCTTTTTTTTTTTTTTTTTTTTTTTTTTTAAACAAATAAAACTAAAATAAAATAACATGAACTAATGATGCAACAAGAAAAATGTCCAAGAAAACGTATGTCCATTTTTGCCCTGTTAAAGAAAAGAAGTCACGCTTCTTCAATAAGTCTGGATGGAGCCCTTCTCTCTCTTGATGGATAACGTCTGGGCTCAGCGATGGTGTCCATTAATGAAGAACTTGTTGCCTCCTGGTGATTCTCTCCACTGTTGAGTACCAAATCTTCCCCCAGAGAATGTCCATTGTCATTATTTTGAGGAATAATTTTGAAATGTGAAGAGTTTCGAGTTATGGAGTGTCCATCCCTCTCAGCCGTGACCATGCTGCCTTTCTTGTCAATAACGTTATATTTTGCGGGACAATATGCAGCTGAAGTCTTGTTGATTGGTCTCTGACGCACCACAACGACGTCACCTCTTTTGATAGCATTTGGCTGTGCCCTTCGCCTTCTGTCTGCATAGTGTTTCATGGTTTGTTTGTTGGAAGAGTCTGCTAAGCGCACAGAGGAGTCACTTGGTACAGGACGACTGACTATGTCAGGGATTCGTATATGCAGAGTTCTGCCAAACATTAGATGCGCTGGAGCAGCATTGGTAGTAGAATGTGGCGTATTGCGGTAATTGCGCATGAATTTGTACAATGATTGTTTCAGTGGGGTGTGCTCCAGGCTAGCTGCCTTGATTCGTTTCCCCATGGTGCGCATGAAGCGTTCGACTATTCCATTTGCTTGCGGCCAGCACGGTGTGATTTTTCTGTGACTGAACCCCAAGTATTCAGCAAATTGTGTGAACACGTGTCCATTGAATGGAGGTCCATTGTCCGTTTTGACCACTCTTGGAATGCCATATGCTGAAAATGTTATCCAGTTCTGGTATCACACTAGTAGCAGATGTTGAAGAGATAAAAGAAATGACAGGGTATCTGGAATATTCGTCAATTGTTACTAGAATGTATTGGCCATTTGGTAACGGTCCATATATATCGACTGCCACCTCCTCCCAGACAGCAGTGGGTAGAGGTGACATTTGTAAAGGCTCCAGCTGTGATGATGGAGTGATAACTTGGCAGGTGGAACAGTGTTTAACCTTCTCTTCCACCAATTGATCCATGTTTGGGAACCACACTTTTTCTCTGAGTAATTTCTTTGTGCCAACAATTCCCAGATGACCTTCATGCGCTATCTGTATTACTAAGCTGCGCAGAGTCTTAGGTACAACCAATTTGGTACCTCGAAGGATGAGGCATTCCTCAGTGACAGATAGTTCATACCGTACACTTGAGAATAGTTTTAATTCTGTCAGATCAATCTCAGGATCGGGAAATTTTTCTCTTTGAATTTCATGCCACCTTCGATTTCGGATGATTTGTATTAAAGCACGTAGTGTCTTGTCACTTGTTGTGGCGTTCACAAAATGATCAATGGAAAGAGCTTTTGGTACTGCATGGGCTGTAATGAAGCATATGTATTCTTCAATGGCGGAATGCTCAGGTAGATCATCAGTCATCGGATGTCTTGACAGATAGTCAGCGGGATTGCTGAATTTTCCAGGCTTGTGGACAATTTTGTAGTTGTAGTCCTGTAGACGTAGACCCCACCGTTCTATGCGTGCAGGCATTTTAGCTCTGGGATTTCCAAAGATCGTAAGGAGTGCTTGATGATCTGTGACAACAGTGAAGGGAGCTCCATACAGAAATAAGTGAAAATGTTCGCATCCCCAGACAACTGCCAAGCTTTCTTTTTCAGGTTGTGAATATTTCCGTTCCGTGCTTGTTAAGCTTTTACTTGCATAAGAAATAATCTGAGGATTTTGATTGTTATCTTTATATTGTGCTAAGATGGCACCCAGCCCCACGGGACTGGCGTCCACAATTAGCTCAGTTTGGAGAGCTGGATCAAAATAGGCCATTGTGGTTGTTGAGCAAAGTTCAGTTTTAATTGTTTCAAATGCATTTTGACAGTCTGGAGACCATTGAAAAACACAACTCTGTTTTGTAAGTTCCCTTAATGGACTGTTAATTGTTGAGAAGTTTGGAATGTATCTAGCACAATAACTGGCCATTCCAAGAAACGAGCGTACTTCACTGGCATCTTGTGGAATTGAGGCTGATTTAATGGATTCCACTTTCTTGGGATCAGGTTGTACCCCTTTTGCCGAAAAAATGACCGTAAAACTCTAATGAATTTTTATCAAATTCACATTTTTCCTTGTTTAAGGTGAGTCCAGCAGAGAGGAGGCATTCAAAGACGGCATATAGAGCACGATTGTGTTCAGCTTGAGTTTTGCCAAACACCAGTATGTCATCACTGTAATTAAAGGCATTTGGAATGTTCTGAATAACGCCCCTTATTGCATCCTGAAAAATTTCCGCTGCAGAGCAGACCCCAAAAGTCAATCTTTTATATCTTCTGAGGCCCACATGTGTGGAAAATGTTGTCAAATATCTGGATTCTGGACTCAGCTCTAACTGGTGATAGCCCTTATTGAGATCGAGTTTTGAAAAGACGGTCGCTCCATTTAACACATGAATGATGTCATCAATTGTGGGTGAGATATGTCTTTCTCTCTGAATGGCAGTGTTGGGTAGGCGCATGTCAACACACAATCTCACCTGGTCAGGAGCCTTTGGTTTAGGAACTACCACCAGTGGTGAGACCCAGGGAGTGGGCCCAGTAACGGTTTCGATAACGTCCTCATCCATGAGGAATTGGAGTTCTTTTTCTACTTTCCTTCTCAGGTGAAATGGAATGCGCCTATGTGACTGGGCCACTGGGCGAACACTATCGTCCACATGAAGATGTACTTGAGAGTCTTTTAGTTTCCCCAAGCCACTAAATAGGGAGGGAAAATTATTCACCATGGTTTGTATATCCATGTCCGCAGGATCAGTTATGGTATGGATTATTTGGATGAGACCTAGCTTCAAGGCAGTGTGATAGCTGAGAAGACAGCCTCCTGATCCTTGTAACGCATGAAAGGTAGTTTTCTGCTTATTGTCTTTATAGCTCAGTTCAACATCAAACTGCCCTCTGGTAGTTAGAGGTATTTTAGATCCATATGGGAAGATTTTAGTATGTTCTTGCTGCAAAACTGGCTTTGTCTTCAATTGCTCATAGGTAGTGCTGTCTATGATGTCCACTGACGCTCCCGTATCTATTGTAAACGTGATATTGGTGTCGCAGATTGGGAGTGTGATACAGGGGGACTGTACAGAGCCAGTGGCAGAGGTGGTGAACACGTAGTTTTCTGCTCCAGATGCTTCTGTATCCCGATTTACCATTTTTACATCTGCAGGCCGTGTCATAGGCAGAGAAGGCTTGTATTGTGCTGATCTGCAGACAGCTGCCAAATGGTTCCCTTTTCCACACTTATTGCATGTCTGTCCTATAGCTGGACATCTGTCCAGGCGGTGAGGGAACTCCTGTCCACATCTATAACATTTTTTTTGTTTCGGGGTTTGCTTGTCTTGTGTACTTTTATGCACGAGATTATGTACCTGTGACTTTTCCCCATTCTCCATTGTAGTAGCCTGATGATCTGCTATTTCCGTAGCACGGGCTATTTTGAGTAATTCATGTAAAGAGAGATCTTGCTGCAGAGCTTTGCGCCTTATTTTGTTAGATGAGCAGGTGACGATTACCTGAGTTAGGATTTCATCATCTATATCTGTGAATGCACATCCATGTGCTAGCTCCCTCAGTCGTGACATAGGTGTCTATGGATTCTTCGGGAAGCTGCTTAGCAATTCTGAATTTGTATCTCTCATATCTGATGTTTTGTTTGGGATTGAAGTAATCAGTGAGAGCTTTGCTGCAATCGCTGTATGTATCTGTCTCAGATGCAGGTAATGTGCAGTAGATATCATAGACTCCTGTGCCTGCACAATGTAAAAGTAATGCTTTCTTTCTTTTCTCCTCTTTTATATCTATGGCTTCTAGAAAGTTCTCAAATCTGCTCAACCATTTTCTCCAGTTATGGGAGAGATTAGTGACATCAGTCATATCAAACTGGGAAACTGTAAGTATTCAGCCATGATGAAGTTTTTCCAGTGGTGCAGCCGTGTGGATCAGTAAAATAGGGATTAGTACTCACTGCAGCAGAAAGATTTTCATCCCATCCTCGTCGCCAGTTGTAGTGTCCACACTTTGTGAGTAATCCACACTAGTAAATCTTCATTATCTTTATTTCTCTTTAGCACGTTGCATAAGCTTGTCTCTGCATGCATGACAAAGTGAAAGTAACTTCTCCCCCTCCTCTCTGTAACTACCCACAATTCTCTACATCTCATCTTTCTTAAAGAGACAAGGTACAAGATTTAATTAATGCATATTACAGGTGTAGGGAGATTAACTGCCTTCCGGACTCCCGGGCAGTTATCTTCACCACCAACAAAACTCCACCCTTCCGCAGCTGCAACAGAAACAAAACAATAACAAAAGGGGAGGGAGGGCGGGAAACAGGTCCGGGTCCAGGGATCGGATGTGCTATCAGCACTTCCGGGTGCCAGAAGCAGAGGATAAGCACCGCCCCCTGTGTGGGGAGTTAACCCCATATCCCATTTGGCCTCACTAAATGGGAGATCTGCTTTTAACACAGGGGGAAGGCGCAGCAGTCAGGGGACAGCGGTGTAAGCCGCAGTGTCCCAAACACTATCCCTGCTTCTGAAGAAGCGGCAGCAACCTCTCCCTACGCTCAGATCAGCAGCAGTAAGATGGCGGTCGGCGGGAACGCCCCTTTATAGCCCCTGTGACGCTGCAGAAAGCAAGCCAATCGCTGCAATGCCCTTCTCTAAGATGGTGGGGACCAGGACCTATGTCATCACGCTGCCCACACTCTGCGTTCACCTTCATTGGCTGAGAAATGGCGCTTTTAGCGTCATTGAAACGCGACTTTGGCGCGAAAGTTGCATACCGCATGGCCGACCCCGCACAGGGGTCGGATCGGGTTTCATGAAACCCGACTTTGCCAAAAGTCGGCGACTTTTGAAAATGAACGACCCGTTTCGCTCAACCCTACTTGGCACTTCAAATTTGTGGTTTCCGGCAAAAAAATCAAGTTTACTGTCAAGTTAGTAGCCCAATAGTCCCAAGAACAGATACTGTATCGAATATCTGGAGAACCTGGTGATGGATGGTGTTGTGCATTGTCTGCAAACCTGTTAATACTCAACCACAGCTGGATTCATTTTCTGGAATGAGTCTTGCTTTACTCCCCTGGAAACCAGAAAAACCCTCACCACCTATTGATTAGTATGCAAGTGACATGTACAGACCCAAGGAGTAAGCCTGTTATGGTGTCTGTTACGAGTGTCCGGGGATGTGCTGGGAATTCCTGCTGTGACGTGAGATGCTGTTGAGCACACCTGCAGGTGAACAGGACCAGCAGCATGTGACCACAGTGGGGAGTGGTTGGAGGCAAGACTAGGTCCTGAACTCCCAGGGATTATGACAGAAGCCGGGGAAGCCGAGAGAAGTGTTAGACTAGAGGACAGCACGGTAGCCAAGGGGAGAAACTAGTAGCGTAAGACACGAGGTACCAGAAGGACTAATTAGCAGGAAGTTGGGGGACAAAGCGGAGATCTAAACCAGGAGTATCACTAGAAGTACTAAATCAAGAGACCAATGCAAAAACGGGGAACAGACCGGGTCATACACAAACATGCCAACAGGAATAAGAAATACAGATATTCACGGGTCAGCTGAGATCAGATGTATAACTGACAACAGGCACAACACAGGAGCTGGTAAATATAGCCCTCCCCAACCCAAAGAGGCCACATAAATTAATCCTAGAAGCACTGCCAAAGAATTCCCAAACAAAGCATGACAAGACAGCAGCCACTCCTGTCAGAGGCGAGAAGAGGAAGTGTTAATCTCTAGAGCGGTGGTGTGTACAACATGCACACTTGCCCACAAGCTTTGAACCAAGGTGATTTTTTTTTTGTGCATTCTTTGCTTTCCCAGGCATTGTAGGTTGCAGATCCTTGTATCTTGGAAAGTCCTTTTGATGCCTTGCCTGATTCTCTGCAAGTAGCATAAGAATATCTATCATAGCACTTTCCCACCTACTAAGGAGGTCTTGGTGCATCATAACAGCAGAAAAGGCAAGGGATGGCTGGTATGACAGTGTGGCCAAAAGCGCTTGGTTAGGAAGGCTCTAAAAGCCTCGGAAAGTCAACATGCAGAAAAGGAATCACTCGGAGCAGATGACCACTGCATCCAGAGGATCTTGCATCCCCTAACTGACCTTTGCACCCTAAAAAGGATCTGAAATTTACATTGCTCCTTTTGTAAGCAAAATTGTGAGGCACGCAACATCTACACTGCCTCAAGGACTGCGATTGAAAAGTGGTGTGCTTGGTCCTAAAGGGCTAAATTTGTCCTCACTGTGGTGCCATGGTAGCAAGGGCTACAAAGATTTTGCCCTTTCACTTCAGGCACTTGTACCTCTGTACCACTTTGCAGATAGACTCTTGGATGGCGGCCAAGACTAGTAGATGGCACTATTGATGATTAGGACCTGAAGACCATCTCTGTGTATCACTCCACCTCCAGGAACCCAGGTGGCATGATGTGGTCACGGGCCAGTAGTCTAGACTGCCACATCCCAGTGTATCCCTCCACCTCAGTGACACAGCTTATTGCATATTGGTCTACGCTACCAACAGAATGAAATTCAGATTTTGTATAAGCCTTAAAACAAAAATCCACAATTTTAGGAGTCTGTTGCGTCCTGAATAAAAAACAAGGCAGCGATAAAATATAATAGAGTAAAACCACATTTATACTATTGTTCCAATTTACTGGGTTAAGTGACTTCCTAAAACTGACATCAATGCAGAGGATTGGTGGCAGGACAGGACAAAGGGCCTCAGACACTTCAGAGGACATGGTGACATCTGGTTTCCCAGCCCTCCTACCACCTCTTGCATATAAACCATGTGGGAATCTTGTAGTTTGAGATGTTCCCAGGTCCATTGCTTATAAATAGAATAATCACTTGTGGATTCATCTCCAGATTTTAATTGCATGAAAGATTCACATTTTTTACAAAAAATAAATGAGTACAATGATATCTTAATACAATTTGCAGTCACTTCATTCTGAAGCCACCAGCATCTTGCAGCATCTAAAACCAGGGCTGATTGGCATTGGGGTCATTAAAGACAAACCCTCCATGGTGGATACTAGAGCCGAGCCCAAGTTCTAAAATGTACTAGAGATGCCTGAAAATACAAGACAGTTAATTCAAGAGAATGTAATTATCCTGTGCAGGGTCAAAGTAATTATCCCAAACTCCATGTCTTATCATGTACCCTTTAGTGTTGTCCTATAACCCAAGTATCAGTGAATGTTAAGGATTTCTTACTTGATCTGGTCCTGTTCCTCTGTACAGTACTTGCTCCACTGGAGGACTGGGAGCTTCGTTAATTCCACTGTCATTTTCACTGATTGTTGGAAATGGTGGTATTGATAAGCTTCATGTTTCTCAAATGTCGTCAGGGACCTGTATGGCGCAAGTCAACATACAAGAGGAGGTTTCTTGTAGATTCTCTTCTGATATTAAAGAAACATCTTCGCCTCGACGAGCTCTTGGATCGAAGCTGGCCACAGTGTAGGGGGAATTTTCTTCCCCTAACCTATCCAAAGATGAATCAATAAGAAATGTTTAGCAGTCATTGGGATTATTGGCACCAAATCTACTAAATATCATATACAGAGCGGCTACTCACCGACAAGATAATTCAAAGGTATTAGTCCACAAGGTTACATAGTTACATAGTTATTAAGGTTGAAGGAAGACTTTAAGTCCATCTAGTTCAACCCATAGCCTAACCTAACATGCCCTAACATGTTGATCCAGAGGAAGGCAAAAAAAAAACCCCATGTGGCAAAGAGTAAGGGTACCGTCACACAGTGGCATTTTTATTGCTACGACGGCACGATTCGTGACGTTCTAGCGATAGTTACGATCTCGCAGTGTCTGACACGCAGCAGCGTTCAGGGACCCTGCTGAGAATTGTACGTCGTAGCAGATCGTTTGAAACTTTCTTTCGTCGCTGGATCTCCCGCTGTCATCGCTGGATCGTTGTGTGACAGCGATCCAGCGATGCGTTCGCTTGTAACCAGGGTCAACATCGGGTTACTAAGCGCAGGACCGTGCTTAGTAACCCGATGTTTACCGTGGTTATCAGCGTAAAAGTAAAAAAAAAAAAAAACGTACATACTCACCATCTGATGTCCGTCAGGTCCCTTGCCGTCTGCTTCCCGCTCTGACTGCCGGCCGGAAAGTGAGAGCAGATCACAGCGGTGACGTCACCGCTGTGATCTGCTCTCACTGTACGGCCGGATCTCAGTCAGAGCGGGAAGCAGACGGCAAGGGACCTGATGGACATCAGATGGTGAGTATGTACGGTTTGTTTTTTTTACTTTTACGCTGGTAACCACGGTAAACATCGGGTTACTAAGCGTGGCCCTGCGCTTGGTAACCCGATGTTTACCCTGGTTACCAGCGAACCTCAGCATCGTTGGTCGCTGGAGAGCGGTCTGTGTGACAGCTCACCAGCGACCACACAACGACTTACCAACGATCACGGCCAGGTCGTATCGCAGGTCGTGATCGTTGGTAAATCGTATAGTGAGACGGTACCCTAAGCTCCACATTGGGGAAAAAAATTCCTTCCCGACTCCATATACGGCAATCAGACTAGTTCCCTGGATCAACGCCCTATCAAGGAATCTAGTGTATATACCCTGTAACATTATACTTTTCCAGAAAGGTATCCAGTCCCCTCTTAAATTTAAGTAATGAATCACTCATTACAACATCATACGGCAGAGAGTTCCATAGTCTCACTGCTCTTACAGTAAAGAATCCGCATCTGTTATTATGCTTAAACCTTTTTTCCTCCAGACGTAGAGGATGCCCCCTTGTCCCTGTCACCGGTCTATGATTAAAAAGATCATCAGAAAGGTCTTTGTACTGTCCCCTCATATATTTATACATTAACATAAGATCACCCCTTAGCCTTCGTTTTTCCAAACTAAATAGCCCCAAGTGTAATAACCTATCTTGGTATTGCAGACCCCCCAGTCCTCTAATAACCTTGGTCGCTCTTCTCTGCACCCGCTCTAGTTCAGCTACGTCTTTCTTATACACCGGAGACCAGAACTGTGCACAGTATTCTAAGTGTGGTCGAACTAGTGACTTGTATAGAGGTAAAATTATGTTCTCCTCATGAGCATCTATGCTTCTTTTAATGCATCCCATTATTTTATTTGCCTTTGTAGCAGCTGCCTGACACTGGCCACTGAGTATGAGTTTGTCATCCACCCATACACCCAGGTCTTTTTCATTGGCGGTTTTGCCCAGAGTTTTAGAATTAAGCACAGTTATACATCTTATTACTTCTACCCAAGTGCATGACCTTACATTTTATCCCCATTAAAGCTCATTTGCCATTTATCAGCCCAAGCTTCTAGTTTACATACAATGCCTACAAGTAGTATTCAACCCCCTGCAGATTTAGCAGGTTTAATAAGATGCAAATAAGTTAGAGCCTTCAAACTTCAAACAAGAGCAGGATTTATTAACAGATGCATAAATCTTACAAACCAAAAAGTTTTGTTGCTCCGTTAAATTTTTATACATTTTAAACATAAGTGTGGGTCAATTATTATTCAACCCCTAGGTTTAATATTTTGTGGAATAACCTTTGTTTGCAATTACAGCTAATAATCGTCTTTTATAAGACCTGATCAGGTCGGCACAGGTCTCTGGAGTTATCTTGGCCCACTCCTCCATGCAGATCTTCTCCAAGTTATCTAGGTTCTTTTAGTGTCTCATGTGGACTTTAATCTTGTGCTCCTTCCACAAGTTTTCAATTGGGTTAAGGTCAGGAGACTGACTAGGCCACTGCAACACCTTGATTTTTTGCCTCTTGAACCAGGCCTTGGTTTTCTTGGCTGTGTGCTTTGGGTCAGTGTCTTGTTGGAAGATGAAATGACCCATCTTAAGATCCTTGATGGAGGAGTGGAGGTTCTTGGCCAAAATCTCCAGGTAGGCCGTGCTATCCATCTTCCCATGGATGCGGACCAGATGGCCAGGCCCCTTGGCTGAGAAACAGCCCCACAGCATGATGCTGCCACCACCATGCTTGACTGTAGGGATGGTATTCTTGGGGTTTTATGCAGTGCCATCCAGTCTCCAAACGTCACGTGTGTGGGTGGCACCAAAGATCTCGATCTTGGTCTCCTCAGACCAGAGAACCTTGTACCAGTCAGTCTCAGAGTCCTCCAAGTGATCATGAGCAAACTGTAGATGAGCCTTGACATGACGCTTTGAAAGTAAAGGTACCTTACGGGCTCGTCTGGAACGGAGACCATTGCGGTGGAGTATGTTACTTATGGTATTGACTGAAACCAATGTCCCCACTGCCATGAGATCTTCCCGGAGCTCCTTCCTTGTTGTCCTTGGGTTAGCCTTGACTCTTCGGACAAGCCTGGCCTCGGCACGGGAGGAAACTTTCAAAGGCTGTCCAGGCCGTGGAAGGCTAACAGTAGTTCCATAAGCCTTCCACTTCCGGATGATGCTCCCAACAGTGGAGACAAGTAGGCCCAACTCCTTGGAAAGGGTTTTGTACCCCTTGCCAGCCTTGTGACCCTCCACGATCTTGTCTCTGATGGCCTTGGAATGCTCCTTTGTCTTTCCCATGTTGACCATGTGTGAGTGCTGTTCACAAGTTTGGGGAGGGTCTTAAATATTCAGAAAAGGCTGGAAAAAGATTAATCCAAACATGTGAAGCTCATTGTTCTTTGTGCCTGAACTACTTAATACTTTAGGGGAACCAAACAGAATTCTGGTGGGTTGAGGGGTTGAATAATAAATGACCCTCTGAAAAGACTTTTCACAATTTAAAAAAAAATAAATAAACAAAGAAATAACATTCTTTTTTGCTGCAGTGCATTTCACACTTCCAGGCTGATCTACAGTCCAAATGTCACAATGCCAAGTTAATTCCAAATGTGTAAACCTGCTAAATCTGCAGGGGGTTGAATACTACTTGTAGGCACTGTAAATCATCCTGTAATATAACTGTCCTCCTCCGTATTGATTACCCTGCAGAGTTTAGTGTCATCTGCAAATATTGAAATTCTACTCTGAATGCCCCCTACAAGGTCATTAATGAATGTTAAAAAGAGGGCCCAATACTGACCCCGTGGTACCCCACTGCTAACCACGACCCAGTCCGAGTGTGGTACATTAAGAACCACCCTTTGTTTCCTATCCCTGAGCCAGCTCTCAACCCACTTACACATATTTTCCCCTATCCCCATTATTCTCATTTTAGGTAACAACCTTTTGTGTGGCACCGTATCAAAAGCTTTAGAAAAGTCCATATACACTACATCCACTGGGCTCCCCTGGTCCAGTCCGGAACTTACCTCTTCATAGAAGCTGATCAAATTAGTCTGACATGAACGGTCCCTAGTAAACCCATGCTGATACTGGGTCATGAGGTTATTCCTCTTCAGATACTCCAGTATAGCATCCCTTAGAAAGCCCTCCAGGATTTTACCCTCAGTAGAGGTTAAGCTTGCTGGCCTATAATTACTGAATTCAGTTTTTGTCCCATTTTTGAATATTTGCACCACATTTGCTATACGCCAGTCCTGTGGTACAGACCCTGTTATTATGGAGTCTATAATGATTAAAAATAATGGTCTATCAATGACTGTACTTAATTCCTGCAGTACTCGGGGGTGTATCCCATCCGGGCCCGGAGATTTGTCAATTTTAGTGAGTTTTTTTTTTTTTTTTTTTTTTTTTAGACGCCGCCGTACTTCTTTTAATTGAGAATTTTTATCACTAGTCATTTTGTCTGCCATGGGATTTTCTTTTGTAAATACTGATGAAAGTCACTTAGCCTATTGGCTTTTTCCTCATCCTCATCCACCATTTCACCCAGACTATTTTTAAGGGGGCCAACACTATATCATTTTTTAATTTCTTACTAGTTAAGTAGTTAAAGAATATTTTGGGATTATTTTTACTCTCTGGCAACGAGTCTGTCTCAATCTTTGCGCCTTGATTTGCTTTTTACAGAATTTATTTAATTTTGTTTTTATTTAATGCCTCCTCACTACCTACTTCCTTTAATTCTCTAAATGCTTTCTTTTTGTCACTTATTGCGCCCCTTACAGCTCTATTTAGCCATATTGGTTTCCTTCTATTTCTAGTTTGTTTATTCCCTTACGGTATATACTGTGCACAGGTCCTATCCAGGATGCTAATAAACGTCTTCCATTTTCTTCGTGTATTTTTATGTCTCAGGATATTGTCCCAGTTAATTGCACCGAGATCCTCTCTCATCCGTTGGAAATTTGCCCTCCTGAAGTTAGGTGTCCTTGTCACCCCTCTACTACACATCTTATTAAAGGAGACACGAAAACTTATTTTGTGATTACTAATCCCCAAGTGACCCCCAACCCTTATATTTGATATGCGGTCTGGCCTGTTGGTTAATATTAGGTCTAGCAGTGCCCCCCCTTCTTGTGTCCTGAACCAGTTGTGAAAGGTAATTGTCTCTCATAGTTGTCAAAAACTGATTACCTTTGCTGGAACTGCAGGTTTCTGTTCCCCAATCTATTTCAGGGTAGTTGATGTCCCCCATAATAATGACTTCTCCTTGAGTCGCAGCTTCATCTATTTGCTTTACGAGGATATTCTCCATTGCTTCCATTATTTTTGGAGATTTATAACAAACCCCTATCAGTAATTTATTATTTTTTCCCCCTCCCCTTATCTCCACCCACAGGGACTCTACATTTTCATTATATTCACCTATATTATCACGCAGGATGGGTTTTAAGGACTATTTTACATACACACCTCACCCCCTCGCTTATCTGTATGGTCATTTCTGAACAGGCTATAGCCCTGCAAGTTAACAGCCCAGTCATGGCTCTCATCCAGCCATGTTTCAGATATCCCCACCATGTCATAATTATGCTCCAACAACATTAATTCTAATTCGTCTATTTTGTTGGCGAGGCTTCTGGCATTAGTATACATGCACTTGATGATCCTCTGTACCTCTATTCTTTCTTAAATTACTAACTGTTCTAACCCCACCCCCCATGCCACCACCACCCCCAATTTCCTTATTTGTGCCCAGGTCTCTTCCCCTCCTATAAATTGAATACCCTCCCCCCCCAATCCCTAGTTTAAACACTCCTCCAACCTTCTAGCCATTTTCTCCCCCAGCACAGCTGCACCTTCCCCATTGAGGTGCAGCCCGTCCCTAGCGTAGAGCCTGTAGCCAACTGAGAAGTCGGCCCAGTTCTGCAGGAACCCAAACCCCTCCTTCCTACCCCAATTCTTGAGCCACTTATTAACCTCCCTAATCTCCCGTTGCCTCTCTGGCGTACAGGCAGTATTTCAGAAAATACCACGTTGGAGGTCCTTGCTTTCAGCTTGCAGCCGAATTCCCTGAAATCCTCTTTAAGGACCTTCCACCTACCTCTAACTTTGTCATTTGTGCCAATGTGCACCATGACCGCTGGGTTCTCACCAGCCCCTCCCAGTAATCTGTCAATCCGATCAGCTATGTGTCGGACTCGAGCGCCAGGTAGGCAGCACACCGTCCGACGATCCCTGTCTTTGTGACAGTGCAATCTGTTCCCCTAATAGAGTTCCCCACTACCAGTACCTGTCTAGCCTGCCCTGCTCTCCTATTTTCCTCCTTACTGGAGCAGTCACTCCTCCGGCTTTCAGAGGACATGCCTGGCTGCAGCAGTGCTACCCCTGTACTGGCATCCCTCATCTGCCAACTTAGCAAACTTGTTAGGGTGTGCCAGATCAGGACTAGCCTCCCTGGCACTCTTCCCTCTACCCCGCTTCCTGAATGTCACCCAGCTAGCTACTTCACTGTTTTGCAGCTCTGTCCTACCATCCCCCCCCCTCATCTATCCCATTGAGCGTCTGCTCAGTGAGCAGAAGACTCCTTTCCATGTTGTCAGTGGATCTGTGTTGCCAGCTGCACATTTAGATTCAGAATCTGGGCTTCCAAATGCTCAACGTGCTCACATCTCGCACAGCAGTATGCACCCTCGACTGGCTGATCAAGGATTGCATACATGTGGCAAGATGTGCACTGGATGGCATTAACAATAGTGGAGCACATTTCCTAATGGGGATTGCACCACACAAATGTTAAATAAAAAATAAATACAAAGTATTAATAAAAAACAGACAGCAATTCCTCCCTTGGAAACTCCCTGATTCCAAAGTCACTGAATCACAAGTCACACATATCGCCGTTCACACTTACTCAGGTTACACTCAGCTCGATCACACTTGCTATGCTGAAGATTTATAGATTTTTTTTTTTCTCTCTATTTCTCCTCAACAGCAATCCACCTTGCTGTTCAAATGCATTTCCCCCCCCAAAAAAATGAATTCCTTGGGCAGGGCAAGGTCTCGAAATCCTATGAGTAAGAGCACAAGCCTCTAGAATGCTGTCATCTTGGTATTGATTGACTCTGATAAACCTAAGACAAGAGACACTAGAGATGAGATGCCATTAGTACAACATCAGAAACTTATCGAGCTTTGGCAAGACCAATATGGAAATGATCTAGAAATGTACCTATAGGCTTGTCCTTTGATTGGGTTCTCCAGAAACCAGTGCCCAGAGTCTTCTACACAGAACTGTGGCCAAGTTTTCCCCAAATATGGTATGTTGGAATCTGTTCCCCAGTTTTCACATGGTCCACTCCGGCCAACAGTTCTGGTCTCATGGACTCTGGAATAAAAATTATTTGCAGCCATTTTCTGAGAAGATAAGTTAATTTACTATATTTGTGAAAAATGTATGCTTGTTTTCATATTCCTAAGTTTAAAACCTACAAGAGAAAAAAGTAAGCAAAAACCCTGATGTAACTAAGTAAAAAAGCGAAAGTGCATTTAAATTTTTAGTAATACTGTTTTTTGATCAAAAATGGCACAAGCCATCCCACCTCGTTAAGGTAACTCTGATGGGGACAGTCCTACACTGTCTAATATTAAAACCTTACCATGTGTCAATGTTGACCTCAGTGTGAATAAGGGCAGACAAAAGGACTGGGCCCAACCAGTGAAACAGACTAGGGAAGTTTTATATATAGTTTCTAGCTCAGAAACAGGGAGGCCACACCCCGGTTTGCACAGAATGCAACAATACAGATTAAAAAAACACAAATTGAGCTTAACTTGAGTTGGTACACATGGAGTGCCCCCAGATGCAGGGCAGTGGGTCCCTTCTGTCTCGGTTCTGGGGATGTCACGGTGGCCCGACCCAGTCCGTGGCCCTGCTAAGGGGCGCCCAATTAAAGGGGTAAAGTTTGTCAAGTGTTCGTGACGCCACCTGTGGTATTCGGTCAGGATGACCGACGCTGCTGAGGGGTCCGCTGGGGTGATGTTATGGCTGCTAGATGGTATACCTTCCCACAGGTGAAGTATGTCCCCAGGGCTTCCCAGTAAGGTAGATGATGATGGTGTAGGTCGCAGTAAATAATGACACAAGGTTGCAGTCTCTTTACCTTTTACTGTAGACATCAGCATCCACAATCCAGAGCACTGCTAACAGGGCTGGCTGAATCCGGCCGGTCCGAAGGCACATCCAGAGTTCCCTTTGCAGGTGGAAATCAGTAGCCTTCCTACTTGCACCTGTGTTGTGGTGCTCAGCAGGGAGGTACTACGAGAGCCCTCACAACTGTCGTGTATGTTTCTGATATTCTTTCTAAGTCCCCCAGATGATATGGCTAGGACGACCTGTATGACGGTGTAGGCCTGGAGTTATTTTGTAGGGACCCTAGAGATGCCCCTCTCCCACAACTTGCCTCCGTTGTCTTCATTAGGTTAAAGGTTAGGCAGCCAACTTGAAATTAACTGTCCTGCCGTAGTTTGAAGTAATGCGTAGAGCCTATTACTCCCTCGGTGTTCCGGCCACCAGCTACGCACCTCAGTAGGATGTTGCTGATCTCGGGGCATGACTCCTTCTGGTTCTATCGCCTTTGTGCTGTGATTTCATTTCTCACTTCTCCACAATATACTTCGCTTCGCGTCCTTTCTTAAGATGCTGCCACAATGAGGTGCAGGCGCAGCTCCGTAACGTTCTATCTCTCGCTGAGTCTCTGCCGGGATCCCACCCCTGACAGGGACCTCTGTCTGCAGCTCAGATGTTCCTCCTCCTCTCCCTGTCTGCCTGACAGGTCTTTCCTGGGTCTCTGTTATGATCTGGTGACCTTAGAGCCGCATGAGACTTTCTCAAGAGTAGGTGGTACCTGTACTGACTGCAAACCCTAAACTAACACCGCAACTAGAAGTAGCCGTGGGATGTACCTAACACGTCCTAGACACCTCGACACAGCCGGAGGACTAAATACCCCTGTAGATGGAAATGGGAATTCTATCTTGCCTCAGAGCAGAACCCCAAAGGATAGGCAGCCCCCCACAAATATTGACTGAGTAAGAGGAAAAACACACGCAGGCAGAAAAACAGGATTTAGCAAGAGGCACTTCTAGCTAAACAGAAAAGGATAGGACAGAATTCTAAGCGGTCAGTATTAAAATCCTAAAAATATCCCCAGCAGATAATACAAATATTCTACATCTAACTAAAGACATAGAAAGTATATCTGCATCTCCTGAGAATCCAGTATGACTGAAAAATCCAAACAAAGTCTAAGCTGGACAAAAACACAATGAATTGCAAAGCACACTGCATGTGTGCACAGAGACAAAAAAACAGACACTTATCTTAGCTGAATTGGCAGCAGGGCATGAGGAGCCAGAGAGATGCAATCCCTCCAAGTACAATGGACAACTGGCATGGACTCATGGATCCTGCACATCTAAATGCCTAATAGAGCTGCAATCAGCAGAAACACCTGCCCGGATTACAACCCCAAGACAACTGCACTACCACCAACAACCACCGGAGGGAGCCCAAGAGCAGAATTCACAACAGGTCTCACCCAGGCAGCTTTCTCACTAACTTCCTATCCAACCCCCAGTTTTACCCGAGTGTGAGGAGTGGCCTAATACATAGAACCCTTTGCTCCCCTTGGTGGCGAGTGTGAAGTGTACTGTGACTGTGATACCTGGTCAGGTGAACTCCTTTAGTGCCAAAAGATGTACTATCACTCCCCCTGGTGGAAGAGTGACAATACTGCAACGACCAGGACTCTGGGGCGCTGCACACATGCAAAGTTTAAACTCATGTTCACATTGGCCACAACATTTAAACCTATGTGAACATGCATTTAACCTTTGCATGTGTACCAACTGAAGTTGAGCTGAATTTGTTTTTTTTATTTTTTTGTTTTATATTCCTAAAGGATGGAGGTGTCAGACATAGAACTGGAATACAACTGTTGTTCAATAGATTAAATAAGAAATCAGATTTAATTTATGTAAAGGGACAAGTTAAAAAAGAAACATGGCTGTTAGAGACAAATTATAAAAAATAAAAAAATAAAATTGCATTGCTACATCGCCATGTTACCACAACTGGAATTTTTCCTATTTTTCTGTATATTGTTTGGGAAATTGAATGGTGCTCTAAAATTAATTCAGCCCATATAAAAAAATAACTCATACTGCAAATAATCAAAAGGGCAAAACTGAATTGACCTTGATGGGAAGGGTTATAATAAAAATGTAAAAAAGCAAAAGGCTACAAGGGGGCATTTAAAAAAAAAAAGTAGGAGGCTGACCCTGTACTTGTATCAAACGCTTCAACTTTTCTATTCTAATGATTATCCGTTTCTAAAAAATAATGCAAAAATTGTGGAGGACAGTTTACAAGAGTTATAAGAGGTAAGGGGCATGTGGACTCCATGAGCCTCCTATATCAAAAAGGGTCTCTGGGAAACAAAACCTTGATGCCCCCAGCAATCGATCTACTCCTGTATCACAATACACCAGCAGTTGACTCTAATTCTGTTGCCTGGCTTTGCAATGCCCTCGTTGCTAACTATAATTGGTGTGAAAAAGCTCTGCCCACTGGCATTATGCGAAAAGCCAAGTTCAGTAAACCTAGCAAGGACTGCATCTGCTGTAGGGTGACTTTTTTTTTTTCTAGCTTTGTAGAAACTTTCTACCAGTTGCCGTGTTTTTTTGTATTCTATACGCTGGTAATCGAAAAACCATTGCATTGGTATCTATTTTGATGCCAAGGAAAGGTAGCATGTTACACGGGCCGACTGTTTTTCTGGCAATAGTGGTCATTCGAATTGCCAGGATATAAAATTTAATTTTTGAAGGAAGGACCAGTTGAGTCTCTCATTCTGACTAACAAGAAATCATCAAGGTGGTGAATCGTTGAATTGCTGCCGGTTTTGTCTCGTATCTTCACTGCATAAACCAGCGCACCACCACATTATGGGTGTTAGGTCCAAGCAATCATACATGAACAGTTTCCTGGAAAGTGGATTGGTCATAGTGGGCCAGATGAATGGCCACCAAGGTCTCCTGATCTGACCCCCTTAGACTTTTATCTTTGGGGTCATCTGAAGGCAATTTTCTATGCTGTAAAGATAGTTTCCCCCCTCCCAAATACTAATGTGCCACTAACAGGAAGCTGATATCACCAACCAGTCCCATTTTATTTTGGTGTATCCATATAAATGGCCCACCCTGTAGATAAAATTTTGCTACATATATCCATCTTTTTTCTTCCTGGCTTCCAAGTGTAATATCTCAACTGCTTGTTTAAGACTATGGAATAACTACTACATTCAGCACAAACTTGGATTTTATGACCACAGGCCAGAAAAAATTCGTATTTTGTCAAAGGAAATTACACTAAATTTATATTTTATTTTGTTCCTGGATTCAAAGTGTTTTCTTAACCTACTGTGCCTAAAACAAATAGAAAATAGTTTTTGTGGAACTATTTTTTAGTCATAGCGGGATAGGAAAACACTTTGGACCCAGGAACAAAAATAAATAAAAATCTGCATAGTGAGATGGATGGATAGATGATAGATCTATAGATGGATAATGGATATATAGATTTACATCCCAGGAGAAACAGGTTTGTCAATTATTGTAGGCTTTTTAGCCTGAAAGTGGCATGTACAGTAGGATAGGGAAGGGTTATGTTTGGACCCATCAGTGAAGTGTAACCTTGCTGTGGTTTATGGGCACACATGAATTGGCCAATTTATGCACTAAGAACCTTCGCTTTTAGTAAGAACATCTTGCTGAGGGACAATGCAGTTGGAAGTTTAGATTTCCATTGATGCTATATCTTGGCATTCAGAGTGCTATGCTTTTTTTAATATATAGATACGAGCCATGTGGGAATTTTGTAGTATGAGATATTCCAGGTCCATTACTTATAAATATAATCAGTTGCAGATTAATCTTCAGATTTTTATTGCATGAAAGATTCACATGTTTAGCAAAACAAATTAAAAGTGCAATGATATTTTAATACAATTTGCAGTCACTTCATTCGGCAGCCATTAGCATCTAAAACCAGGGCTGATGATTGGAATTGGTCTTTAAAAAGACGAACCCTCCATGGTGGATACCAGAGCGAAGCCCAAGTTCTAAAAAGAACTGGAGAGGCCTGAAAATACAAAAGACTGGGATAATTACACCTTCTTGAATTAACCCTCTAACACCATGTCTTAACATCACGTACCCTTAGTGTGTTATTGTGCTATAACCCATGTATCAGTGAATGTTAAGGATTTCTTGATCTGGTCCTGCGTTCCTCTGTATTTGCTCCACCGGAGGAATGGGCGCTTCGTCAATTCCACTATCATCACAGATTGTTGGAGATGATGATGGTAATGAGCTCCATGTTTCTCCAATCTCCTCAGGGACTTGTATGGTGCAGTCAGCCATACACTAAGAGGAATGTTCTTGTAGATCCTCTTCCTGTCTTATAGAAACATCTTCAACTCGAGGGGCGCTCGGATCGAAGCTGGCCTCAGTGTAGGGGAAATTCTCTTCCCCCCAACCTATCCAAAGATGAATCAATAAAAAATTATTCAGTCCTGGAGATTATTGGCACCAAATCTACTGAATATCATGTACAGAGCAAATAATCACCGACAAGATACTTCAAAGGAATCAATCCACAAGGTGAATTCCTTGGGCTGGGCAAGGTCTCGGAATCCTGTGTGTAAGAGCACAAGCCTCTAGAATGCGGTCATCTCGGTATTGAGTGATTCTGATACACCTAAAAGACAAAAATGAGACATTAGGGATGAGATGCCATTAGTACAACATCAGAAACTTATTAAGCTTCTGCAAGACCAATATGGAAATGACCTAGAAATGTACCTATAGACTTGTCCTTTGATTGGGTTCTCTGGATACCAGTTCCCAGTGAGTCTTCTACGCAGAACTGTGGCCAAGTTTTCCCTAAATATGTTATATGTGGTGGAATCCAATATTTGGAATCTGTTGCCCACAGATTTCATAGTCCACTCCGGCCAACAGTTCTGGTCTCATGGACACTGGAATAAAATTATTTGCAGCCATTTTATCTGAGAAGTAAAAAGAGAAGTTGCTTTTATAGATTTGTGTAAAATATCTGTTTTTTTCATATTCCTTAAAGGTGGAGGTCTCAGACATGGAACTGAAATATTACTATTCAATAAATTAAATAAGAAATCAGACAATCCAATCTCTTGATTCTTTACAGAAATTAAATCTAAGTTAAAAACTAAAACACTAATATTCGACAAATTCTAAAAATAAAAAAATTGCATTTCTACATCGCCATCCAGTTACCACAACTGGAATTTTTTCCTATTTCTCTGTATAAATTTTGCTAAATTAAATGGTGCTATGATTATAAATTTCTTTAAAAAAAAAAGCAAAAAAAAAAAAAAAGCAAAGATTAAGAGTGAAGGTAGAATCTGAGTGGAAGAAAGTTCACTAGAGTTATTGGTTAAGGGGCATCTGGACTCCATGAGCCTCATACATAAAAAGGGTCTCAGGAAAAAAAACATTGATGCCCCCAGCTGGGGAAGCTGAATTTCAGGCGAGCCAGTCATACTAGAGGACAGCGCGGTAGCCAAGGGGAGAGACTAATAGTGTGGTAAGAGACAAACCGGGGTCAGAATCCAGAGACACGAGGTACCAGAAGGACTAACTAGCAGGAAGTTGGTGGGGGACAAAGCAGAGGTCAAAACCAGGAGTATCACAAAGTACCAAATCTGGAGACATATATGCAAAATTTGGAACACACTGGGTCATAAACAAGTGCGCAAACCAGAATATGCAATACACTGGTATTCATGGGGTCAGCTGCTCAGCCAAGATCTGATGTATAACTGACAATGGGCACAGCACAGGAGCGGGTAAATATAGCCCTGCCCAACCCAAAGAGGCCACATAAATTTACCCTAGAAGAACTACCAAACAAACCATGACATGACGGCAGCCACTTCCATCAGAGGAGAGAAGAGGAAATGTTAATCTTTATAACGGTGCTCCGTACAACATGCACACTTGCCCACAAGCTTTGAACAAAGATAAGACCCACAGCTGCTTTTCTATGGTACGATCTTAATTTCCCAGGCATTGGAGGTTGCAGGTCCTTGTATCTTGGACAGTCCTTTTGGTGCCTTGCTTGATTCTCTGCAAGTAGCATAAGAATGTGGCACCCCTGGAGTTCAGGTACTATAGTGGTATTGCATTCCTCTCTGGGAGGGTGATGCCATGCCTGGAAATGAGAATTCCTTTGGCAGGTAAGCTGTATATTCAATAGATACTGACTCCAGGACAGAAGGGGAGCTCTGAACCCAGTTTTAGGGGAACTTCCCCATATATACATTCTGGTCTGGAGCAGGAGTTGGTCTGCAGCATACAAGAGACAGTGAAGGAACACAGGAGAGATCAGGAGCTGGAGATCTGCGAGTGGGCCTCCTCTAAGCTAGAGCACAGAAACCAGGTACCAGGAGCCCGAGGTCGTGTGGAACTACAAGTCCCAAAGCAGAACCAGAGGGCAGGAAACTGCAAGTGACTTTCCCACATTACACCTGAGGTACAGCAACAACCAGAGCACGGAGTCACCATGAACACACCCCAAAAACTGCCCAAGTTGCCTACTGTGCAGGTACTGTCCCAGGACAGAACTGTGAGGACCTTGGCAGAAGCCATAGTCCCTTGAATGCCTCAGTCAGCGCAGAGGAAGGCTCCCAATCTGACCTGATCAAGGGGGTTCAATCTGTTTCCAGGCTGCCTGGACTCCACCATCACCTGTTGCCAGTAGCCTGGATTGTGACTGCCTGAAGTCTTCAGTAAACCATGTAGAGACTGCAAGCCTGTGTCCTCCTGTTTCTTACTGCACCACTCGCATCTCCATCTATGCACCAGGAGCCATGGGGACGTACTTAACCTTTGAAGTTATTCCATCTTAGCTGCCATAACATCACCCTAGAGGACCCATTTAAGCAGTGTCAGTCTCCTCTGACTGAATACCACAGGTGGTGTCCCAAACAAACTTAATTACAAAACCTCTTTAAAGACTATCCCTTTTCTACTTTGGTGCCCAGGGCCAGACTGGGTTGCAGCCACTGTGACCACCCTCTTTAATAGCGACCATACCCAAGTCCCTGGCGGACGTTTCAAATATCTATCTTGCACTAAAACCTCCTTAGTAGGTGGAAAAGTGCCATCATAACAGCAGAAAAGGCAAGGGATGTCTGGCATGACAGTGTGGCCAAAAGTGCTTGGTCAGGAAGACTCTAAAAACCTCTGAAAGTGAACGTGCAGAAAAGGAAACACTCAGAGCAGATGACAACTGCATCCAGAGGATCTTGCATCAGCTAACGACCTTTGCATCCTAAACAGGATCTGGATTTTACATTCCCAATTTTGCTTACAAAAGGAGCAGTCACGCAACATCTACACTGCCTCAAGGACTGTGATTTGAAAAGTGGTGTGCTTGGTCCTAAAAGGCTAAATTTGTCCTCACTGTGGTGCCATGGTAGCAAGGCCTATACAAAGTTTGCGCTTTCACTCCAGACACTTGTACCTCTGTACCACTTTGAAGGTAGACTCTAGGATAGCAGCCAAAACTAGTAGATGGCACCATACTGATGAGTAGGACCTGAAGACCATCCATGTGTACCACTCCACCTCCAGGAACTTGGATGACATGTGGGCACAGGCCAGTAGTCCAGACTACCATATCCCAGTGTACCCCTCCACCTCAGTGACACAGATGGCATAGTGGCCATTAGTCTTGGCTTCTCTTGAGGTTTAGATTTTTCATAGTTTAGTTTCTTAAATGTGTATACTGCTGGTAAACGTTTTGGTTGTACATGATGGGCACTACCTGCAGGCATACCCCTCCTAGTTAAAACAAATTGGAAGTAAACCCATATTACTGGACTTGTGTGCTGTGGTTTGGGGGAAACCCCATCTATTAAGCATTTGGTTTGCAAGAGATATTATTCATAAACTGGGTAAATTGATATTCACTACAAGTCTCAGCTGTCTCTGCACTCAGGGCTTTGCTTGCAGTGACATATGAATAGGAATTGGACTTCTTCGAGACGGGAATAGTCGCTCATGTGTAATAAAATTTTTAAAGGGTATTTTCACCTCATATTGAAGCATCTTTGAATATATTACAACACCTGTATAATATGGCTGTATCCTACAAAATGGCACATCTCGCCATCCACTTTATTTTTCTCCTAGTTCCTCATATTGTAGCTTGCGAACAGCAGGACCTTCACTCCTTTCAGTATCAGTTATGCTTATTCTGTAATGTCTTTACAATTTAGGAGGCTTTTACTAAGCGCTACAGAATGTTGGAGCTATAAAACTAATCTAATATCCCTAGTACAGGGATCCCCAACCTGTAGCTTGGGAGCCACATGTCTCGCGGGTCCGTGATGTGTGGTTTGCGACTGTCTGCCAGCTTGGTGCATTAGCACTAGGTGTAAATATCTATTCGGAGCAGTTCTGTAAATGGTGACCTGTGTAGCCCTGTACAGAAGAGCAGATCTTAATGGGGGTGAAATGGGAAACTGTGAAGCTTGGCATACTGCCTTAGTGTGGAAAAGTTTTGCTTGTCACTATACCGGTAATGGGGGGGGGGGGGGGGGGCTCTTGGTGTTGAGTGGGGAAGGAGCTGGTTGTAGCTCGCAACCCTTTCATAGCCGAATGCGACTTGTGACCCTCTTTCATAGCTGGATGTGGCCCTCGAGGTCAGAAAGGTTGGTGACCTCTGCTCTATTAATATATAAAAAAGTAACAGGGCTCCTCAATAGTCTTTGCTCAAAATTTGAGGAAAAACCTATAGAACTTACAACATAATTTAATATAGGTGCTTAGAATTCATAGGCACTAATGAATACTATAATAAATATGCTGCAAAACCAAAACTCATTCAGAACCTGAGGATTAAGGATCTAATCTACAGATCCACTTACTTTCCAACTGGGCTAGGATACTTGCTGTCTCCCCCTCAAGACCAGATTGACTTGATCAATTCCTTTGCTTTTCAACCCTTTGGGATTAGTCATGGAAACATTTAAAATGTTGAGATAAGGTCTTAAAAAGGAGATATCCTCTACTACTGCAGCCTTTTCTATATCTCGGATGTGCTTCCTGACCCTAACGGAGTCCCCGTGTTAAACCAATATAAATTTTGCCACATGGGCATTCTGCATGGTACACCACTGCTTTAGAGGAACGTGTCAAGTGCTCTCTAATGTCAAAATTAGATCATGATTTTTAAATTTAAGTAGAGATCATTAAATTGGGTCTTCCTTAACAAATTCCGCATGGAAAGAATCCTTCATTGCCTGCCTTACTCATATTGGAACATCTGTCAGTGACTGACTTGATCTTTCAAATTAGAAGATCGTCTGGACACACAGGAGGGAGACTCTGGCAGAATTCTAACTTTTTCTTTTCTCGGAGAAGACCAACAAACGAATTATTATATGGTGCTAGAGAGCCCTTCCATAGCCTTTTCTGATCATTTGGTTGCTGTATCCTCGCTGACGGAATCTGTAACAAAGATCAATAGATTGCTGTTGGAAGGTATGGTCACCAGAGCAAATGTGCTTGGCTCTCAAATTGTCCGATTGGGATACCTCAAATCATAGATCGTGGGTGCGATGAATCTGCCCTCAAGAATGAACATGTTGCTGTAGGTTTTCGAAATATATTGGTGTGTAGGGACCCCTGATCAGATGCAATGATGTCCAAAATCTAACAATCTTCCTGATCTGTGATTGTTACTCAGTGCCCTTCCAAATGAAAAAATGTCGTCTATGTAACAGATCCAATTATGAACCTTCTCGATCTCTTGGATAGTATTATTTAGGAAAATCTTTCCCAGGCTCCTAAAAATTGGCATGAGGGGGTGCAAGATGCCCCCATTGCTGTGCCATGCAGTTGTAAAAAATTTTTCATTGAATGTGAGCACATTATGATGAAGTACAACCTCTAAAAGAGTAATGATGAGATCAGTCAGTTTTCAATGTTACTTGATCGTAAAAACCAAGTAGTTGCTCCGAGTACATCTTCATGTTTTATAGACGTATAGTGATTCCATATCTGCTGTTACCATAATCATATCTTGTTCTAAATGCAATTGGTCAATCTTCTGCAATGCTGAAGTAGTATCTTTACAAAAGATGGGAGGTCTGCAACAATCGGTTTAAAAAAAATTAATAAAAAATAGTCCGATATTTCACATAAGCCTCTGTTTCCAGGTACTATAGGGCAGAGGTGTCAAACTGCATTCCTCGAGGGCCGCCAACAGGTCATGTTTTCATGATTTCCTTGTATTGCACAGGTGATAATTTAATCACCTGCACAGAATGATTCCAGCACCTTGTGGAATGCTAAGGAAATCCTGAAAACATGACCTGTTGGCGGCCCTCGAGGAATGCAGGTTGACGCCTCTGCTATAGGGCATCCTGGTGGATCAGAAGGATTTTTATGCAACCTGGCAATCAGAGTAGGAAATCTTGGATGACCCTTTGATATATTATCCAGTAACTTTACTTGATATTTGGTTTACCTGCCCTCCTCCCACCTCATACATTAAACCATGTGGGAATCTTGTAGTTTGAGATGCTCTCAGGTCCATTGCTTATAAATAATATAATAATCAGAGTTGCAGATTCATTTCCAGGTTTTTATTGCATGAAGGATTCAAATTTTTACAAAAAATAAATTAAAGTGCAATATTTTTTGATACAGTTTGCAGTCACTTCATTCTGCAGCCACCAGCATCTTGCAGCATCTAAAACCAGGGCTGATTGGAATTGTGGTCTTTAAAAAGATGAACCCTTCATGGTGGATACCAGAGTGGAGCCTAAGAACCGGAGAGGCATAAAAATACAAGACAGAGGGTTAATTCAAGAAAATGTAATTATCCTGCACCTTAGTGGCCAAGTCATAATCCAAAACTCCATGTCTTATCGTAATGTACCCTTAGTGTGTGTTTGTCCTATAACCCAAGCATCGGTGAATGTTAAAGATTTCTTACTTGATCTGGTCCTTTGTTCCTCTGTATTTGCTCCACCGGAGGACTGGGAGCTTCGTCAATTCCACTATCCTCATCTTCACTGATTGTTGGAGATGGTGGTGATGACCTCCATGTGTTTGATGTCCTCAGGCACCTGTATGGCAGTCAACCATACACAAAGAGGAATGTTCTTGTTTCCATAAGACCTGGAGAGTGTCTACATCTTAAACTTGAGGTGAGGATCGAAGCTCGCCAGTGTAGGGGAAATTTTCTTTCCCCCCCCCCCCCTATCCAAAGATGATTGAATAGAAATGATGATCAGTCTTGGGGATTGGCACCAAACCAACTGAATATCATGTACGGAGCAACTAATCACAAGATGCTTCAAAGTGATCAATCCACAAGGTGAAATCCTTGGGCATGCTAAGGTCTCAATCCTATGAGTAAGAACAAAAGCATCTAAAAGGCTGTCATCTCTGTATTGACTGTTTACTGATACACCTAAAAGACAGATGAGACCATAGAGATGAGATGCCATTAGTACAACATCAGAGACATATCGAGTTTCAGCAAGACCAAATGGAAATGATCTAGGAATGTACCTATAGGCTTGTCCTTTGGGTTCTCTGGATACCAGTGCCCAGTGAATCTTCTACACAGAACTGTTGCCAAGTTTTCCCCAAATATGGTATGTGGTGGAATCCAATGTTTGGAATCTGTTGCCCACAGATTTCTCATGGTCCACTCTGGCCAACAGTTCCAGCCTCATGGATACTGGAATAAAATTATTTGCAGCCATTATATCTGAGAAGGAAAAAAATTACTTATATAGATTAATGTAAAATATGCTTTTTTTTCCATATTCCTAGAAGGTGGACCTGTTGGACATAGAACTGGAATACAACTGTTATTCATTAGATTAAATAAGAAATTAGATTAAATAAGAAATCAGACAATCAGATTTAATATCTGTAAAGAAACAAGGTTTAAAAGTTAAAACCCGACTGTTGTAAGACAAATTCTAAAAAATAAAACATTAAAATAGCATTTCTACATTGCCATGTTACACAACTGGAATTTTTTACTATTCTGTATACTGTTTGGTAAATTGAATTGTGCTCTAAAATCAGTTCGGCCCATATAAAAAACTGAATGAACATACTGCAAAAATCGAAATGGCAAAACTGAAAATTTACCTTAATGGGAAGGGTTAATAAAAATGTAAAAAAAGGCAACCAAACAGCCTTTTAGGTAGGAAAAGTGATGCATCAGCCAATATTTCCAGGTTCTTTTTGGGAACAATGCCTAATGATGAGACGCTGAAATTTTATGAATGGCAATGACTTAAATGGACCTGCCATCCTGTTGATGTAAAATTTCAAACTTGGTGCCGATTTTTAGACTATTCACCAATGTTGGTGCCCATTGCGGTTATGCTCACCGGGGTTATGCCTTGTAAGCGCTGTTTGCTTGGCAGGTACACCTTGATGCCGGGTGTCCACCTCCGCAGGCTGAGCAGTCGTGTCTATATTTAAGACTCATGGAATCGGCAGTAGCCTTCTTTAAATAGCAAGCAGGCCCCTGGCCTCCAAACGACCACTGAATTCTGGCCTGTGACTGCTGAGTAGTAAGTGATTGTTGCTGAAAAGGGAGGCTGTTTTTGGGACCGCATGAGACGTAGCCACACCTGTCGCTTTTACACCCCAGACTAGGTTGGGTTGCATGGCCATCCACCTGTGGGAGGACTAGTCTTACAGCTTCCATGATGAACCGCCGTGGGACTTGTATGAGATATATATTGCATCTTGATAAATATATAGTTCAGAACAGCGTTTTGGATGGTTCTGGCCCATGATGCAGCCGAGGACCACTATGGCCTGAAGCCAATTTTTCATTGTTTGCTTTATTTTCTGTTTATTCCTATCATGTAACACTTTGCATGTCTTCCTTTCCTTATTTATGGACTGTTGGTCTGCTGATGACAACCATATGTCCATGTAATCGTTATTCCAGATCTTGCCTGGGGACAATGGGGGTTGGCTCATAGAAGCTGGAAATAATATAATCCCCTTTGAAAAGTTTCCTGTTACCAAAATTAATTTGCATACACACTCCATGTAGCAGCATAGTTGCCAAGTATTTAGCATGTACATAAAGTAATTGTACCTGAAAGGAGAATGGTGCACAGTTCAGTGGCAATGTGGGGCTGCTGTCTTCCCTTCCTGCCTGATGAGCACAATTTCAAATGATTATTTCAGGGGCGTGGAGGTCCTAGTTTAAGCAGAGGGCAAATGCCTCTAAAATATTCCCATTCTTGTCCTTATTGAGCTTGATATATAGGAGTTATTAGAGATGAGCTGCTGATGGTCCAACATGGGCAATGTGCAGAGCAGCTACTGGACCGATATGGGAATTTTCCATCTAGTAACTAAATCTGATGCAGACACTGGCTTGGCTGTAAGCTGCTTATCATAGATTAATCCAGATACCAGTGCCTGCTGTATTAAGCAGTTATTACTGGCAGTTTATCCCCCAAACACATCTCCTGGATTCAGGCTCTGGAATCAGCCTTGATGTAGTCTACTCCAGCCACCAGTTAATCATCTCTATCACTGCTTGAGAGCTCTGGGACAGTACGGACACCACTGGAATGGTGCCTGCATGAGAGGGGAGTAGGCTTTTATATTTTAATATTTTCTCTCTTAAACCCCCTACATACTCTTTTCAATATTAACAGTATAGCCACTAAGATACACAATCCCACCAGTGCTGTTACTAAACTGAATCTGGTATGTCAAAGCTATTACAAATATTATATATGGACATAAAATTCAAATGACTATATACTGAATGAAATGTATGCATAGAAACATCTGACAAGTGTTAATCCAAGAGACTTGTGTGATTGGTTTACTCAATAAGGTAGGGGTGTTGAACGTGTCTTCTATCAGCGGAGGAAGATGTATTGTATTCCAGGGTATGGCTAAAAAATCTGTTCCTATGCGGCTTGTGGTGTCCCAGTATGTTTTCAGCCCAGGTCTCCCTTATGTCTAGCTACATGCCTGACTATTTAGTGGTGGGTAAATACAGGCTATGAATAAGCTGGTCCTTTATTTACCTATACCTCCTTTGTGATGGCTGGATGGGGCAGTAGAAAATACTCATCATGATCTGCTCTATAAATTCCCCAGTGCTTGTTTGAAATGTCCCATATATATCCCACAGTCATGGCTTTCAAAACTACCAATTCTAATTGCTTGTCCCTCATCTATCTTTATGGTTTCAATAACTGCCCTTTTACTTTTTGAAATGCAGTTCTTAAGAGCAGAATTAAGTATACAGGATTGGTAACCTAGTTCCAAGAATTGATCCCTAATTTGATTGTAAAAAGTTCCAGGAAAAGAGCAATTCCTGCTTACCCAACAATTGTCCTTTAGGAACCTCTTCAAATTCTGGGGATGGTGGCTCTCCTAATGCAACTAAAGGTACCGTCACATTAAGCGACGCTGCAGCGATAGTGACAACGATGCCGATCGCTGCAGCGTCGCTGTTTGATCGCTGGAGAGCTGTCACACAGACCGCTCTCCAGCGACCAACGATGCCGAGGTCCCCGGGTAACCAGGGTAAACATCGGGTTGCTAAGCGCAGGGCCGCGCTTAGTAACCCGATGTTTACCCTGGTTACCAGCGTAAAAGTAAAAAAACAAACAGTACATACTCACCCAGCGTCCCCCAGCTTCTGCTTCCTGACACTGACTGAGCTCCGGCCCTAACAGCAGAGCGGCTTTCACTTTCACTTTAGGGCCGGCGCTCAGTCAGTGTCAGGAAGCAGACGCTGGGGGAGGTATGACGCTGGGTGAGTATGTACTGTTTGTTTTTTTTACTTTTACGCTGGTAACCAGGGTAAACATCGGGTTACTAAGCGCGGCCCTGCGCTTGGTAACCCGATGTTTACCCTGGTTACCAGTGTAAAACATCGCTGGTATCGTTGCTTTTGCTGTCAAACACAACGATACACGGCGATCGGACGACCAAATAAAGTTCTGGACTTTATTCAGCGACCAGCGACATCACAGCAGGATCCTGATCGCTGCTGCGTGTCAAACTAAACGATATCGCTAGCGAGGACGCTGCAACGTCACGGATCGCTAGCGATATCGTTTAGTGTGACGGTACCTTAACCCAATTTCTTAATAGCTGACATTCTTGTCTGGTCTGGCAATCGGGCCTCTTGACATTTCAGTATAGTGCTCCCCAAAAATATTGGGGCTCCATCATGGTGTAACTTCCTCCCCTAAAAAGAACTGTATCTTACCAGCCCAGAAATAAGTTGGCGTAGGTGTAGGCACAAGGGCTCCTCATTGCAGTACACCTGAGCTAGTGGGGTCTCCTCCATTGACTGAGTCCTGCATTACAATATGGATAAACTTGTGGGAGGTCAGGTTGACCCTTCTTGATTTCTATCTCTTAAATTGTCCCTTATCAATTTAGTAAAAAATATAATGTTCTCTGATAACATTGGCATTCTTGTGCTTATTGGGCTTGGATTTTGAAAGGCCCCTAACCTTCTCCCAGAAGTGCAGCCAGTATTCTAACTCTTGGCAATTCATTCTTGGTGATGCCTAGTGCTGTACATTGTTTATCATGGCTTTGAAAAAACTATTCTTCCATTTCAATTTTCTAGTGTATAAATTAGTATTTTTAACCCGCTCAGTCATCTGTTCATCAGGATATAGGTGGGTCTTGGTTAGCGTTCCAGTACTAGTCCTATCCAGCCAGTGATTCAGTGTCCACATTATCCAGAACCTGGTTTCTTTGAATACTGTTGGAATCCATTCATTCCTGGGACTCTCTGTATTGGTCCTTCCCAGTAACCCAGAACCCATGTTTGGAGTCACTGACAGAATAGCATTTGGACAGTGTCTTCAATTCTGAACCCTGGGGTCAGCAGCTTCAGAAATGGGGATTGCCTAGAAGTGGATCATTCCAGCTACCTGCACATCAAACCTAACTGTATTAAAAACCCAGCATTAGTTAAGCCATGCCCCCTACTTTCATGAGCTTATCCATAGGTGAGTGCCTACTATACTGGTGGCATGATATCTCTGCTGGTTTAAGCCCAAATGTGTCAACCTGGTTGGATCCTAGTTCTGGAATCTGTTGTCTTGATTAGGGTTGAGCGACTTTCATTTTTTTTAAGATCGAGTCGGGTTTTGCGAAACCCGACTTTGTCCAGAGTCGAGTGCAGTCGGCCGATTATCGCGAAAAGTCGGATCGACCAAAACACGAAACCCAATGCAAGTCAATGGGGAAGCATTGTCGGCAGTGAGTGGAGGCCAGGAAAACACCTACAGTGCCCATTTTAATGCCAAAAACATCCATTCTTGTTTCTGAAGCTTGTCAATCTTAATTAACTTTATAATAATAGTTGGGCATTGGAAATTGGGGGTCATTTGGCAAAAAATGTGGGGAGTAGGGCTGGTTCAAGGTTTTAGTGGGCCCAGGAAACGTGGACTACGTCACGGTGGTGGAGCAGTGAGAGGTAAGTATGTCAAGTTTGCAAGTGCTGTGATCCTAAGCAAGCAGGGGGGCCCACTCGTTGGCACTGGCACAGGGCCCCTCAAAGTACAGCGGTGTTTGCACGGCGGGGGCGCCTCCCACCAGCAGCGACACTTTTGCGTACTGAGGGGCCTTGTGCCAGTGATGTCGCCAACGAGTATGCCCCCCCACCTGATGAAGGAACCTGCACTTTCATCTGCACCTTCCTCTTTGTCCCTGTGTAAGGTGGTATAACATGCGGGAAGGGGAACCTTGCTTTCAGCAGGGTCAGATTCTGGCTGTGTAGAGTGCAAGGGGAATGTAGTGGTCTAGGTCAATGTACCAGCAGACTCATCTAGCAGTGGCTGGGCAATGGGCAGGATGAGGAGGAAACGGATATAGGGCCAAAGAATAAAGTAGGCTAAATGCAGTTCAAAACTGGTAACAGGACTAAACAGGCGGCATTGCTTTGTTCAGTGGAGTAGCAAACCCAGGAGCAGCAGACACTGTTTTAAGGGCTTGTTAAATATGCTTATTTTGCACATTTATTTAAATCAGGACTTAACCAGGTGCGTTATTCTTAAAAGAAAAATGTCGTCATATTCTCATAAAAAGTATAGTGGTTTATTGATTGTCCATAGAAAAATCATATTGCAGCAAAACATAAAAATAGACGAAATGGTTACGAACAGATTGTCCATGTGTAGATATCAGCATTGGTTACTCATCTTTCCCAAGTCCTGAATGGAAGCCGTCTTTGTGTGAAGTTTGAAGGTCATGATGGCTGCCAGCTAACAGCTGTCGCCTTCTTCTTGTCAAACGCCCATGGAGAATGATGGTGAAGTAGGAGGTGGCAGTCCCACGTGACAAGACCCCCACACCCTCCTAAGAGATGCTTATATATATCTTTTCTACGGATCACGTGTTCCCTGTATATGGAGTTGACTTATACATGCACAAAAATAGCTCTTTGTACTGTCAGCAAGGAGCGATGTGCTCTGTACTGCATTGAGATTAAGAATCAATCAATTAATATTTAACAAAGCCCAACCACACTAGTAGGCCAAATGCAGTTTAATATCTGCTACTATAGGCCTAAAGACTGAATCTCAGCTTTATACAGTTGAGGACAACACCAGGGAGCGGCAGACACCATTAGTAGGCCGTAACCAAACTTGAAGGCCAAATGCAGTTTAATATCTGATACTTTAGGCCGAAAGCCTAAAGACTAAATCTCAGCCTTATACAGTTGAGGACAACACCAGGGAGCGGCAAACAGTTATTAGGCCCCAACCACCAATTTTTTTTAAAAAAAGCACTTAATGAGAGCCAGAAGGTTGAAGCTCAGATTTAGACAGTGGAGGACAATTTGAATTAGGGACTGCAGACAGACTTAGTAGGCTGTCCCCTGTGGACCATGCATCCACCACATTAACCCATTGCGCCGTAATGGACACGTAACCTTCCGTGGCCATGCCTACAGGTCCATGCGTCTGTTGTCAGGTGCACCTTTGTACTCACAGATTGCCAGAGTGCATGGACAATGCGGTCTTTTACATGCTGGTGGAGGGTTTGGAAGGCTTTTCTCGCAAAAGTGTCGACTGGTTAGCTTGTAGCGTGGTACAGCGTAGTCCATCATGGCTTTATTAATATTAAATAAAATATATAAATGGGCTCAATGCAGTTTTAAATCGGTTACATGGATACACAGGCAGCATTGTGGTCAGCGGAGGAGGAGGATTGCAAGGAGTGTCTGACAGTTAGTACTCACAAAAAATAAATAGATGTTAATGTCTTGCAAAACAACAACAAAAAAGTGTGGCATACTTGGGTACAGGGGTGGGCTCATCTGCTGAGTGTCTGACAAAGTAATTTGGCAGTAAGTATTTACTGGTGCCAATATAGGACACTGACCCAGACTACTTTAACTAGCATCATAGATGTCAACAAATTGGTATTGTCAGTGCCAGGCATTGAATGATGTCAGCGCATAGACTAAACATTGGTGGAGCTGTGAGATAATTTTGCACGTGGTAGAGCACAGTTTGAGCTGGGGGGGGGTGAACTCTCTTGTGGCCAGCGGTACCGTCCCAGGGTCCCTCATGTTACAACGGTGTGTCTGACGTTGGGTGCGCGCCACCACCGCCAGAGACACTTTTTTTTGTACTATGAGGGACCCAGTGGCAGTGCCGTCGACCAAAAGCGGGCACACCCACCTCTTCAGACAAACGGCACTCTAACGGGTGCTTGCGCCAAGTGGCGAGACCACGGCCCCGTGGGGGGAGTTTTCCCATTTAGGGAGGTGTAAACATGTCGTATGCTGGACAAACAGCTGCTGCAAAGTAAGAGATTGGAACACTCAGTAAGACCAGTCCACAAGCAAGACCTTTTTATAGGAAAGCTAGGTGTCAGCTGGGAAAGGGGGCAAAATAATTCGAAATCCAGGAGTGGTTCATTTTAATGCAGGTTAGATCATCAACATTTTGGGTAACCAGACGAGTCCTTTTTTCGGTTAATATTGAACCAGCAGCACTGAATACTCTTTCTGATAGCACACTAGCTGCTGGGCAAGCAACCTCCTGCAATGCATATTCTGCCAATTCAGGCCAGGTGTCTAATTTGGATGCCCAGTAATCAAATGGGAATGACGGTTGAGGGAGAACATCGATAAGGGATGAAAAATAGTTAGTAACCATACTGGACAAATGTTGTCTCCTGTCTCTTTGAATAGATGCTGCAGTACCTGTCCTGTCTGCGGTCATTGCGAAATCACTCCACAACCTGGTCAGAAAACCCCTCTGTCCAACGCCACTTCTGATCTGTGCATCTCTAGCACCTCTGCCCTGTAGCCCCCTGCAGCTCGTGTGAGAACCATCACCGGCGCTGTGTGCTGGGAATGCCTGAATCAAATGGTCTACAAGAGTAGCTTGTTTGGTTGCTAATATTTGTTCGAGGTACTCATGTGGCATAATATTTTGCAATTTGCCTTTATAGCGAGGATCAAGGAGGCAGGCCAACCAGTAATCGTCATCGGTCATCATTTTAATAATGCGTGGGTCCCTTTTGAGGATACGTAAGGCATAATCCGCCATGTGGGCCAAAGTTCCAGTTGTCAAATCTGCGGTTGTGCTGGGTTGAGGGGCAGTTGCAGGCAAATCTACGTCACTTGTCTCCCTCAAAAAAACCTGAACCCGGCCTTGCCACGCCACCAATTTCCATTGGCCCCGGAGAAGCTTCCTCATTTAAAAAATACTCATCCCAATCATCCTCTTCGTCCTCCTCCTCTTAGCTACCGCGTCCTCTACACTGCCCTGACCAGACAATGGCTGACTGTCATCAAGGCTTTCCTCTTCCTCGGCTGCATACGCCTGCTCCTTTATGTGCGTCAAACTTTGCAGCAGCAGACGCATTAGGGGGATGCTCATGCTTATTATGGCGTTGTCTGCACTAACCAGCCGTGTGCATTCCTCAAAACACTGAAGGACTTGACACAGGTCTTGTAGCTTCGACCACTGCACACCTGACAAGACCTGTGTCAACTCCATGTCTGCCATCCAACTGCCTGCCCGTGTATGTGTATCCTCCCACAAATACATAACAGCACGCCTCTGTTCGCACACTCTGAAGCATGTGCAGTGTGGAGTTCCACCTTGTTGCAACATCGATGATTAAGCGATGCTGGGGAAGGTTCAAAGACCGCTGATAGTTCTGCATACGGCTGGAGTGTACGGGCGGATATGCGAGCAAAGTCTGCTCACTTTGAGGAGCAGGTCGGGTAACCCCGGATAACTTTTCAGGAAGCACTGCACCACCAGGTTTAAGGTGTGAGCCAGGCAAGGAATGTGTTTCAGTTGGGAAAGGGAGATGGCAGCCATGAAATTCCGTCCGTTATCACTCACTACCTTGCCTGCCTCAAGATGTACAGTGCCCAGCCATGAATGAGTTTCTTTCTGCAAGAACTCGGACAGAACTTCCGCGGTGTCTGTTGTCGCCCAAACACTTCATTGCCAATACAGCCTGCTGACGCTTGCCACTAGCTGTCCCATAATGGGACACCTGGTGTGCAACAGTGGCAGCTGCGGATGGAGTGGTTGTGCGACTGCGGTCTGTGGACGAGCTCTCGCTTCTGCAGGAGGAGGAGGAGGGGGGGGCGGCGGCGGCGAACGCCTACAGCCAACTCTTTCCTTGACCGTGGGCTAGGCAGAACTGTCCCAATATTGCTGTCCCCTGTGGACCCTGGCTCCACCACATTCACCCAGTGTGCCGTGATGGACACGTAACGTCCCTGGCCATGCCTACTGGTCCATGCATCTGTTGTCAGGTGCACCTTTGTAGTCAGACTGCCTGAGTGCATGGACTATGCGCTCTTTAACATGGTTGTGGAGTGCTGGGATGGCTTTTCTCAAAGTGTCGACTGGGTAGCTCGTAGCGTGGTACAGCGTAGTCCATCAGGGCTTTGAAAGCTTCGCTTTCAACTAACCGGTAGGGCATCATCTCTAACGAGATTAGTCTAGCAATGTGGGCGTTCAAACCTTGTGTACGCGGATGAGAGGATGAGTTCTTCCTTTTCCTAACGAGAGTCTCATGTAGGGTGAGCTGGACTGGAGAGCTGGAGACCGTGGAACAAGCGGGGGTGCCGGTGGACATGGCAGACTGAGAGGGTTGGAGACGGTATTCTTGCCGGTGCCCTACATGCAGTGTTTCCTACTACAAACCTGGTGATTCCCTGACTGCTTTGGCCTAGCGACGAAACCTGCACAGATACTGCAGGTGGTGCGGGGAATGGTGGGCTTACAGTGACAGAAGGGATGTAGCGTTGCTGACTAGCTTCATTCGCCCAGGGTGCTACAACCTTAAGGTACGTTTGGTAGTTAGTCCAGGCTTGCAAATGCATGGTGGTTAAATGTCTATGCATGCAACTTGTATTTAGACTTTTTAGATTATGACCTCCGCTTAAGGTAGTTGAACATTTTTGACAGATTACTTTGCGCTGATCATTTGGATGTTGTTTAAAAAAATGCCAAACTGCACTCTTTCTACTATGGGATACCTTTTCAGGCATTGCAGACTGAGCTTCTTTAACCGGATGGCCACGCTGTCCTACAACTGGTTTTGCCTTTGCCAGGCGTTTTTGGCCAGATACGGGCCCGGCAGATGGAACCTGTTGCGATGTTGATGCCTGCTGCGTCTCCTCCTCCTCCGCTTCAGAACTACTGCTGCCTGCACCCTGTTCCCCCAATGACTGCCATTCGGGGTCAACAACTGGGTCATCAATGACCTCCTCTTCGATGTCGTGTGCAACTTCGTCTGTGTCACCGTGTAAGCCGGTGGTATAGCGTTCGTGACGGGGCACCATAGTCTCAGCTGGGTTTGATTCTGGCTCAGTACACTGCAAGGGCAATGTTCTGGTCTGAGTCAAAGGAACAGCATAGTAATCTGGCTGTGGCTGTGCATCTGTGCACTCCATGTCCGATTCAACTTCTAATGGGCATGGCCTGTTAACTGTTTCACTTTCTAACCCAGGAACGGTATGTGTAAAGAGCTCCATGGAGTAACCCGTTGTGTCGCCAGACGCATCCTTCTCTGTTGTTCTTGCTGAAGACAAGGAAGCAACTTCTCCCTGACCGTGAACATCCACTAAGGACGCGCTGCTTTTACATTTACCAGTTCCAGAAGAGGAGGCAAAAGAGCTAGAGGCTGAGTCAGCAAGGAAAGCCAAAACTTTTTCTTGCTGCTCCGGCTTTAAAAGCGGTTTTCCTACTCCCAGAAAAGGGAGCGTTCGAGGCCTTGTGTAGCCAGACGACGAACCTGGCTCAACAACTCGAGACTTAGGTGCTGTATTGCTTTTACCACGACCACCTGATGCTCCACCACCACTACCATCATTACCAGCTGACAATGACCGCCCAGGGCCACAACCTCTTCCACCAGACTTCCTCATTGTTTGCAAAACGTAACCAAAGTAACGGTATTTGTTACTGTAAAACAACTTATAAGGTGAACTCAAACTTCTGTAGGATTTATATATACCTTTATAGGTGCCTGACACTGAAAGGAAAATCAGGCCCAATGTTACACACTAGGTTTTATGTGCCCCAATAATTTGAGACAGATGGCACACACAGGACCGGCACTCAAGCAGAAATGCCAATCTTAATCTCCCACTATTTTTATTTTTTTTTTCAGGGAGAATTAAAAAAAAAAAAAAAAGGGACTGTCCTACAATTACTATCTCCCTGCAGTAATCTCAGCAAGGTATGGCAGGCAGCAATAACAAGGAGTGGACAGCTGCACAAAAAAACAAGTGTGGACAAACAAACAAGATGGCTGTGTAGAAAGGAAGGAACAGGATTTGTGCTTTGAAAAAAGCAGTTGGTTTGCACAGCGGCGTACAAAGAGCAATGCAGCTATCACGGAGCCTTCTAGGGCAGCCCAATGAGCTACAGCGCTGAGGAAAAAAAAATGTAGCTTCCACTGTCCCTGCAAACAAAAGGTGGTGTTGGACAGTGGAAATCGCTACAGCACAAGCGGTTTGGGGGTGAATGTACCCTGCCTAACGCTATCCCTGCTTCTGAAGAAGCGGCAGCAACCTCTCCCTATGCTCAGATCAGCAGCAGTAAGATGGCGGTCGGCGGGAACACCCCCTTTATAGCCCCTGTGACGCCGCAGAAAGCAAGCCAATCACTGCAATGCCGTTCTCTAAGATGGTGGGGACTGAGATCTATGTCATCACGCTGCCCACACTCTGCGTCCACCTTCATTGGCTGAGAAATGGTGCTTTTAGCGTCATTGGAACGTGACTTTGGCGTGAAAATCGCGTACCGCATGGCAGACACCACACAGGGATCGGGTCGGGTTTCATGAAACCCGACTTTTCAAAAAGTCGCCGACTTATGAAAATGACTGATCCATTTCGCTCAACCCTAGTCGTATATGTTCTTTTGCCCATGTAAACGATTCTACATTGGGAAAACAATACGGAAACTATACGTACGTGTTAGAACATTTTAAATCAATTACATCGGGAAAAGGAGTACCTAGACTCATTAGTCACGTAAGAGAATCCCATGGAGGTGATTCAAGTGTTCTCACTTTCGCAGGTATTGAAAAAGTGTCTTTACCAACTCAGGGAGGTGACTTACATAAGATCCTACTGAGACAAGAAGCCAAATGGATCATGCGGACACGAGCCACTGGTCCAGCTGGTCTTAATGACAGAGTGGACATGTCTGTTTTTCTGTGAGACATGAATGATATAAAATACAAATAACAGGTACAATTTTTTTCTGAGATACCTTGGGTCGGTACCAATATGTAGACTTTACGCTTGTCAGATTCTTTTTATATTAGTGTATAACTGATTTTGTCCATATGGTCACGCATCTATATATTTGTTGTTTTTTTTTTTCTTATTACATGTAGATACCTTAAGCCATATATCTGGTTTAGTATGATAAATATGGCTTTTTATGAAATTATAGTACCAGTAGATAGCCGCTGTGTTAATTACGAGATACTTTTGTCCTGATAGTTCCAGTCACAATTATCAATCCTATCGTGAGGATATTAATGTTTGTCTGTAATAATCTTCTGTTTGTAAATTGTTACCTTTTAATTGTTTTTAACTTGCACTTGGCACCTTGCCCATTGTCTGATTGGAGGTTGACGCAGAGGGTGGGGATACCTACCTTTTTCTTCTGGCGTCACTTCCTCTCGGACATGGACCCGTAGAAGCGCTGTTTAGCGCAAAACGGCTGTCCCGTCCTGCACACTCCTTGTTCGTTAGACTCCCCCGTGCCGTTAAGATCCCTCCATATATGTTGCAATAAAGAGGACTTTTTCTGACCACAGTATCGGTGAGTGCTATTGCGTTTATCTTCTCATTTCTTTCATATGAATCTTTTGGTCTTGCCTACATAATCTTTTGGGCAACTACACGTAGCGATGTAAATCAAACCACTGGTTTTACAGTTGGAGAAATTGCGAAGATGGAACTTTTTTCCGGTTGCTGAACTGGTAATGTATTTCCCTGGCCTCATATATCCACAGTTAACACAGCCCCCACACTTGAAAAACCCACATGTCTTACGATCGAACCATGTTCCTACTGGGGTACGTCTCTTAAAGTGGCTATGCACCAGATTATCTTTTTAAAGATTGCCCTTTTCTATATGTAATAAGGGGACCAGAACTGATACAATCACTTATATCAGGGTCAGTTGCAAGAATATCACAATATTTTGATAACACCTTGGTGACTTTCATTTTGACAGTCAAAAGTGCCAATGATTCTGGTGACATCATAATTGGTCAGAGGTGACTTCGTTTGTGTTTGTAATAGCGTGCCTCTGTCTTGTACAACAGCTTGTCTATATGATGTCTCAATAACAGGTCTTGGATAGCCTTTATCCAGAAATCTCCTCTTCATATCACATGATTATTGTATATTTGTATCGGCATCTGAGCAGTTCCTTCTGAGCCTCATCATGAATTGTCCCTTAGGGATACCGCATTTTAGAGCTCTAGGGTGATGGCTGTCCCATCTCAGCAAACTATTTGTGCTGGTGGGTTTTCGGTAGATCTGCGTTTTTAACATGCCGTCATCACTTCTCTGGATTTGTACATCCAGGAATGACCGGGTACTATCGGCAATCTCAAAGGTAAATTTTCATGCCTATATCGTTAAGTTCCTGAATAAAGTCAGTGAACGCTTGTTTTGACCCCTGCCATGACAAAAACGTCATCAATAAATCTATACCACACCCCCACATATTGATGCCACCACTTATTGTCATCAGGGAAGACTATGGTTTCCTCCCACCAGCCCAGGAAAAGATTAGCATACAATGGGGCACACGGACTCCCCATCGCAGTTCCCCTGAGCTGGTGGATGTACTTCCTGTCAAAAATGAGAATTTTTGGTAAGTGTGAAGTATAGAAGATCTATCACAAATTGACTATGTGCCATATATTGAACTGCTCTAGATCTCAAAAAATGACCAACTGCCTGTATCCCCAAGTGATGTGGGATATTACTATATAGGGCCTCCACATCTATAGAGGCCAGGAAGGAACCTATCTACGTCAAAAAAGCAGGCAGCACTCAATCTCCTTTGAATACTGTGCAGGATTTATTAGACCCACATGTCTGGGCAACGTTTCGGGTCCAAATGAGCCTTCCTCAAGCAGTGGGTGTATCCCCAAAGTGCATGTATATAGGCGTTTCAACAATCCTCAATTACAGCCAAATATTTTATACAGTACAAAAGTGCAATACATGGGAATAACTTGCAATGCACTTGGATTATTGTATATTTGCTAGAATTCACATCAAGTGCATCAGTGCAGATGATATCACGTGCTCATGTGCTTATATATATTTGATTCCTTAACAATTCATAATGCATCTCACTGTCCATCTGTCTATTTTATTGCTTATGTATTTCTGCTTACCCTTCAGGGCACATGTTGCTTATGGAGGACGCCATGTACGCTATACAGCGCTCGAACATATTCATTGCGCATGTCTGGGCACATCATCCCTTTGTAGTGGATTATAGGCCAATCATCTGTGTGGCATCTTTTGGTAACAAACCACCATCTTTGTTGTGGCATAACTCTTCTCATTCAAACCGCCTCCACAGCGCCCCCATTACAGCGATATACGCTATATTTATATATTTTTTTAAAAAAAACCTACCACTTCTCTTTTCTTTACGTTATCCAAATAAAAATCCCTAATACATTTACTGCCACATGGACTCTTTGTGATGTCTATTCCAGCCTTGACGCTCCGGACAAAGCCCTCTTCAGGCCATCCCCGAAGGTCAGAAAGTGTCAAACAGTGCTGCAATTAACCCCTCCGGGTCAAAATGCCTCGACTGATGACTACTTAGAACGGTTACATCATTGTCCCGGCTAGTTATTGGAAAAATTATAACAAAAGCAGAAGGTTCCTTTTACTCATCTTAATTATTGGCCACAAATCCCCTAAATTAAGTGAAAATTCACAATTTTTGATTGTTTATAGTTAACATTTGTAAATCCGTTTTTCAAATACACTAAAGAAATTTTTCGTCCTCCATGTTTGCATGTTATCCCAAGGTAAGTATTCCATATTGATGGACCACAAAGACAACTAAAAAATAAAACCACAAAATTGGGATATCCATAATTAAGTGAATAATACAGTACCCCTAGATCTAAAATAACAGTAACATATTGCTACTACCGGATCTCTACTATTGTTTATAAACAAAACTATACACCTAGATGACCGTATGTATTTTGAAATCCACATTCGAGCCTCTAGGCTTAAGAGTATTTAATTCATAAATCCACATTAACTCTTTTTCAGGATCTGCTCTCTATCGCCCCCTCTAATATGAATTGGAACCACATCTATTATTTTACATTTTAGTTCTTTTACAGAGTGTTTACAATCTACAAAATGTTTTGGGACTGGAAGTTCTGTTTTTTCCTTATTATAGATCGTTGATGATTCATCCTTGTTTTATATTCACAGGTTGTCTCGCCGATATACCATAAGTTACATGGACACATACGAAGATATATTATAGTCTGAACTACACGTTAGATATAGTTTGATCTCCTAGATCTTCCCGGATCCTGGAATGTTGAACCCTTAATCATATGTGCACAGTTTACACAATTCAAACACTGAAAACATCCGTTTTTCTTAGCACCTGTCAGACATCTGGACATTTCTCTTCATAGGACCTTGATAGTTCTACGGAGTGTAGTGGTGGCACCTTTAAATTCTTTTATGTCCGGGAGACAACTCCCCAACATTCCCCAGTGTTTTTTCACAATATTCGCTACCTCTCTACTCTCCATTAATTTTAATCAAGCTACCAGTAATTAGGTGAATGCATGACTCTTATTTGCTTTTCCCCTCTGCCACAGATAAGAAATAAAATATCAGGGCAGTGTGTCTCATTTATAGACCACAGTTCAGTTCTACTACATAAATGACTCCGCCTTTTTCAGATATGTTAATTTAAAGTCGAATTTAAAGTTTATTAACCTTCTATATAAATGTTAGTATAAAAACATGGGCATAAGTTTAAAAAAGGAATATCAAACAGTTGATATAACACAGTAATGGCTAACCTTGGAACTCCGGCTGTTTTTAAGACTACAACTCCGAGCATGCCATAGCAATGTGCAGCAGTTGAGGCATGCTGGGAGTTGTAGTTTTTACAACTACTGGAGTGCCAACGCTAGCCAAGACACTTCAAATCGAATGTATGAACTCGGGTTGTCACTTTTCCAGCCAGTTCAGATCTTCTCCTTCTCCATAGGATCGTCTTTTCACACCGTAATCAAAAGGAAGTTCAGTTCCTGGAGAAATGTCTTCCTTTGCCTCAAATACTATTGGAATTGTCCCACCCTTCATATATTTCCAAACCGGCTTTAGATTGTCTCTTTTACGCGAGTGGTTTATCAGGTGTCCTTTCCACTCCTGGGAGTCCACCAAGCTTTCTATTTTCTAACCATTTGTCCTGATTTTTCCAGGATTTGTGAGGTCTCCAGGCCATTAGAACAATCACAGCTTTTGGCATGTTGGTCTGCCAGCCCTGTTGCTTCATGTACATGAGTTGCTGTTTGCTGGGAAGATTTCTGAATTTTTCTGCAAAAAAAATAAATAAAACAATCTATTGTAAAACAGTCAGTATGCATACAAAAAACATTAAATTGTTGCACAGGAACACCAACTTCTTGAATACATTAGCCTATTCCTTCCATTATAATTAGAATTGCACACCCCGAAAAATGTTGGCGAAAGACTCTGCCATTGTTGACTTGGGTTTTTTTTATACACACTCTGCCCCCTGAGGAAGCTGTTATGAAACGCGCGTTGGGGCGCATGGGCATCCCTATGGACAAGGATATGGATAAGATCTTAAGGTGGTCTTCCACTGTTTAGGTTATACCAGCCATATGGCTAACTGATATAATGGGACCTTACCTCCTAAGACTTATGTGACCATTTAGGCTATGGATAACTATATGCACTGGCACTTTATTTTAATCTGATCCCTGTTTGGGCTACATGTGATAGCTACACTTCCATGCCTTTGTCCTTGGGATGCCATTACTTGAGGTGCACCCTTAACCCTAGAACACATACCCATAGAAATCTACACATTCACGCACCTGGGGACTTTTAGGCCTGTTTACAATTATCATGGAATAACTCAAATAAAAATACTTTTCAAAGTTTATTGCAAAGTAAGGATGCATTCCCACTAGCGCAGGGGTCCGCCAGGACGGGATTCCGTAATGGATCTGACCTCCTGGTGACCCCAGCTAAGGCTGGCGGACCCATACCTGCACTTTTGCACGAATACACTCCAATCATTTCGTCCAACTTGTCGACACCTCCTTTTGTCTTATTATAATGCAGTATGATTTCAGGTTTTTTTTTCTTCCTGTCATTGGTGTCAATACTTCCATCATGATGCATTGTACTCAGTAATATCACTGATTTTTCTTTCTTGGCTTTATAAGATACCATTGTTGCTTGATTGCAGAAACCGAATACACTCTCGTAGATTGTTCGATGTGCATTGTGCTTCATGATTGGAGGATTTTCGCGGCGGTTTGGCCTCATAGTACCAACAAGTGTAAGTTGCTTTTGAAGCAATAAGTTGGCCATTTCAAAATTGGTAAAGTAATTATCCATTGTAATATTTTCATTCTTTTTTTTCTTTTTATTATTTTTATGTTGTCATGCAGAATCCACACTCTTCCCAGCAATAGCAGTCATAAAAGTTCTCCCCCAGCAACAATACAGACAAAGACTGAGTATCACATGTAAACCTAGTACAGGCCTAAAAGGCCCCAGGTGCGTGAATATGGGGTAGTCCCAAAAAAGGTTGTTATACCGAAATGTCTGTAACATAAATATATGAATAACTGGAAATTACTAACTATATATACCTGAGGATTTCCTAGATTTTCAAAATTCTAACTAAAGTACTTTTACAGAAAATAGAAAACAAGTAACCTGGCAGGCCTGCGAGGCCCCAGGTATGCGTTCTAGGGTTAACCTAATCTTTTGCTCTGTTCTGATTACTTATTCTGTGATACGTACTTTTATACGATATACTTTGTCTAAAATAAAATTTTACTATTTTATGATGTACATATTGTGTTTTTTTTTGCTCAAATTTCTGGTGTTTGGATACTTTTTATACACCGGTATAATCTACCTCCCTCCCCAACAACCCTGATTGCAATAACAGTGACTTATGAAAGCAAAGTGTTAAATAATAAACATAACATAGACCTAAAAGGCCGCAGTTATTTAAATGTTGTATTTCCTAAAAAAAAAGCATTAATATCCCAAAATGCTTATCACATAAAAATATGTAATCAACTGGATATACCAACAATGCATGCTTGAGTAATTATATAGTTTCAACATTTTAACTAGAGTATTTTTGTAGAAAATTGCAAGCAAATAAGCTAGGAGGCCTAAAACGCAGCAGGTATGCATGCTAGGGTTAACAACTGATTATATCAGAAGTATAGATTCTGGAAAAAAAAATACACACAGCTTACCAACATTATCTATACGAAGCTTGTCCTGCATCCTTCTCCATTTGTCTTGTGTCTTGTGCAAAGTTTCTACTTGAGTCTGCACACATGGCTGTAGTGTCCACACTTTGTAAGTAATCCACACTAGTAAATCTTCATTATCTTTATTTCTCTTTAGCACGTTGCATAAGCTTCTCTGCATGCATGACAAAAGTGAAAGTAACTTCTCCCCCTCCTCTCTGTAACTACCCACAATTCTCTACATCTCATCTTTCTTAAAGAGACAAGGTACAAGATTTAATTAATGCATATTACAACATCCCCCTTTTTTTTTTTTTTTTTTTTTTTAAACGAATAAAACTAAAATAACATGAACTAATGATGCAACAAGAAAAATGTCCAAGAAAACGTATGTCCATTTTGCCCTGTTAAAGAAAAGAAGTCACGCTTCTTCAATAAGTCTGGATGGAGCCCTTCTCTCTCTTGATGGATAACGTCTGGGCTCAGCGATGGTGTCCATTAATGAAGAACTTGTTGCCTCCTGGTGATTCTCTCCACTGTTGAGTACCAAATCTTCCCCCAGAGAATGTCCATTGTCATTTATTTTGAGGAATAATTTTGAAATGTGAAGAGTTTCGAGTTATGGAGTGTCCATCCCTCTCAGCCGTGACCATGCTGCCTTTCTTGTCAATAACGTTATATTTTGCGGGACAATATGTAGCTGAAGTCTTGTTGGTTGGTCTCTGACGCACCACAACGACGTCACCTCTTTTGATAGCATTTGGCTGTGCCCTTCGCCTTCTGTCTGCATAGTGTTTCATGGTTTGTTTGTTGGAAGAGTCTGCTAAGCGCACAGAGGAGTCACTTGGTACAGGACGACTGACTGTCAGGGATTCGTATATGCAGAGTTCTGCCAAACATTAGATGCGCTGGAGCAGCATTGGTAGTAGAATGTGGCGTATTGCGGTAATTGCGCATGAATTTGTACAATGACTGTTTTAGTGGGGTGTGCTCCAGGCTAGCTGCCTTGATTCATTTCCCCATGGTGCGCATGAAGCGTTCGACTATTCCATTTGCTTGCGGCCAGCACGGTGTGATTTTTCTGTGACTGAACCCCAAGTATTCAGCAAATTGTGTGAACACGTGTCCATTGAATGGAGGTCCATTGTCCGTTTTGACCACTCTTGGAATGCCATATGCTGAAAATGTTATCCAGTTCTGGTATCACACTAGTAGCAGATGTTGAAGAGATAAAAGAAATGACAGGGTATCTGGAATATTCGTCAATTGTTACTAGAATGTATTGGCCATTTGGTAACGGTCCATATATATCGACTGCCACCTCCTCCCAGACAGCAGTGGGTAGAGGTGACATTTGTAAAGGCTCCAGCTGTGATGATGGAGTGATAACTTGGCAGGTGGAACAGTGTTTAACCTTCTCTTCCACTAATTGATCCATGTTTGGGAACCACACTTTTTCTCTGAGTAATTTCTTTGTGCCAACAATTCCCAGATGACCTTCATGCGCTATCTGTATTACTAAGCTGCGCAGAGTCTAAGGGTACCATCACACAGTGCAATTTTGATCGCTACAACGGCACGATTCGTGACGTTCCAGCGATGCATTTACGATATCGCTGTGTATGACACGCTACTGCGATCCGGATCCCCGCTGAGAATCGTACGTCGTAGCAGATCGTTTGAAACTTTCTTTCGTCGTCTAGTGTCCCGCTGTGACGGCATGATTGCATTGTGTGACACAGGTTGTATACGATGTGCGCACAGTAACCAATGGCTTCTACATCACAAATACGTCATGAAATTATCGCTCCAGCGCCGTGTATTGCAACGTGTGACCGCAGTATACGACGCTGGAGCGATACTTATACGACGCTGCAACGTCACGAATCGTGCCGTCGTAGCGATGAAAATGGCACTGTGTGACGGTACCCTTAGGTACAACCAATTTGGTACCTCGAAGGATGAGGCATTCCTCAGTGACAGATAGTTCATACCGTACACTTGAGAATAGTTTTAATTCTGTCAGATCAATCTCAGGATCGGGAAATTTTTCTCTTTGAATTTCATGCCACCTTCGATTTCGGATGATTTGTATTAAAGCACGTAGTGTCTTGTCACTTGTTGTGGCGTTCACAAAATGATCAATGGAAAGAGCTTTTGGTACTGCATGGGCTGTAATGAAGCATATGTATTCTTCAATGGCGGAATGCTCAGGTAGATCATCAGTCATCGGATGTCTTGACAGTCAGCGGGATTGCTGAATTTTCCAGGCTTGTGGACAATTTTGTAGTTGTAGTCCTGTAGACGTAGACCCCACCGTTCTATGCGTGCAGGCATTTTAGCTCTGGGATTTCCAAAGATCGTAAGGAGTGCTTGATGATCTGTGACAACAGTGAAGGGAGCTCCATACAGAAATAAGTGAAAATGTTCGCATCCCCAGACAACTTCCAAGCTTTCTTTTTCAGGTTGTGAATATTTCCGTTCCGTGCTTGTTAAGCTTTTACTTGCATAAGAAATAATCTGAGGATTTTGATTGTTATCTTTATATTGTGCTAAGATGGCACCCAGCCCCACGGGACTGGCGTCCACAATTAGCTCAGTTTGGAGAGCTGGATCAAAATAGGCCATGGTGGTTGTTGAGCAAAGTTCAGTTTTAATTTTCAAATGCATTTTGACAGTCTGGAGACCATTGAAAAACACAACTCTGTTTTGTAAGTTCCCTTAATGGACTGTTAATTGTTGAGAAGTTTGGAATGTATCTAGCACAATAACTGGCCATTCCAAGAAACGAGCGTACTTCACTGGCATCTTGTGGAATTGAGGCTGATTTAATGGATTCCACTTTCTTGGGATCAGGTTGTACCCCTTTCGCCGAAAAAATATGACCGTAAAACTCTAATGAATTTTTATCAAATTCACATTTTTCCTTGTTTAAGGTGAGTCCAGCAGAGAGGAGGCATTCAAAGACGGCATATAGAGCACGATTGTGTTCAGCTTGAGTTTTGCCAAACACCAGTGTGTCATCACTGTAATTAAAGGCATTTGGAATGTTCTGAATAACGCCCCTTATTGCATCCTGAAAAATTTCCGCTGCAGAGCAGACCCCAAAAGTTAATCTTTTATATCTTCTGAGGCCCACATGTGTGGAAAATGTTGTCAAATATCTGGATTCTGGACTCAGCTCTAACTGGTGATAGCCCTTATTGAGAGCGAGTTTTGAAAAGACGGTCGCTCCATTTAACACATGAATGATGTCATCAATTGTAGGTGAGATGTGTCTTTCTCTCTGAATGGCAGTGTTGGGTAGGCGCATGTCAACACACAATCTCACCTGGTCAGGAGCCTTTGGTTTAGGAACTACCACCAGTGGTGAGACCCAGGGAGTGGGCCCAGTAACGGTTTCGATAACGTCCTCGTCCATGAGGAATTGGAGTTCTTTTTCTACTTTCCTTCTCAGGTGAAATGGAATGCGCCTATGTGACTGGGCCACTGGGCGAACACTATCGTCCACATGAAGATGTACTTGAGAGTCTTTTAGTTTCCCCAAGCCACTAAATAGGGAGGGAAAATTATTCACCATGGTTTGTATATCCATGTCCGCAGGATCAGTTATGGTATGGATAATTTGGATGAGACCTAGCTTCAAGGCAGTGTGATAGCTGAGAAGACAGCCTCCTGATCCTTGTAACGCATGAAAGGTAGTTTTCTGCTTATTGTCTTTATAGCTCAGTTCAACATCAAACTGCCCTCTGGTAGTTAGAGGTATTTTAGATCCATATGGGAAGATTTTAGTATGTACTTGCTGCAAAACTGGCTTTGTCTTCAATTGCTCATAGGTAGTGCTGTCTATGATGTCCACTGACACTCCCGTATCTATTGTAAACGTGATATTGGTGTCGCAAATTGGGAGTGTGATACAGGGGGACTGTACAGAGCCAGTGGCAGAGGTGGTGAACACGTAGTTTTCTGCTCCAGATGCTTCTTCTGTTTCCTGATTTACCATTTTTACATCTGCAGGCCGTGTCATAGGCAGAGAAGGCTTGTATTGTGCTGATCTGCAGACAGCTGCCAAATGGTTCCCTTTTCCACACTTATTGCATGTCTGTCCTATAGCTGGACATCTGTCCAGGCGGTGAGGGAACTCCTGTCCACATCTATAGCATTTTTTTTGTTTCGGGGTTTGCTTGTCTTGTGTATTTTTATGCACGAGATTATGTACCTGTGACTTTTCCCCATTCTCCATTGTAGTAGCCTGATGATCTGCTATTTCCGTAGCACGGGCTATTTTGAGTAATTCATGTAAAGAGAGATCTTGCTGCAGAGCTTTGTGCCTTTTTTTGTTGGATGAGCAGGTGACGATTACCTGAGTTAGGATTTCATCATCTATATCTGTGAATGCACATCCATGTGCTAGCTCCCTCAGTCGTGACATAGGTGTCTATGGATTCTTCGGGAAGCTGCTTAGCAATTCTGAATTTGTATCTCTCATATCTGATGTTTTGTTTGGGATTGAAGTAATCAGTGAGAGCTTTGCTGCAATCGCTGTATGTATCTGTCTCAGATGCAGGTAATGTGCAGTAGATATCATAGACTCCTGTGCCTGCACAATGTAAAAGTAATGCTTTCTTTCTTTTCTCCTCTTTTATATCTATGGCTTCTAGAAAGTTCTCAAATCTGCTCAACCATTTTCTCCAGTTATGGGAGAGATTAGTGACATCAGTCATATCAAACTGTGGGAAACTGTGTAAGTATTCAGCCATGATGAAGTTTTTCAGTGGTGCAGCCGTGTGGATCAGTAAAATAGGGATTAGTACTCACTGCAGCAGAAGATTTTCATCCCATCCTCGTCGCCAGTTGTAGTGTCCACACTTTGTAAGTAATCCACACTAGTAAATCTTCATTATCTTTATTTCTCTTTAGCACGTTGCATAAGCTTGTCTCTGCATGCATGACAAAAGTGAAAGTAACTTCTCCCCCTCCTCTCTGTAACTACCCACAATTCTCTACATCTCATCTTTCTTAAAGAGACAAGGTACAAGATTTAATTAATGCATATTACAATGGCTATGGTTGGAGGTTGAGTATATATATCAACTGGATGTCTTTTAAGCAGCCTCTTGAAAGTCTCTTCTTTTAAACCCTTAATTTCTTCTGTATATGATGCATCTTCTTCATCTTGTTCTCCTTCATTGTGGAGCACCCCCAAGGGCAGCGGGGTACTCGGTACCGGGTCCTTCGGTTCACAGGGGGATGTCATGGTGGCTGACCTGGCCCGTGGCCCTGGGACGTCCATATTGAAGGGAAAAGTCTTTTAAAGGGATTGTTCGTGACGCCACCTGTGGTATTTGGTCAGGGTTACCGACGCTGCTTTAAGGGGTCCGCTGGGGTGATGTTATGGCAGCTAGATGGTATACCTTCCCACAGGTGAAGTATGTCCCCCAGGGCTTCCCAGTGTGTAGATGGTGGATGGTGTGAGGCGCAGTGAACGAGGACACAAGGTTGCAGTCTTTAACTTTACTGAAGGCTTCAGCATCCACAGTCCAGGACACCAGATCACAGGGCAGACTGGACTTGCCTCCAAACTGGCCGGACTCTGAGTCCCCTTGTCCAGGTGGAAATCCGTAGCCTTCCTCTAGCTCTACAGTGTTGTAGTCCCTTACTGCTAAGCTTCTCATAACATCTACAACATCTGTGAGGACCTTATGTCTCTCTCTCTGTCCCCCGGATAGAACAAACCAGTATGACCGGTGGCTTGAGGCGTTTTACAGGGACTCTATCATGCCCCAGCCTCTAAGGGGTGCCACCTTGCTTCCTGGGTATAGGGCGGGCAGGTAACATGAAATTAGCTGTCCTGCCGGTCTCTGGAGCAAGGCATAAAGGATTGTTGCTCCATCGGTGTACCGGCTACCGGGATCCTGTGCCTCAGAAGGAGAACTCCTCCTGGTATCCACTTCCTTGCCATGCCTTTTCACCCTCTCTGCAATACAGTTCTCTTCAATGTCTTTCTGGAAGCTGTGGCTCTCAGGGCATGCACAGCTCCGTGTCCTCTTTCCTCGATCTGCCAGGGACCAACTACCTGAGCTAAGTTCAGCCAGCAGCTAACTTACTTTCCCCACAGGTCACCAGTTTCACCAATGTGAGGAGTGACCTAATAAATAAAAGCAGAGCTCCCCCTGGTGGCCTGGAGTGTGAAATGTGTTGCATGTTTGTGATACGTTTGGAGGCAAAGAAGGACAACTGCATCCAGGTAACACCACTTCACCCCCCCCCCCCCCCCCGAGGAGAATATTACTGCAACGACCAGGACCCTGGGGTGCTGCACTTGTCTTCCAAGTCCTTTTTCTGTCCTCTTTCTTTTTCTAGATTAAACAGACATGCATGTCAATTACTATAGTTGATCTATAGTCATGGAGGATCTACCATCATGGTTGGTGAGGAATGGTTGAGAACAAAAACGACACTTACCTAGAGCTCTCTCCTTGATGATCGGACTTCAGTGTTGCCAGAATATGCATGCCTTCAAGCAGATTACTCTTTCTAGCCATATCTTTTAGATCTTTAAGGTTGATATAGGTATATACAAGATCTTTTTTTCATTGGAAAGATTCATCAGTGCCCACTTGTCAAATTCATCTCTTGCCTCTTTACAGATAACTGAAGGTAGTTGAAGCCTAAAAAAGATTATTGAAGCCACTGTTGGCATTGTTTAATTAACGTTAAAAATGGTGGCTTTACATTCACATTCCACTTACTTGTCATGAAATCTTGACAAGTCCTTTGAGGCATTTTTTACAGGCTGTCCTTTTGGCTTCTTTCACACTAAGCGTCGGCGCGACGTACCGACGCACATTGTGAAAATGTGGCACAACGTGGGCAGCGGATGCAGTCTTTCAACGCATCCGCTGCCCATTCTAAAGTCCCAGGGAGGAGGGGCCGGAGTTCCGTCCGCGCATGCGCAGTAGGAAATGGCAGACGCGACTTGTGAAAAACGTTCCCTTGAACGATTTTTCGTGCCGACGGTCCGCCAAAACACGACGGATCCAGTGCACGACGGACGCGACGTGTGGCCATATGTCACGATCCATCAGCAATACAAGTCTATGAGCAAAAAACGCATCCTGCGGGCACATTTTTTTCCCCAAAACGACACATTGCGACGGACGTCACATGACGCAAGTGTGAAAGAAGCTTAGATGTTACAAAGAAGCAGTCAACTATGTGTGCGTCCTTAACCAGTCGGTCTGATGAATTTTAAAGTAAATGTTGAAGAGCTGTTAAAGGAAAACATTGCATTATTAACTTGCTTGGCAATTAATAAAATAGAAATATGCAACACATTGACTAAATGACTTAATGCTTACAAGCTCTTCCTTTTCTGATGAGACCATCATCGTGCTAGAAGAGATAATGGCCACCTTCTTTTTTTGAAAGCAGGAGAAGTTCCTTTCAAGCCACTCCTTTACCTTTACCTGTAAGAGAAATAAAGTTAATGAGGTTTAACAGGTCTGTCATTAGTCGATGAGCTGAAATAATATTTTACAAATTATTAACTTAACACATAATGTAATACATAGCAATACCAATAAAATGTAAGATGGCACATTAGCAATATTTTAATACTTTATAAAAGGTTGTCTGGGGAAAGAAACAGAAAAGCAGTTTAATACCTGTTCATAGGCTAAAAGTGATATTTCAAATGAGCTGCATCACTATCATGATCAGCTACTGTAACACACTTTACCTATGGACAGGTGTAGTTCAGTAATAAAGCAGCCCTACCTTTTTTTTTTTTTTTTTAATTTTGGACAACCCTTTTAAACTAGAATATCAACCACTCTATATAACACATAGTAATACAAATTAAGAAACGTGCGTTGGGGTGAGGGGACACCAGGATTATCCAAGCTGTAGGTAATTATCAACCTTTATTTTATATTATACCATTAGTGCCATACACTTCAACTACCACTATATACCAGGGAAGGACATTGGCACGCATCCCTAGGGAGACTATGCAGTAATTATAGATATGAGTTTTTCATTTTCCTGTGTGTTAATTTAACACAGGGTATAATTGTTAATATAGACTGCCTTGAGAAACTGGGCCTGGTTATATCCGTGTATAGAATATTTTTTGGATATTGGATGGATTAGATTTGCTAGTAAATAAATTTTGATATGAAGTAGTTTATTAGCAACCAATTTATATTTGATCATTAATTACATGTGGGGAATTTTCCTATTTAAGTAAATCTGGTGTCCCCCTAGATGGCATTTTGCTTTTTTATCATTGTTTTTTGTCTATTGTCATTTGTGTGATTTTAATATATTATGTGGGATCTCTTCTTTGTCCCTAACATTTGATAATGTGGGATTTGGTTTTTGCATAGTAATACAAATGCAATGTAGAAAGGCACAAATGAAAAACTTTTCCAACAATGTAAAAACATTGGGACAAGACAAACAAAAAGTTAATGAGGCATTAGTCTGAGCTGAACTAACAATTAACTTACTGTTAGATTTTGGATGATGGACGGTTTTTGAAGATGTTTCAACATCAGCAAGGCCTCAAGGTACAAACGAGCAAGTATCTTATCTTAGTGTCCAACTCCTCGCCCAATTCTGCCATTGTGAATATACTGCCCATAGTGGCGTTTTCTGAAATAAGAACCCTTCGACTGTCTTTGGGTGTAAGAAACCTGAGAATCAGAGAAGGCAGTGATGATAACATTTTATATGGCCATAAACACATTTATTCATAATCATCTAGTATACTTAGAGATACTTTATTGTCCTTCTCATCTTTTGGGATCATTTCCTTATTAGTTTCTATTAGGCTTTCCAGAAAATTGTCAGCAGCCTGTTTTCTGTCATCACCTACGTCATTGGGAAAGTCTTCAGAAATAGTGAAAAAGTATTCGAAGCACATTCAACATTGTCAAATTTTCTGTGACCAAGATGTCTTCAGACTTAAGAGGGTGCTGACAAACCTCTTTGTATTTTCCAAGTCAATCATAAATTCTAGTTCAGAAAAAAAAAAGGTTCATCCAGTATGTTCAGCACTCCCAGGTAACAGGCAGCAGGCAGAGGTATTACAAATCTTCAGTAATTTATTTAAAATAAAAAATATATAGAACGCGTTTTGGCTATATGCTTATTAAAAATAGCCTTCCTCAGGTATGATATTTTTATAGGTTTGCTAGTTATGTAGTCTACACAAGTCCACTTGAATAATCAATTATGTTAATTGATGATCAAGACCTGGTGGTTCTTGATTAGCTTATTTGCTGCTTAGTGGTTTTCAGTATATAGCTTTAACTTATCCGTGTATAAGTTTAAACAGTTAAAATAAATGAGAAAATCTAAATGATAAAAAACATTAAACCATTAATTAGCATAAATAGAATACATGTGGACAAAATTTGTATCTAAATCATTATCCATAAATACAATATATTCAATGATTATTTGTAGGGTTGAGCGACTTTCATTTTTTTTTAAGATCGAGTCGGGTTTTGCAAAACCCGACTTTGTCCAAAGTCGAGTGAAGTCGGCCGATTATCGCGAAAAGTCGGGGATCGACCGAAACACGAAACCCAATGCAAGTCAATGGGGAAGCATAGTCGGCAGTGAGTGGAGGCCAGGAAAACACCTACAGTGCCCATTTTAATGCCAAAAACATCCATTCTTGTTTCTGAAGCTTGTCAATCTTAATTAACTTTCTAATAATAGTTGGGCATTGGAAATTGGGGGTCATTTGGCAAAAGTTGTGGGGGGTAGGGCTGGTTCGAGGTTTTAGTGGGCCCAGGAAATGTGGACTACGTCACAGCGGTGGAGCAGTGAGAGGTAAGGTAAGTATTTCAACTTTGCAAGTGCTCTGATCCTGAGCAAGCAGGGAGGCCCACTCGTTCGCATTGGCACTGGCACAGGGCCCCTCAAAGTACGGCGGTGTTTGCACAGCGGGGGTGCCTCCCACCGGCAGCGACACTTTTGCGTACTCTGAGGGGCCCTATGCCTGTGACGTCGCCAACGAGTATGCCCCCCTACCTGTTGAAGAAACCTGCACTTTCATCTGCACCTTCCTGTTTGTCCCTGTGTAAGGTGGTATAGTATGCGGGAAGGGGAACCTGACTTTCAGCAGGGTCAGATTGTGGCTGTGTAGCGTGCAAGGGGAATGTAGTGGTCTGGGTCAAAGTACCACAAGACTCATCTAGCACCGGCTGGGCAATGGGCAGGATGAGGACGAAACACTGATATAGGCCCAAATAATAAAGTGGGTAAAATGCAGTTCAAAATTGGTAACAGGATTAACCAGGTGGCATTGCTTAGTTCAGTGGAGTAGAAAACCCAGGAGCGGCAGACAGACACCATTAGTAGGGCCGAACCACACTAGTAGGCCCTATGCAGTTTAATATTACAAATGAAGGCCGAAAGCCTGAAGATTAAAGGTCATGAAAATAACACAGGACAACACCAAGGTGCGGCACACACCGTTACTAGGCCCAACCAAAGTAGTAGGCCAACTGCAGTTTAATTATTTAAAATGTAAGCCGAAAGCCTGAACATTGAAGGTCGGGACAACAAAACAGGAGAAAACCCAGTAGCGTCAGACACCGTTTTAAGGGCCCAACCACACATTTTAAAAACAACTACTTGAGAGCCTGAAGGTTGAAGCTCAGACAAGGAAACCTGGAGGAGAACACCCAGGAGCGTCAGACAGTTAGTAGGCCCCAACCACCAATTTTAAAAAACAACTACTTAATGAGAGCCTGAAGGTTGAAGCTCAGCTTTATACAGTGGAGGACAACACCAGGGAGTGGCACACACCGTTAGTAGGCCCCAACCACCAATTTTTACCAACCAATACTTAATGAGAGCCTGAAGGTTGAAGCTCAGACAAGGAAACCTGGAGGAGAACACCCAGGAGGAGGAGAACACCCAGGAGCGGCAGACATCACTAGTAGGCCCCAACCAAACTAGTAGCCCAAATGCAGTTTCCTATTTTTTAAAAAAGCCCGAAAATTAAAATTGTCCTCAATTCAGGTTAGGGACTGCAGACAGACTTAGTAGGCTGTCCCCTGTGGACCATGCATCCACCACATTAACCCATTGCGCCGTAATGGACACGTAACCTTCCGTGGCCATGCCTACAGGTCCATGCGTCTGTTGTCAGGTGCACCTTTGTACTCAGATTGCCAGAGTGCATGGACAATGCGGTCTTTTACATGCTGGTGGAGGGTTGGGATGGCTTTTCTCGCAAAAGTGTCGACTGGTTAGCTTGTAGCGTGGTACAGCGTAGTCCATCATGGCTTTATTAATATTAAATAAAATATATAAATAGGCTCTATGAACTTTTAAATAGGTTCCAGGGGTACACGGACAGCATTGGTGTGGTCAGCGGAGGACGATTGCAAGGAGTGTCATGATCTCTGCAGGCAGAGATCATAGCAAGCCTATAGAGGGACAAGCTCTCGGAAGATGGAACTATACTGACCATGAACTAAGCCTGCCGCGCAACTAGAAATAGCCAGGTAGCATTTCCTATTTATCGCTAGATGCCCAGCTCTGGCCTAAGACCTAAATAGCTAGCAGAGGGAAATATAAGACCTGGCTCACCTCTAGAGAAATATTCCCAAAGAAGACAGTAGCCCCCCACATATAATGACGGTGAGTTCAGATGAAACAACAAACGCAGCAGGAAAATAGTCTTAGCAAATTTGAGGTCCGCTTACTAGATAGCAGAAGACAGATAGTATACTTTCATGGTCAGCAGAAAAACACTAACAAAACACCATCCAGAGATTACCTTAAACTCTGGCATTAACTCATAACGCCAGAGTAGCAATCCCTGATCAACGAGAGCTTTCCAGACACAGTAACAAAACTTCAGCTGTGAACTGGAACAAATAGGCAAAACAAAACATGGACAAAAGTCCAACTTATAGTCCAACTTATCTAGTAGTAGTCTAGAAGCAGGAACAAGCACTGAGAGGCATCAGATAACATTGTTGACCGGCAAGAAACCACCAGAGAAATGAGCTTAAATAGCGACACCCACTACTGATGGAACCAGGTGAAACAGGAAAGAGGATGACAAGTCCAATTCCACAAGCGGCCACCGGGGGAGCCCAGAATCCAAATTCACAACAGTACCCCCCCCTCAAGGAGGGGGCACCGAACCCTCACCAGATCCACCAGGGCGACCAGGATGAGCCCTATGGAAGGCACGAACAAGATCAGAAGCATGAACATCAGATGCATTGACCCAAGAATTATCCTCCTGGCCGTAACCCTTCCAGTTGACCAGATACTGGAGTCTCCGTCTGGAAACACGAGAGTCCAAAATTTTCTCCACAACGTACTCCAACTCACCCTCAACCAACACCGGAGCAGGAGGCTCAACTGAAGGTACCACAGGTACCTCATACCTGCGCAATAACGACCGATGAAAAACGTTATGAATGGAAAAGGACGCAGGGAGGTCCAAACGGAAAGAAACAGGATTAAGAATCTCCAATATTCTATAAGGGCCGATGAACCGAGGTTTAAACTTAGGAGAAGAGACCCTCATAGGGACAAAACGAGAAGACAACCACACCAAATCTCCAACACAAAGCCGAGAACCAACACGACGATGACGGTTGGCAAAACGCTGAGTCTTCTCCTGGGACAACTTCAAATTGTCCATAACCTGCCCCCAGATGTGATGCAATCTCTCCACCACCGCATCCACTCCAGGACAATCCGAGGATTCCACCTGACCGGAGGAAAATCGAGGGTGAAACCCCGAATTACAGAAAAACGGGGACACCAAGGTGGAAGAGCTGGCCCGATTATTGAGGGCGAACTCTGCCAATGGCAAAAAAGCAACCCAATCATCCTGGTCAGCAGAGACAAAACACCTCAGATATGTCTCCAGGGTCTGATTAGTCCGCTCGGTCTGGCCATTAGTCTGAGGGTGAAAAGCAGATGAAAAAGACAAATCTATGCCCATCCTAGCACAGAATGCCCGCCAAAATCTAGACACAAATTGGGTACCTCTGTCAGAAACAATATTCTCAGGAATACCGTGCAATCGGACAACATTCTGAAAAAACAGAGGAACCAACTCAGAAGAAGAAGGCAACTTGGGCAGAGGAACCAAATGGACCATTTTAGAGAAACGGTCACAGACCACCCAGATGACAGACATCTTCTGGGAAACAGGCAGATCTGAAATAAAATCCATCGAGATGTGTGTCCAAGGCCTCTTAGGAATAGGCAAGGGCAACAGCAGTCCGCTAGCCCGAGAACTACAAGACTTGGCCCGAGCACAAACGTCACATGACTGCACAAAGACTCGCACATCTCGTGACAGGGAAGGCCACCAGAAGGATCTTGCCACCAAATCCCTGGTACCAAAAATTCCGGGATGACCTGCCAATGCAGAAGAATGTACCTCAGAGATGACTCTGCTGGTCCAATCATCCGGAACAAACAGTCTATCAGGCGGACAACGATCCGGTCTATCCGCCTGAAACTCTTGCAAGGACCGCCGCAGATCAGGAGAAACGGCCGACAAAATTACTCCCTCCCTAAGGATACCTGTGGGTTCAGAATTACCAGGAGAGTCCGGGTCAAAACTCCTAGAAAGGGCATCTGCCTTAACATTCTTAGAACCCGGTAGGTATGACACCACAAAATTAAAGCGAGAAAAAAATAAAGACCAGCGCGCCTGTCTAGGATTCAGGCGTCTGGCAGTCTCAAGATAAATCAAATTTTTGTGGTCAGTCAATACCACCACCTGATGCCTAGCCCCCTCGAGCCAATGGCGCCACTCCTCAAACGCCCACTTCATGGCCAAAAGCTCCCGATTCCCAACATCATAATTCCGCTCTGCGGGCGAAAATTTGCGAGAAAAGAAGGCACAAGGCCTAATGACGGAGCAGTCGGAACCTTTCTGCGACAACACTGCCCCAGCTCCGATCTCCGAAGCGTCAACCTCAACCTGAAAAGGCAGATTCACATCAGGCTGACGCAACACAGGGGCAGAGGCAAAACGGCGCTTAAGCTCCTGAAAGGCCTCTACAGCATGAGGGGACCAATTAGCAACATCAGCGCCTTGTCTGGTCAAATCAGTCAGTGGTTTAACGACATCCGAAAAACCAGCAATAAATCGGCGGTAAAAGTTGGCAAAGCCCAAAAATCTCTGAAGACCCTTAAGAGAGGAGGGCTGAGTCCAGTCACAAATAGCTTGCACCTTGACGGGATCCATCTCAATGGAAGAGGGAGAAAAAATATACCCCAAAAAGGAAATTTTCTGGACCCCAAAAACGCACTTAGACCCCTTCACACATAAAGAATTAGACCGCAGAACCTGAAAAACTCTCCTGACCTGCTGGACATGAGAGTCCCAGTCATCAGAAAAAATCAGAATATCATCCAGATATATTATCATAAATTTATCCAGAAAATCGCGGAAAATATCATGCATAAAAGACTGGAAAACTGAAGGGGCATTAGAAAGACCAAAAGGCATGACCAAATACTCAAAGTGGCCCTCGGGCGTATTAAATGCGGTCTTCCACTCATCCCCCTGCCTGATCCGCACCAAATTATACGCCCCACGAAGATCAATTTTAGAGAACCACTTAGCACCCTCTATACGAGCAAACAAATCAGTAAGCAATGGCAATGGGTATTGATACTTAACAGTGATCTTATTCAGAAGCCGATAATCAATACATGGTCTCAAAGAGCCGTCTTTTTTTGAGACAAAGAAAAACCCAGCTCCCAAGGGAGAAGAAGATGGACGAATATGTCCCTTTTCCAAAGACTCCTTTATATATTCCCGCATAGCAGCATGTTCCGGCACAGACAGATTAAACAAACGACCCTTGGGATATTTACAACCCGGTATCAAATCTATGGCACAATCGCACTCACGGTGCGGAGGTAACGACCCAAGCTTGGGTTCGTCAAAGACATCTTGATAATCAGAGAGGAACTCAGGGACTTCAGAGGGAATGGACGACGAAATAGAAACCAAAGGTAAGTCCCCATGAATACCCTTACATCCCCAGCTCAACACAGACATTGCTCTCCAGTCCAAGACTGGGTTGTGAGACTGCAACCATGGCAATCCCAGTACCAAATCGTCATGTAAATTATACAGCACCAGGAAACGAATAATCTCCTGGTGATCCGGATTGATACGCATGGTTACTTGTGTCCAGTATTGTGGTTTATTATTAGCCAATGGGGTGGAGTCAATCCCCTTCAGAGGAATAAGAGTCTCCAAAGGCTCTAAATCAAAACCACAACGATTGGCAAAGGACCAATCCATAAGACTCAGAGCGGCGCCAGAGTCAACATAGGCGTCCGTGGCAATGGATGACAAAGAGCAAATCAGGGTTACAGACAAAATAAACTTAGACTGAATGGTGCCAATGGAAACAGACTTATCAAGCTTCTTTGTACGCCTAGAGCATGCTGATATAACATGAGTAGAATCCCCACAATAGAAACACAATCCATTCTTCCGTCTAAAATTCTGTCGCTCGCTCCTGGACAGAATTCTATCACACTGTATACTTTCTGGCGTCTTTTCCATAGACACCGCCAGATGGTGCACCGGTTTGCGCTCCCGCAGACGCCTATCAATCTGAATAGCCATTGTCATGGACTCATTCAGACCTGCAGGCACAGGGAACCCCACCATAACATCCTTAACGGCATCAGAGAGACCTTCTCTGAAAGTTGCCGCCAAGGCGCACTCATTCCACTGAGTAAGCACAGACCATTTACGGAATTTTTGGCAGAAAACTTCAGCTTCGTCTTGCCCCTGAGATAGTGCCATCAAAGTCTTTTCTGCCTGAAGTTCCAAATGAGGTTCCTCATAAAGCAAGCCCAAGGCCAGAAAAAACGCATCCACATCGCGCAACGCAGGATCCCCTGCTGGCAATGAGAAGGCCCAATCTTGAGGGTCACCCCTGAGCAAGGAAATCACAATCCTAACCTGCTGAGCAGGGTCTCCAGCTGAACGAGACTTCAGGGACAAATAAAGCTTACAATTATTTCGGAAATTCTGGAAGCTAGCTCTATTCCCTGTGAAGAACTCCGGCAAAGGAATTCTCGGCTCAGATACCGGAGCATGTACCACAAAATCTTGTAAATTTTGTACTTTCGTGATGAGATTATTCAAACCCGCAGTTACACTCTGGAGATCCATTATTGTCAGGTGCACACAGAGCCATACAGAGATTAGGAGGAGAGAGAGAAAAAAGACTGCAGCAAGGCAGACTGGAGGAAAAAAAAAAAAAAAAAAAAAAAAAATTCCAGCAGACTTCTTATAACTCTCCTTTCTCAACCTGGGTCTTTAACACTTTATTGGCCGGTCAAACTGTCATGATCTCTGCAGGCAGAGATCATAGCAAGCCTATAGAGGGACAAGCTCTCGGAAGATGGAACTATACTGACCATGAACTAAGCCTGCCGCGCAACTAGAAATAGCCAGGTAGCATTTCCTATTTATCGCTAGATGCCCAGCTCTGGCCTAAGACCTAAATAGCTAGCAGAGGGAAATATAAGACCTGGCTCACCTCTAGAGAAATATTCCCAAAGAAGACAGTAGCCCCCCACATATAATGACGGTGAGTTCAGATGAAACAACAAACGCAGCAGGAAAATAGTCTTAGCAAATTTGAGGTCCGCTTACTAGATAGCAGAAGACAGATAGTATACTTTCATGGTCAGCAGAAAAACACTAACAAAACACCATCCAGAGATTACCTTAAACTCTGGCATTAACTCATAACGCCAGAGTAGCAATCCCTGATCAACGAGAGCTTTCCAGACACAGTAACAAAACTTCAGCTGTGAACTGGAACAAATAGGCAAAACAAAACATGGACAAAAGTCCAACTTATAGTCCAACTTATCTAGTAGTAGTCTAGAAGCAGGAACAAGCACTGAGAGGCATCAGATAACATTGTTGACCGGCAAGAAACCACCAGAGAAATGAGCTTAAATAGCGACACCCACTACTGATGGAACCAGGTGAAACAGGAAAGAGGATGACAAGTCCAATTCCACAAGCGGCCACCGGGGGAGCCCAGAATCCAAATTCACAACAAAGGAGTGTCTGACAGTTAGTACTCACAAAAAATAAATAGATGTTAATGTCTTGCAAAACAACAAAAAAAAAGTGTGGCATACTTGGGTACAGGGGTGGGCTCATCTGCTGAGTTTCTGACATAGTAATTTGGCAGTAAGTATTTACTGGTGCCAATATAGGACACTGACCCAGACTACTTTAACTAGCATCATAGATGTCAACAAATTGGTATTGTCAGTGCCAGGCATTGAATGATGTCAGCACATAGACTAAACATTGGTGGAGCTGTGAGAGATAATTTTGCACATGGTAGAGCACAGTTTGAGCTGGGGGGGTGAACTCTCTTGTGGCCGGCGGTACCGTCCCAGGGCCCCTCATGTTACAACGGTGTGTCTGACGTTGGTTGCGCGCCACCACCGCCAGACACTTTATTGTACTATGAGGGACCCAGTGGCAGTGCCGTCGACCAAAAGCGGGCACACCCACCTCTTCAGACAAACGGCACTCTAACAGGTGCTTGCGCCAAGTGGCGAGACCACGGCCCCGTGGGGGGAGTTTTCCCATTTAGGGAGGTGTAAACATGTCGTATGCTGGACAAACAGCTGCTGCAAAGTAAGAGATTGGAACACTCAGTAAGACCAGTCCACAAGCAAGACCTTTTTATAGGAAAGCTAGGTGTCAGCTGGGAAAGGGGGCAAAATAATTTGAAATCCAGGAGTGGTTCATTTTAATGAAGGTTAGATCATCCACATTTTGGGTAGCCAGACGAGTCCTTTTTTCAGTTAATATTGAACCAGCAGCACTAAATACTCTTTCTGATAGCACACTAGCTGCTGGGCAAGCAACCTCCTGCAATGCATATTCTGCCAATTCAGGCCAGGTGTCTAATTTGGATGCCCAGTAATCAAATGGGAATGACTGAGGGAGAACATCGATACGGGATGAAAAATAGTTAGTAACCATACTGGACAAATGTTGTCTCCTGTCTCTTTGAATAGATGCTGCAGTACCTGTCCTGTCTGCGGTCATTGCGAAATCACTCCACAACCTGGTCAGAAAACCCCTCTGTCCAACACCACTTCTGATCTGTGCATCTCTAACACCTCTGCCCTGTAGCCCCCTGTAGCCCCCTGCAGCTTGTGTGAGAACCATCACCGGCGCTGTGTGCTGGGAATGCCTGAATCAAATGGTCTACAAGAGTAGCTTGTTTGGTTGCTAATATTTGTTCGAGGTTCTCATGTGGCATAATATTTTGCAATTTGCCTTTATAGCGAGGGTCAAGGATGCAGGCCAACCAGTAATCGTCATCGGTCATCATTTTAATAATGCATGGGTCCCTTTTGAGGATACGTAAGGCATAATCCGCCATGTGGGCCAAAGTTCCTGTTGGCAAATCTGCGGTTGTGCTGGTTTGAGGGGCAGTTACAGGCAAATCTACGTCACTTGTCTCCCTTAAACAGAACCCGGCCTTGCAACGCCACTAATTTCTGTTGGCCCAGGAGAAGCTTCCTCATTAAAAAAGTACTCATCCCCATCATCCTCCTCGTCCTCCTCCTCCTCCTCTTTGCCCGCTACCACGTCCTCTACACGGCCCTGACCAGACAATGGCTGACTGTCATCAAGGCTTTCCTCTTCCTCGGCTGCAGACGCCTGCTCCTTAATGTGCGTCAAACTTTGCATCAGCAGACGCATTAGGGGGATGCTCATGCTTATTATTGCGTTGTCTGCACTAACCAGCCGTGTGCATTCCTCAAAACACTGAAGGACTTGACACAGGTCTTGTAGCTTCGACCACTGCACACCTGACAACTCCATGTCTGCCATCCAACTGCCTGCCCGTGTATCCTCCCACAAATACATAACAGCACGCCTCTGTTCGCACAGTCTCTGAAGCATGTGCAGTGTGGAGTTCCACCTTGTTGAAATGTCGATGATTAGGCGATGCTGGGGAAGGTTCAAAGACCGCTGATAGTTCTGCATACGGCTGGAGTGTACGGGCGAACGGCGGATATGCGAGCAAAGTCTGCGCACTCTGAGGAGCAGGTCGGGTAACCCTGGATAACTTTTCAGGAAGCACTGCACCACCAGGGTTGAGGAGTGAGCCAGGCAAGGAATGTGTTTCAGTTGGGAAAGGGCTATGGCAGCCATGAAATTCCTTCCGTTATCACTCACTACCTTGCCTACCTCAAGATGTACAGTGCCCAGCCATGACTGAGTTTCATTCTGCAAGAACTCGGACAGAACTTCCGCGGTGTCTGTTGTCACCCAAACACTTCATTGCCAATACAGCCTGCTGACGCTTGCCACTAGCTGTCCCATAATGGCACACCTGGTGTGCAACAGTGGCAGCTGCGGATGGAGTGGTTGTGCGACTGCGGTCTGTGGACAAGCTCTCGCTTCTGCAGGAGGATGAGGAAGAGGAGGGGGGGCGAACGCCTACAGCCAACTGTTTCCTAGACTGTGGGCTAGGCAGAACTGTCCCAATATTGCTGTCCCCTGTGGACCCTGCATCCACCACATTCACCCAGTGTTCCGTGATGGACACGTAACGTCCCTGGCCATGCCTACTGGTCCATGCATCTGTTGTCAGGTGCACCTTTGTAGTCACAGACTGCCTGAGTGCATGGACGATGCGGTCTTTAACATGCTGTTGGAGGGCTGGGATGGCTTTTCTAGAAAAGTGCCGACTGGTAGCTCGTAGCGTGGTACAGCGTAGTCCATCAGCGCTTTGAAAGCTTTGCTTTCAACTAACCGGTAGGGCATCATCTCTAACGAGATTAGTCTAGCAATGTGGGCGTTCAAACCCTGTGTACGCAGATGCGAGGATAAGTACTTCCTTTTCGTAACGAGAGTCTCATGTAGGGTGAGCTGGACTGGAGAGCTGGAGATGTGGAACTAGCGGTGGTGCCGGTGGACATGGGTGACTGAGAGAGGGTTGGAGATGGTATTCTTGCCGGTGCCCTACATGCAGTGTTTCCTACTACGAACCTGGTGATTCCCTGACTGCTTTGGCCTGGAGACGAAAGCTGCACAGATACTGCGGGTGGTGCGGGAAATGATGGGCTTACAGTGAGGGAAGGGATGTAGCGTTGCTGACTAGCTTCATTGGCCGAGGGTGCTGCAACCTTTATGGACGTTTGGTAGTTAGTCCAGGCTTGCAAATGCATGGTGGTTAAATGTCTGTGCATGCAACTTGTATTTAGACTTTTTAGATTCTGACCTCTGCTTAAGGTAGTTGAACATTTTTGACAGATGACTTTGCGCTGATCATTTGGATGTTTAAAAAATGCCAGACTGCACTCTTTCTACTATGGGATACCTTTTCAGGCATTGCAGACTGAGCTTCTTTAACCGGATGGCCACGCTGTCCTCCAACTGGTTTTGGTTTTGCCGCGCGTTTTTGGCCAGATACGGGCCCGGCAGATGGAACCTGTTGTGATGTTGATGCCTGCTGCGGCTCCTCCTCCTCCGCTTCAGAACTACTGCCGCCTGCACCCTGTTCCCCCAATGGCTGCTAATCGGGGTCAACAACTGGGTCATCTATGACCTCCTCTTCTATCTCGTGTGCAACTTCGTCTGTGTCACCGTGTAAGCCGGTGGTATTGCATTCGTGACGGGGCACCATAGTCTCAGCTGGGTTTGATTCTGGCTCAGTACACTGCGAGGGCAATGTTCTGGTCTGAGTCAAAGGAACAGCATAGTAATCTGGCTGTGGCTGTGCATCAGTGCACTCCATGTCTGATTCAACTTCTAATGGGCATGGCCTGTTAACTGTTTCACTGTCTAACCCAGGAACGGTATGTGTAAAGAGCTCCATGGAGTAACCCGTTGTGTCGCCTGACGCATCCTTCTCTTGTTCTGGGTGAAGAAGACAAGGAAGCGACTTGTCCCTGACCATGAACATCCACTAACGACGTGCTGCTTTTACATTTAGCACTTTCAGAAGAGGCGGCAAAAGAGCTAGAGGCTGAGTCAGCAAGGAAAGCCAAAACTTGTTCTTGCTGCTCCTGCTTTAAAAGCGGTTTTCCTACTCCCAGAAAAGGGAGCGTTCGAGGCCTTGTGTAGCCAGACGACAAACCTGGCTCAACAACTCGAGACTTAGGTGCTGTATTGCTTTTACCACGACCACCTGATGCTCCACCACCACTACCATCATTACCAGATGACAATGACCGGCCACGACCTCTTCCACCAGACTTCCTCATTGTTTGCAAAACGTAACCAAATTAACGGTATCTGTTACTGTAAAACAACTTATAAGGTGAACTCAAACTTCTGTAGGATTTATATATACTTTTATAGGTGGCTGACAATGAAAGGAAAATCAGGCCCAATGTTACACACTAGGTTTTATGTGCCCCAATAATTTGAGACAGATGGCACACACAGGACAAATGCCAATCTTAATCTCCCACAGTTTTTTTTTTTCAGGGAAAATTAAAAAAAAAAAAAGGGACTGTCCTACAATTACTATCTCCCTGCAGTAATCTCAGCAAGGTATGGCATGCAGCAATAACAAGGAGTGGACAGCTGCACAAAAAAACAAGTGTGGACAAACAAACAAGATAGCTGTGCAGAAAGGAAGGAGCAACAGGATTTGTGCTTTGAAAAAAAGCAGTTGGTTTGCACAGCGGCGTACACACAGCAACGCAGCGATCAGGGAGCCTTATAAGCTACAGAGCTGTTGCACATAAATCTAACCTCCACTGTCCCTGCAAGGAAAAGGTGGTGTTGGACAGTGGAAATCGCTACAGCACAAGCGGTTTTGGGGTTAATTTACCCTGCCTAACGCTATCCCTGCTTCTGACGAAGCGGCAGCATCCTCTCCCTATGCTCAATCAGCAGCAGTAAGATGGCGGTCGGCGGGAACGCCTCTTTATAGCCCCTTTGACGCCGCAGAAAGCAAGCCAATCACTGCAATGCCCTTCTCTAAGATGGTGGGGACTAGGACCTATGTCATCACGCTGCCCACACTCTGCGTGCACCTTCATTGGCTGAGAAATGGCGCTTTAAGCGTCATATGAAACGCGACTTGGCACGAAGATCGTGTACCGCATGGCCGATCCCACGCTGGGATCGGTTCGGATTTCATGAAACCCGACTTTGCCAAAAGTTGGCGACTTTTGAAAATGACCGATCCATTTCGCTCAACCCTAATATTTGCTTCTCTTAAATGCGCCATGACTTCTGCCCCTAGAGTGTTCACTAAAATAATCGCTGAAGTGATCCCAAAGGTGAGTGCTATGAACTGAAAATGTCGAACCATTCCCCACATTAACACCGCCACCCTCAGGTAGTATTGTTGGAAATCCGCATGAATGGGTACATGATAGTAGGCATCTTTTAAATCTACTACTACCATGAAACCGTTGTTAAAGAGCATTTTTATTGTTGAATTGATGGATTCCATTTTGAAAGTACGTTTGATCAAAAATTTATTGAGACCTTTAAGATTTATAATAGTTCTATAAGTCTTATCAGGTTTCTGGATCAGGAATAGTGGAGAGTAAAACCCTTTTCCTGTCTAAGAATACGGAACTTCCACCAGGATGTTTTTAGAGCAAAGAGTCCTCACTTCCTCTTCTAAAGCAAATTGTTCAGTGGGAGATGAGCGCAAGGGGGTTAACGAATTTATTCATACTCCGCAGAATAAATTTGAGTTTGAGTCCTTGGGATATAGTGTCTTGTATCCAAACACTATTTGTGATTCTCAACCATTCTGAAGAGAAATGTAACAACCTCCCTCCCACTGGAATTGCTAGTCATTGATCCTGTTTTTTGCTTTCTGCCGAGGTACGGCGAAACATGAAACCTGTACCTCGTTTCCGCTTATCATCCCATCTCGATCAATCTCTAACCGGTGAGAATGTGCGCTTCCTTCCCTGATTGAACCTCCTTTAGTTGAAGGGACGACGATACGAGCCAAATAAATTGGGAAATTTTTTCTTATCTCCTGCTTTCTCCAGGAGTTCATCCAGGGTGGGCCCAAATAAGTATTCGCCTTCAAAAGGGATAGCGCAGAGTTTTGCTTGCATATCCCCAGGCCAGCATTTCTAATGCAGCAAGAAGAGCCCTATGGTTGAAAGTCCTGCTGCTCTAGCTGCCAACTTAACAATCAATTGAAGCATCTGACAAGAAAGCAGCCCCCTCCTGGATTACTGGCAACGCTGCAAGTATAGAGTCTCTAGAGGCCCCTTGACTTAACTGGGTCTCTAACTGGTCTAGCCAAACCATCATTGACCTTGCGCACAGGTTGATGCTACCGCAAGTCTTAAGGAGCCGGCCGCCATTTCCCAAGTGCCCTTCAGGAAGGTGTCCACCTTTCTATCCAATGGGTCTTTAAGAGTTCCCATATCTTCAAATGGGAGAGAGGATCGCTTTGCCACCTTGGCAATTGCTGCATCCAATTTAGGGGCTTTCTCCCAATTGCTTACTGCTGGGCTATCAAAAGGATACCTACACTTCTGCGGTGGCGGTAAGGAACCTTTTTTCTCGAGTTTTTTCCACTCCTTGTTAATAAGCTCCTGTTTTGTTTTTTTTATTTAGAGGGAAAACTCTACGCCTCTTTTGTTCTAGACCACTGAACATTTGTTCTTTAGATAATTGAGGCTTGGGTTTTGTTATACCCATTGTGCCTCTAACTGCTTTTATTAACTTATCTATCCTCTCTAGGGGTAAGCAAAAATGCGCAGCATCTTTTTCCGAGGAGGAGGAGGATGATGCCGCTGAATTGTCTGAGATTTCGCTCTTGTCTTTATCCACAGAAGAATCGGATGTCCACTGAGTTTTCTGCTTAGAACTTCCTGCTTGTGAAAGGTTTCGAATGGACTGTTTAACTTCCATTCTAACCATTTCCTTCAGGCTGGCCGCAATAGAAGAAGATTCTTCCGCTACCTGAGGGGGCAAGTAAGGCAAACTAGTCTTAAGATCTAATGCCATATCCCCCACCCCTCTCCAATACCTCACTGTCTGCTGGATACAGGGGTTGCATAGTTTTTTAGGGTATGAGTCAGGCAAGGGAACCCCGCAGATGGCACATTCCCTATGCTTTGCCTTACTGACACTTTTCCTTCCCTGTAACAAAACATACGAGGGGAGACCTGTCACTGAGTGAACTTTCTCGAAGATCACTTACCAGTGGTTGTCCATACCCAGAAAGATACCGAAGTACGAGGGGGATTCTTTCTGGCTGACGCTCCAGACCCTTGTCTGGAGGAGCTTTTGCGGCCAGATCCATCGCTCCTTTTCTCGTGTTCTTTCTCCTTAGGCTTCTGGGATGCTTCATCCAGCAGCAACGGCTGCTGATCCTGATCAGACTCCATTCCCTCAAGAATTTGGAGACCAGAAGCAAGGAACATGCACCTGGAGCACTTTTGTATAGCCCCTCCTTCGTCAGCATACATGCTCAGCGCTTGTTTGGTTATCCACCCCCCCCCCCCCGCAGCTGCAGGGGATCGCCCAAGGGCCTGAGGGTGACCGGAAGCAATCATCGGCTCCTCCTACTGACGTCACCCTCAGTTCAGTGCTTCCTTTCAGCGCTGCGAACGTGGGATACCGAGGCTTTGCCGGCTACACTCCGGGTGGCACCACCCTGATGCCGCCACCCCAACAGAGCCCCCACAGCACTTGAGGGAGGGGATCCAATATACTCACCATGCGCTGGCTCTGGAGACCGCTCCCTGCTGATCAAGCCACAGTCGTGCAGCCCCACCGGGACTGCTTCAGGTACCCTGCACCGGCCGAGGTAGGAGGCCCCCTCGCTACCTGAATCGGCCGGCCTGGAAATCCTAGAATTCTTCTTGTAGGATCCAGTCCCTTTAGGAACTGGAAACCAACTGATGCATGGGAGAGGTACCACCTTTTTGTATCTGTAGGTTTCCTGTTCCTTAAGGGCGGATCCCCTCTCTCGTAGTGCTGTCATGGGAGTCCAAATAAAGTTACTTTCTGGCTCCGCAAAAAAAGGCCCAATGTGAAGGAGCGGGTCTCTTGTAATGCTCATACACGAAATGCATGGTCTGCCAAACACTTCCCCATTGGGGTTCAATTTAAAAAAAAATCTTTTATGGGCCTCATAGACGCCGGTGCCACAAATTGCCCTGGTGTAGCAGCATAGAACACGTTAAACCCTGGTAATCTAATGGCGGAGAATGAGACGACATCGATGAAGGCCTCAGTAAAAAAAAAAATAGGCCCACTGTAAAGGAGCGGGTCTCCTAGACTTGTAATGCCCATACACGAAGTGCATGGGCTGACCAATATTCCCCCATGGGGTAAATTTTTTAGAAATTGTATGGGCATCAGACACCCTTGCCAAAAATTGGACTGCCTGTAGCAGCACAGAACATGTTACCCCAGTGATCTAGTAGGGGAAAATGAGGACATAAGATAAATCATACTGAATTCAAAGAGATGAATAAAACCTGTGAATCCACCTATGAAAGAAAATAACAAAAGGGCGAACACAGCTTCATAAATATAAAGCCAGAATGTGTCCGAGATGTTTGTTCCTAACAGCTCAGACAGGGCTATAAATAAAAATCAAATATAAGTCTTTGAATAATTTTCTATTGTGGAGGTATACACTACTTCAGAAGACTGTCCATAGATGGGAAAACTGGCAAATATAAGAATAAATGGGAAGAATAGACGTACATCTCCTTTTTGACATTTCCCCCTGGGGGAGTAAATATTTTTTTTGGGGGGTTACCAATTAGTAATGGCCATCATAAAAACACCCTTGCAAAAAGAGTGACTTTTGCATCATGGAATCCATTCACCCTGGTGTTCTACTGGCCATGGATGAGGATAACAACAAACAGACCAAATCTGTAAGCTTATACCCATGTGTGGTTGCGAAGAGGTGCATGAGAATACACCTCCCCAAAAAACAGTATGTTTTCACTTGGTGTACAGAAGTCTTTCCCAATCCAGCCCTTGTTTATTTTTATAAGAGTGAGCCTGTCAGCATTTTCAAGTTGATAGGCGGATGCGCTCATCTGTTATAATTTCACCAACGGCACTAAAAACCTGCTCTGAGAGAAAGCTAGCAGCAGGGCAGGCCAGGACCTCCAAGGAGTAGAGAGCCAGTTCATGACACTTTTCCAGCTTGGATACCTAATAATTAAAAGGCACAGAGGAATCCCGAAGGATGTTTGGAAGATGCTGGGTGAGTACCTTGCATAGCCTACAAACACTTTACTTCTTGTGACAGCACCCCTTGCCTCTGCGGCGGCATGATGGTAGAACTTTGCCATTGTACTTCTGTCTCTCTCGCTTGAACTCCTTGGTTGCACAACAAACTGACGTCTACTGCCAGTGTTCTCACATGGGAATTTTCTAAGTAATTCCGCTACAAGGGCCCTCTGGTACTGCAACACTTCAGTACACCTCTCTGCCTCTGGCAGAAGAGATTGAAAGTTCTCCTTGTAGCGTGGGTCTAGAAGTGTTACCAACCAGTAATGAGTGTCAGCAAAAATTTTATAATGCGAGGGTCACGTGAAACGCAGCGCAACAGTCATGCAAGACTAAGGCCGCCGTCACACTAGCGAGTTTTACGGACGTAAGAGCGCATAAAATACGTCCGTAAAACATGCCTAACAAACGGCCCAATTATTCCCAATGGGTCAGGTCCGATCAGCTGTATATAATGCATCCGTATTATACGGCTTTCTACGGCCGTACAAAATCGCAGCATGCTGCGTTTGTCAGCGTATTGTGCAAAAAATATGTCAATGAAAGTCTATGGGGGAGCGTAAAATACTAAATGCATACGGACCATGCGTGTGACTTTCGAGAAATACGCTACTCACTGGCAGATGTCCGGAAATGTCCAAAGGCCTCAATCAGGCAGGTGAAACATGATAATTAGCTCAAAAAGCCAGACAGTGAACCCGGAAGTCTGCTGCACGCCTCCACGGAGTGAGATTCACCATGTCTCACATTATCAATGTGGACATGCTTATTATTTTGGTCCAAGAAAGGCCTGTAATTTGGGACCAAAGAGATCCAAACTACGCCAACAGGGCCCAAAAAGAGGCAGCATGGAGGAGTGTGTGTGTGGGTCCCTATTCCCACATTATGAGCAGCAGCCACGTGAGGCACAGAGACAAATAAGTAAGTACACTAAAATCTGTGTAGGCAATTACGCCTTGTGTGACCACTGTGCCTAATGGGCTAATCAATTTGTTTTATGTTTTTTGTTTCAGTGGGTGATGTTACAACAAGATGGCGGAGCATCCGCGATCAGTATAGGAGGGAGAGGCAGCAGCGTGAGAGGAGTGAAGCAGGCGCACCTCCGAAAAAAAAATAAAAATATCTATTTTGATTAACTTTCTTGAACCCCAGCATGGACCTCAGGCCGTAAGTACAAACCTCACAAAACAGTTTCTACCTTTTTTATTTTTTCAAACTTTCATATAAAACAATTTTTACTCAAAATATTTTTAAATTACAGAACAGTCTAACCTCACTGACAGGGAGACAGGGTCAGATTCGGAGTTGGTCATAGACCCAGTTGGGGAAGGAGAAGAGGTGGCTGGACCATCTTCTGATCCCTCAGGCTCAATCCCTCCTGGATCCTCCTCATCTGCCCAGCCAGCTCCAGAAACACCAGCCCAAGAAGAAGAGGCACCACCGTCTACATCAGCACCAGCAGCACCACCTAGCCAGGATGAGCATGCAAACAGCAGCAGCCCTACTGTTGCCCTGGAGCGCTCACCACAGGCTGCATTGTTTTCACAGCGTGCTCGTGTAGCGCCCCCACTGCCGCAGGGCCGAGGGGTACCCGGTACCGGGCCTTTGAGTCTCTGCTCTGGGGTTGTCACGGTGGCTAGGACCGATCCGTGACCCTGCCGAGGGGCGCACAGTGAATGATGTGACGGATGTAGATGGTGCGGTGCAGTAAATAACGAGGACACCAGGTTGCAGTCTCTTTACCTCTTTACTGAAGGTTTTAGAGTCCTCAGTCCAGAGCGCTGTCAACAGGGCTGTCTGAGACCGGCCGGTCTAAAGGAACATCAGGAGTTCTCTTTACAGGTGGGAATCAGTGTCTACCTTCTAGCGCTGGGTGTTGTAGTCCTTCCCTGCTGAGCTCCCGGGATAGTCCTCACAACTGCTTCTGTCTGTCTCTGATGTTCGTTCTCTCCGTCCCCCAGATGATATGGTAGGACGCCCCCGTATGACGGGGTAGGCCTGGAGTTCTTCCGGGACCCTAGAGTCGCCCCTCTCCCACAGCTGCCTCCGTTGTCTGCTTAGGTGTTAAGTGAGACAGCCAACCTATAATTGGCTGTCCTGCCGTGGTTTGCAGTAGTACTTAAAGTCTCTTACTTGCTCGGCGTTCCGGCCACCGACTGTTTGCGCCTCAGAAGGATGTTGCCTCGGTCTAACAGCACGACTCCTTCTGGTCCTAATGCCTCTTTTCTGTATTCCCGTTGTTCACTGGTTAGTTCTGCTCTTAGGAGTCTGCCAGGATCCCATCCCTGACAGGTCCTCTCACTAGCTCTTCCCAGTTACTTCTCTCTGTCTTCCTGTCCAACCCCCAGTTTTACCAGAGTGTGAGGAGTGGCCTACTAGATAGGACCACCCCCCCTGGTGGCCGGAGTGTGAAGTGTAGTGAGGTGTTACCTGATCAGAGAAACTCCTTTAGTGCAATCAGACGTACCATAGCTCCCCATAGTGGCGGAGCCACAGTACTGCAACGACCAGGACTCTGGGGCGCTGCACTCCCCCCCCCCCCCCCCCCCCGGTTAAATCCAGTACTCCGGGACTGGGAAAACAAGAACAATAATACATGTTAGCAGGAAACACACAAAATTTTGAAATAGCATAAACAAGTAAACATAACAGTGCTTCCCTTTATGGGAGGTGAGGACTCTTGAACGTTGCGAAAGTTAGGTCATGCAGTGTTTGACTCTCAGTTCAGTGGTTGAAACTGCGGGGACCCCGAGTAAACAAAGGGGCCCCCTTGTGAAAGTTTTTGAGCAATTCACTGTCCATTACTCTATTGTCCATTTTAAAACCTGTAACAAAAGATATACACACAAACATTTTCAACTGAATAGCAGCCCCCGCTAATACCTCCAAGTTTTGTAGCGGAGAGGAGTTTGATTTTGAGTGCTGCGTGTGGACCTTCGCAGCGCAGGGGTTGCTATTGGCCTAACAGGGCCCGCTATGCTTGCTACCGCTGGTGTAGTGCACTGTCTTCTAGCTACACTTCTAGTGAGTCTGGGTAGCACTGGCAGGTTGGGGCTCTCAGAGCTGCTGCTATCAACAGTGGGTACAGCAGGTTCACCGATAGCAGAGGGAGGATTTGCCGGTTCAACGGTTGGCATGGCATCTTCAGGTAGGGCTTGTTGAGGTAGCGGGACCGGATGATCTGGTACCACCATTGTTTCTGGTGGGTCCGGCTGTTAAATCAAGCCATCGTGGTACCTGTTCTAATGTTTCATCTGAGTCCAGGACGGGGGAAAATCACCAAGGACGGTATGGATCATCTTCTCCTTTTCCACTGGCGGGGAGATTTCCGGGGCCATGTCCCTCTCTCTCAACTTATCGGGGCAGACCTTAAGGTGATCCCTGGATACCGCTGTCGAAGTCTCCCCTCTGTCCTTGCTGATGAGACAGACCTTCGTGTTATCGAAATCGGATGGCAGGATGGTATACGGTTCCGCTTCCCATTGGTCATCGAGCTTGTGTAATCTCCTCTTTCGTTTAAGTACTTGTTCACCAGGGGACAGGTGAATCGCAGGAGCGTGTTGGTTGTAGTCCCTTTCTTGTTTTTGCCTAGCCTGGGCGAGACTTCTTTCTACACACTCCTGTACCTCGCGGTATCTTCGCTGCCTTTCTGCATCCCAATTGTCATCCGTCGAGGTATCTTCGGGTACTAGGACCCCCATGTCCAAATCAACGGGTAACCGACTAGATCTTCCTCGCATCAGGTACGCTGGAGTACAGTTGGTGGAACTTACTGGGATGTGATTGTACATATCCACCAAGTCAGGCAACTTTATTGGCCACAGGTTCTGTTCCTCCACAGGCAAGGTCTTCAATAAATCGATTACCACTTGGTTCATCTTCTCACACCCCGTTGGTTTGAGGATGGTACGGTGTGGTTCTGATCTTTTTACACCCGTACAGTTGACAGAATTCTTGGAACACTTCCGCTTCGAATGCAGGTCCCTGATCAGTCAGTACCTTCTCTGGGTAGCCATGGGGCCTACAAAAGTGCTGCTGAAAGGCCCTGGCGGCAGTCCTGCCCGTTAGATCCTTGACAGGTACAACCACCAAAAACCTGGAGTAGTGGTCCACGATGGTAAGGGCGTAGATATAGCCCGACCGGCTAGGTGTCAGCTTCACATGATCCAGCTCGACCAGTTCGAGCGGCCGTTTGGTGATGATAGGCAGCAGGGGAGCCCGTTGACTGTCACGGTCCTTCCTGCGCAGACTACATGGACCACACTCCCGACACCACTTCTCAATGGTTCTCTTCATGCCAATCCAATAGAACCTCCCTCGGAGGAGCCTTTCCAGCTTCCTCCATCCGAAGTGTCCGGCTCCATCATGGTAGGCTCCCAGAACCATGGGCGCATCTCGCCTTGGCACCACTATCTGCCACACCAATTAATGAGTACGTGGGTCGATGCTCCTGCTGCACAACTTGCCATCATGGATAAACAGTTTGCTTCTCCCCTTCCACAGCTGTTGGGTCTCTTGTGGGTCATCTGGGCCAGGGTGCGACCCTGCCTGCGTCAAGAGCTCTTTCACCCGACGGACCGCGGGGTCACCATCCTGGGTTTCCGCCCACCCGTGATGGGGCAGGGGATTCAGCGTGTCATCCGGTTGGTTCTTGTGCCTCTTCACATGATGAGAGCTCTGAGTGGCTTTGGGGCGATGGAATGCAGGCAGCTCCACCTCTTCAAGTGCCTCCGGGTCTTCTCCCGCTTCTGGCAAATTGGGCATTCGGGACAAGGCATTGGCATTCTCGTGTCCTGCCCGGTACTTGATGGTGTAATCGTAGTTGGACAGCCGGGCCATCCATCGCTGTTCCAAAGCCCCGAGTTTGGCAGTATCCAGATGCGTTAGCGGATTGTTGTCCGTGAAGATGGTGAATTTCGCGGAGGCCAGGTAGTGTTTGAACCTCTGTCACTGCCCAGACAATGGCAAGGAATTCCAGCTTAAAGGAACTGTAGTTGTCAGGGTTCCTTTCCGTGGGACGGAGTTTCCTGCTGGCGTAAGCGATCACCCTTTCCTTGCCTTTCTGGACCTGAGACAGCACGGCTCCTAATCCCACATTGCTGGCATCTGTGTACAGCACAAACGGTTGGTCGTATTCGGGGTAAGCCAGTACCTCTTCTCCCGTCAGTGCCGACTTCAAACAGGTGAAGGATTCCTCCAGCTCCTTGTTCCAATCAAAGGGGGTGTTCCTCCCCTTGGTCTTCTTTGGTTGGCCCACCAACAGGTTTTGCAAGGGTGCGGCCTTCTTGGTGAAGTCCTTAATGAACCTTCGGTAATAGCCTACCAGCCCGAGGAACTGCCGGACTTCGTGGAGGTCACTGGGCTTTGGCCAGTCCTTGATCACTGTGACCTTGTCGGGGTCTGGGGCCACTCCTTCAGCGCTCACCACATGGCCCAGGTACTGCACTTTAGGTTTCAGCAGATGACACTTGGACGGTTTCACCTTTAAGCTGAAGTTGGACAGGGCTTCAAACACCTCGGCCAGGTGCTTCAGATGGTCTTCGTAGGTCTTAGAGAAGACAATGACATCATCCAAATACAGCAGCACAGTTTCAAAGTTCGTGTCCTAGGCAGCACTCCATCATCCTCTGGAACGTCCCGGGAGCATTGCACAATCCAAAGGGCATGTAGTTGAACTCGCAGAGACCCATTGGTGTCGTGAAGGCCGTCTTTTCTTTGTCCGCCTCCGCTACAGGAACCTGCCAGTACCCACTGGTAAGATCTACGGTAGAGAAGTAGTTAGCAGATTTTAAAGCAGCCAGAGACTCCTCTATCCTGGGCAGTGGGTATGCGTCCTTATGTGTAATGCGATTCAACTGCCTGTAATCAACACACATCCTCATTGTACCATCTTTCTTTTTAACAAGGACTAACGGAGCTGCCCAGGGGCTACAGCTGTCTCTCACCACCCCAGCCTCCTTCATCTCCCGCAACATGTCCTTGGCACACTGGTAATGAGCTGGGGGTACAGGGCGATATCTCTCTTCTATGTGTCGGTGATCTCCCGTGGGGATGTGATGTTGGATCCCTTTCACCTGCCCAAAATCTAAGGGGTGTTTGCTGAATACCTGCTCGTACTCGTGTACCACCCTGTAGGCCCCCTGTTTTTGATGGGATGGGGTAGAGTCAGTGCCCACATGCAATTCCCGACACCAGTCTTTCGAGTGCTCTGCAGAACCTTTGTTCTCCGCCACGTTTGACAGGACCAAGGGTTCAGGTGTCTGTATCACACTATTATTGACAGTGAACAGTTTGGCGAGCGTGGTATACTTGGTGAGGTGAACCTCTTCCTCCCCACAATTGAGGACACGTACGGGCACTCTCCCCTGGCGGACGTCGACCACCCCCCGGGCTGTCAGAACAGTAGGCCTGTTGTCTGAATATACGGGTTCTACCAAGGCCTGGTAGTCCTTACCCCTGAGGCCTATGGCTGCCCGACACCATATTAACATCTCACTCCTGGGGGGTATCGCGATGGGGTTTGAATCACTCACAGTGACACGACCAATCTCACCACCAGTCAGCTCTACCTGCTGTCTCTGCATCAGAGCTCTGATTTCCTTCTGCAGGGCACGTTGCTCACTGTGGCCAGCGGTTTCTGCCACCTGTTGCAACAAAACAATAACTTCTGCAAGACAATTTTCTATAACATTAGTACCAAGAGTCATCATGGGATTACATTCTCGACGATCAATATCAACAATCACAATCCCTTGGGCTTTCAATTCCACCCGCCCCACCTTGATGGTGACCTCCTTATACCCCACTTGTGGCAACGGCTGACCATTACTGGCTATTATGGTGAAATCATCGTCAGGACCACGAGTAATATCAGTGTCCTCCCAATACCGTTTATAAAGCACGTAAGGTATAGTCGTCACCTGAGAACCGGTGTCCAGCAAAGCGTTCAAGGGGATTCCATCAACCACTACAGGGAGAACTGGTCGTCCTCCAATATACTTGGTTCTCCAATGCTGCGGGCCTGACCGTCCTACTCCTGGGGGTTGGCCCTTTGCCCCAGGGGTTGCTCGTTTAAAGGACAGTACCTTGCAAGGTGGCCCACCTGGTGACAGCGGCGGCAGATGGGTCGTCCGTCCTGATGGAAGCGATCGCTGTCCCGGCCTCTGGTCGGTGGGGTCCTCTTCTGTCGCGTCCAGGGGACATCTTCTGGTCTGGAGGCTAGCTGGATCTTTTCCTTGGGGGCCTCCTGTAGGGACTGCACTGTCTGGGCTAGGGCAGCAACGCTCTTGGTCAGCTCCTGCATCTGAAGACTGAGTCCTGCAGGGGAGTCGTCCTCGAAGCTCTGGGCGTCGGCCTCCGCGGCAACTGGGGTTTCCGATGCAACCTCCTGGTGGTATGTGAGAGCGGGGCGCCTGGGTGGTACTGCGCGGCTGGGCTGTCGCTCCTGCAATGCCTGGATAGCTTTATCCTTGAATTGCGCAAAAGTCAAGTCTGGATTTTGCATGGCCAGGAAGTGCAATTGGCCCCGCTGGTGACTGCACAGGAGCCCCTCAATGAACCGCTCCTTCAGGAGTTTATTCTCATCCTGCATGCTGCCGGGGTCACTCTGCTTAATGGCCCGCATCGCCTCCTGGAGATTAAGGGCATAGTCCCGTAAGCTATCCTGCGGTCTCTGTTTGCATCCATAGAAAGTCAGTTTAATTTCCGTAGCAGTGCGAGTATCGAAGGTGGCTTTAAGCTTTGCAAAAATCTGCTGTGCAGTTCCCTTATCCTCGGCGGGCCAGGATTTCAATTCTCTCAGAGCCGCCCCAAAGAGTTGGCCAATTATCATATGAACCTTCTGCGGCTCTGTCAGGGGATAGAACTCGAGCAGGCTGCAGAGCCCTTCCTTAAAGTCAGTGAATGTATGCGATTCCCCAGAGTATCGTGGGAGCCAGGCCACTCCGGGCAGGTACGGCATAGAGAAGGGCATTATGGCTTTTGTGGTAGCGGCAGCGTCCGACTGGCTGAGGGGAACAGCGGGTTCTGTGTTGTGGATTCTGTTTGTGGGCTCCCTCTGGTGGTTACTGCTGGTACTGGGTGACTTTGGTGGGTTGCGGCCTTTGGTTTCCACCTGTCCATCAGAGGCTGGGTGTTTCCTATTTTACCTGGCCTTTCTGTCATTCCCTTGCTGGCTATCAATGTATTCAGATGTGCTCTGTTTGGTTCCTGCCTACCTGCTCCCAGATCTTTCAGGATAAGCTAAGTGCTGATTTTCAGTTGTTGGTTTTTTTGTCCAGCTTGCTTATTATGTCTCTATGCTAGCTGGTAGCTCTAGTGGACTGAGGTTCTCCCCATGTGCCATGAGTTGGCACATGGGTTCTTGTAATCTCAGGATGGTTTTTTGATTAGGGTTTTTTGCTGACCGCTCAGACCCCTTTTGTATCGTTCTGCTTTCTAGTTTACAGCGGGCCTCAATTTGCTGAACCTATATATATCATCTCTGTGTGTGCCTTCCTCTCATTTCACCGTCAATACATGTGGGGGGGCAACTATACCTTTTGGGGTTCATTCCTCTGGAGGCAAGTGAGGTCTTTATTTTCTCTGCAGTACTAGTTAGCTCTTAGGCTGGTGCGTGGCGTCTAGAACCAACGTAGGCACGCTCCCTGGCTATCTCTAGTTGCGTTTGTCAGGCGTAGGGCAGCGGTCAGCCCAGGTTCCATCACCCTAGAGCTCGTCTGATATTTTGTATTACTTTGCTTGTCCCTTGCTATCCCTAGCCATTGGGATTCATGACAGTTCTGCGGCAACCGGTGGTGGTATTAGGGCCGCGGCTTCGCCCGCTGCGGGGACCGGAGCTGCCTCTGCGTCCGCGGCTGCCACCTCCTCTCCTCCTGACTCGGACATGGCTGTCCCTTCCTCCCACTAACCTGCTGGAGGTCGGAGTTCCTCTTCCGGGATTGGCGCCTTACCGCGCTTTCCGTTCCGCGCTTCTTTTGGCCGGTTCCGCCCACGAAGCTGAGGCTCCTCCCTCCGTGCGCGGCAATGGCGAGTTTTTGGCGGTAAATGGCAATACACAGTCCAAGCACAATAAATCACAGTTCCAAAGCACACATGACCTGATTCTTCAGGCTTAAGTAGATCCTGTTCGTGACGCCAAATTGTAGCGCCCCCACTGCCGCAGGGCCGAGGGGTACCCGGTACCGGGCCTCTGAGTCTCTGCTCTGGGGTTGTCACAGTGGCTAGGCCCGATCCGTGACCCTGCCGAGGGGCGCACAGTGAATGATGTGACGGATGTAGATGGTGCGGTGCAGTAAATAACGAGGACACCAGGTTGCAGTCTCTTTACCTCTTTACTGAAGGTTTTAGAGTCCTCAGTCCAGACCGCTGTCAACAGGGCTGTCTGAGACCGGCCGGTCTAAAGGCACATCAGGAGTTCTCTTTACAGGTGGGAATCAGTGTCTACCTTCTAGCGCTGGGTGTTGTAGTCCTTCCCTGCTGAGCTCCCGGGATAGTCCTCACAACTGCTTCTGTCTGTCTCTGATGTTCGTTCTCTCCGTCCCCCAGATGATATGGTAGGACGCACCCGTATGACGGGGTAGGCCTGGAGTTCTTCCGGGACCCTAGAGTCGCCCCTCTCCCACAGCTGCCTCCGTTGTCTGCTTAGGTGTTAAGTGAGACAGCCAACCTATAATTGGCTGTCCTGCCGTGGTTTGCAGTAGTACTTAAAGTCTCTTACTTGCTCGGCGTTCCGGCCACCGACTGTTTGCGCCTCAGAAGGATGTTGCCTCGGTCTAACAGCACGACTCCTTCTGGTCCTAATGCCTCTTTTCTGTATTCCCGTTGTTCACTGGTTAGTTCTGCTCTTAGGAGTCTGCCAGGATCCCATCCCTGACAGGTCCTCTCACTAGCTCTTCCCAGTTACTTCTCTCTGTCTTCCTGTCCAACCCCCAGTTTTACCAGAGTGTGAGGAGTGGCCTACTAGATAGGACCACCCCCCCCTGGTGGCCGGAGTGTGAAGTGTAGTGAGGTGTTACCTGATCAGAGAAACTCCTTTAGTGCAATCAGACGTACCATAGCTCCCCATAGTGGCGGAGCCACAGTACTGCAACGACCAGGACTCTGGGGCGCTGCACTCGCCGCAGGAGAGAGCTACTCCAAAGTAGGAGAAATGTCGATGCTGGGGTGTTGAACTACCTGGCAAGGGTTCGTGAGGATGATGGTGAGGAGGGCTTTACAAGGAGCCTGGCACGGTATTTAAGGCCCATAGAGCGTGAGTTGAGGCTTCGTGTGAGAGGGTGCATTCAGATCCTTATTGATGCATGCACCCCCCCAAATAACCCATACCAGCTTATGGAGATGATTGAACAGTGGCAGATGTCGCCACAAAATATCCTGCGGCCTCAAAGATTGCAACAGGTGCATGCTCAACAGGGATCTGAAGCACCCCCTCCACGTGAGCCGACACCTCAACCACAACCCACACACAACCCACCATGGCAACCTCAGTACCATATAGCCGGATATCATCAACCATCCCAATATGGCCACTTGTCCAGACCCAGTGCTGGAGGCTGGTTCCAACCTGGGTTTGGACAACATGGCCATTTTTGTTTGGGGTATGATTCCAGGCCATATGTTCGTGAACATCAGGGGTTTCCTCAAAATCTATTTGCAAATTTGCCAACTGCCCATCATACCAGGCCTAATGTTCCTCCAGCCAATACCACATCCTCACAGGGTGAAGGACAATTGGGCATACAAAGGCCACCTGATGAGGACCCTGACCTACCCACATCACCACCTACCTATCAAGATTTGTGATTTTTTTTTTTTTTTTTTTTTTTTAAATGTTTGTAAATTTTGCTTATTTTTTTGGTTAGGTTCTTTTAAAAATCTTGTTTGTGCTGACCTAGCACTTTATTATGCTGGTCTTGTTTTTAGCTTATATTGCCACTTCAAAATTTGGCTATAAAAGAGGTTATAAAAAAAAAGTTTATTAGAAAAAAAATAACCTAAAAAAAATAAAATAAAATTAAAAACTACTCTTTAAAAAACAAAACTATGGATGTCGAACAATCATTATTACATCACACATGCTATGCTCATAACCATATGTAAATTAATTAAATACAACAGACAGATTTTTTTTACTTAAAAAAAAAAAAAAAACATTTATAATTAATCAAAATTACACATGCAAAATTGCATATTCTTGCCAGGGAGTCGCACCTTGAGGAGTCAAAAAATAATTGGTGAATACATCCCGAACTTTTAGCCCAGAAAGGGGACGCCGTGGAGGAGGGACATATGGGGTAGGCCTAATCACATTGTTCATCAGGTGATCACCAATATTAGCTGAGGAACAATCATGTATGTGGGTAAAATTGTGCAAAATAACACAGGCTTTGATTACTTCATTGATTGTAGCCTCACTGAGCTGAATGGCAGACTGAAGAACACGCCATTTGGCAACAAGAATCCCAAAGGCGCACTCCACCAGTCTCTGCGCCCTGGAAAGTCTCATATTAAAGACCCTCCGCCGGTGGTCCAGGTTGCGCCTGGGATAAGGCCTCATGACGTGCCTCGTCAGTTGGAAAGCCTCATCTCCAACCAAAACAAAAGGCACTGCTTCCGCATTGGAGCCTGGGAGTTGTGGTGGTGGGATGTTTAACTGGTTGTCACGTAGCCGACGACCCATTATGGACGAATTGAAGACCCTAGAGTCTCCAGTTCGCCCATAGGCCCCAATGTCTACAATTACAAACCTGTAGTTACTGTCAGCAACCGCTAACAGAACTACAGAGAAAAACTGCTTATAATTATAGAATTGGGAACCAGAGTTTGGCGGCTTACGCACCCTGATATGTTTCCCATCCACAGCTCCAATGCAGTTCGGGAAGTCACAAATGTTCTGGAATCCACTGGCTATTTTGAGCCAATCATCCTGTTTGGGCTCAGGCATAACAAGTTCCTGAAGTTTCTCCCATATTTGAAAACGGGTTGAACGAACAATGCAAGAAATTGTCGACCGCCCAATCACAAACTCAAGGTGTAGTCCCGCATAGGACAAGCCTGTGGACAGGAAGCTGAAAGACAAAGATAATATTAGTTTTTGAAAATGAGGACAAAGAAAACATGAAGCACAAGTGCATAGTATATTTACATTGACATTATTTACAATCTAAAATTTTCCATTTCCCTTGGTTACTTTACTAGAACATTAAGCACAGTTTTGTTGATGTGCTTGTGCCATAATGTCCACCTATACTTTCAAAAACATGCTAGAACACAACACATAAAAAAAAAAATCAACATACTATGTGAGAATGTAGAATACATACCGTAAGGTTAGGAGAAGACGCTCCTCAGCAGATATGGCTTTTCGCATCCTTGTGTCCTGAATCTGATACGTGATACCTGGACGTATGATCTCCAACAACATATCAAAGGTCCTGATGGTCATGCGACTATACAGATAGAACTTGTCAGGATGTGACCTCAAAGCTGTATAGAGCCTCTGAAAATGTCCTTTACTCAGGCGTTGGGTCAATAGAGGATGCACCCAAATCTTCGTCTCCTCCTTCGCGGATCAACATTCACCGGATATGGCTGACCAAAACGACGCGACAACAGCCAGTGAAACAACACCCGCTGAGTTGTGCTTAAAGACACATGGTCAGACATGTTTGGAAGGTAAAACCAACACAGCCAAAATAAGCTCCACAAATAAATGGGCAGATGGGAGGGTTCCACCTGTTGTAGAGGGCTTAAATAGTGTTAATGATGATTTAAATGATTTGCAGGCCAGAAAACCGTTAAATGTCCATTTTGTCATGTTGCGTAAAAAAAAAACTCCATACGGATCACATACGGATTACACACGCAACAGTACATGCACAAAATACGCGACCACACCTAGGCAACGCATTAACTACTGAACTAGATTTCCGGGACATTTTGGCATATTACGCGCGTATTACGGCCGTAAAAAACGGACCGTATTGTCTTACGCCTAGTGTGACGCCAGCCTAACAGGCAAGACTTCCGTGTCCTCACCAACAGGATGACTGACCATGCTGTCCTCCTTCTCCTCCTCATACTCCTCCCTGTCCTCAGGGCATACCTGCTGAACAGACGGTATGACAGTTGTAGTACCATCTATAGCTCATGAAAGTAGTTCCTTTTTGTTCCTCCTCCACCTCCTCATTGTCTACCAATCCATGTTGGGAAGACATGAGGCTGGGCTGAATGGAGTCCCCCTCTGTTTCCTTGCTCCATTTTCTTGTTCTCTGCTCACAATTAACGATTATGCATTGCAGGCAGAGAGGTTTTCAGAATGCAGAGAAGTGGGATGGTGATGCTAATTATGGCATCATCTTGGTTCAGTCCTCAAAGTTTTGTAGGATGGTACATATGTCTGACATCCATGGATGTGTTCCATCCCAAGGTCTGACTGGGTCCCGGCTTCCACTAGGTTAACCCAGTGTGCTGTCATTGAGATGTACTGTCCCTGCTCTCAAGCACTTGTCCACATGTCTGTAGTTAGGTGGACTTTCCCAGTAACAGCATTGTTGAGGGCATGGGTAATGTTGTGGGACACATGCTGGTGTAATACCGGGACGGCACAATGGGAGAAAGTGGCAACTGGGGACAGAGTACCTTGGGACGGCCACCGCCATAAGGCTGCAGAAAGCTTCTGTCTCAATGAGCCTAAAAGGCAACATTTCAAGTGCAAGCAGACGAGAATTGTTAGAATTTAGTACTGTTGCCTGTGGGGCGTTGGCTGGGTATTTCCACTTCTGTTCCAATGACTGGAGTATAGACAACTGAAGGCTGTGCTTGGACAAGGACGTGGACAGGCTTGATGATCGTGCTACTTGACTGTGGGCAACAGGTGCAGGGCCAGAGGCATCATCACATGCATGGTAGACTTGGGATTGGCTTCTATGCAAAACACTGTCTGCAGTTGACACCACTGCTTCTTCCAGTATTCCAGGAGCCTGGGATTCAGCCCACAGTCAGGTGCTTTGCTGCCATGTGCCTCATCATGCTGGTGGTTGTCAGGATGATAGTTTTGCTAACCCTGCAGATGCGGGCATGGCGGGTGCTGCAAATGGCCTGTTTGGGGTTATCAGGAGAGTCTTTAAAAAAAACAGACTCTGGAAGATCTAACAGTGAGAAGGCGTGCATCCATTCCCCATAACACCAACGTGAGGGAAGTTGCCATTCCATCTGTGGCCACCACACTGCTTCCTGCCTGTTGGGGTGATATGCCTCCTTCCCCATGTGTGCTGCTGTCCTCGCTATGCATGTCCTCCTGCCAGGTTGGGTCAGTCACTGTCATCCACCACCTCGTCTTCCACATCCCCACCCTGCTCTTCCTCCTGACTTACTGGCAATTGTCTCACCATCATCCATCTCTTGGGACACTTTCCCACCGTCACCTTCATGTGACCATGGCTATTCAAAGCTTTGGTCATCGCTACATGCAATCTCATCTGGCCCCACTTGAAGTTGACTGGCCAAGAGTCTGGAATCTTGAAAGGGGGAAAAAACAGCTCTTTGGAGTGTCCGAGCGTGAAATCAGTTGCCGCAGGGCACTCTTCTTGGTGGGAGGAAGGAGGATCAGGGTGTGGAATATCCGGTCCACACTAACGGCTACTCAGACTTGACCGTGTGGGAGATGTGGTGGTGGCTAAGTGACTGGAAGCATTATCCGCCATCCAACCAACAACCATTTCACACTGCTCTGGCTTCAATAGTGGTGTGCTGCAGTCCCCCTAGACACTGGGACAGGAAGGTCAAGCGTGAAGATGTGGGTCATTGCTGTGGCCCATTTTCAGATTGGCCACGGCCTTGTCCTCTGTATGCACCATCAGTATCACATACACTTCCCCGCCCCTTGCCTTTCCCATTTTAAATGGACTACTGAACTACTTCAAGACAAATGTATGTATTTGGAGAAAAATTGAACTTTTGATCAGTATGCCTGCAAAGCTGAGTTTTCCACCACAGATGCACCAGATCTCAGCCTGACATAACAGACTGCATAACTTTTTTAATGGTTTTTGTGAAATTTTGAAAAAAATAAAAAAAATAAGTAGAACAAGGCTAGCAGACAGAACTATGCAACTTGTATCTGCAAAGCAATGATTTTTCTCGGTCTCCCATGACAGCACTACGGAGAGAGGGGATCCGCCCTTCAGGGACAGGAAACCTACAGATAAAAGGGCGGTACCTCTCCCTCGCATCAGTTGGTTTCCTGTCCCTGACAGGGAACCTCTCTATCGGACGGTACCTGACATGAAGACCGATGGACCGAGACCGGGACCGGGCGGTCGAGTTCTGGCAGCGAGGAGGCTCCTGCCACGGCTTGTCCGGCTCCCGAAGCCGCCACCGCTGGGACCGAGGGGTCCTTCAGGGTGAGCGAGGGGAGAACGCCGCCAGACTCCATAGGAAGAAGGGGCGCTGATCACCCGGAGCTCCTGCGCCGACTGCTGCACGCTCCGGGTGTACAAAGATGGCCGCCGCACCGGAAATGCGGCAAGGACTTCCGGGTCATCGCGCGCGCATGCGCAGTAAAATCTTCTCCCTGGGAGCAGGAACCGGAAGTGCGGCAGACGCCGGGGGATTGGCGCCGGTTTCAAAAAGGGAGATTGTGCGCACATGAGGGTCGCACTTTCTCCCTGTAACCATGGAGGACAGCGATCCACAGGAGCTGCAGCCAGGGCAGCAGCGCCAAAAGAGCACCAGGAGTGGATCTAGCAGCCGTTCCACACGGCGCAGCAGATCCGCTGCGAAGACTGATACTCCGTCTCAAGCACCTTCCTTAACAGGCCCGAGTCCCCCTCCAGAACCGGTACCTGCCTCCACGTCCAGGTGGTGAGTGATCTTCGTGAATGTACATATTTATAATGGGGCTCCCTCTTCTCCCTTATTAGGGTAAGAAGAGCACGGAGAAAAGGAAAAATAGGGTCTGCCCCACCTGTAACAAAGCTTTACCAGTAACCTGGGAGAAAAAGCTTTGCAAGTCATGCATTCAACGCTTACTATGTGAGGAGACCCCCGACTTCGCTTCTGAACTTAAAAACGTAATCAGATCTGAGGTTCAGAATGCCCTTCTATCCTCCAAAAAAGAGGTGAAGAAGGTGAAGGAATCAGTACATTCCCACTCGGCCCGATCGTCATCCGAAAATGCTGATTCGGACGATTCAAAGTCCCCCCTTTCCTCATCTAAGGAAGAGTCGGGCCGACATTGCTTCCCACTAGAAGAAGTGGATTCCTTAGTGAGAGCAGTTAGGGCTACTATGGGGGTGGAAGATCCCAAACCCGACAAAACGGCCCAAGATGTGATGTTTGGAGGTCTGGGACAAAAAAAGAGAAGAACCTTTCCCCTAAATCCTAATGTCCAGACATTAATTAAAAAAGAGTGGGAGAAACCGGACAGAAGAAATTCCTCGGTACCCTCCCTTAAAAGAAAATATCCCTTCGAGGATGAGGCTTCCTCTTTCTGGGATAAGGCACCAAAACTAGATGTTGCAGTGGCCAAAGCCTCGAAAAATTCGCGCTGCCATTCGAGGACATGGGTACCCTCAAAGACCCACTAGATAAAAAAGCGGATACTTTCCTCAAGGGAGCGTGGGAATCAGCTGGGGGTAGCCTGAGACCTGCTGTTGCAGCTACTTGCACCTCAAGATCCCTTATGGTGTGGATCGACCAGCTGGAAAGTCAGATCAAAGATGGGTTACCCAGAAAACAATTGCTGGATTCGTTCCCTGCAATGAGAGCAGCAGCAGCGTTCTTGGCAGACTCCTCGGCGGACTCTGTACGCCTAACATCTAAGGCCGCTGCTCTTTCCAACGCTGCCAGAAGAACCTTGTGGCTAAAGAGCTGGCCGGGAGATCTACAGACAAAATTAAAGTTATGTTCTATCCCATGTGAGGGCAATTTTTTATTCGGAGAAACCCTGGATGACATCCTCCAAAAGGCGGGGGATAAGAAGAAGGGGTTTCCAAATCTGGGTCCAACTCCTTTTAAACAGTCTTTTCGGAGCCGCAGATTTTTTCGTCGTAGACCCCCCAGAGAGCAGAATAAGTGGGAAGAAGGAAGGAGAAGGGATAGGGGTTACCTCTTTGGCAACACCTCCCGTGACAAAAAGTTCTCCAAATTACATTTATCCTCCGGTGGGAGGAAGACTAACATCGTTCCTTCCCGCCTGGGAAAAAATTTCCAACAACATCTGGATCCTAAATCTCATACGGTATGGCCTAAAAATAGATTTTGTGTCTTTCCCTCCCCGGAACTATGTGATAACAAAAACAAGATCTTCGGCTGCAGAACAGACTGCATTAGAGGAGGAAATCATGACCCTACTACAAAAATCGGTGATTCGGGAAATATCTCCTCAGGAGGTAGGGGAGGGGTTTTTCTCCCCTCTATTTTTAGTACCAAAGCCCGACGGGTCCTTTCGGACAATTATAAATCTAAAAAACCTAAACAGATACGTCATAAATTACAAATTCAAAATGGAGACGATAAGGTCCACTATAAAGATTCTCTTCCCGAACTGCTACATGGTCGTAATAGATCTAACCGACGCATACTATCATGTGCCCATCCACAATCAATCCCAAAAATTCCTCAGGATGGCAGTCTCCATAAAGGGCCAAATAAGGTTTTTTCAATACAAAGCTCTTCCATTCAGGATTTCAATAGCCCCACGTATATTTACAAAAATAATAGCGGAAATGATGGCCCACGTGAGGGAACAAGATATACTAATAGTCCCTTACCTGGACGACTTTCTTATCGCAAGCAACTCAGCACAAAGTTGCAGAGAAAAGAGAGACCAAGTGATGACCATCCTGACGGACTTGGGATGGCTTATAAACGTAAAAAAATCGAAATTGGAACCCTGTCAAGTACAAGAGTTCCTAGGACTGACATTGGACTCTCGGGTCCAAGAATGCCGACTTCCGGGTCCCAAAAAAGACAACATACTGTCCATGATAGCGCGAACATTACACAATCCCTCAATGACTCTAAGGAGGGCAATGTCGCTTCTGGGCTCTCTGTCCTCATGCCTACCAGCGATACCCTTTGCGCAATTTCATACAAGAGAGCTTCAGTGGCACATCCTGGAATGGCAATTATTACTAAAAAACAAATTGGAAAGCCGGCTCACCCTAGATTCGTCAGTTATTCATTCCCTTCTCTGGTGGGGAAAAGACCAAAACCTGTCAAAGGGAGTCCCTTGGGTACCAAACATCTCTCGGATAATAACAACCGATGCGAGCCCCAAAGGGTGGGGGGCCCACCTGGGGGACAAAATAGCCCAGGGAAATTGGTCAGATCAAATACTATTGGCATCCTCAAACCAAAAAGAACTTTGGGCGGTATATCATGCTCTTCTTTTTTTCCTAGCCGATATTCAGGGACACCATGTCCGAGTTCTTTCGGACAACAAAGTGACTGTAGCCTATATAAACCACCAGGGGGGAACAAGGTCTCGTTCACTGATGAGTTCTTCAGCCAAAATTATCAAACTGGCGGAAGAAAACTTACTATCCCTCTCGGCACTACACATCCAGGGTTCAAACAACGAAAGGGCAGATTACCTGAGCCGGACTCAGTTAAAACAAGGCGAGTGGTCCCTAAACCAATCCATCTACAATCAGATCACAAAAATGTGGGGGACACCAACAATAGACCTGTTCGCCAATTGCAAAAACAAAAAAGTAGGCAAATTTTGTTCTCTAAGCCCAGAAGGGAATCCCCAGGCTCTGGATGCTTTTCTGATTCCATGGACACACAAACTGACATACGCCTTTCCGCCAACCATTCTGATTCCAGCAGTCATTCGGAAAGTCAGAGAGGACAAAACAAAAATGATCCTGATTGCCCCATTCTGGCCAAAAAGAGCATGGTTTTCCTGGCTAAGGATACTATCGATATCAGACCCGTGGGTTCTACCGGATATGCCAGACCTTCTACATCAAGGTCCAATCTTCCACCCACAGGAGTCGAACCTCCATTTGACAGCCTGGTTTTTGAACGGGGACTATTAAGAGAAAGAGGTTTCTCAGATAACTTAGTGGCTACACTCTTAAAAAGTAGAAAGCCCATCACCACTAAAATTTATGGGAAAACATGGAGGAAATTCCTATCTGTCTCCAAGGTAAAGATCCAGGACAGGCCTTCAATTCCTAAAATTCTGGAGTTCCTACAAAAAGGTCTGGAGCAGGGGCTGGCAGTCAGTACCCTTAAGGTACAAATAGCAGCTTTAGGAGCCTTATATAACCAAAACATTGCTGCTAACCCATGGGTAATAAGATTTATTAAGGCGGTTACAAGATCAAAACCCTTAGTTATTCAAAAAACACCCTCATGGGACCTAAATTTAGTCCTTTCAGCATTAACGGGCCCTCCATTTGAACCCATACAAACGATTTCCATGAAAATATTATCACTTAAAACTATTCTCTTAGTAGCTCTAACATCTGCGCGCCGTATAAGTGACATCCAAGCCCTCTCCTCTAATCCACCTTTCACTAAAATCTTGGATGATAGAGTCATTCTTAGACCCGACCCAGCCTACTTGCCAAAGATGACATCAAAATTTCACAGGTCACAGGAGGTATCCCTACCATCCTTTTGTCCAGACCCGAAAAACGAGAAAGAGCTAAACTTCCATAATCTAGATGTTAGAAGATGCCTAGTCCAATACCTAGATTCCACCAGGGAGTATAGGAAGGAAGGCTCTTTGTTTATCTGTTTTCAGGGTCCCAGAAAAGGATTCCGGGCGTCCAAGGGGACCTTAGCCAGATGGATTAAGGAGGCAATAGCCTTGGCATATTCATCTTCGGGGAATACAATCCCGGATGGTATAAAAGCGCATTCCACAAGAGCAGTAGCTACCTCATGGGCTGAGAGGTCAGAGGTATCAATAGAGCAAATCTGTAAGGCGGCCACCTGGTCATCACCATCAACCTTTTTTAGGCACTATAGACTAAATCTAGCCTCTGTATCTGACTTAACCTTCGGACGAAGGGTCCTTGAGGCGGTGGTCCCTCCCTAAGCTTAATCTCTGCAATTCTCTCCGTAGTGCTGTCATGGGAGACCGAGAAAGTCATAGTTACTCACCGTTAACGGTGTTTCTCGGAGCCCATGACAGCACCTGCTTATTCCCTCCCATCACGAGTGCGGTGAGCACTTTTCTAAAATATAATTTATATAATTTATATGATGTATATACTATAAGTTTAGACACGGGGTTCCTCTTTTAAGAAATGTTATAATATAATGTTCTCTCTGTTGTAACTAACCTGGAGGTCCTCTGATGCTCTGTAAACCAACTGATGCGAGGGAGAGGTACCGCCCTTTTATCTGTAGGTTTCCTGTCCCTGAAGGGCGGATCCCCTCTCTCCGTAGTGCTGTCATGGGCTCCGAGAAACACCGTTAACGGTGAGTAACTATGACTTTCAACCACATACACCAGGCCTCATAAGTCTGATCTAATTGTGGCCTTGATTTTTTTTTTTTTTTTTTTTTTTGGGGGGGGGGGCACAACAAAATTGTCAACTTGGCTGACACACACGAGTACTAAAATTGTAAGATATTTTGCACAATGATATACGATGTGTGGCGTACAACTCGTAGTGATAAATCTAAGAACTGTTTCTAAATATTTTTAGGTCAGCTACAGGTTTTTGGGCAGCAAAATGGTGTCCAAAAATGTTGACACTACAAAATATTAGACCGTACCAAAAAATATTTTTTTTTTTTGCCGCACCCACATCTGTTTCCTGGGACAAAAAAAAAAAATCTTAGAGTTGCACTCTTCTATTACAATGACCTGGCTGTTGTCTGCAGCGTGACCAAGCAAATAAATGTAGAAATACGGGGGCTATGGATTGCTTTAGAATAAAAGTAGCAGGTATAAGGTAAAAAAATGGCCACAGATAACTGCAGCTAGGTATATATTAAATCAGCAGAAGCTTTTGGAGGTATGCTGAGAGCTATGTACTCATTGTGCCTGCAGTCCTTGCACTGATTTGGATATGTGCGTATAGACTCCCCTGCCTACCTAGCGCAAAAATCTCTGGACCCTCGAATTAGCCCTAACAAGGACTGTTGGTTTCTCAGGAGTTGTGGACTGAACAGTTGCAGACCTACACTAACTATTAAAAGGATGATTCTGACCCTATCTCAGCAGCAGCTCTCCCTACACTAGCCGAGTCTGGAGCAGAATGCGGTGAGCAGGGCGGCGTCAGGTCTTATAGATCTGATGACCCTATGCGGCCAGCCAATCACTGTAATACCACATCAAAGATGGCTGCGGCATTACAGTGCATGGCAGACAATCCCTGCATTGTCATTGGTGCTCTAAAGCAGGCCAGAATTGCAGGGAGGAGACCCGAGCTCCTGCCGAATAATCCCGGAAATACTTGGTGCTCGCCGAGTAAACCGAACAGTGATACTCGGGCGAGTACCGAGTAGTGGCGAGCACGTTCACTCATCACTAGTTATGACCACTAGCAACTAGCGAACTGCCACAATCGGCGGCTGTGACCATGAACCAAGGTCCTTCACATGAGGGAAAGACACGGACAATCAAACTATACAATTCTCATTGAGGGTATTTGCTAATATTTTACCTACTATATATTGGGATAGGATAATTCCTACACAAGTCAATAGCCCACACAAATATCAAAGTTTATTAAATTCACAAACCAGGGATAAAACACAAGATGTATAAATTCTAGAGCAGACTTGGCTATCAACTGCTAAAAGTTCATATATAAATCCTACAAAAAAAGAGCTACGGAGTATAAATCACCCTCCAGAGTAGTAATATAAAAAAGAAAACAACTTTATTAAAGATATACAGAAGTAACCACAAATATAAACAGACAAGGTACACGTTTTAGCACATGTATGGCGGACCAAACACACTGAAGGTAGCACCTAGGGCTCAAGAGACAGAAACTGATGTCTATTGGGGACATGTTACTCAGTCAAAAACTCATGATTGTGACTCTAAAGTGCATAGTACTCCACAAGAGTAACCAAGTATCCAATACCATCGTACATATTCAATCAGAAGTCAGCCATAATTATACCGGTATCAGATAGTTCTGTCAATCTTACCCACAAGTAGAATGGTGCCAGTGTGTGTCCGGTGGCCCCGACGCGCGTTTCGCGTGAGCTTCCCCGTGGTTACTTCTGTATATCTTTAATAAAGTTGTTTTCTTTTTTATATTACTACTCTGGAGGGTGATTTATACTCCGTAGCTCTTTTTTTGTAGGATTTATATGTAGTGGAGTTTTCCCTGTTATATTCCATGTCCATTTTAGGATACTTCCTTTTCTAAGATCTGACATGCATCAGTGGTATCTGTATTAAGTTCATATATGTAGCAGGGGAGGGCAATATGGATCCTCAATGTACACTATCTCATAAAGGGCTAGATTTAGACACTGGGGACCCCACAATCTGATCGCAAGGACTAGGATGAACAAATCTATAGTGCTAGTGCATCAAGGAGTATGAGTGCACTAAAATGCTCGTTACTCAAACTTAATCGAAATGAGCATTCGAATTTGTTAACGGCTATAATGTAGTCAATAGGAATCTGAGCATTTTTCCAGCAGACCCTACAAAGGTCTGAGGGGCAGGGCAAATGTTTAAATGGATGGAGAGCAGCATGAAGACCTCCTGGAAGCATTGGTCTCCCAGATTTCTGCTGAGAAAAATAGTCTTACTCCATTTTAAGGACTGACAAAACATTCAAAATAAACGATAAAAATTGGCGTTTACAAGAATGTTAAACATTCTTTCCTGTATAACTTGTATATAGGGCAAAATTTCAAGATTTAAAAAAATGACTTGAGTAAACAGAAATTTTTCTTAAAATTTCAAGTAATTTATGAAAGAAGCAAGAACTGCCAAAAATTAGGGACTCTGACTAGGAATATTTAGTGCAAATACAAAATCACTTTTTTATTTAATGACTTCTGAAGAGCAACAGTACCTTAAGAACATGAGCTGGGTAGCAATAAAGGTTTTTATTAAGTGTCAATCTAACACTAGATTGAATATAAGATTACCAGAGGTAGCAGAAAACTGGTTAAATATTACACTGCACATAAACATTAGCATAGTAGCTGGTAACAATGACCATATTTGTTTTAAAATGCCTAAAAAGTGAACTAATGGGACAATTGTATCCCTGTGCTGCATGTGGCACAGGTTTATCCTAAACATTGGACTGCCAATCTCATCATAGTAATTCCCACCTTGAAACTAATCTGTATGGTATATTCGGATACCATTCGGCTTACCCTGGGTATATCCAGGAGCCAACGTGCATTTCTCCCTGCTTCCTCAGGGGTACCCAGTTATACCACTTCATACTTTATCGCTCAAATTTTTCAATCCTTGGGTTTGCAATTGAGAAGTCGCTAAGTGTTTTGGGATCATGTTTAATGTACAACAGATGTTGTACCTGATCTGACTCTGCGTCACTGGAAGATTAGGTGTTTCATCACAATCGTCACTTAACCTGGAGTGCATCAGAATCACCAGGTATGTCTTCAGGTGCTTGGCTAATGCAATCTACAAGCCGACAATTCTTGTCGTTCCTTTGCAGGTTGTGGAGAAATATCTGGAAACGCAAATCTCCGATCATCAAAGCTAACCACTGTACAGGGGTAACTCTATCTCCAAGATGTTCATATATTGGCTTATCTATTGATATCTGTGTTCTGAAATCCAGTCAATTCTATTGTAAACTTTATTTATAGAAACTATTCAATGTCAGACTTCATGAAGGTTAACCTCTGTCAGAGCCAGGTCATGGTGTATTTTACCACTGAGGGCACAAGCCTCTAAGATGTTCCATCCCTGTTCTACCTGTTCATCAATAACACCTGAATGCCTCTCCTCCTGTCTAACTGAATCTGACTAAAAATTGCAAATGCTTGCCTTATAAATCTAACCCCTACCAACCAGTGGCCTCATCCCATGTATTAATGGTCTACCTTTGTGGTGCAAACTACATTGCTATACTGGTAATGCCCCCCCACCCTAGTGGACAGACCTCTCCAATTCCCAGGGGTGGCCTTGAGGCAGAGCTTCTGAGAACCGAGACCTAAACCAGCCATAAGGACAAAATGGAACCAATTTTATCACAGCAAACATTAGCACAACTCTTATTGCCACATCTTGTCACCATCTGCTGTTGGTCTGTTGTAGAGGAACTGGGAGCCCTCATGCAGTGATCCACAGTAGTGCCTAGGTCCTGAACAGATATGGATTAGTCCGTATGGGTACAGGACAAGTTTTGAAAGTCTGAAGATGTAAAGAGTGGGTAAAGCTAAAGAATGTTGTATCTGCTTTGCTTCACTGGAGGATTAGGAGATTCATTAATTCCTCAATCATCATGTTCACTCAAATACTTGGTGAGGACCTTGGTTATGAGCTTCATGGTCTGTCATCTTCAGGTGCTTGAGTTGTGTAACCTACCATTCAAGAGGATGGTTTCTCCTCCCAAAGGACTAGGAGCTTCATCAATTCCACTGTCCCTGTCGGTATTAAGGCAATAGTGATGGATGTGATAAACTCCACATGTGGCACACTCAACAGGAGGGTCAACAATACTCATCCAGTATATTATCCTTTCTCTAATTAAAGCTGCCCACTGTGTATGGATAACTAACTTTCTCCCCCCAACCGGTCATCAGTCCTGGAACTGAATCTTTGTGGATTTAGTTTTGTCACATCAAGTATTATACAGAATACTTATGGCAAGAGACTTCATAAGGCTCAATCCCCAGGGTAAGCTTCTTGGGTTAGCTTCTGGTACTGGAGACAATGGAGCACAACTAGACTATATTCATCCCAGTCTTGCTTAAGGTACCTTCACACTAAACGATATCGCTAGCGATCCGTGACGTTGCAGTGTCCTGGCTAGCGATATCGTTTAGTTTGACACGCAGCAGCGATCAGGATCCTGCTGTGATATCGCTGGTCGTTTAACAAAGTTCAGAACTTTATTTGGTCGTCAGACCGGCATGTATCGTCGTGTTTGACACCAAAAGCAACGATACCAGCGATGTTTTACACTGGTAACCAGGGTAAACATCGGGTTACTAAGCGCAGGGCCGCGCTTAGTAACCCGATGTTTACCCTGGTTACCAGTGTAAAATGTAAAAAAAACAAACTACATACTCACATTCGCGTCCCCCGGCGTCCGCTTCCCACACTGACTGAGCGCCGTAAAGTGAAAGTACAGCACAGCGGTGACGTCACCGCTCTGCTGTTAGGGCCGGCGCTCAGTCAGTGCAGGAAGCAGACGCCGGGGGATGCGAATGTAAGTATGTACTGTTTGTTTATTTTTACATTTTACGCTGGTAACCAGGGTAAACATCGGGTTGCGAAGTGCGACCCTGCGCTTAGTAACCCGATGTTTACCCTGGTTACCCGGGGACCTCGGCATCGTTGGTCGCTGGAGAGCGGTCTGTGTGACAGCTCTCCAGCGACCAAACAGCGACGCTGCAGCGATCGGCAGCATTGTCGCTATCGCTGCAGCGTCGCTTAATATGAAGGTACCTTTAGTAATTGCCTAATCTCTAAACAGCTACTTTTGTTTATTTTAGGAGCATCTAGGCAAACAGTCACTTTTAATTGAAGTGGTGAAAGTCAAAGCTTCAATAGCATCTATACGAAAAACAAATCTCAAGACTGCTCGGACTTAACCTATAGGCTTGTCCTTTCGCGTGGTTTCTCCGGAGAACAGTACCATTATTTACGGAGTTTCTCCCCAACATGCCAAACACATGTGGGTCCAGTTTTCTTACTCTGAAGGCAGGTCTTGATATCGTCAACTCCGGCCAACATATCTCATCTCAATTGTGTAGATGTCGCTTTAGAAGTTAAATATTCTAATAGTGTGTATCAGACACAACACACTTCAGCCAAATTGCAGCATGATATAACGTAACATATAGAGGTGTTGAACTTGATAAAATAAGTGATTCTATATTTTGAGTGTTCAGAATAACATAGGTCTGAAAAATGTGGTAGTCAACCTCAAATCAAACACTGTTACTGGAGAAATAGAGGCTTAAACATTGTAATAAAATATTTGGATTTTATTCTAATTAAAATAAATATTATATATAAAATTCGGACATGTGGATTACAAGAAAAGTAGAGGGAAACATTCTAGAAGTCTGGGGGCTTAGCAGCATTGAGCAAAGTAAATGTATCCAAAAATTCAAGTAAACAATGTGCCTGGATATAAGGCTGTGCTAAATCTGGACTGCATGGAAAGTGCAATGCCATGAGTAAAGTTATAAGGCAAGTGCCTAAAATGCAAGGAAAGTGCTGCAAAGCAATCACATGGGTATTGGTATACTTAGAGCAGTGTGCTGCGGGCTTATGGTTCCCCGCTACAACCCCGACAGCGCCGTTTGGCCAAGACCAGCTTCTTTCAATGGGGGCATATGTGTACATGGAATGCGGGTTTAAATATCTCGCAGCTGTCTGGTGTATCGGTGATTCAGTGCGGTGGTGTTCATGCGCAAATCACCGAACCGCCTCTGTCTTCCGGATCCACGCACTTGTAACGCAAGCGTAGAATGCTCACGTCTCCAGATGTGCGGGGCACAAGGTGGTCTCGAAATGCGCATGCGTCAAACTGGATCCTGATAATATGCAAGTCTATGTATCCAAGTAACAGGGAGTTACCGTTAGTACAAGATGTGTAAAGGGACGTGCACATTATGCAAATGATGTCTTGAGAAACATTTGTTAGAATGAAGGTATCTAGATAAGTGAAAAAATGCAAATAAGGACTGCACGAGGATTGATATTGGTGCCATAACACATCTTTTCAAGGAACAATATAGTGTTGGGTGTTGACGTTAAATGAGTTACAACCAGAAAGGGAAGAAAATTGAATGTGCAATAGTGAATAAATGTGAGTGTAGTCCATTTTGAAAAAATGGAGAAAAATAACAAAATTAAAGTTAACCCACTGGAAAAACTGAAGATAAAAAAAAAATGTGGCCAATAGAACAGGACTCTATCGCAAAAGTGAAATGTCATGAAGGGTAAGATACTAGTGTAATATTTTCCAGTGTTTAAGAAAAAATAAACTTTTGAAAATAAGACCTAAGAAAAAAACGTGAATGGGTGAACACTAGATAAAACATATAATTAATTGTTACATTGACTTTTTCAAAAACTTGAAGTTGAGATTGTTTATCATGGCAGCTGGATGATTTACAGCTATTAGCCAGCTTAAATACATGTGGGGATCCCCTAGCAACCAGGCAACCCACACATGTACTCAGCCTGGCTAGTAGCTGTAAAACATTCAGCTGCAGCGATTTAAAACTAAATCTCTGAACACTAACAAATACTCAGAGATCACCCAAGCGTACTCTGGGTGGGGGGGGGGGGAACCTGAGCAACGAGTATACTCGCTCATCACTAGTAACTAGCATTAAAAGAATTAAGATCATTTAATGACATAAATTATCTTCACTTTTAAGGCTAGAAACTCAATGGGGACTCGGTGGCAGTTGCTCAATGTCCTTAGTTACCATTTTAGTAAAAATTTCTACTGATGGACATGTGCTCAGACTAGGAAAGCTTTTAGATTTTGTAACTAGATGTAGTGGAAACTTACCACTTGTTAAGATAGTTTCTTCCATTAACTCTTCCAGATTTTGTAAGGCCTCCTTCTCGGCTTCAGTTGGAAACAATAGAATTAAATCTGATCTGTGATGTAATTTTTGTAGGATAGCTTTACGTGCAGAGGTGAAGATCCTTTAGCAACGTGAACTTCTCTAGGTGTAAATAAAAGGTTAATCCTTTTTCTAATAACCTAATTTGTGGTTGTCAGTATGCCAAACTCCACTGCTGCTTCAGTCCAGTGGGAAACAACCACATGGCCTGGGCCGCCTGCGTGCAGGTTCGTGACTACAGCTTCCAGTGATTCCACACCACCTGCTTTGCTCCTCTCCCATTGCCACAGGA